>NC_132997.1:79482270-80732270 GCF_048564905.1 Vicugna pacos | reverse complement strand
CTTTTTTAAAATCTAGCAAATCAATTCCAACAATATATAAAAATAATATGTCATAACTAAGTGGGAGGCTATCCCGGGAAGACAAGTTTGGTTTAATATTTTTTAAAAATCAATACAGTTTACCTTTATCACAATAAAGAAGTAATGCTATATGGATCATCTGAATAGTTTTAGAAAATCTAATTGTTTGGTAAAATACAACATACATTTCTGATAAAACTTCTCAGAAAACTAGGAATGAAAAGGAAATTTCTCAACATGATAAAAGATATCTACAAAAGGTCTATAGCTAACATCATAACATTCAAAGACTGAATGTTTTCCCCCCAAGATCATGGACAAGGCAAGAAAATAAGAGTAACACAGCTCCAGAGAAGGCCAGATTCTCAGCCCTGTAAAGTCTCCGATACCAACATTAGGACCCTAATAGCAACAGTAGATAAAGTTCAGAGCCTCGAGCTCCAGGACTGCCTGCAATTTTCAGGGTCTTCTGAAGTGGTCCTCTCCCTTGCTAGAAGACAGTAGCCCCACTTTCCCTGAAGAATAAGGAGACACTTTATTTAGATAAGTTGCTTCACAAGCCATCACTGATAGCAGAAGAGAGCAAAAGTGTCAAGAGAAGTGGCCATTCTAGAGTGAATATAGTCATCCCTTGGTATTCACAGGGGATTGGCTCTAGGACCCCTGCTGATACCAAAAACTCCTTATACAAAATGGTGTAGTGTCTGCATATAATCTAAGTTCATCCTCCCCTCCACTTTAAATCATCTCCAGGTTACTGTATAATAAACATCTAATACAATGTAAAAACTATGTAAATAGTTGTAAATACTATGCAAATACTATGTAAATAGTTTCAGGTGTGTGGTAAATTTAAGTTTTGCTTTTTGGAACTTTCTGGAGGTTTGTTTTTTTTTCCCAAATAAGTTTATTTGTGGTTGGTTGAATCTGCAGATGCAGAACCCATGATACAGAAGGCCAACTGTGTGCTACACCAACTGCTGATGTTCTGTAGGAAGGTTCAGAAGATCCATTGTTTACCAAAGTAGCAGGAATATGCAGATAAAAGGGCACCAGCATCCCTGAGAACCTAACTGGTGGCAGAGCTGCTGATATATTCTGTTACAGAATGGGACACCCTGGTAGCAACAAAGCATGGTACAGTCCCCAAAATAACTGAGGCTAGGTAGCAGTGCCCAACCATCTAAATCAAGTGGATACAATGATCCCAATAATCATCAAGATCAGTGGCAGAGGCTCAACCTACAAAGAGCTATGGAGATGGTTACAGAACATGGTGTCCAGAGGCAACATAGATGGCCACTCAACGAAGATACTGCTTAATTTATACGATCAAATGAAATCAAGAATGGATGAACTTAAGGCTGAGGATGGACACACCAGTAAAGTAACATGATCCCTTAACCAGACCTGAGCCAGTTTTCATACCCAGAACCCATAGAATGAAGGGGTAGGATCTTTTTAAGGGACTCTGAAATAGTGCTACCAGTTAATTTAGCAATAATTTCCCAGAGACCTCTTTGGTCACTTACTCAGGTGAATGTACGGTAGAGAAAAGGAAACATTCAGGATTAGTAGTAGACACATGGATTTTTTAGACACATGGTCTGAACTGACCTTGACGCGCATGACCCCCAGTTAGAGCAGGGGCATGTGGGATGCAGGTAATAAACGAAGTTCTGGCCCAGGTCTGATTCACAGTGGATCCACTGTGTCCACAAACAAACATGCCGAGCATTTTCTTAATCACTAAATGTACATTTGAAATACACACACTTGTGGTTGTCAGAATCCCAACATTGGTTTCTAGACTTAGGATAAGAGCTATTGTATTGGGTTAAACTAAATAGATATGTTTGAAATACACCACCATCCACCCTCTTAGAGCAGGCAGATAGCTAGATATGAGCAGAAAAGGGGAACACAGACCAAATGGCAGAAACTGGGCAGAAAGGAGGGGCATGGGCCAAATGTAGGAAACCATACATCATGTAAGCACCAGGGGTCCCTGAAGAGAAAGAAAAGCAGGGCTGGTAAGTGGTCACACCTTTGAGGGGGTGATAAGTGGCCCAGAGGCTAAAAAAGAAAGGTGAGAAATGGCAAGAATCTCCAGAGTCTGAATGTAACCTTTTTCTCATTATGCCCTTATTTCAGTAAAATTAGCCTTGCAGATTAAAAGTACCCATCATGCACCGACACCATGACACTTCTGATCTAGACTAAATAAGGACAAAACCCCTCTTCCTTTTGGGAAGGTGGAGTTGGGATGAAAATCAGGAAAGACAATCTCAGACCCTTCCCTCCCTAATGAATATTCCGCCCATTCATTTTTACACCCTATGTAACCAACTTGCCAAAGAAACTCGGCAGCCGCTCACCTGAGCCTGCCTGCTCTCCCCTTGAGAGTGTACTATCCATCCCTTAATAAATCCGCACTTTTCCTTTTTAACCATTGTGTTTTGTCTCTGAATTCTTTCTGGGATGGGGCAAGTACCTGGAAACGGGTTACATCTAGCTGCAGCACCCCACCCCACAAAATTATAAAGATAATAACTAAAAAACAATGATGTTACCGAACCAGGTTCATCTTACCAGATGCACAAACCCAAATCGCTGAGATGCCAACGTTTGCAGCAAAGAAAGGGTTTATTGGCAAGGCAGCCAAATGCAGAGACGGGAGAAAAATCTCAAATCTGCCTCTCGAAGGCAAGGAGCTTGGGGTATTTATGGGATAACGAATAAGAAGCAGGGTGGTCTGGAGCGTGGGGGGCATGGGGAAAGGCGATTGGGAAAAGGTGTGGCAATTGCTCTGTTCAGGCCTATTTAAGCTATAGGTCTCTGCATGTTCAAAATGTCACCCAGCAGATGCTGGCGCATGCCCAGCTGGAGGTTCAGTGCCCCTATTCAGTCTTAACTGGTTTAACTTGAACTCAATGCAGCTGATTCCAAGTTCCTAGAAGACAGCTCAGGCAAACATCTATTATTTACGCTACAAGCCACTTGGAGGACCCGCAAATCTTACAACGACCTTATTAGTGAAGGCAGGTAAAAAGGACTGACTAATCATTCAGCACGTTTTCTATGATGCATCCTAGGTGAAACGACATGCAGAGTGCCACCCTTAAAAAGACAAGAAGAATGAAGGGAGTTAGCCCCTGTCATGTCTTCATTCAATTCATCACTCTGGCCTCCAAAATACCATGTGGTTCAGAGGACAGGAAAGAATGTTACTGCAGAATTAACCAAGTAGTAACTCCAGCTGAGATGGATCATCACCTGCATGCAGAATGTGCCCACGGACCTGGTGAATGCCTACATCCCAGCCCTATCAGAAAGGAGAATCAGAAGCAGTTCACCTTCATGTGAGAAGGGCAATGCTCAATATTTATGGCCTTTCCCAGGATTAAGTTAACACTCTCATCCTTGGTCATTATACTGTCCAAAGGTACTTGAATCATCTGCACATTTTGCAGAACATCACACTGGGACATCTTATGAGGGACATTCCTCCGATAAGACTGGATGAGCAAAAAGTGGCAAATGGAGGCTGCTGTCGGATCTATGTGCTCTAGAGGAAGATAGTTTTTAGGGGTCTAGTCTAGGACATGTGAGAACATCCCCTTCACAGTAACGGACAAGTTGTATTTTATACTTCTCATCTAGAAGGAAATAGCAAAATTTTGACAGACCTCCTCAGGCTCTGAAAGCAGCACGTTCTGCACTTGGAAATACCCTTTTGACTCATTTCCTAGACGATACGTTCACTTTCCAGTATAAGTGAGGCTGAGAGAAAGAGGTTTACCACTGGTCCAGGTTGTAATTCAGGCAGTCTTGCCACTTGAGCTGTAATTAGCAAGAAGATCTTAATACAGTGAAGGCAAAGATGCCATGTGAAATTCACGGAAAATCCAAACATCGACTTCTGTGGTTTTGTGCCAAATCTGTCTGCAGCAGAGAACTACACTCTGTTCAAAGAGCACCAGGCCTGCTACCAGGCCCTGAGCAACACTGAGCTTTTGAACATGGGATGTCAAATGATGATATGGCCACAGGTGCCCATCATGAGCTAAATTCCTTCAGACCAATCAAATCATAAGATTAGGTGGGCCAAGCGGCACTTTATTGTAATATGGAAGTGGTGCAGCTTTTCCAGAGATCTACAAAAATAAAACTTTTAAAATTAGTAAGTTCACAGGATATGGTTTTAACATACAAAAATCATTTATTTCTATATGCTAACAATAAACATGTAAAAACTAAAATTTACAACATATTACCATCCACAATCACTCGGAAAAATGAAATACTTGAGTATAAATCTAACAAAACATGCATAGTACTTAGATAGTGAAAACTGAAAGATATTAATGAGAGATATCAAGGATACATAGATGGAGAGATATACTATATTTATGGGTTGGAAGACTCAGAGAAGATGTTGCATTCTCCCCAAATTGATATTCAGGTTTAATGCAATTCCAATAAAAATATAAGCAATGTCTTTGTGGAGATAAATAAGATTATTCTAAAATACATATGGAAAGACAAAGAAAGTAGAACAGCTGAAAGAATTTTGGAGAAAAAGTAAATAAAATGGGAAGGGGAAATCACTCCACCCAATTTCAGGACTTCTTATGTAGCTCCAATAATCAAGCCTGTAGAACTGGTGGCGAGATGGACACAACAGAGATAGAACAATGGACAAAAGAGAGAAGCAGGTATAGTGCCATCAGGTGTGACAATCTGATATTTGACACTGTTGCAAACCAATTCATTGAAGGAAGGATAGTATTTCAACAAACAGTATTAAGCAATTGGAATTCAATGATGGGCTAATAATAATAATAACAGTAACACAACAACAATAATAAAAAATCCTCAACCTAAACTTTACACTTTAAACAAAAATGAACTTAAAATCGATCAAAGATTTAATGTAACCTATAAAACTTTCAGAATACCACATAGAAAAAATCTTCGGGAATTAATATTTGATAAAGAATTCAAAAGCACAGTCTATAAAAAAATTGTTAAGTTGGACTTCATCAAAAGTTAAAATGTTTGTTCTTATAAAAACTATGTCTAGAGAATGAAAAGGTAAGTTACAGACTTGGAGAAAATACTTGTAAACAACATATCCGACAATGGATTTATACCCAAAATACATAATGAATTCTCAAAATTCAACATTAAAAATACAAATAATTCACTTAGAAATTGGGGGGAAAAGCATGAAAAGACATTCCACCAGAGAGGATGTATGGACAGCAAATAGGTACATGAAAAAAATCCTGAACATCACTAGCCATTAGGTAAATGCAAGTAAGACTATGTTGAAACATTGCTCCATACATTTTAGAATAGCACACATAAAAGACACAACGCATATAAAATATACTGGCAGTACCAAATGCTGAGGAGGAGGAGAAATTAAACCTCTTACATACTGCTGGCAAGAATTTATGGTATAGCTATTCTAGAAAATAGTTTGGCAGTTTCTTAATAAAAAAAATAAAGCTAGCTTAACTAAATACACACTGAGAAGATAACCTAGCAATCACACTCCTGGGCATTTTCCCTGGAGAGCTGAAAACTTATGTCTGTGCAAAAACCTGTACACTGTTGTTCATAGACCCTTTATTTACAACAGCACAAAACTGAAAAGAACCAAACTATCCCTTAGGTGAATAGTTAACCTTTGTTTCACGTAGTATGTAACACTGCTCAGCAATAAAAAGATGGGCACCTCATCCACGGGAACAACTGATACAGATTAATACAGAGAAGGCACTATTGAGTGGAAAAAGACCTGTCTCAGAGATCACACAGTGTACGATTCCACTTACCTTACCTTCTCAAAATGCCAAAATTGTACACGTGGAAAAGAGATTAGTGGTTGCCAGGAGTTAGGGCAACGAAACTACAAAGCCTGATTCTAAAGGAGTAGAAAGAGAGGCCATTGTGGTCATGGAATGGTTCTGCACCTTGATTGCAGTGGTGGTTACACAAATACACACATGTGATACAGTGACGGTCGCATTATTCCAATGTCAATTTCATGGTTTTGATATTGTGCTATAATTATGTAAGATGTAACCATCGGGGAGAACTGGGTGAAGGATACATGGGGGCTCCCTGTATTATTTGTGTGACTTCCTATGAATCTATAATGATTTCAAATTTTAAAAAAAGTTTTAAAAACTCAAACAGTGGACTTTTCTTCAGACACTGGAGTTGAAACTGTACTTGAGAACAAGGGCAGTAGTTAGTTTGATTTTAAGCCAGTCTGTATAAATAAAAAGTGTTTCTCTTTAAATAGTGGGATAAGAAATAGAATAGAGGAATCTTCACCCTACTGAAGGCCCATGGGAATGGACACCGAGGGTAGATTCACATCCACATATTCATGTTCAGTCTGGGTCATAACTGAATGATGAGTTGTGAATAAACCAGGAGGCAAAATTGCTAGCCGTTTGGATTATCTCTTTTCTTTTTTTAATTGAAATACAGTCAGTTACAGTGTCAGTTTCTGGTGTACAACATAGGTCCCAGCCATGCATATACATACATGTATTCATTTTCTTGTTCTTTTTCATTAAAGGTTATTATAAGATATTGAATACAGTTCCCTGTGCATTATGGAAGAAATGCGTTTTTTATCTATTTTTATATATAGGCTAACATCTGCGGATCTCAAAGCCCTCAGTTTATTGGATTGTATCTCTTAATGCTCATTCTTGCTCTCTCTTTACCAGGCTAATATGGGTGAGTCTGTATGTTCCATGCAGGCTTTGGGTGACCTCATATTCCAAAGTTGCTTTGTCATCATCATCTGTGTAGATAAAGATGTGTGCTGCTTAATTCACATCCCTTTACGCTCATTTTGTAAGTTCATATGGAAAGCAAGGCATCAGGGTCTTCTGCTGCCTGATTTGAAATCTGCTGCTCACTCTCTCTCTCTGTGTGGTGCAGTTATAGAAAATATAGGGGAAAATGGCAAAAAACATGATGAGGATGAATTATATATGACCCTTTTTTCTCAGAAAAAAATGTTATTTTTAACATCTTAGCATGGTGTTTTAAAAATAGAGCAGTATTGTGATATAAGAAGAGTGAAGTCTTTCCAGTTGGGAAGTTCAGGTTAAAATCCTCACTCTGCCAGTGACCAGCCCCATGACTTGGGACCACTTCTTAACCTCTTCATGACCCAGTGTAAAGGGATAATAATGGGCTCTTTGATTATATAATGGCGTGGGTCAAGTGAGGTAACAATATAAAATGTTTTTAACGTTATTTGACATGTAGCACGTTCCCTACTAACGCTATTTTAAAAATGATTTCTCACACTCAGAATTTACAATCATTGTCTTTTTCTCCTGCTCACAAAAGAAATACGCATTTTTGTGGGCTTCCTTTTTGCCATTTATCCCATATCCCACTAGCATAATTTCATTTTACTAACCAGAATCGTTTCTGGCTGTTCTCAGCATAACAACATGAATGGATTTTTTTCCAAGGCAGCATAGTGCAGAGCTAAGAAAGGGAGTATTCCAGCTCTGGGAGGCTGAGTCAGTCATTTTGCTTGTCTGGGCCTCAGTTTCCCTGCCCGTAAAAGGGAATTTGTGGCATCTGCTCTTCCTGAAGTCCATAGAGAGAGTAAAGCTCAGACAAGGTAATGCAAGTAACACCACTTTGGCAATTAGATGGAGCTAAAGAATAAAGGCAACTTATGAAACACACAGAGGAGGCTGAAAATCCCACTCTGTGGTCTATGACTGCATGTCTCTATTCAGTCAGTAGCCAGAGTAAAGTGACATTTCACTGGCTATTTCAAGCTGGTCTGCTGGTTCCTTGACAGATTGCTTCTCTCACCTTGGACATTCCTCTGTTCAGTGACGAAAACAAATACACAAACACACACAACCATGATCACCTTGGTTAAGGCACGTGTATGATAACAGCACTGAATCATCTTAGCTCAATGCGTGATGAGTTTGACCAGTCCCTGAAACGAAGCCTGGATTCAGCTCTACCACCTCCTCCTTCTGGCCATCTGTTTAAAAACGGTGGCTGCCCATTGGCTTGTGGTTGAATAATAAGAAACCATTTATTCAGAACCCATTAAATATCAGGCACTTATACTCATGACCTCTAACTTTTACCCCATTTTGGAAAGTTTTCTGGGAGTTCAAGGTGATGTTCAAAGAAGTTCAGAGACTCTTAGCCCTACTCCTTTCTGATAGAGTATATACACATGGACCTGCGTGAAATAGGGATTAAAATACCAATTTTCATGAAAGTAACGTTGGATTTGGAGAATGTGGCCTTGTGCTGAGGCTAAAAGGGGCTTCTCACCCCTTCTTCCTAGGTTCAGAAAGAGCCAGACCTGTAGAGTGGAGCCAACCACATTTAATCCCTCAGTTGTAGACACAGGTGCTGGTAGGAAAATAATGGGCCTATTATCGGGCTCCTCGGCCTTCAGGCACAAGACTAGCCTATTGCAAGAAAGGGACAAGGTAGAGTCTCTTTACATCTAAGGTACACAAGGGTATCATGGTTTAGTGGATGAGCCACTCATATTCCCAGGGAAGGAGAAGAGAGTGATGGAAAGAACAAGAAGCGATGACTCTAATACCTATCCTGCTCCTTCCCAGGAAAGGGAGGCTGAGAAACAGACATTTCCTCTCGTCTGTAGAAAGATGAGGAACTGAAGGGATGTGCAGTGAGAGGCTAGCTACATGGTGTTAACCAGCAACATAAATAAATTCTGCATGCTGGGGTGAGCAAAGTGCTTTATAGCATTCATCTCATTGAATCCTCCAAGCAACCTACAAAGAGGATGGTTGAATGATCACCATTTTAAATTTGAAGAAATTGTGCCTCAGAGAAGTGAAATGCTTAATACCCCTCTTGCTCCCCAACACTGAGCAAAATTAGGATCCAAATCGGAATCGGAGTCCAAATCTCAGTCCCCATACACCACACTACACAAGCTCTATGAATGAGTGTGTCCTGCCTGAAGATAACTTGGTTGTCCCATATTGGGGCCATCAGGATGGACTGATACTTGATTCCCATCCCATTCCACAACCGTGGGAACCTGAGTCTGAATTCAAGGGACTGCTGCTGGCAAAGTCCAAGTAAACAAAGCTTCTCTCAGTAATACAGTAAGTTGAGCCTGTTTTCTTATATCATTTAGAGGTTCCTTCGAAGGGGCCTTGTATGCGTATAACATACGCAATGTCTTTGGGCTGCTGTAACAAAGGACCGTAAACCTGGTGGCTTGTAAATAACCAAAACTTATCTCTCACTGTTCTGGGGGCTGGAGTCCAAGATCAAGGTACCAACACAATCAGGTTGTAAATGCTCTGTTTTGGGTAGCAAACTGCTGATTTCTCATTGCATCCTTACATGGCAGAGAAAGCTAACTGGCTTTCTGGCCTCTTCTTGTAAGAACACTAATCCCTCTAAGTTTCCACCTTCATGATCTAATTACCTCCTAAAGGCCCCACCTCCAAACACTGTCACATTGGGATTAGGGCTTCAGCATAAACTTGGGGCAGGGGGACAGAATATTCAATCCATGGAATGCAAAAATACATGTACCACTCTACCCAGTGCAGCCATAAAAAACTTTGTGCATGTGTCAGAAAGAAGAACATCATTTATAGATTAGTTTATATGCATTGTCCTGCTTCACACTTGCAACTTTTCTTCTGCCCTGGCCTGATGTTCTGGGTGTTTGGCAGGGATTCAGCTTCCTAATGGACCAATTTTTCTGTGACATACACAGCATTGAATGCAAGGTTTTACCAAAAGGAAAATAAAGATGGGGGAGAGAGGGAATTGTTGTCTCATTAAGCAGATGATAATTACAATTATTCACCAAGAATTATGAATCACAAATGAGGACTGCAAAGTCAATTGGGAAACAATTTGGCTATAAATACTCATATTAAGCAGCCTAATGAAATCCGCTTTGCTTTAGAAACTTCCACTCTTGTTTTCATCAAGTGCTTTGTAGAAGTGCAAATCTTGATAAATGATTCCTGTCTCCAGCAATGTAGAAAAAGGAAGCAATGTTCTGTAATAAGCATGTTGGTGGTTGCAAGATCTTCTGATGGTAATAATATCACCTACAATTCAATTGCACGGTTTTCAAACTTCTCTCTCAAAATCCTTCATTCATCTTGTGCTCATAACACCACATAATATCAGGCAAGGAAAATATTCATTACAAATTTACAGCTAAGGAAAATGTAGTATAGAAAGGCATAATGACTACCCCAAGGTCACATGGTCTGCTGCTAGAGTGGAATCTGGGTCTGCTTATTTCCAATGATAGGGATTCTTTTCCCTAAATCATGCTATTTCCACTACCAGTTTCAAAGTTTTTACTTTCACATAACTGAAACTTGAACTCAAATGGACTTGAACAATAACATAATTTTTTGGTTTATGTACGTAGTGATTTCAAATATAGATAGGTAGGTATGATGGTTGGTTGGTTTGATCTAGTAGTTCAGAAATATCACCTGATTTTTTTCTATCTCTTCAAATCTCTTTTGAAGCTTTTTTTTTTTTTTTTTGTCTTAAGAACAGCTCATGCTATTTCACAGTATAACTACTAACAGCTTCTGGGAGAAAAAGATACTGGTGCAGAGAGAGGAAAGAATAAACGATAGAGAAAGTTACCAACACAAGTCCTGGACTTCGTTCTCATGGGCCGATGTAATTCAAATGCACTTTCCAAACCCAAGCGCTGTGAATAAGGCAGTACCATGTGCTGATTAGTTTCAACTAGGGTTGATCTCCATTTCTTTACCAATCACCAGGTCAAAGAGATCAATTATTGTTGATTGCATTAGAACAATCAGAGCACGGCTCTGAAGTCAGCACAGAGTAAATCCTACCCAAATGCAAACCTTGTAGGTGCTAAGCAATGATGGGAGGAGATCATTCCTCAAAGGAAAATCTGAGTGGTACTGAAAACGGAGGTGGGTGGAGATACGAGCTAGAAAGGTCCCATATGAATGTCTTCTCTACCTCCAAATGTGCCATTTGTTGAATAAAAATGAGCAGAACCTAGAAGCTGCTATACATAGATCTAGAACACGAAAGTTACAGTCTATAGTTGGGGATTAAGAGAGTCATAAATGTACATTACTTCTCGTATAAACTAGAGATTTGAAATGGGATGGAGAATGGGAATCCAGGCAAGTAACAGTTAGAAATAAATTCATTGAGGCCAATAGTAGATCTCTGGTGACTTTTCATGTTCTATCTACACCTCACTTTCTCATTATTTTGCTCCATGTTCATGTCTCAGCTTTTTCCTAATATTAGGTAGTACTGGTAGTTAAAATGCTCACTGATAATTGATCCTACCTAAATCCATCTAACTGCCACCTCAGCTGTGTGATCTTACAAAAGTTATGTGATTTCTCTGGGCTTCATTTTTCTCTTCTATACAATTAATGGTTTTATAAAATTCGTTATAAAATACTTCATAACAGCTAAGGTCTTTTCCAATTTTAATATTCTAATAATTCCCCTGCTCTAGAGATAGGTTCATTTAGCTTGAACATTATATTTAATTCTGCATGCATGGGGGAGAAATTTGGGAAGACTTGGGCTAGAAACCTCTATTTTTCATTTTATCATACACTAAACTGACTTGCTCAGGTCGGGGAAAATTAAAAGACTCCTTGGGCTTTGAAACTAACCCTTGTCTTCTTTCTTCCAGCTGGTGGCAAGTCAAAGATTACATACAAACACGTTCTTACTTTCTCATCTAGGACTCAGTTTAGCTTTTACCATAACATTTCGCAGCCTAACCTAAACCATGGCTGCTGTTTCCATCGAAAACTGCTTCAGGAATTATACCTGATGTTCACTTTCAAAAATTCTTGGATTAACAGTTAAATTACCAGCCTAACTAGCTGATTGGCAAGAAGGGCCAGGTCATGCGAGATTATTACCCCTTGGGTGGAATGGGGGTAACTGCATTTATCCTAAAAGCTTTTGGATGCTGTTTGCAGGCCTGAATACAAGAATGGCATGATCCACTCATGCCATCTGGAACTTGCTTATTGGTCACTGATTGATTGTTGGCTTTTGGCTCAATTTTGAACTTTGAGCTCCAGTCTCTTTGTAGGAGAACCTTATTCTGCTATGTTGAATCTCTGCTTTCTCACTTCAACATACAGGGTATCTATTGCCAGGGCCCACACAAAGAGTGAAGAAAAATCCTTGTTGGGTAAACAAATGGCAGAAGGATTGAAAAGCGGCCCATGCTCTCCTCACATCAATCCTATAAAGGGCCTTCTCAAGGAAAACGGCTGATGGGAAAGCTTTTAAAGGCCAGGAAACCCTCCAATGTAATACACAGCCTTTAAATTTACAGCACCTCCATTTTTCTCTGTCTTTTCTTAAGGCTCAAGGGGAGGTATTTATAGGTTTACCTGATACTGGATAGTTCCTATTTTACTGAACATTTTCAACTTTAAAAATAAGATGGCCTAATTACTCTTTTTTCATCCCCTGCTTTAAACCGTATACTGTCAAACCTCTCTTTTTGCTCCCTTAACAACATGTTAGGTACATTCCATAGCTTGACAATCACTTTAGGTTATTAGAAAAATCACTCAGCCTGAACGGATTTAAGACTCCTGTCTCAAATAGAGTTCACATATCAGCTGCTTCCTCTCTGCATCAGGCCTCATTGTAGAGGACTTAGGGTATCAATGGAATGTGTGGTTTCATCTTGGACCCTCACATTTCAGTACTTTAGAGGGATGGGTGTTACATGGTCTGGTTCTGGAATATGTCCTCTCTCTCCTCCCACCCCTGTGTCTAGCCTCTCCTTGTAGGGTCAGGGGACAGGAAGGAGTAGGGAAGAAGGAAGGGTGTCAGTGGCAGGAAGGTGTCCATGGTCTTACCATGACTCAGATAGTCCCATTTGTTACTGATGTACCACCAATGTGATGATTTCTGCAAATAGGTGAGTAGCTTTCTTGAGGGAGAAATTGAGTTTCACTGTGGCTTCTCCAATCCTGAGGGAATAGGGAGGGACAGCCGTATCTTTTTTCAGCCCTAAGATTTCCACACACATAATCCTCTTTCTAGCTGGGTTCCCCGACCTTGGAAACCAAGGAGGCAAGGTCACAACCTTAGCCTTTGCACTATTCAAGATTTTTTCACTTCACCTGAAGACACAAGGGACCACTGAGATGTCATTCCATACCCTGCAAGCGCCGGACTCTAGCACTCACCTGGACATTGACCTCCACCCAGATCCTTTGCTAACATCTTCCAGGTTTTCCTTTGGGGAAAAGTTCCTTCCACATTGTGTAGCACCTGTGTGCTTTGAGGTTGGATTTGCTCTCTTTCTGCCTTAGAACTGGACCTTGATTGGTTTAAGGCAATTAACCTTTGTTTAACTCTTTTCCTTGAGAATTTGGTTGAGTATGAGCTCCCACCCCTTTTTCCTGAAGCACATTCTCTAATGATTCCAACTTGCCCTGTTACTCTGGGCAATTCTGCCTTCAAACATCTCCAGATGAGAAGCATCTGTCTCTCTGGGGACCTCTGTCTCTTTGGGAACTCTCCCCAACTCCAGGGAACAAGTTTCAGGCTCTACCAAAAACTTAAAACTCATTTCCACTCCTTTCCAGAGGCTTCAGATTCCACAACTGAACAGCCTACCAGGATGGGAGTGAGATGCCAGCATGCTCTTATGTAGGCACTGCAAGCTCTACTCATTTGTAGAGTTTGGAGCCCCCTCTCACTTGGTTTTGGATGAAGAGAAATAGCCCCATCCTCCATGGGGAAGAAACATATATTAGATTTTATTTCCTTTCCCCATTTGGGGCAGGTATGGACTAAAAAGCTATGAGATGGAACAAGGTTAGAAAGAGATGTGGTGACAGGAAGAACTAAGACAGATGCTACTCATATGGCTCCTTCTAATGAATTAGAGACAGACTTTCCACTCTGGGAGGATGTAGCCCGTGCACTCAGCCAGGTTAGCAGGGTGCAGGCTGGATTTCAGCCCTCACTACTTTCTTGGCTGTGCACATTTGAACAATAAACAACATACACAAAACAACTCAGGACTGCGGTCCTGACACTGCAGTGATAATTAGGGACAGCAGGGCTGGTTTGGCTACAGCTTAATACATACTGAAGAATGCGTCTGGTCTCAACCTGCATTTGCTCTGTACAAGCTGTGCCATAAAAATGAGAGGCCAAAGAAAATTACCATCAAATTCCCTTCTGGATAAATATAATTAAATACTATTGGACATTGTGCTCAGTGACTTGTACTGCTGCTTGGAAAAAGCCATTTTAAAATCACATCCAAGGGCAATTTGGAGAAGAAGCTGTTGTTCATAATGATTGAGAAGAACTACATATTAAAAGAAAAACTAAACTATAATTTAAGTCTCACATACTCCAAGTAGTAGGAACATATTTCAGGTAAGAGATTCAAACTCTGAAACCAAATATGAAATGAGTTGAGAAAATCACAAAAAAAAAATCAGCTTGCTTTAGCCTAATGAGAATTGTGATATGACCAAATTTCCTTATTTTTTTCTTTTGTTTGTTTATTTGAAAGATTTTTCTTTTTTTTTCTGTTTCTTTTTAAATAGTACAGATGAAAAGTTACTCTCATTCCTTGTCAGGACACTCACCATTGGATCCCCATTTTTTTACTTGTTTGTTTATTTTTCCCATGTATCCCCATTCTAAATAACATTTTTCTCTTAGCTACAGGCCACTGTTTTAATGGGTTTTAAATATGGCTGTACATTTGTATATACCTTTGTAAAAATGCATGCATTTGGGGGATATTTTTAAACTTTAATTACTTTTGATTTAAAAATTCTTTATGTTTATATTTATATCCTTAATTTCTGTATTGGTCAATATTTTTAAATATTTATATATAATACTGCTGAAGTATTTCTATTTATCAGTCTTTCACTCCCAGCACTGTCTTTCAATTGTCATTTTTATTGTGTATGCATGACTGTGTGTATATAATTTTTGCTTCTACTTGCCACAGAATATTCCACAGTTTGCATTCACCGCATTTCTATGGTTCTTTCTTTAAACAATGGATTGCCTCCAACTCTAAATGTACTGATCCATGTCTGCCTATGAACCTGTGTAAAACATGGATTGTTGTATCAGAGGGTATCTGCACATTTAATTTGATGAAGTACTGCCATGATGCTCACCAGAATGGACACTCTGTCTACACTCTCACTCCAGTGAATTATGGGCTCTCTACTTTTGCCAACAAATATCAATTTTTAAAACTGGCTTGCCTTGACCATCTCAAGGGGACACACAGAAGACTGAATCTACTTAATGTAAATCGGTGTACATATTCTCAGAGATCAATGAGAAGAAACTGGGATGGAGATGGCAGTAAAGTCAGTGGATGCAGAGAGGATATTTTAATTATTATGAGGCTGATGAAAATCGGGTAAGCTAAATAGATGGTAAGTTAACACTCTGAAGAGGGTCTCTTTTTCTTACATTAAAAATATGTTTATTGCAAATGCCTCATGATGAAGAAAAACACTTATGATGACATTAAAAAAGAAAACAAATTTTGAAAATTTGTTTTGTCTGTTCTAAGTTTGTTTTCTTTTTAACGGGCACCTGTGTCTTTACATAGTGCTTTTTATTTTTCATTATTGTGCTAAGGAAACACATAACATGAGATCTACCCCACTAACCAATTTTTAAGTGTACATGATAGTTCTGTTAACTATAAACACACTGTTGTACAGCAGATCTCTAGAACTTTTTCATCTTGCACAACTGAAACTTTATATCCATCGAATAGCAACTCCTGTTCCCCCTCCTCCAACTCCTGGCAACCGCTCTTCTACTTCCTGCTTCTCTCGTCCTCTCTTTTAAAACTATTTTCTGATTATCACAATTATACAGGCTTATTATAGGTATCGGGAAATTGTAGACAAGTATAACAATGCCAAAAAAATTACAATTTTATAGACTTTTCTTTATTCAGAGTCAATTATTCTGTTCTGTGATTTTTAAAACATATTTGAGATTTTATGGTTTACTACATTTCCTACACTTTACCCAAAATACATTTCAATTTTAAGCCAGTATAATTTAAACATTTTCTTCAAACATCATTGTAAAAAGCTACTTGTTCTGTTAAGATTGTACAGATAAATGCTGACTTCCTAACTTCAATGTCATTTTGGGATTTATAACTTGAAGTTACGGTCATGATTACAAGTCCCTGAAATAGTTTATTATGCTACATCGAAAAACAAGCAAATAAAGGAGACTTTTGCCTCTCATACTACTGCCTGAAATCTCCCTTAGTCCAAGAATGGAGACAACTTAGGTTCCTAACCTGTGTTCTAGCAGCCCAGTTCAAATAACAGTTGATATCTATGTGGATGTTTATTTGCTTTCTCTAAGGAGAATATAATTAAAAACGAAACATCAGGAAACCACGACAGGGCTTGGGAGTGAATCTCTAAGTTTCACCTTACAGCACTGTTAGAGAATAAGGTAATTACAGAGGATCGGGGGAGGCTGAAAGAAGGCAGAAAGCCTGGTGAAATCTGCCATAGGCATTGCAAGGGGAGATGGATGTCAGCTGGTTTTAGTCTAAAACTCCTACTGAGAGAAAATACAGAATTTGGAGGGTTTTTATTTGTTTGCTTGTTTTAGCTTTTTGAAATTATAGGGGAACTACCAAGTAAAGGAGAATTTTGAGGATCAACATTTCAGAAAGCATGGAAACAGAATAGTGAGTCCAACATTCAGCACTGCTTTTCTCTGAAGCATTTGTCGATTTAAAACAGCAGCTGAGAGGCCAAAACTCTGAGCATATAGTTAGAGCTAAAATGATTGGCAGTCTCGTAGGTCTAGGGGTAAAACTGGAGTCCAGGAGCCATCACAAAGGAGGGGCTCTTACTCACAAATGAGACTTTAATTGAGGACTCGAAAAGCTGCCTCATAAGCTTAAGGGTGAACCAGATACAGACCCGCGGCTCTCAGGAGTGAAGTTCAGCTTTGAATCAGCTCAAAGCCGGATTAGATTAAAGCAGAAGCAGCTCCCCTAGCAAAAGTCCTCCTTGGTCTTTTATCTCTAAACCATGTAATGCAAAATGCGTTTGTCAGTGAGAGTCCACTCTGGAAACAGAAACCATACAACAAATTTCAGCAGAAATGATTTAATATGAAGAATTTTTCAATGGAAACTGAAGAACCAAAAGGCAGAAGGCAGGACACCAAAGTACCACAAAGGTAGCAATTACAGAAGCAGCTATCTTATTTACAACTGGATGAACAGGAGAAGGAAGACAGAAATATTTCAACCAAGCTTCAAAGATAAAAACCAAGACATTAAGGAAGGGTTGCTGTACATCAGAAATTAACACAACATTGTAAACTGACTATCCTTCAATAAAAATAAATAAATTCAAAAAAGGAATATGAAAAGGAATATATATATACATATAAAATCACTATATTATAAAATAGAAATTAATACAACATTGCAAACCAATTATATTTCAATGAAAATTAATTTTTTTAAAAGAGAAGGGATCTCTGCTTGGCTTAGCATTGTCTCTGGGCTTGGAAGAGGATTCTGTGGGACTGAGACCCACACTTTTCAGGAGGTAATGATGCCTGGTTGGGGCTGAACCCTCTGAGCTGTAACATTAAGGCTGGTTCTTTGTCTAAAGAATTGGAAACTGGGACCAATTGCTGCTACTTAAACAAACGTCTGCTCTGAAGTCAAGAAACATTGCTAAGATGATACAGGTAGAAACAGGAGACAAATCTGCAGGGAAAAAAAAATCCCTTCTTCTCCCTCCAACCTTCCTATCTCCCTCTAGTGTCCTGTATAGGCAGAGTCCCATAGGAAGTCAGTGGGAAAATCAGAAATGCTTTCTGCAGATTCCCTTCTCAGAGCAGAGAAGGTTAGATGTGAGGATGAGAAATGATAGCTCAATAAGTGATAACAAGCAGGTAAAGAAACAAGGTTGACCAAGAGCAAGTGAAAAAGAAGACAACTGAATAGAATCAGAGGGGATCCAGATCCTGGAGTTGTCAAACAATTATTTTAAAACAACTGTGATTAATAATATGCTCAAGAACTTAAATGGCAAAATGGAGAGAATTTTGACAAATAACTGGCAACTATAAAGCCAAATTAAATGGAAGCTAAAAAGTATAATAAGTGAAATTAAGACCTCAATGAAAGTTCAACTTCTGGTTAGGAAGTAGTATATTAAAGACTTTCACTCCCACCAAACCGTCAAGAAATCAACAGAAATAAAGATCACACTATTCTTTAGAACCATTGAAGATCAGAAGGCAAAATGAATCTAGAAAATTGAACTCCAGAGTGATGAACTCTTCCTAGATGAACAATACAAAGGACATTTTCATGCTTGGGGCAAGTTACTAATGTTGAGGGAGTGAAAGGGAAAGAAAAGTCTATAACCAGCTGAACTCTTAATGAAGCGTGTGTATTAATCTGTAGAACCTTAATCACATGCAAAAATAATTCACTCTGCCAAGTAATTATCCTATACAGGATTTTTTTTGAGGGGGGCTGATAAGCAGATGTGAAGGCAAGACTGAAAAGTAGATGTAGGGCTCAATCTTACACCCAGTTTCTAATTCTCATAATCTCAAAGTCTTGCTGTCTTGTAGATTTATACTTGCACAGTTTCAGAGGCTCAGAATCTCATGGTTTAGAGCCTCACCTTCCACGGTATTACGATATTAAAGACTCCAGGAATCAGACTTATGGTCTCACAATCTCTAAGCTTTGCAAAATCTAGGAGTCTCATAGGTTCATAGAAACCCAAGCTTTAAATGTCTAAAACTCTAGCAGTTTGACAGTTTTGAAGTCTACTATACTTGCAGTCTCACAGTTTTGAGATCTAGAAGTTTTATAGCCTTTGGCCCCAAGGCTCTACTAGTAGGAGAAGTCTGAAACACATTCAAAATATTTGAAGCCAAAGATGAAATTAGTCTTACTCAAACTGTAAACAAACCTCCTTCAAATTCAACTACTTTTACGACTCCTTATAAATTTTCAATCTATGGCAGTGTAAGTTTAGAGCTGAGCTGATAGCAAAAAGAGATACACTTAGACTCATAATGCTCAACTTCTAAGACCTTATAAAGGCTATTGAATGTTTAATGTAAAAACAATAAGAATGTATTATGGAGTTGATAAAGTATGGAATTTAAATATATGAAAACATGAGCATGAAGCACCAGAATACTGTTGTAGTATTGTAATGTTGTTTGTATATTATTTAAAGGCTGAGAAATTATATATATATACACACACACATATATATATACTCTAGAATAACCACTAAAAGTTATTGCAAACTGTATAGCTAAAATGTCAATAGAAGAGGTAAAGTGGAATTCAAATACACACACAATTAGCCAAAATTTGTAGTAATGATATCTAGAACAAAAATAGACAGGAAAATAGAAAACTAATAGCAGAATGGTAAACTTAAACACAATCATATCAATAATCATATTAAATGCAAATGGACTAAACACTTCATATGAAAGGAAGAGATTATCACATTGGACGGAAAAGACCAACTATAAAGGCAAGGCAAAGATCCTGAGACTGAATAAAAAAGCAGACACATAAAATGACAGAAGTTGAAAGTGAATGAAAGGAAAAGATAAACTATGACAGTACTAAGTACAAGAAATTGAGTACATGTCAAGACAAGAAGTACTACCAGAGATAAAATAGGACATTTCATAAAAATAGAAGTGTCAATTCTCAAGAAGGCATAACCAATCTAAATGTGTATGCATCAAGTAACAGAACTTAAAATATAAAAAGTAAAAGTTGGGAAAACCAATGGGAGAAATAGACAAATCTATTATCATAAATAGAACTGTAATACCTTTTCCTTTGTAATTGATACAACAGTAACTCAATGAGAATATTGATGTTGTGAACAACACTACCAACAAAAATAAACTAATTGACATTAATCAATCACTACACCTAACTACTGAAGAATAAACATTCTTCCTACATACACATGAAATATTCACAAAGAAGACTATGTAAAGAGCAATACAGGAACCGTGACACAAGTCTTAATTTTTTTCAAATAATTGAACCATTATACTGAGCATTCTTTGACCACAGTAAAATTAAGTTAGAAAACAATAACAAAAAGATCTCTACAATAGCTCCAATACTGGAGCAAAGCAACACAGTTATAAGTGGTTCATAATGGAATAATGGAAAAAATAAAAAAGAAAATCAGAAAACATTTTGAATTGAGTAATAAAAAATACAAAAATTTGTGAGATGCATTTTAAACCATTCTTAGAAAAAAATACAGTTTTAATGATTATATTAGAAAATAGGAAAGAGCTACACTCAATGGTCTAAACTTCCACCTTGAGGAAGGGGAATGAAGAAAAACTTAAACAAGAGAAAGGAAGCGCATTTTAGAGCACAAAGCAATGAGGTACAAGAGGGACCAACACCAGATAAAATTTAAAAGCCAAGTTATTTTTTTAAGATGAATAAAATTAATACCCTATATCTACCTTGATCAACAAAAATGAGGAAACCCGAGTTAGAATCATGACTAAAAGATAAAACATCACTACCCGTCTTAAACAGCTGTTTTGAGGAAACTAAGATAATATTAAGAACACTATGCCAAAAGTTTGACAACTTATTAAATGAGAAAATTTATTTTTTAAAAGAGATTTTTTGAGGTATAATGATACGCAAAAAAGCCTACACATAGTTAATGGATACAATTTGATGACCTTGGACATATACAAACATGTGTGAAACCATCTCCACAGTTCAAGTTAAAAACATATCCGTTCCCTCCAAAAGTTTTCTTGTAATTCTTTGGGTTTTTTGTTGTTGTTGTTTGGTTGGTTGGTCTGGTTTGGTTTGGTTGCTGTTATAAGAACACTTAACACGAGATTTACCCTTTTAACAAAGTTTTGAGTATACCATAGAGTATTGTTAACTGTAGTCACTACGCTGTACAGCAGATCTCTAGAAATTACTGATTTTGCATAAATGAAAATTTATACTCATTCTGCATTTTTATGGCATATTTTGCTTAGAACTCCAAGCATTTTTATAATGTTTTGTGGCCCCTAATATACTGACAACAATGCTGAAACAGTAAACAAATTTATTCTCATTTGTCAACAATCTTTCATTTATTCCTAGTGCCAAGCACCAGTGTTATCCCAAGAAAGCATTCATAAAAGATGTGAACTGAGTATGGAGTGCTGAAACAGAATGAAATTTAAATCTGTAGACCTGTCATAAGGAAGAGAGGGAAAGAAAGCCGACATTTTTGAGATCTCACAGAATACCTAGCACTGGGCAAGTGTTTTGGAGTTTTATGTGGATTGAATGACAACTTATTACCCACATCTGAACTCTAAGGAGGAATATATGCAATATCGATGCACTTAAGTTATAAAGTGCTTTGCAGTTGCTTCTGTGCCTTTGATAGATGCCTGTGCTTGCTTTTCCCAGTACCACTTTCTTCCTCTAATGATAGAACGGCAACAAAGTGGTGTAAAGGGTGTCAACATAACCTTTTAAGATTTACTTTCATCTGAATACAGATCCCCAAGTAGACTGGAGAGATCACCTCTCTCTACCTCTACCACCTTCTCTAAAAAAACGTTACATTATAGAGTGGTAGTCAGGAAAAATTGAGATAACGTCTGTAAAGTGCTTTTCACAATGTCTGGCATCTAAAATACACTTAAAACATGTTTTATTATTATTATCATCATCATTATGACAGATAAAACAGCAGAAGACAGTTGCAATGTGATGTGTAGTGAGGCACGTGGCCTCTCTGGCATCAGTTTCCAAATCAGTAACGAGAGTCCCTTGACTTTGGCTTCTATAACAGACATATTGACCTAAAGTTTGTACTTGCACATGTTTATACGCCCAGCTGTATACATACATACATCAGTGGTTATCGTCTGAAATGGTACAATGCACAATTCTGTTTTTCATTTTGATGTTTCTGATTATCTTCAGGGTACTTTGTGAGCCTGAGCTCAACATAGTAGAACTCTAGTAAGAAAGATGAAGGGGGAGGGATACATTAAAAGTATTAACAGATACACACACTATCTGTAAAATAGATAAGCAATAAGGGTTTACTGTATAGCACTGGGAACTTCCATCTTGTAATAACCTATGATTGAAAATAATCTGAAAATATATATAAATAACTGAATCACTTTGCTGTATACCTGAAACTAACACAATACTATAAATCAACTATACTTCAATAAAACAACAAAAAAGATGCAGCTAGGAGAGAAATGGCTAATAGCTGTATATATGTAAATATATGTATAGTCATCTACCTGTCCATCTATACAATGTGTAAACAATAAACAATAAAATTTGCTTTCCATGTAGTTTTCAAACTCAGTTTCATCACAAAATGGCCACAGTACTTTCTAATGTGTATTTGTGTAAAATTTCACTTTAGAGTCCAGTAATTCCCACGAGCTCTCAGTAGCTTTCTGCATCAGAACTTCATCACATTTGTCATGAAATCCCCAGGGCCAGAGATGCTTGCATACACTAAATGTCCCCATAGGATTTACTGGAACTTCACTCCTATAGGTTATTTAGGAAAGCGTCCCAGAACACAAGTGTTATTAAATGACTGATACCATCCACTCTAATTAATAAAAAAGAAATGATTGAAAAAACTTCTGAATTTACCCAGAGTAGTAAATTACTTGTGACCTCTTTTCCAGTTGAAGATGAGAGCCCAGCAATGTAGAGCACGAACACTAAGACTGATTAGTCTGTCCAAGGAGAAGCACGCAGGCACAGGCGTTAGAAATAAATTTCCTGTATTCAGTACTCACTTGTTACATGTAACATCGCTTCCTTACCACTCCGTCCTTATATATGTAACACGGGAATTATTTAAATTTAGTTCTCATCTTTGTATGAGGGTAGTAGATCAACACAAGCACAAAAGCTTATCATGGTTTCTAGACCATGGCCATTCTAGACCATTCTTAAAAAAATACAAGATTTTTATTATTAAAACATCAGCCACTTTCACTTGAAATAGTTTGTATGATTTATTAGATACAAGTAGGGAAGTGAAATATGAAAAAGATACTGGGAATAGAAGTTGGGAGAGTTCTGGAGGGCTCTTATTTGCCCTAAAAGTGTGTTTTACTTTTATTTTCTAGGCGGTTCACCAGTTAAAATATTTCCTAATCCTGCTCTTCAAGCTTTTTGTCGTGGAGCCTCCTCCCTAGCCATTTCTCATTCCCTATGGTCCCAGGCAAAGGTAGCTAAAGTGGATTTCAAAGTCCCACTGCACTTTGTTCACATTCTGATAGCTAACCATCTTCTAATGATTTACCCCCTTGGTTTGTTTTCTCAAACTGAGTGCTTCCAACATAAGATAACTACTTAGGGCTTTTCTACCATAAGAATATGGATTGCCTCTGACTAGCTCACTGCGATATTCCTAGTGTTTAACACAGTGCCTGGAACATAGATGGTACATGCAATTATTTATAAAGTAATTAATAAATTTATGATTTTAATAACTAACAAATATTTGTTCCCAGCAAACTTTTGTGGAATGTGTGAGTAACAGAGGAAAGGGCATAAAGATACAGAGACGGTTGAATGAAGTCAAAGCCTAGACTTAGGGAGAAAACTTTCTAACCCACATATGTCCTGAAAAGTTTAAAAGTTCCAGAGACTACATAGAGCAGTACAAAAATAGCATATAACCCCCAGGGTAGGTTTAAATAGCATTGATCAAATATCTGGTTTGACTTAGGTTATTATCTTACTATACAGAATTTGGACTTCTACACATTGTATTAAAACCCTTCACTTATTTCTTAGCTACAAGGAAATAAAGGATTTCCCTTTCCTTCTAGCGTGGTTCATGCTAAGTAAGTGAAGTAGTTTCAGAATGGTGTTTTATGCAACTTTAAAAATAAGATGTTTTTAAAAAGAACTTAAAAACTAATAAGCACCTATATTGTTAATGTTTGCTTTACCTTGGTTATAAGTCTCATTGGGGTCAGGACCACATACTCAATATTTTGACTAGAATATTATAGATGATTGATAAGTTGATGCTGAAAAAACACAACAGAAAAAAGTGAAAGGCATAGATGTTTTGATTTTTGAAAGCAGAACACAGAGCTTATGTTTGAGGATAAAACTAAGGTTTCAGGGGAAAAATGCATTTCCTATCTCATTAAGATACATGGGACAATAGGACCAGGACAATCCAGGAATAAACATAACTGAGATTTCCACTAACTGACACAATCCGGTAGATTCAGAAAATTGAGTCCAAAATAAATATTCAAGACAAGCAAGGCCAACTCTTCAGAACTTCCCAGTATCCAGAAAGTCATAGGATTAGTAAGCTGATTAATGTACACTGTAAAGTTTAGGTCACAAACCAAGGTATTATTTCTATGATGGTTCATACTGTCTGCTGAATGAAAGTATCTTGGATCAACCAGTATTCATCCATCCATCCAACCATCCATATATGTTTGTTCAGAATAACTATTTGCTGAATATATTCTAAGGGACAGGAACTAAGTATCAAAGATCTGGTGGTTGATAATGTAGATATGCAGCTGCTATCAGGAGCTTAAAGGCTAGAAAAATCAGTCAATTAAGTATCAGTAATAGCAAAATGTGGTAAGTGCTATGATAGGGGCTTGATATGGAAGAAAGAGCAGAACCATGCCACTTATTCTAGAGAGGACTGAAGAGGGTTCCTAGAGAAAGCTTTAGAACTCAGCTTTCAAAGATAAGCAGAGATTTTTCACCTTAAGAGAAAACAGAGAGACAATGTTTCAGATAGAGGGAACAGCAATTGATGTATCAAGAAAGTGACCATCAGCCTAAAGATGAAAGCATTCTTTTATTTCATAGTTAAAGACTACCTTGGTTCACCTTGGGACGCGCACCAAATGGAAATATGGATGCAGCAGGTAGAAGGCTATTTCACCTTCTTACTAGTTATGATAAAGGAAGGCAGAGAAGTTGAGCTTCCTGATTCTTCTAAGTGTCTGAGCCAGTGGAGACACTGGAGACAGCATTAACAGAGGGAGGCACAAGCGTACCAGCCACCAAACATCCCTGATGCCCTGGGTTTGTCCGCTTCAGACACGTGGGTCAGGAAAAACGCGTTATTCAAAGACGTCTTCCAACCCTACTGACTTCAGGTGACAACACCTGAACTCTGTGAACTACACATTCTTGTTCTCAAAGGCTCTCAGCTACCCTCAGCCCTTTGATGAAATAATCTAGTAACTTAAGACTTCTGCCTGCCGTAGAACTCCCCCAACATCTCTGAAGACCTTCCTTGTAAACACAAGAATTACGGTATCATGTCAGAAAGTATTTCCCCAAATTTGTTCAGAGGCAGCCTACGCAACTCCCACAACATTCTTCTATGCCTAGTTCAGGCTTAAATGTTTGTCTGGAGCCTCACTGTCACTTCTGGATGAGCCTGGTAAGGGGGCATCAAATCCTGCAGCAGTGACAGGCATGATGGACTCTCCCATCTGATTCTTCTCCTTGTTACTCTGAAGTGTTATGATGCTCATTCTCCTCATTTCCAGAAGCTTCAGGTCAACTCACAGGAGGTAAATATAATAGGAACTCCCAAGGACGCTGGGAGCTAGAAACGGAATCTTTTGAAAATATGTTAAAGAGATTAGAAAAAAAGATATAAGCAGAAAATATTATTAATAATAAAAGTGAAGAGAGAGAGAGATGAAACATTTGTAAACAGCACAGCTCTTCTGAGAGGGCTAGCAAGTTCAAACCCACTTCATTTAAATGTCCTTTTACCGCTTACTTTCAGAGCTAAGTGCTACTGTCTTCATTTAAAGGTGAAAATATTAAAATAATTTCACTACATCTGAAGGTACCAAAGGGCACTGATTAGTGCTACTGACTTGACTACAAGTAAAACTCAGTACTTTAGGGAATGGTGCTCCAGAATATCCCTGAAGACTTTTTTTTTTTTTAAGTAAGTGTATAACAGGGCATTAGTCTAAGATAAAAAGACATCGTTTCTGGCTTTTTTAACTTGCTTATTTGTTAAAGATTTATTTATGGTTTTAAATGTTCTGCTTCACTTGGAATCCTTTAGTCTATCTTTTCTAAATGCCTCCCATTTATTGAATATTGGAGTGTTACAGTAATGGTATTTTCGTGTTGGGATTTCCCAACCATTAATAATGAAGGAAAGCTATAACCTGTTCAGATTCTTCACATAAGATCCTCCTAATGTATTTATTTTATTTAACTATTCCAGCAATAATTTTCCACAACTCCCACAGTATCATTTACCTTCGAGGTAGAGGCACTGGCAGACATTTGGGTAGATAACTCACTTTTATACTCTGATTTAAAGAAATACAGGGAAAGATCTATCCACTCACATAGTCAATACAGGTGTAGACAAGTAGACAAGTAGAGAAGTTTTCTCGGGAATAGTGTTCCAGATTTTCCAGGAATCTTGACATATAATATGGAATTGACCTATTTAATCAACTATCTACTATTTTATGGGTGCCTGCCGTAGGTATGGCACCATGTTGAAAATTGTCAAAGTGACAGTAAATCACAAGACTTTGTCCTGGAAGGACCTATAATAAAGTAGAGAAAACCCACAAATATTTAAAAATTAAGAAAACAAAATGAAATAAAAACCTACACAAAGCCACACTGCTTGTTCAAAGCAGAAAATTGGAAAAGATGATATATTTCTTTCAACGCTGACCTCTAGGATTAAGAATGAACAAGCGGTGCAGAAAATGTACATTTCTGAGCTTTTCATTTTTCTAGTGCTGTGTTTCCTTAGGCATCCTTTTCTCTAACTGTACAAAACTTTTATTCAATTACCACCTATATGCTAATAATTATTATATGTATACATTTTTTAACCTGTACTTCAGTCTTGATACCTAGCCTCATCTCTTACCCATTTGCAAAGTGCCAGGACACAATAAATTATCTGATAAACAAATGAGTAAGCTGCCACTGCCTTCATAATTTGGTTAAAAGGAAAGGACAAGCTTGTGACTCAGAAGTAGGTATGATATTTTGAGAAAGTACCATTAAAAAGGCAAGATGAAAAAATAAAAGGACACAGACATATGTTCCACATTTGGGAAAAGCAGATTTCAACATATGCAGGGGAAAATACAATAGTAATCTACAGACAGATGCCATTACAAGAAAGGATTCTACTGCATCATTCAGCAGTACTTACAGAGTGACTTTCATGTGCCACTGTGCTAGGCAGCAGGGCAGCTGTGAGACAGGAGGGCAGTGGGCAGGGCACAGCCATTGAAAGACTGACACAGCAGTTAGCATCAAGATGGCCCAAGATTCAACTCCCAGTAGACCTTGAGACTCATTATGCATTTGTTGTAATCTACTAGCATGGTAAGTGACACTCCTACAGATGCCATGACAGTTCCAAGACTAACCATAAAAGGTCAAAAAGTGGGTGATGGCCCAATTCCTGGGAATCTCAGCCTCTCCCCCAAAGTAGTTGGAATAATCTCTCCACTTATTAGCATATGAAGCTACCAAACTCATAAAAACTAGCAACCCTACACCTCATGCGTGTGTCTTCTGAGATGGCTCGCACTTTGTCTATGGAGTATGTGTCTAATTTTCCTTTAACCCCTCCCATGCTTTGTGGCCTCTCTGGCCTTCTGAGATGGTCTACACTGTCTATGGAGTGTGCATCTCCAGGAATAAATCTACTTTACTCAACTATGGCTCGCTCTTGAATTCTTTACTGAGCAAAGCCAAGGACCCTCACTCACCCGAGACCTGGGACACAACCATCCTCTCACGCCCCACTTCCCTGTCTCAGTTTCAGATAATGAATGAGATGTCCTGAAAATAAATTTCTGACAATAAAATTGGTCATGAGAAAGCTGATCTCTTAGACAACTTCCAGCTCTAAGATTATACAACTCTCCAATCCCTTCTTGTATAAGAAGTCCCCAGCAAGTGGAGAAAACATTGTAGACCTGCAAGAACTAGAAGTTTCACAACTCATCCTCTCAAAAATCTATGACCTATGTAAGAATGATGCCTCTAACAGGATATCGGTGTTTGACAAGGTCAATATCACTAAATTTCATTCCAGGTAAAGGTTCTCTTGCCATAAAATTATTCACAATCATTTTTCTTTCTTATCTGCATGACGTTTCTCTGGGGCAAAATGTTTATACTATAATTTTAGATCTTATCAACCTTATATTTTGATTAAAAGGACTATTAAGTAAAATTTGGACAGTATAAAAATATAAAGCATAAAATAAAAAACATGTAAGGCAGATTCTTTGAAAACTGATCTGTAATTTTACTACATTACTCCAAATATATTTGTGTACTTCATTTTTTAAAAATAAATTGGTAAGATGTGACATACACTTCTTTTATCTTTAAGTAATAGTATTATGTTTTATGTACTGTTTTATAACCTTTTGGAAAAGTATGACTAAGCATTATAAATATTTTTCTATTCTACTAAAATTATTTATGAAATTCTTTCTTTCATACAATTATGACTTATTGATGGGATATAAGATATAATATGACTTATTGACTAGTCCTCTATCATTGAACATTTAGGTTGTTTCAACATTTTTGTAGTTGAGAACAGTGCTTAGATAAACATCTTAAGTGTTTGGACACATCTCTGATGACTTCTTTATGATTAATTCCTAGCTGAGGTACTGCAGGGTTAAAGGGTATAAATACTTTTAAGGATTTTAACATGTCTTGGCAAATTACCCTGGGAAAGTGTATACCCTATAGTCCTTTCCACATCCTGCAGGGCTGCTCACTTCCTTATACCCTCAAATAGGACTTTCTTCAAATTTATGGGTGAAAATATTATTTTATAGTTTGTATTTTCTTATTACCTGTAAGGCTGACTATATTTACATATAATCATTGGCCATTGTATGCAGGTTTTGGTTGGTTATTTATTTATGAATTGACTGTAATGGCTGGTGCTCATTTTTAATCAGAGTATATTTCTCTTGCTTGTTTGTATGAGATTGGAGATTAAGGATATTAACCCTTTGCCTAGCATGCAGACTGTGGTTTCCCTAGCTGGCATTTGCTTTTAAATTTTATTCTTAGCAATTTTAGACATACTGACATGAAATCATTTTATGAAGTGAGATGAGACAGAGGTATTTATTTGTATTTACTATATGTGGGACAATGTACCAAAATGTTTACATGATTTACCTTTTTTTAATTTTAAGAACTACGTGGAGTAAGTACTATTATTGTACCCACCTTAACAATTTGAAGACTAAGATTTAGAAGGATTAAACAATTAACCCAAATGTTGTATGGTCAGTAAGAGGTAGATTAGGCTTTCTGAACAAGGTCTATCTGAGGCCAGAATACTATTTTTTTTTAATTCTTGTTTTGGGGGGCAGGAAGGTAATTAGGTTTGTATGTTTGTTTGTTTAATAGAGGTACTAGGGGTTGAACCCAGGGTCTCATGCATGCTAAGCATACACTCTGCCACTGAGCTATACCCTTCCCACAAGAACACTTATTCTGGAACCCTACTTTCAAACACATCCCCTTAGCATACATGATTACAAAAACCTTCCCCACCCAGAAATCAGATAAATACTGGTTTGTATTTTATTCTGGTTCTTTGTCTGGCTTTATTTTTATTTTCAACTTTTAAAAATAAATCTGGATTATGTTGTAAATGAGAGCTCTCCCTCTTATATATATTTATAATTTGATAATCAGTTGTCTTATGAATATTTACTGACTCATTAGTTCCCCACTGGCATGAAGCAATTTACCAATCTTTATTACCAGGGCAGTTTCCCATTCTGATTAGGATTTGGAGCCTGGATATGGGCCTATGTTCTAAGAAAGTAAACTTTATTCAGAAGGTGAACCAACATCAATGACAGCAAAATAGAATCACAGATTGCAGTCAAAATCCAAAGAGAACCCCCTTGGAGATGGTTTGTTCTTTTAGGTGCTGGCACCGATGACTAAGTGCTGACTATTTTATTGGACTGTGTGAGATGAGGACAAGCTTTCCTGCTCTGAGTATTTATCAGCTACCAGCATGACACCAAGTGTGTTACATGTTCTGCATACTCTCTTCTCAAGTTCTGAAGGACCTTACGCCCGATGTAACATACTGAAAGAGGCTGAGAGGGATTGGGCTAGCATCTTTTAGAGACCCTCCGATGCTGGGAGATAAGGTACACTGAGAGAGATGAGGCCTTCCCACGTGAACTGAATCATTTTGAGGACAATTCTAACATGCCTGCAGGAATCACTCATTCCTCAGGCAAGACTGGATTCAAAGTAACTGGAAGTGGCTGAGGCAAGTCAGTCAGGCCTGTTAAAAGGAAGGCCGGGGTATAAAGGAGGGGGCTCTGAGCCAATGTGACCCAGGCTCTGATTCCAGCAAACAGCTCTCTTTCTCACTTGCCTCCCTCTGAGGGCCTCCTCAAAGAGTGCTAACACAAAACGTGTTTATTCCTTTTTAACAAGCTATTGATTACTCTAGAAAGGGCAGATTTCAGAAGGAAAGTATGTTAATCTGAGAGGATGAGAGTACATTTCATTGATCATCGTCTAGAGACGTGCCTTGTTGGACAAACATTTAAGTTAAAAGAGTTCTTCTATTCAAAGGCATGAAATATTGCAGGGGTAAAATTAAAAGCTCACAGATGGACACTGAACACGTCTAAGAGATTTAAATCATTACCCTAATGGTGAGAACAAGCATCTCTGAGGAGACAGAAGAAAAGGGGAACAGATCCAGAGAAGGGCAGTCTTGGTCACAAATGCAGAGCAAGCAAAGAGGATCAAAGAGAAGTTGAAAGAGAAATGACACTTGTTCAGCTAAGGGACACACTATGCAACTGGTCAACCTGAGTCACTAGAACAAAAGGAAAGCCTCATCCTGTTGAATGCACAGCACCGACTTGCCTAATTCCTCCTTATTCTTATATCTCAGCTCACTTATTACCTCTCTGGAAAGCTTGAGTCATTTGTCCCCCCAGTGTTCTCATGTAATAGCTGACTTCCTTCTCTTAGACATTGTCAGTAGAATATTCTAGTCAAGGGGATGGCTCTGGTAACCTATAAATCTCAGCTTAAATCTCAACATCATCATTGACTACTAACTGTGACTTCAGCTAAAATAAAATTGCTGTGCCTCAGTTTCTCCACCTGTAAAATTAGGTTATTAGTACTATGCCATCAGCTCGTAATAAATGGTAAATGTAACACAGTGAACATAAATTCAACACTTAGGAAAATGCCTAATAGTTCATCTTTGCTCAGTAAATCCTGGCCATTATTATGACCATTCTTATAAGCTATTCTCCTGTTTGCAGTCCCCACTAGATAGTAAGTCCATGCTGGCCATGCATTAGGACCTTTATGGGTATTGAAAACCATCCAGCCTGAAGGTTCCAGGAGCCCTCACCTGGCCTAGAGACCATATTTTTACAGCATGGTTTAGATGTTCATTATTGCAGGACTTCTGAAACCTCAGCACACATACAACTCCCTTGAGGATTTTGTTAAATGCAGATTCTGTTTCAGTAGAGGTGGGGTGGGATCTAAGCTTCTGTATTTCTGGTAAGTTCTCAGGTGCTAAGCTCTCCATGTGGTTAGAGTAACAACACAGTGAAAACTATAGCTATTGGGCAGCTAGGAGTGTAGGTCCTAGAGGATTTGACCACCACTTCAACCCTCTACTCTCTTTTGCTTTGGTTCCACAGAATAACTTTACATCTGTTTGAAGACGGCCAGATTGTCCATGCCACTTCCTATTTCATCACCTGAAATGAGTTCCATAGACAGGTGAAGTCAGTGCCACTGGGAAAATGGAATCTAGTATTAGTTTCTCTGTGTAGTGGGTTTCCCAGACTCCTATTCCAGCATCAGCTCAGCCCATCAGGCTGCCACAGACATTGGTAGAGACTGAAACCACTGTACAAGGTGTAGCCGGCCTGGTCTTCCTCACTTCTTCTGCTCCAGCAAATAAATGAAGATCTGAGCAGTGGCTGAGAAGTTGGTTCTCTACCAGGGAAGCAGGCACCTCTACTGGCCATACACGAGGACCTTTGCTGGTTATGAAAATCATGCAGTCTGAGTGTTCAAGGAGCATCGCCTGGCCTGGAGAACTTATATGTACAGGTTGGGAGTATACTTTGCTATCTGTGTTTTCTTTATGCAGCTAGGTAATACCGATTTTGTAATGATGGTGGCCAAATCGGGTGTGCACAGTAACTTGAACAAACAGATAACTAAAAATGTCTGGTTGATTTCAATGTCAATATGCTGTGCAGGGACAAGAGAGAGCAAGGCTGCCTTTGCAAAAGTCCTTCTGGAGGGCTTCCTTGATTGCTAGCTATAATTGTTAGCAACTTCTTTCGAACTGACACCACTAAAATAGTCTAAATAATTAAAATTTGCCTTTTGATTACCATTTTTTACTTATCATTGCTTTATACTGTTGTTTTAATTTTGTTAAAATCTAGTTTCCATGACCATGCTGTAATCCTTTTGAGCGAGTAAGAGAGCCTTTGACTGTCTCACCCATCTATCCACCTGCTTAGTGCAGTGCTGGACAGCCAGAGCATTCAGTGAAGAGATGCTGAATTTTGGAAATTAACAGCAATTACTTGATGAAGAAACTGAGATCAGAATCTCCAAACATTTTCTATCTTTACATGAAAATTAAAGTCCTTTAGAGTATGCTTTATAAATATTGAATTGGAGTAGCCTCCAAGAGGGCTTTTCTGTTTAGGAAAGTCCAGCTGCCTAAGGCTTCTTTCTCTAGGGATTTAAGGCTCTTTCTTAACAAGGCTCTTATGACAAGTAATGATAAAGGAGCTCTGTGGCTTTGAAAATGCCATCTGAGAATTTGATAAGATATACCGGGTAAATGGCATGCTGCTTTTGTGCCTGTGTGTGAGAAGGAGGGAGAGTCAAAGAGAGAAAGACAGAGACAGAAAATGTGAAGACAGAGAGGTGTGTGGAAACTTCTTACACATACACATTAAATACATAACATAATTATATACTTATATATGCGTTATATATGTAATATATATCACTCTTTCTCCAAGTCCAAAGGGACAGTACGTAATGTGTTGGTAAGACTAATAGGCTAATTGATAGGAAGATGAAGCCTGTACTTACAGCATCAGTAAAATAGAAGTAACAAATAAATGAGTGAAGAATAAAAACAATATGACATTTAATATTTTTAAGCATCAAAATTGTCCTGGAGAAGCTTAGGTCTATACTGGCCTTCTTCAGCTAACTTTATGGCTTAGTTTTGTTTTTGTTTTGAATTACTTATAGCCTTATAATTTTCCTGCACTTAGGGTTCCTGAAGTTCTCAATAGTGTCCTGGGAAAACTAGGAATTGTATGTTGGCAGATGGGAGAAATGAGATGCATAAAAATCTGTTCAGGCCATGAATGAAAAGTTTGCAGCCTGAATCCAAAATTCTTACATGACGCTATCACGTGATATGATACAAATCACATATGTATTATATGCTTTAGAATTTTTTATAAATAACAATACAAATATTGACCTCCTATATATAGCAGGAAAATTTTGAGACCAAAACAGGGTAGAAGTTGTCATAAAAATGATTTGAAAAGTTAAAAGTTTCTATACAAACAAAAGCCCTTGGTGAGTGATGGGATGTGAGAGACTAGGGAAAGAGAGGAAGTAAAAGTAACTTTATGATGTCCTACTTTAGTTATGGGAAGGAGGTAATGTCATTACACCAGACAAGATAGTGTCCTCACAGATAATTCAGATATGTGATAGGCAATAGGCAAGTAATATTTGAAACTCTCTACACAGTATGATTCTTACACATCTTCATTCCTAGAAAATGATCAATGTTTACACACTCTTCCTGTTACATTATAAAGCCTTTTGATGGCAGAAACTATCTTGTATAATTTGGGGGACACTTTTCCAGGGTCAGAGCCTCAAAATCTGCAATATTGTCTTAGGTCTGGCATTTCCCATCATCTCAGATGTGAGTTCATCTTTACCTTTCTTTCTTCTTGATTCGCTGTCTGGGCATGGTGCTTGGGCCTTTGGTTTAGGCAAGAAGGTAGCTATAGTCACCTTTTCTAAAGGATTTTCTGTCTATAGAATCAGAAACTTTATATCAGTGCATAATAAATGATATATAAGTACTAGCAATTATTGTTCTTTTTAGTAAAAAGTACTAAAATTATAGGACTATTATTTTTCCTCTGAATAAATTTTTGGCTGCTTGTTGTTTAGTGGCTTATCATTTGACTGCATTTTGAATCATACAATTTTTAATTTTAGTCTTGAGAGATCAGTTGGATCAACATGCTCATTTTTAAAGAGAAAAGTCAGAAAAAGAGCATAGCCAGAAAGTGACTTGGCAAATATTACAGAGTAGTTTCCAAAGTATATATATAATTATGCTTGGTGAAAATCAACCAGGAAAAAACATCTTCTTTAAGTTGTCCTTTGACCGTATTTTGCAGGATATAATATGTATATAAATCTCTGAAATTATAACCAACTTAACTATTGCTGTTTTCAAGGAAGTTCTTCCTTAACCAAATAAAAATTTTAAATCAAGCAAATAAAAATGGAAAATTTCACCATCAAGTCCAAATGGATACTAATTTTGTAGCTTTTCATAATAAAAGCAAAAAAATCTATTTACCTGAATAATTATTTCATTTTCAAAATGATATTGGCAGTATAGATCTAAGCTTTCCTATGTTATGTAAGGAAGGAAGCCTTGAACAATTTTAGCTCTTTAATTCCATTCCTTAAATGTCAGTTCTAAGGAGAAATTGCTTCCTCGTTATAAATTCACAGCTAGAAACTGGTTTGAAAAATCTTCAGTCACCCTATGGCAATTCATTCCAGTTTTTTAATATAAATATTATCACTATTATTGGCATGGTATTCAGGGTTTTCTCCTTGGAAAGCTTAAAGAAACCACAAAGAGACTAACAATGCAGAGTTTAATGCCCTTTACAAAGTCTCCATTAGGTGTCTCATTTGGAAACTATGAACCAAATGAACAAAGTACAGGTTTAATTTTGTTTCATTAGATTGTGAAGAAACCAACATGAATTAATTAGTGTTAACTACAACACACTTCACTAATATCCTGCCAACACAAAGATTTCCTACAGTGCCAAGATGAGAGAAATGTTCAGGATGATAGGAGAAAAATGTAAGTGGGTTGGTGTAATTATTATTACATTTATTGCTGTAAAGAGTTCTAATTGAAAGGGGATTTTTGCATTGGGGGGTAATAAGCTCCATTAAGATCTGAGGCTAGACATTTAATTCAGTTTTAATGGCATCATTTTACATTAAGTGGCTGAAAATTAATTATTAAGGCATATTTATTATGATTATTCATTCAGACAACAACATCTTAAAATGACAAATAGGCACTTTTGAAGGGTAACCCAGCCACACAGCCCCTCCTTGGACTGAAGTGACCATGAACTAAAAAGAATTCTTGAACACAGTAAGTGGCCATTTATGTGGTGGGGGAGAGGCTCTGTGCACATCAGAGATACACTATCGATAAGGCATTGCCTTCAGAGTATGGCTCTGGCCATTTAAACTTGAGCACCTCTTGTTATTAAAAACACCTGTTGTACAAAGATGACTTTTTTCAACACTCTGAAGGTTGTTCTATGTACTGCAACATAAATCAAAATAATATTAGCAAATCAGTGGTAACATTTTGTCCTCCAAGTTTCCTACAGAGCAAAATACACAAACCCATGGAACAAAGGCACAATGTGAACTACCTGCAGTGCTAGACAATGTACCCTTATGTGTACACACACACAAAAATTACACATTGCAGTGATTTCTAATGATTATCCTTTGCCTCATAACTATACCCACAAAGTACTATAATTCAGCTCTTACTCCTGGCAAGTGTTTTCTGCAATACTTCGAGCTGTCACTCAAATGTTGCAGTGACTTCAATGGCAGAGAGAATTTAAGTTCCCCCCCCCCCACATACCCCACACACACATATTATATACACAAAGCCTTTAAACACTTCCTGATTGTTTTAGTATTTGCCTAACACATACTTTTTGGGAAACATGGGAGTTCTCCATGGCTTGGCCCCCCACTTTTGAGTTTTTGATGATAAATTAAGGGACACTGAAACATATTATTATAAGGAAATAATTATATGCTAAGTATTTTCATGATGTGAGATAACAGTCACCATTGATTTAGGCAGTTCAGGAAGTCATCAATGGAGGGTCAAATTATAGGTATAGGAATTGGATAGGCAGAGAGATGGAAGAATGTTCCAGGGCAGGAAATGACAGGAGGGTTGGAGGTGACTTCTACACATTAATGAGACAGAGAATAGAAACACATTTTCACATGGGGGAGTACCAGATTATAAGATCAGTGGGGTTCAGACCTTGTGTTTATTTTGGAGGCAGATAGGAGGGGACCAGTGCACAAGGAATAATATGCATACTGTGATAGTATAAAAATATCTCATGCAGAGGCCTCGTTACTTTCTAGAATAAATAAAGCTTTACTAAAGGCAAGTCATTGCCAAGAAAGACTTGGGCTTTCCAAATACTGGAAAGTAAGTTCTCCAAGAGTTTTTCCTCTAAGCTTAGGAGTAAATTTCCAAACCTGATTTCCCTGAAAGAGGATAGCAGAGAACTAAACATACTTCTGCACAATAAAGAGATTTTACGAAGCACTAGCTGCAAATTAATATGGTTTGTACATCATTATAGAAAGAATTTGAAAAGATCTGAGTTGGTGATGCTTGGACAATGGTAGATGACTTCACCATCACACCACACCACCACCACTGCCTTCACTTTACAAGTCAAATATCAGCATTGCAGTTCTCAAAATTCTGTTATCTGGGCGATGACCCACTGTATGAAACCACTTATACCGATGGATGCAAGTAAGGAAATGAGTCTTTAGTACTAAGATCCTAAAAATTCTAAAAGGTGCAATGACTGCTCTATAAAAAGATCTTTATCTCCACAACTGTGTATACTTTCAAAAATTGGAAAACATTTTGTTTTTCTCCCTTAAAGTTATGAAAATAATAAATAGTCATGAATTTTAAATACAGGGAAAAGTAAAAATATGTCTGAAAATAAATTTTGACACTATTTGCCCACTTTGTATGTTAAAATTTATCTTTACTTTATTGGTTGAAGTAGTGGTTGCGTGCCTGCTCCCCTCACCCCCCCACTCCCCAGGAAACAGGCAATATTAGACCAGTATCAAACATTGGATATTATCTTGCCTCTGTCACTTAAAACTTTGACAGACTGCAAGATTATTTCTCTCTTTCAGAACCCCCTTCTTCCTCAACTGATCATATGTTAGGAAAATATATTTACTATCTTTTCCTGTTTTAGTAAGTGAATGTTTACATTCTTTACTGTGTTTTAAAAGCTGATGATGGAAGATTGTATGATCTTCAAAAGTGAATTAACTGACAATTTACCTCTGGAACTACCCATTTGTTTTGCTCCCTGCAGATACCCCTTCTTGGCATGGTAAGTTCTTAGTAGAAGTGATGTGTATTTCTGGTAGTTTTGTATCAAGCTCTTTAGCCAAATGAATCATGATTAGAATTAGTGCCCGCATGTGATTTGTAAGCATGTTTTGCATCCTCGTCTTACGATAGAAACTGACTTCCACACGCAGAGTAAGTATCTGCTAGAACCAACTCATTTTCCTTATCTATCATCAGCCTGGTTAGAGGGGGAAAAGTATGTCCTCTGTGTGAGCAAAGTATAAGCTGACAGAGTCAGGAAATGGATATGAGTTCCCAGAATTGTCGTGTGGAGGGCAGACAGAGGACACAGTTCCCACGTCTGAGGCTGCCCCCTTCACTCTGGCTGTGGCCTTCCTCTGGCTGTTTGCAGTCACAGAGGGTCAGGAGCTGAAGTTAGCTTCTGAGTGTAATGTCTGTGCCCCTTTTACGACATTTCACTCACCATGACAAATGGGACCCGGCCAGGTTCACTATATTCTGAACTCAGTCCTGGTGGGTTTCATCATTTTCTTTTTCTTTGACCAAAAATGCAACTCTAAATATGTATCTGTCAGGATACACTTCTACAGAGATACTAAAAATTTAACCCTAAATGAGGGATGTGCTAGAAACGAAACTATGAGATAAATGAACAAAATGCATTTTATGATGTTAAATCTATTTCCTCCCTTTGAGAAGGATCATTGACTTGTCAGTCTGTAGGCAGTACATCTATGCCTGGAACCTCATGCCACTCAGATTGTGCTGGGGCCTTTCAACAATTAATCCTCAGTCCATATGCCACTAAGTTATACATGCATGAACCATCTTTCTTTCTTCCTGTATTAGAAGGTATCCTAGGGTAAGTAGTCTATCCTAATTAACTACCATATGCCTTCTGATTCCCTCATCTTTCTTACCCTTCTCTGCCTTTCCCCTCCTTTCACCTTATAAAAGATGTTTTCTTCAATTCATCCATTCTACAAGCATTAATAGATCTCATATATTTTGTTTACCAGTTACAAAAATGGAAGTATTTATTTGCTCACAAAATTGAAAAGTGTAAGGGTATGGAAAAATCTCATGTATACCTGCATACAGAGTCTTGAAAAAAAGGCTCAAATGATCTTTTTTTTTTAAATTAAAGTATAGTCAGTTACAATGTGTCAATTTCTAGTGTATAGCATAATGTTTCAGCCATGCATATACATACATATATTTGTTTTCATATTCTTTTTCATTGTAGGCTACTATGAGATATTGAATATAGTTCCCTGTGCTATACAGAAGAAATTTGTTGTTTATTTATTTTATATATACCTGTTAGTATCTGCATATCTCGAACTCCCAATTTATCCTTCCCACCTTCTTTCCCCCTGGTAACCATAAGTTTGTTTACTATGTCTGAGTCAGTCTCTGTTTTGTAGATAAGTTCATTAGTGTCTTTCTTTTCTTTTCTGTTTCTTTTAGATTCCATGTATCAGTGATATCATATGGTATTTTTTTCTCCTTCTGGCTTACTTCACTTAGAATGACAATCTCCAGATACATCCATATTGCTGCAAATGTCAAATGATCTTTTCTTCTCTCTCTCTCTTTCTCTATTCCTATGACTGCAGACACTCTTTCTTTTGGAGTGTTGGCCTCAGTGTCTTATTAAAGATGATTTTCTCCATTCAGAAGGGGAAAATAGCCATCAGATGTTCAGCTTGGATGTCCTTAGATCTTTGGACTCTAAAAGAGCAGAATATCTTTCCCAAAGCTCCCTCATAACAGTCTCAGGGAGGCTACTGATTTACCTGGTCTGCTCTTATGTCCATCACTAGATTTAAAGGGCACAAGATCAGACACACCAGAATCATATAAAACGATGCCTATATGATGTCTAAAAGAAAAGATTTAAGTAACTCACTACAAATGGACTACTCATTATATTAGACACTGGGCATATAGAAGAGAAAGATGACTATAAGGAACTTGTAGCTCATGAAGGAAGTAGACAAAAGACAATTCAAATTTGATGTGATAATTACTGAATATCCTTATGCTCACGGTGTTCTTGGTTCTAGACGACAGCAAATCAGGGGGAGTGTACCTAAAGGACTCTTGGAGGAGCTAAATCTTGCAGTATGTTTCGGAGTTGGCCAAATGAAGAAGACTGATGTGCATGTTGCAAGTAATTGTAACAGCATAAGGAAAATATTGCAGACCAGAGAGCCTTCCACAGTCCAGGATCTGTAAGGAGTCCTGGCAATAAAGAGGAAGATGCATGAGAGGGAAGAGAGAGAAATTTGAGGCTGAGTAGGTCCAAGGGCTAGATCCTCAAGACTAAAATTCAAGACCCTAAAAATGGCAAGATATAGGGAACCACTAAAAGCTATGATGTAATCATACTTAGCTATTAATAAATACAAGTCTAGGAACAATGGGAAGAATGAACATGAAGGTAGGGGATGGAGAGCATGGAGAAATATCATGAGGCATCTGTAATGAGCTCAATGAAAGTCTAAAAGGAAGGGGAGCAACAGTAGGGAGGAGATATGATTTGAAGCGCTGTTGGGGAGCTCCCAGGGACGAAACTGAGTGACAACATGGATAGGCTGACAAAATGTTTACACTGATTTCAAGTTTTCTTATCTGGATGATTGGAGGAATGACAGAATAGAAGCAAGATCTAGAAGGCTGGAGAAGGAATATTAACCCATCATTTATTGTAAGACTCCAAGCCAGCTGGTCTTTCAACATTTCAGAATTTCAAGGATCATTTGCTTAAGATAGCTGATATCTCATTTTTTTCCCTTCATGTTCTTATTATGAAACTCAATATTTTCGACCCTTGAAAAATCTCTATTTCACTAGACCTAGCCTAAAACTAAGGCCTAATCTCAAAGTAAGGCTAGGTCCAAAAATCAGTGCCAGCTGAAATAGTGTGATCTGAAAGTGGTTTTAATCCTGGTTCTGACAAAGAGCTTTAAGTGAGAAATCTTGGCCAAGAGTTCCTGCAGACAAGACAGGACAATGATATGAAGAATTCAAGGGGCTGGCACAAGTTTAAGTAGGCTTATGGCCAATGATGCAGAATGGCACCAGTGATTAACAAAAGAAACTGGAAAAGACACCTGCACCCCAGTGTTCATAGCAGCACTATTTACAATAGCCAAGGCATGGAAACAACCTAAATGTCCATCAACAGATGACTGGATAAAGAAACTGTGGTATATTTATACAATGGAATAGTACTCGGCCATAAAAAAGACTAAAATAATGCTATTTGCAGCAACATGAGTGGAACTGGAGAATGTCAATACTAAGTGAAGTAATCCAGAAAGAGAAAGAAAAATACCGTATTATATCACTTATAAGTGGAGTCTAAAAAAAAAAGACAAATGAACTTATTTACAAAACAGAAACAGACTCATGGACATTAAATAAAAAAGCTTTGGTTATCGGTGGGGAGGGGAAGGGAAGAGATAAATTCGAAGTCTGAGATTTGTAGATACTAACTACTCTATATAAAATAGATAAACAAAAGTTTCTACTGTACAGCACAGGGAACTATATTCAGTATCTTGTAGTAACCTATAATGAAGATGAATACGAAAATGAATATATGTATGTCCATGTATTACTGAAACATTATGCAGTACACCAGAAATTGACACAACATTGTAAACTGACCATACTTCAATTAAAAAAAAAATGGAAACATGTGAAGCAATCCACCTTCATATTGTGGATTTAGTTGTTAATCCTCTGACCACCTGTAATATATATTTCTCTTTCATTGAAAGCTCTTCTTTTCATCTCAAAGCTTGTCATCTCAAAGTTTCCAGTTCTCAATGAAAAGTAAAAGACATGAACCTCTAATTTAATTTTCTTTCAGAAATAAACATGCTTGAAATAAATAATGCAAGAGTCTGTTAAACCTATTTTTCCCTCACTGTTTTTATCCCTGCCTCTCCTATCCCCCTCTCCTTCTCTCTCTCAATCCTCTTCTCATCCTTCTAGATCAAGAGATTTGCTTTCTTTACAGAAGCAAGCCAAAATCCTTATAGACTGACATCTTTCCCTGATATTCTACCAAAAAAGTAGGCTGTAAATCATGGGGCTGAGGTACCTCAAGGTAAGCAAGAGGAAAAGGAAAGATTTATAGGATAATAGATCATTGTCATTGATTTCTGACCAGGAATCATACAGTTCATGTGAAGTACCATGTGAGCTAAGGCTGCACAGATAAGGCTAATCTTCAGATGACATTCTCAGAGCTAAAACTAAGACCTCTAGGCAAACCAGCATCTTCAGAGCCCACAGTCTAAATAAAGTCTTCCTCTAGACCTCTGACTCTCTGGTCCACATTCTAACCTCTCCACTTCATTTATATTTAGCTGTTCTTGGGGTAGCCACATGGTATGCCCTTCAACCTTCCTCCCATTGATTATATCAAATGGTTCCTTTCTTCTCATTATATTTTTTGGTCAAGGCCAGGCTCAAGATGCACCCCCTTCAAGCAATGATCTCCAATCAACTCCAACCTATTAAAAAAAATTTCCAATCAAGAATACTCTTGAGGTTTTATGTATAAAAGCTCATCTTTCTATGTACAGCTATTTGTCTACTGTTCTGCATTCTGATTCTAATTCATTCATTAAACAGCCACTAGATCAAACACTTATATATGCATATAAGCTCTGTGTTGATCACTGATGATACAGAGTGTGCGAAATGACATATGATTCCAGATCTCAAGGAATTCTGAGGAAATTGACAATGTCCACCCAGCAGGATAAGTTTTAGCTGCTGACATTTAGAGGATGCTAAGAGAACCAGGAGAGATGCGTGGGTTTCAGGTTGGGGAGGCAGGAGAGGCTTCCTGGAGGATGCAGGCCTAAGTTTGTGAGCTGCATGAAGAGTGAAAGATATTCTGGTACATCCCCGAAGACTGGAGACAGTCTGAGATACTGAAGAAATTTCAAGTAGGTCCGTGTGGTTGCTGCAGAACATGTATTTAATCAGTGGTATAAAACAGGCCAGAGAAAATCTCAAATAGAAGGTCTTAAATTTTGGTCTACATCAAAATCACCTAGGAAACTGACTAAGGAAGATATTCCTGGCTTAGGTCCAGGAAGTCTGATTCAGGGGGGCCCAGCAATCTACGTGTTTAACAAACTCTCTTTACAAAGCACTGCTGTGCATCGTGAAGAGTCTTGAATGCTGAGCAAAGACATTTGAAAGGGATCTTGAAGGATTCAGGGAATCATAAAGGGCTGTAAGCCGAAGATGGGTAAGATCCAAATGATGACAAGAAGGTACCTGATTGGGGACTGTTTAGAAAGCACTTTCAGTAATACAGTTAATTTATACATAATAAAGATGATATCATATTGAGTTTTTTTTTTAATCCCCCAGAGCAGTGTTTCTAAAAATACATCAAATCCTGATGATTCAGCATATTGAAAAGTAAAAGTTCCTGGGTTTCCTTCCTTACATACTAGATCAGATTCCCTGGAGTGGGATGATCTATAGCTTGGCAAGTTTCTCAAGCGAGTCTTGTGGGCCACACATAGCAAAGTATGTCCAGGGCATGTCAGAGGAAACTGGGTCAGTCGGACCATCCCTTTGAGTTGCCTTGACGGGTTTGAATCTGAATGCATTCCAGCATCTCAAACACAGAATCCATTATATTTTGCATCATCTTTAAAGCAATACTTTATCAGAGCAGGGGATTTTCATATTTCCAAATAGCACTGAATTCCTATCTCCAAAGCAGTTAAGAAACAAAACAAAACAGAAAGTCTTACGCAAGCTTTTTAGGTTCTCACTGAAGGAACTGCATCTTCTTAAAGTCACATGGAAATAACCACATATTAAGATGTACCTTCGCAAAAAGCTGCCAATGCTTCTGTGAAGCTTAAGGAGATTTTCCTTAAAAGAAATCAGGTAATTCGTTTTGAATTAAAGTTAAGCACTTGGCTTAGTTCTCTTTCATTTTTCTTCTTGTAAATCTCTGACTAAATTAATTAAGCTGGTGTTTAAAACTGGCAGCTAACCTGACACAGGAGGCCACACGGCAAGCTGGGCGTCAACGGTGAAATTAGAACGTAAGCTAGAATCCGCTGCTAGGGAAGAGCAGGATTTTTTTCTGCTTTTTTCTTCTGCCCTCCTCCTCCACCCTCAACATACACAGGACTGGCTGTCAAGACATTCTTTTTTGTATGCTTCGTCCCTGGGTCCCACAGCTACTTTTTTTTTTTCTTTTTATGTATAAGGTATGACACATGCTTGAACAATGAAAAGGAAATGTGGCCATTTTCCACTCATAAGCCAAACAGCATGAACAGCTGCAGCTGACCCCATCACCCAAAACCAGATTAAGGCAGAGTACTCAGGCCAGTGACAGCAGAGGGCCTGCCCAGCAGAGGTAGAGTTGGTCCTGAGATTCCATTCACACCAGCTACGATGGCTAATTGGATGTGTCGACATGCCTGGACTAAGGGATGCCCAGGGAGATGGTAAAGCATTTTTTTCGAGGTGTGTCTGAGAGGGGGTTTCAGGACGAGATTAGCATATGGATCAGTAGATTGAGTAAAGAAGATGAACATCACCAGTAGGGGTGCACCATCCAAATGGCTGAGGGACTGAAGACAATAAAAAGGCAGAGGAAGGGCAAATTGGCTCTTCTTGCTTGAGCTGGGACATCCATCTTCTTCTGCCCTCAGGCATCAGCACTCCGGGTTCTCGGACCTTCAGATTTGGACTGGGACTTAACATCAGCTTCCCTGGTCTCAAGCCTTTGGACTTGGACTGAATTACACTACTGGTATTTCTGGATCTCCAGCTCACACGATGTACTGTGGGGCTTCTCAGCCTCTATCATCAGGTGAGCCAAGTCCTATGACAAACCTCAAGTATTTTTGTATATATCTTGTTGGTTCTGTTTCTCTGGAGAACCTTGACTTACACACCAGGCACTAAAGCAAAAATGGATGTGCTAATGTTAATTTCTCTTCCTTCCTACCTCCTCCCTTCCTCCCCATCTCCCTTCTTTCTTTCTTTCCTTCCTCTCTCTCTTCCTCCTTGTACCCTCTTGTTCTTCCTTCCTTTGCTCCTTTCTTCCCCTTTACTTAAATAGTAATTCAGCACCTACCATAGACGTGGCCCTGATAAATCAGCAGTGAACAATATAGGCAAATTCCCTGTCCCTTTAGGGAGATGCATTTCAGTGGAGGAAACAGATAATATGTAATTAGAATGATTAGTGAACAAAAGTAATTAAAGACTGGGACACACGTATAAAGTAACAGAACAAAATTCTGTTTTGTTCATATCCTCTGCTGTGGCAGAGAATAAGACAGGGGCATTAGACGGGGTGGAGATGGTGAGGGGGACTTTCAAATTTCAACATGCAGCATGAGAAGGAGAAAAAAGAAAGCTGGAGGGTGTGTTCCTGGCAGAAAAAGCAGCAAAGTACAGGCACCTGGGATGCTCTGTGAGTTGGGAGCGAAACTCATGTGTCTCTTGGAGACCACCGTCTCTATGTTTTTTCATTCCTTTCAATAAGAAATCACATTTTCTAAGAGTTTGAAGCAGAAATTTCACAGGGCTCTGTAAAGGGATCTCTGAAATGAAGAGGCTGCTTTCAAAGTGACTCATTTATCCTCTTTTCTTGTAAGTTTAAGTCACAAGTAGTTTGAGTGCATGAGGATCAAGGCTTCTAACAAAAAACGCCAGTGGAATAGGACTCAGTGGGAGCGAAGCTGTTCCTCTGCCATAATTAACCTTAGTTCTAAATTCTACATTCAGCACAATTCCTCCCAGAGTTGACTACCGAAAAGAGAGGAAGGCATCTGCAGTAATTATATGGGCTCAGTTGCTTCAGTCCCTAAAATTTGTTTGACCTGAAGATTGAGGGAATGTAAAGCAAAATTTGTTCGGGTTCTGAAGTTGGGTGGGTGGGGGGAGGGTTCCTCAACGCTAAACTGTGGCAACTTTGAAATACCAGCTGGGCCTGGTGGGGCAGATACAGGGACGACTCCGTGCCACTCTGATTTGTGCCTGTCTCCACAATGCGAGGTGATGTGATCTGACACCAATTAGCCGGCGTGCACCGAAGGCGTCCGTTTCCGTGGTTAGCGGTAACTGCAGAGCATCATGCACCTCTCCAAACATGACAAGCGGCACACAAGGCATCACCTTCCTTGATGTTCATCAGGGATGACAGGCCGTGGGGCTAGGCAGAGACACTGGAGAAGCGGAAAATGTGATTGGCCACAAACAGCATCTGGGAGGACAAAACCTCCTGATGTTCGGACCAGGTGAAATAACCAGGCAAAATTTAAGTGTATTACTGCCCCAAAGCATGAACTCAGAAGGTGTCTGTAAACATCCTGGACATCTCAGGGGACTTACTGGTTCAGGAAGAGGTAAGCTGCTTCCCAGAAGCCTCCCCAGGCTGAACTCTGCCTTGTAGAGAAAACAGACGTGTTAGCTAACTTCCAGAGAGCATGGAAGTTTGTAACCTTGCAATGTCTTTAAAAACTGAGAGCATTCTCACAGACAAGAAACAAACAAATCTTAAGAATGATTTTGACGGCCATCGTTCTACAATTTAGGACTGTGTTTATTTATTTTAAATTATGACCCTCAGTGCATAAAAGGATGAACAGGCATCATACTGGATGCTATTTCATCACACCCCTCACTGCCAGAACTGATCTAAAACTCTGCTGCTTGCTGCGTTTTGCCAGCCTAGGAATTATCAGTGACTCTCAATTCCTATAAAAATCCCAAAAGCACTCAACCTAGAATTTTATTCAATTCATACCTCTCTATGCAAACTTCTCTTTATGAAATCATGTTTTATACTCCCACTGGTCCCCCTTTTGTCTATGATCAAAAGAAAGAAAGAAAGAGACAAAGACAAAAAGAGATCTACAGGAAATATTTTCAGTTACAAAAGCCAAGCATAGCAAGGTATATAGCATCCGATTCTGTTTTTTTCTAAATTACATGTTTGTATTCTCATTCAGTGAAGGGAATGAACAGAAGAATTATAAGGCCCAACAAAAAGAAAATTTTCCTTTTTTTTAACCCTTTTCCTTTTCTATACTTCTAAAATTTGGGATTTGTTTTAACAATTAACTTGCATTCATTCATAAACATGTATAGATGGATAATCAGGAATATGGAACATTGAGGAGCAGTAATGGTGTCTCAAAGTTTCATAAGAAAGACTCCATCAAAATCCCAGAAAATGCTGGGAAAATTAAAAAGTGATTTACAAACCTAACCAGAACTAGTCTATTGGTTTAAAATGATACAGATTACTCAATGACGTATCTTCCTCAGTTTCTCCAATATTTACAGAAGAATGCCAGTCACGTCTTCCATCGAGGCTGAGAAATGACATTTTAAACTGGAGCCAGACCATAGCTGTGCTCAAAGCCTCAATCCAAACTCAAAAACTGAGTTGCCTGAAATGATATTTACGACCCGTTAACTGGAGGAAGTGTGATTCTCTCACCTCCCTCAATCAACGCTTCCTAAGTGTGCCCTTTTAAGACATAAATCCACAAGATGTCCAGGGAAGAAAGAATGGTTTGGTCAACCAGGTTTGGCAAATACTGCATATTACACTCCCTGCCATTGATTCAGAATACACAACAGTATACAAAAATAAAGAATATGCATGAAATAAAGAAAATCTCTTCAGTTTATTAACCTAGAACTTTCCCAACCTATTGGACAAGGAACCATTTTATGCAAAACTCGATGTAGCATACTTAGAGAAACACTGCTCCAGCTCTTCCCAAATGTACTCCTGGTTTATATCCCCCAGAACTTCTCCCCCAGTATTTGTGGTGTTGCCCAGCCTCCTGCTGCTCAACAGAACTTCAGTCACTGACCTGGAAGCCTTCCTGATACTCTTTCACTTTGCATCCATGCACTTTGCATCATGTTATTTTGGCTAGTGAAAATCATTGTGAACGTTTTTCCTTGCTTTAAAAATAAACTCCCTAAGTTTTAGCTACTCTGATGAACAGGCACAAGGCTGAACTCCTTTCACGGACTCTCCAAAGTAATCGTGAAAGCAATCCTATGAGGTTAGCGCTGTCGTTCTCAATTAGGGATCAGGACAAGTGCCTGAAGGAGTCTGACTAGTCTGGCCCGCGATAACACAGCGAGTAGATTTCAGAAGATGGATTCAAACCCAAGCCGCTCGGCTCCTGGGCTCATGTTTGTGACCATCACATGAACTCGGTGTTTAAGATAACCCAGGAGGGATAATTCCTAGTGTTTCTCTGCCAGAAGTACTTCGACTTCTAAATGCTTCTGGTTTTGCTGTTGTTTTAATGCTTGGTTCACTGTGTGCTATGAAATGGGTTTGTTCTTCTTCTCCCACTGGTACCCAAATACCTGCAGCCCAAAGGCCAGCTTAGCGGGTTTGCAGAACTTCAAGGCAGGTGTGTGGGAGACCAGCCATATATTGGCTCCATCTGACATTTTTACTTATTTTCCTTTTGCCTCGTTTTGCCTAATTCTGTTTCTCATCAGTTTTAATTTTTTTTATTTTTGTACTGTGCATATGCTATATAAATATAAGGTAGCAAGGTAAAAACATACCACATCTCAAGCACTTCCTAGACGTCCTCTAACTGCCACAGAACTTTTTTCTCCAGCTGTATCATCCTAAAATATCATTATGAAAATGAGCCTGAATTGAGTTCCAGTAATAAACATACCTTCTTTACTAGAGAGCTCTAACCCCAGCCAGTCAATTAGCATACAGCACATCGCATGGGAGAAGATTTGTCAGGAGCCCAGTTTGTCATCGACAGATAAGTGAAAGGGAGTTAATGTAAACTGCATTTCCAAACTTCATGCCAGAAGGACCCTGAGACTGTAGTCTAAAGATCACAATGAGAGTGAGTAGTGTGGTGGCCACTGTCCATTCACATGAGCATTTTTCTCCAGAGAGCACTTAACAGTTGTCCTATTTACTCCTCCTCATTACACCTGCTTGCTTGTTCAGTGTGTTATGAGAATATGGAAACCTGAGTATCCATTAGTAGCGGCTCCCCAGAGCACATAGCTTAAACTGTGTTAAGAGATCTGGTTCAAACCGAGCTCACAGAACCACCTCTAACCCTGTGTGGGAAGGGCCTCTAGTTCAAAGACGACTGATCATGTGAGGAGCTGATTCGATTCATGTGGGTGACGGTATCCCAGTCGACCAGATGGTCCATCTGTTTCAGTTATGGGGATAACCGAACCAGAGCTCAGACTCTGGGTTCAACTACTTCACTAGTTGTTTTAAAACAACAACAAAATAAATTTTATAAAGTCTTGAAACAACAATAAAGTTTCACTGTAGAAAAAAATTTAAATATGGGTATACAAAAAGAAAAATACACAGTATCAAAATTGCTCACTGGACCATGGGAATGAGAGTGTATTATTTCCAGACTTGGATTTACACACACACACACATATACACACACAGACACACTGCATGTTTCTGTGTATGCGATGTGCATATGTGTACATGATTGTGCTTTCACAAATCAAGCCCAGGAGTCAGGATTCCAAACTTCCATTTAACTACCTGGTAGACTACGTGACTATTTATCATGATCGCGTTCCCCTTTCTGCAGGAAGATTTCACTTTCCTGCCACCTTGAAGTCAGGTTTGATGGTGGCACTTGCCTTAGCCAGTGGAACATAAGGAAATGATGTGAGACCCCCCGGGGTGGAAACGTTGAGAGCCAGCGCCTGATTCGCCACGTTCTCTTTCTTCCCTCTCCCATGACAACGGCCTGTCAGCCTCCACTTCAAAGTGATGACAGCGACGGTGCAGAAGCACAGCCCTAACTGACGCTCTGTGTCATGTGAGAAAGAAATAAACCTTGGTTGCTTAAAACCACTGAGGTTTGGGGAGGCTTTGTTTTCACAGCGTAATCTAGCCTGTCCTGATTGTCCCACCACCTTGACCAGTGGCTGCCAACTTCAAACGATCATGCCAAACCTAAAAGACTGTCACTTCTTAATACCAGACAAAAGAGTCAGTACAACCACACCAAAATGATGCCCAGTCACCACTTCCTTAGATGGTTCTCCTAGAAGGCCATGGGTTAAGGCAGGAGCTTGGTTTCTGCTTCACCTGTGACATATGTTCAGGAGAGGGGAAGGTGATTTTTTCCTCATAAGTACAGTAATATCCAGTCATACGTCAATAAGTGGCATCCAAACATTTCCACACCAGATGTGGTGCTGGATTCTTGCAAGAATAACTGAAAAGGCAAGTCTCAGTCTACCTTCCACCTGTTCTCTCCCCTGCTTCTTACTAAGAGAATATTTGATCTTTCCTGTTTGGGAATGGGCTGGGCAGAAGTTAAGACCTACTTGCCAGTTAAATCTGGTGTTGTGCCATCATGAAGTTTGTGGGATTTCTTGTTACTGAAATACAAACACTCAATTCCATTCCAGATGAGGGTGTCTTATGTCTTTGTGTTTCCCATCTTCTACTGTTCTACAAGTTTGTTACTGGGTACTGTGTTACGGGAAAAAAAATTGAGACTCTTTCGAGTTTTCACATACTAAAACCCCCTTCAATAGAATTTAAAGTTTGATACTTTTATAGTGTATTTGATTCTATTATTATAACAAAATTTGACTGTAATCTACACCAAGTAGTTGCATGAATAAAGGTAACCCTGCAAAGACTAATTATGCCAACCATCCCCTTAAATCATTTTAAAGTGGAAGCTGTACTAGCAAGAATAATATTGATTATATAATAATATTTATTATAATGCTTTGTGATTACTGATAACCTATCATGTATTGGTGAATGAGACCAGATGATATTTTAGTAACCAAGAGTCATATAGCTAGCACAAGCTTTGAACACATGTATGCATGACCTAGACCTGTCATGCTGTCTTACACTGGACTTTCAGATCACCAGAGCTAATTTAAGTAACTTACAAATATAAGAGATGTCATTTCTATGGTTCCAGAAAGCTTGTGGTAACTCCAGGCACAATAGTCTCTACCAAAACTTCATGAGATGAGAGGGAAGGGGCAGAATACTTCATTTATTTAATCTATCAGTCAAACAGGAAGTCATTAATTCTAAAAATATTTATTGAGCTCCTACCATCTGCTAGAGGCCCTGCAAGCAATGCAGGTTAAATGATCACCAACAACAGATACCCTTACCTTTACAGAACTTAAAGTGTCATGAGACAGAAGCCACATCTAAATAAATAAATGAATTTATACATGAAAATGTCCTGGCTTTATGATAACTATTTTACAGGGAGTAAACCCAGCGGTACCCTGGGAATATCACATCAGAGTGGCTGGTTGGGGACAGGGGGAGGCATATTTCAGAAAAGGTAATGGGAAAAATCTCTCTGGAGAAGTGACATTTGAACAGAGTTAAAGGATAAAGAACTACACATAAAGAGCCAGATGAAATAAAACATGAAGAGGAAACAGCGAGGCTCTGAAGCCGGGGACAACTTTGAATGAGAGTGAGCTGGGAGAGGAGGGGCATGAGATAAGTCAGAAAGGCCACCAGGACCACATCATGTGGGAGGCCGTAGGCTGAGGGCATAAAGTGTGACTTTTATTCAAAGGGCCATGGGAAGCCATTCATATTTTAATTGACCATCAGATGAGGGTTTCTCCAGTTGGGAGGACCACACCCAGCGGCATTGAAAGAGCATCCGAAAGTGACATAGGCATGGGAAAGCTAGTGATGGCCAATGGATTCAGCTAGATGATACATGCCATGTTTCTAGGATAGAGCCTGGTCTTCTGAAGATGCTTGTCCCCACGTCTTCCAACAAAGCAGATGTCTTCAAGTCATTTGCTAGATTCTCTCATCTGGGGCCTGTGCTCCCTACTGCAGCCCTCTAATGTTACACAACTAGAGAGCCTTCAAAACAATCCCAAACAGCCCAGAATGCTCTCTTTGGATTCCTCTGCCATTCTAGTTTGCAAATATTTTGAGCCCCAGTATTCGCATGCATCTGGCCTATATCCATAATCTTTCTTACAAAATAAAACTGTGTTAAATATTAAACAGTTGTACAGAAAATATTTATAAAGATTCATTCCCCTTAGCATGACTATTTACGCCTCTCTCTATACACATAAAATTTCACATTGTTGTAATCAGTGCTTACATCCAGTTGTATGCCATTTTTTATTTACATCTTCTGTAGGCATTTTCGTGCTTCTATAATTTTGGTATTTATCACTTTTATGGGTGTATACTACTAACAGGTTCATGTATCATAGTTTAATTAATTATTACTTAAGAAATACACATATTATCCATACATTTTCCTACTCCAAATTGGTTCCTAGACCCTTCTCAATATATTTCATGACCCTTCCATGTTCCTGGAGCACCTATGACCTTTTAAAATAAAAATGAAAATTAAGGGGAAATGATTTTTTTTAAATGATCCAATAATTCTGAGGTTCTTCTCCTCAGTTCATATATATATATATATATATATATATACATATATATTTTATACAAACTGCATCTAACTTACTCCATTAGCTTTTAGACTTTATTCCCATAAACCTCTACTGGGTCTTCGGCCTTCTCATCAATCTTGGCTCTTTCTTTGGTTCCATTTTCATTAGACCAAAGGCCCAGGATTGTTAATATACCCAGTTAATTTCTTCAGGCTTTTATAGTTTGAATCTTTTCCTTTAGAGCCTGCAACTTGCTTAGACTTCTTCTTTATGAAAAATAGACATGTTCCCCCCACCAAAGAATTAGGGTGGCTTGTACTTTAAAGAAAATGTGGAAAATATGGAAATGCTTAAAAAGGAAATGTACATGACATGCTTAGGTTTAATTAAACCTTTTCTCTACACTTCAGTGTTACCTAGCTGTAGTAACACGGCTTCTGTAACTTTATACCACTATCCCACCTATCATAAACTAATAAACATTTTTCATACTACTATAGTTTTTTTCATAACCAACATTTTCAGTAGCTGCATAAACTTACATTGATCGGTGATACTGTGATCTTATTAAACCATTTTCTCTATTTTGTATTTTCTAAATTTGTAAGAGCTTTCTTGCTAAAATTCAGTGGGTTACTAAGAAACAGGGAACATCCTTAAGGAGACTTAGAGCAGCATCTCGACCATTTCACCAGCTGATGCCTCTTTTCAGATGCTTGCTTCTTGTTTATTAGACTGCATTTTCACCTTCTCCCAGTTACCCCTTTTCTCCTGTGCCCTTTCTGCCTTCCAACACAGCTTGGAATTCCCTATGACAAGCGTTTGATTTGATTTTCCCCTTGTTACAAAGCACCTTCTAACTTGCCAGGAAAGCTCATGCCTTCCATCGCTTAGCCCGCAAGCTGAAGTCCAGCAAGGCATCAGTGATTGTCAAACACATCATCACAGTGCAAAGATGAACCCAGAGGGCATTAACTCAGAGAGAGGGAGAGAGAGAGGGGAGAGACAGAGCAGCCACAGCTCCTCTGTGAAAGAGGGAAAGAGTGATGGTAAAGGGAAGTGGAAGGGCAGCTGTAGTCTCTAGAAGAAACACTTCACCATGAGAAATGCCTAGGAGTAAAATTGACTTCAATGATGGATTATTACACGTGGACGAGAGAGACCTGGAAAATGGCGCCCGTTAAACACCACTATCCATTCAGTGCATTAATGAGACGGCTTTCAGAATTCACTTGTATAAAGAGGGCTATCAATTCTGGACAAATCCAGAGGTACTGCGGCGGAGTAGAGCAGGATGAAAATTTGCTAAGGGGATGCAGATTTTTCATTTCCTGTTTCTCATTTTCCTGCACACCACCATCAAAACTCAGCCATGCCCAGAAGTCTGAGAAATGCAGCCTCATGTTTGTAATACTGCATAATAATTTTATTGTACTAAATGTGGGTCATTGACTTTGGTCAGCTTTCAAAGCTATGTTGGCATTCTGGTGATACAGGCTCCACAAAGCCCCTAAGTCAAAACATTTTATTGCCTGAACAAATGTCCAAAGACCACACTGTGTTTGATTGAGAAGTTTTTTTAAATTACTGTAATATGTTAATAAACAATAGGCATTTGTTTATTATTTGTTTATTTAGTTATTTATACATACCCTACTACAAGAAATTTGAGACATGTATTAGACTATTATTAGAAAAGTTATTGTGGTCAGAGAAGACGCACCAGAAACAGACACAACATTGACTGACTGACTATACTTATATATAAACTGACTATATATGTATGTACACACACACAAAAAAAGAGAAAAGCTTATAAGGTGAAAAAAATGAGCTTATCAGTAATGGAATTATGTGCACTATAATCAGATGGATTTTATTGGTAGTGGCCAGAGTATTCTCTCTACTGACTTAAAATATACCCTGTTATACATGGTATAATTAACATTTCCTGTAAGGACAATGTGTATGTGGCTGGATAATTATGTAACAATTGTCAGCTGAGAAACGAGAAGTTTAAAGACTTCCAATTGCTCATATTAATTATCTTTGTACCCTCAGGAAACCCCATTAATGTGTAAGAAAATAAATAAATCCTAAACACATAAAAGGAGCAGACAAGGAGAGGGGATTTTGAGAAATTTTTGGAAAATGGCAAGTGGATGAAGGGATTAGTTTAGCTAAGAAACCTGAATGCTTGTACAGGGAGGGGCCAGTAGGGTGCAAGTCAATTACAATTCCAGAACTCAGCACCAATATCACAGAAGCACTGGAAGAAACAAAAGGGGGCAATGTTGGCAGAAGTCAGTACCCTGGTCCATTCTCTACTCCACCCAGTCAGGCAACTACACTTTCCCCACCCCAGCATGTGGTTAGCGTTAATCTGTAAGGAATATAATTCAGAGAAGTTCCATTATAGGGGACAAGAGGCACAGTCTATAATGGGAGAGAGATGGTGTGGTAAAAATAAGAAGGTTAAGTTGAAGTTACCCCAGCCACCACCCATGATTTTTTTTTTTTCCAAGAATGCAGGCACTGACTCTTGTATCTAACAATCAACTACTCACAGCAAACCCTAGGCCTGGACTTGGCCAAAGATAAAGCTGTTGTTCCCTTTTTACAAAAAAAAAAAAAAAAAAAGAAAGAAAGAAAAAAAGAATACACAAGACAAAGACTCAAAAATACAGCCATTGGAATTCCCACAGTGCAATTTCTAAGACTCTAAACAATCACTGAACGATTTCTACTCATACACCAGATTTTCCAATCGACTATTTAGTGCCTGGTCTCTATTATTAATATTAAGACACTAGAGGTAAAAATAAGTTCCTAAAACATCCTAGAAAACAAGCAAAGTTACCCACAAAGGAATAGGTATTAGAATGATTTAGGATTTTTCAGTAGCAACTCTAGAAGCTGAATGAAAATGAAACAATGCTTTCAAAACTCTAAGGCAAAATTTATTTCTGACAATGTCATACCATACGCGGCCGAAGTAGCAATCAAGGACGAGAGTAGCAAATTGCATTTTCAGAAATACAAGTTCTCACGATTTCCCCTCACGTATCCATCCCAGAAAATCACTTGAAGCTGTGCCTTTCCAACACCAGGACATAGACCAAGAAAGAAAAATGCACTTCATCCAGGAAACACTGGTTCCACCAAAAGAAAAGTGAAGAAAAATCCCAAGAGGTGAGATATGCAATTCAGAATGCAACCAGTCTACAGTAAAAGTGAAGGATGGAGGACCAACTCAAAGAAAGAAACAATCAATAAATATTATCTCAGTTGCTGCAGGAAAAGTTACTCTAAAGAATCCATACTTCTTCTGTAGAGTTCAGTAAAAAATGATTATATACTGAAAACCATGCCAATTTTTATATAAAGGCAGTCATTAACTCTAGTCTAAAAAGTAATACCAGAATGAAAATATAATCAGAGAATCCTGCTACTGAATAATACTTACGTAATCGTATAATGTAACAAGTAAATAGGTATTTAAGCAAAACCGGATTATAATCATATAGTGTAAATGGAGGGAAGGAAAGAGAGGAAGGCGAAGTGTAGGAGGGGCTGAGACAGGGCTTAAAGAGGGCTAAATCCTTATTTATCACACTGGGAAATGAAAAGGTAATGCTCATAAGTACAAATAAACAGTTGCTAACAGTATCCTAGATACCAGAATAATTAGCATAATTAGTACCGTGGCTACTAACAATTAGAAATATGGAAGTCAAATTGTACTTATATATAGAAAGAGATGATATTGAGAGAGAGATACATGTAGATGTTAATATATTATTGATAGTAATTGACTTTGAGGAGCAAGGTCTTCAGGGATAAGGTACTGTCGGGGATGGTACAGAGAGAATGTTTTTGTGGAAGTTTTAGAGCACTATCTGATTCTTAATTTGCATTTCCTAATTCCACAAATGATTTTTGGAAAAAAGAAAATCTTTTAAAAAAGGGAAGAAACAGTAGACATCTTCACATCCTGAAGGTTAAGACATTTAGATGGGAGACTAAGAAAAAAGAGGCATTTTTGTTGGTCACACTATTGCTGTGCATTTTTGTATGTTCGAGTAGTTTTGTAATTAAATCCTTAAGAGTTACAGTGGAGGTAGATGCTACAGAACTTGTTGATGGCTTGGATGAATGGCTCATGCGAGGAAGGAGTAAACGAGCTCCTTCTTATGAGGATGGAAGCAGAGCTATTGGAAGACTCGAACTTATGAACAAATAACTCAAGCGATCAATCTATTAGTGCTTCCAAAGATTCTTTCCCATTTTAAGGTTTCAAGTCTTTTCCACTCCACCTAAGAAGCATCCGTTAACCACTACTGTTCACAACTCTCAACCCTTCTGAAAATAACAGGCCTTCTCTGGTCTATGCCTGCTTTTGAGAGCGTGCTCTCTCTCTCTCACTCACTCACTCTTTCTCTGTTACACACATACACACACTGGCCCTCTGATGCTTCTCTATTCTTCCCCAGGCACAGAATTAGACACACAATGTGCTTTTAGAAGCCGGGCTGCAGCTCACAGCTAGGCAAGGTTATTGGCCTATTGGATGTAAACAACCTGTACAAAACACCAACATCAGAAAAGTAACTCTGAGACCAATGCAAAGTAAGACAAAACAAGGCCACTTCATAATTTTGTTTATGAGCAGACAAGACAAGGCGACTTTGCAACCCACCAAACGCCAAACACCTACCACGGCAATGCCAGCCTATATGAGTGACACTAGTTCTTTACCAATTACAACTTTATTCTTGTTCCAGTTTGCTTCCCCTAGAGGTTAAATTTACTGAGATGGTTAGCAGAAATTTGGTCCTGTCCAAAATAACTCTAAGACATTTGGTCCATAAGCTATGTGGTCCATGCCAAAAGGTCCTTGAAATTTAGTCCTGTCCAAAATGTCCATGAGCATAGTTGGTCTGTTGACCTTTTGGCATGGACCAAAACTGTCACAGTCACTCTGGATAGGATCAAATGTCCTGCAAGTTATTGGGATACTAGATCATAGACTTGCCTCCACTTCCTAAAAGCATCTGATCCAGAATAATCTTTGCTTCCTTAAACACTTTAAAAATTTAACCGACCAAAACTCAAATCCTTTAACAGGTTCTTGTTAACACAGTCTTAGTGAGACTCCCCCACTGTTCCCATGGTGCATGTTCTCCCACAGAAAGGAGTCATGAACCAAACTTGTTCAACTACCATTGTATTTAGGAAGAGCTCTGGCTGGAGGGCATTGATACTATGGAGTTCTTTCTAGACTGACTAGAGAGAATGCTCCATGTGAACAAGAATCACATTTATTTTACAAAAAATAGAGTCTGACATGGATGAAGAGTCCTTCAGCTTGGACACCATACACAATACAGATAAGGTATGCTTGCTTCGTCCATCATGATTGAGAAGTTGGGTTTGGATTCACATTGTCAGATTTCAAATGCTGGCCCCACTGCTTACTGTTTCTCTAGTCACTTAATCTCCCTAAGTCTAAGCTGCCTCATCCTAAGGCTTAGATAATACTTGTTCCATCCACAGTGGGTTGCCATGACCACAGAAGAGATGATGGTCATAAAGGACCAGGCACAGTGCCTGGCACATTGCAGTTCTCAACAAATCTTCATCGTTATTAATAACACCTCTTGTCCTCAATGAAATCATTTTGCACAGGGACGTTTAAGTGCAAAGAAGAGAGAGCTATTTTAAGGTCTTTTAAAAATGTGCAGCACATAGTAGACATTCAACAAATATTTCTGAATGAATGGGTACATCTTAGTTTGTATTTTTTGTCTTGTAGAGTGAACATCAGTTAAGTTATTAAAAAGTGAAAACATACTAGGTATATTAAGTGTTTCCTTCTGGTTTATTATTAGTTAATGTGAATAAACAAAATTTGGGGACTTATTTTTAATTTCAGGGTTTTCTCAACATGAGGAGCATCTCTGGAGTACTGTCAACCACTGAATTTTTTTAGAGTAATGATATATCATCTAGTAGCTTTTACTGAAACTATATTGCTTTTGCTTAAAATTGGAAAAATATCCACCCTGATGAGAAGCTACAATCTTTTTTAATGAAACTCCCAATAAGATTTTTCACGGGTCTTACCAGTTCGTGGAGTATTTTCACACAACCCCACCCACTACACTATCACTTGTTTCTAAATAAATGTATCATTTACACTTTGAAAATATGTTCATTTACCACTCTTTTGAAATTTGGAGAGAAAGATGCAACCGTCAGCAAGATCCACCCCTGACAGCCATGATTTAGAACATATTGCAACAATCAAATTTGACATTAACAATTTATCTGGCTCAACCTTAATTCTGATATCCTGACAAGCGAAAATCTGGCAATGCAGAAACACGGTGTGCAGATGCTCTAAAGTTTCAAGTGCTCTGTGACGCTTCCTTCCAAAATATTTCAACTCCAGTTCATGCCCTAACTCTGTCTTGGAACAGTATCTTTCACAGGCTTTCAACTTTGTTTTGTGATTGTCATGTAAGACCAAGCGAGGAGTTAAAAGGATTTAAATTGATTTACATATGTCTTTGTGTTTGTATGTATATATGTTTCCATTTTTTGTCAAAAATATCTCTAGCAAAATCTCAATGATGGATCTTTTTTTAAATTATGGTTTATGCAATATCTTGGTTGAAATGCTGCTTTTGATGTACATATGAAAAAAGTTTCCAACTAAATTAATCCACGGCAGTAGTTCCCAAACTCTTCTGTATGTTAGAACAAACTAGCTCATTGTGGAAGCGTTGATGCTGAGGCCAGTCGCCCTCCACTCCAATGAATCTCTGAGTGGAAACAAGTCATCCACAGTTGTGAAGTCCCCTCCCGAGGTGGTTCTAACGTGTAGCCAAGTTTGAGACCACTGATCCAAACTGGCTTTACTCACAGTGCGGTGTGCGGGTTAACAGCCCTGGCACTGCTACCTGGGAGCTGGTCAGAAATGCAGAGAGCTGGGTCCCCTCCTAGACCTACTGACTCAGAATATGATCCAGACCAGTGCTTCCCAAACTTTGATGGGCCTTCCAATACCCTTGGGGTTCTCGTCAAAATGCAGATTGGATTCAGGTGTTCACAGAGCCTGAGACTCTGCCTAACACGCTCCTTTAGAGGAGACTCATGCTTCTCGTCTGAGACTAGACTTTAGGCGATGAGCCATCTTTCTTGGAACACGATCGTCACAGCCTCCCCTCTAACAAAGATAATAATAGCTTCGGCTTTTAGGCACCTACTACCTACCAGACAATAAGCCAGCTAAGATCTTCTGGGTATAAGCTCTGTGAGGAAGGACTAGCATCATTTACATTTAAAAATAAATTAAGATTCAGAGAGGTGGAGTGTGGCCCAAAGCTGCTCAGCTTCCCCCATACCAAGGGCTCTCAGACTTCAGAGTGATTATGAACCAGTCAATGAGCTCACTGTGTATATAAAATTAGAAAATACTCTGTTTCAGTGTGGTTGAGGCAAGGGGACTTAATCGTCTATCATCACGCCGAGAGATGGTCTGAGTCTCTCTTCCAAGGTTTCAAATGGTGGCATCAAGGCCACAGCACAGGACTAGAAAGTGAATCTCAAAGAACATGCCAAATGAACCCAAAAGGATTTCTACTTAGCAATGCCTTACACAACGTTGGTATTAGACAGTTAATTGTACGTAGTTTAAGTTGCAAGGCGTACTATTGAAATGAATTTTTCAAGGGGTGAGCGTCTCAGGTTTCTAATAAATGGGAAGACAGCATCTCTGTGCTCACCACTCTGGGGCATTCAGAATCAGTGGAATGCACAGCATGCCTATGAACGCCACTTTTAGAGGAGACTGATATAAAATCATAAAGTAGTTAAACAATAACACAAGGTGGCATATGGTAGATTCCAAACGAGCGACAGAGGCAGTTGTCATAATGATAGTAGCTACCACTTACTGAATAAATGTTATGTGGCAGATGTTTTATATAAATTGCCTCATTCTACCACTACCATCCAAGTATGGTTGTAATTAATATTCCTATTTTACAGATAAGTGAAAGGAAGCTCAAGGAGTTATGTGATTTTTCCCAAGGACTCGGCGATATTAAAAGCCGAACTGGGATTCCGGCCCCAGGTCTGGGCGACCCCCAAGTGCAATTCTATTTCTCGAATGCCTGTTGCCTCCCCCTACATCGTGCTACCACCTCCGTGTTCTTGGAGGTCAGTGAAGGAAAACACGCAGCAACCAAGAAGGCTCTGTGAGGAGATTTTTACATGAGCTGTTTTCATAAAGACTGCTGGGATTTTGATCAGGCGAGAAGGGGCAGGAAGGGAAATTGAACCAGAAAAAGAGATTGATCAGGGAGCAGTACCAGGAAACAAGGGGGTGTTCAAGTTCGATAAGAACTCTTTATTTAGGAAGGAAGTATGGGGCAGCATGCATAACCTAAGATCATTATGAAGGACCTTAAAAACCCTCTCTGAGATAGTGGTCTAAGGACAGCGTGGTCTTACAGAAGTTTTCAGGAAAGGGAGAGAAGTGATGACCCTGCAGTTTTCATAATATGTGTAAGACCCCAGCAGGACGAATGGTTTGTAGGGTAAGAAGGGAAGGAATTTGCAAAGTACTCTAATAGACTACATGGAAGCTTTGAGGTTACAGCACAACTGCGCGTGGGGGTGGGGGGTAGGTTGCAGAGGGTTTCCTTATGGAAACTGGAAACATTAAGCAGTGATGTCTTGACAATTTCAAACTGTAGAGAGCAAAGAGATTTGGAATCTCTAGGCAGTGGAAAGCCATGATGAAGATCAGTCTAGGAGAGAGAAGGACCAGGAGGACCTCTTAGAAAACAATAAAGGTTTGATTCAAGGTGTTGGCCATGGAAGTGGGAAAGGAAGTGGAAATAATAGGAACCAAGGATCTACAGGAGATCAGGAGATGTAGGGTGACGGGAACGTTGGCATTCTGGGAGATTTCAGAGTGACGAGAAGATGGTGACGCCTGGAAGATTGTGAGTTGCTCATCTGTTTTTGTGCTTAAAATCTGGGCTTTGAATTTCTAGTGGAAAAGAAACTCAATACCAAGTAGGGTGTATTTTCCTTTCAAAAAATTTGTAGTAAGAATACTAACAGCTTGTTTGTACACTTTGTTTTTTATTTATGTTTTACTGTCTCATCGAAGAGTCTTCCATAAATTACCTCACTGAAGTCTCACTTACTCAGGAAGGAGAAATCATCACCCACATTTTGTACATGAGGAAAGTGAAGCAGAGAGAGGTTCAGTTATTTACTTGAGGTCACTCAGATTGCAAGTAGCCAAGCTGGAACAGGTCCCCTGTGCCGTGTCCCCAAGTCCAAGATTGGTCTCCTACAGCAAAGACAGTGAATCCTAGGCAAGAGAAAGCTGGACAGGGCAGGATGACAACATGGATTTCTGTAGCAATGTGTCACTCCTTCAATTAGTCCATAAAACAGAAGACAATTCAATGAAAGGAGATAATGACTTTTTGTACTTTAGTTGTCATCATGCTTAAATTATAGAGGTCCTTCTCATCAGTTTCCAGGAAAGTGAGAGAGCAGGAGGAATGAAAGTGGTTAAAGGTGAAAGGTTTTTTTCTCTCTCTCTTTTTTTGAAGTCCAAGTTATGTATGTCTAAATGCGGAGTCGCTTTGCATGGATCACTGACCCCTTAATTACTGAGCTCTAAAGCTTTTCCTCTGCCTGATCGGAAGCCGCCCACTCCAAATCAGGGCTCTTGGTGTCAACAACTCTCAGATACTGATCATGACTCAAACCAGGCATGGAGGTTATTTAAAGTTTCTCAGACTCCCACTGGGCAGGGAGGTGGTGAACCTTAAGATTGCAGATTCCTCTGCTTACATCCAACACTGCTTTCTGGAAGGAAACAAACACACACACACAAGCAATGGAATTCTAGAAACCTGGATATACTAGTCTATAAACTGCATACACCCTTAGGAAGTCATTTAATCATTCTGTGCCTCAGTGTTTTATCTATCCACTGACAATAAAAGGCATTACTTTCTAAATCTACTTACTGATTTATTGCATGAATTTAAGACTTTACTATATGCCAAGGGTTGAGTTTAGTGCTGAAGAACAGCATGGGGTAACACAAGTTCTAGCCCAAACGAATCTTAGGAATTATCAGGAGAAATTAATTTTAAGCAAATAATTATAAAATAATCATATTTAATGACATTAAGATATAAATGTTTTAGCGAGACTCTCTAGAGTAAAGGGATTTCTAAACATAAGACACAATACCAAAGCAAGCAATTTTAATGTCAGGGGAAGAGAGATAACTTTTATTGAGCACCTGCTATCTGGTAGGGATTATGCTTGGATATTTATATGCATTTTCTAATTGAATCCATTAACTTTCTCAAATTCATCACGTTGTATTGCTTAAGAACCCAAATTCTGGATCCAGGCTACATGAGTTCAAATCCCAGCTCTGTCTCTTATTATCTGTGAATTTGGAAATTTATTTAACTTTCCTATATCTTAGTTTCCTCATCCATCAAATGAGAATAATAATATTACCCAGATCATAGGGTTGTTGTGAGAATTAAATGAGGTCATTGTGCCTGGCGAAAAGGAAGTGTTGTATAAATATTAACTAATATATTATCCTTCATATTACTTGGTTTGATAGTTAATTTCATGTGTCAACTTGGCCAGGCCATGGTGCCCATTTGTTTGGTCAAACATCAGACTAGATGTTGCTGTGGTGGTATCCTCATCTTAATCACTAGGCTTTCAGTAATGCAAATTACTGTCCATCTTATGGGTGGGCCTCATCCAATCAGTTGAAGGCTGAGTCAAAGACTGAGGTTTCCTAAAGGAGAAGGAATTCAGCCGTAAGAGTGCAACATAGATTCAGCAACCCCACTCCTTGCCATATATGCAGAGAAAAATATAATTTAAAAAGACATGCACTCCAACGTTCACAGCAGCACTAAGCACTATTTATAATAGCCAAGACATGGAAACAACCCAAATGTCCATCAGCAGGTGACTGGATAAAGAACATGTGGTATATGTACGTGTGTGTGTATATATGTGGGAGCCCATGATTGGGTTAACAAATTGTAACAGACCCTAGCCACTTGTCTCCTTAAAGAAGAACAAATGTGCTTAGTAACTGCTTTGCAAGCAGGCACCTGCGCATCTGCACTCCTGTCTCTTTGCCATAAAAAGCGGAGACAATGCCTTGCTTGCATAGTTGAGGTTTTAGATAGTACTCTGCTCCTTGCAAAGCAATGACCCAGGCCCTCAGCTATAAACGCTGGGCGTGCCTGCTGTTGGATAGTCTTCTATCCCCAAAGCAAGGAACTGGCCGGTCTGGGGTCTGCTCTAACATATCTATAAGAATGTATCTTGTTCCCCTCTGCCCATGACTTCCCTGAAGATAAACAAAGCCTCTGCACTCATTGTGATTTCTACAATCTCGATCCCATCCTGTCTTTCCCTAAATTCCTGCATTCCATCACACTGTTAGTGATTTTTCCTTTGATAGTACACAATAAATGTGGGGGGCATTTGAGAGGCTCTTGAAGTTGGCTCCTGACTCCCTCTCGCACTCTTGACTTTTTCCACAGTCTCGAGTAATTCATTCCGTCTCGGTAGGACTTCTGCTGGCCAGAACCCACATGTATATGTTTGTGTGTGTGTGTGTGTGTGGTGTGTGTGTGTGTGTGTGTGTGTGTATAGATGTGTATGTGGATAGATAGATAGTTAGACAGAAGACAGACAGATAGAATGATAGATACAGTGTTATACTACTCAGCCATAAAAAAGAATAAAATAATGGCATTTGCAGCAACATGGATGGACCTGGAGATCGTCATTCTAAGTGAAGTAAGCCAGAAAGAGAAAGAAAAATGCCATATGATATCACTTACATGTGGAATCTGAAAAAAGGGCATAAATGAAATTATTTACAAACAAAACACAGACTCACAGACATAGAGAACAAACTTATGGTTACCAGGGGAGAAAGGGGGTGGGAAGGGATAATGTGGGAATTCTGAAATTGTACCTCTTAGAATATGATGGAAATGTTAGCTATCTTGATTGTGGTAGTGGTTTCACTGGTGTATACATCTATTAAAATTTATCAAATTGTACATCTGAAATATGTGTAGCTTACTGTACAGGAACCATATTGCAACAACGGTGTTAAATCAATCAACCAATCACCATAGAAACCCTGGTTGAGTTTCCAGCCTGCCTGACCTGCTCCATGGAATTTGGACTCAAGACTGTGTCACCTCCTACCTGAATTTTCAGCCTGCTGGTCTTCCCTATGGATTTTAGACTTACTAGCCCCACTATCGGGTGTCTCCTATTAGTTCTGTTTCTTTGGAGACCTTGACTGATACAGGTGATAAAACCTGAATGTGAATCCAACTCTGATTGCAAAGATCAGTTCTTCGCTTCAAAGTTTCAGTGGACTGCCTTGCAGTCAACTTGAAACTGTTCAATCTGTGCTGTCCTCTTTTATCCTGTTTTAAAAACACACACACACAAAGGATTTGGATGAGTTTTTACTGAAAAAGGCAGTGGCAGTCAAGTCCAAAGAGACCTGACTACAGGTCTTTTCTCTCCATTGTCCAGAATGTTCCTTCCCTGAGGGCTTCGTCATGGTGAATGGGGCCACATCTGACAAGTCATATTTCTTTCATAATAGAGAGAAAAGTTTAAAATGAGATCCGAGACTTTCATTAGTTTTTGTGCTGCCCTAATTTCTTTTTCTCCTTTGCTTTCACACCAGCTGCAGACTTTAATTAAACTGTGGCAAGTCTCCTAAACTTGGCGGGCTTTCCAGAGAAAACAAGGGCACCTCCTCCCAGGGCAGATCTTTGCCTGAGTCCTCCAGCTTGCATTTATTTCCCCCAACTGTCTGGATTTGTGGCTAGGAACTTTGCACGGCCTCCCATCTCGTTTCCTCCCTTCCTTTGTTCTTTCACTTAGGAGATTTTGCTAGAAGTTCCTGAGCCATGTATTACTGCCATTAATAATTCCAAGTAGTATTTCATGGCTGTAATTATGGTAAATTACTACACTGGTTTACCATTTTGATTCCTTATTGTAAAGCACCATCATTCACAGCCACAGGCTGAAACCATCATCCGTATTTACAGATGAAATTAATGCATCCCTTTATCAGAGGCAGTGATAAAATGAGAGGTGAAAAGGAAGTGCAATCTTATTGGACTGTAGACAATGACAAAATATTCTGGACAATCTCAAAGTACTCCTGAAATTCACACCAGGCTCTGCTTTCTACACCTGTTCTGTAATTATCAAATCGTGTAATATAGACATCTAAAACTCACAAGCAAATTCAGCAGTGCTCACATAACAAGGTTATTTAAACAAACCAGTATATTTCTTTATTTATGAGATTCTTCTGCAAGCTGAGTCACAGGACCCTTTCCACCCTGAAATAATATGAGACAGTTCACAGGAAAATTATGGAAAATGGTGATGTAAAGACACTACCAACTGAATAAATAAGGAGGGTCAGTGACTGGACAAATGATGGTGACGAGTCAAGGAGCAAAGACCAGGGAGAAGCATGAATACATTTTTTTTGCTGAGGAGGGATAATACAGGGGAACTGAGAAAGAGGTACTAGGGAGTAGTAGCTTAAGAAAAGGCTTTCAGACCAAAAGAGATGATATTCAGAAGGTCCAGGATAACAAGAAAAATCAGAAGAAACCTGCCTAGCCCCCTTCTAACACCTAACTGGGATTCATCTGTATAAAGAACATTCTTTACCAAACAATAACCTCAGGTGATTAGGCACAAACCTACCCATCTTAGTTAAGCACTAGATGTAAGTAATTCAACAAATATTGATGGAGAATCTACCACATGTCCGGCCCTCAAATAGGCACTGGAAAGTAACAGTGAACAAGATAGATGTGGAACCTGCCTGCATGACACTTACAGTTTAATTAGGAGACACATTACATAAATCATCTTTTAATAGATTATTATACTTAGAATTGTTAGAAGTTCTATAAAGAAAAAAATACAGGGTATTATGAGAACACATCACAGGATGTTTCTGTTTTTGTTTTTTGTCTTTGTTTTATCTTTGGTTTGTTTGTTTATTTTTAGCTAGCCAGAAAACGCAAAGAAAACCTCCCTGAGGAAGTGATATTTTCAAACTTATAAATGAGTAAGGCTCCACAGAGGCTGTTCCCTCTGCCTGGAACTCCTCCTTTCCCTTCCTGAGATCAAGGACCTCGTGGGAAAAAATCTGATCCTCAGAATGAAGAATAGCATGCTTGGAGAACAGTGAGGGAGGAGAAAAGGGGCCTAAGTTGAGGGCGTCTCTTGGGGAGACTGTGCTAGAGAGTCACAGACCACATGTGGAATTTGAACTTTGTTATCAAAGAGAAGTAACATAAACATTTAAAGCTGAGGAATAGCAAGACTGGAATTGCATTTTTAAAAGATGCCTCCTTTTGAGAATGGGGTGCAGGTAGAAGAGCAGGGTTAGGAGCTATTGGAAGACAGTTTCTAAGTGACTGGTGTGTACTGAGAGCGTATTATATGGCAGGCAGTGCAGTCTATGCATACTGACTCACTTTGCCTCACTCTACGTGGCAGGGATTCAAGGTCAGTCTCGTATGCGTGCTGAAAAAGATCAGGTCAGCCAACAAGTACTCAGCATCCAGAACTACCCTGCACTTGGAGTTTAAGGTTCTGTGGTGTCTGTCTTGAAATATCTAATAATCTGACCACTGACTATAACTGAACATATGGATGGACCATGGAGCACATGGGGCTCAGAGCTTCAGCTCACACACAGTCCTGCCACCCTTGGCCTCTCTGCCTCTCTGACGTGGGTTCTTAGCTGTCTGCTCCCAGACCCCTCATCGCCCTGAGTTGACCAGACCTCCGCCTCTCCATCCCTGCCCCATGTCCACTGCCACTCTCCCCACTGAGAATGACTGAGTGGTGTTGGCCTGGAAAAGTCTGCTTTCCACCACCATCCTTTGCACCCAGGAGGGGTCTCCTCGCTGCATGAGTATAGGACAGAGCTCAGACAAATGGTGGCCATCCCTGCCCACTGTCCAGGACAGATAGGAACCACGGGGTATTTCATGGATGACTGGACAGGGACAAGCCTCTCACCCACCCCCCACCCCGCCGGGTCCAGGCACCAAGCACCTCCTAGCCCAGAGCATGAAAATCCTTGGAGGTCACCATCAGCCCGGGGGTACGACCACTGGCCCAAGGACAGGGAGCTTGGGGTGTGTCTTCTTGGTCTGGTAACTGAATGACCTGCTGCCCTCTTCCATCACAGGATTGGGCCCTCGGCCACCTGCAGGGATCTGCATGAGTATTTCCATACCTGAGAGAGCATGGCAGTAAATAGCAAAACACACACACACACAAACTTCCACAATTCAAGAGACGAATGCAGAGGAAAGAAGAAAGCTGTCTGTCTCAGCATATTTAATGGCTTCGTCCTGCTCTTCAAACAAGGGGCCTTGAGTTTCATTTTTCATTACGTTCCACAAATTATGTAGCCAGCTCTGCACATTACTATTACCACATTTTACAGATATGGAAATCAAATTCTGTGTGCCTAGCTTGTGACATGGGGCAAGTTATTTACGCTCTCAGAGTCCAGGCGCTTAATCACCATGTACAACTCTGTTTTTAGGAAAGATGTAGTTTGGGATATATTTGTTCAAGGTGCTATCGAGGCAACTAAGTGGAGATGTTAAGAAGGCAGAAACTGTGTGTGTGTGTGTGTGTGTGTGTGTATTTATGTGTGTGTGTATATATATATATATATGCATGTGTATGTGTATATATATATACTTCAAAACTTTCTTGTGAGCTAATTTAGAATTGTAACTCTATCATCTATTTTGTTTTCTAGATCAGAATTTCAAAAAAGGGCATTAGCTGGAGTTATGAATCTAAAATATGTCTCACAAGAAAATTCTGGGAGCCAATTCAGATGTCAAAGAATTTTGGGATCTTTTTAATGGAGATGATCATATCAATAATAAATACACTGAGTGTGTCTTATGTGATTGACCTAAATCTAGGCCCTTTACATGCATCATCTCCGTTTATAACTAACTTTATTATAAGCTACTGTTACCTGCATTTGACGTTCTAAAGAGTCAGGTAATCTGCCGGAGATGACACAGCTTCATTTACAGAAATGAAGTCTGTGTTCACAGTTGGCAGGGGTGAGAGATGAAGTCCCTTTTCCCCAGTTCACCTTGGGACGAATGAGGGCATCTACAGTGACACTGAGCAGAGAGTCCTCTGGGGTCCAGGGCAAGGCCCCTGGTAAGCGGTACAGCCAGGTTCTCCAGGACCCTACTGGCACTGCTGGGGCCAGACGTCGCTGGTTTTCCTCCTTACTCTGGATGGATGTAATGCAGCTTTCCTTTGACCGGCTGTGTCAAGGCTTCCCCCTACACTTACTAGGAACCTGAACTTCTCTGCCTTCATCTTGATACTCCCCCCGACCATGTGATAAAATAAACAAGCAAGAATAAACACCAAACAAGCAAACAGACAAAACCAATGCACAATATATACTATCCTCAGCATTTCTGGAATCGTCATAACTTTCAAAGAGACTTCATGGGTAAGACAACACAACTGGTAATAATCATTCACTCGTGTATTCACTGATTGAAAAAAACCATATTGATCATTTTTCAACCAGGCACCAGAGCCTGTTCTGGGTGTTGGGGATTACGGTAGGGAACAAAAGAGAAAACGTAAGGCTTTCATGGATTTTATATTCTAGTTGGGAGGTGACATGATAATTAACTCTGTAACAGGTAGAAAGGCAAGCAGGGTAAGTGCAAAAAGGAATGCAAGGGAGCCAGGCAAGGTGCTGTTTGAATAGGGAGTCAGGAAAAGCCCATCTCTCTGATATATTTGGGCAGAAATTTTGAAGCATCTAGGGTGCTTACATACTGACCAAGGAAAGAACATTCCAGAAAGCACTCCAGCAAGTACAAAAGCCCTGAGGCTGAAGCTTGCTTATAATGTGCAAGGAAGAGTGACTGCAGCAGAGGGGACAGGTGGGAGAGGAGGAGGCTAGAGAGGTGATGGCAGAGGAAGGGGGTGTCACCTGAGGCTTGGTAGGGCACAGCAAGGGCTTTTTCACTTTCAAACAGGAGACTACCAGAAGGTTTTGAACAGAATCATCTGACATTTTAACAGACTCACGGTGGCTACTGGGCTGGGAAAAGACTTTACCAGGCTGGAGAGGGCAAAGAAACAGGGTATCCAGTTAAGAAGTGACAGTGAGAACCCTTATGAGCAATGAAGCGGGCCTGGCCCAGAGCAGTGGTGATGGAGGTGAGGGGACGGAGTCTGTTTTAGGCATACTTGGAAGACAGAGCAGATAGGATTTGCAGACAAACTGTCTGTGAAAAGGAGAAAAAAGATCATCCAAGATTTTTGTCCCGAGCCGTCAACTGTGCAGGGTAATGGGATGCAAGATTTCAGTTTTAGACGTGTTAAGAAGCTTGAGACGCCCATTAGATATCGAAAAGGAGATGTTGAGTAGATAAGTTTATACGTAGTCTGTGGTTTAAGAGAGGTCCCGGTGAGAAACAACAATGTATCGTCTTTAGAATATTGGTGGTACTTAAAGCTACACCACTGAATAAGATCACATGAGGGAGATGCACTTAGAAAATATAATTAAAAGTGAATAATGTATGCAATATACATTAGCTTAAGGAATCTTACCTTATCTCTGCAAAGTAGGTGGTATTCATCTTATTTCACAAATGAGAAATTCAGGGAGGTCGAGTGACTAAAAATAAAGTCACATAGGAAATGACAAAGTGGGTCTCAAACCCAAGACACCTCATCCCAAACCAGACTTCTTCAGTGTAACTGCTTGGTCACCGTGTGCTCTGGACACTGCAGCTTCTCCTAAGTACACGTTCTTTCCTCATCTGAGGTGGGAAGTGTTCTTGGGCACCAATCCCCTCAAGTGCAGAGCATCCACAAGAGGCTGCTGAAGGGTAAGGACCATTGCTTTAACATCCTCAACTCATTTCCTTCACATTGAGTCCCCTACCTTGCAAAGTACCCAAGAGGGACCTTGAGAAAGGAGGCCACTGGAGTTCATGGCTTTGTTGCAGAAAGAAAGGACCACAGAGTTTTATGCACATCCCAAACCCGGACCTTCCTAAAGTTTATAGCTGATGCTAGGACAGTCTTGCCCTAGAGGCTGCTGTGAGCAATGGGATGCTGGGCTGGTAGGACAATGCATCTGCCCCCTAGGGGGCGAGGCCTCCAGCCCAACCTCTCCAGTAAAGGCTTCCTTTGCTTCCTAACCAGGATTGCCATATGGGCTTCCTGTGTATGGTTAATTATAACTGTCTCTCTCCCCCTTCACGAATGCACCAGTTTTTACAGTGTTCACAGCTCTTAATTAATATAGACCTCTCTCCCTGAACAGCCACTGGTGTCTTTAGTGAAGTTATGGATTTTCTTTCTCAATTGCTCTGGAGCCACCCCAAGGCTATTAATTTGGGCTATTAGCCTTGGGTGATTTGAAAATCCATATTGGTAATGCTGAGGCTGCACTAGCTGCCTGCTACATAGGATGTAAGTCAACAAGTGGTAGCTTCCTCTGTCGTCTCTGCTTCAGCATGAGTTTTCTAGGGTGCTTACAGGAAGCCAAGCCAGGACAGGCCATTGTTATAGGAACCTGACACCATAGATGACTTGAAGACAATGGCTGGTTTTCACAATGATAAAAATGGCAATAATCATAATTAAAATAATAATAAATTAAAATACAGGCAGACCTCAGAGATTGTGGGGTCTGTTCTAGATCACCACAGTAAAGTGAATACTTCAATAAAGCAAACCACATAAAATGTTTGGTTTCCCAGTACTTATAAAAGTTATGCTCACACTATACTGTAGTTTATTGAGCATCCAATAGCATTTTGTCTAAAAAAGTACATACCTCAATTAAAAGTTAATTTATTTCTAAAAAGTGCCAAAATAATTACAACAGTAACATCAAAGATCACTGTTCATAGATCACTGTAACTAATGTAGTAATAATGAACAAGTTTGAAATACCATGAGAATTATCAAAATGTGACACAGAGACATGAAATAAGCATATGCTATTGGAAAAATGATGCTGATAGATTTGCTCAACATAGGGTTGCCACAACTTTCAGTTTGTAAAAAATGCAACATCTGAGACATGTAGTGAAGTGAAGAGCAATAAAACGAGGTATGTCTGTAGCAAATTAACAATATTTTATTAGTAATAATATTAGTATTGATTAATAATTTATCATTAGTAAACTTACTTAAGGTGATAAAAGAACTGTACTTGGAAAATTATAAGACACAGATGAAAGAAATTTAAGATGACACAAAGAAAGGGAAAGTGTTCATAAATTGTATTCACAAATTGGAAGAATTAATATTGTTAATATTGTTAAAATTACTATATTACCGAAGGCAATCTACAGATTCAATGAAATCCTTGTCAAAATGCCAAGGGCATTTTTCATGGAACTAGAGCAAATAATTTTTAAATAGGTATGGAAACAAAAGTCTCTGAATAGCCAAAACAATCTTGAGAAAAAAAAACTGAGCTGGAGGAATCCCGTTCCCTGACTTCAAAATATACTGCAAAGCTACAGTAATCAAAAAGTATGGTACTGGCACATAAACAGACACACAGATCAACGGAACGGAATAGACAGCCCAGAAATAAACCCCACACACTTATGGTCAACTAATCTTTCACAAAGGAGACAAGAATACACAATGCAGAAAAGACAGCTTCTTCAATGAATGGTTTTAGAAAAACTGAACAGCTACGTGTAAAAAAATGTTGAACATTCTCTAATACCATATACAAAAATAAACCCCAAATGGATTCAAGAACTAAATGTAAGACTGGAAGCCATACAACTCCTAGAAGAAAACATAGGTGGAACATTTTTGTCATAAATCACAGCAATGTTTTTTTGGATCTGTCTCCTAAAGCAAAGAAAACAAAACCGAAAATAAACAGATGGGACCTAACTAAACTTAAAAGCCTTTGCACAGCAAAGGAAACCATTTATAAAATGAAAAGACCACCTACTGAAGGGGAGAAAATATTTGCAAATGATATGACAGAGAAGGAGTTAATATCCAAAATATATACAGAGCTCATACAACACAAGTGCAAGAAGACAGACAGCCTGACTAAGGAATGGGTAGAAGACCTGGGTGGACATTTTTCCGGGGGAGGGGGGGCAGGGCATGTGGATGACCCACAGGCACGTGAAAAGATGCTCAACATCATTAATCATCAGAGAAATGAAAATTAGGGCCACAGTGGGATATCACCTCACACCTGTCAGAATGGCTGTCATCAAGGACAATTCAAATGACAGATGTCGTGAGGATGTGGAGAAAAGGAAACACTTGTACACTGATGGTGGGAATGTGGATTGGCATGGCTACTGTGGAAGGCAGTGTAGAGTTTTCTCAAAAAACTGAGAATAGAACTACCATGTGATCCAGCAATTTCACTCCTCGTTATATATTTTAAAAAATTGAAACACTAATTTGAAAAGATACATGCACCTCAGTGTTTGTGGTGTCAGTTGCTTACAGTTGCCGTGATATGGAGGGAACCTAAGTGTCCACAGCAGATGAGTGGATGGAGAAGATGTGGTGGAAGGAAAGCCTGAAAGCTTTAAAATGTGTGTATTTGTCATTTTCTTATTTGGCAAGGTGCACTTAGGGGTATTTCCCTGATTATTATAGAAACACTGAATATATTTAATAACCTATTCATGAAATGCTAGAATTTTATAGTTTAAAAGCAATCTATTGATTCCATTGGCCACAGTTCAATGAAAATATGATAGGACAGGAGAAAGATGTCTGCAAATGCATTTATTTTGAGGTATGAATACAGGAATTTCCTCAGTTGGGCTATAATGCAGAACTCAGAATGACCACTTTTCCAGTTGTTTTGCCATGGAGGTGAGGACAGTGATGATTTCTCAGACACTTTCACTGGCTTGATCTTCAATTCTTTGTCCCATTTCTGTTAATCACCTCATCTCACGAAAGAGAGAAGTAAGGATTAAGGAGATACCCTCTGTGACTTAATATAGCTCCTCCAAATAAAAGGGCTATATATATTCAATGCATTTTGAATCTGATTTTGTTTGTATTCATGATTTTTGCAAACATTGACTTAGCCCCAGAAGCTTCTTGCTTTCTAATTCTGCACTAGGAGAGGAATCCAGTATTACCCTCCCGTCCCTCAGCAAGATGTTTGTTGTTAAATCAGGAGAAACCAGAGACACCCAGCCTTCATTCATGGTTTATCTTCTCAACAGTCAATTCCTTTCTCTTTTACCAAATTGTCAATCTTTGTATTCTTTTCTCTCATCTCAAGTGGACAAAGCCCCGCCTCGAGATGACTTCATCAAATGATGGTGTATCCCTTAGTTATCGCTTTATACTCTTCCATGATTTCCATCCACCAGCGAACTCTGCTTCTCTGTTAACTGTACGTTGGATTTGGGAATTAAGAGAAAAGGATGCTACCAAAAAAATCAAAGAGAGCAATATCTTTCTAGCCATTTGCCTCATGACCTTGTACACCGACCCCTCATTATAGGCTTCTGTATTGTGTTTGATGTTGTCTGTTACGTTACTTTTGATGAAAGCTCTGGTCTGTCAGTGACATTGTGTCTTAAGTTCTCCAGGCAGCTAGGTGGAGCAGAAGGTGGCTTTCCGTAAGGGACACCTTGACCCTGACCTTTAATGTTTTCACAGTTCTCAGACCCACCTCCCATGATTTCAAACGATTATTAGGTGGGTCCCCAATCAAGATGATTTTGTCAGGCTCAAGGAATACCTAAAGGAGCCAGACAGTCTTGCTTCTTTTCTCTTTACAGTCTACAGTGCTAAGCCATACAGCACAAGGGAGCAGCAGTGAGGAGGGGCTACAGGGGGGATAAAAGCTGAGTTTCTCCAGGGTTCCTGCCTTGACTGTGATTTAAGTCTATAATGATGAGGGTGGGCCCAAGCTCTGCAAGCCTGCGGCCTCCTAGGTCACCTCCCTCAAGCTCCCTCGCACTTGTTCAATCTCCTGGATTAGACGAAAAATCTTGTGTTTATTTACTTGTGATTTATAAAATTGCACCTTTGACAAACTGCTGGCTTTGGGGAGCCAGCACACAGCTGAAACCAGTAAGTCACAGAAAGACCAGAGTAGCAATCTTGCCTCTGTCGGCTGGAACTGATTTAGTGATGCCACTTCCTTCATCAGTGGCCATCAGGGCAGGGCTGCTTACAAGGGTGGGGCCTCCTCTGAGTCCTGAGAAGGGGGAGGTTGGGTTTTCTTCTCTTAAGACTCACAAATCCTCATAGAGCAATTCTGTGTTCTTTGTCTGCCTGAGACTTGATTCCAGCCAGCTGAGAAATTCTATTCCTAAAAAGTCTGGGAAAATCTCAGAAAAACCTCTTTAATACAGAGCCTCCCGCGTCTGGTCTAGGGTGGTGCATGGGGTAGGTGAACACTCTTGAACCCTCTGATGAATGTCTTCTGTGTAAAGGAGAGGAATTATATCCCCTTCCAATCCTGTTTCAAGGACATTACAAGGGCAGTTCCCCCGGGCTCTTCAGCTGAGACGATGAAGGAACAGGGGACCCAGCCCCAAACAGGCAACTGGCTTTGCAAATGAAGGAAAATAGCAAAGCTCCTGCCAGAGGGAGGGTGGTTAGGGAATCTGTGACATTTTGAAAATGTGGCCTTGCTGCATTCTTTGTTTAAAAGACACTACACAAAAGGTAACTGGTGATAAGTCCTCTTGGCACATAGTTTTCATGAAGACTGTCGTTAGGGCTGAAGGACAATGATGACCTTAAATGGCCCCTCTGCGCTCTGGTTTAGCACCTGCCCTCCCTATCCCCTGCCACTCCCCAAACAGAGACTGAGGGGGTCAGGTATTCATTTAGAGTCAGGTACACCATCCATTCAAGTCTAGACTTTCTCCTTTATTGGCTTTCTAACTTTAGGCACAGCTGGGTTTGGTGATTCAGGAATGGTGGCTCTGTTTTTGTTGTGATAACTCTGGGCGCTACGTTCTCTGGGTCTGGGTTTCTTCATTCGTCAAAAGGAGGTTAAATTTTTACCACATAGAACCAGTGTAAAGGTTAAATGAAACAATGCATTATGACCCTCTGACTTGCCCGCACTGCGTGGCAAGGCTCCCACCTCGTGGACCTTCATGGAGCCCTCAACCCCAACGAGCACTCTTTCCAGAGTTCATCAGAGTTGTTGCGTACTTATGATCAGAGCCATGAGACTAAGCTCCCTGAGGGTCAGTACCTTGGTCAGCTCAGGCTTCTGTAACAAAAACAACATCATCAACTAGTATAGCTGACTTTTCTTTTAGTAATTCGAGGACTTGACTTAAGCTTTGTTTGCTGAGTCACTTCAAAGAGGCATCCACACCAAAGAAGTTGATCTGCATAAACACATTGTCAGCCTCAACGAGATAAAGAGCCAGGCCACGCCCCCGACCCCTGCACACCGCAGACTCCTTCATTTTAGAGAACTTGACTGAGCTCAGTCCCTGACTCTTTGGACCACTTGCTTTTCTCTTCACAAGCTTAAAATTCTCACTCTTGTATTTCAAATTTACCAATAAAGAGTGAGCCCATGAAACAGTAGGCACCTCACCCTCAATCCCAGTAAAAGCAGAACCTCAGAGCCCCACAAGCTCTCTTTCTCTCTTGACCCATGACCTTCCTATGTGCTCTCAGGTGGAGGGTGTAAATTTCAGGACTTGCAAGTAATAAACTTTTTCTCCCAACAGTTTTCTGATGATTATTGCTAAGGGCATCTTGCAGTCATAATAAGAACCACCAAGGGCTAGTCCAGGCACATGGATTATCGATCGATTGAGATCAGGACAGAGTAACTGAGTGGTTTAAACAACAAACATTTATTTCTCAGTTCTAGAGGCTGGGAAATCCAAGTTCAAGGCACCAGGAGAGCCAGTATCTGATTAGTGTGGACTTCCTGGTTTGGCACTTTTCTTATTATATCTGCACAAGGCAGACAGAAAAAGCTCCAGCCCCTTCATCTCCTTATAAGGGCACAAATCCCACCATGGCAGCTCCACCCCCATGAACTAACCTAGCTCTAATTGTCTCCCAAAGGCTCTACCTTCAAATATCATCACATTGCAGGTTAGGGCTTCAACACATGAATTGGGTTGGGTGGGGCGGGGGACCATTCAGTCTATAACAGCAGGGAAATTGACACTGCCTAGATCAGACTCTCAGGGACCAGCATAGTAACTAACAAGTACTCAAAAATACATATTGACTGTAGAGATGGATGGGGGAGGGACCAGTAAAACGTTGGGCACGTAATGTAATGTGAATAAAAACATTAATGTCCTTCCTGCTAATGTCGCCCCAGGATACTCCATCAAGATGCTCATGACAGAGCTTCTCAGACAGAGCTCAATTTCAAGTCTCTCACTTTCCCTTTCCCATAGCCATCAGACCTGATATATGCCTTCTTCCTAATAGAAAGCTGATGGGTTGCTGGCTTTCTAGGTAAGGAAAGAGCAATCTCACAGCCACATTAGCACTGAATTGCTAATGACCAGCACAGTTTATTATATCTTCTCATTTAGAGATATCTGCATTTTCATCAGCGCCTTAACCAAAGGCTAAGTGTCTAAAGGTGGCTCTTCAGGACTCAGCATTTACAAGTTGCATCTTTCTATTTATCCAGTGGTCACAACCACCACCCACCCACCCGCCTAGCCCCAAGACATTTAAGCATGAAGTCATTTAAAACCAGAACACCCAAAAGAAGTCTATAGGAAGTCTCTTTTACTCCTTCCTTGATCAAGAAGAAACCTGTCACCAAGCTGTAGTATACCGCTGCCAACCTGAAATACACATCTCTGAGATGTATTTGGAATTTTGTCCATATAAGATGAAGGCTAGAGAGAAAGCTCTTCCTGGTTGATTTTTTTCTGCAACCAAATCCATGGCCCTCCTATGACCAGGGCCGGCTCCCAGGCAGTGTCATCACTACATCTGGGAGTGTGGATAGACCCAGAATCAGACTATGTCATCTGACAAGTAGAAGTAGATTTTTGAGCTGCAGGAGTGGGATAAATGAAATCTAGACTCTTCTGGAAAAGGTTGGACATGGGGTTCTCCTGTACTTGTGTGTCAGTGAAGAGGCTGGCTTTGCCTGGTCAGATTGGCCCCAGGATAGGCAAGTCTGGTCATATGCTGCTAGCCCTACAGAGAGGCTTAGGATGCAAAGACATGGCCCCGCATCAGCAAGCATCTCAGCAAACACCATGAAACTAACGGATATTTCTGCCCTAAATAATGTTGAACAGGAGAATGATCATTTTAAAATCTTCTAGTGCGATTTTATTTTTGTAACCAGTAATGTGATTTGCCCAAGGTCACCCATCTAATAGGGACAGAGCAGCCCTGTGTTAACGCCTTTCAAAACCACATACAGCATTTTTAAATGCTTTTCGATTACATTTGGTTACAACAAATTAACATGGTAAGCGGGACAAAGCCATCACTCCCAATATGTAGATAAGGAAAATGAGGATCAGAGTGGCTTCATCACACAGAACATTCTGGTGGATCCAGTACCAAGGCTCAAGTTGCCCCAACTCATACTTGGATGGGCTTTCTGTAATTTTTTATTTTCTGCATTTGGCTGGTTATTTGTTTGGGGTATCAGTTCGTGCAAAATACACTCCATTTTCTTTTTGAAGGAAGAACAGTAGATCAGCCAGAGTCAGGAACTGATTCATCAGAACCTGTCCTCCTCTGCTTGGGAATTCCACGTGATGGCTCTGGGCCTTGGGTTTCCACATCCTGAACACAGGGAGCGGTGCACTATGTAGCTTCTAAGAAACTTTCCAATTTCCTCTAAAGAATCGCCACACTCTTTGCTCGTATTTATTTCTAGGCAATGCCCAAGAAGCAAAATCATACACGGACCTGATCACAGTCCTCTAGTTGCTTTGAGACCCGTTTCTTCTTCTCCATTTTCAGTGGAGAGGAGAAAAGTTGGCCACCACCATCACAGTCCTGACGACCTAACGCTGTTACCTTTTTTTTGTATCTGATGCTCGCAGGCATCCTGTCAAGAAAGCAGCAGCAAAACACCACTGGCCAAACTTCAGGAGCTTTAGAAAATACTTGAGGATATGTTCGCTCTCCTTCAGGCTAAGGGGCGGGGCCACTTCTGACAGCTGCCCTGACAGAGGAGGTACTGATCATTACTGCCTGTTGCACTTCTTCCCACAAGGCCAGCACCACGGCTGCTGGCTGCCAAGCCTTGCCTTCGCTCTCCGAGGGAGAGCCTGTTTCCCAGGCCTGGCTGAGAATAGCACACCTCATGTCGGAGATTCTGACCTTTTCCCAATGTCTCTTTGTTGGTTGCTGCTGTCCTTTCTAAAAGCTTCGTATCGATGTTTGGCTCCAATAGAGAAATGTAAACAAGAGATAGATAAAGGTTAACAATACCCAATCGATGCTGCAGAGAGAGGCGGCACTGAGGGGGGATGCACAGAAAGGCCAAGTGGAAGGAGAGCTCTATTGACAAGTTAATTGCATTCATCCTTTCCTCCTTATCTGTAACTAATAACAGAGCTGCCTGCTCTTCTTTCTTTTTAGCTACAATAAGGTTTTTCTTAAATAGATAAGAAGAAAAAATGGCATACAAATACAAACAGCATTATTTTCTTAATTTTTTAGAACTTAGTCTCAAACATACTCCTAGGGGACCTAGGGGTCCTAAGTTTCTCTTGCAGGCCCTGAAATGGGCTCCCCTACCTCCTATCTTCTGTTCACCTCTGTTAAGCTGATCCACCCAGGGAAGCCTGATTCCCCTGCTGGCCTCCCTACCTTTAGCATTTCCTGAGTCTCAATCTATAAAAGATGCTCCGCCCTCTGCCACAGCCACCCCACCGCAGCTTCCTTGGTGTCTGGGTTCTGTCACCAAAACTCATAGTGTATGCAAGGAAGGTGTTACTCAACCATTGATGGGCAAGGAAAACAAGGCTCAAAGGGATGATGGGCATTTCCTGGGGCCATATAAAATAGCACAAGATTTGGAGTTAGAAGTTAGTCTTAAGGTCCAACTTCTAGTGCATTTTTCTACCATTTTATGTGCTTCATTTAGTTTCTTATACAAACAACGTGGGATGAACTAACATATAGGTTACTAAGGTAGGTCATCCTTAAGCAATAGTTAAAATACAGAAAGGAAAAAAGAGAGAAAGACAGAAAGGCAGAAGGAAGGAAGGAAGGAATCCCCATCATGACAATGGAATGGATGAACTACTCACTGGCAGAGTCCTGTGCATGAGGACCAAACCTCTCTAACTGATTCCAATATTTCTTTTTCCATTATAATGATTTTTTTTGTCCTGCACCTTGTTTTCTACATCTCTGCCTCTTTACTGCCCAGCTTACAGAATTCCAAGAGTGAAAAATACTCTTTTTAAAGTAATCTGGTAAATAAAAACCTGCTATTGAAGAAGAAAACATAGGTGATGACAGACGGAGTGTAACTTAACGAAAACATCTGTGTCTAAATAATTCCTCCTTTACTACAGTTTTTTATATGATCGGGATTCCCAGCTTTTGATTTACCAACTTCAAATTATAAAAACACCTATGTTGCCAATCATTAGGGCTACCTGGACAGAAAAATCTCTGCTTTTTCTACCTTGCTCACTACCAAGTTTGCCCATCTCTTTGTGGCTTTGCAAATAGCATAATACATATCTAGAAACCTCATCTCTCATGACACGTGTACAGAATGAAGATTGTATTTGAACAGAGATTGTATTTGAAAAGTGGAGAAATGGACATCAGGGTCTCTGTTCCCTCCAGGATAGCAAAGAAGGGCAGAGGGTGCCCACAACTGGGAACCAGTCCATTTTCTGTGTTCAGCCCCATTTATATGCTGCAGGAAGAGAAACTGCAAAATACTGTTGCATCAAAGAAAATTGCATCAATTTTTAATTATGCACTTAATCATCCTCTTCCAGAAGGGCAAGCTGTCTTTCGTGACATTTTTACATATTTGAAGGCAGCACTGAGTGAGCCCAGGGCAGGATATTGGGTTTATTAGATGTCACAGACAATTTCAACTGATGCCGATGGGTTGATTCAGGGGACAAGAGACTTTCAAGGGCTGTGTGTGCCAGACACTAAAAAGATATGCAATGCCAAGTCTCAGATTTTTTCCTTTATTTTTTCAGAGTTAATTTACTAATTCTATGAGATATAATATTCCATACGTTAGAGATATAGAGGTGAAAGGCAGTACCTACTTTGAAAGAGCTCACAGTATAATTACTAAAGCACACATATCACTAAATAAGTTAAAATACACTGAGATAAGAGTAATATTATTGGAGACTCAGGACAAGCTGAGATTGTCCTGATCAGGGGAAAGTAACCATGAAGTTTTCTGCTTTCTGAGAAAAGTTTTGGAAGGTTTTGAGTAGGGTTTTGAGGGATAGATAGGAGCTTGGAACAGATAGTATAATATTGTAAATTTGTTCACGTGTTTTCCCTTCATATGACCAAGAGCACATTTCAGAAGAGAAGGGAGGTGGCTTCCAGTTGGAGGGAAAAGTGTCTGCAAAAAGCCTATAGGTATTTGTTAGAAGGTAATATACCTCTTATGGAGAGATGACCAAAGGCAGATGTAGGCTACAGATGTTGAATTAGTTTTCATAACTCTCTCAGCATAGAACCTTTGTTTTTGTCATGCAAATGAATACAATCAAGGTAAGATATCAAGGCAAAGCTGCCACCCTTGTGGTTGACTCAGGATTGACTCTTGAAATGTATTAACTTTTTAAAGTGCCTTAACCTTTGGGAGTTCCTATTCGGCTTTATTATTTTTTTTTATTTGTGGAAAAATATGTATGTAACATAAAATTTACCATCCTAACCCTTTTTAAAGTGTAGTTCAGCGGCATTAAGTATATTCACGCTGTTATTCTACCATCATCACCATCCATCCACTGAATCCTTTTCACCTTGCAAAGACGTAGACTCAACTCACTAAACAATAACTCCTCACTACATTTTCACCCAAGTCCCAGGCAACCACCATTCTAGTTTCTGTCTCTATGAATTTGACTACTGTAAGTACCTCATATGGGTGGAATCATACAATATTTGTCCCTTTGTGACTGATTTCTTTCACTTAGCATAACGCTTTCAACGTTCATCCACATTGCAGCACACACTGGAACTTCCTTCCATTGTATGTACACACCACGTTGTTATCCATCATCCATCAATAGACATGTTAAATTGCTTTCACCTTTTTGGCTATCTCAAATAATACCACTGTAAAAATGGGAATAAGCAGATATCTCTTTAAGACGTTGCTTTCAATTCTTTTGACTATATACCCAGAAGTGAAATTTTAATAGTGAAACTCAGTATGTAAGCAGGATATGACTCTACCCTGTAGGGAAGTGTCTTGGTACTCTAATAACTACAAGGTTATTTTCAAACCTAAAAGCAATAAGCTGTATTTTTCAAATATCATCTATTATCTATGAATGTCCATGGTTGTCTACAAAATCTTTTTTTTACAAGTGGTTGGTTCAACTGGTATATACAGAAAAGGTCCATTGTTACATTGAATTGTATTCTCTCTTAAGTCTCTCTTCAGTCACTTAATCTAAAACAGTCTTTGCCTTTTTTCCCCCACTTCTTTAATATTTTGAATAAACTGGCTTAATTGTTAATTGTCTTGTATAAGGTTCCACTTTCTGAATTTGGCTAATTATTTCCTCATAGTGTCATTTATCTGTCCCTCTATCCCCTGTGTGTCCGTCATGAACTATGCACTGGAAATTATTCCTCAAGACTTCATTAGATTCAGGTTAAGCAATTTTGGCAAGAATGTTTCACAGGGGGCACTGTATAGTTTAGATTGCAACACACCAGGAGACACCTAACATCTGTCTCACTTTCAGTGATGTGAAGATTGATCAGTGGGTTCAGGTGGTGACAGCCCTAACTCTGCATTGTTCTGTGATTTCCCTGCAGAGCCCAGATTAGGTAATTTATTTTAAGTACCATCGACAGTGTTTGTCTAGCCTTCACAGGGCCTCGCAATAAATAATAAATGACTGGGTTGGGTGGATAAACAAACACTTCCATCATGGAATTGACTCTCTCTTTAGAGATTAACAATAATGCTATCATTTATTGAGGGTGTTCAACTGCCAGGGACCATTTTAGACACTTCACACATCTTAACCCATTAATGTGCACAAGAGTCACCCACACTTTACAGATGAGAAATCTGTGGTACAAAGAAGTGACTTAACTTGCCAAGTCCACAAGGCTGAAAAGTGGCAGTGGTGAAGTTCAAACTCAGACAGTCTAGCTTCAAAACCCCACTCTCAACCATTACCCCTCCCCATAATTCCCACACAGGTCAACTCAAATCTCACTTTCCCCTGGAAAAGGTCCAATGAACATAAAGGTATTTGATAATTTAAGGTATTGTCCCAATATTTTTCAAACTTGTCATTCTGTCTGTCTCTCTCTTGCTGTCTGTACCTAATTAGATCATGTCTCAAATTCTGTTCAGTACTTGTCCCTTCCTCTTCTCCCCCCACCCCCACAGCTTTCATGATCTTTCTTTGCTTGTGATCTTTGCTAGGACATTGGTTGCGAAGCAGATTTGCTGAATACTGAAACATTCAGGTTCCCAGTCCTTATTAACCACCAAAGATTTATTTCCCAATGGAGTTCCCAGCCCAAAGATGACTCAGGAACCCAGCAGGTCTTCTGGTCCTGAAAGCTTGCCCGCTCTAGCACTCTGACAGTATTACACAGGAGGTAAAGAACACCATTTATATTAAAGTCACATTGATTTAGATTCTACTTAGTTACATTATTCAGATGTAGTAAATGTACTTCTAGTTCAGAACTAGCCTTGAGCAACTTTATGAGCTTGGCAAGATTCTCTTTGGTGTCTAACCCTTTCACTCCTCTTTCCTCCAAATCTGCATGTAGAATTCCCTTGATCACTGGATCTTCTTTAGGGTAAATTACTCTTTTGATTTGTGTGTATATGTGTGTTACTATAAAATGAAGGTTTATATTTTATTTATTCCTAGTGCAGATGAGCAATTTTAATGAAGTCTTTGGATGACTATAATTTTACATAAGGCATTGGCTCCAATAGTGGAAATTTTAGGCATTCTATTGGTGGTAGGGTCATAGATGAAGGGAACTGGAGACATAAACATTTCAAAACTCATCAGAATAACTAGAAAACAGATAATGCCTATTCTGCTTATCTACAAGGCAAGTTCATTCTTGATGTGGGGATTGAGATGTTCTGAATAACTATTTCTGTCATGAACTTGCAGAAATTTTTTTGTCAAAAAAAAAAGCTGATCCTAATTTGAAGTTCATTACTGCATTGCAATTTGAATAAAGCTTCTGAAGGTTATTATCTGAGTCTTCAGCTTGCAAAATGACACACTTAATTGCCATGTGTTCACTAGAGTCAATTTCACAAGACTTATTGAGCATCTACTCGGCACAGTAGGTCATTTAAGCTGAAAAAGATTTGAGTTGTCTCCCTCTAGAAGCTCATGCATATGCAGAATAATGGGAATGGGCAAGTCTGAGTTCAAGTTTTGGCACTGAAACTTACTAATTAAGAAATGATTTACCACCTCAATGCTTTCTCTGTAAAATAGGAACTATAAGTCTAATATCTCAGATATCCTGTTTTATGAATAACTCAAAATGAGAAAATTTAAGACACTGCAGGGTATATCATGGTCTCTCAAACCAGCTCCTTTTCCGTCTGTAATATACTGAAGACTGTGATGAGTTTCATAACATAAGTGCAAAGTACCACAAGCCTATGGGGAAGAGATTAATTCTGACTGAGAGATGTTTTATTGTCAGGCTGTATCATTACATCCAATGGGACCCTTATATACTATGCTTTTTAAAAATCTCACTTAAATTTATGTTCTAGAGTCCATTAATCTCTCAACTTCTAATAATGTAGAGGGTTTGATCTTAGAAAAATGTCTTCAAAGAAAATAGTTTCCAATTCAGACTCTCCACCATGTCAGAGAATCTATGTTTGCCCAGGAAAGGGAGTTTTTCTTACTCTGTATTTTCTATTATCCTCTGCCCCGTTCCCTTTCTCAGCCATATCTAGTCAGCTGGATGGGATCCTTGAGCATCATTCCTAAACCTTAACATGCATACCCCACGATATAAGCCTCTGCAACTTTATAGGTTAGCCATATTTCAAAGAACATACAAGCACACACAAACACTCATATACAAACACACCAAGTTCTTAATAAGGTTTTTGCTTCTTTGTTGTTTATCTTGGGAGTAGTGATCATTAACTCAAATTCCTGGGCTCTTGGTTGATGTTTGCTATTTAGCAGAGAAGGTAGATGACAAAATATTCCCTTACTCATCCCTTCTTGTGTTTGGGTGGTTTATTATTATTGTTTTTGTTGTTATTGTTTCTCTTCCTGTTTTTCCTGCTACTTTTGAATCACTCTTTCTCTGAATACTAAAGTACCCACTATATGCTCTCCATTGTTCAAACATAACCCGGCCCTTCCCATAGTCTCCTCTTCCCTTCTCTGCAGATAAACGAATGGATAGATGGTCAAAGCACATGGAGTCCACACATCAGAAAGGAAGCTCCCACAAAGCTCATGTGGATTCTCAAAGCCAAAGCCTCATTGCCAGAAAAGCCCTACCCACATTCTGTCATGTGCCCAGAATGTTAATTTGTTCCTTACAATAAAGAAGGTAAGTCAGTGAACATTTGATATCCCAGCAAGCGCAAATACTCACAGGCCAACTCTGCATAAGGAGAGATCTAATCACATGCAATGGACAGGTTTATACTATTTTGAAAAATTTTATTGGGCAAACCCGAATTTACTCTTGTAACTGTGTGTTCACTGAAGGATCTCTGTGTCTGAAGGAGGGTCACTTTTTACTTCTGTCTCCAACTCCATTACTTATTCAGCACTTAACCTCTGCTGCCCTGTATGTTTTGTTATCTTTTTGTGACTATGAAGGTTGTTTTCTGCACACAAGTCCTTGTATGAAATAATTAAGAAAAACACGTTTCTACATTTCCCATTGTATTTACAATATATACTGTTCGATTAGTGATTGGTTTACGAATAGATATGCATGACAGAATTTTAACAAATCTTTCTCTGCCACTTTGTATGTGACTTGCATGCACCTGACCCCCTGCCAGTAAAACCACTGAGTATCATCATCTTAGCTCTGACCACCCCCTGCCCCAAGAAAAAGCAATCAAGTACCTGCTTCTACAGAGTGCTTGCTACACGTTTGCTTAGTGTATGCTGATCTTCCCTATGTGTCAGATCCTGTATGGGGGTAGCGATGATGCAACGGGACTCACTTAGCATCCCTGAGCCCTAATTATTTTGAACACTTAGGGTTAGAATGGAGACTTAGGGAGAGGTTTTTGGAAGCTACGTGTTGCTATATTGATGTTACACTGGTACCATTTCCCATCCTAGCTTATTTTCACTTCTTTTTAACAAACTCGTATCTCTTTTTTTAAAGGACAAGATCCCGAGGACTTTCCAGATTCAGTTACAAACCCCACAACGACATCCTAGAGTCTTCACGGCCTGAACGATAAACTGTAATATGTAATCTCTGCCATATGTATTTGCGGCTGCAAACAAAGAACTGATTCAAGGGAGTTCAAGCAAATAGATTTGTGTCCTTATGTGTTTAAGATAAAGTGACTGTCTCCCAAGCCGAAGCCTAAGGGATACCACTGGGCTTAGCAAAAGACTAAAACAAAGAACGGGAAAGATTTCGTAAACCAAGCTGGAGGGGCCTCTCGGCCTCACTCTCAGATCTCTCTGGCCCCTGCTTCTTTCTGTGTGTATGCTTCATCCTCTTCCCTTCTCTGTGCCCACGGTGGGGAATGACGCCCCTAGCCTCCAAGTATGTACAACTGTTGTTGAAGCAAGCACACTTCAAAATTCCAAAATGAGAAATTCTAACTGTTCCAGCCTGGTTAAACATCCATTCACAGCCCATGTATATGGTTGCACCTGTTCATCCCTGTTGGTAGATGAGGTGGGCATGGGGTATGGTGGGGCTGTTCTCCCAAGAGGATGGTTTCTGTAAGTGGCACAGACACCTCAAAAGTTGCCTTGTACAACTGAATTTTCTTCTCTTATATTTTCTAATGACTTTACCTTCCAGGAAGATTCTACGCCTATACAGAACCACGTATGATAGTCAATAAGCCAAAAAGGAATATCCCTTTCTTAAATCTACCCCAGAATTGGCACAATTCACACTGGTTCTTGAGAAATCTTTGCAAAGGCACACTGATATGCACTGTATATGGGAAAGCCAGAGCAAAATCTATAAATACATATTAGTTTCATATATTTATACAAGTATACATTATATATAAATATATATTATGCATGTGAGTGTGTATATGTGTGTGTGTGTATATATATATATACACACACACACACACACACATTTTAAGTTAAGGCAAGATCTCAATGGAAGGAAACCATGAATTATAAACAGATAAGTATACTGGAAAGAGGCAGAAACGTTGATGTGAGTGTCCTTTGGGCCAGATGAAAAGTACAAGGAAAAACTCAATTGACGACTATCAATCTTTCCTATGGACTATATTTGAGACACTTCACCTAATATGTTTCACCATGAAAAATCCATAGATTGGGGAAAATTTAAGATGGCTGAAGGCCTTCTTATGAACATTCGAGATTTGCTTCTGCCTGGAAAAATGAGGAATCTTGACCTAAGGCAAAAGAGAAAGAAGGATTTGGAGAGAGGACTGTCCTTTCGTAGATCACCCTTCCAGAGAGAATGTGCACATTTCAGTTTTGCTCTCCATTTTCATTGACTTGGGAATCTCTGTCATGGTGAATTTATGAGACTTTAAATATTTACCACCATAATACATGCCTTAAAGATATATTATTATTTTTTAACCAACATTAATGTTTAAAAACTGAACAAAAGCTCTGGTCCATGATTGACCAGATTATCTCTCAGAACCAAACCAAAAAAAAAAAAAGGCAGAATAAATCATACAGCAAGATTTAGAGTCCAGAGGGGACATATTTGACATTACTTTTTGTTTTGAGGGGGCATTTGTGCTTTTATGATTCCCTGCACAGAGAGTTGAGAAGTAAGTTCTGTTCTAGGCTTTGTAGTTAACTGGTTTAAGACATTTAAGTTTCAGAAATAGGACAATGACCTGCAAATTAAATCAGATTGCTAGGTAGTTGCCCTTGGATAGGATCCAGCTAGGTGCAGTAATGGCCTATTCAGTGTCTTTTAAAAGTGGTATTAATTGTCAACAGTTTAAAATCTGGCATTTTTGCATTACTAGTTGGATTTCTGGCTTTACTTTAAAACTCCAAGAGGTCTCTAATTTTTTACAACATTTGGCTGAGTTGAGAAGAGGCTGTTTCTCCCTTTAGGTTGCTATGTTCTAGGTTTATCATAGTCTTGTGCCTCTGTCTTCTCATGGACTCTGAGACTGAACATCAATAGTCATTTAATACAAAGGAAGGTATTTTGGCTCTTTTCCCAGGACTATTCAAAGAAAGATAATCAATGAAGGTCTGAGTGACCACATGTGTCAAGAAGAGATGGAGAAAGCATGCGTGTGGAAATAAAGAACACACTTCCATGTGTACACGTAGGCAACAATGAAGGTCTGAGTGACCACATGTGTCAAGAAGAGATGGAGAAAGCATGAGTGTGGAAATAAAGAGCACACTTCCATGTGTACACGTAGGCAACAAAGTAATATAATTTAAGGGACCACTGTAAAGTAAACCCAGCCTGCTTTACCCTTTTTTTATTAGGCACCAATAGGGACCAGGTATTTGACTCATGGATTTATTAGACCTCTTCTAGTTCTAATAATCTATTATTCCACAGGAAATTCTAAGTGTTTGCTTTATCATTTTGACAGTCATAGAGAAATGATTTCCATGTGGGCTCATGAAAATAAACAGTGGAAGAAAAGATAACTCTATAAAGAGAGTACTAAGCTAGAATACTAAACCAGAGATAGGTACCTAAGGCTAGAACTAAGATCACCAGGTCACAGCCCAAGATTACTCCTACTACATCTACTCTTAAATGCATTAATCAACAGTGAGCTTTTTGGGTCTCCAAGCTTTATTTCACTTAAGGAAAAAAAAAAAGTACAATTCTCTTGACTGTCTCAAGAATTTCCTTTTTCATTTTCTCAATGACTTTACATTTTGCAAAGATAGCATGTATTTTTTTCTCCCTTCTATTAGCATTTCTCAGATCCCTCTGGAAACTTCTCTCTTCTGAGCTTTTAGAGTATTTACTTTCTGCTATCATTGAAACTAGAAGTGAGCATTTTCTTAGCTTAACAATAGAATAGGCTTACTTCCCAAGACACAAAGTAATTGTGTTTGCAGCAAAATTTCCTCCTGCATTTTGACCATGTATGATTCATGATGTTTTGTAGTCTCCTTGCAAACGCCAAGCTTTATGCTTTCCAGTTTCTCCCTTTTCCAGCATGGAGAACTTACTTGGGCAGAACCCACAAGGACAGGCAGTTCATCAGTTTTATGAAAGAGCAGAGGAGAGTGCATTTTAGGAGGGCAGTGTTTCAAGGAGTCTAAGGGAGACCCTCCAGAAAACGTGCACCCCCACACATGGGGCAGAACAAAGGCTCCAAATGAGGCTCCCTTATGAAAAGAAAACACTGGGAAGTTCACAGGAACTAATCCTCAACTTCTTATTGTGTGTCTGAAAGTGAATTTAATCGTCAGGAAACTCGGTAGGAGTGTTTTTGCTGTAAGAAATTCTTGTTTAAAGAAATCCTGACCTATAGCTTTGTTCTAGGTGATCTGATCTCAATTATTCACATTTCTCAAAACACAACAAAACACTGAGAGGTGCATTAGCAAATGCAAAATAGCCAGATTCATATCTAACTCTGTCTGCATTTGGAGGAAGTCTGCCAGGTCAAATGGAGCCCAGAATCTTGGAGTTCCTAAATGACAGAAAATGTGCATTATTCCCTTCTAGGAAGGGAAATTAATTCAAGACCTGTGAATTCACTTACAAAGAAAGTGGACAATTTCTGCTTGTGGAGTCCACCTCCCCCCACCTACACACCAAACATACGTCTACATGTGGAACAATTCTCACAGAAAACTAGCTGGAAACTGGCATAAGATCTCCTGTACAACCAAAGCCGCAAGTAAGATCTTCACATAACTGGGTAGGACAAGAAAGGGAAAAAAAAAAGGCATCAGGTCAGAACCAGTGCCCCTGGGAGAGATCTGTAAGAAAAACAAGGTCCACACAGGTGGACCCGCACCTCGGGAAGGGAGCAGATTAACTCACAGGCTGGGCATCGAGGTCCTGGAGCCCTGCCCAGAGGAGACAAGGCCACTTGCCTGCTGGGAAGTCCTCTGAGACAGACAGACAGAAGAGCTGGAGAAGCCTGGACTCTACTTGCAGGGAGAGTACATGTGCTGGCTTGCTAACAAGCATGGCAGAGAGAGCCTTGCTCTGGCGGCTGGCACCTGACCACACTTCCCAACCCAGAGGGGCAAACGTCCCAGCCCCACTCACTCCACACCATAGCCTGCAAAGGGCAAAGATCTGGTCTAGCTGCACTGAGTGACAGGCAGACAGGTCGTGGGAGAAGACTCAATCTGGCTGCTCAGAGACAACCCAGGGGCCTAGGCTGTGATTCGGGAGAGCCCCGGAGCCCACTGTCAGTGCGTGCACAGGGGTAGTGAGCCCAGCTGTAGTGGACACGGTCAGCATGCACACCAGGCGGCACCACGAGAGTGCGCAGCGGCGAAGTGCTGAACCTTGGGAAGACAGGCTCTGCAGGAGCACTCAGCCACTGCCAGTGAGAACCCCGCCCCCCACCACCTCCCGCCACAGCTTAGTGCCAGGTCTGGGGCAGTTTGGTCCTGGGAGGAGACTGCCACAGAGGCAGCCAGGATCCCCAGTGGCAACACAGCCACCTCAATTCCTGCAGCCACCATGCCCCGACCCCCCAGCCCAGTCTGCCCCACACCGCAGCCTTGCACCAGGTCTGGGACGGACACAAGCGAGAAAGGGATTCAGTCCTGGGCTGCTCCGGAGTGGACCGGTGGCTGCCTACACAGACGGTGCACCGTGATAGCTTGCGACTCACTTGCTTCAGCAATCACCTCCTTTGGAGCAGGACATGCACTCAAGGGCAACCAAGCTTCATTGAACCGGACCCTCAGGGCTTCTGCTCCAACCCCTGAAAGAACAGCTTATTTTTTCAACAGCAGAGGGCTGAGGAGGAGGGAATGAGGAGCTGCTGTTCAAGGGGTTTAGCATTTCAATTTCGCAAGATGAAAAAGTTCTAGAGATCTATTGCACAACAGTGTGAATATAGTTAACACAAGTCAACTGTACCCTTAAAAATGGTTAAGGTCATGAATCTACATTATATGTTTTTACCATATTTTTCAATCCAAGAAAGCAAACACCAACACCTTTTGATTTCGATGGTTAGTATTTTAGGAGTGAGTTAATACCTGCCTTTATTAGGCATCTGTGATTGTCAGCTCTTATCAGCCTGTGTTGACTCTGCAGGGAAGGTTGCGGCTCCTGTATTTTAAACAGTCAGAAGTGCCGAAAGGTAGAAAAAGCTTTCCTGGTAAAGAGATTTCCCTGCTACTGCCTGGGTCCAAGGGTAGGTAAAGATGTCTGCGGCTGGCGTTTCCACAGTTTAACACACAAGACTCACCTGGAGTCTCATTAAACTGCAGATTTCCATGGTGAGCCTGGGTGGGATCTGAGGTTCTGCAAGTCGAACACTCTCCCAGGTGATACTGATGCTGCTGATTTAAGGACCACATGTTGAGTAACGAGCGCTTTAAGAAATTCAAATAACTACCAAAAGTTGAACTATCTACGTGGTGTTTACCAGTTTCATCTAATCCTAAGAATCACCTGGAACTCTTGTTAGTCCCAACACCTAGGATAATGCCTTAGCTGTCTCTTACTGGAAGTCTGCAGTTTTTGTTTTTAACCTCATGATTGGTATGATCAGAAAATTTGGGTAAATATTAACTAAATGATCTTTAAGATGGGTTTCAACAGTGACCTTCTGTGAACCTGCTATTCTGTATTTCTCACAGGGCTAGCTGTAAACTAGGTTTTCAGTGGATACATATCTCCAGCTTTCTCTTGGTGTGCTGCTTCATCCTAAGGACATTCAAATTTCTACTAGAAGGACCACCCCCTTTCATTTTTTCATAACCAAAATTAAGCACCCAATATGTGAACCTGTTCTCAACATTTGACAGTTAAATAAGTTCATTTAGCGGGATATAATTTTGTGTAAAAACTCTGAAATTTATATTATTTCCCTCACTGTGTGGATTAAAAATTGAAGTTGACAGAAGACAAGTGATTTGCTCAAGGTCACGCAGAAGCAAGAAGTCGTGGGGTCAGGGTTTCATTGTCATTTCAGTCCAAAGCCCGGTCACTCGGATGCTAGACACCTGATCACCTGTGGTGCCATCTCCTCCTGCATGCCGGTGAGACACGTGCCACACTGTTCACATCTTCTGCTCTCCTCTCCTTAACTTAGCGTCTCCATGTACCTTGGCTTTATGTCTCCTGCTCAGGACTTCACGGTCTCACCTTTGCCTCTGCTCTCACCGGGCCTTCTCGCCCTGCATGAATACCAGTCCTGATTCTGACCAGTGCTGGGTTCAGTGTTGCTCTTTCTAATTTTTCTCTCTCTGGCCTTGATAAACATCCACACTCATCTGGGTCTGGACACCAAGCCAAACTGTGATGCAGTGAGGTCCCTGATGATAAGCTCTTCAGAACAGCAGTGAAATGCATTCCCTGAGCTGTTCCTCACTCAGAACCAGCTGTTCTGCACAGAGCCCTGTGGTGGGGTTGCTGAGGTAGGGAAATTAGCCCCCGTAGGTGGTTAATAATGACTTTTGCTAATTCTTCTCTGTGCCCCAGTGATCATTAGCACAAACTGCATGGAGATCATTCATTTCACAGATACATATTGAGCCCCTGCCCTGCACTGTAAGGGGAACATGGAGTTGTGGGACTGAACACAAGCTGCCATGGATGACGTCCTCATGGAGCTTCTGATTCAATGAAGGAGATAATGTTAATTAAATAATCACAACAATCCATGTGTGATGACAAACAGAGAACAGTCTATTAAGGAAAGGAACATAGGTGTCAAAATAAAGTTGCCAACATGTGGTAGAAATCAGCCAAGATCCAGTCAGGATGATCTCATTTTTCCTTTTATCCTCTTTAGTGGAGTTGCAATGTTTGTAGATGTAAAAAGAGCCAACATTTATAGAGTTCTTATCGGGTGTGAGTGGTTTCTTGTAAGCACTTGATATGCTTTATCCTATTTAGACACATAACATATTGGCCCTATAAAATAGGCATTCCCATTCCACTTCAGTTTCTTCCTTTGTGACTTTGAACAGAATGCTTATATAAGCTGCCAACAGCTGGTGAGAAATGGGTGCCGAATTCAACCCAAGGCCATCGGACTCCAATACTCAAGTTTATAGCAACTGGGGAAACATGGTAGATGTGGTATATTGAGAGCCAAGAGGAATGGTAACAAGTTACATCATGCAGTAATTGGGCCCAGGATGGAGAGACAGTGGCCAGATGTAAGAACAGTTAAGTAGACTAACAATTGGTTGAATGCATAAACCCAAAAAGGATATTTTGGTGGTTGACAAACAGGAAGATTTGTTACAGTGTATCTCTGTCTAAAATGTTTTATCTCTGCATCTAGGTAAACCTATGAAAGGGGAGGGTTCATCACATTTGTGGATGAAAAGTGCAGAGAGGAGGAGTTAATATGGTGATTGACAAAATCAGCATTCACAAGAATTTCCACCAACTGACATGAAGCTCTGCATCTAACAATATGAAATTTAATGCAAACGCAAGTGAAGCTTTGCCTTTTGAGCTCAAGGTGTCAACTGTATACAGAACTGGGGAGAACGATGCTCCACATTTTGGTGGAAGGATTTTCGTGGATAGGATACTCAAGATGAGGCAAGAGTGGAAGGTGATATGTCAAAACCTTAATGAGATCCGTGCTTCACTCTGAGATGCGTAAAATTTGGGGAAAATGTAAAAAGCAAAGGAGATAAGAGACAGCATTGCTTTATCTGAGCTGACCATTTATGGGAAAAGGTATTCCACATACTTTTGGCATGTTATAGTGAGGTTACATATGGTCCAATCAGATCATTTAAAGAAGAGAAGCCAGGATGGTAAAAGCTTGGAAATAATTTCATATGAGATACTTGAATAAATAAAACTAGGTTGTTTACTCAGATAAGACTCAGGGCAACTGACAAAGCATCATTAGCATTTGGACTCTCCTGGACGAGATGCTGTAACAGCAACTTGGAGGTTACGGGGGGGTGTTGGTGAAACCACTGAGCGCAGGAGAAGGAAACTCTGAGTGAATAATTGGTATTAGTCTCCACTTTACAGATGAGAAAACAGAGGTCTAGAAATTTTCAGTTACTTTAGTCTGAGTTAAGGGTTTGCTAGATAAATCAGGAGAGACGAGGAGGAGAGCAGGTGAAGATTTTCAGGGAAAGCTTCAAAAAGCAATTCAGAAGTCAGTACAAAACTCAGCAACAAAAGTAAGCATAGGTCTTGCTCTGATTTTATACCACCCACTCTGTTAAGTGCTTTATATACCTGTGTTCATTTAATATGCTTAGCAATCATCTTTCCATTCTAAAAATGAGAAGACTGAGACGGAGGAAATTGAGTAACTTGCTTGTACGAAGCAGAACTGAGACTCAGCCAAGTCTGGGAGACTCCAGAGCCTACACTCACAGTGAATGCTCTGTTGCTTCTAACACAGTGTAGAACAGGGGAAACCCAAGAGAAGAGGGTAGGAGGGCCAGGGACACTGGGTCTAGGAAAAGAGAGGTGTTTGGTCAAAGGGCGAAATTGGTAGACTCTCTCAATGCACTGGGCTGGAGACACAGTGGTCTGAATGAAGAGTGATAATATAAGGCATCCCAGGTCACTGGGATAATCAAGAGTGTGACAGTCCCTGGAAAGCAGTGTACAACCAACTCCAGCTAGTATCAACCTGCCCTGGGGTTGGGTCTTTTGCGACAATGCGTCAAACAGACACATGCACCCAGGGTGGCCTCCCATCCATGTCCTTTCAGGGCAGTAGCCCTCTGCTTGAGTGGTGTTTTCACCTTCTTTTACCTAGACAGGTTGTCTGCACTCAGTTTTTAATGGAAAAAAAAAATCATTAATGACTAACACAATGTAATGCGCTTCCAACAGCAGGGCTACCATACTGATATTGTAATTTGTATTGATGTCCTGCCTCCCTGCCCAAGCTTTATGTATTTTCTTGCTTGCAGACTTCACATGTTTAGCACAACAGACATTATCTTTCTCTCCAGGTGCTGGGGAAAGAAAAGTCAGCACACATCCTAATGTTGGACTTAGTCCTGGAAATTGAGGCTGGTTGGAAACCATCTGAGTCCCCAACATCAGAGACCAAGTGACAGAGGAAAACCTTACACTAGACTCTGCTTCTCAAGGTCTTTATCCTCCCCTCACCCCTCAGCTTGCTGCCTCTGCTGCTTAAACCAGAGGAATTATTTTGCTTTCTTAAGTCTTCACCCAGAACGTCATAAGGCCACTCCTGAAATGGGGCGGGGGCCTATTGATGGAGACAAAACCCCGAGCCTCCCCTGATGGGTCCTGGCAGCCGAGGTCTCTTTTCCCTCCTAAATGAAAACTGGCACGTGAGTTAATTTCTTGCCTCTCAGGATCTTGCTGTGCACTGCTCTATTAAGAGGAATTTACTCTCCAATTTCCTGTAGTGATTTCAAATTCCCAAGGTTACTGCCACGCCTTACTTTATAGCCACAATTACACACCACTCCCTAAGGTCGTAAAGGATTTGGAAATACATCCTCAGCAGAACCTTTAGATGTCAGATGCCACCAGTTTGCAACAACATTAATTTTCTCATTAGAAACTCCAAGATGAGATGCTTGGAGGTGGGGGAAGGGAAGGAGCCTAAGAAGAACAAGGAGAGGTTTCTTTAAACATCCTGGCCTGGTCTCAATCCTTGGGGAGTGCAGAGCTCTAGAGACCGGATCACAGCAATGGTAACAACCATCGGTTTTCTCTTGCAGAGAGCAGTTTCGTGCTTGTAGGGGGTCTGGTTTCTTTCCTCTGGCCTCTGATCACATAGCCACATAACTCTGCTCACAGGGGTGGTTATTTTAAATGTTTTAACGTTTTTTCAAGGGAAGCTACTGCTGAGGCTCTTTTAATCTTCAGAGCCAGTTGGTAGGGAGCCTGTATGGTGCTTGTTTAATGGTACTCTAGTCATTCGCTCAGCACATCATCTCACAGAATAATGCAGTCCCCAAACGGGAGTTGGGGACAATGCTATAGACCGTTAAATGCAACTCCTACGTTTTACAAAGAGAGAAACTGACACTCAGGGAGGGTAATTCGGTTCACACGTTATCATAACATAAGTAAATTGGGACTTTCTCTGTGCTTTTATTGCCCATAAACCCCACAGTCACCACAGAGAGAAGAGTGTGCACTGATTTACCCACAGGTTACTTTTTTGTTTTGTTTTGTTTTGATTTTATATCTTCTTTAATTCACTTTCCCTTTGTAACACCCCAAATGTAGGGGATTTATGAACGAAGTCAATCAGGAGTAAGCAACCTCTGATTCTTGAAATAACTTATTCTACTTCAGAGGAAAACAACACGTGCAGTCCCCACTTAGGATGACGGTTGGGGAAAATCAAGGCTTCTGAGGGTTTATTGTCCACATCACCAACAAATATGAGATGCGAAAGTTACCCACAAAACCGTAACCTTCTATAGGTCTTTCTCAGGCAAGAGGATTGAGAGAAAAACGGTGGTCACCCTAGGTGACATGACTTGAAATTCCTCTGCTTCATGCTTTGTCATTGATCGTTAGCCTCAGTTTGGGTATGACATGGTGGTTTGTGGAAATATTTATTTAGTAGGCAAATAAGTTTGTATTTCATATGACTGTTTTGTATACGGAAAAGTACATAATTTCAGGTTTCTCCCTCTAGCTATGATAGTAGTGGGGATGTCCAGAGGCAGAGGGTGGAATAAGTTGAAAAGCATATCAGTGCCCTCTATTAGAAAAATCTCCCTTCTGGAAAAGAAGACCTAAGAAACCTGAGATGTAGATCCTGGTCAGAAACCTTGTCAAAAAAAATCGCTTATGTATTCCTTCAGCAAGCAGTTTGAGAAACACTGTTAAGTGTCTCAGTCCTGCTTTCAGATGGGAATAGAGACCCACATTTGAGAGTGGTGGTGAAAATTCAAATGCGCACAATCATGGCCTACTAAGAAATTCAAAAACAAAAGTTTAGAAGAGAAGAGAAATTAACATCTGCTGAGCCCCTCCTCTGTCCAAGGCACTGAACCAGATGCTTTAACATTTCAGTATTTTCATTTAAGAAATTGGGAGTTTGGGATTAGCAGATACCAACTACTATACATAAAATAGATAAACAACAAGGTCCTATTGCATAGCACAGGAAACTATATTCAATATCTTGTAATAACCTATAATGAAAAATAATATGGAAAATAATATATATATGTGTAACAGAATCAGTATGCTGTACACCAGAAACTAACATAGCCTTGTAAATCAACTATACTTCAATTAAAATTTTAAAAAAAAGGAGTTTAAACTGCATGTCCTTTGATGCAGACAAGTTTAATCCCATCAAGTAAGTTACCATAATCTCATCTCTAGTAGGTGGGTCTTGGTTTGGAATTCAGGTTTATCTGATTTCAAAGCCCAACACTTTCCACTATTTTGTATGAATTATTCATTGTTGCAAGATTTATACATAGGTAGGGTCTAATACAATCCCCTAAAGTGTTAAAATTACTTTTTATATTGGCTCTGAATCAAGACCAGCAGCTTGCTGAAGCTGTTGGTTTCAAGCAGGCATCTAAAGAAGAGTCTTTTTATGGTCTGTTGGCCATTTCAGAACTTTCGAAATGTAATGGGCAATTCATTAGAAAGAAAGATATCACTGGTGATAGATGTGGGCTGATACGCATTTGTAGTTGATTAATACTTAGAGATCCCTGATTTAACTTGTCCATTAGAATTATAATACTGATGGGTCCAATTACTACCCAAAAAAATTGCTGTGGGTTTCCCACAAAAACAGGAGGATGATTCTTTTTGAGTTGTTTATTGATTGTAAAAGTGCATCTATATTATGGGCATTGACTGAGAAAGCTACTTTCATAGTAAAGCACTTGTTAAATATTAATAAAGAAAGAAAGAAAAGTGAAAAACATTACTTTTTATAAAGCCTGTCAGAGCAGTCTTATAGACTACGAGATGAATTAAACCTAGTTCCAGATCAAGTACTCACCAATTTGATAGCGCAATACAACATGGGGGTTGCCAGCCTGGGCAACTGAAATCCATCCTTGTGATGTTGATTCCCACTTCAACCACTTAAGAGAAATATTAGGGAATTTAAGGAGAGTTTAATAAAGGGGTCATTCACAGAGGTGTGGGAAATTTCCTGGAAACCACATAGGAAGACTTGGTGACCCAGGTGAGTAACAGTGCCAGGAGCTGCTACCTCCCCAAGACTGAAGAGGCCAGTGGAGGGAGAAGATTGGGGCCCATGGAGAGGACAGCTGTGTGGAGGGGTGGCTGACAGGAGATGCAGGTTTCAGTCAAAAGACCAAGAGATGCATCATCCATAGGGGACCCTACAATGAGGGAACTGGAGAATAAATACCCTAACCTCACTGTCATCCTTTCCTACAACTTCCTGCTCACTGTTGGCAGAACTGAAACAGAAGCCAGAAAGAAGGAATATCACTCACATAGGCTGGCCTCCAGAGTGTCCCAGCAGAATTAGGACAGTGGATCTAAAAACATACATCTATCAAATGGGAGATGCTAATAGTAAGACAGGAGGGAAGGGCACAGGGCATAGACATTAAAAAAATGACACAGCAGTTAGCACCAAGATGGTGGAAGATTCAGCTCCCAGCAGGCCTTGAACTTCAATATATGCTCACTGAAATACACTAGCATGGTAAATGGTACTTCCACAGGTGTCGTGATAGTTCTGAGGCTGACCATAAAAGGTTAAAAAGAGGGCAGTGGCCCAATTCCTGGGAACCCCAGCCCCTTCCCAAAAGTATTTGGAATAATCCTCTCACTTGTTAGCATATGAAGTTACCTAGCCCATAAAAACTAACAACACCCACACCTCAGGCCGTCTCATTTTACTTAGCAGACCCCATGCTCTGAGGCCTTCCTAGATAGCCCACACTCTGTCTATGGAATATGCATCAACTTTTACTGTAAACTAAGCACCAACCCTGAACCTCGTGGACGCTGTCTCTTGCCTTTTGAGATGGACCACACTGTCTATGGAGCATGTATCTACTTTTGCTTTAACTACCCCGACGCCTCATGGCCTCTCTGGCCTTCTGAGATGGCCTGCACTCTGTCTATGGAGTATTTCTCTCTCTAAATAAAACTACCTTCACTCTACTATGGCTAGTTCTTGAATTCTTTCCTGCACAAAGCCAAGGGCCCTCACTTGGCAGAGCACATCCCAGGGACGTACCTGGGACAGGGCCATCCTCTAGCGCCCCCCTCCCCATCTTTTCTTGTATCAATAGTACCTACCTCTGAGAGCAGTTAAAAGGATCATGTGAATGAAAACATGTAAGGTGCTAAGATTGATACCCATCCCATGATAAGTTCATCTATAAACCCAGAGTTGATGTGAACGGAGAATGACCAGCTCCATCATCTTCATTTGACCAATGAGGACACAGAGGCCCTGAGAGAAGTGACTGATTTCCCCCAAGTTATAGAAAGAGTGAAAAAGTCAAGACTAAAACTCAGCTCCTCTATCTAGTGACTAGATAGAGATCTACCTCTGTAATGTGTCTACCGAAGGGAGGGCACAGACTCAATCTCAAGTCTAAAAAGGTGAACAGAATGGGTTCTATGATCTGCAGAATTCACTTCTCCCTGAGAGACTTCCAGCATGTCTCTGCAATGGTCTGCATTTCCATAGAGTGGAATGTGATTTCCTGGACTAGCTGGTGCATGAGCTGACCTGCATTTCTCTCTAGTGGGTTTCTCCATGTAAATAAGAATCAACATGGTGAATCTCAAAGGACCCATAAGCAAAGAGGCGGGACCCCCCTATTATAGGCCCAGTGGCTTAAAGAGCAGAACCCTTCTGGTCCACAGTGACCCACCAGAGTAAGAAGCAGAGCCAAGATATTTAAAAAGCAGCATCCTCTTCCCAGAAACGTGAATGCTATGCAGGGCAAATTCAGCCTAGGGTCCTCCGTGACAACTACAGCCAATTCTGTTCTGACCAATTGTACCAGTTTGCCTGGGACTATCCCAGTTTTTCACAGAAGATCCCTCAACCTGCAACAATCTCCACCCCCGCAGCCAGTCCCACCTTACTCTGCCCAGTCCAGGGCAAACCAGGATGGTTGGTCACTTTAGATGGTTTACACAGACATACAGACTTCAGAGCAGACCAGAGCCCTGTGCTTAGGTTCTTGCTTGGTGCTTAATTGCATCCTTTGGAATCTGAACAGTTGTATTTCTAAGCAATAATCTGCATTTGCCTCTGGGAATTCTGATAAGCGCATGCTAATAAATCAAAAAGTGGTCACAAGGATAGAAAGAAAAAATAAGAGGCAGCCTAAAAATAAAACAGAGGGCGGATGATATAACTACTTGTAATTCATAGAGCACTGAATTCCTGTAAGAGACTGCTCAGAGCACATGTCAATCCAGTGAACGTGGGCTGATGAAGGGGCCTCCAGGAGACTGGGCAGGAAATACAGAGGATCTCAGACCCTCTGTTGACCAGGGCCTGTGACATCAAGCAGGAGACACAGTTATTCAAGACATCCCCTGTAGCATCTTGGAAGGAACATGGACCACTGCAGTGTTCAACGCGTTCTTGGGGAATCAATGAGTGAAAGGAACAGCAGGAGAAAGATACCCCAAATGCTACAACATTTTGAGATTGGTCTTCAATGTCATTATTTCTAGACATCTCTGAACTTGAAGTTAAGTGAGTTTCCTTGGCCAACCTGCTCTCACCCAGTTCTCATCCAGAGCCTTGTCCAACATGCTGAATCACTGGGGTGCATTGGGTGGAGCTGGGCACTATGCACCATCAATGCCCAACACACGCTCAGTGAAATTTTAATTATACTTGTGATGGGAAAAAAAATCAAATATAATCTGTCATGATCCCAGCCTTTTGCCTTTCCTAAATTAGGTAGTTTGGCCCATTAGGCCCTTATTTTTTTCTAATTTCACCATATGAAAGAGAGTTCTGATGAGACAGATCAGTTCTTGGAACACTTGTGGTAGAAAATTAGGTGAAAAGGCAGGAGGGTTGTGTTTCTTTGGAGAGTGACTCAGTAGAAGAAAGAGTGGCATGGGAGTTTTCAGACATATTCATGGGACTATGATTTACCTGGAGAATTTCCTAGAAATCTAAGTTAAAAAGTCAAATTAATGTGTGATTAATTTTGTTACATGAACTTTTTTTTTTTAAGCATGGCACCATTGTGAAATAGAAACACATGGTCATACATGTGTAAGTTTAAGGTAATATTCTGCATGACACTATTTTACGCTCCTGATGGAATATGACAGGAAAATAGGCTATTCTGATATTTCAGTATCAATGCACAGCAGCTACTTTATATCAGTGAACACAACATGCCCTGACAGATGTTCAAATCTCTGTAACAGCATATAATTCTGTTATATATTCTGTTGACATCCTATCACCTAAAATTGTATATGCAATTATTACATTTGCAAGCAAGTCTACTGTGTAAGCTAGTCTGGGTAGTAAAATACTCTCATTAATTTAAAGTAAATTATGGCATTTTATCTAGTAGGAAGTACACAGGCTGAAAAATCAGAAAGTCTGTGGCAATCCCAGCTTAGTTACTCATTTGCTGTGTGAGTCTTGGAAATTTAACCCACTTCTTTAGGGCCCAGAAGCTCAGACTTACAATAAGTCAAGTCATAATCACAAGACTTGGGGGATCAGATCTGACCCCACGTAAACCCACTGAGAAAAATCACAAAGTTCCATTCATACGAAAACCTACTATTATATGCATTTCACCAACAAAAGCTTGCTGAAGAATTCGGAAGACATACAGTGTACCTAGCATTAAGTGGACTCAACTTTAATCTTCCTGTGACAATTCAGAAGGAACAAAGGCAAAGCAGGCCCCACAAGCTAGAGTCAGGTGGCTGGGTTCAGCAGCAGTGCTTCTATTTTTGGATTTGACCATCCAGGTGTTAAGTGTTTTTAATTTGCATTTAAATTTCCTGGAGGATTGCCCTTTACTGATTTGGGGACCAACCCCATTGCCTTCCTCAGCTCCTCTGCACATACTGCTCCAATCTTACTGGGCTCTGGATTCCCAGGTAGCAACCACTGCACACAATCTCCTGCCAGGTGTACCTTAGCCTTACGTTCACCTTTAGTCTCAATGTTAGCCAGCACTTAGGACCCCGATGGAGAACCTCAGATGGTAGCAGGACGGGGTACTCTGTTCTGCACTAAATCTTCACTGGCAGGATTTGTCTCTGCCATGACCAGACAGAGTGAGTCGTCGGCAGGGAGCTTTAGTGGTCGATGGAAGCACACTCTGGGATTAGGTATGAACTTCTTGAGCTTCAGTTTTCTCATCTATAATATGAAGTCACTTCCTTGTACAGCTGTTTTTGGTCACCAAGACATCACTCATGTGCAACAGTGTTTTTATTGTCCTTTGTATCAGATAGGGTCCTTCCAAGAAAACAGAATACATACATATACCGTATGTATTTAGGAAATGTAATTGGTGATGAAGTTCAGAGAAAAATTAAAAAATATATATATAGAACAGGAGGGACAATCCAGATGTTAGACACAGCAAAAGCCACTATCATTCCTAGGCCACAAGGAAAAAAGGAGGGTATTACTCTATTCCAGGGGGTGGAATAAGTTTAATTCTGAAGTCAACTATTGAAAGCAGACATTGCCTGCATGGCAACCAAGAGAAAAAGCTCACTAGTTTGAATAGATCTGAGAAAAGAAAAAAAAAAAAGGCAAGAATTGGCACACTCTGGTCTTGTTGTGATACTTCTAAAGAAAATTGTTGTTTATTAGTTTTTTTCAACAAATGTTTATTGAGCAACTATTGTGTGCTGGGTCCTATACAGCGCAATGGGTATCAGTGCTGAGTAAGATGAAGACACAACACAAAACTGACATTTTAATGAAGAAAGACAAGCAAATAACAAATAACCCCACAAATAAACAAGGAATATTAACTATGCAGAAATTTAAAACAGGATGATGTGACAGAGTGACTGGGTTGCTCTTTCAGATCAGGCCTCAAGGCAGGGGAGCTCTGAGAAGGTGGCATTTAAACTGAGATATTGACAAGAGGGCCAGGTGTGTGAAGATTTGAGGATGTCACTTTTCAGGTCCTAAAGGCAGAAATAAGCTTGACTTCTTAGAGTAACAGAAAGAAGGCTGACGGCATTGGGACTCGTGGGTTGAATGGAAAGGAAGGGAGAAAATTAGGCAGAAGCCAGGTTGAAGAGAGATTCATCAGTCTATAAACCTTTCCATTACAAGGTTGTAAGAATTTCCTTTTATTCTAAATGCAATGAAATGTCACTGGAAGATTTGAAACATGAGAGAGATGATGGAACTTAGTTGAAAAGGTTCTTGAGGAGGCAGGAGTGAAAGGAGGGAAGTAAGGTGCTACTGGGGGTCAAGGAACTGAGAGAACACCCACTAAAGAGGCACTGAAATCATTAAGCTCCGTCTCAGGAACAGTGATGGAAGAGAAGACAATGAGGCAACACCAAAGGCATGAATGAATGAAGGAGTAAGGTCAACACAGCGCGACGTGTGGCCAGAGCTGACGGCATGCATTTCACAGCAGCGGTGCTTTCAAACGGGGGCTAAAGCAGTGGTTTATAAGGGGCTATCCTCATGCTCTGAGGTTCTTGGGGTCAGAGCAATGTGCCCCATGCCACTTTATCTAAAGGAGACTGAAAGGGAACATCCAGGTTTCTGTTAGAGCTGGAAGATGGAGGGAAAGTTTAGAGAAAGGGGCATGGTATAGGGAAGTTCACACTCATAGATCATAAGTTCAGAGGCACAATGGAAAGTTCTATGGGGAATCAGAACTAACTGGTAATAATAAAAAGTAGTATGAGGAACCAAAGGGGAAAGGGGTCAGGGGAGGGATCAATTAGGAGGTTGGGATTAACATATATACACTGCTATATATAAAGTAAACAACACTGACCTACTGTACAGCACAGGGAACTACATGCTATATTCAATATCTTATAATAACCTATAATGGAAAAGAATCTGAAAGTGAATATATATATGTATACATATAATGAATCACTTGATATATACCTGAAATTAACACAACATTGTAAATCAACTATAATAACACATTTTTTTAAAAGTAGTATGAAGATAGGCATCCTGCAGTGAATCGTTTGGGTGTTGCCAGGACCGAGGAGAACAGGGATGTGAGGCATGAGTGGGTTAATCCCAGAAATCTCTTAGGAAGAGGTTGTAACCAAGATAAGCTGGACTTCTACTATTTCCTGATGCTCAGAGGGTGTGACAACCAAAGAGTGAGCTGAGGGGGCCCCAGCGGGTCATTCCCTCAGGTGGAGGTGATGTAGCAGGCAGCACAGAGATGGGGAGTGGGGCTGAGGCCAAGGATTGTCGGAATGAAGCCCCACGAGTTGTGACAGCACATGTTGCATCATTCACTATTTCTCCTCACCAAGGCATACTCTTGGTGGCTGAGAAACTGGATAAAAATGAGTGAGCTTCAAACTTCTTTGCTGCAAAATCCTTTCTTCAAGTAAAAATTGATGCAGAGGCCCAACACAAAAAGAGACTAAATCAAATTTACTACATATTCTGGACCCTGAGGCACCAAGAGAACTTATCGGGTCCTCTGGGCTTGAAGAGGCATGCTTTGTGCACCCCTAGGCAGTGTGATCTCTAAACAAATTCCAAATCTCAGATTTTATGCTGATATTATTCACAGTTTTCTGGCTAATGTCTGCAGCCCTGACCTATGTGGTAAAGCCTCACTAATTTTGAATAATGATGCTAATCTGATTCAGTAAGAAAAATAAATTACAGATGTTTTGTTAACAAAATGCAATTTTATTACTCTCAAGTAGAGAATGTTTTATAAACTGAGCTATAAATGGATATTATTAAGCTAAATGGAACAAGTTTATGTAACATTACAACTCACAATAGGCCTACATAGTGTGGTGATGGATCACAAATATGTAAATCCTTTAGCATAAGCGAAATAATCGCTGTGGTTGAAAAATTGAAGGCAGAGCAAAAAAGGTCTTTAGTTAATTGAGCCTTTGGTTTTCAAAGCTATTTCTTGTAGTTTGAATTTTTCCTCAAATATATAAGAGCCCTGAAGAATCAAAAATTTTAAAAATTATTTCAAGATTTACTTGAAAAAAGCAAACTGGAAGAAATACAAATGGTCAATAGGCACATGAAAAATGCTCAGTATCACTAATTATCAGAGAAATGCAAATCAAAACTACAATGAGGTATCATCTCACACCAGTCAGAATGGCCATCATTCAAAATTCCACAAATGACAAATGCTGGAGAGGCCGTGGAGTAAAGGGAACACTCCTACACTGCTGGTGGGAATGCAGTTTGGTGCAGCCACTGTGGAAAACAGTACGGAGATTCCTCAAAAGACTAGGAATAGACTTACCATATGACCCAGGAATCCCACTCCTGGGCATATATCCAGAAGGAACCCTAATTCAGCTGTACCCCAGTGTTCATAGTAGCACTATCTACAATAGCCAAGACATGGAAACAGCCTAAATGTCCATCAACAAGTGACTGGATAAAGAAGATGTGGTATATTTTATACAATGGAATACTATTCAGCCATAAAAAACAACATAAAGCCATTTGCAGCAAATGGCTGTCCCTGGAGAATGTCATTCTAAGTGAAGTAAGCCAGAAAGAGAAAGAAAAATATCATACGAGATCACTCATATGTGGAATCTAAAACAAAAACAAAAACAAAAACAAAAACATAAATACAAAACAGAAACAGATTCATAGACATAGAATACAAACTTGTTGCCAAGGGGGCGGGGGTAGGAAGGGACAGACTGGGATTTCAAAATTTGTAGATACTGACAGGCATATGCAGAATAGATAAAGAAGATTATACTGTATAGCACAAGGAAATATATACAAGATCTTATGGTAGCTCACAGTGAAAAAACTGTGACAATGAATATATGTATGTTCACGTATAACTGAAAAATTGTGCTCTACACTGGAATTTGACACTACATTGTAAAATGACTATAACTCAATAAAAAAAAGTTAAAAAAAATAGCCTACTTCAAAAAACAAAACCAACCAAAAAACAAATTGTACAAATTATTGAAAATCTCAAGTGAATATAGCTGAAGACAAAATCCCATTGTATACTTAAGTCTGGATCCTTGATGATACCTGAAGATAAATACTGAGTTAAGCAAGGTCAAATAATGTACACGGGTGCAGGATGCCTCAAAAATGTAATATGCAAAGCAGAGCATCTCAAATATTAACGTGATTATGAATCGCTTGGGGATCATGTTAAAATTCAGATTCTGATTCCATAGGTCGGGGGTGGGACCTGGGATTCTGAATTTTCCATGTGATGCCAACGCTGCAGGTCTGGGGACCACATTTTGAGTAGAAACAAAAGCCAAACTGCATGCAGACTTTAGGTGAGACAGTTGAATGTGTCTATGGTGGAGCATGTTTGATTCTGCATTATCTTTTGTGGGACGAAGGAGAAAAGTGCAAAGATTATTTTATTGCAAAGGTTTGCACATACGATTTAGCTTTACTAAGTAGGATGATCCTTTAATTTCAGCCTCCTGTTTGTTTTCTCATCTCCCTTCCTCTAAGCACTTAGTAGGGGGCCTTTCATTATAGAGTATTAAGTACATTACACACGAAGATCATGTACAGAATTCCAGAACCCAAATTCTGACGGTGGCAGAGGGATCCTGTAATTGGCTGGTTTAAAATGAATAGTACATTTTCTTCAGATAAATTTATTTCAATTCACTAATGTTGTTTAGTCAGTGACCTCGCTTACACGTGCTTCAGAAAATGAGTTGCTTCACTTAAGAGTAAAGCCAGCAGTTGCTCTTTAGATTCATGGACTTACAGAATTTTAGACTGAACAGGTTATTAGAGTGTATATCATCTAAACCCCTTGTTTTTCCAGTAAGGAGATAGAGATACTGGCTACATCTCACAGGAAGGTTTAGTTCCTATATCTTTAGCTTTTCTTTGAACTTTTAGAGGAAAATGTGAGCCTTGGTGCCTCTTGAATTTAAACTCAAATGTCATGTATCTTGAGTACTTCTGGCTGATTTAAATAATCATAACATATTTGAAAGTATGTCAGTGTAGGATACACAGGTTTCATGTACCTACTTGTGACATTTTCTTTACTGTTTCCAGACATTTACAAATGTGTGCCTTGAACTGTGTTAGGAGGAGCAGTTTGATGGTTTAACGTCAGGTGCTCCCTCTTGGCTGTCCATGTTATGTTTGGGGCCCACATGAGCCTTTGTTCCCAAATAGACTTAAGAGAATGACCATCTCACCCTGGAAAGAGATGCGTTTAGGGGAGATGTAATGCAGGTTCAGGATCACAGACTTACACAGCCTCTGATTACTGTCCACGCAGGGAACTGAATGCCCCCAGTAATCTGTGAAATATGCAGGAGGCACGCTCTTCAGCTCCAGTTACTTGCCACTTAGCCCTGGTGAGCTGGCTGGGCTCCAATTCAGGTAATTGCATCCTGTCTGCTCAAATTTCCTTTGCAATTTCAATCAGATATGTTATCCTCCTTAGCATGGCTGCCCAGAATGATAGTTCAGGAGTCCCTTACAGCTGCTAAACAGCTGTTGTGCTCAACCCAAGAGGTGACTACGTTTCAGTAGTGGGTAAAATGATGCCTTGTTATTCCTTTTCCGCATCACAGAGGTATTCTACAGCTTAATTAATTAAGATGTGTACAGCTTCTGAGGTGCAAGGTATAGCAAAGATGGTCGACATTCATTATTAAGCATTTATAAGCAGCTCTGCACCTGCCTTCATTTCAAAGTGGAACCTGGGTGTCATGTGTTCCTTACACTATGATACACGCTCTTTAAATTTAATAAGAAAATTATTATCTGAACCATGTTACCTCCTTTTATCACTTTAAATGATCTTTAGAATTAATGAAGCAAATGCTTCATTTAGAACTGCATTAATAAACTTTTCATTGATGGTTCTATATTACTACTTGCAGACACTGCAAGGTGTTGATCAGTTTTGTCCATCTTTTCCTCCATTTTGCTGTATGACTTTCCATGCATGCACCTTGCTCATGAAGATATGCTGCATTAAAAAATAAAATCTATCCCCAAATTTAGTGGCTTAGAACAATCATCATTTTATCATGTCTTACGACTTTGTTGATCAGGAATTTGGTAATAGCTCAACTGGGAGATTCTTCTGCTCCAGGTGACGTTGACTGGGATCAGTGGGTGGCTGGACTGCTCTGGGAGTTGGAGATAGTTTTTTTACATGATCAGTGCCTTGTCAGAGTTAGATGGAAAACTGGGCTCCAGCTGAACCCCTTTCCATTTAGTCTTCAGCCCCTTCATTGGTCTCTCCAGCAGGGAGTCAAACAATTACATAGGGACCTAGGATTTGAAAAGCCTGAGACAGAAGTTGCCAGTTCTCTTAAAGACTGGACCTGGAAAAGGCACACTATCACCTTAATTTTACTTCCTTGGTCAAAGCCATCATAGGCAAGCCAAGATTCAAGGGAAGGGAAAATAGGTCCACCTCTTAATGAGAGGAACATGAAGAAGTATGAGCATCTTTAATCCACCACACTGGCCATTTCAGCAGTGCTCTTTTCCATGGTAGTTTCAAAGAGATCTGAGTTTTCCACAGGGACACTTCTACACTGAAACATCCAGACATAAAGACAGACTCAGTATCAACCTCATAGCTTTAACAGCAGCGTAAGACCTTAGGAAACATAGCCAAAGTGGGTATCTCCTCAGCGACAGCACCTATGGAAGACAGCTACCACAAGATTTCCTGTGTCCACACTCCAAAGGATACAGTAACACCACCTCCCAAACCATCACTTCAAATAAACTTGTAAATAATTTTAATTATTCCAAGTGTATTTACACCTAGAAAACTTTTTTTAAAAGTGCATTGGGAACAGATCAGATACTATACTTTCTATTTTGCTGCTCAGGAACTTAAAGAGAGAGGTAGATGATTTGCTAAAAAGTCTCCAGGTAATAAAGAATGGGTCACTCAGTCCTGGACTTTATCTACTTCACTCCACATTCTTTCTCTCCATTAATATTTGACTCACAACCTAAAAATCCTTGATGAGATTCAAGGTTCCTGACTTCACTACAATGGAAATGTTTTTACAAGAGGGCAAAGTCATTCCCGAGCTTAGATTCACATTTTCACTGAGAAACATCTAAGTTGGAACTGTGGCTATTATGCCTGGATGAATTATTTTTCTAAGGATGGAGAACAGGAGTTCTGTATGGTTGAAGAATGTATTGTTTGCTTCGTTTGGCCCCATCACAGCCAAAGATGCAAGACCTTTGGGTTTTCTCTTCCAGAAGCAAAATGCCTGGTCTGCATTATTTTTACTCCTTTCTCTTATCCTTTATATCCCTCTCAGTCTTAAAAACTTACCTCAGTTTTCCCAACTGCTCTAGAAAGAATTCTCCCACTATTTTAGCCCACATTTCACTCCCTCCCTTGAACTCAAAGAATTTTACAGTCTGGAGCAGGTGTTAATATATTCATTCCTTCACTCATTAAAGGTCACATTACTAGTAAGGGACAGAAACAGGACTTAAGCACTTGACCACTGGGCTGTAACATCTTTGGATAATTGTATTATATGTATGCACTTCCATGTTTGGGTATGTGTTTATATATTGCCATTTGCGGAAATGTATGGTGACATGTATCTTTCAAATGTCACGTGTAGCAAAAGAAAGACAGACAAGGTGCCATGAAACTTCAGATAGGAGGAGCAAAATAACTTCATCTGATCTGTACAGCACAGGGAACTATAGTTAATATCTTATAATAACCTTTAGTGGAAAAGAAAATGAAAACAAATATATGTATATATATGCATGACTGGGACATTATGCTGCTGTACACCAGAAACTGATGTGCTGTAACTGACTATACTTCAATTAAAAAAAAATAACGTCATCTGAGATAAGATTCATAGCACTTGACATGGGCCTTACCAGGGGAACAGTGAGTAGTTGGGTTTAAAATGAGAAAAGCATAGGTGAGCTTGATGTGTAAGAATACAGCAGGACAGACAAAAAAATATGCTAAGAAGTTTAAATTTAGTCAGAGTTACTGCTAAGTTTTGAAAGGTACATAACATGGGCTGACAAGATCAGACATGAACTTTTAGAAGACTAATCTCAGCCTAGACAGCAGGATGGACTGGAATAGGACCCTGTCTTAATGAGTTAAGCCCTGCCCTTTGAATTCCTTCCAAAAGCAATTATGAGTCTATTGCAAAACTCCAAGTAAAGCAAAGTAGTAACAGTCAGACTTCAGTATATCCAATCTTGGCTTGTTTGTTGATAGTTTTAAGAATGCAATTCTTGAATTGTTAAGTATTAATGACAATTCTAAGTCATACTTTTGTGATATTCTCTTCTCTTCATTGGACCTTCACGTGTATTATCCACTGCATTCTAAACAGACCACTGACCACACAAAGCTAAGGATCATCGGCTAGTAATGTGCTGAGGAAATAATTGCCATTCAAAATGCTTGGCTAACTCATCTCTAAGCTACTGTTCTCCTTCTGTTCTTGGAGCCATTCTCCATGGTGCCTCCATCTGTGGTTATCAAAGCATCAATAATAATCAAAAAAATAATGATAATACTCTCCAATAAAGAAGTTATTATTAATATTCAACATGACTCAGAGATTTCAAGCATAATGATATGAGATATATATTATTATTCACAGCTTATATGTAAAGAAATTGGGGCAAAGAACATTTAATAAGCATCCAGGGTTATATATTCATTAGCAGTAGATCTGAGATTCAAATGTAGGCATGATGGCTCTAGATCCTGTGTGTATTTAACCACCAACCTCCCAAGTCTAGATTGTCTAGTCTTGGTTCCTGAGTTTCTATAAGATAAGAGACTTTTCACTAAGGCCTCAAGGAAGGAAAGTTGTAGTGTTTAAAAAAATGTAGTGTTTTTGGACACTCTAATCTAAATAGAGATATTTGGTGATGTATATTTAGGATATGATTTAAGAACTGTCTACCTTGCAAATTATGAGTTTAAACTTCATTGTGTACTACCAAGCTTAATATGTCTAATGGCAAAAAGGGACCTTGAAAACCAGTGGGTGGAAAGAATCCAAATTCCCTTAACCAAAATAAAACACAATTTTTAAATCCCCAGCAGATTTTCTCTCTCCTAGCAGCTGGCTGCCAGGAACAGAGCAAGTTCACCACAGCCCTGCACAAGATTTAATGGGGTAATTAAGAAGTGTGCTGAGAATTTGGCCCGGGACTTGGTTCTGTTTTTGCTCTGCAGATTTTGTGTTGGTGGAAGTGGTTCAGGCAATCCATCATTTGTGCTTGGCAATGCCAGTGACACGAGTCAGTTCTTGGAATGCAGTAAGGGACAACGGTACCGAGTCGGTAGCCAAGGTTTGGCAGCAACCTATAGAGGTTTGAGGGACCCTTTGGCTATGGTTACTGTTCCTCTCAGATCTAAGTGTTAGCAGCAAGTGGCAGGGGAAAATGAACTGCCAGGGCCCCAATCTGCCCAGACTTTGCTTCCATTTTTTTGGCTTATTCTTTCTGTATCCATATGCAGACTCTATAAGAAAGGTTCACATGATATTACTAATCTTATGTAAGTGAGAAATAGCATCTTTAGAGTATGTGAATGTATAAGTGAGATAGATCATCTTTTTCAAATTTTGGAGAACTATTTGTTATTTCCTTTTCCATGAGCTATCTGTTCACTCCATTAAGCAAAGATCCACAAATTTCTGTGGGGAGCTATGAAACGGGTGCTCACTTACAATGATTGTGGAAAATGTGTCAATATTTAGTACAAATTTTTAAGTGCTAATTCTCAACTATTCCACTCTTACATATTTATCTTACAAACAAACTCACATATGTGCAAAGTGGTATACTTACAAGACCTTCATTGCAGCAGGATAGGTAAAATTAAGTTAGGAGATGACATAAGTATTTATTTATGGATACTTGGTTAAATAAACTACGGGACAGCATCTACCTCCAGCCATATGAAGTCACTGGTATGAACTCTCCAGCCATAAATACCTGAAAGACTACACAAACGATATGAGGCAACATTTTTCATCATTGGATAATGAACTACATAAGACTGGGATTCCTAAAAGAAGGGAAAGTAAAAAGATGAGACCCAAATTGTCCAGTCTTCTGCCTGGCCCTGGAATAGAGAGGTGGAGTCAAAACAGACTGCAGCAGTCCTTCTGAGTTGCAGAAGCAGAGACCAGAATTGGGGGGAGGCAAGATGGCTGAAATCTACAGCATGGGGTATACAGCAAGAGGGAGCTGTATCCAGAGAGGACTCCAAAGAATCTACACAAAAGCTACATATACACTTATACTGGCAAAGAACGATTGGGAATTGAAATTAAAAACAGTACTATTTATCAAAGCATAAAAACCATGAAATACTTAGCTGTAAATATGCCAAATACGTACAATGTTTTTACTCTAAAAACTACAAAACATTATTGAGACAAATCAAAGAATATTTTTAAAAAGGGAAAGGTATACCACAATAACAGATTGGAAAGTTAATTTTGTTAAGATGTCGATTTCTCCATAATTGATAAATAGATTCAAAGCAGTTCCAACCATGTAGAAGCAAACATGCTAAAATTTATGGAAAAGCTAAGAAACTAAAATAGCCCAGTTTCACAAAGAAAGCCAAAGTTGAAAGTTTCACCCTGCCTAGTTTCAAGTTTATTGTAAAGCTACAGTAATCGAGACATTGATTAAAAGAACACATAGAGTCCAGAAACAGACCCATACATGTATGCCAGATTGATTTTTGACAAAGGGGCTAAGACAATTCAATTGAAAATTGATGCTGGAACAACTTGATATCCATATCAAAAAGAAAAAAAGAAAAGAAACTGAGTCCACAGCTCACACTAATATAAAATTTAACTCAAAATGAATTATAGTCCTAAATATGAAACTTTTCACAATAACATGGGGGATAATCTTTGTTACCTCATGTTAGACAAGTATTTCTTAGATAAGAAGCAAAGAGCATAAACCATAAAAGAAAAAAATGGATATATTATACATCATAAAATTTAAAATTAAAGCTCTTTGAAAGCCACTGTAAAGAAAATCAGAAGATAAGCCATAGGCTGAGAGAAAAATACCTGAAAAACACATCTGGATCAAGTATATGTAAAGAACTATCACAATTCAATAATAAACAAAAGAACAACCCAATTCAATTCAAGTGGGAAAGGGGAGTATTTTTAATAAATGGTGCCACGTCAACTGCATATCCATATGAGGAAGGGGAGGATAGTGGGTGTTACAGTACACCAGATGCAAAAATTAACTTGAACTGAGTCATAGACCTAAATGCAAAACCTAAATCTATAAAAACTTCTAGAAGAAAGCATAAGGGAAAATCTTTGCAACCTAGAGGTAGGCAAAGATTTCTAAGAAAAGAACAAACAAATTTTGGTAGATTGTACTTCACCAAAATTTATATCATTTGCTCTTTGCATGACATTATGGCAGAAAGAATTATGCCCCACCCAACAAAAAATTCCATGTCTAAATCTCCAAGATACTTGTGAATATACTAGTTTACATGACAAAGGGAATCTTGCATTTTCTAAATTAGGGTAACAATCAACCAACCTTAAAATAGGCAAATTATCCTGAATTTCTGCATAGACAAAGTGTAGTCACATGAGCTCTTAAAAGTTGAAGAGAAAGGCAGAGGGAAAATTAGAGAAATTTGAATCACGAGAATGATTTAATGTTGCTGGCTAGATGATTAATGGCACCATGTGTCAAGAAAACAGCGACCTCAGTCCTACAACCACAAGGAACTGAATTCTGATGACCTTATTGAACTTAGAAGCATATTCTGCCCCAGAGCCTCTAGAGAGTTACACAACCCTGCCAACACCTTGATGTTGGTCTTGTAAGAACCTGAGTAGAGAATCTATCCACACAGTGCCAGACTTATGACTTACAGATCAGTGAGATAATAAATGGATGATGTTTTAAGCCACTCTGTTTACGGTAATCTGTTACACAGCAATAGAAAACTAACACAGATACCATTAAGAAAATGTAAAGGTAAGCCACAGACAGGAAGAAAATATTTGCAATACATATGTTAAACAAAGGACTTATATCAAGAATACATTAAGAACTGCAGTTACATAATAAGAAAACAAACAACCCAATTTAAAACTTGGACAGAAGATGACTCCCTCAATAAAAATAAAACTTGGACAGAAGATTTGAACAGAGAATTCATGAAAGAAAATACATAAGCACCCAATAAAATCATGAAAACATATTCAACATCATGAGTCATTAAGATTCACATTAAACACATATTAAGATATATTTGAATATCCATTAGAATGGCTACAGTTTAAAAGACTAGCCATGCCAGGAGTTGGAGATGGTGATAAAAGTGGAATACATATACATTACTAATAGGAAAGCAAAACAGTACACTTTGGATAATGGCTTGGCACTTTCTTAAAAATGTAAACAGACAACTACCATGTGATCTTGCTATTCCATTATTAGGTACTTACTCAAGACAACTGAAAACATATGTCCATACAAAGACTTGTATGCAAATATATATGGCAGATTTATCTGTATTGGTCAAAACTGGGGGAAAAAATCTGAATGCCCATTGACAGATGAGTGGATTTTAATTTTGGAATCTGGTATATCTATACAATGGAATACTACTCAGCAATTAAAAGGGATGGATTACTGTTACATACAACAAAATGGTTTAGTCTCAAAAGTGTGATGTTAAGAGAAGAAAGCCAGACAGAAAAAAAAAAAGAGTACATCATGTAAGATTATATTTACATGAAATTCTATGACATGCCAACAAATCTATAGTGACAGGAGCAGGTCAGTGGTGGCCTGGGCATGGTGGGTGGAGGAAGAGAAAGATGATAAAGCAGCATGAGGAAACTTTAGGGTGATGGAAATATTTCTTATCTTAATTATGATAATGATTTCATAGGTGTATACATATGTCAAAACTGATCAAATGTACACTTTAAACATTTGCAATTATTGTGCTTCAATTACGTCTCCATAAAGCAGTTTAAACAATTATATGGCCCACAAAGCACATCTTCCAGCCGGAGAGACCTGGCTGTAGTCCAGCAGTTTGAATTCTCAGATGTCATGAACAGCATAAAAGTCAGAAGGACACTGAGATAATTAGGATTCTGTCACAGGATGATCCAAGTTGGGGTACCAATGAGAAGCAAGTGGGGAAAGGGGAAACTTTTCTTCTCTACCTCTACTGGTGATTTGAGGAAAATTAGCCTCCTAAAGAACTGCTTTGCTGTGGCCGATTCACTCTGCCCATCTTGTCATGAGCCACTGGCCTTAATCAGTTTGCCCTGCAAAGCCAGGGGGATTTCTCAAGTACAGGAATCAGTCCTCAGGAGTCTAGAAAACGTTCATGGGGCCCCTGCTATTACCAAGCACTGCCTTTGCCTTTGTTAGTGGTGGCCAACAGGATTAGCTAGAGACAAATCTCAGGGACTCCCTTGGTTTAAAAGATAAAATTCCCTGAGGAATTTTCTAACCAGCCCCAGAGTAGCAAGAGGTCTTTATCCCATCTGGGGAAAAGGGAAAATTGCTCTAACTGTCTTTCGAATTTTTTATGCCAGAGCCCAGTGAGGGGCCTTTCTATCTGGTGTCTCTACCTGGCAGGGCTGGTTCCCTGCTCGGGGCTCTCAGGAAGGCAGAGCAGATTGCTGCAGAACCCTCCAAACTGCTAGTGCCGAGGAGGAGGAGAACCTGTCTCCTCCTGCTAGAGGCACCTGCAGCATGGCACCACAGAATGGCCTCCCTCCCTCCTGCCACAAGCTTCAGCCTTGGAACAGAGAACAGCCAGCTGCAGAGGCTTTGACCCTTTCTCCACTAAGAGAATCAGGGCCAGTTTGGGAAACAAAAGAGGATGTCATCTCTTCTCCATCACTGGAAGCCAGATCAGCAGGTACCTCATATCAGGGTCCTCACTCTTATTTCCCTTTGCCTCAAGACATCATCCTCATAATCATTATCCTCCAGGAAAAAGCATTTCATTGCATCTTGAGTAGGAAGTCATTTAAATTCTCGGGACCTCATTTTCCCAATATTCACTCATTCATTTACTCAATAAATGGTTAGTGGGTGTCGTGTAGAGGTCACTGTGCACCATTGGTAGGAATCAAGACTCAACCCTAGATCTGCTAGAAACCAGATTTTTCTTCAAATGATAAACTGTCATTACATACATGATTTTCCCCCTCACAGTGCAAGTTAGATATTATAATAAGCATTTTATAGGTGACAAAACAAAGGTTAAGGAATCTATCCAAGCCACCAACTTAGTAATTTGAACACAGATTTAGAAATAGCTCAAACCCACGCACTCCCCACTCTATCAGGCACCTCAGTGGCTGACCCAGCTTGTTTCAATGTGGTTTTAATATGGTGATGCTTCCTTATTTACAGCACTTCTGCAAACATGCTCACACTATCTTCTCTAGAACATTATCAGGGCATTCTAACAGTGAGGTGGCATGTGCACAGGCCCTCGGTGGATCCCCATGGTCCAATTTTAGGTTCTCAGAATTTAGGTCCAGGACCCAATTTTCTCTATTATCAGAAATTAATTTTCTAAATGCATAGGAATTGGATAAAGAAATAAGAGTTCTAATTTATTATTTAAAAGGCTAAGTAGGCCCAGAAAACAGAGAGGCTTATTGGCTATAATGTCTCATCCATCCAAATGTTTATTGTGTCCTAGGTACCAGCATGGTTCTAGATGCTGGTGGTAAGACAATAAACATGAATAGCAGGGTCCCTGCTCTCACAGTAATTACATTTCAGTCATGATGACTCAGATTGCTAGCTGGGAGAAGCAGAGTCACACGAGCTGTGGGATGACATTCAGTGTTGAGGATGTAGAGTTTAAGGTGTCTAATCATTGAGAGCCAATTGTTAAATTTTCAGTTGTTTTGTAAGCCGATCGATGCCAAGCTGTAGCTAAAATCCAACCGTGATCAGTATGCCATGGAAATTTGTGAACTTCAAATCACAACTCCTCCTCCCTCTCTGCATGGAAGCTCATTGTTAAAGATTTACTGGCACATCACTGAGTAGAGAGGCAGAGCACTGACTGTGTGGACCAGGACCAAGACAGTGACTTCCCTGGAGCCTAGAACCTGCAGTGCAATTTTACAGGTTATTAGAAGTGATGATAAAAGCCTTGAGACAGATACACTAGCCTAGGGGAGAGTAATGAAAGCAGAAGCTGAGAAGCGAGCTTTACACCAAAAATCCCAACCACAAATGGTTAGGGGAGGAGCAAAGACAAAAAAAAAAGGCCCAGAAGAGATTTGAATGCATCAGGTTTGAAGTATCAGGAAGGAGTTTCTCAAGGGAAATTGTTATAAGATATTTCCAGAAAGAAATGTTTCACTTTATTAATCTTTTTGAAATAGAGTCTGAAGTTTAGAAAGCGTCCAGGAATTTTGGTGGCTGGGGTGAGGTGAATCATTGATGAACTTAGAAAGAGTAACGGGGAATGAAATTACAGGCATAAAAGTGAAACGTAGATGGGGATTGAAGTGCAGGTAACAAAGATAATGACCCGGGGAGCTCCCGTCTGATAATGAGAAGCCCTTCCCTTACGGGAAAGGGGGAGCTGGATCTTTGTCCAAGATGCAGCTCTCGGAGCCTCATTTTCTTTTTTTTTCATGCAGGAAAGACCCTCTGTTAGCACATCCCTTTCTTACGTGGAGGATAAAGAAAGAAAAAGCTTTAGCTCTGCTAAGCAACCGTACTCTCCCGAGACTGATGAGGCCTGAATCATTGAACCTGGAAGTTCAACTGCTTATCATTTAGGGTAGGTTTTTCTACAGATGGCTAATTTCATTTCCGGCATGTTGAATTTTTCCTAGCTTTCTGCTTAGAAGGTAATCTAAATTTCATGCTTAGAGAGTACCTTGCTCTTACCCCTGAACATATGCTCCAGGAGGGAGTATTTTCTCTGCTCATTTTTAACTCATACAAGATGCAGCAGGCTTGTGGCAGGGGAGGAGGAAGGGAAGGGTATGAGACTTCCATTGTCTGTTTGGCAGTAACCATCCCATCCCCATCTCAGAGAAGCTGCCTCATCTCTATGCAAACTGAGAGGGATGGTCAGCTCAGTACCATGGTATTCCACTACCCAGGTCTCAGATGATGGAACTGGAGATGGAAAACTACTTAAAATCTGTGCAGAGACAGCGGCTTGCTGGCTTGAAAAGATAAGCCATAAACAGATTCCCTCTATCTATCTCCCCTTTAGGATTCTTTGCTTGAATCCTTCCAGTTGCAGGATCATGGGCTGGAAGATGACTAAAAATAGGACTACGGGCAGTCAGGCAGAGGAAATCAGATACGAAAGACCCTGTGGCTCCTGAGAGAGGGTAAGGTTACCACTGAGCCTCATGAGAACAGGAACTCAGGCCCAGTCAGTCAGAAACCAAGGACCAAGTCAATCTAACCACAGTGGATTCAAGACCTCAGTTCACAACCACAAAAGAGCTCTAATTAATATGCACATGGATTTCATCCAAAACACTATCTTTTCATGATTGCAACTTGATGTCCTCAACAAATATCTATTAAACACCTATTCTGTAGAGGATGCATTGAGACTAAGGCCCTAACTTTACTGCCCTTGAATAGTCCTCAGAGTAGGGGGAAAAAAAATAAAGAAATGAAAAACCCATGTTATGTGTTCATTGGGAAAGGGAGAAAAGGAAAATTAGAAATAGCAGCTAAAGTCACAATTTGGGGGTAGAGCATCTCTGTAATAATTGAAGGGCAGTCGGATCTTCTATCGGCAAACCAAGGGCATCTCGTACTCCCACAGCTGACCACAGGGTACTTGCGGCTTATCTGTGTTTATAACCATGGGGTCATCGCTTCAGACAACATGCATATCTCAGCTCACATGAAAGACTAGTTGGTTTCTGTCTGCTACAAAGCCATAGTCCGTATACTGCCTTTGGGTTTTACCATGAGAACTGTATCGATTTTGCTTGGCTAATTCCTATAAAACACAAATATAGTTCTTTTCACTGGAAGCCCCAGGCCAAATCACAAGAATAATGTGCAGACCAGAGGCACCCAGATTAGCATCTGATAAGTGGGAGCTACATGGGAGGCAAGAATTATCTCCTATAAACCTCATGGTAAGCACCATGAAGCACTATTATTATTTGCACTTTGAGGTGAAAGGAAACGAAGGCTAAGTGATGTGAATTCCCTTGCATAAGTCACCAGCCAGAGGCCACATATAAGACTCAGTTCTACGTCTGTGGTCTTCATCATTACATCAAAGAGAAGCATCATACTTCCTACCCAAATCATCCCATACCCCTGGCAAGAGCAAGACAATCACATGTTTAAGGAGTGCATTCACCAATCACACTCATAATAGTTCTGGGCTTTGGAGAGGACAGTTGCAAAGAAAAACCTAGAAAAGTCTGGACTTAATTAAATAAAATATATGAGTAGATACTCAATTTCTTTATAACATTAGGGTCCCAGATGGTATCTTACACACACACACACAAATATGTGTATGAGTCTGTGTGTGTCTGTGTGTGTGTGTGTGTGTGAATATATATTTGGACCAATTGAAGCAAAAACAGACGTCCACAGGTCTTATAGCAATTATTGTTGGGAACGGTGAACTGGTCCTACTTAATGAGCAATACTTGAAGAAGGTAATATGGGCAGTGTTTTCTTTGGCAAACAGAGATGTTGGAAACTTTTAATTAGCAAGAAAATCTCCCAAGTTGTGGCTCATACCTCCTCTCCTCAGAAACAGTAAGTGCGGTGATGAAATGCGGAGTTCAGTAATGAAGCAGTTCTCCAGTCCTCGCGAGAGAAGCAGGGCCACCTTTTAAAGCATTCGCTTAGTGTTGACTAGAGGGGGGGAAGAGGAAAAACACATAAGCCTTCCATTCACACACCAGATGTTCCCGCTAAACAATCACTTTCAGGAAAGCTCAGCTCCTGTGGATGATAATCATTCTTGAGACTGGGGCCCAGCGGCCACAGAGGGAAACTCCTGATAGGGGGAGGGCTGCTGTCTGAGGCCCGTTGCTGCAACAGGCCATGGTACTTCAGCCTGGGGGTGAGAAGGCTCCACTCACTGTACACCTCATTGGCCACGAGAAACCCCCACGGCCCCCCACCTCTCAGGACTCCTCTGCTCTGCCACGCAGCTGGAGACTGGGCAGGGGCACTCAGCTAATCCTGGTTGCAGGTGGTCAGAGGATCGGATTTTTCTGCTCCTTAAGATTTTATGTTGAGGAAGGCATAGCTGTCCTAGATATACCTGTAAGGACCCTTTGAATCATTAGGATGGAGATGTCTTGTGATCTGACCACCACGGGATAGTGCTTTAGTTTGTGTTTCGTAGAAGCAGGGCCTGAGACAGGGACTTGAGGCATGCATTTTATTGAGTGTGCACTAAAGGGAAGAAGGACGAGGGATGAGAGGGGAGGACGAGGTGGGCAAGGAGGTAGTCTCAGGTTAATTTTCTTCTCAACTTGACCTGTAGGGGGTTCTGAAGGATAAATTATACCTCACACCTGCCCCATTCAGGAATGGGGTTGTGGTGCTACTGCCAGGAGAGATGGGGACCTCTCTGGGGCAGGGGCAGCTTGTGCGGCATTAGCAGCCAGCACTCACACGGCAGTCAAAGTGCAAATACATGCATAGGGAGAAGACAGGAAATTGCTTTCATCTTCAGCTCATGGTAACTGCTCTGTACCAGTATATTAAATTCATTACAGGATGGGGCATCTCGTTTGATACATACAGTGACCTGAGAAGACAGCAAGGGCAGAAGGGCCAAGATGGTGGAGTAGAAAGACGCTCGTAGCTCACCCTCTCCCACAAATACGCCAAGACTGACTTCCACGGACCCACCCAGCCAATCAGAACACCTGCCGAACTTTGACAGAACATCACTTTCTTCAAAAGACAAAATACACCACTAATCTGGTAGGAGAAAAGGGAAAAAGAAAGGAGAAAAAGGAAAATAGTGTGGGACTGGTCCCGTGGGGAGGGAGAAGCAAAGGAGGAATAGCACTCGGACGCTGGGTGTCCCCCTCTACAACGGAGAGGTCAGCGGGACAGAGAGGGAGCCTCCGAGGCTCAGATACGTATGGAATAGCCCTTGACTGACAGAACTAAATTAAATGGGCACAAAGGGTCCCTTCGACCCCCAGCCCTAGACGCAAACCGCCAGGGGTGGGACGGGTCAGGCTGCCGGAGCTGGGTGGAGGACTCCGGCCGACCAGAGGCAACCTCGGGGGACTGCAGTGTGCCGTGCGCAGTGGCTGGGAGGGGATATGGAGCAGAACCGCCTGGGTCCCCCACAAAATACACACAAAAAGGCAAAAGCAACACTGCTGGTGTGCCCGGGGGGAGGGGCGCCGTAGCCTCTGTCTCCTCAGACCCGCGGCGCCATTACCGGCGCGTTCCCAGGGGAAGAGAGGCGGGGCGCAGCCACAGCCACCGTATTCTCCGGTGCGCAGCTCCCAGGCTGAGAGGGGGTGGAAACCTGAATCCTTACCCAGGGGCTGTGCAACCCCACAGGCAGGACTGAGATTTGTTTACAGCCCCAGGCAGAGGGACCTGAGCGGCACTGAACAGGGGAGCAACCCTTCCACCTACCGTGCACAAGCATGGCGCCGGGACGCAGCATTGGGAGGGTGCACGGCCCGCCCACCACCGTGCGCTTGCGCGGTGCAAGAACATGGCGTTGGGAGGGGCGGGCCCGCCTGCCTACCTGCGCTGGGAGCTGCACAGACCTGGGGCGTGACTGGAGGGCTTCTGGGACCCGTGAGAGGAGTTCACGCAGCAGGGCGAGGGCGGGAGCGGCCACAACCACAGAACAAGAAGGAGGCCCCGCTCAATAGCCAGGGCAGGCACTGGCCACCATAACACCAGCCACACCCACAACCAAAGGGATAACAGACAAAAGGCACAGAAGGAAGACTTGGCAACCACCCATACTTAAGAAGGACCTCGCAACAAAATTATTAAGAGTGCTCAGTATCCACGGGAACACATGCACCTTTTTTTTTCTTTTCTTTTTAAATTTTTTTAACTTTTATTTTTATTTTTTAAATTCCTTTAAAATTTTTCTTTAAATTTTTTAATTAATTTTTTAAAATTTGTCTCAATTTGATTTTTATTTCTCTATTTTATTCTTCTATTATTGATTATACTGTTTTTAAATCTTTTTTCTTTTAAATTTTTTTAAATTTCTCTCAATCTGATTTTTATTTCTCTTTGTTTTGTTCTTCTGTTATTGATTATACTATTTTCCAATCTTTTTTCTTCTTCAAAAAATTTTTTTTTAGCTTTATTTCCACATCTGCTTTAGATAAATAAATATATAAATAAACCCCTTCAGGACCACAGTAGATAACTGATACTCCGTAATCCACAGTGCCAAAGAAATATAAGTAAAATGAAGAGGCAGAGGAATCACTCCCAATTAAAAAACAAGAGAAATCCTCTGAAAGAACAATCAATGAAATAGACCTTGATAGTCTACTAGATCACGATTTCAAAAATGGAGTGATCAAAGTACTGAAGGAACTAAAAGAGATTGTATGTAGAGACAGAGAATATGTCAAAAAGGAAACTGAAACTATAAAGAAGAGACAATTAAAATTGGAAAACTCATTTGCTGAGATGAGAGCTGAGCTAAAAGCTGTAAAAAGCAGGCTAGATAATGCAGAGGAATGTAAGTGACCTAGAAGACAGGACAACAGAAAGCACCCAATCAGAACAGCTGAAAGAAAAAATAAAAGCCAATGAAAACAATATAAGGGACCTATGGGATAATATAAATCATGCCAACCTACACATAATAGGGGTCCCAGAAGGAGAAGAAAGAGCAAAGGGGATTGAAAAGGTATTTGAAGAAATCATGACTGAAAACTTCCCAAACCTAAAGAAGGAATCAGATATCCAAGAACAGGAAGCACAGAGGGTCCCAAACAAGAAGAACCCAGACTCACACCAAGACATATTAAACTCAGGATGGCCAGGGTCAAGGATAAAGAAATGATTCTAAAGGCAGCAAAGAAAAACAAAGTATGAGTTACAAGGGAGCCCCAATAAGGCCCTTGGCTGATTTCTCTACACAAACACTGCAGGCCAGAAGGGAGTGGCAAGATATATTCAAAGTCCTGAATGAGAAAAAGATGCAGCCTAGGATGCTTTATCCAGCAAGGCTATCCTTTAGAATAGAAGGAGAGATAAAGAACTTCACAGACAAGCAAAACTCAAAAGAACTTAGCAACATTAAACCTATGCTAAAAGAAATATTGAAAGGTCTACTCTAAATAGAAAAGAAGCAGGATGCTACAGAAAAGAGAAAATCATAATTGGAAGGGTGATAACTACAATGAATTACAACAGAATAAACATGAAATTGTAAAAGAGGACATCTAAATCATTAAGAATGGGAGAGGAGAGTAAGAAAATATAGAGTTTTCTCTTCTTTTTGTTTTTGCTTTCATTCTTGTTAGGATGGGTCTGAGCTTATATTACTATCAGTTTAAAACAAACAGGTATAGTAATGGGTTAATATACAAGCAAAGCAGGATAACCACAAGCCAAAAGCTTACAAGAGAGTCACAAAAACTAAAAAGAAACCAAGATAATACAAAGGAAAATTATTAAACCACAAAAAGAAAAGGAAAGGAACAAAGAGGAAATACCAAGTCATCTGCAAAATTAAGTTCAAAATGGCAATAAATAACACATCTATCAATCATTACCATAAATGTCAATGGACTAAATGCTCTAATCAAAAGACACAGAGTGGCAGACTGGATAATAAAACAAGAACCTACAATGTGATGCATGCAAGAGACCCACTTTAGGGAAAAGGACACACATAGATTGGAAGTGAGAGGATGGAAAAAGATATTCCATGCAAATAGAAATGGCTAGAAAGCAGGAGTAGCCATGCTGATTTCAGACAAAATAGACTTTAAAACAAAGGTCATAAAGAAAGATAAAGAAGGACACTATACAATGATTAAAGGAACAATACAAGATGAGGATATTACTCTTGTTAACATATATGCACGCTTAGCAAGGAGTCCCTCGCGCTCTGTCATACAGGTGTCCTAGGAAAGCACAGAAGAATGCTCACTGACGCTGATCCTGTCATACTCTAAATATTTCCTATTTTATTTTCTTCATAAGAACAAAAGAGAAAATGGAGGCGGTGGGAGGTTAGAGACTGGCACTGGCTGCTGAAAATTCAGGTGAAGGCCATTAAGTGATGTTCGCTCCTACACAGATATTCTGCTTATCCCAATTTTTGCCCTTTTACCTGTATGTTGGTTAATTTTTTTTTTTCAGGAATGGGTTTCATAATGAGTTGAAATGGTGACCCTCCAAAAATACATCCACTAAAAACCTGTGAATGTGACATGGTTCTTACTTAGAAAAGAGATCTTTGCAGGTCTAATTAAGTTAAGGATCCCTGGATGAGATTATCCTGGATTAAATGAATGGACTCTAAATCCAATGACACATCTCCTGATGAGAGAAGGGGAGAATGCACAGAGAAGCCATGTGAAGATGAAGGAGGTTAGAGTGATGCAGGTACAAACCAAGAATGCCAAAAACCACCAGAATCTAGGACACAGACAGGGGATGGATAGATGGATACTTCCTCAGAACTTCTAGGAAGGACTCAAACGCTGCCTCGCCCCAATTTTGGACTTTTGGCCCTAGAACTGCGAGAGAATACATTTCTACTGTTTTAAATCACCTACTTTACGATAACCTTAGAGTATCCATAGGAGACTAATCCAGCCTGGCAAGCTCTGTTCCCAGGGAACAGCGGTGTGGGGGTTGGATGGACCACCAGGCTGCCCCTCACCCAGGTACCCCAGCCATCAGGACACAAGCCATACCAGCATTCTAATCTGTACCAAAACGTGGGAACTTCCACGATCTCCTGGGGCAAGTGACCCCACACAGAAGCTTCTGCCTCAGGCCAAGCAGCAGCGTGGCTCAAAACATCCCATTAAAACTGGCTCAAGCACATCTCAGAGCCCCTGGGAAATATGCCCAAATGACAGAGCTGTTCTCCTCTGTGGCAACGGTCTTTTATCAAACCAAACAGAGTATATTTTCAGTCATTCTCATATCACAATGAAGAGACAAATCCTGTTAGTGTGTGTTCGCTGAGCAAGGGGGGAAAAAAAGGCAAACGTAAAACGTAGCGGCTTGGGACACCCGGGGACTGACTAGCTGGCGCTTTGCGTCTCCATGAATCTTAGCAGTAGCCAGCGAAGTGTAATTCAATCTTTTTAACTTCATGATATATATTCATGTCAGTGGCTTTAAGATAAGGAAAAGACTTGAGTGAAAAATGAAACTTCTGATGAATAAGTCTCAGGACCTTGAGTAATATACAAATATTTCTTTCTCCTCCAGCAGAGAGAGTCTGAATCCTGCTGAGTTTCTATCCGTGTCACTGCCATTCTTTTCATAAGGAGAACAATTTGCAGGGAGGAAAGAAAATAAACTTTGGCATTTGGGGAAAGAGGAGGGAGGGGTGGCAGGGGGAGGGGAGAGACCAGCAGAAAGAAGGGGAGGGGAAAAAACTCAGTGTCATCATTGAAAGATCCTCAAAGATGCAGGAAAATTGGCACATTGTTGATAATAACCATAATAACAAAGTTAATGATAGGTTCCTGGAAGGACCTTGCTGGGTCTCGGTTTGTTATAAAGAGAAGGAGACATTCAGCTTCAGGCATGGCAGCATTTAGCAATGCAACACCCACCCTCCAACAGTCCACCAGCCATGTCGCCAGCCCCTTGTGTCCTTCACTGACCCAGCCCTCATTTTGCCTCTCCAGAATCATTGGTACCTTGGCACTTCTCTGACTCGACAAAAGAGCAGGGGTAAACATACATGGAGTGGGGGTTGGTCTAGGGGCTGTTTTTTCTAGTTTTTCTTAATTGTTTCCTACACAAGGGAGGGGAAGCAGCACTGGGCTGATGAATGGGCTGGGGGTGGGGTCACGGAGCACACAGTGGGGGGTCTGAGCCTTCCTGCCCTGCTGCTTCCACTTAGCAAGGAGTGCCTTGCGCTCTGTCATACAGGTGTCCTAGGAAAGCGCAGAATGCTCACTGATCCCAAACCTGTCATACGCTAAATGATTCCTATTTTATTTTCTTCGTAAGAACAAAAAAGAAAATGGAGACGATGGGAAGTTAGAGACTTACCCAAGGCCACACAGGGAGCAAACACAGAAGCTGGAAATGAACACAGATGTAAGCCCTTCAGAGGCTGAATCTCTGTAACAACAGCATGATTCTGCCCCCTTAGGTGGAGGTGACGCCCTCGTAGTGTTTGGGGTGGGGCGTGGTCCCTGAATTCTGAGAGCTCAGAGAGGGAGAGGCTTTGTTTGAAAGAAGGTTGCATGCTACACTGATAAACACTCATTAAAAAAAACATATACTATAAATGGAAAATTGTTTAAGGAGGAGACCATTTTCCAAAGCTGGTGGGCTAGTTTGAATGCACTCACCTTCTGTTCCATGTCTCCCTTGGGTGATCTCCTCCAGGTCCAGGCTTCTGAAGTTCCAATGCTGAACCTCTAGCCATCACCCTGCATCAGAGGGTCAGGTAGGCGCTAAAGTTCAGGGGAGAAATTTGGTCCAAGTTTCCCTTCTGTTAAAAATGTTTTCCAGCACCGGGCAATGCCTCCCTCAAGCTGAGTTCTTCACCTCACAGTTCACGCAGAATCTCCTACCATGTTTAATAATCACTTAAAACCTTAATTGGTGTTGTTTTGTTCCAATGTTCGTTAACAACAGCAAATTACTTAGGATGGGACATTGCCAGCAAAATTGCTCAACAAAAAAGTTACTCTACTTTTGTGAAAGGAGTAAGACAAAAGAGTAGGAGAGAGCAACATAAGAGCCATTTCCTTTGCCAAGAATCTTGAGTAATGATTTCCTGTATCTTTAATACTCATTGTGAAGGACCTAAGTAATGAGTTTCTTTTTCCATTTGTAAAGACCAATAAACCATTCTCTAGGCGATATCATGCTACCACAAGTCTCTTTTGAAATTATTGTCCATCTTTGACCTATGAATGTTCTTATGTTAACTACGCTTAATAATCAGTATTGCAGAAAAATCTATTTTTTTGTTACAGTTAATTATAAAGGATTCTAATATTCAGAAATCCACTAGATCTGGAAAACCATTATAAACATTTGATGTGACTTTTACTTTCTTCTTTATTTTTTTTTTAATTATAAAAAGAATATATGGTCATCATAAACATTTAGAATAATATAGGAAATACCAGCTGTTGGGGGAGGGTATAGCTCATTGGTAGGGGTCATGCTTAGCATGCACGAGGTCCTGGGTTCAATCCCCAGTACTTGCATCAGAAAAAGAAAAAAACAGAAAATAAAATACAAACTGTCATGTGCAGATTAGAAGGCCAACATTTTTCTAAAACGAAACCTCTGCTCTTTTATTTCGTGGTTGTCTTTCTAGCCCATTTCCCACCACTCCCCCAGCCCCAGTCACCCTCCAGTTCTGCCACTCCTTCAGCTCTTAGAGAGCTCTGTCCCTTTGCCAGAGAAAGAACGGAAAGGAAGCCGCTAGACCGAAAAAAGTGTGAGCAGACTCCAGCAGTTTATAACGCCTAGTGTAAATGTCATTTCCTAATTCTTTCTTAATTTTTACCACCATCCTTCCTCTGGGTGGAAGGACTACCCCTCTCCATCTCTTTGTTAACTGTCTCTAAATTATCAGAGCACTTTGTCCCCCCCTCCAAAATGTGATAGAAAATTGAATACTTTCAAGAATGTGCCACCAGGCCAGGAAAGGGGTCGCATATTAATATCTGAAATGCTAACTACCTAACGCACCACTGGGCACGTCGTTTCTTAGTTTGTGCTCAAGAAATATTGATGGAATAGTGACTTCCAAAATTCCTTGAGAGGTAATTGAAGTGGACAGTCATTCTTTGCCTTCAGAGCTCCTCACGCATTTCCCCTGCTGGTGGTGGAGATCATTCTCCTCCTCGTGTGTGCAGTCTAAGTGGAACAGTAAATCCCAATGCCTCTCCAGCTGGAGAAATACTCACAGGTTTATTCCTCCAGACAGTTCTCCTCACTGTTCGGTTTCCCAAGGCTGCTGTAACAAGCACCGCGGGTTGGGTGGCTCTGACAACAGAAGGGCATTTTGTCACAACGGTGGAGGCTGGAGGTCAGAGATGAGGGTGCAGGCAGGGTTGCTTCCTTCTGAGGACTCTCTCCTTGGCTTATAAATGGTCATCTCCTTCCTCTGTCTTCCATGGTCTTCCCTCTCTACTTGTCAGTGTCTTAATTTCTCCTTAGAAGGGTATCAGTCAGATTGGATTAGCACTCACCCTAACAGCCTCCTTTTAACTTAATTGCCTCTTTAAAGGCCCTATTTCCAAATACAGTCACATTCTGAGGGCATCGACATATGAACTTTGAGGGGACACAATTCGGCCCGTGACACTCCCTATGCCATGCAGTGAGCCTGTGCCCTAAACTTTACCAGTGAGGACATGTGTCTGGAATTTTCAATCTTCAGTTACATGAAGACAGAAGAAACGACTGATGTTCTTTGGGTCCAGATGAGACCCCTGGGGAGCTGTTATCTGCCAGGAAAATGTTCCTGTGTTTCCTGATTCCCATCCTTTCCAAGCTGTCTTAGCTCCTGCTTCTTTCCAAGTTATGTTCTCCAAACTTGAGTTGATTCTGTGGGCTCCTGATAGCATTCATGTAAATTCCTTTTTGCTGGAACTAGCCGAGATTAATGTCTGTTTTCTGCCACCTAAATCCTAATTGATACAAAATTGTAAATATATTTTTAAAAACCACCCAAAGCTATGCTCACTGACCTCTGACTCTGAAGGAGTTTACCACCCCAGTGAGAGGCCCTTAAATGCTGTGGAGCTGACAGGGGAGGGCTCCATAAAGGGGTTTTAGGCTCAGAGAATTGGATTTCCATCTATGAGTAGGGAATTGAAAGGGAAGAAAGACCATTCAACAGTAAATGGAACATGAACACATCTCTGAGTTTACAGTTCCTAGTTCTGCTGAATTTTAAGTTAGGATGACTCCATCCTGGTTTACTTGAAACAGTCCTATGTCATGGTTGTTTCCTCAGAGTAATTATTAGTAGTGCTCCATTCACCCCCCAACAGCGTCCCAGTTTGGATAAAAAAAAGGATGTGGTCCCCCTACGTTAAGTGTGTTTGATCATTGGTGTAGTCTCACTGTCTAGAACAGAGCCTGGCACAGAGCAGCTTTTCGGTAAATATTTCTTGAACAGATGAGTGAATGAAGCTGATCTTGCCCCACTGTCAGCTACAGATGCCCATTTACTTATTTCTTTTTCTTCTGCTTGATGTCACATTCTGGGTCTATATCACTGAGCCAAGAGGTTTTGGAAGGACAGCATCTTGCTGTGGAGAGCTCCTCGACAGAAAGAAGGCATGTGTTTGGAGACCTGCCACATTCCCGTTAGCACCCATGGAAGTGGTGTCTGCCTCTTTAAAAGGGACGCATTTCAAGGCAAGATGTGAAGCCCACCTGTTGTTAGAAAGCCTGCCAAGATCTGGACTCCCCTGGAGCTTCTCCTCCCCTACCTGCCCTCCCTATTGCCTGGATGAGGCTCCAACTTGATCAGTAGGCAACCAACATGCCACTAATTAGGAGGCACAAGGCATGGCAGAGGATGATTAGTTCATGATGAGCACACGCTGCCTAGAGTTGTCTTGTTACCATTATAAATAGATTAGAAATCTGGGGAGCATCTGCATTTTCCCCTCACAGAGGAGAATCTGAAATTGACAGGTTGAAATGAGAATGTGTCAAGTGGAGCTCTGTAATTGACAAAGATTAACTTTAATTCTCTAGGCTCATCTCTCTCCTCTTCTTCCCTTGGCACCCCACCCTCAGAATGTCCCAGCTGCCAATGGAAGATGCCCAGAAATTCTCTAATTGAACCATAAGATTTTGGAAGGTCAGCACAAGAAAACCATTCTGGCGTTCCAAGGACCAGGTGTGTTGTTTATGGAGACAATTATGTGCTTCCCAGGTGATTCTACCTGGAAACCAAGAAAGACAGATTAGTGACAAGAAAAACAATTCTGTTCTGTCTCTGTTGCTTCTGCATGGCCTCATTTCTCTTCCTATCCACCGTGCTTGGACATGGTCTTAAATGCAGCCAGTTCCTAGGACCCGGGCAGCGATAACTCTTTGCAAGCAAGAGCAAGCAACAAAAGACCCTGCATTGTCAGAAAAGACTTCTGTGGGAGACAGGGAGGAGAAGGAGGGCTTTCCTGGTGGGGAGAAATCCCTGGAGCCCAGCAGCCTTAGGCACATGGGACGCTTTGGCATGGTCATCTCAGCTGAAGACGTCCCTGTTCTTCAGAGACCAGGCTGCACACTTCCTCAGGAGCAAAGCACTGAAGGCCCCACTTTATCTAGTTCATTTCCAATGGCTACAAACAGCACTGTTCTCCAGAGACTAAGCTATAATGACAGATGGCATGTGTGCCTGTCATGATCTATTTTCTTCTGTCTTTGCTGACATTTTGGAGAAAATCTGCATCTTGTGCTCACTCTCTAAAAGATCTCTCCTTGAGCTGTGACCAAAGTTGAAGTCAGAAACCATGTCCTTGGCACCTCCATGTATATATATACATGTATATGTGTGTATACATATATATATATATATATGTATATGTATATGTATAATATATTTTTACAAATAATTATTTTATCTGAACAGTTTCCAATGTGGGAAGAAAAAGAAACTCAAGTCAGTAACCCTCACAGTGGCTTTGAGGAACCCCAGAACCTGGAACTGTACATCACAAAAGCTTTGTATGAGAAGAAAGGTAAATAAGGAGCAAGTTAGGTTGTAAAGGATGGAGCCAAAAATCATAAACAAATAAAATCAAAATGTTTCCATCCAGTCACATAGCTATCTCCAGGGCATCACTGCCCTAGACTTGGCAAGACTAAGCATGGTTCAGAACCTGACAGTCTCCAGCCTTTAATTTTATGAGGCATTTCTAGAAATCCTGATTAGAAGTGGCCATTTCTTATCTCCTTTATATGGTCCAAAGAAAATTAGATCAGTTATATATTAAAAAAAAAGCAATAAAAGATCCAGTGACTTCTGGGATCAAGGTATAAATAGTGGCTTTTAACCAAAAATCTCCTCCTCCTGAAGGGACGCTGAGGGAGATGGCATTTAGGTCATTCTGAATTCTTCCTCTGGCAGTTCAGCCTTTAGTGAGAAACAGGTCACATAATATTTTACAACCTGAGGCCAGGGAGGACAGTGGAAAAGGATCCAGCACAATATAACTAGAACTTCTCAGATTCAATCCATTATTTGTCAAGCCCTAGTCATTTTGGGTGGGTTTACACAAATTAGCTCATTTGATCTCAGTCCCGACACTGTGAGGTAGATGTCATTATGGTCAATTTCTAGAGAGGGAAGCTGGACCCTGATGACATCATTTTACCCCTCTGGGCCTCAGATAATTAAGAAGCAGTGGATTCTACTTTTACTGAGACTTTAAGTCTCCGAATAAACTGAACACTAGCAAAGGCCCTCTTTTGTTTTTTGTACACAATGTCCCGTTGATTCCTCTCTGAGTGAACCTGCATCTCACAATGATACCTGGTCTGAAAACACAGAGACATAGAGCAATTTAACTCTCTTCCTGTAAAGTTAATGGTAATGAAACTAAGTCAAAGGGACATCAAGAGGCAGCGGTCCTTTGGGAGCTAACTACTGGGCTACATCTGGTCCCCCTTTGGCAGAAGGACCCATTGGACCAGACAAGAGAATTTGGCAGGATCAGGTGTGCGCATCAGGATGGGGCATTCCCAATGCTTATGTTGGCTCCCTGGCCTTCCTGCCTCTGAACAAGGCCAGCTGCTCTGAAAGGCGAGCATACAGTGCGTGAAGCTGGGGCCTGGCTGCTGTGTGTTGAGCAGTCTTATTTCAGTCCAATGAGGGGACAGAGGGCATCAGGCAACGGCCTGCTCAACAAGTGGGTCAGCGGGGCAACGGCACGTGAAGGGTCAGGAGCCACTCACTGCATGAGGAGTGCGCTTGGGAAGTTAGATTCTAACGTCTTCTGGACGTTGTAAATACGGGGGCCATACTGCCACGTCCATCAGGCTCTCTAAGGACTCTCAGTGACGTGCAGTGTAACCAGCTTTGCGTTTGTGGTAGAAGGAGTATTGCCCTAGTATAAAGAAGACACAGCCCCTGTCTTCAGCTCTGCACTGATCTGCTGCAACTATAGGGAAGTCACTGTCCTCCCTGAATCTCACTTCACTCCTCTACAGAATAAGAGAGTCCTCCTAAATTCTGCCCACACTGCTCATCTCTCAATAATTTTGGAGCTGGCAGTGTGCTTTTCACACCTCTGGAAATCAAAGCGCGCCCGGGAGGCAGGCCATAAAGTGTTTTCCTTTTGCAAATAAGGAAATTGTGGTCTAGAATGACTGGCTGAAAGTCAGAGATCTCCTAATTCCTGGCTTCATGTTTGTTCCAAGGCACAATCCAGCGTCACCTTGACTGGGAATATGGTTTTGCTTTAGATCACTTACTTGGGTGACTCTCCCAGAGTTGCAGCGGTCGCCTGGGAGGAAATGAGCACGTTTGGAAGCTGTTTTCACTCTGTAAATTAAGATGCCTTGTATCATGGTAACAGGAGCCCGGGGACATGGCTTTTACCCTGAGCTGTTTTAGTGGCAGAGAGAGCGGTTATTCTCAAACTACAGTGCACACGAGGATCCTCAGAGAATCTGCTGGCAGTGCTGATTGCTGGGCCCTAACCCCAGAATACTTCTGCAGGCTGACATAGCTGGTCTACAATTGCCTTAGAGAAGATGATTGTGATGCAAAGAGCATCCTCACCACTGGTGAGAGACCCTGCACAGAACTAGCTACAAAGCCAACCGCAGCCTCTGTTATCTGCCTTTGCCTGTCTACTACTGAGAAATCTGGATGCAGAGGCGGCAGTCTTAGCATGACTTTGCCCAGATGAACCAACTGACTCATACTGCTTTACCCCTTAATTTCACTTTCATCCTCTTTCATCTGGTTGAGCAATTGTATCCACCAGGACATAACGTGAACATGGGAAGAACTCAGATCTCACTGGAAAACAGAAATGAATGCATTTAATGCATTTAGAATATTCTCCTTTGACTTGGGATAGGGCTATTAGACACCTGTCATTACTGAATGAACTCAAAATCACTAAAAATCCCACAGAGATGTGTAGGTAATTTATGTTATGAATCACTGAAGACAGACCAAAAAACTCACTACTTCTTTTAGAGGTACCATAAGTGACATTCTCAATATTTGAAGAAGGTACTTACATAACGTTAATTTTTTTTAAAAAGGTGAGTATAACTCAATAAAAGTTATATCAGGAATAATACATAATTTTAAAACACATTCACAAATCGAAAGGGAACCTCATTTGTTTAATCCTACATCTTCAATAGAGATCAGAAAATAGGATTCCAGAACAGTTAGTTATTATCCAAACCATGGGGGCAAATTATTGACCAAAACATCCTTGGTTTCTGAGATCCATGGAAATTTGTCACATATTTTGAACAATAAATAAATAAACAGATAGACAGATAAATAAAACCTGCAACTGCAGCCCTTCTAGGTATTTAGTTCACATTCTGTTGCTACCTAATGTGGAGAAGAGCCACTCACTCCTCCTTCCAAATACCTTACTCAGTGTGGACAAGAGGAGATTTGTTACTGGTTTAATGCATCAAACAGCATTTAAAAAGGTATAAAAATATACATGTATATATATCTCAATGGTTTCCTCTCCTCTTTTCATTCTCCTGCTGAACTCCTTTAAGACCTGAGCTGGAGTTCCACTTCTACTTACTGGGAGCTTGTGCCAAACTCAAAGGCCTCAGGGTTTCCAAGACTTCTGCTCAAGTGTCCTGGTCACAAACCAGGATGGGAAACTTGGACACTGATTCAAATCGGCCATCTAATGAAAGCTCCCCATGGGGACGTAGAAAATGAAGAGGTACAATAGAACTACTGGTCTCCATTCTTCTTACACTCCCTAGGTTGGAATTATACAGCCACACCTTTTGTCAAGCCATTTAGTAATGCCTTGCACCAGAATCTACTTCCCTCGGTCATTGATGTTGAACTTGGCCATGATTTTCTTTAGTCAATAGAATGTCAGTGACCATAAATAGAGTAGCCTTCTTGAGCTAAGCCTTTAGAGGACAGAGTATGCTGCTGGCCTCACTTGGAACTCTGTTATCCACCACGAGAATCCCATGCCCTGGGTCGTGGTTGGTCTCACAACAATGACAATTTATGGAGCAGACCTGAACCAACGGCAGCCTGCATCCAAACCAGCCCAGGAAAGCTTGGTCAGTCCTGACTGAGCTCGACCAAATCACAGCCAACCTGAAGACTCACAAGCAAAACACCAATATCTATTGTTATAAACTATTCGTGTTTTTTTTCCCACATAGCATTATTACAGCAATAGTTGAATGATACCATAGATCAAGAAACTGCCCAAAGAGAGACATCTCAGCCAGGGATGTAGCTTTGATGTACAAAAATACATTTATTTTCAACAATTTCAAAACCACTGTCTTTTTTTTTACAGTAGAAATATTCAAATGGAACAATAAAACCAAGAACAGTATATGTACATATACTGTATATATAGACATGACTCATGCATTTGTATTCCAGGGTTTAGTACAAGTATTGCAATTGTCTGCCCCATTTAACCCTTGAAATGAAAAAGCAGGATCTTTAAAACATTCCTAATTCTGATCTACGCTGTGGCCAGACTTCTCCAGGTCACATCCTCTGGGTGTCTCACAGAGAAGGATGTGAACCATCTCCGACAGAAGCGAACAGGTCCAAAATCCGGCCTTTTCTCCCATGTATATACAGGATATCATTTTTTGAAACAAGTGTGCTCAGGCTGAGCCTGAAAATAAAACAATGCTTACAGCATGGCTTAAAGCGACCCTCCTGAAACGAAGTGGCACGTGGAATGTGTGAAGGGGCTGGGATGCTGGAAAAGAGAAGTCTGGCTTTGAAAGCCACTCGCCCCAGACGCAAGAACTGTCTTAAGGGAACTGAAGGCAGACATTTGACTTTAAGGAAGTTGTGTACATCTGACAAGCAAGAAGCACAGCTTTGCTAACATCAACTTTGACTAATATCATCGAAGGCTAGACCCCTGTTTGGCCCGCAGGGTTTGCACGGTCTCGTGACTCCACAAACACCACCTCTCTCCCTCCTCTTGTTTCTCCCAGGCCGAGAGGCACTCATTGGGCTTAACTGAATACCCAAGGGACTTTTCTGAGCTAAAAAGAGCCCGAGGATACCCCATAAGCATTCTACATTTCCATGGAATCCAACCAGAGAACAGAGTAAGTGTCATTTCTAGATCCATTGCCTGGCTTCTTTAGAGAAAACCACTATTTCAGGCTGATACCTATCCTGAAATTCATCCCTTCAGAGGGGAAGCCTGGTTTCCCCACCTGAGTCTCCATGTGAAGTCTCTCATGGGCATCGTCTCGCAACTTCTTCCATGTCACTGATGGGGTAAAAAGACCCCCACGTTCTCCGATGTCACTCTAGTCCTTCCTTTACCAGTTGTCCCAGAGAAGCCCTCCCCCCTCCCCCCTTTATATACAGAAGGAGAAACCAGTGATGGTGCAGACATAGAGATGCAAGAGTTAAGTGTGACAGACAACTGGAGGGCATCCAGAACCCAATGCGTCACGTCAAGCAGGCCTGGGGCTTGGTCAGCTCTGAGGGTGAGTGCATAAGCCAACAGACGCATCTTTTCTTTTTTTCAGTTTTCTTTTTTACTAAACATTAAATTATTTCTCAGGAAATAAAAAGCTATTTACACTGGAATTATATACAATAAGCCATCCACAGCCTCGCAATGGACATGCACGAGGCAGGGCCTCTTCCGTACAGATGTGCACGCTTTCTGCAGCTACATTCACTCCCCACCAACCTACCTCTGGCAGATCTAACTGGGAAATGGTTTCTGTTTTAGGGGTGTGTGCTGGGTAGGAGGGGGCAGGCGTTGGTGATGTTGGGTGGCAGTGGGCAGGGAATGGGAGGTTAGTGGAAAGCCAACCAACTTAAAAAAAAGAGAGACTACAAGGAAAAAGCGGTTCCTGGCACTGTCAATGGCAGAATGAAGCAAGAAAGCCATGGGAAGAAGCACCCTTTACCCTCAGCACAAATACAGCCATGTATTCTTTTTATCTCATTTTCATCAGCTAAGAATGCCTTCTCCTCCCAAAGCGAAGCCTCTGCCTGCTCTTTAGGAAGGGGCCCTTGGTAAACAAAAGGTAAGAAAAGACATTTTCTTTTTTTTTTTCCGTAATAAGAGTAACAGTGATCATCAAAAATAAAAAGTCAGAGAGATGGTTGACCACGTGGCTTGTTGGTCTTAAACACTAGTGCAGTTGGGGATCTCCTTTGTGCTCTCGCTGTTTGCAATGGTGGCAATGCCTCCTGCAGGGGAGAGAAGACAGAAGGAGATAAGGATGAACATGTCACAGGGGGCTGGACCTTTGTTTTATTTACTACCAAAAACCAAGCCACCTGGCATTAATGTGCTTGATGTAAGTTTATGAAATAGGGTACTCGGATAGTGTCTCCTCTCGGCTCACTGGCTTAGCTATGTTTAATGTTTGCCGTCTCCCACACCAGCACGCCAGGTACGAGCGATCCCTGGCCCTCTTCTGCTCTACTGATCCCAACTGCAACAGCCAACAGATGTTGAGCACTCCTACGTGGCAGTGCCTGTGCTAATGACATACATCATTTCATGATCACAACAATCTCAGAAGCCAGGTACTATTATTCCCATTTCACAGATGAGGAATAGGAGGCACAGAGAGGTCCCAGAGCTAGTAGATGCGCAGAGCAAGAAAGAATCCAGGGCTATCTAGTGGCCGAGTCCCTGCTCACAGGACTATTAATTAGGACGTATCATGCTTTTGCTTTATAGGAAAAATAAAAAGGAAGTCCAACAGTAATGGACTGTTGGCCTCATCCTTCCCCCACTTGAACTCCAGAACTTTCTATCATGATCTTTTAAGAGAAAAAAGGTCTGCCAATTCCATGTGGTGAGAGGTGACGGACACGTTCTAACACATGACGATGTTGCTGCTGCCAATTGCTTTTTCCCACCCGCCGCTCTAGTCCTACCTGAAGGACAGGCCAAGTGGGCTGGCTGGCCGAGTGTTCGGAGGCAGAGGACACAGGAGCGTGGTGATATCAGCACACGTACCTACAACCCGAGTGTCCAGCTCTTTGTCCAGCAGCTCCTCGGGCTCGGTGAAGTCACCGAGTGTGATTTTGGGGGCGTTTTCACTTTGGCTCACTGACCCAATCATCTCCTGCTCCTTGTCGTGCTGGACTTGAGCATAGATGTTAATCCAAGGGATTTTCCTACATGGGGCAGGAGCAAAATCAGGTTACAATCACAGGGCAAGCCAAACTGGGGCAACTGGAAACCCCAGGTGATAAGGGGGAAGAAGCAGCTCTTTACAGGACAGGCTGATGTCAGGGAAAGGGGACGGCCACCCAGATACTGCTGCCATGAGGCCAATGAACGCAAGGAGGAACCCAGATGCCCAGAGGAGATGCAAGCCACAGAACTCCTCGAGGAATGCATCTTCTTCTGGGGCACCGTACCAGCAGGTAATAAACAGAAGGGCCATGCCACTGGCCAGACGTGCACAAAAACCCTCAAAGCCTCTCCCCGTTACGTTTATAAAGGAGGTGGACTTTGAGATTCGCAAGGTTGTTATCATAGAGAAAAGACAGCTTTTTCTAAGTTTGCATCAATTTAATCAATTCACATGGATTTCCTTTGCGAATAAATAGCCAAGGAAAAAAAGACTTACAGCCACCCACAGGCCAAGTAGCTTAAATACTTTCATAGTCAGTTTCCTCATCTGTTCAATCGGAATAACAATAGCTCTCTTTTAGGGTTGTGGCGAGATCAAGGCAAGGGTTAAGAGAAGGTAAATAACTTCCTCCAAAGACACACAGGCAGTAGGTTTAAAAACAAAGCAGACAGACTTGAGGTTGGAGGAGCAGGCAAGTTCAGACTGCAATCTTGGAGAATTCATCTCCAGACCCATTTCTGTTATCTCTTGACCCACTGTGTTCCAGCCTCTGTAGCCCCCTTTGAATTTTGTTTGTTGGTTTGTTTTTACTGAGTTATAGTCAGTTTACAATGTTGTGTCAATTTCTGGTGTACCACACAATGCTTCAGCCATACATAAATATTCATTTTCATATTCTTTTTCACTGTGAGCTACTACAAGATATTGAATATATTTCCCTGTTCTATACAGTATAAACTCGTTTGTCTATTTTATATATACCAGTCAGTATCTACAAATCTCACTCCTAGTTTATCCCTTCCCACCCCCCTCTCCCCTGGCAACCACAAGTCTGTATTCTGTCTGTGCTCCTTTGGATTTTTCTAATCCAGAATTTTTTTTTTCCAGGTTACTTTATTTTTAAAATAATTTTATTAACGTGTAGTTGATTCACAATGTTAGTTTCAGGTGTACAGCAAAGTGATTCAGTTATACATATACATACATGCATATTTTTTCTTTTCAGTAACCCAGAACTTCTTAAATCCCAGTGTGCTTATGCATTGCCAGGTTCTTGTTAAAAGGCATGTGTGACTCTATAGGTCTGAACAGGATGGGTTGAAATTCTGCATTTCTGCCTAGTTCCTAGGTGGTACTGATACCTCTGGGGTGAGACCTAAACTTTGAGTTTCAAGATTCTAACACATCAGATTCGCACCCACCTTGGGGACTTTAAATCAACTGTTCCCTCTGTAACACACCTCCTTCTACTCTTCTTATGACAGTGTCCTGCTTGTCCTTCAGAATTTGGCTTACCTGTCACCTCTGAGAAGCCCTTCCTGATCACTCAATCTCTCCCATTATAAATATGTAATTATGGGATGGTGTCTATGAAAGAAATGATAGGGTGCTGGTTTAGAGGGATGGAATAGGCACTGTGTGTGGACTTTTCTTTCTCTCCCACTAAAAGCCCCATTGCAAAGTCTGCTATACGTTTAACTTAGCACAGTACTTGGCACATGATTTATATGAAGTAAGTATGTGTTGAATAAATGAACAATGGCCTCAAAGCGTGTACTCTTTCTATTTTCGTATGTTATGTTCTCAAGCAAAAAACCCCACACTTTTATCTTGGAATATTACAGGGAGAAGAGCCCTGTCTTACCTCATGAAATGAGGGGGAAGTTGGACGTGAAATCCAGACATTTCATGAAGCTGATTACTGGCAGAGATGTTACTCAGACTTGAGACATCTGATACCCACCCCAGTCCAGAACAGACTTTCTGTGCGTGTCTAAAGGGGAATTGCTCTGTTGCCCTAGTGCCCACCAGTAGTAGTGTCAAGCTTCTACACTCCCTTCCCCACTCCAGCCTGCAGTGAGGTAGAATACGGGGCATTTAATAAGGTCTTCTTGTAGCTAATTTAGAAGGAAAGACCCCCAAACATGCTTAAAACATGGATAGTTTCGTCCTCTCCTTTACGTTCAGTTTTCATGTTTTTAATGGTTGCTTTCCATCCATTAAAGAGGTTTCCTCCTGACTCCTACTGGTCTAAACCAGCTTAATATAATTTACAAGAACCTTAAATGAACAGATTCTATGTGAAGCCGCAAACAGCAGGCCCTCTAAATGTGTGTAATTAAAATTTCATGCTGGCCCTTACTTTCTGCTTCTCTAAAGAGAAATGCAGCCTAATGACTGAGATTTCTTCTAATCATAAAGGTACATATAACTCATGAATGTTGGGATTCACTGTAATATTTATTAGGTGCTGAGGGCAGTTGAAGCATTCCTGATCACACACGTCTGGGGACGTCTGAGCTGTAGCCAGAGGTCACGGCCTCCCCATTCCTGCTTTCTTAATGATACTTGTGAAGAATTAGATAAATTGGCCTTGATAAAGACTGTTCACTTTATTTCAGTCTCTGAAAACAGGCATTTTTAAAATATTTTAAATAGATGGTTGGAAAGCAATGGGTGTTATATCACAATTTGCAGCATTTATTTAATTTTTTTTTCAAATTGCTTTTCATTTCTTAACACACCCACCTGCAGGACTGTACAGACGATAAGCCAAGACTAAAGCTCACTTTTGCAGATAAGAAAGGTGGGAAATAAAGAGATTTAAAGATATGTCCTGCGCTATACATTCATATAAATTTTGAGAAGAGGAGTAAGATGGATCAATCCAAGCCACCAATATAAACTTCAGCTTTTATTGTTTGTTCCACCTATGATTAAGTGTTAGAAGCCCGTGGGAGGAAACCTGGAGGAAGCAAAGTAGGCTTCAGATTCTGATGAAACCCTTACTGAAAAAAAGACTGAGAGAAAGATAAAAACTCTAAAGCGTTCTCAGATAACATGAAAAAATCAATTTAAAGTATAGAAAGAAGGTCTTTTTAGACAGAGTTTTCAGAACATAAAAGCCATCTCAGAATGATTTTTAATTATATTGCCTGAAACATCACAAAGCAGTAGTCACTATCCAAGAATGAGATCAAGTGTGGTCACTTAACAGAGAGAGAGAACAGAATTACCCATGAGCCCCAAGTTCCTTTAAATAATTCTATCCTCCTTCCTCTGTTAAGTGACCACGTGGGACATTGGTAGTTTTCCGCAGCACAAAGCAGGCATTCAATAAATGTTCACTGAATAAATTAATGCCTCAATGAACTACTGCTAAAAATGGCAGAGAGAAAGTTTGGGGTCTGAAAACAGCATGGTCAGTGATCTGGAAACAGAAATAGACTGTCCCTTCCCTAGTCTGTACTGTCCGACTATTTACCAGCCAGGCGCAGCTATTTAAATTTAAATGAATTAAAGTTAAATGAAGTTAAAAATTCAGTTCCTCCATCACATCAGTGGCTACTCTATTGGGCAGTACAGATGTGGAGTATTCTCAACATTGCAGAAAGTTCTGCTGGGCAGTAATGAAAGAAGCAAAGGGGACTCCAGGAATCATGGAAGAGAACCTGACCTTTACTTATCAGCAAGCCAGGCATCCCCCACACAGCCATCACGGGAGTTCCAGGTGGTGAGGAGAGAAAGGAGACCAAAGAAATAAAGGAGGGTCCAAAATGAAGATGGACTACAGCACTGGAAGGAAATCTTCCAGAAAAGGTGACTAGAAAAGAAAAGGTAACGGATGACTGCTTACTCTTAACTCACTCTGCTGTTTACCCAGTTTGACTAGTGTCTGTTTCTTGTAGCCTTAGCTACATGATTTACTGGCAGAGAAAGGACTGGCTGAAATTTGGGGGCTACAGAGGTAGAGTAATTCAGAGATGCCATTAACTGGCATCAATTTAAGTACTAAGCCTACATATTAAGAGATGCCTACATTAATAAGTTGACCATCTAGGTAGTTTAGCAATATTTACAAGAGATGTCTAAGTCACAGGATACATCTTGCCTTAATTTGGAGACACCTGACACAAACACCTCTTTGTAGGACTTCTATGGGCCCCTGTCCTCAGCAAGCATGGAGTTCTAGGAGCCAGAAGGTGATAAATTTGGTTTAACTGATCATCAAGCCCCAGCAATGTGAGGTTTCCCCAAGTCAAATCCTTGAATGAATCAAAGGGTGCTTTGTCTGTAACTGAAGTACATCCGTAAAGGAGTGTTGTTTGACCAGACTGTTTCAATACTGAGTCTTTGCTCTCTAATTGGATATGAAAGTATTTTTCCTTCCTCAAAGGGAGCATGGCAGATGGGTTGACACATCTGGATCCAACGAGATATGAATGTACATAGTGGTCTATAACTTGAGTAGGAAGGTAAACTTCACTCTGTCCTTCTAATGCAGAGCGTTGAAGGTCCCTGCTGTTTTGGCTAATTCTGAGATATATATTGAGTAAAACTGGTGCTTTTATGCTTGAGAAATCCACAGTAGGAGAGCTGAAGTAGGGAGTAGGGAGGGGAGGTAGACTGAAGGACCTTTCCCACTGATCTCTTTCAAAATCTTAAAGCATTAACTTCGGCATCTAGAAAAACTCCCAGCACCAAGTTACACTTTCAGAACTCACCTGACAATAATTCGTGATATTTTTACTTTACCCAGGCTTCCTATGAAACACATTTCTATGTCACTGATACCTGTTGAGCCTCCTATGTGCCACACAAGACACCTTTGGAAGACATGCTGTTATTTACAGTAACTTAGCTTTGCTGATTTTTTTTTTTTATTATGTACCAGGTATAGAGATTGTTACATTTAAAACATATAGCAAACCTATAAAGTGTTATTGTTTTCCCATTCTACACATGAGAGCACGAAGGCTTAGAGAGGCAAATTCAAGGACCTAAGGTTGCAAATGCTAAAAGTTAAAACTGAGTCTGTCCGACTTCAGAGTCCACACCCTTAACCAGCACACCTCTTGGCAGATGCATTAATTATTCAAATAATGGTACAGAACTATTGATTTCAATTTCATGTTCTAAATAAGTACCCTATTATATCACCCCTCCTGTGGCTTTCAAAAATAATTTCTGAGTCCAGGTGGGGTTTGGTTTTCCTGATCAATTTCCTTTCAGAAACAGGAAAAAGAGGAAAGAGGATAAAAAATGAGTATTTTTAGCATGCAAATTCAAACAGAGAAATTGAAGAGCTGCAACACAAGATAAGAAAATGTGTGTGTGTGTGCATACAAGATTCCAGCTGCATTTTCTCTACTTAACCACCCTGAATGTGGGTTAAGCTGTAGAAAAAGACCTCCTAAACATTTGAGACCTTACTTTAGAAACTTAGGTGAGGTTTGACAACCCCTTATGCTTCTCTTGAAGAGAATAAACTGATTTCACAGGCTACCCCTCATTTTCCTAACTCAACATAATCACAGACTGGATAGAGTTCAGATTCTTAACGCCCATTTATTCCCTGACCCTAAGCCATTCCGGCTCCTCTCTGATGCCAAACAGAGCTTCAGGGAGAGTTAATTTTACCTATTTGGGATGAGTTTAGGAATGTTGCTTATATGATGAATTAGCTCCCATGAATCTAGCCCCATGATTAAAACGGACTGATAATACCACCTACCTTTTAAACTTGTAGATCAAAAACACAGCCAGGCCGACGAACACCACTGACAAGAGCATAAGCATGGCCGAGCTGCTGTGCCCAGCGCTGGAGTCCACCAGTGGGGCTAGGAGGAAAGAACACACTTGCTCACTTGGAAGCTATTAGCAGGAGGGAGCATTCATTGCAGAAAGGAGGCCAGCTGATCTTCATCCTTATAACCAGCTTCCCACTGCCCTGTATGCTACCGGGGCACAGGAAGCTTGGCTTCAGTGATGAGAAGGGTATCCCCGATCACAGCTGCTTGGGGAAAGCAACTTCCTCCGCTCTGCCTGGGGAAACGTGCTGTTCTTGGTGTAAACGACACCCAGCTAAGGGGACTAGGACTAGGGCTCGAATGTGCTTTCTCTTAGACAGCCTGCATGCTTATCAACATGACTATAGGTGGCCAGTTGGGAACTTTGGGTTAAATACTGATGTAGTGCGTCGATCTCTTCCTCTTCACTGTTCTGATAAAACACTGCTGGATGGGCCCATTTGGAACCTCCACATCTGAAGTGTTTTATATTAATTAGAAACATTTAGTAAATAGGTGTTCCCAAAGAGCCAGTAATGGATGCCCAACGCACATGCCTTTCTTTTTATTCCTTTCACAAATCAACCACCCAGAGCTGGTTCCTTTTGCTACTTAGATTTACACATTATACATCAAAGAGAGTTTTAAGAACATTTTAAAGTTACTTGATCTGGTCTCCCAGGCAAAGTTCATTGAATCAGAGAATCGTAGAAATTAAGAGAGCCTGAGGACTACTGAACAGGATCCCACCTGTTGTAGATAAAACACCTAATAAAGTTAAAGCCCGAAGAAATTGTTAAGTTTTCCCCCAAGATTATCCAGGAATTCAATAGCAAAGTCACTTCTAAGAAAGTCTTCTTGCCACCTTAACAAGACACCTCAAGAAAGGTGTGATTAATCTTTCTTTGCTATCACTACACAAAGCCACCTTCAGGCATTTATAGAGCAGTGTCTAGTAATTATCTCCTCCCTTTTCTCTCCAGAATATCAGATCACCGTACCCATCTCTCCCCACCCCACCAGACACCCCACCTTGCACTCACCTAATGTCAGCTGTGTGACATACACAATGACTTGAACCCCTGGCTTCAGCTCAAACTGGACCAAGTTTTGGTTTAGAGCATTAAACAGCGTCTCTACAATCTGGGGGAAAAAAGAAGAGGGAGAGAGAGAGGCTGTGTGGGAAGAAATGATGTGTGACGCTCGTCCCTCATGGAGTAAGAAGCCAGGGTCAATAGGCGAAAAATAACCATGCTCAAAGGATGGAATGTTGCAAGATGTATCAATTCAGTTCTCCCAGCCCGGGGAGCCCTGTGAAGCCAAGGACGTAGCTGGTATCGTTCGCTTATACTGGGGAGGAGAGTGAGACAGAAAGAGGTGTGTCCAAAGTTACCTGGTGAATTAGAGTTGACAACAGACACAGACGTTTCATTCAAGTCCCAGTTGAGTGCCTTTTCAGCCAAGCCTGTGTGACTTACTGTAGAAAGACCTATTGTGGGTCCCAGTGAAAGAGAGTCAACCCACCATTAGTTCTTTAATCTGATCAAGCAATACACACAGGGTAGAGAGGCCCCTCCTGCCAGGATTAAAGCAGGAGTGTACACCCCAACCCACGCCTCTGCTTCTTCTCCTTTAGAGACAATGGGAGACAAACATCAGAGCAGAAGCTGCCTCCTTTTTATGGGATAATTTTTCCTCTTTACTTTTCCCCAGCAAGTCTCAGAACACATAACATCGATTTAATCACCGTGTAATTCCCACATGAAAGCTGAGGCAGACTGAGGCTGTTGTCCCTAACTCTTATCTCGCTGTACGCGCCTTAATATCACAGCTGCTATTCATCACCGTAATTACCTATTTATCTAAATGGATGGATATGGTAGCTTCCAAATATAGTTCACACATGCCACTTGCTATTTCAGAATAAAGAGGTCTTGTAAAAGTGATGTATGTATCGGGAAGCTGAGTTTCTCTCTGGCCCATTTCAACATGCAGCCCTGCAGTGCAAAGATCCGCTTCATTTTCCAGAGAAACTGACCATGATGGCATCCACGCAGCTCTCGGAAGGACAGGCGGGGGAGGTGGGGATGGGGTGACAGCAGGTGAGATGCAGAGGGAAGAGGAAGATGTCTGTGTGGTCATTAGCTCATGTGGGAGCAAATGTGTTTGATTCCTGCAGTTTTTAGCAGCTTCCTTCTCACCTGTTTCTACTTCTCCTGACTGAGCATCACAGGAAGGCATGGAAAGGTGAAGCCAAGCCAAGCCAATAAGACCCCAGGAAAAGCAGGGAGTGAGAGAGGGAAAACCAGGAGACGCCACCACCTTCACTTTGAGGATAGTGTGCACATCACGAGAACTATACACCCATTGGGTAAGGACAGTAAATCACAATCCCTTAGGGGAACGCTGCTTCCTTAGTCAAAGCAAGATGAGGTAATCCATCTCTCTCAAAAGACATGTGTTTAAAAACAGTCCATTTTCTTCCTAGAAGTGGAACTTCGATTGACCAGGATCTTTAAAGATAGGAAGCACATTTTCCCAGAAATAGATAGGGAAACTCAAATTCCTCTCCCCCATCTCTCTTTCCCCAGGACAAGTCATTGGTTGAGAGACGTGAACAAGTTGCGGGAATGCCAACTGTTGGAACAAATGATACCAGGGGTGCTTTTCTTTCCTGGGTTGCTGAATGCTCCAGTCTTTGTACATTTGCCTTTATTCTGGGTAAGGCTGATCGTTCTCCAAAGCCTTGGGTGCTGGATAAAGCATGACAAGCTGACGGACCAATAGGAAAGGGCTTATCTCCCTTTCTGGCTGGAAATACTTTGTGTCCCCTTAGGAGGTGAGGGGCAGGCCAGTGTCCTTTCACTTACTTGCTCCAGGTCCCCTTCATTGCCTTTCCTCCTCTCTGTCAAGTTCTTCGGGGGAAGGATGAAGAGCTCTGCTGAAGTGGGGAGGCCAGGGAACACAGCGACTAGGATCTGGTCTTCCGGGACACTGGTTACCTGCAGAGATGTTCAGACCCAAGAGTGAGGTCTTGGAGGAGCCAGCCTTCTCCACGCCAATAACCAGAATATGGACTATATATTTTTCAAATGTAGCATTTTAGGCATAGTTTCCAATATATATCCAGGTTTGCTTTCTGTTTTCCCTAGACCTGCTAGGTAAAGAAGTCTTAGTTTCACTATCTCCTCTGTTCTTACATATATTTTTACTAAAACTAAAATACTTCTACAAATGATTTTCAAAATAGTGTTTGCTGGCAACATGAGCAGAAGCTCCTCCTACATTTTCCTTTTTTTTTTTTTTTTTTTTTTACACTAGGAGGGCTCGAGCCTCTGGCTAAAACATCAACAGCCTGGCTGCAAAGGAAAAATAAGAAGTTGTAAACAAACACAGAAAAATGAAAATTTAAAAAAAATGCAAACCAGCTCTTGTTTTCACTTACTGAAGCAGGATTTTTCATTAAGTTAAAAGAGCTAATTCTGGTGAGGCTTCAGTTAAGAGGTTTCCTTAATTGTTGCGGGCAGCCCTAAGAACTGATACAAATTGCCAATTTGTATTTCAAAAGACTTACTGTAAGGTCATAAAAATATTCAGACTCTTCATTCAGCAACTGTAACTTGGAGTGTTTGTCCTAAAGAAATGACCCAACGTATAGGAAAAGCCATAGGGAGGAAGAAACACAACAATATTTATAATACCAAAGAAATGGGAAAAGCTCAAATATTTTTTTAAAAGTTAAGTAAGTAACAGTTATTCCACCATTAAGATGATAACTTGTGCAGTGCGGCAACATGGAAAATCACTTAATGATAGCTGTATTTGGATCTGTCTCCTTATATTTCTTTGGTTACAACTCTAAAAAAATAAAAATGTAGACAAGTAAAAAACAAAACACTAAAAGTTAAGATGCTGAAATTGTAAATGAAGTTTTCTATTCCTGCGTGTTTAGTAAAAGGATTATATTGCTTTTTAATAAAAACGAAAAGAAAGCTTCTGTCTGAAGGCAAATTCTTTAAGAAAACAATACTCTGAGTTCTCCCCTGTAAAGAGCAGGCCTGTTCTTTCCTATGTGTCTCCTGAAGGTCTTTTATCCAGAAAAACACCCCTTCTTCTGTCAGTTCAAATTATGTATGTATGTGTGTGTATTTGGTGAGCTCTGACTCCTGTTTGGAAATAGGCTTACAGATTGCAGTTGACGCTCAGGGACGTGATGAAGGAAAGGGAGAGCGTCCACTTGCAGAGAACTAGCCAGCAGCAGTCAGAAGCCTGAAAAGTTCTCCAAGGTGGGGAGGCATCCTGGTGGAATCCCAGAGGCCTTGCCCGACAACTCAGTTTCCTGCTGGGAGTCGTGGCCCTAAGTAGCTAGATGTCTCAGTGCCCAAGTGATGGGGCAAGATGGCCTTGTTCTAACCAGCCAGGGGAAGCAAGTGCCAGAGACCAGACTGAGGAGCAAAACGCAGACAACCACCCAGTGGAGAAGAGGACTCGTCAGATGAGCCTATGAGTGCCGTGGCTGGTGTGACTTTGCGTCCCAGGGAAGAGACGTCCCAGGGAGCATCACTCAGTTAGGCGGGACCTTGGAGCGCCATGTCTAGAGTCACTTAATCTCATCCAAAGGGACATATGAGTGAGATTTAAGGCCCAGGCATCAATGGAAAAGGTTGATTATTATTATTTATTAACATTATTAAAATTACTAAGTCATTTATCAAAAAGTGTGTGTGTTTTAAATAAATACAATCAGCCACATACAAGACAATCCTGACTGTTTCACAGTCAAGGGCATACAAGATCAATTTCATCGTCATCCCCATCTACGAACAATCTCTTGTAAAAAGATCTGTGGTGAAGTTCGTCTTGTGGGCAGCTCCCCACAGGAATGCTCTTATTTCATTCTCTTTATTCTTCTTCCTTTCTGGCAGCTCCTTCGCCATGTCCCTCCATGGACCTTTCTCCTCTGCCTTGGGGAGCATCAGCTCCATCTCTGCCCTGCCCCCCACTCCCCCTTGGGGGGATCTAAGGAACTCCATGACCTCAGCTCCCACATCTCTACCTCCAGTGGACGCCTCACTCGATCTTCACATCCACATCTTCAACTCTCTTGGTTACCTTCACCCAACTGTTTCTCATGCGTTCCAAACTCACATAAAAGATCAAACCATTATTGTTCTCCCAAGCAGGTTTCTTCTACAGAGTCCCCCTATTTGATGAATGAATGGCAAGGAAAACCATCCCCTACCTACTCTTATAATCAGAAAGCTTTTCCCTCCCTGTCACCCACAGTACATTTTACTAGTCAGAAATTCTATTGCTCAGCTTCCTAAGTAGTAAATCTCTCCTCTTCAGGATATTCTTATGTCTGCTTCAGACAACTGCAGTAGTCTTGTACCTGGTCATCTTTTGTGAAATCCTCCCCCATCCTATTCACTTCCTGCCTCAAGAGCCCATCCTCTGGCCACAAGAATGGGTATTTGAAATATAAATCTATTGTCAGGAATTCTTTACTTACAGAATAATAAAAATGTTTACACCTTCCAGAGCCTACAGGATGTATGTCAAACCCCTTTTGGCTTCTCAGAGCCTTCACAAGTTGCCCAAACCATCCCTGCTCGACGTCAGTCACACCTGCCCTTGTAACAGACAGACTGACTACACTAAACTGCCCATTTCCAAGTACACTGTGCATTCCAGTAGACCATGGCTTTGCACATGCTGTTCATTCTACCTGAAAGACATCATCCTTTCTGTTATCTACTATTTATCCTTTAAAACAGAGTTCAAGTATCCCCTCCAAAGACCATTCTAATAGTTCACAAGTGTTTACTGAATCACAAATATGTGTTAAGCCTGCACTTCCCTAGACAGAATCACACTTCTCTCCACGCTCTTTTGAAATGTTGGCCATGTCTCTACCATAGAACCAGTCGCATATTAGACTTCTCTCTACAACTGAACTGACCCTGTTTTATTTATCATTATATTCTAGTACCTAGGTCTGAGCAAAGGGTTATCAAAACCCCTTCAACCTTCTGTAAGGAAAATACGACCTTGGGCTAACTCTGTAACTCCAGAGTCCACTGGCATACTACTCTGCTTCCTGGCCTGCAGCCTTCCAATGGCCACATACAGTGGGTCAATGGGAGTCTTGGAGTCTGAGTGTCTAGTTGAAGAAGGAAAAAATGGTGGGCAAACAGCCAACCAAGTGAGTGATGTTAGTACAGACTCAATGAGTGGCCCATCTGTTATTTCATTAAAAGCGTCAAGCTCTTGTCTTAGAAAAACTGAGGCTAAGGATGGGGCCAATTCCCCATCCTCAAACCCTAGACTGATTCTCTTTCAGGTCTCTCCCCACTAATCTCTCCATCTTTCCTTTCCATCCTTCACTTTCTCTACTCTTCTTTCCTCTCTCTCTTTTTGCAGAGAAATCATCTCTGTATAACTGTAGAATGGTGGTTTTAATCCATGGAAATGTATTCTGGGCCACATCATTTGGTTCTTTTTTCATAAAGACTTAAGCAAAGATAAAGCCAACTTACTTTCACCAGAGCCCGCTTGATAACATTGCCAATGTCTTGCCGCCACTCAGGGATGTCAGGGTTGTGGTAATCCAGATTAGGAGAGAATGACAGGAGTTGGGACTGGAAGTATTCTGCAAGAGAGAGTGTGTGAGTGAGGCTGAGAGAGGGTGTGATGGGCGAGGGGACTCCATGAAACGGCCCAGGCTTTCGTGTGGCCTCAGCCAGGATTCCTTCCTTTCAGCCTATTTCCTGACTTCTGAAAGAAAGTGGGGATTGGTGACTGGAAGTAGATCGGTGCTCCCACCACTTGTCAGCTCCTGAAGTCTTAAAGACTTCTTCTTGTAAATAAACATTATCTGACATGAATGAGAAGTATGCAACTCCAGAAGGAGGAGACTTCTGCTGCTGTAGGTGCTGTCGGGCAGAGGCAACAAGAAAGCATTAACAAGTTGGGCTTGATTAGAATGGAACCTTTCAGTGTCCTTCCCTTGGTTCCATCCCTCCTGCTAGAAACTGCCTCAGGGGATTAGAAAGTACCTTGAACCCCTGTCTCTGGGGGGTGGGTAACACTCAGTGTCTTGATCTGGTTGGTAGGTACACACACGTCTGTCCACTTTATGGTAATTCATGAAGTTAAACCACTTATTATGATCTGTGTACTTTTCTGTATTAAATTTATACTTCAAAAAATGTTTACTTAAAAAGAAAGTCTTCCAAGTGCCCAATGAGAGGGCCTGAGCAAAAAATTTGCATCGTTGTAGGAAAAGGCACTCATCTGGGGTAAAGTGGAAGAATTATAATCTGGGTCAGAGGATCACACACCTTAGGACAACTTTCTAGAAAATCCCAAGTAGACTGGCTGCTTTTACAGGTCTGACGGTGGTTTGTGGGACAGTGGCAGAAGCATGATTTGATTTAAAATAAATTTAATAATTAAGAATGGTTCCTCAGGCTGGGGAGGATATAGCTCAGTGGTAGAGCATGTGCTTAGCATGCACAAGGTCCTGGGTTCAATCCCCAATACTTCCATTTAAAAAATAAGTAAACCCAAATATTTCCCCTCCCCACAAAAAAAAAAAAGGGAAAGAATGGTTCCCCAGGATTGAGAACAGAATGGTGGCCCATTTACCACTCTCCTTCCTTGCTCTGTCCTTACATTCTTAGCCTTAGTCTCAGTCTTTGCAGCCAAAAATGTCAGAATGGTCAACAATCAAAAAAACACATCAGTTAAGTGCAGTTCGTCTCAGTATCTGAGCTATGAGTTCTTCAAAAGCAGGGACCATGACTCCTCCAACTTTTAAAATCACTTGTGCCCATCCTCACAAAGAGTGGGTACCACATGTGTGTTACAGAGACCTCAGCAGGTCATCAGAGCTAGAGGCTTCTAGGACAGTCTTTCCAGCTCAGCACCCTTTCAACTTATGACACACTCTGTCTAGTGAGACCATCAGGTTGTACTGCAGACACATCACAAGTGATAAGAAATGCCTGTCAGCGACCAGCTTCTCTGACAACCTCAGTATCTATTCCAGGAGAAGGTAAGGAGTAGGTTTGGATACCTTTTGTGGACCTATATAATTTTCCCATGGCTCGGGGAATTGCCAAAGCAGTCAGCAATTGCTGCTAGGGCAGTTGGAGGGGATTGGCTGGGCAGGAGGAGGCAACACAGGACGATTTTCAGGGCTTACCGTGAACTGCAATATCTTTCGTGTCCTGGATAAGGGCATTCCCAGCAGCCACCTGGACAGTGATGGTATTGGTACCCTCTGCTAGGAATGTGAAGGAAATGCTGCTGTCCAAGGTGATGAGGGGCTGAAAGAGAGAAGCAGAAACCTTTACTTAGCCCTTTATGGGATTTCAGACTCCCTCCTTTCCTATAAATCGCAGACAGTACAAATCTGCATAGCATTTGCAAACTCCCAGGGAATCCTAACTTGAAAAAGAAAATTATTTTACCCAGCTTTCCAAAACTGTGATTATATACCCAGTATCCATGAAGAGTATTAATAGACTTGAAATACACTGTAAACTATTAATTCTGAGATGAAGACTGGACACCTTGGATTCTGCATGTCATTCTGTTCCTTCTCCTGGGGCAGAGTAGATGCACCTTTTGTAATCTGTTCCTAGTGGCTCTGGGAATAGCTGATCATTTCTCTTTACCCTCTATATTCCATGTCACTTATATTTCCATCCTATATTCCACTGGACTGTAAGATATTTCAGAGACGTGACCATGTTTTACTTAATTCTGTATCACACATCCTTGGCACAACATAGCAGAGTCTTATGTAGCCTGGATACATGGTCATAGTACTGACTTTCTGTCTTATCATATCTGTGTTTTCCATTGCAGGGCGTTTCTAACATTTTCAATAGGTTGCAAAACATGTAAACATACATATCTGTGCTCCCTTTTTAATCTTTTTTTTTCTTTTTATGTTTTCTTTTCCTGATCATAACAGATAGGGACTTGCCAGGGCTAAAGAAACAAAGATGGTAAGTATACATGATTTTTCCCCTGGGAATTAGGATCTTGATAGAAGCAAGAGCTTATTGGAGAGAAGAGAATGCAGATTCTGAGACTGAAGAGTCATTATTCAGCAGCTATCTTGAGGCCCAGGCCCTCTCGAGTTTGCTGGTGTTTGCAAAGGTAAGACAGAGTAGTAGGAGGCAGCTCACAAAGAGATGTCACAAGCACAGATGAGCTGACTCTGTGTCCTCTGTGTGTGTTAGGACAATGTGATAGAGTAATAACGCGGCCAGCTGGGGATGCAAAGAGTTGCCCTTTAAGGGTGTGTAATGGCCTGCGGTCACACGGCGCACCCATGCACCCATGCACTCTTAGCTGAGCAAGATCTGGATGTGAGCCCCTAGACCTGCAGAGGCTCAGAGATGCAGCTTTCAGACAGCATCCCTGCTGCAAGACTTAAATCCCTTTCTAGCTCAGAATTTTCAGCTGGGCCTCTGAAACAATAATTTTCTGGTTTGGCTTTAAAATTCTATTGCTCTCTTTTATGACCAGGCTGATAGCTAGAGTTGAGCAGGATTAGAAATATTGCCCTAAGCTTCTGACACCCTTTCTTCTCTGCTAAAATGAAAGAAAGAGGTGAGTATAGAAGCAGCTGTACACTTTCCCTTAGCCAAGGGTAAGCCCCAGAATTCAAGCATTCTTCCCCATCCTGTGGCTCTGTGATGATACGCACAAGGGTGTGGTGCTACTAATTAAACAGCAAATGAGGTACAAGTAGGTTCTGTGATGGACATCAACTCCAGTGGGCCGGCAGTGGCTGTTTAGTGTTCTGTGTTGAGGAGGAAACTGAAGTCAAATTGAGCTCAACACAGCAATGGTGGCCATGGACATGGAATAAACAGAAAGGGGGAACCACTGAGTTGCCATCTGCAGTATAAGGAGAACAGAGAGGCGAAACTCTGGCTTTGTTACTATTTTAATGAACAACTTTGGGCAAAATTTGTCTCCATTGTGGCCCTTAGTTCTTTAGCTGTCGAGTTAAAAGTTTCAGTTAGAAGATATGAGAACTCATTCAAAAGTCAGAATATACAGCATTGATGAATGGCTTCTGGTAAACTTCATAGTTCTACTAGTCAACTCCTTAGGTCCTACCTGTCAAAATATCTTCAATTGCTTCATTACTTTAGTCCTATTCTTTGGAAGGAAAATGAGATACCTCTATATACTAAATGGAATGGCTAAACTTCTTTAAAAATAATAGTATCAAACATTGTTGAAGATGTGGACTAACTGGAATGCTCATACATTTTTGGTGGGATGTCCCATGGTGCAACCCTGTGGGAAAAAGTTCAGTTTTGCAAGAAATTGTAATAATATTTTTTTGCAAAGTAGTTGTGCCATTTTATATTTATGACTTGGCTATTGCAGTCCTGAGAATTTAGTCAAGATAAAAGAAAATATATATCCATGAACAAAACAATGTTCATAGCAATATATTCATAATAGCCAAAATCCAAAAAGAGCCCAGGAGAATTTATCAGCAGGAAAATAAATAAGCAAGTCATAATATATCACACAATAAACACAAAAGAACAAGAACCAATATACACAACAGTATGGATAAGTTCCCAAACCATAAGAAATGAAATAAGCCTTATATTTAATAATTCACACAATATGATTACATTTATATGAAGTTCTAGAAAAGGCAAATCTAATTCATGATGGTAAACAACAGTGGTTGGTTCTGTGGGGTGGCAACTGACTGAGAAGGGATGTGAGAGAACTTTTGGGGAGTGGCGGCAATACTATATATCTTGATAGGAGTTACAGGAATACACCTTTATCAGAATTCCAGAAGTGCACACTTCAGATCTGTGCATTTCACTGTGGATATATTTAATACCTCCATGGGAGAAAAGTCTAAATAAATACTGAATTCTAGTTAATGATCTGTAACCTGAAGCATTTAGCACAAAGCACGTAAGTGTTTGAAATTTACTTAGAAATGAATAAAAAAATTAAGATAGATTGACAGCTGGATGGAAGGGTGGACAGATAAATAGACATATGATGAAATAAGTGTGGTAGATGTTGATATAGACTACAGGTGGTGGGTGTATGGATGGTCACTAAAATTATTTCAATTTGAGTTTATGTTTGAAGTTTTAATAATAAACTGTTGGGAGAGAAACACAACAAAAAAGAAATCATAGATGTGTTTTTATTTTTTCTTGATTCCATGAATATGCCTCTCTCTGACCATAACTCTGTTCTATTGCCCTTCCGTTTTGGTTACTGCCTTCAGGTATTGCTAATCTCTTCCCACCTCTCACCACCAGGATACTTTCCTTCCCTAAAGGTTTTCTCTTCAAGGAACCTTCATGACTTTCATGTCATCATCTTCAGCCCTCAGTGGTCTGTGTGGACCCCCTCTCCTCTCCCTGCACACTCTCCTTGTCTTGGACTTGAGTGACTGGTGCTGTGCTGGGCAATGACATCTCTTTCTAAGAGAAGTGGAATTCCTCCCGTCCCAGCAGATTTGATCTCCACTCCATCTGGCTGCTTTCCCAGGAGATCCAGGAACCAAGCAAGAATGCCAGTCTGCAGGACAAGGGAATGCCATCTGAGGGGGGAGGGAGCGTGCCACCCCACCAGCCAGGCAGGGCTCTGAGCCACAGCAAACAAACTGTGTTGAATGCGAACACTTGGTCCCTGGGTAGCAGACCACGGGCCCCCGTGCTGGGGAAATGGCAGAAGCTAATTTTGTTTTCCAAATTGCTTTTGTTTTTCATCAGCTGTTACAGCCTCATGGCTGATTTCACCTTCCTTGCAAAGCTGGAACACTCCACAGGATTCTTGAGTTCTTCACCGGCCACCCATATCTAGTGCACAATGCTAAATTAAATCAAGCATTTTAAGGTTCATTTACTAAATCTATTAGGCAAGCAGACACATTTATTAAGCCAGACCTCGGTTAATCCCAGCAAATTGGCCTTTCAGAGCCCCACAAATCCAACAGGGAAGCCAACTGCCTTCTCTGTCTCTGTATTTTGTCCAAATTACAAGGTCAGCCCATAGCAAGGCTCACGCCCTGCCTAGGCTGTGGGCTACATCCCTGCCCACAGAGGATCCCTCATGGGCAACAGGTCACATGTTATCCACTGAGCCCAGCAAGACATCAACAAAGCTCTGACTAACTTACAGTTACGAGATTCTTGCTTGACTAATGGATCAGGGAGCTTCAGGGAAATGTTTGGATGCAGTCTACACCAGTTCCCCATACACAATAAGTCAAATATATACTGAATATTATAACATCTCCACATTTTAAATGTATACATTAATAAAACCTGCCATTCCCGAATTGGACAGACTATGTAATCACTATGCTTGCCTCACTTAAAATCTTCAGCAGATGACATAGTACTTTGTGGAAAGTGCTTATTATATGAAGAGGAGAAGGAAGAATATGTAATTGTGGATATGCTATGATTAGAACTACATTAGAAAAAAAATCTAAAATACCAAAATCTAAAAGACCAAAATTAAATAAAGTAAATCATATGTAAAGATGTGTTATGACTATGGGATTATTTTGGAAATTCAGTTTGGGAAGAGAAAGTTCCCTCAAATACATACACACACAGACACACACACAGACACACACACACACACACAGACACACACGCACACACAGACACACATACAGACACAGACACAGACACACACACACACACACACCCCTCTAAAAACTCTTCCAAAGTATCTTACTCTCTAAAGTATCACTGTCCATGAATCTGGTTCTATCTTCCATTATCCTATCCCAAATCTGAGTCTCATGACAAAATAACATGCATCCATTTATGTCATTCAAAGCAATTTGTCATCTATCTGCCCCCATTTTAGTTTTTTTATGCAATTTCTTCCCAAATGAATCCTGCTCTTGTGGAATCAGTCTACGTAGAACACAAACATGTCCAAAGACTTACCACAAATCCCTTCCCCTCCTCTCTGCCTCAATTCTGCCGCTCCTCCAATGCCAGCTTAGGGCCAGCTTCACACACGACTTGCTCCAAGACCAAGAAGCCCTGCATCCACTGCCCCCTCGGCTGCTTGGCTGGGCTGGTAATGTTACATTCCTATCACTGTACCTTATAGTATCTGTTCTTGGATGTCAACCCCACATTCTCAAATGGATTTCTTAAGGGCCACAAATGGAATGTATGCTGCTTTGTTATGTTCCTCATAACATCTAGGACAAAATTCAGGTTCTTGAAGAAAGATACATGGAGCCACTGATACAACTTCACATCTCCTGCCGATACATCTCTAGGTGTATGAGCCTACAGTGGATTTCAGGAATGTTTGCTCTCTCCTGTTTATTTATACAGCATCACACTTGCTCACCAATCACTGTGTGTGTGTTCATCCTGCCTTCTCGTCAGGAGTGTAATCTCCTTGAAGGTAGGAACAGGGTCGTAAGTGCTCTTTGTTCCCAAGGGCACCAAGCAGAGGGTTGGCTATAAAGGGGTGAGGGTAGGGGAGAACTGATTCTTACTGAGAGGTTGATTTAATTCAGCCCCTTGGGTGAACCTGTCCAATTCACCTGGTCACAACACATAGAAACACACACACACGGGAAAATTTCTCCTCCATCAGTGACATTATGATGATTAAATAAAATAATGTATATAAACAGCCTAGTGCAAAGCCAATGCTAGGAAATAAATGCTCAAAATTAGTGTTATCTCCCTTTACAGATCAATTTGTTCATCAAAGCTAACTAAATGGCTTGACAATCAGAAAACTCACTAAGACACCCAAAGACACTCATTCATTTGCCAGGAAAATATGAAGCTCCCTGGATCAATTATCAGGCCCTGTGGCCACCTCGATGTGTTTCTGGCCTGAGCAAAAGCACTGAGAAGATACCTCTTTCAAACGGGTCCGAAAGCCATGCTTTGGAGGTGGGAGCGAGCTCTGTGGAACCGAGTCAGACCTGCCACTGGGATGTAGACGCACAGCGGTGACTGACGTGTTCAAGCGCTTAGATGCGTTCTGAGCACCTTACACACCTGTCTTTACCTAATCCTCAAAGCAACATTAACGCGTAGCCACTACTGGTCTTACTCTGACATTACAATGAGCAAGACTGAGGCACAGAGAAATTACCTGATCTGATGAAAGGAACACAGCAAGAAGAATCTGAGTCTGGACCCCAACCCAGATTTGCCTGATTTCAAAACCACTCTGCTCTAATGCCTCTCATGTACCATCATTTCTCCTGGATCTCTGGATCCAGTAACTGGTAAGACCTCTGAGATCTGGATATTTGTACAGCGCCTTATGCTCAAGTTTATAGATGGAAATTTCTAACCAAAGGAACACCTCAGGTCATCAAGTTAAAAAAAAAACTATAAAGCCATTCTGCAATTTAAAAATTTCTCTCTCATAATACGGCATCCTATAGATCAGATAGATAGATGAGAGGGAGAGAGATTCCAAATATTAACTCAGCCACATTTACAGATTGGATACTAGCATCCTTGATTTAGAGAAAACAACACTGACACTCAGGTCAGGTGATTTGTTCAAACTAACATAGATAATCATTAGAGAAGTAGAAACTCAGCACTCCATTCACTCTGCGCACTTCTCTGTTGATCAAATATTAGACACAGTCTGGTATTTCAGGTCTTAGAATCAGCACTCGGAGAAAAAATTAAAAAAAACCATCCTCAGTTCCTTGTGGGCTGTTGAGTCCATCACTGTGTTGATAACGGCCAGGAGCTGCCCTCCTTACACACCACAGTCTCTCCACAAAGATCACCGGGTGAACGACCACTAACAGAAAAGAATTCCCTGGCCTGACAGCCTGCACCTCACGTCCTCAGAGGCAAAATGAAGTTAAGAGCCTTCTCTTTCCAATTGCATCCTCCAAGACGATTTTCTCTTTTTCTTTCACCATGTACATCTGCTGATGTTTGAAGCAGAATTTTAGGGTCTGTAACCTCCAGGGGACGAACAGAGTCACGCAGCTGAAGCCCCCTGCGGCCGGGGGCGGAGGCGCAGTGCGTGGTAGACGGGAGTGAGGAGACCTGGGCTTTAGGCCTGGCTCCACAGTTAACCAGCTGTTTGACCTCAGGATGCTCATACCACAAAGGGAGCTTCACTTCTATGATGTATCAGCTGGGGGATCTTATTAACTAACCTCCTTACCTAGTGTCCTGGTGAATAATAACACCAGAAATGCAGCAGCATCAGAGCCTATGCTAAGGAACAGAAAGTACACAGCACAAACAATGTGAACAGAAAAGTGTCCCTTGGGTCCCTAAATCTCATTCAGTCTTCCATCAACCCATCCTAACTGCCAATTTTTATACCCAAATAAAAAGCATCCATTTAGTAAGTGGCTAGTGTGTGCCAGGGAGAGACGTATTCTCTTACTTAGTTTTCACAAAGATCAAGATGATACAGGCATCATTCCTCCCAGTTTGCAGTTGAGTGAATTAAATTTTAGGCCAGGTCACTTGATCAAGCTCACACGGCCAACATGCAGCAGTGCTGGAAACCTAACACTTGTCCCCATGACTCCAAGGTCCACATTCTCTCCACCTGTCCAGCTGCCTCCCTAAAATCATCTCCCATTCCTATCCTGCAGGAGCCAAAATTCTTTTTGGCCATCTCAAAACAAACAAATAAAACTTTTTCAAAGGAATTACTATACTGGCAACTGGAATATTTTCTCCCCTTTTTTAGATACCCAGCATTTCCAAGTCTGGTATGATTATCTTTCATAAGTTATTTTTTAAAAAGTAAAGGTCTAAGATGGACCATGACAATCACATCAAGAATGACTCAAGAAACTGCAAAGGCAAAAACAAGAAGGGAGAGAAACATGAAGCCCTTAAATTGAGGGACGCTCAGCCTAGCTGCTCCCAGCTCCTGTCACACAAGCACGGTCATTCCTGGTACGAGCTTCCCCACCATCAGTTGCTAGGAGCAGGGAGTGTCTGCATGGTTCAGAGTCTGGCCCTTTATTCCCTTTCTTTGAGACCTTTGTCAGGTCAGTCCCACAGTCCCACACCCAAGGGGAAGAACATCAGTGCCTGGCCTTCAGAGAACACCTCGCAGGTCTTGATAAAGGTTCTTTACACACATTACCCCCTTTTGCCTTCCACATTCCTGCACTGAGATAGCTAATTCACCTCTCACAGATGGCGTCACTTAATCTCAGAGATGCTAAGTGACTGTCCTAATATTATATAGCTAGTGAGTAGAAAGGCTGAGATTAGAACAAGTGGAGCCGGTGAAGTTTCAGAAATATTCATTAGAGGAGCAAGGACAACCAGTTTTGTAGATTCTCCCAGTGCTCTTTCATCCTATGGATTACCAGGCCTCTCCGGATTATAAAAATGAACTTGCTGCAGGAAGGTATGTCATAGCCAACTACGTGGACCCATCACGTACGTCATTGTGCATTCCCTGTGGTCCACATCCCCAGCACCCCCAACATCAACATAGAAGTTGGAACATAGGACCGTTCAGTACAGATCTAACCAGACACCGATCAGAAAGGGCCGCACCTTTGTACTATTGCCGAACCACCAGAAATAGGTCAGGGTCCCCAGCTGGCTGGGCCACACGACTGCACTGATGTTGACCTCCTTATTTCTGATGGCCACAAACGGAATTCGGAGGTGCACATGCTCCACAGGACCTAAGGGGATGAGAAAAACAATGTCAGTGCTCACAGTCCTGAATAAGCAGTCTATCACACTCCCAGATTCCTCCTCCTAACCCCTATTACCATCACCTGTGATAAAACAATGGTCACAAACTCACACATGTTGAGAAGTGTGTGTGTGTGTGTGTGTGTGTGTGTGTGTGTTTGTGCTTGAAATAAAGCATTACATATAATAAGGGAAGTCAAATTCGGCTTCAGATGTTTTTTCAGTGACACGGGAACATTATTTAAATCTGATGAGCCCAACTGAGAATGCTTATGAACTTCCAGTCCAAGGACAAAGCTAGCTTATTGGACACTTAGCCAATAAATAGGAAGGCAAACAGTGGTCGCTCTCATTTCTGGCGATTAGCCTGTATTGTGATTTGGGGTCAATGCACTAGATGGAGGGCGTGTCCATTATCCTCAATTGTTTATCGGTTCCACCTTGCTCAACGATCGGCCTTTGGGCCTGTCATCTGCAACCCTCACACACAGTGGGTGTCAGTGAGAAGCTGGCAAGGCTGTTTTATAAAAAGAGAAATGCACATCTCCCTAGATTGAAGGAGAAATAAGCACCAGGTTCCCAAATAAGAAAAAAAAAAAAAAGCTGCTTGCAAAAAGGTGATCAAACTTCTGTTTTTTTTCTCACTCCTCAGAAAACTGATACAAGCAGTCTCAAGTTCTAAACTAGCAAGTAAGAGAATATATTGGAACACACTCTATGCATAATAAGTAAGGATTTTAACTTAATTCATTTCCAAAATAACATGAGAAGAGGAAAACGCTGATGGGAAATGTTAATGCGTCAGCATTGCATTTAAGGGGTGGATATGCTATTTTTTTTTTAACTCTGTGGGATTTTCTCCCCAACCCCCACCCCTTTCTCTTCCTGTTTTTGTTCATTTTTTTTCCTATCCCCTTCTTTTCCTCCCTTTCTTCCTCTTTTCCTTTCCTTATATCTTTCCTACTTAACCAAATCCAGTTAAAATATTTTGTCTGCCCACACTCGGTTAGAGCACGTGTTCCTGGTTTCCACCATGACAGTGCTGATGAGCCAATGATCACAACCGTAGCATGGACATCTCTTTAGCCTGGGGACCTTGACTTCTTCTCAAAGGTGGGACATTTTTCAGGCCACTCAGCCTTTACTGTTTTATATCCTTGGTTATTCTGGAGGCAGCTCAGTTTAAAGGGAAGAAAACAGATGGACACTTTTCATTTCTGCTCCTGTTTAATTTTAGCTTATGACCTCTTCTCTATCTTCCAGAACCTTGACCCTACACAGACTGCTGCACTGTCCTCTGCCTTCCTTACATGAGTACGAGCATATGAAAGTAATGTGTGGATGTTAAAAGGACCACATAATTAATTATGGATTGGCATGATTTCTACCAACACCACCACACCAACACTACTTCTGTGTATCGTTGGGGAGAAGTCCGTCTTAAGACAGTGAGCATATCCTGTGTCATGGGTAAATTCATACTGAGAGAAACATGTTGGGACAGGATTAATGTTTGAGTGAGGAGATCAGACAGACCTGCGTGACACTGTCCAGATGGTATTTTCCCGAACAATCAACAAGGGACCAAGAATCCGCACGTTTACAGCGTGAAAATCCTCTCTGCCTGTGCTCTCACCTGACCCAGTCATCCGGCACCTCAAGACTTCGTCCAGGAAAGAATTTCAAACCTTGTCATTTCAGATGCACATCTGGCTAAAGGTTTAATTATTTTCAATAAGGAAGTCTGTTTAATTATTTTTGTATGGTTTGATTGTTGGTGAGAATTAAAAAAAAAGCACAAGGTGTGAAAAAACACTGGCCACTTTGGCCTGCTTTATTTACTCATTTTTAGGAGTTTATCTTATTTATCGCTCTTTGTTTTTTGTGTTTTACTGACGAATGTGGAAGAGAATGAGGCGATGGGGTGGGGTCCCTGGCCAGGCTGTGTCCTGGGAGGAAGGTAAGAAACCTGTGTCTTATATTAACATCTCAGACTCTTTAACGTCCAGCCTCAGATCTCTCATTCTTCTCCCTTTACCCTCAAAGTCAATACCTCTTTCCTTTTTTTTTTTTAATTGAAGTTTAGTCAGTTTACAATGCTGTGTCAATTTCTGGTATAGAGCATAATAGTTCAGTCATACATATACATACATATATTCATTTTCATATTCTCTTTCATTCTAGGCTACTATAAGATATTGAATACAGTTCCCTGTGCTATACAGTAGAAGCTTGTTGTTTATTTTACATGTAGTAGTTAATATCTGCGAATCTCAAACTCTCAATTTATCCCTTCCCACCCCTCTTCCTCCGGCAACCATAAGTTTATTTTCTATGGAAGTCTGTTTCTGTTTTGTTAATAAGTTCATTTGTCTTTTTTTTTTTTTTTTTTTTTTTAGATTCCACATATGAGTGGTATCATATGGTATTTTGCTTTCTCTTTCTGGCTTACTACACTTAGAATCACGATCTCCAGGTCCATCCATGTTGCTGCAAATGGCATTAGCTTATTTCCTTTTATGGCTGAGCAGTAATGCTTTGGTTCTTCTCTGTCTCCCTCAAAATGCGTGAAGCCCTCTCCCCTGGCCAGCTCATGAGAACCCCAGGCTTTTCCATAGTTCAGCGATGATGTCGCTATGACTCGTGGCCCAGGACAGGTTTCCCAGTTTTCTGTCGCTCATAAGCCTTGGCTGAACCACGGCTCACACTGTTGGGTCCTTTGATGCCCCAAAGTATAAAAGGTGACTTCCTTCTCCCTAAATCCATGCCACACACAAAAGGGACAGGGCTTCCACGAATTGGCACCCCAGCAAGCATGGCCACATTGATGGCAGCTTCCTGACAACCAGCGTGTTTGGGTAAATATCATCTTGAGACGCTATTTCCTTGAAGAAAACATGTACCAGCTTTTTAGGAAAAAAAATCCTGAGCCAGAAGCTCCAGGCTTCAACCTACAGACAAACCACAGATCCGGGAGAAAAAGCTGAACAGATTCAGAAGAGGAAACAGCAAACTCCTAAGATCCTCACTGTCACATGGTGGCTCTTTTTGATAAAAATCTAATAATCTGTGCGAGATTGGTTATTACAGGCAGCTAGCAGCTACTTTTGTTAGCTAATGGCCCAAGGTGAGGCCAAGAGCAGTTTCCACTGTAGTAACCGTCTGGTAAATGTAGCCATGATTGATTTGGAGGGAATTATGAGCAAGATAAAAGTTTCAAGGAACATTTCCTCCTTCACGCACATAACCCGCAGCATAAACCTACTCCTTGCTGTTGTGTTTTTTGCCACTGAGGCACCTTGGTATTTGTGCCCAGAAGACAAGGCCCACTCTTGGCAGAATTAGGAACATGGGTTGGGCAGGGGGTTGGAATAGAGGAAAGTAAATCCGTTTGAACTTTGTCTTCATTTTTAAATGCAGCAGAAGTGCCAGGTGGCAAGTTGACAGGAAATACGTTGTAATGACTATACAGGTAGCATTCGTCCTGTGCTGAGCTGGGTGCTAAGGGGCATTTTGCACATTGTACAGAAAAACATTAACAGAGCTCTGAAATTGCCGTCCTTAGGAAGACCTGTGTGTATGATTGGCCCTTTGTGGCATCTGGGAACTTGGCCCTGGGAGTGTTTCCAATCAACAGTGGGCTGAGAAGAGTGGTTCACTCTGCCTAGACTATGTTTGCCAATGAAATGGTTTCCTCGAGGAGTCTGGAATTTTGGTATCAGCCAGGCAGAGGATTGCTTCTTGAACCATCCCCCCAAAAAACCATGGGCACTGAGTCTCCAGCGAGCTCCTCTGTAAGCAGCTCTTCACACGTGTTGCCACAGCTCACTGCTGGAGGAAAGCTGTGTGCTCTGTGTGACTCTTGGGTGTGTGCACCTGGTTTCCTGCAGACTCAGTCCCACAGGCCTTGTCCCTTTGCTGACCTTGCTTTGTCTCTCTTCACTATAATAAGTCACAGTCAGGAGGTGGGACTAGATGCTGACCTTATGAGTCCTTCTAGCAAATCACTATGCCTGGGGGGAGGTGTCTGGGGGACCCCAGACACAGACACGCGATCCAGTTTGATTCTCACAGCCTCGCCACAGTGTAAGTACTAAAGGTGAGGGGTCAGAGGTCTGTGAGGATTAAAAAGTCTGATCAATGTTAGACATTTAACAGAGGGATATGATCAGAATTCAAACACAGGGCTCCCTTGCGCTAAACCTGCCTCGGGAACACCTTGACCACCACCTACCTGGGTTTCTGACCCGGTGCTTCTAGGACAGAATTACTACAGTGGGTGTAGTGTGGTCATCACCACTTGGGCTCTCAATGGCTCATGTCTAGCAGGACCGCCCCCCACAACACACCAGAATACAAACCCTGCAAGGGCAGGGCCATCTCTGCATCGTTGCCTCCCCTAGCAGGATGCCTTGTGTACGTACATTCAGACCTCAACAAACAGTCCCTGAATACATGAGTGAATGATCAGGTGTGTCATTTGTGTTTCCTGTTACTGTGACTAGAGTCCTGTGAAGCAAGGTACCAGTTAGGACTAAGCCATTTTAAAACTGAAGTCAGAAGACCTAGAGAAGAAATAATTTATGTCATGGTCGTGTAAGCCTGGCATCTTTAAGGATGCAACATACATAATCCAGGTCTTTTTCATGTACTTCCCTCACCACTGCTGGTCCTTATGCTACTACAGTGACCAGGATGCGAGGAGATTAGCTAGGTTACTGTTTCCCAGGGATCTTTTAAGTGTAAGTGGTTTATATAGTAGAGTTTATATCATTACTGAGTTGTTAATAGGAAAGGTGTCCCTTGTTTTCAACTAGATTCTGCTAAACCATACAATTTGCACCATATATAGCATGTTATCCCAAATACTGTGGATATACGAGAACCACACAAGTCCTTAGACCCATAAATGTCAATATAAAGGTAAAATAAACCAGTAACAGCCTCATAATAACATTTCCTTGACCCAACATTTTAAAATCCTATTTAAGTTTCAGTTTATGTGAGTCAAGCTCCAGGAGAGCAAATACACAAAATGCATCCAGTATAAACAACTGTTCTGGAACTTTAGCCATTGTTCTGGATGGTGCCAGTAGCCAGGAAATACATTCTAGGCCAACAAAAATATCTTGGAGAGTTCTTAGAATGATTTACAACTGGAATGAAGTTGAAGTAACTTTGGATGTAAGAATTAAGTTATTTTGTGTGCTCTAGTTCTCTATTTAAAACAATCTCGGCATGTGTTTCTTCGATCCCTCCTTGGCTCTTCCAGGGGAGATAACAATTTACTTTGAGTTGTGCCACCTTCATTCTTAGCAGCTTGAGAATGCTCCTGTGGCCGGGAATGAGATAAGTATCCTCTTTCTGTATTAAGGAGTCTCCAAATCAAAGGGAGGGCACTTTTACTGGAATGTGTGTTTGCATGTACACACTTACATCAGAACAGAGTTCTGAAAAGGAGGGACCAGTAGATAATGTTATCCAAATTTTCAAAATAATCAGCCTACTTCAGTATCATGAAACTCAACCATAGATGAGCCCACTTCTCAATTTTTTGATTGGGGTCACCATTTGGGGTAGCAGTCACACCAGATCCAGCCCAGCTTGGAATCCCAGGAAGTTCGGAGAGAGGGAGTTGTCAACTGGGAGAAGAGTTAGAGAGGGGATGGCTCATGCTACTTACAGACCACGTGCAGGAAGAGGACGGCTGTGTCCGAGCCCAGGCTGTTCTCTGCATAGGCTGTCACCTGGAAGATCCCCGCACTCTTGTACACGTGCTTGATGCCATCCTCGATGGGGCTGAAGTTAGCGTAGGACACTGCAATCCCATCCCCGAAGTCAAGCTGAATGTTTGTCCTCTGGAGATCACCCTGCAGGGGGACTAGCAGTTGACCTGGGCCCATTCACATGGTCCAACCTGCCTCTATCTGATGTCTGGTCCTGTGCCTTCAGCATCACCCTCTGAGGACCTGCAGTCTCCTCCAGGGGGCCGAAACACCCTCAACACAATCATCAGACTCCTATCTGATATTCACTGTGCACAATGAGCAGGTACCACGGACCTATTGCCCTTGGATGCCCAAGCTCAGGGCAGCGTGATTTGCTTGAAACTGGCAATTGTGGATAAGGTAGTGCCTCCGTGAATCTCTGAAGTGGAGAAGCCAAGGGCTTCCCTGGCCACCTCACACACATGGTTTAATTATTCCTCTCCTGGGTGGTCACCGTCATCATCATCATAGAAACAGCTAACAGAGATAAAGTTTCTTTTCAGTTCTAAGCAATTAATGCCCTCACAACTCTATAATGTAGAAAGTATTACTGTCTCCATTTTAGAAATGGGGACAACAATCAACTAAGTCATTAGACCAAAGTTTTGCAGCCAGTCGTGGAAGAGCTAAATTTTAAACCCGGGCAGTCTGAGGTCAATACCAAGACTCTCAACCACCATGCTGTAATTATAATTGTTCCTATTTTTAGTGTTTATTATTATGTTCCAAGCATTATGCTAATCACTTGGCACATATTATATAATACCACCTTCAAAATAACTCTATGAGATAGGATGATTATTTCCACTCTACAGATGAATACTGCATACCAGCCAAAATTATATTGGTGCTCTGTTGATCTTGGATTTTCCTTACACCTGCCCAAACCTCCTCTTCCCTGAAGCCTTTTCTATCTCGGCCCACAGATGTTTCTGCCTCTTGGAAGTCCAAGAGCCCCCTGGGTGCTGCCTGAGGATGTGATGTCAGGGGCTGACTTGAGTGAGTTGCACCACCCCAAGCTGATCTTAGCTTCTTAAGCCCTGATACTGAATCCCACTACACTGTCCTTCTCCCCACTATATTGGGCCAACATTTTGGATAAACTCCAATGAATATGACCATAAGATAAAGAGCCCAGGTGAAAAAGAAGAATTAGATCTCTGCTTATTTACAAAAAATGGTTGGTAGAATTAAAGGAGAAATACATCATTTTGGAATTACGAGCCAGTCCTTCTGCCCCGTGAACATGCATCCATCACAGTTTCACTGTCTGTCTCTTCCTCCATGGAAACCCAGATGTGAGTGAAATATTGATAGGTGCTCCCTTGCCCCCCACACAATGTCAACTACCCTTGAGTTTATGAATATAAATTAAAGTGGAAATGAACTGAGGGCAAGTCAAACGGATAAGATTATGGCTCTTCACACTCATTCAAGGGAAGGTTTTTATAGTGCTGGTCCTGGAAACTCCCTAGGGGAAATGTGATAATGACCTCCTCTGAATATTAAGGTTAATTCAAGTACCCAGTGTGGATGAAGGCTGAGGAATCTGTCAACCCAGGATAAGGGACCTTCCCTGTCCTGTCCTGTGTGGGCCAGACTTTAAAGGTTTCTAAAGTATTCACAGTTAGGGAAAAATCTCCTGGCCTGCTTTGGTCTCTTTCCAAGATCTCAAGAGCACATAGCAATTTGCATTTAAATTTAGAGAGCTTTGTAAATCAGGCAAGCTTTCTTGCCCCAGAAGCTCAGCAAGGAGTGCCTGAAAACTTCCCTGGTTTGGAAAGAGATGAAACAACTCATCTAGGAAGCCAGAAGCACACAGCAGAGCTATTTCCATACTGGCATGAATGAACACAGTCTGATTTTACTGCCCAGATTGCAGAAGACCTAATGGAGCAGGTAGCTGATGGAAAGCAACTTATGTGACATTCTTTGTAAAAATACATTTAAAGAATTGGGAAAATCTTTCTCCACCTTCACACTCATAAATTCAAGACCCTTCGAAAGCCTTGCGGGCATTTCTAATCAGTGGGATTAAGAGTTTAAAAAAAAAAAAGGCTCTTGAAAGCAACAGAAAATAATGTGAATTCCCTTCTTGCGGCAAAGTTCACAGTATATGGTCTAATGGTGATAAACAGTTCATTAACAAAGCATAGCCTACAGGGAACCTCAAAGAATATGTTCAGATCTGTACCTGCCCGGAGAGAGACAAGTTGCCCCCACTTCAGCCTGCGTCTGTACTGTGGGATGAAGGGAAGAGGGAGGGTCTCTAAACATCCCAAGCCCTCTTTCTCGCCGTCTATCTTCTCGCAGAAGCCTTAGCTTCTCATCATTGACTTTGTTAGGAGGACCTATGGGAACACGATCTTCCTTTTCTTCTCTCTCTGAAAGTGGGAAACGGCTTGCTTGCAAGTTCTGACTTCGAGACCCGGGGGTGTCTGCTCCTACCTCCTCCATAAGGATGATGAAAGTCGCATTGTGCCCCTGCTCTGCCACCAGGCGTCCATCGGTCGTCACCACGTGGAGGCCGTGAGGGGCTTTTCCGGGGCACATCTGGGCCTTGGCGGTGTACTTCTCCCTCAGTCCGTCCGTGCAGTTATTGGATACAATCCGCCGGTACCTAAGGGGGATCGACCATTACCAGCAGTGCGGTTTGTGCTGTGCGTGCGCGCATGCGCGTGGCCGCGCCCAGTGGCGCGCGCGCAAGAAAGCAAGAGTGAGCCAGACATCCCGCACAGCGGCGCCGGAGAGCCGAGTCCCAGAGAAGACGGCCATTTAGGGAGCCAAACGAGTGCCGAGAAACCACTATCCCTCCATCTCGGGAAGAGTAGCTCTTTAAACATTATTATTGATCCTACCTGCTGAGCCACGGATTGCATCAGTGTCTAAACCAGCCAAGAGAAATCAATGTCTGACTCACACAGGCCAGGAGGAGGTGGACCCACTGGACTGTGGAAGCAAGAAAAACATACGCTTCTCTCTCCTCCCTGAGGCCAGAAAGCAGCTAGAAGATCAGCCTTTTTCTAACTGATTACTCAGGAAATCCCTCCTTGTGTCCCCTTACCCGGGACATCACCCCATCTCCTAATGCCTTACTCTGAAGCCACCTATGCTATTTTGTAGCATATCTTCTCTCCTTGCTAATATTTCATTGCCCACTCAGCACAAATGCCAGGTAAGAAGCACACGTTTGAAACTCCTACTGAATCCTGCCGTGGTCAAACTGCCTCTGAGAAGTTTTCATGAGAAAACCTCTCCGACAAGTGCTGAGACCTTCTAGGATAAGGGCATCTTTGTGCACAGCGATGACATGTCATCACGCTTGACCCTGGACCCCAGCAGGTGAAGCCGAGCCGAGAGCTTGCCCACAGCTCTGACCTGCATGACAGACATTATTTCCAGGCATACTGCTATCTGTAAGGCTGCATAAAATCAACATTCTGGTAAAAGCACATAAAATAAATGCACCACCACCACCACCACCACCATCAACATCACATCACTCTTCTTTCACCCTTTGTGTCAGGAGTAATTAACCAATCCATCCATGTTGCCTTCTTCTGGTGGCCTTGAAAGTAGATGAAACCGAATTTTTTATGAGTGATATCCATCCTCCACTATACCTGATATTTCCCCTCCACCCCACCCCCAATACCACTGAATTATCGGTCCTACATCTCCATCCAGAGATCTCGGGAAGATGTTAAGCAAATGCTGTAGGTAGTTATTGCCTTGGATAGAATTACAGTGCATCTTCTTGTGCATCTGTATTACTTCTGATTGCCAGCTGAGTTCATAACAGCTGTGCTGTCCAATACAGTAGCCACTTTCCACCGAGGCTACTGAGCATCTGAAATGTAGTTAGTGTTGCTTGATGAAATGATAATATTTTGGACATACTGGGTGAAATAAAATATATTATCAAAATTAATTTCATCTTTTTTTACAAAATCTTTTTCAGTGTGGCTATTACAAAATTTTACATTACATATGTAGCTCCTATTAGAGTTCTTTTGGTCAGCCCTGGTCCTCATAATCAAACTTTTATCATCTATACTTTCCTGCCAACCTTTAGTCATTTAGAATTCTGCTAGTTAGTTTTACTCATGATAAATATATTGCTGGGTACCATATCCTAATGCAAACTTGGTATCATCTACTCTTCCTCTTCAACCTCAACTGGCCAACTGGTTGACACTTTATAATATGAAGCAAGATTTAAGCTGCCTAGAGATATATGCAGACATTGGTAGTGGAGCTTTTGAAAAATTAACAATTTTCCCTTTTCATCTCCCTGATTTATTTGGTGTTTTGGTACCCCTAACTTTCTTAATACTGGGGGCACCTACACATGTCACATGATCATTTGGAAGTCCTAACGCAATTCTCTTTCAACTGTGTCCAACGTATGCTCTGGCTAGGAATTTGGTAGTCTAGCTGATTACTTGTCTCCATTATGTTTCTCTTCCTCAAACTTCATAGCACTTCATTCTCTGACACCATGTGTCTTTAAGTTTCCACGTGTCTGTAGCTCAAATGGCTTAAAAGCCTAAATCAGGTACCTACAATAAAATGACATCAAAAATGTTTAAACCTCAGCGCAGGTCCAAGGAATAGCTCCCTAAGAACCAAATATTTGACTAAAGCTATCTATGTTTTTCAGAGTATCTCAGACTACTCAATATATCTCTTCCATCATGTTTTGTTTTGTTTTGTTTTCCTCTGCAGATGTCAGTTGGGTAGATACGACCCTTACTATTCATTTACAACCAGGTAAGGTAAGAGTGAGTAAGTGAAATTGTGAGTAATTTGTGTGAGGTGTTAGAAGATCCATCAGAATAGCTGAGATGGATTCCAGGACATCTAGATCACTCAGTGCCCATCTAGATCTCCTAAGTCAGAAGCTGCATTTTAACAAGATCCCCAGGTGATTCATAGCACATTAATATTTGCGAACTGCTGTCTTAGACCACCAAGCCACTTTTGAAATCTGTTCATAGAAGCGGTGAAGCAAAGGCGAAGACAACAAATCTCCAAGGAAATTTTTTTCAAGCATCTGAGTAAGTAATAAGTAGGCAAAGAGAAACACACATCACTTGACAATCATAGAAAGTGTGCCTTGACCTTCTTATAAGGGGTTCCTAGGATGGGCATCTTAAATTTTCATTTTAAAATGTCCTCATCGGTCTATGAGAGCATCAGTTCATCTGTCTAGAGGACACTGTAGTATTTGCACACCACTTGTGTTCATCTATTTCACTGAGACCTGAAATAACAAGGTGGCATCTCTTTCCAGAAAAGAAGACCTGAACCAAACCAATAGCTATGGTCTGTTGAAGGCAAATAACAAAATGTACTGAAATCTGAGTAATCAGAATTTCTTCTGATGGTCCTAAAGAGCTAGTCTCAGGTAAGACCCCCTCAGTTTTTCTCAGAAGCCACCCACTGTAAACGAACTCTGTCTCTCCTCCATCTTGCTTCAGAAGCAGTGCTCCTTTGATCCCAACTTAGGGAACTAGGGAAGCAGTCAGTAGCGTTCCTTCAGGTGTTTAACTTACCCAGTGCTGTTAAGGTAGCTTTGACCAAGGCTGCAGTCCTTTGATGGGGATGCGGGATTGTACCAGAAAGCTGGGACACACTGGCTCTCTCCATGTCTCTCATAGCCATAGTCACTGTCCGGAAAATGAACATTGCATACTGGTGTAGATGCACAAATGCTAAAAATATCCACAGACACACACAAATACAAACAGCCCTAGAGCCACCCAGACCCCTGCAACACATTCTTTAAATATTCCCAGTGAAGACAAATGTTCATACTTTGAAAACAGATTTTCAGATTTAGAAATCATCCCATTCAGAGTCCAGTACAGAGAGAAGACATAGTGGATTATCAAATTAAGAGTCCAGGTGTTCAAAGGTATGGATATACACAATGTGGCAGGTACACTGGCTTGGAGTAGGTGTGAGGGATGTTGTAAGCTTAAAAGTACACTTTGGATCACAGTGGAATTACTGACATAAGTAGATGACAGCCAAGAAGATGACTTTAAAGGTCAAAATTAACTTCTCTGTTGATTTCACATTTTATTCCAAAATGGATTTCATTGATCTTATTTTCATTTTTCCTGGAAATTCTCTCTCAAACACATATATGCATTTGTATTTACACAGACACATCCAGTCATTTCAAACTTTTCCCAACTATATGTAACACAGGTCCCCCATTTCCTTCAGGAAAAAAACAAAACACAAAAAACTAAATTGTAGCTCCTTTTCCATGTTTTTTTTTTCTTTTTTGGGGGTAAAAGCCTAGACATAATAAAATGAGGAAAGAAAGTCAAGTATGATCCACTTCTTTTCTCCGTACTCCAAAATGAGGAAGTCCCAGACCAGTGTAGGAGAGGGGTGCTCCCACCTGAAATAGTCATAGTGTTGCCTTACTTCTTGGAATTTCATAAAACTCCCAGAAACATAAATGTCAGGATCGAAAAAGAGCAAGAAAGTAAGAATTATTGCTTTTGTAACCAACCCCTGGTCACTGAAGGTGGCTTCATTTGGCAGGAGAAATCATACTTCTTTTTTTTTTTAAATGTGTTTTTACTTATTTATGTTTTTTTTTTTTTCATGGAGGTATTGGGTATTGAACCCTGGACCCCATGCATGCTAAGCACACACTCTCCCCACACTCTCCCCACTTCAGGAAGTCATGCTTGTAAGTTAAGTGCTCAAGGGTTTCCTGAAACCCACAGACAGGGCAGAACCATCTGGACATCTGAATATTGATCCACTGAGTGTTAATGAAACATAAAACAACCAGGACTTCACTCTCTCCAGACCCACACCTCTTTTCTTTTTTCTCCCATATTCTTTGAGCCAAGATTTAATTAAAGTCCAATGAAAATGGAGGCAAACTGTGTCTGTGGGTAACTAGGATAGGAATGAAAGGGACATGGGAAGAAAACTTGAAGCCTGCGTCTATTCATTACTCAATACGTGTCGTGACAAAGAAGTGCAAGAATCCCTATCCTCTGGGGGCCTGCAGTCTTTCAGAGAGAGGAAAACAGTGTGCCTCAAGTTCAACAAAAGAACAGAGTAATACAGGATGACGTGGAGCACGGGGATACCATGTGCAGCAGTACAGTTAGGAAGTATCCATAGACAGATGAGATTCTATACAGTATCTTTTCAGTCTGGCCCCACCCTACCTTCTTATCATCTTTTTCTACAACAAACTCAAGCCAACCTTTCAACCCTCTCTGTGTGGGTTACACCCTGGGCTTTTGAAGCATTCTCCCCCTTTCTGTGTTTGGCAGTTGCCTACGTATCCTTCTCCAATATCTAGGTCCCATGAGGTCATCCTTGCTTCTCCAGACAAAATCTTTGTGGCCATAGGATTTTGGAAACATTGAGGCTACAAAATAACAGACACCTCTGTTGGTTGGTTTTATCCACCAGTGTAAGAGTCTAGAATAGTACCTAGGAAACAGACGCACAGACATAGAAAACAAACTTATGGTTACCAGGGGGATAGGGGGTGGAGAAGGATAAATTAAAGGGTCTGGGATTTGCAGATACTAATATACATAAAATAAATAAACAAAAAGGTCCTAATACATAGCACAGGGGCCTATATTCAGTATGTTGTAATAGCCTATAATGAAAAAGACTATGAAAACGAATATATATAATATATACACATATATATAATTGAATCAACTATACTGTATACCAGAAACTAACATAACATTATAAATTAACTATACTTCAATTAAAAATAACAAAAATTAAAAAAAATAAAAATAGAATAGTAGCTAGGACATTTCAGGTGTTGAATAAATATTTACTGAGTGACTGAATATTTCAATTACATTTTAAAATGATCGCACTAACTATCCCACCGCCCTTGGTCTATTTCTGCCAGGAGGCTGTGAGCCCGGAGTTGACTCTCCAGTGCGGCCCACGGAGAGCATCCCAAGCACTCAACAGATGCCTGTGGAGTGAGTGTGCGCTCAAGGCATTGCAAATAGTGGCGCTCAAGACCAGCTTTGACATGGCATGTTTACATGAGCCTGGAAGAACAGAAGGAGAAAGGGGCATGTCAAAGTAACCTTTCGCAGTGACTGGAGATCTTCCAGCCTGAGAGTTCACGTGGACTCTGTGTTGCGCTAGCTGGTAACAGCCCCCGAGATAACTTAAAATTTCAGGAATTTTGCAAGTTACCTTATAGCTGTTAAACACAGCTATTATCAAAACTTAAGCTATACAAAATTTCAATTAAATAAATCCTATTTAAAAGATAATAAATACTCAAAACATGGAAATTCCTCATTATGTCACTGTGTATTATTATTAAATGCTGCAATAAACATTATATATAAATTGTCATTATACATTATTATGGTACTTATGCTCTCTCATGTCATTTACCTCTATGTATCTGTATGGTAGAAATACATGTGCTTCCCAGTTCTGCACTCACTGATGTCAGGTTGGTAGCTTGAAATCGGCTATGGTAGGAATATTTACAGCCTTCAGCAAACATTACTCATCAGGGCTTATTTATTTATTTTTTTATTTGTTCCCAGAGAGCCAGTAGTTAAGTATTTACCAGCACAGCACTGAATATCTGATTTCTAAGTATTGTTTATCTGCAGAAATACTGGGGCTGTGGCGTGTCTGCATCGCTTCTAGAATATCCCTTGATTGCTTTATGAGGTTAATCCAGTGACTGTCCTGTTAATCCTGAGAAATACTAGTAATCTTTTTGTACTCTCCTATGCAGCTCTGGGAAGGAGAGGAACATCGTAATCCTCTTTGCTAAAAGTAACCATCTTTAGTTCGGTTCAGCTCTGCTACCTGTTAGCAATGCAGTCATTTAAAAAGGTGCACCAGGCATGCTGCTTGGCCCCAAAGAGAAAAAGCACCTGAATATTTAATAACATGAATGGAAGCATCACTGGCTGCCCCCTCGCTGTGGACACCTTCATTAACTTCTGCTAAATATATGTTAAAATCTCTCATACTGCCCAAAATCTCCCAAACTCCCTCTCAGCACTGGAGTTCTCATGATTTCAACAAACAAGCAGTTCCAGCTGCTGCTCCAGCTTCCTGGGGAAAGGTGTTTTATCTGGTGAATTGTGACATTTGGAGAGAATGAACCAGAAAGTTTGACTTGCCTCAGGGAAGTAAACTGCCACAGCTTCTGCAAACACACAAGCAGTTTCCTTCAAGAGATAAGTCATCTCTGTGTCTCCCTTGACTACAAAAGGGTTTATAACTTCTAAAATGTTAGGGGAAAACTTGCCCATTTCCAGGGACCTGTGTGTCCTCCAAACCCCATCGCGGGAGAAGCCTTAGAGGATTCAAAGAAGGAATAGACAAGGAAAGGTTCAGAAATCAAAAAGCTTCTGCATGTCAGAATAGGAAGGGACACTTGCATTCCTTGGGTCTAGTCCCCTCAGGTGACAGATTGGAAAGAAGAAGCAAAAAGAGGAGAAATGACTTGTTAGAGATTGTACAGAGCTGACGATGTCAGCCAATAATGGTAATTGATACTTCTGACCTCTGGTTCAACATTAGAAAAATCCCATGAAACACTCATTTAATCATCAGTAGGGAGGGTCCCCTGGTCCCCAAGAATGACATTCTGAGCCTCTTTGAGCCAGCCAAGAAGCCAAAGTCTCTGCTGGCCCAGGGGTAGCGGGTGTCTTACTCTCAGATCATGCACAGCCATGTAATAGCCTCATTGACTCCCAGTTCCTCCATTCTCCCACTTGGGAGTTGAAACTCTCTGATCAGTGTTCCACAGGTGTTCCTGTCTCATTTTAGGAGACAGGATAGCACACCGGGTTTGGGATCAGATACACAGAGCTTTTTGGCAGGCACAGAATGAACACTTAGCAAAGAGAAGCAACCACAACAAAAACAATGGAATAAGAATTAACATCATCATTTGCTAAAGCATAAGCCTAAGAACAGCTGTAGAGATAGAAAGATAATTACATCCAAACCATTTCAGAAATTATTTGAAAAACCAAACAATCACTGCTCAAGTATTTCTCCAAATCTAATCCTTAGCTACCCATCCGCCCTTATCCCTCTAGTCATCTTCATCCATCTGTTTTCTCTGATGTGCTGCCCACTTTCCTTGTGCTTACTCAGCCGCAAGTCTACACAGCTTCATCACTGCCTCCTGCAGGAAGCCTTCCATCATTACTCCAGTCCTCAGTGATTGCTTTACTCTGACGGTTCCCAGCACTTGCAGCTAGGGCCAATGCTGTCCCACAGAACTTTCTGTGCTAATGGAAACATTTTACATCTATGCTCTCCAATATGGTAGCCGCCAGCCACGTGTGACTATTGAGCACCCAAAATGTGGCTGGAACTGGAGAAATAAATGTTTAATTGTATTTAATTTTAATGCAAGTAACCGCACATGACTAGTGGCTACTATATTGTACAGCATAGGTCTGGATCATAAAATTCAGCACCCAATTATACTCTTTATTATTTGCTGTTATGCTTTCTTTGCACCCAATAACTCTGGTTTATACATCTTCGATTTTCTCACCATGCCTAGTCTACAGAAAAAATACACCTGATTGAGCCCTACATGCAGAATATTAAAGATCGAATGGATTTCAGATACCTGAATTTATGTACGATAGTACTGCAAATCTCTCCCTCTCTCTCTCTTCCACATTACCATCTGATAAACCTGCTGTGTGGATCTGGAATCATACTGGATACGGAAGGTAAACTCTAAGACATACTAAGACTTAGGACTCTGGAGTCAGAATATTTTTATTTTGAATGAGTTATACTTAACCTCTCTGTATCTCCATTTCTTCATCTATAAAATGGCTATCATAACAGACTGTCCTTCCAGGAGCTGGTTGAGAAGATTAAGTGAGATAATCCATCTAAAGACCTTGGTACCTCAATTAAAAAAAAAAAACTTGGTACATAGCAGGTGCTCAGCAAATTATTGCTGCCTGAGTGGTTGGGTGAGTGAGTAAGAAAAGAGAACGACTGGGCATCGTCTCTGGTCCGACCTGGTTTCTCATTGAACAAATGCATTTGGACCTCCCAGGGGCCACCTACTTCCTAGGAGGCCTCACAGGACTTCAGAACAGCCCCCTTTTCCGACTACCCACCAGTCTCTGACAGACTTACTTCCCAGGGAGAATTCGTTCCCGGCCCCTCACAGTGCCATGACAGAGTTGCTGCAGAGTGAGTCGCTACAGTAAGCATGAGGCTGGGGGATTTATGAGGTCATTAAGTAGAAACATCAATATTTATGCAAAATTCATACTTATTACTGACACCCGCTCTGGGCGGAAGGGCAAAAGTTGTGACAGTCAATGTTCTACAAATCAATGCATCTGAGAATCTACTGAACCTTCCTTCTTCAAACAGAGGACGGATACAGGTAGAAAATACCAGTCCTTTGTGAATCCAGGCTGTACTCCTTAACTTTTCCACCAAAATCAAGACATTTAAGCCACCTTCCCCAGTCTCCACTCCCTGCTATCTGAGACTTAAAAGTTGCCTGGACCGATCAAAAGAACATGACCTGACTTGGCTTAGGAAAAGGATCATGTGGAATGTGCATGGTAATCACTTACACTAACCCAACAGGGCTTTTCAGCTTCCTTACCCACCAACAAACAGTTCCTGGTAGGAAGGGGCACTGAGAAGGAGACAGGGCTCTGAAGCGGCTGCCATACTTGACTTTCCAGCATGAGCATTAATGACAAACAAACTATATTTGATGGAGAAATTATATTTTTAACCAACACCTTTGTTTATTGAAGTTGACTTAAAAAAAAATAACAAACAAAATTTAAATACTCAGCCCCACTGTTCATGAAAACCACCATAAAAACAAACAAAACCCAGAAATTTCAGAAATCAAATTATTTCTTCCATACTCAAAAGTAGTGCAAAAATACTTGTCCCATGATTTTTTTTTTTTTTTTGGCTTTTGTTCTCAGATTAGAACTACTAACATAGCCTCAGGTCTTGTGTGTCAGTTTATCCTACTTCAGACTCAAGTGGTTCTATCTTCTGTTTAACATGAGGCATGATAGGCTATAGAAAGGTAAATACATGATGTCTTATACACATCTGCCCTCCAAATTCTATAAATTCTTCTTAAACACCATACACCTCTCACAATTCTAGTACCAGTGGCCAAAAGACTTCATGCGGCATTGGTTTAGAGTTGGTGGAACATTCTACATTAGACCTCGTCACCAGCAGTTAACCTGGGTTATCTGAGGATAAGTTTTAATTTTTCAATAACTCAACTTGGGGACCCTATTTCTTCTGAAAAATAAAGTAATAAAGACCTGTTGGATTTCTTGAGACATGGCATGATACAGAAGAGAGAGCGTGGGATTCAGCTAGACTTACATTTGACCCTCACCTCCTTCTCTCCCAGCTTATCTACCCTTGGTCAAGTAACTTACATTCCAGAGGCTAAATTTCTTCTCACTAAAGTGTCAAAGTAACAATGCGACATTATAGGGTGCTGGGTCCAGGTGGTGCCTCTACCAATGCAAGTGTGAGAACCACAGAATGTTTCGCAAGGGCTTCCCCCTCACCCCACTTTACTTATAGATGCATTCTGATAGCAGTTTCCAGAGAAAGGTTCAGAAATATTTTTAGCAAAGCTATCAGCATTGAAATAAATGGATAACACCCAAAGGTACAACTGTGAAGATAGTGCTTCTTTGGATGTATAAACTCTGGTTTATGTGCTAAACAGCCTATGGGGATCCCTTCACCGTGGAGGAGATGATTGACAACCGCAGCAGCAAAAGGTGCCACATGGATACCCGTGCCATTAGGATAAATTCCTTACTCACATTGACGGTGTATGTGAATTCATTTATGCCTCCCTGGGACCCAATGAGATACATGCTGGATATTTACATTGTACAGCCCAGGAGGTGAAGTCATAGAGACTAGGAAAACTTCCCAAGGTCAAAACCTGAATATCAGAGCCGGGATTTTTTTCTTTTTCCAGGCTAGTAAATATTAATGGAATTGCTGAAGGAAAAAACGTATTTGTGTTACAGTTCTTACTCCTTCTCCATTGCAAGGTTTCCCAACAACGGGTGAGGTCTGGCACAGCTCAGAGAGACATGGGAGAAAATGTCGCCTGACACATGCAGAGACAGAGACACGAGGAAGCCTGATATTCACGTTCTGAATATTCAGCTTGACATCAGCATGTCATGCACCGTCATTCTGAGGGGCCTGCCGGGTACCTTGCTATGACTATTTTTCTGGATTGTGATTAATAATTAAACATTGTTCTTCCCAAGATGAAAATATCCTTTGTTTCCAAGGGGTCAAAAATGCTACAGATGGGGACCCTGCCATTCTAATTAAATTCCATTTGGCACATCCCTCCTGGATGATTCCTGTTAAGTCAAGCTTTTCAAGGTGTGAGTTCGGGGATGAGGGGCAGGGAGGAAGCGGGCACAGTCTTCTAGTGGTGCTGTCACCAGCTGTAGCCCTGGTAGGAAGTGGGGGATGAAGGAGGGCTTCCAACACAAATCAGGCTGGAAGAAATGAGGATGGAAGGGGTGAGGCTGCTGTTCTGGACCCGTTTGGACTTACTTCTGTTATTAGAAGCCAGAAAAGCCCTGATGCCACTGTGTCATTATTCTGCCCTATCCATGTTTATAGGCTGATCCCTAAGCCCTCAGCTGCTTTGTCTTTTCACCTGGGATGGGTTATGAAACTATATAAATTGAACTTCAGCTTTTGACTGTGATGCAGAGGAAGAATTCATCCAGAAGGGTTCAGGGTAGGATCACCCCGTGATCACCAATGGGATCCCCCATTCCCAGACTGGGGAAGGTTTTTGACTCTCCTAGAAGAAACAATACTCAGAAATATTGTACAACTATTTGATGCTTACTATGGGCCAGGCGCCAAGGATGCCACAACGTCCAAAATTCCCACACTCATAGCACTTACATTCTACTGGAGAGAGACAGACCATAACAAAGCAACCAAAAGACGATCTCTCCATGTGGGATTAATCCTAAGAAGACAACAACACAGGGTGATATGCCAGAGAGTGCCAGGGTGCAGGTGAGATTAGATGGTCCCAGAAGGCACTGCTGTGGAGCTGATGTTTTTGCTGAGGCATGACTGAGCCAAAGGTGACAGCCATGCTGAGATTTGGAAGAAATCCTTGCATGTGCTGTTTTCTTTGCCAGGAATGAGCTTGGTTAATCAAGGTTCAGGAGATGGTGTGTGGCTGCAAAATGGTGAATGAGGGGAGAATGGTAAGAAGTTAAGGCATGATGGTAGTGGGTCAAATCACCTACAGTGGAACACGCCAAAAAAAGAGCAAACTGGATTATATTTCAAGGGAGAGGAGATGCCATTGGAGTGTTCTAAGCATAGGAGTGGTAAGATCTGATTTGGATTTTTAAAATATAATTTTGGTTCCTCTGAGGGTAGATTTTAGGGTGACCAGGATGGAGGTAGAGAGTGAGTTAGGAAACTGTTGGAATGATCCAGATTGCAGGAGACAGGTACAGGTGCTCTGAGTTAGAATGTGTTTTGGAAATAGAGACTCACAAGGAAAAGGGAAAAATCAAGCTCTCCTGGGATTTTTGACTTAAGCAACTTAGTGGATGTCTATGTGTTTCACCGTATTTGGAAAAACTGGTCGGGGCAGGTGGTGGTTAAGAAAAGCTGAAAAACTGCTTCCAGCAGTGGGTATTCAGGAAGAGTTCTGCTTTGGCCACATGAAGCCTGAAATCTTATTAGCAATTCAAGGGAAGATGGATGCTAAGTAAATAGATGGACACAAATGTCTCCAACTGAGAGGAGAGACAGGCCAGGGCTGGAAGTAAATATTTGGAAATTTGTGATCATTAGCTAATAGGCGAGATTCAAAGTTGTTCTTGGTGGTTGTCATTAGAGGGAGGAAAAAAAAAAAAGAAATGATGATAAGAGTGAGTTTGCACAGAAGAGCAGTTTGGGCTAACAGGTCAGAGGTAACTAACTGTCCAAGGCGGCAGCTCTTGGAACTCACAGCGCCCAGCCCAGCCTCTCCGGCGCTTCCCAGCATAGCTGCTGACTGAAGATGAGAAGTCCCCTCAGGCGTGCCGCTGACAGGACGATGATCTTCCTGTGAAAATGCCTCCTCCTGTCCTCCGCCCCGGGATGCCACCTGGCCAGGAGCTGGGGCAGCCAGGCCCCTGGGCCAGCAGACACACCTCCTACCTCTGAGACCCGCCTTCCACCCCTAACTTCACCTTCCCCCTCATCCCCCAAACTGGTAGTTGTCTGGTTGGAAAGAGCAATTAGATGTCAAGGGACTCACCATTCAAAGTCCCAGTCGGCACAGACGCAGGGTTCTGAGACCACCGTCCCCGAGGAGTCTCGGCCCAGGGCACACTGAACTCCTGGCTTGCGTTTCTTGAATATTTTCCTCTCTCCCATGACGCAAGGCTCCCCCTTAGGAAAGAAGTCCATAGAGAGAGAGTCACAAAAACACAGAGGGGAAATGAACCAGCATTAGCCTTCTCATTCTCTTTTGGTCACTTTACGTAGAAATCTCCTTCCCAGGAATTTCAAAGACTAGAAGGCCGATCTTTCACTGTCACACGGAGGAACACGAGGGGAGGCCACTATCGTTGTCCCTCCACCCAAGCTAGCCAGGGATGGCAACCTGGCCTTGTTTCTTCTCCACTGCCATGGAGAATGCACAAACTCCAGGTCATCCTCACAGACCACCAGGCAACTGCCCAAATGGCTTCAGGAGAAACTCTAGTGGAAAAGAACCCCTTCTGGCACATTTTCCACATTATCTTCAGAGTAAAACTGAAGTGGACCCAATAAGTGTCCTTTCTATGATAAAAAAACACGCACAGGTCCTTATTCCTAGTCAAGGGCAACAAGAGAAGGAGGAGTTGGTACAAATTATAGGGACCAACAGTTCTGAAGGAAAAAGAGGTCCACCTCTACTGCACAGCACTAAATATCCGCCACTCCTAGAGCCCCTCACTCCCAACTTCCACGCTTTTTCTGTGGTCCTGTTCCCTGTGCCCCTGGGGCCCTTATAAACGATCTTCCTCTTCCAGTAGAAGGTGAGATGATCAAACCATTGGTGGAGTCTCCTCGTTCTCTGGGCTTATTTCTACATGGTGGCACTAAAATCCCAAGTCATCATTGTCACCTCTCCTCCAGGCTGCTCAGTGTTTTCAAAGAGTAGATCAGGATTCCAGGGTGCAGAATGGTCCCAAAATATCACCTGCTCCTGCCAGACCTAAGCATGTGGGCTCCAACCCTTCCCCACACAGCCACCCTTATTCTTGGATGGCCCAGCACGTCCCTCCTCCGATTAGGAAGTCCCCAGTACAACCAAGCTGGGCTTGCAGTGGCCCCTCTTTCTTGAAACAGGACTCCCCCGCCCTGCGCTGTACCTGATTGAGCAAGTGCCAGGTCTGATAGTCCTCCCTGGTGCAGCGCCGGCTGAAGATAGATCTGTAGTCCACCTTCACCAACTGCCATTCGGAGCGGAGGCTGAAGTGGCCAAAAACTCTAAGTGTTTGGGGGAGAAAGGAGAAAAAAGCAGCAGAGGAAGCCCCGTAGTCAGCCACTCGTGCACAGAGACCGGAGGGGCAGGGGTGGGGCTGACTTGCAGCCTAGGCTTTACCGATTCTTCCAAAGTCAGGTCTTTGAAGGCCATCGCGGGGAAAGTCCACGCCCACATGGCTCTAGCCAACTGACAGGGTGGTCACTGTGGGTTTAAAACCCACTTTTTTTTTTTTTTTTTGCAAAAGTAGTAAATGTGCCTGACAGGCAGCATTTTAAAATACAGAAAGGCATGGAGAAGGAAACATTTTCCCAATAGTCTCCAGGAAGAACTGTTCCTCCAATGTGGACACAGAGCCTCCTTCTGAATACAAGTGCTAGGGTTGGGTTTACCGATGTCCACTGGCAGGGACTCAGTTTCCTTGTCTGTAAAGTGTACTTGTGTATGTTGGGAGGGGGTATGGACTAGCTAATCCAAAGTAGGATCGACCCCACCCATTCCAAAATTCTGATCCCATCTAAGCACGTTTTAGTTGAAATTCCCAATGCTTAATTCACAGGAATACTGCCCTCTTCTCCCCATTCCCTGAAAAAAAATCATCACCATCTTATAAAAGGAACACGTATTCATGTGTAGTGGGGAAGCACTCCGTCTGCGCGACTTAGACGATCAATACTGACCTTTCAAAGCCCAGTAGTTGATAGCCCTATAAATATGAATGATCAATCGTTTCTAGAAAAATAGAAAACAGGACTGATCATTCATACTCCACTCGGGTGGCGTGTCTTATAATTACAATGCAAGGCATCTATCACAGTGATGTAAAGGGGAGACCAGTCATGCCGGGAACCGAAACCGACTGAAGTCTTTCAAGGAACTGGATGGCAAGACTTCATCAGCCTCGCAGCCCTGGATTCTCCTCTTTCCCCTACCCCTCCACAAAAAAAAAACTCTCACAGGGACACCTAAGAGACTAACCCTCCTCGAGGGACATTTTCTTCTGCCATCTGAAAGATGAGGACTCTTGGGGGGAGGTGGGGCTGGCTGAAATTGTGAAACGGAGAAAGAAACAGAATTGTTCTGTAGATCACCAACTTAAAATACACATCAGGAAACGACTTTTAATGTTCTATCGGTTACATGTTAAATAAAGTTTTTTAGAGCTTTGGGAAAAAAAAAGAGAGATTAAGCAGAACTTCAGTCTCTTCCTTATTAAAGCTGTATGGTGTTTGCATGAATCTTACCTCAGCCCTGAGTAGTAGAAGCCAAGGGGCTAGAATATCCTGGGTTGTGTGGCCAACACAGTGTGGGGTACCTCCCCCCAGGTTCTCTCTGTTCCACTGCATTCTTGCTATATTCAGTGGTCTCCAAATCCAGTACACCCATGCTCGGTCTGCACTAAGGGATTTCTACCATTTTGTTCTGATTCACTTCTTGGAAAGGTCATGAGTCAGTCAATTTTAAATCGTTAACAAAACAGTTATTTCTTATAAAAATTTTCTACTTGTTTGTAAAGAGGAGAATTAGGTTAAAAGCTCATCAAGAAAACAAACAAACAAATCAGTGGGATTTTTTTGAAGAGTGTCTTCTTCCCTCTCTATCCACCCTACCCAAATCCTCCCACATTCAAATGCCACCTCCTCTAGTAAGTCTTTCCTGATTGGAGCACTCTGAGTAGCAGGGTAATAGCGATGTGGAACAAAACCAAAACACTTCTGCCTACTCCGAATAGTCAACAGTTATTTCATGGATCACAAAATACATGATGTCAGATTAACCCCCTTCCTTTCTATGAAAGGATCACTAGGCAGCTAGAAGAAGGAAATATGAGGCACGTGATTGATTTGGGTATCAGCAAGGCATCTGAGAGCATCTGCTGTAGTCTTGAAGAAAAGATGAAAAAATATGAGCCAGGTGCTAGTAAAATTATGTGGCTGAACAGCACCTAATTAAGGCATTAAAAAATCAACCAGGAGGGAGGGTGTGAGTAGGCAGCTGCAAGGTTCTGCTGTCTGCTCTTTCTTGTTCATCATTTTTATTAATGACTTGACGACATGAAAATAATGGTCATCATCGGAAATTGCATTTTCTGGTGACACAAAACTGGAAGAAATAGTCAATAGGCTTGATGGCAGAATCAGGACCCAAAAAGGTCTTGACAGGCTGAATTTAATAACATGTGACATAACAAGGAAAAATGTCAGGTCCTTCTCTGGCAACTACATAAGTATTGGATAAAGAAATGGGGCTTGGTGCGGCTCAGGATAAATGATGATGATGATGGTGGTGATGATGATGGTGATGATGATGGCGGCTTAAGAATTTTCATACACAATGTGACTAACAGAAGTCAACTTTTCAGAGAGACCAAAATTACTTAAGGTAATCTTGGAATGCATTAATTAATGCAGAATTTTTGTATACCATCTAGAACAAAAGAGACAATATCTCAGTCTATTTTACATTAACTACATCACAAAGGAAAACTGTAATTGGTCTTGGATGTCACCATTCAAGAAGGATATAGACTAAATATCTCCAGAGCACATGTAGGGGCTTTGGTGGTGGCAGTAGAGTTAAATTCTCCTGAAATTTTAAATAAAAATATGCATTTATTGGCATAGGTGTATTTATCTATGGAGAAATTATACATATTCTATCAGATTTTCCAAAGGCTTTACAGTTCCGAAAGTTTAAGGACCACTGAAAAAGAGAGTGATTAAGATGACATATTGGATTCAACAGTAGCTCCCCAAAGAGATACGACCATGCTCTGTTCCCTGTAACCCGTGAATGTGAACTTACAGGGAGAAAGGTCTTTGCAGATGTAAGTCAGTTAAGGATCTCAAGATAAAATCACCCTGGCCCTAAGTCCAATGACAAGTGTCCTTACAAGAGACACAGAGAAGAGAGACATGCAGAGAGGAGAAGGCTATGTGAAGACAGAGGCAAAGATTGGAGTTATGCAGCCACAAGCCGAGGAACAGCTAGAGCCCCCAGAAGGTGGAACGAGCCCAGAACGAATTCTCCTTTAGTGCACCAGTGAGGGTGTGGCCCTGCTGCCACTTTGATCTTGGACTCTGCCTCCAGAACTGTGAGAGAATAAATTTCTGGTTTGTTTTTTTTCAGCCACCCAATTTATGGTCATTTGTTACAGCAGGCAGAAAATAATATAAATGGCATTATGATTGGAGACCACTTTTCATCCACCTATCCAAGAGGTGCTATAAAAACTATGGCTGGTTAACCTGCAGACAGATGACTTAGGAAGGGGCAGGGGAGGGAAGACCATGCAATGTGCAATCTAGGCAGATCTCTTGAGTGTAAGAAAGTAACAGAGTTGCCCAGGTAGGAAAGGAATGCTGGAGATTAGTCAGCACAGAACTTCAAGCTCAAGCTCAACCATTTCCCAGAGCTGATGCTGGGGAGGATATAAGCATCACCCAAGTGTAGGACCTGGTTGACCCTGAACCTCTAAGGATGTCCACATTGGTGGTCTTCCCAACCCTTCAAAAGATCTGTTCCTGATCTCAAAGTGCTCATTTCAGGCCTGAACACAAAATAGGCACCCATTCAGGACATGTGAACTAACTCAGACTCTTCTCTTCTGCAATCCTGGTAGATGTGTTCCTTCCATCTATATTTCTTTGGCTTCTATCCCAGGCTCCTTACACCATGTTCCCCAGGTCCTTCCCCAAACTGTTAATTGACAGACTAATAGGTTCACTTGGGAGTGTGGGAGGCTGCTCTCCTGTGTGATCACTTTCATATGCCATTATGCAGATTTTTAAACATTTAATGTTAGGATTATGAGCTTTGTTCATTTTCTCTTTGGACCCCCAATTAAGATGGTACAAAACCCATTAACAACTTTTGGACATTAATATACTCTCCATCTCTCCATCTGCCATCAGTTCATGGTGGACCCTCTCCTGTGGGACATACATGACTCTGAAACAGGGTCTCTCTTTTACAAAGAGCCAGCTTCCCTAAATCTGTCCAGTCCTGGGTTTACTCACTGCTCTTCTGATTAGAGCACATGGAAGGCGAAGAAGTGACAGAAATGCAGCAAACTAAGCAGGAGAGAAAATAAGGACTAATTTAATTTCAACAATTTCTCATCCCTTTTTATATCCACCTTTAGAACAGATATTAAAATTCACAACAGGATCTGTAGAAGTGAGACCCCTGCAGAGAAGTCAGAGTGGCCATCATCAGAAACCACGTCTATCACTTTGGGGTGATAAACACTGAGTATATACACCTGGTTCTGAATTAGAGAAAGAGAAAACCTAGACTGCTTCTGATTAATAATACAAGAAACCAGCTTTCCAGATAAAAGCTTCTCATCTCCTGGACATGTTCCTCTAAAATGTATCACCAGTAAAGGAGGAGCAACATACTTGTCCCCTTTTGGTACCTTTTAGGGGAACAAAGTGGTTTGTATATCAATTAAATACAAAGACCCAAGAGTTATTTCTAAAAGGATGTGATTCCCAAATCAGGGGCTACTTCTTTTAGAAAGTCTTCTGTGACTGTTTCATATAATACTGAATTCTCATCCCTTAGAAACTCAAATCATCCCATTATCTCTAGACCAGAGGTTCTCCACTGTCTGCATCAGAATCCCCTGGAGAGCTTGTTAAATATACATGGTCTAAGATGCAGACTTTCTAATTAGTATGTTTTGGGTGCCTGACTATTTGCATAGCTAATAACTCCCAGGTGATGCTGATCTCATTGTCTCCAGGACCACTGTTTAAGAAACACTGTTCTAGACCACTTATCCAGAATTTAAATTGTTGTATTTTTGATCGAACTTGTATCAACCACCTCGAAAGCTGTGTAAGGCTGGGGATGTTCTTGTAATTCTTTGTGCTACATAACGCCTTTCACCAATAGATACATGACAAAGAACAGCTAATTGATTATTAAGCACCATGGAACAAGGCAATTCTAGCGGGTGGTTTCACTTTCAAGTCTTTGATAAGAAAAAACTTATTTTCTAGCATGCCCATATCCACTGTCATCCACAGTCCCCCTTCCTTGCAATTACCAAGATAAACTATTTTGACCTACGTATAAAGAAATGTATTCCAGTTCCCCTTCTTAACTCAAGGCATATTTTCACCAAGATAATCAAAACCCTGAGAAAATGTATGTGAAAATCTTGAAAATCCCAATTGACAACAAATATGTATTACTATCTTCATCATTCTCATTGCTGGCACCCACACAGACTCATATCCAAGGTCCAGCTCATCAGAAACTTTCCATAGGGTTGGCTTAAAAACATTTTTTGCAAGGTAAATACTAACCTCAAATGCAGGGGTTTTCTTTTTTCTTTCTTTCTTTCTTTCTTTTTTTTTTTTTTTTTGATGACATCTTCTATAGAGCCTTAGAAAACGTGGATCCCTCATACATAAATACAGATGACTGTCTGGGAACTAGTAGCCTACCCTTTAGTTCCCCTTAAGAAGTTGGTCCCAAACACAGAACAAAATAAATGAATCCTCAAAGCCATTTCTCACAATATGGATTTTCAGGAAAAATCAATTAAAATTTATTACTTCTGTTTTTCTTTTTCTTTTTACCTTGTCACCTGGATTTTTTTCATGAGAATTTTTGGCTCCATTCAAGATTCACCTTCTTCTTGGGCTTTACAAGCCTGAAACCGTCTCTTTCCTCCTTTAAACTCCTCTGTTGCTAAACGTCTGCACTGCTGATATGACTCTGGTCAAAAAGTGACCTCCTGCGCTCTTGTGTGGTTGTTCTAACATACAGGTGGTCTGAGCACTGTGGCAAGAGCACTGGGCAAGGAAACAGAAGACTTGTCTTTTCCTAGTCCTTGTCTGCCACTAAATTAGCGAGGTGACCTTGAGCAAATCACTTCATCTCTCAAGCTTTCAGCATCCTTACAGAAGATAATTTTTAATCAGTGACAGATACACTCAAAGGATGAGATACAGAAATAGTCCAGATGGAGCATGGCCCTTTAAAGACCATTTCCAATAGTTTATTTTCTTTCAATCCCTATGTCTCCCTCAGGTGGACAAGCGATCTATCTCCTGGTGACCCCGCACACAAAGGATTTATCTATTAGAGCCATTCATCCTTGTCTTCACTGGCACTTCTTTCATATAACAGATGCTCAATAAATAGCTCTCGGTTGATTAATGGGTAGAATCAATCTATCAAAATCATCCACATCTTCCAAAATTGGGCTTTATCTGCCCTTATTTCCGGGCCAGAGGACATGGCTGAGTTGTGTGTCCTCTGGGGTTTAGGAGGGCGAAAACAATCTCAGGAAAAATCGCAGCAGCCTCTCCACCCCTCGCTCTCGCGGGCTGTGCTAGGATTTCGGCAAACAACTGTGATTTGCTGGGATCCTAAATAACACACCTTCTCTAATCCACCATCCAGACCTGAGTAAGCCTTGTGGGGAGGGACGTGATTAAGTCGAGGGAGGAGGCTGGTTTACAACATAAAAGACTTCATTAGAATTCCATACACATAGAGGGTGAGCTACTCGTTAATTAAGTGATTTCAAAGGGGATCTCGGAACATAATTGCTATAATTTAGGTGGAAACAATGCCACACTAAATGTAATTAGAGGAGTAGGCTCTTAAAGATGTTTTCCTCTTTACAGGAGAGCAACTCTGGGTCACCTGATTCTCCCCTGCATGGTAACCTGGTTCTTTTTTCGACCTCCCAATACACCAGCTTTTATATACAGTTATAAAAGCGAGAGAAGTTTCAAGGAGAGAGTGGTTGACCACAATCCTTCCGAGAGGAAAAGGACGAAAATTCATTACCAGGAAACCACTGGAAGTATGCACAAAAAAGAACGAACAGTGTGGGTGGGGAGCTAGACTAGGAGGATGTCACTGCAGACTGGCTTTTGAGGGGACATTTGATAGAACTCAACTAGTATAATATTGTGCTGTCATCAGCCAGCCCAGGGACCTTCCCCTTTCCTTTATCGTCCTCAGTGATGCCAGCACCGGCACCTTGAGCTCTTATAACCACCAACCTTCCCACCTTCATCTGCCCGAAGAAAATCTTAAGAAACAAAGCAAGGCCAAAGCTGACTCTGTCAGTTTCTTCCTGACTTTCCCCTTCCTGTTACTGCAACTGAATTCTCAGTCATCAGGCAAGAAACCTCTACGTGAGCAGAGACTCAGTCTACAGCACGGCCCTCTCTCCTAACCTCCAGCCTGACGCTCAGTCCTTTCCATTACACTTCTACAAAAGCTCTCACATTCACCAACTCCATCTGTGTCCCACTGTCACATCCTAATAATAGTAATAATGGCAGCCACTGAGGGTTACCATTGACTGCATGTTTATCAGATGCTGGGGACTCCGGTGAATGTTTCATGGCTGTTATCATTCTGAATCCTCCACGTAATGCCCTGAGAATCTTAGGCATAGCCATTTCAGATGAAGAAACTGAGGCCTTAGGGCCATGTTCAGGGTCAAGATTAAGCTGAGATTCAAGCTGACACTCATGGAGGCCAATGCTCTTACTGGCTGTGCTTCCTCCTGCTGAAGACTCTATTCCAGGCTCTCAGTAACTCTTCTCTCCTCACTAGCTTCACTATTTTATACCCTATATTCATCTTCATGAAACCTATCCTCCACCTGTTTCCAGACAGTTGTCTTAAAGCATTGCCCCCAAAACGCAGCATACCTGCTCAGAAATCACGGTTATAGAATAAGGACCACATTCCTGCAACTAGCATCCCATCCCACATCTGGACCTCATATTCCTTTCCAAACTTTTCTTCCTTCTGCCCTCTTTGTTCTGGCCAAACTGGTCTATTTCCCTTTGTACAAATGCCTACGCTACCTAGACACTTGCTTATGTGTGGACAGGCACATGTGCTGATGATAGTTGTGGAATATTTAGCAGTTTCCATGGTGTGTTTGTGCGTGCACGCACACACCCACACACATGCCCACACACCCATTCCTGATTCCACACTTTGTTTTTGCCATGTTCTTCACCAGAAACATCTTCCTTCAGTCTTTGCCTGTCCCCAAACCAAATCAAGCCCCGACCCAGATGACGTCTCCTCTTGGAAGTGTTCCTTAGGTCTGAGTGATCTCTCTTCTAAACTTCTGACTCCCTGCATGAGAGGATGGTAAACGTCCACAGAGGCAGAGACCTTCCCCGGCATGTCTAGCCCTTTGTTTCAGTAACACCATATCCTCCTTGTCTTCCTCTTTCCTCTCTAAGTGGACCTCTCCCCTCTCCTCCTCTTTCAATCTTTGCTGGTAACTTGAGTCTTCTTCTCTGTCCCTACACTTGACTTTAGCAATCGCATTCATTTCTTCAACTTCAACCTCTATGCAGAAAACTTCCAAGATACTTGCTCTTGTTACTGACCTCTCCCAAGACTTAGTCATGAGTATGATGCTCAGAACTTTGAATTTGATTCAAGAGACCCCTCCCTCCCTTTGTGGTATTATCTCCTGCTACTTCACAGTGTAACTTGTGCTCAAACTGAATTCCATTTTGTTCCACTAAAAGCAGTGTGCTTTCCTACCACCTGCTTTTCCTCTGCCTGGGATGTCTTTCTCACCATCTTTTCTTGTCCCACTCTTACCCGTTCTGCAAGTCTCAAGATAAGTAACAAGCAGTAATTCTTGGGAGGAGGGGAAAGAGGGAAAGGGAAGTTTTTCAACTCTAGTGACCAATTATAGTGACCGTACTGATTTCCTTTAAAAAAAAAAAACTGAACATAGGAGGGTTTTTTTTTAACTTTACTTTTCTTACCATCATTTAAAATTTTCAACTTAACTGTAATGTTTAGAGAGAATATAATCTCAATGATATCAGCCCTTTAGAATTAGTCCAGCCTTTGCAGATGACCCAGTGTATAGTCAATTTAAAAATATATTAAATGTTTGCTTAGAAACATGTATTCCCTGTTTGTTGCGTGGAGAGCTGTACATAGTTCTTTTAAATCAAGCTGGCTAATAGTGTTATTCATATCCAAAACCACACTGACTTCTTGACTGCTTGGTCTGTTGGTTTCTACACAAAGTTTATTAAAATATTCCCCTGTGATATTTCAAATCTTCCATTTCTCCTTGAGTTTTGGTAGGTTTTTGCATTATGTAATCATTGCACTATGTAGGTTTTGAGATTTTTCTATCTTCTTGATGGATTATTCTTTTTGGTTTTAATTTAAATGCCAACTTTTCCATTATGCTCTCAATGATCTTCCTTCCTTCTTGGTCCCTCTCCTTCTTAGGAGGAAAAAAATGATCTCTTTCCTTTGAATTTTTGTAGCCTTTTTTCTATACCTTGAGGATCACCCTTAGCTCTTTGCACCAGGTATCAAAATTTATAGAATATGTACATAAATATCGTATCATCCTTGCTAGACTTTAAACCCTTGCAAGCCTGCAACTTACATAAGCTGTGCCTTACACACTGTTAAGTGCTTGTCATTATGTGTATTTTCTGAGATCCAAGAGAATGAAGTGGTTAAAACATAAAAGATGTCAGACAGGCCAAGACATGAGCCCCAGTCCTGGGCCAATGGAAAGCTGCTTACGCATATTAACTCGACTTCAGTTTTCTCATGTGCAGAATGAAGATAGTAACAGTACCTAACAGAATTCTGGGGCTTAAATGTGTTGTATATTTATAATGTTTAGTATAAATAAAGAGATGAATCATTTAAACTACCATTCGTGTTTTAGATAGTAACACCTAACTATGGACACTTACTCCATGTCTTTTGTTGGATGCTTGAGGATTTTGTGGGCAGACACTGTGCGTCAGGCTTTAGCAGCCCCATAGTCTCTACTATAAGACTTTGCAAACTGTATGTATTCTAGCAGAAGTCAATCAAATAACAGTTAACAACAATAATAATTAGAAACACCAGTATTGGTGGTCATTTACTGAACACTTAGAGTATGCTAACCACTTGGCCTGGATTATCTCATTTCACTTACTGCCCCAGGTAACAGATGGGGAACCTAAGCCTCAAAGAAGCTAAACAACTCCTCCGAAAAGGCTGCACAGTGAATGGGCGTTGGAGCCAGGAGTTCGATTTAGGTGGCGGTTGCTAATATTATAACACAGTTCTCAGCACCATGCGTTCAGCAGGGCTCATATCCCCTGTTAAGCATTTTGTGACTCATCAGCAATCACTTGACTGCACAGTTTGGCACAGAGGTATGGGCATCGTGGTGGAGGTTCTCTTAGCTCCAGCTTGTAATAGGCTGCTTGCATAAAAGGCAGAAAAACCATGAAATGTATAAAACCGAAGTCACAGTTGGAGGAGGTAAGAGAAGAAAAATACGCAGAGAAGATGTTATCCAGAGAGTTCCAATTATGGCCCAGCTGGTCTCAAGGTCTAGAGCATCTATTACGTGGGGAATTATGCACTTGAACCTGAACTGTGACAATCTTCAAGGGCTTGGCCTCTAGTTGGGAGTCCCTAGGACATGAAAAGAACAAACAGAATTATAAAGTCTTAATGCTTAAGACCAAGGGTTCTTAGGGACGAACCTTTGGCCCAGCCCCTTCACTTGCTAGCCAGAGAAACCAAGGCCAGGTAAGGTAGCGACCTGCTCAGGAACACAGAGGACTAGGACCCAAGTCACCCGAAGCCCAATTCTTTCTCCCATACTGACTGCTTTTCATAGGAAACCTATGAAGCTTGCAAGTTGAGTCGCGGTGCACCATGTGTGACAGTGGTACCATGAATAATTAATTGCTAGAGGAACCCAGGGTAAAACACGATCACATCCAGGGCTACAATTAACCAAGGAAGGATTCAGATAAGACCCACTGTCCACATTTTGCTGGCTTTTACTTAAGGCTCCTGTGCCTAAAGAGAGCTCTGGGTTTTCCAAACTCTAGCCTGTGATTCTGAAACTAGAGATGTGTGCCACTAGTTTCTTCTAAGAGAGAATTTTCCTTGATGTGCTGAGATGTGGCATTCCTCTGCACAGTCTAATGATCAAATGAGTCATCAGAATGAAACAGACAATGATGTTTCCTGCCTCTGGGGAAATGAACCTGCTCCCCTCCAGAGACGGCTTAGCTGTTCCCATCAAGCCCCTAAGGTGGGTGAAGGTCAGAGATCCTAGGGTGATGGAATCTAAGTCGGGCTTCACTGGTGGCCAGCAAGCTGGAGGGCAGACATAGACCTTCAATTCACTAATGAGGGAGAATCCTGGTGGGTGCCAGGGAAGGGGAAGGATTCTCTCATTGGTCCAGTGTTGTGTTGCCTCCACACTGACACATAGATAAATGTGCCCCAAATCAAATGCTCTACAATCACCCAGCCTGGCTACATGCAATTCCCCCTATTGACACACTGGATTTATTTTCCATTCTTCTAAGTAAACAATTAAACCTGCTGTGAATTCCGGTGAGTCACACACCATCTTCTCCGCCACCTCCGTCCAGGACTCAGAATTAGCCATTGCTAGGAAACCGCAAATCCCAGCTCAATCCTTTTACCCAGCTTTGACGCCTTTCACTGGCTGGATGTCATTAATTTGAGAGCAAATTATTAGAAACCTGGAAAACAGTTCTGAAATACCTGCAGATTTATGATGAAGTCGTTTCACAAAAGGTCACGGGCAACCCTGCTATAATTAAGTCTTTCATTAATTTTAAAATACACAATAACTTACAAATGCAGCATAAATTAACCAGATGACCTTGAAGAAATTATTTAGAGAATTGCTTCATCAGAAGCCACTATCTAGCAATTTTTTGAATTTTTATTTTACAAGTGGGATTTTGTCTTTTTCCATTCCAGTAGCCTGTTTATTTGAAATGATTTAGTATGAATTTACTCAGAGCATTAGCGAGCACTGGAGAATGACAGTGGGCACCTAAAACTTTCCTTTCCTTTAGGTCACGACCTCAAAGGCAGAGTAAGTGTGGCCCACACAATCACCCACACACACCTAAATGCAGCCTCGACTCTTTTGTTATCTGGGAGCTACTATTTTTTTCCACGAGTACAATTTGATAAATGATTTCTCTTCTCTTGTTACAGAAAGAATGCATTCTCGTTATGAAAAATTAAAAACTACAAAAATCTATAGATGAGAAAACAAACCCCCCACTGGAGGTAACACTTTTAACATGCTGTGATATTTCCTTCCATTCACTGACAGTGTTCTTCTTTCTCAGACTGAGCTAAGTAATTATCAGAATCCACAGCCAGAATTCGAATCTTTGGAAGTTACAGGTAACCTTGAAATCTCTTTCTCTCTCTCCCCTGTCCCCTCCAACTCTCCCGACTCCCTCCCTCAAAAAACACACATACCACCACCAGCACCACCACCACTACCATTAAAAGCTCAGAACTGGATTATGGAAAACATTCCATAAATACTAGAGCTGAAATAAACTCCATACCAAATTGATCTCTCTTCTGTAGGGTGCAGAAGAGGCTGTGGAGCATGGCAACTTAACTGTCCTGTTCATGCTGCAGCCCAGCTGCTAGCCCTCTTAGAACAGTGCCTACCTAGGCACTCAACACATACTGTGGAATAAAGAAATAATAATGTTCTTGTAATAGCAACTTGATACATGTGGATTCCTGAGTCCTGAAGTATTTCTATAGAGCTCAGTTCTTTCTGAAAAACCAAAGCCCCCCACCTCCTTATGCCTCCATTTGCCTCTTGCCTCCATTTGCTCTCATCTCTGCTTCTATGAAGGAGGCTGATGAGGACCGACTTCAAGTCAAAGCAGAAAGAGCAGCATCCTGGGAAGGCCAGCCATCCGAGGCCAACAGTTGTCGGCCTCCAGAAATTCAGGCCACATCCTGGGCTGTCGGTGTGGGTCCTTGCCACCTGACCGTTTTCCCAGTAGAGTGTAGAAAGGATTAGCGGTAAAGCAGGTCAGTGGCTGCCGGGGAATTGCACAGAGTGAAAGTGAGACATGAACTAGACCTTAATAGAAACAGGCAGGGGATCAACAGCAAGGATTCCTGCACGCAGGGCCTGTGTTAGTTTCAGTGAGATGATGGGTGAGGTGGTGAAAAGAGGCAGGGATTAAAAAGTCCTGGGAGAGGAGAGGGAAAGACTGAGAAAAAGACTAAAAGGCATGGGACCTGAGGAGGCAAAGGAAAGAAAGCTGATGTTTCTATGCATTTAAAGAAATCATTCAATAGCCAAACAACTTTGACTCTTTTTTCAAAACTTAGTAAGCTCTTTCAGTGGGTTTGAAAGCTTATTAAAGTCCACAACATTGGGATGTGGTCTGTGAACCTGAGAAAGATGATTTGGGAGCTGGGTGCTGAAGGAGAACCCAAGAGATGGAAACAGAAAGAGAAGATGGATGTTCAAGATGGGATATAAGAGAGGAAAATACATGGGAATTAAAAGAGCTGTAACTGGGACATTATGCTGTGCACCAGAAATTGACATATTATAACTGACTACACTTCAATTGAAAATAAATAAATAAATAATTTTTAAAAATTAGAAAAAATAAAATAAAAGAGCTGTTAGAAAGGAGGGGAAGTAGGGGCATGTGGTTTTCCTTTGTCATTATATTTCTCAGGCTCCTACTTTATGTCAAATCTGGAACTAAGTGACAAAAAGAATCAGAAAAAGGATAAAATTCAGCCTCTACCCTTAAATAGTTTGCAGTTTGTTCCAATAGTATTAGTCACTCTCCATGGATCTGCTGAGCCCCAGTCATGCACAGGCTTCCATGTTCAATGCTGTGGAGGATGACAAATAAGACAGTTGCCAACCTCATGAATCTTTCAGACTAAAAAAGACCTCACGCTCTAACTGCAGAGATGACCAATATGTAAAACAGCAAGAACACAGTGCAAAAATAAAGGTGACAATGCCAATTCACCGTGATCCAGCAATTCCATTTTTAGGTATGCAGCTCAGAGAACTTCTCTGTATGCATTTGGAGGCATATGCAGATAGGAGTATAGTGTTTGTAATAGCGCAAAACTGGAAACAACCGAAATGTCCATGGATAGAATAGAGAAATAAATTGTGCATATTCATGTCATGACAGAACGCCACAGTGTTGTAAGTGTCTGGAGCAGATGGACATGTCCTAAGATAGATAATACAGAGTGACAGAAGCATACAGAGGAATGATCACATTTAGATCAATTATACATTTTAAAATACGCAAAGCAATACCACCTATTTTTAAGGATAATTAAATATATGCTAAAAGTATTAACGCACGTACTAGAAGGATGTCTAGTTCACGGCAACATCAAATTCATGGGAGAGGTTGATCTGTGTAGGGAGTGAGGGGAAAGCGTCTGAAAACGGGCAATACCAAGAAGACCGACTCTACCTGGGATGCCCTGAATATTTATTTTAAAAATCTGAAGCCAAAATGATAACACGTTCATATTTATTAATTCCAGGTGGTTGGTACACAGGTTCTTTGTACTTTGCTGTGTTCTTTAAAACTTTCCAAAAGAACTGTAATAAAGCCATATAGGTATGCAATTATGGATGGAGAGTCTAAATTGGGAATCACAAACTCAAAATCTTACAGGAGCCAGGAGCACAACTTAAATAAACACTGAGGCAGCTGAAGCAGCTGAGAAGACCTGCGTACATCAGGTGAGAGGTGGGGCAAGAAGGAGCACCCCCAGTGCAGAGTGGGCCCTTCCAGGCAGCTCGACGGCCTGCAGGACTATGCGCATTTGGGCTCAGCACTGCGGGATGCTTCTGATCACAAAATTTAGCTCCATTAAGAAAAGATCAGGCCAAACTAAACGTGCCTGTGATCCAAACCCTGAAGCTTCAGACAGGCGTTTAATGAAAGAAAATAAGTAAGGACTGGAGGGATCGTGGAGGGCTTCCTGAAAGAGGTGAGACTTGCCTGTACAGTTAGAATAAGAAATGAGGAAACTTCTAAGCCATTTCAGACGATCCGTCTCTTCAAATATAGTCAGTCCGCCATAGCTGCCAGTTCCATATTCATGATTTCAACCAATCACAGATCAAAAATAAATATTTTTTTAATTCCAGAAAGTTCTAAAAAGCAAAACTTGAATTTGCCACACACTGGCAACTATGTACACAGACTTTACATTGCATTAAATATTATAAGTAATCTAGAGATGATTTAAAGTATATGGGATGGGAGGAGGGTATGGCTCAGTGGCAGAGCGTGTGCTTAGCATGCACGAGGTCCTGGGTTCAATCCCCAGGACCTCCATGAAAATAAATATGTAAATAAATAAACCTAATTACCTCTGCCAAAACAACAACAAGCCAAAAGACCAAGGAAACAATAAATAAATAAATAGAATATTTTTAAAACATAAACAAAATATACAGGAGATGTTCAAAGGTTATACACAAATACTACACCATTTTACATAAGGGACTTGCGCGTCCACGGATTTTGGTACCCACAGCATGGCAGGGGTGTCCTGGAATCAATCCCCAGCCGATACCAAGGGACAACTGTACTTCGTAAGACAGGATAATAGGAATCGTTTATGGATGGGGGTATTTGTACAAACTGTGTCAAAAATTCAAATGGTATTTGTAACATGGCCACAATAGATTAAGCTCCACGTGTCCTCTTGTTCAGGGTCAACAAACTAAAGCCAGTGGGACAAATCTGGCCCAAGGCCTGTTTTGGGCAGCCTACAAGCTAACGAGGCTTTTACATTTTAAATGGCTAGAGGGGGGCACAAATGAAGAATCATATTCTATACCATGTGAACATTGTATGATATTCACATTTCAGTGTCCGCAAGAGAAGTTCTCTTGGCACACACTGATGTCCACTCATCACATACTGTCTGTGGCTGCTTTCCCACCGGCTTGGGAGAGTCAAAGGCCCTGTGGCTGGCAAAGTCTAAAGTCTTTGCAGAAAGAGCCTGCTGCCCCTGTGCTGGTTGGCCAAAGTTCTTGCTTGCAGGTGGCCCATTTCTTGATCGTTAGACTATGGAGACTGCAAACATCTCTAATGTCACTCAACAGAGGTTGTTTCACTTAATTCTTATATTCACATGAGGAACCCCAAGCTCAGAGGGAGGGTAAGATCACAGGGATGGTAAGAAGCAATCTGAGTGCTGTGCCAGGAGTGTGGACCTCCAAAACCCCTGCTCTCAGCCACCACCCTACCCACACAGCAATTCGTTGGTCAAAATAAGCCTTTTCTTTGCAGACTACTAGCAGCTTCTAGCACCTCCCAGTCTCTTCCAAACCCCCAGACGTGCATTCTGCCCTTGTGTTCCTTGGCCCCAGCTCAGGGGGCCTCCAAACAGATGGTAAGTCTGGTGACAACCTGAAGGACATGAATCCGGCAGCCAGCCTGAGAGGCGATGACTTGGGAGTTCCACTGGATTTGCCAATTACTCGAATGACTTACTTCAGGCAAAGTAAAATCAGACTCTTCCAGCAAACAACAGAGAATTGAAAAACAGATCAATGGAAGCAGTGCTGGTTCATTTCCAACGACTTTATCAGATGCAGTTACTAGAGGCTAAACAATGCATTTAAGCTCAGGGCTGGGTTTCCATGTTGCACCAAGGTTGTGTTTAAGAGCATGCTCCCTGCTAAGTATGTGGTCACAGTCTCTTAAGTAAAAGGAAGGTCTTTGCTTTTTTTTTTTTTTAACCTCTGCAGCTTTGGGGTTTGCATAACTTCCTAGGCAAAATACTCTCTCTCCCCCTTCACTTTGGCTATTAGTTCTGCTGGTGGAACAGTGGATCAGAGATTTATGCCAATTAGAACTGGATTGATACAGGGATTCACGGAGGCAATTGGCCCTAGACAGTTTGCTGAGAGCATCCTCGCCCTCCCTGCCTCTCACTCTCCCATCTACAGGCCAGTCTCGTTCCTGTTCCTACTGCTCCGTATTTGCTCACACCGTTCCCCCACCTAGAACCCCCTTGCTCCTCCCTCCCTGCATAGATACAAAGCCCTATCTAGCTCCTCTGTTTTTAATCACTTCTCTGATATCCAGTGGCAGCTACAATTGGTCCCATCCCTTACCACTTACTTGTCTTCCAGTTCTTTCACGTGTTTGCCATCTTTTTTCAAATAGATTGTGCTTGAATGGGTCTGCCGTGACTTCTGTCTGGCTGCACAGTGGGCACCCATCCACACTGAGTGAACAGCATCCTGCCACTCTTGCCCCCAACACCCCCATCCTTTACAGAACAAACCCTGCAGAATCCTAGTATCTTTCCTCAGATTTCAGCTCCGAGCCTAAAGCTTGAAATTCGCCTCTCTGGCTCTCAATTTACCTCTTACTGAAGGTGTGAGCTGAGCACTTAATTTCTCTGAGCCTCAGTGTTCTCATGCGCCTGGTGACAATAATCTGATCTACCTGGCAGGGTTATTGGGAAATGCCAGTGAAATCAAGTTTGAGAAAGAGCTCGGAGAGATACCTGACACAAAAAGGAAGGTGTGGAACAGACGCAGGTTAGCTGCAGCTCACTCCTGGTCAGAAGCATCTGCTTTCTTCCAGGGAAGCTGAGTCCCCTGCACCCTTTGGGAATTTTTTTTTTCCCTTGGGAGGCTGCTAGGTTCTCCCTGGCCCCTGTAAGAGATCAGCTAAATCATAGCCAATTGGTTCAAACATTTCCTATCAAGAAAGAATTTCAAATGTTGCTTTGAGGTTGCAGGGTAACAGTGTTTTTCGATCTGAGTCCACATCTGAGCCAAGTGGAAAAAAAAGAGTGCTCTTTAAAGTGCTAATTTGGGGGCCAACAGCGGACCAAAGAGGTCCACGCGTTCTGACAGCCACAGGCATCTCATCAGCTGGAGAGCCACTGCCTGAGACGCAATAGGTCCTCCGGCTTGTCAATCATCCAACCCAGTTCTCAGCCTTAAGTAATAAGAATGGTCACATTTCACTGTGAATTTGACTAGACTAGATGGCTCCTGTCAAGGTTACCAGGGAGATGTTGAAATAATAACATTTGAAAAGACAGTGGAAAAAACGAGCAATAAAAGTAAGCAAATCCCATGCCTGCAAGCTGGGGGCTGTCTCTTCACACAGATTCCCCTATAAAGCCATAGTGTTTCATGCTTCTGGGGTTTGGCCTCTGGGAGATGTAGGAATTCGAGAGATTCTATGGAAGGTGGAGGAAATAAGAAGTCAATTGCCAGGACCAGCCTCATTGTCTAGTTGCCCTTCTGCGCCCACCTGCCACTCCACCCCCTCCCCCATCACCCACTGTACGCACGTCTGCACACAGACAGACTGCTCTGGTTCCGACCCGGCCCCAGGCTCCCATAACTTGTAACTACTGGATTCTGATTAGAGCAATTCAGAACCACTGGGGATCTATAATCAACTCCCTACAATGCTAGAGCCATGGGCCAGAGGAGCCACTCTAATCACAACAGTGGTAAGATCATTGGGGACCATAAGATTCATGTGTTCATTCATTCATTCACTCAATACATATATATGGTTGCATCCTCAGCGCTCACACAAAACTGATGCACACGCACTCAAAGAATAAGATACACAAAGATCCTCCCTTGAGGGAATTTAAAGTGTGTGTGTGTGTGTTTACATACATACACATGTCTGTCTGTCTGAAGGGCAGATGAAGGGGGAGAGGGAAGCTTGCACACAAACTGCCATCTTCATTAATATGTATTTCCTGAAGTGTTGTAAACGAAAAAAAAAATATCAGTCTAAGACAGCATAGAGCATGGGGCCCCAACTTGATCTGCTGGCTAAAGGAAGGTATGCCTGAAAAACTGACACTTAAAGCTGAGAACTGAAAGATACTTAGAAACCTGATCATTCAAGTGGGGAGGGCAAGAACATTCCAGATGGATAGACAGACAAGGATGCTGGGGCAGGAAGGTACCAGCAGATCAGAGAAGAGTGGTCAGAGCATGGGGGCCAGAAATGAGGTCCCAGATAATGACTCAGGGTAGAGATGTCTAGGCCATTCAGTGAGTTTTGGACTTTATCCTAATGGCAGTGGAAAGCACTCCACGGGTGGTGTTTCCAAATTTTCAGGTTCAAGACAATCACTCTGGATATAAGTCAAATTCCTAAACATAATCCTAACACCCTTCGTAGTCTCACCACCTTAACACAAAGTCATGCTCTCTCGTGGCACTTTTCTTTGCTTTGAAGTCATTCTTTCAATCCATAAATTTCTTACCATGTGTCTACCCCCACTCTTTTAGACACTGAGGTTACAGTACTCAACAAAACTGTTAAAAATGTGTGTTGATTTTGAGCTTACATCCTATTGCCTATTAACTGGCTTTCCACCAGTGAACTGCTGTTGAAACTTCCAGACTGACTCAGCTGTCACCTTCCGTACGTGGGAAGCTTTCACTTTCCTCTACTTACATCCAGGTTCTATAACTAGGCTTTCTTGATGACCATGTATCTCATCTCCCCCAACACACGGGACTGAGAGTGCCTTAAAAATACAAAGAATTGTATTTACCTTTTTAATACCCCTTAAAAGGGTCTAAAATATATTAGAAGCTCAGAAAATGTTTTTGGATGAGTGAACTATGTAGCTGTAGTCAGGGATCTCTAGAGAAACAGAATGAATAGGGGGGAGAGAGAGAGAGAGAGAGAAAGAGAGAGAGAGAGGCATTTATCACATGGAATTGGTTCACAAAATTGTGGGATTTGACATGTCCCAAGACCTGCAGGGTGAGTGGAGACCCAGGAAAGCCAATGGTGTAGTTCCAAGCTTGAGAACCAGGAAAAGTGGAAGCTTCAGTTGGAGGCAAGAAAAAGCCATGTCCTAGTTCAAAAGCAGTCAGGCAAGAGGAATTCTCTTGCTCGGGGAAGAGTTAGCCTTTTTGTTCTATCCAGGCCTTCAACTGATTGGATAAGTTCCACCCACATCTGCTTTACCGGGTCTACTGATTAAAATGCTAATCTTATCCAAAAACACCTTCACAGACACAACCAAAAAAATGTTTGACCAAATATCTAGGCACCCCATGACCCAGTCAAGTTAACACATAACATTAACCAGCACAAACTTATAAATATTTAAATCCTCCAAATAAAGGCAACAAGATAAGGCAATAAAACCTTAGTGTGAATGAGCCAAGGGTCTTTCTCCTTGACCCTAGGTGAGCTACGGACTCAGGGTTAACAGAAAGAGGAAGGATACAGAACTCAAATAGCCCGTATCATTAATAAGATTTTGGTTAAATGGTAAGGTTAAACAACCTTGTCCCCAAATGGACTTTCTGTCCTCAAAATTCCTAAGGCATATTTAAATTTTTGGAACTCCTGCTTTAGTCTTTGTCACTGCCATTCCACGAGAGGAAAGTACTCATTGCCCTTAGTGAGCCATTTGGTTTTAAAGCCCTTTTCAAAATGAAGGCAGAAACAGAAATTGCCTCTTGGCAGTCATTCCAGGGTCCACCCTTCTGTCTGTACAAAGAGTCTTGAATCACTTACATACCAGAGAAACTTTGGATTTAATAATTAAAAAAGAAAGTTGAAAATAGGTAGCTTGAATTGTTTATACTTAGTTGGTTGATTGCTTCCAGGCTCGTCTTAATTCTATGAAGAACAAAATACCTCTGCCTCAAATCTCATATAAAAAAAATGATGCACTATTCCCATTCCTTTTCTATTTACTAGCATTTAAAAGAGCTCCATAAGCAAGATAGGAGGAGGGGAGGAGGGGAGGAGGACAGAAGCTCTGCCACATGCCTTGGTGTCTTCCTGGAGAGGAAGGAAAAGCAGTAGTGCTATCTCGTCTATTCAGCGAATGCTTTGGCCCTGAGGTCACTCTCCCTCACATCCATGTGACCAGCTAAACTCCACCCGAAACTGAGAAAAAGAAAATAAATACCATTTAAGATGAGCTGAATACAGAACCTGAACTGTGGCCTTAAACTTGCTGGGGAATGCCAGGTCATGTAGAGACTGGTGTACATGTGCTATGGTTCAAAGTTCTGCCCAAGACAAGCAAGGAACGTGTTCAAGGAGGCCTTACACGAGAGGACGCCGGAGAAATCACGTTGTGAGATGAGGAGAAAACAGAATAAAAGGAGGACCAGTATGTCTCTTTGGGAACACCTGACTTCAGGACCATACATATCTTCACTGCCCAACATTCTAGGACCATGTCAGATTTAAGATGTCTAGAAATAATAAATGCTGGAGGAACCCTCAAACACAGCTGGTGGAAATGTAAATTGGTGTAGCCACTATAGAGGATAGTATGGAGGTTCCTTAAAAAACTAAAAATAAACTTACCACATGAAACTGCAATCCCACTCCTGGGCATATATCCAGATGGAACTCTAATTCAAAAAGAAACCTACACCCCAGTGTTCACAGCAGCACTATATACAATAGCCAAGACATGGAAACAACCTAAATGTCCATTGGACAGATGACTGGAAAAGGAAATTGGTGTGTGTGTGTGTGTGTGTGTGTGTGTCCGTGTGTGTGCACACACACGCACACACAATGGAATATTACTCAGCCATAAAAATAGTAAAATAATGCTATTTGCAGCAAAAAAAAATTTTTTTGTATTTGATTGTGGTGAGCAGCCACATCAGGCTTGATGAATTTGAGCAGATTCCATAACTGTCTTGAATATGTGTTCTTTGCTTTACTGAACTTGGAACTCAGTACTCGAAACTCTTTGATGGCCATATTAGAGAAAGTCCTAGAAAAAAAGGAAGGTTTTCTTTTTATATCTCGTGATTAAGTGAAGGATGGGAAATAATCTGGAAAAGTCAGCGCATGGTCAGAGATCCTTATGAAAAAAGATGGTGGTATTCCTAGTATTCCGTGACATGCTTCCTGGAATTATTAAGAAAATATTGCAATCTCTTGGCAGAGTGTTTTGAGTAGCATGACAGAGTCATGTGTATGTCATCTTTATTTAATGTACAAGCATGCAAAGTCCATGAGGACAGGGGCTTTTTCTTGATTTGTTCACCTAGAATAGTATCAGGCACACAGGAACCACCATTTTTTTTTTTTAATAGTATAACTTTGTGAAGGTCTTGCCATGACCCTGGATCCTTGGGATTTCTCTCTCATTGTATTTCTTTTGTCTAAATGTCTGTATATATATATGTATATGTATATGTATATGTATATGTATATGTACATGTATATGTGGGCATATGTCTATACATATATACACACATATACGTTCATATATATATACATATATGCATGCATATATATATATATATATATGTTCACTATACATGTGTATTTATCAAAGCATGTGTGCTTTAGAAATAAAATTTATATTATGATACTGTCTTTGAACATCCAGGACTTGTATTTATCCAACATATTGTTGCTGTGTATCCATCAAATGATGAAGCTTTGGACTCTAAGCATTAATAACACACTATATCTTAAATACAGTCTTGAACAGCCAAACTTGTGTACAATTATTGTTGACTCTTAATTAATAAAAGACTTGATAGCTTACGAATAGAGTCCATTTGTTATTACAGGAAGTTTAGTTAAACATTTAGATGGTGAGACAATTCCACTGGGGGTATATTTTAGGAGAATGAGAAGAAATTACTGAAAACAACTCAGATTAAAGCTTCATTTCCTGAACAACAATTTCTACAGGAAATGCTTGCTCACATTTTACAACAGAACTGTCCAGAGAAGTCCTATCATTACCCAAGTTTGCATCTAAAGATACCAGTTATGAACACAATTAGACCCTTTGGGAGGATCACAGCAGCTCCTCAGAGGGTTTGACCTCATGCCTTTCAATTTCCAACCAGAGAGCCTACATGCCTAACATACAGCATATGCTCAATTTAAGAGTTAAGTCTTCAAAAGACACAATTCACCATCCTTGGAGTTAAAGTTGTACTAGCAATTTGGAAAATTCAGAGGGAATTAAAGAAGATAACTTAAATATCACTCTTTGTTGCCTTTGTTCCAAATAATTTTAAAGACAGTCTGTGGAACCACCGAAATTTTCTGTTGTGAACCTTCTTTAAATAATGAGGACACTGGGAGTCCTACAGACTCTTTCTCTAGACAAATCCTATAGACATGGAACCCCTTCTCCATGCTCCTGCTGAACTTCCTAAGAAGGGGAAAATTCTTAGAATATCAACATTTGAGAAAGAAGGAGGAGGAGATTCAACTTTACACAGGAAGTACTGGAGGTCCAGCATGGGGAGCTACTGGGCAGGTATTTCAGAGCTACAGGACTATACAGAATCCTAACTCAGGTGCCCTAAGCCCTGGGATTAGATTTTTGTTGGTTTGTTTTCCCCAATATGTGTATCATTTTCCATCATGGCTGAGTTCCTTCTGCTTGGTAAGCTCAAAGGAGTCCCTGGTCAACCACTGGGCGCAAGGACGGATGTGGAGGGAAGGGACATGGCAAAGTGGTCCAAGCTGGAGCTAGATTATGACACTGGATCAAAACTGCAGAACTGTGGTTATAAAAGATTTTTTTAACTGGTCACTCTGGTAAAAAGGTAAAGCACAGGAATTAGTCCTTTGCCCTTGTATTTGCCTCCTCCTCAAAGCTCATCAGTATCATATTAGGCAAAGACTGATTCAAGCTGTCAAGAAATGAATGAATGCAAAGGTTAAGACAAAAGCAGGGGCACCTAGAGTAAGAAGATGAGCCCCAAACCAGCCCAGAATCATTCTGTGAAGCTTTTCTGTGCGAACTCCACAATACAGCAAGTTCTCCTTAATCTTGCCCAGCAGACGCCCTTCCTTCTGTCCAGCAAACAATTAAAGTGCAAGGTATTCCAGGCACTTGAGAGTGGGGGAGGTGGAGGGAGGTGGGGTTCAGTGTTGCTGGTGGAGGGTAAGTTACCATAGCAATTCGCTCATGGCCCCCTACAGACACACATGCTCACAAACACACACAGGTGATCAACTTTTTAGGAATTAAATTTTCATATGCTTTTAGAAAACAACATCATATTATTACTATCTCCTTCAATATTCAGAAAGTATTTCAGGGCTTTTTTACAGCTGTAAGATCTATATCCTCTCCATTTATTCTCACTGTAAAGAAGGGTAGAAAAATTTTCACAGCAAATTAATCTTAAGTGGAACAATGGCAACTCTGTGTGTGTGTGTGTGTGTGTGTGTGTGTGTGTGTGTACCATGAATTCCAGAAGTTTCCCTGAACATATCCCCTGTTTTCAGTATGGTGGCTATTTTCCTCCCTCTGACTCTTCCCTAGCTCCTGATTGGACTGTTTTGGAAAAAGAAAAAACACATCTAAAAGACTTCAGCTTTCTGTTTGCTTGGGTTTGGGATCAATGGAAATGTGTTACAGTGCTTTAATTCCATCATAAACTATAACTTTTCAATTAGAAGTCCAGCTTCTCTAATCCTGCCAGGAGTCTTCCAAATTGGTGGGTTTAAGCATTAATAGTTCCATGTTACAGATAACAAAACTTTAGCACTTTGCTGTAAGCTTCCCTGGGGAAAGTCGTGGCTTCCACGGAAGTAGAACCCAAGACTCTGGGCTTCTTTTGACCACAGCCAAAGAAGTACTCACGTCATGATCTGCGTCTCCATGCCGGCCTCCACCAGAGCCCCGTCGACAAAGAGAGGAAGTGAAGTGAAGCCACACTTGTCCCAGGAGTGGCCTTCATCAAAACTCACCCTGGGTTGGAAACAAGTACACGGAAGAGACAGCTGAAAATAAAATCACTCTTGTGCAACCATGTTTCAGGTTATTAAATTCTCCTCTGTATCTCCCTTTCTGGCAGTTTGGATCATCAACAGGCGTTCATCTTCAACATCTCCCCATATTATTATGAGATTTGATCAAAACTGCATTTTCTGGCCCAGGCAGACACAGCACCAAGAGCTGCAGAAACATTTCAACCTATTAGAATCGAAAAAACCAACCCAGGCAGGAGGGCTTAGTGGATGGAGGGTCACATTTCAGGTCCCCGGAATGAAACCCGAGGTTCAGTTTACAGCACAATCAATTCAGCCTTTGGAGTTTCTGACACAGATAAATTGAGCAGTGCGGGGTGTACCCTATGGGAGGGGAGCTGTGTGTCTTTCCGATCAAACCTTAAAAATAGCAATTTCCTATTTGTTCAGAATGGATGAAGTATTATTTTCCCTCCCTGAGGCCACTTTAAGGGTCTTTTAGGGACAAGTATAGAGTGTCTGAGATGTCCTGGCCAACGCTGTTCCATCTATCAGTTGATGGTAAGAGGAGGGTCTGGCTATTTGTGGACACAGCTTCCAAAACCCTTTAAAGGGATGCAGCTAGTGGAGAAGACCTGAGCAACTCTGAGTGCTGGTCCTTCCCTCTCCTGAGCGCCCTACAGTTCCTTGACTTAACCAGAGGACAGAGCCCAAAGCCCATCTCCTCTGACAGCTTTTCCTGACACCCCTCCTTCCCCAAGGCAGCTTTATTTGTTTCATTTCCTGTGATCCTTCTTGGCATGGTTAATTCTTAATTCTTCTCGGCTCCACAACCCAGGATTCTCCGAGTTCAACTGTAGAAACTCTCATTTCCAACAACACCCAGCCTTCCCCTAGCACGGTGCTGAGTGATGACTTCTTAACTCATCTTGAACCCCTCAAGTTCAACATCATAGTCTTGGGAGCTCAGGACTCATGCATGTCCTGTTCACTGACTGACCCCTTAACACTACCTACATATCTTTATGGCAATGCTCCTTACCTGGTATTATATCCATAATTTCAAAAAATGTCTGACTCTCCCACTGAACTGTGATCTTTTCGAGGTCAAAGATCATATTACTCATTTTTGCATTCCTAGTAATTATCAGAAACAATGGCGCTTGCTACGATATAAATGTTAAATAAACATGAATTAACAAATAAGGAATGATAAGGAAGCTCTTCTAATCCATCCAATCATTTTTCTAGCATGGCCTACACTGGCATCCATGTACTGGATGTGACAGCCTCTTTCTCCATTACTAGTCAACCTGCTCAGCCCATTCTCCACATATTTACTTGTCTCTCTTAACCTCTGTCTCTTTCTGTCTTATCCTCTCTTCCCAAATATATTGATTTAAAAAATTGGAAAGGCAATCTCTTTACCCAGCTAGAAAAACCAGTCTGTCATACAACAATTTTTGTATTTATGGTCTACCTAGGCCTACTTCCACAAACAAAAAGCAGGAAGTGGTCATAAAAGTGACCGGTATTTCTCTGGACTTTTGAAACAATTTTATTGAGATAGCCTTGACATAGAAAATTGCATGTATCTAAAGTTTATAACTATATGTACACACACATATATAATACATATAGTGAAAAGTAGGCCACAATGAACCGGGTTTCTGAGGGGATAGGAGTGGAGGGTGGGCAGGAGGAAGAAATGAGGAGATGTTGGTCAAAGGTACAAAGCTACAGTTATGCAAGATGAATGAGTTCTTGGAGATTTAATGTACAGCACAATGATGATAGTCAACAATGTTGTCTTGACCTTTAAGGACTTGGTCATTTCAGCCTTTTGTTTCCAATAGGCTGGATAATCATCAAAGCTGAACCAAAGGAAGTTTGGGCAGATCTGAACTTCTTTTCTTGGAAATAAATTTCTCATTTCAAAAGTGAAATCAAGAGTGTCATTAGGAATGGATTCACCTTTCATGCCACGTACCCACTTGGTTCCTAAAATCATCACTGGAGTCTCTAAGTATGTCATGGCCACTACTTAACTCTGGCTGGTAAGTCCAGGGGGTGAAAAAAAAATTCTGTTTAGTGTTTTTGTTGTTGTTTGTTTGCTTTGATGACTTTGGATTGATTATTGTCTTGATAGAAAGAAGTCAAAGTGGAGGAAGGCACCTGTCCTTGTCTCATTCTCTGAGTTCCCTGACTGGTGAAAGTCAGTTATTGAACTAGCAGAGAAAAATGCAGTGAGTGCCACCAGCATTCCAGGGAAGGAGGAGCCTTCACACCACTGCCATTAACAGCAGGGCAGAGGACAGTCATCTTAACTCCATACATGAAGATAAGACAACACGGAGTAGAAATAGAGGGACCATCTCAGCCTTCTGAGCTCTGAGCTCTGAGGTGGAGGCTCCAAAGAAACACTAAGCCCAAGATGGAGAGAGGCACTGTGGAAGATAAAGGCATGCTGTGCGAACTGAATTCATATGGAAGGAGCAAAGGCTTCTTCTGGAAGAATGGGAGCAGCGGAAAAAAAAAAAAAAAAAAAAGAGGAGAAGAAATGCTAACATCCAGGTGGGAAAGCTAGCATATCCAATAGCCAAAGTCTAAGGAAGACATAAAATCACCATAAACAAGGGGACAGTTCCCCAGAGCCAGGGTAAGGAATGCACCCTCTAACTCTCACTGACGGGCAACACCACTCGGAAGCCCAGGATTGTGCCCTTCAGGTGACCTTCTGAGATCAGTAGTTTCTAACACCTGAATATCTCAGGCTGAGACAGTTACTGAAAGCAACACAAAAATCCTAAAAAGTAGTCCAAACAATACATTAGAAACTTTAATCACATGACTATCAGAAACTTGGGTCTGAATGGCCTACCATTCGGGAAAGCTATCCTTCCTTAGTTTTTAGATGTTCTGAGGCAACTACATTGAATGATAACCCTCTGGGATCCATCTTCTCCTCTATAATTCAATAGCTCATTAATGGCCAAGACAGAGGGATCTGGAATGCCTTACTAAGCCCACAGGTGAAGCTCAGTTGGTAGCATTGCCAATACTCAAGGACACAGGGGTAAAGTTCCAGCTGACCTGTAAACAGTGGCAAGACAGGACTATAAAACTGAAATAAAATGAGCCATAATGAAAAAGAAACTGAATATATATATATATATATATGTTTGTATGAATATGTGTAACTGAACTGCTTTGCTGTACACCTGAAACTAACATTGTGAATCAACTACACATCAATAAAAAATAAGAATAAAAAAATTAAATTAAAAAATTAAAAGGAGAAAAAAGGAAAAAAATATAAACAAGTACTAGGGTGAAATATACAACACGATAAACATAATTCACGCTGCTATAGCTTGTCGTGGGCACACAGCACCGTGACGGTGACACGCAGGTTGGTACAGAATCACCAGAGACCGAGAGAGTTTCGGAACAGTTAGGAGGTACGCTGGATAAGCACCAGTGGGCCACAGAGGTGAGAGGTGCCAGCGTGAGCACTGGGGATGGGTGTGCTGGGTCTTTTACTGGGGGGAGGGGGGCAGTGCACACAAGGAGTAGTTTCTGCACAGGTACCTGAGTGGTTGTAAGATCTGTCAGGGACTTCCCTGAGCAATAGGTTTTAGGGCTTTGATAAGGGCAGGAGGTGAGGGTAGGATTAGGGTTAGGGTACTATGAGACAGGTTACCTCCTGGGGCGATGAGTTTTGTCAGGGTAAACACACAGCAAGAGAAGACGTTTTATTTCCTGCAGACACGCAGGTAAGCGGAGAGTCCTGCAGTGGGGAGTTGGGTTAGGGCGTCCATAGGCTCCAGGCACACAGAGAGCCCAGGAGCGAGGGTTTTCTGACTCCAGAGAGGGCCAGCCAGCTCCACATAGGTTATATATGAAGTTGTTAAGAGAGTGAACCCTAAGCGTCCTTATCACAAGGAAAAAATTTTTTTTCTATTTCTTTCATTTTGTATCTATCTGGGATAGTGGAAGTTCACTAAAGATATTGTGGCAACCCTTTTATGACGTATGTAAGTCAAATTATTATGCTGTACACCTTAAACTTATACAGTGCTATACGTCAATTATAGCTCAATATAACTGGAAGAAAAAAAATTTAAAGTAAGCCAATTTGCAATACAACAAGAAGCAAAGCTTAAAAAACAAATAAAATAGAATTCATTTATCAAATATTTACTGATGTCTATCAACTCTGTGCCTGGTCTGGCCGTGGGCTCTATTCTAGAGATACAGCATTGAACAAGAAAGGGAAGGTCCTGGCTTCAGTGGAACTTAGGTTCTAGTTTGAGGAGACAAGCAGTATGCAGATAAACAGACACAAAAATATATGTTAGGAAAAAGTGTCACGAAGATAACTAAAACAGGATGATATGATGCAGTGAGTGAATAGCTACTTTATATGGAAAATTTAAGAAAGATCCTCTCTGAGGAGGTGACATTTAAACTGAGATCTGAACAACAACAAGGAGCTGCCCATGCAAAGATCAAGGTGAGAGCCATTCCTGAGGGCAGATCTGGTGGGAAGGACAGAGAGATGGTTAGTGGCTGAAGGTTAGTGGGAAAGGAGTTAAGAGACGGAAATAGAGTCAAGAGAAGAAGGCTGGGCTGGGCTACAGAGGACCTTGCTTCCAGCTGAAATGGGAGAGATGTGATTTAATTTAACCTTTAAAAGACAACTTTAATTTCTTTGTGGTGAATGGATTGCCAGGGGCCCAAATTGGATACAAGGAGATGAATGGGGAGGGGGTGGCCATTATAAAAGGCCGAGTAAGAGAAAGGGTTTGGACAAAGGTTTTAATAGTGGAGACAGAAAGGAGATGGGAAGATTTAGAATATTTTTACAGGTGAAGTTAATAGGATTTGGCAATAGAATGTATACAGATTGCTTGAACAAAAGAAAGAAATCACAGACAGCATGGATTAGGGGGTTAAGTAATTAAGATGGGGAAATGGGGAGAACAGGAGAAGCAAAACTTGCTGTTTACTTGTTAGTTTCTGCTTGGTCCACATCAAGGCTGAGATGCTTTTGTTGGATTTCCACGCCATGACACTGTGAAGAAATCCTTTGGATGGACCGATCCTGATTTCTGGATCAAAACCAGGGCTGTAGATCTGAAAGTCACTTATAAGGTAGGACCAACTTAAAGCAGAATACTTACTTTGAAAGAAAGAAAAAAAAAAGAGCCCCACAGCCAGAGAAAGGAAAAAGAGTAACTAATGAAAAACTCAAGCTGACCAAAAAAATCCCCCCAAAACCAAAAACCAGTAATAATGACCTGAAGTGATTGTCAATCACAAGGTAAATATTTTCCAGCAACAGCTCTATTGTGAGAGGTGAACAAGCCACCGTAAGTTTAGTATGTGTTCACAGGTAGACAGCGTGCATAATAAAAGGCATTATTAACCTTCCACCAGATCCTGAGTGCTACGTTCAGTTTCAATCACTGTAGAAAACTGACAATCAGTGTGATTAAAAGTAAGAAACAAGTTGTTCTAGAAACAGATTATATGAATTGAAGATAGTTTAGGGAAAGAAGAAAAGGGGCTGAATAATTTACCATTGCCTTCTAACTTTTTTTTAGTAAGAAAGCTTCCAAATAGTTAAACACATAAAAATAATTCTGTTTGTTGCCTATTGGAGAGGGGCAATGTCTGTGAATGAAATCAGAGAGAATGTGGATAAAAACACACGAAAGTATCAATTAAAAATACAGAGAGGCTAAGGTAGAAAAGATTTCTATTCTCATAACTGTTCCAAAAAGGAAAGTCAAATGTCCACACAAGGATGTAAGTTCCCAAGTATTCTGTCATTTTCACTGGTATATCCCAGCCCCGATGCTCATGCCAGGTAAATAGCATATACTCAATGAATATGTAAGAAATAAATGAACAGATGCACAGAATCTGCCTTGAATTGTTCTGGTCATTTTCCAGAACTTGGAAAGCCTGAACAAAGCCAGCTCCTGAGGTCCTTTTCAGGTGTAGGACACTACAAATCACACACATTTCTGGAGCAGATTTACTCTGCGTAGGTCTGGGCAGCAGAACAGAGACTGGTGAACAGAAATTACAAGTAGATTCATTACTGCTCAGCACAGAAACAATCTTTCTAACAACCAAAGCCAATAGACAAGGTGGGGGCTCACCTACAAGTTGGTCAGCCCTGCGCTGTCCTGATGAAGTGTGGTAACCCTCTCAGGTGTCAGAGATGCCTGCTGTACTACGTGTGAAACCAGACCCTTGTCCTCCGAGACCCTCCTGCACTCCATGTGTCTATGGCGTTATGCTGTTGAGATGAGCTCTACTAAAAGAGCAGAATCTGCCAAGAACAATCAGAGGCCTCCCCAGAACTCTCTAGCACAGAAGTACAGTCACAATGGTCACCGAGGATCAGTGTTCCTCCCCTTGGTGAGGTGCATTGCTCCATTTTATGTCACCCCAAAGACACAAGGTGTTGGCACTGTAGCCCCACGGAAGCCCTTTCAGAAGAGCACATGCACTTTCTCTTCTCAAAGACTCACATCGGTTGGAACTGTTACTTCACGTGAACGTTTCCCTGAGCAAATGGCCAGCATTCACAACCATTTATAGAAAAACGAAGGGACAAAAAAGACCAGGTGATGTTTTGCTTTCAGTTTCCAAGAACATCCCTTTGAAAGGAGACTCTGATGGCTTGTCAGGGCTAGACAGACAGTAGGACCCCATCTACCTGCTGATTACGAGCTCCGTCTATTGTGAGCTTTCATCAGAGCGCTGCATTCCGTGGGGCTGCATTGTTCCTTCACTCTAACGCTTCTAAGGTACAAAGCTAATACTGGTGACACCGGATGGAGGGCTGACCTGAAATAGCACTTAGGTTCTAATCTCTATGCATCTAAACATACACGGTCACAAACAGATGGTTTCATCTGTATGCTGTTTTGTCCTCATGCATAGCTAGCTACCTATCATTTCAATTTATAGGAAACAACATGCCTTGTTAGCCTCGCTAAAGTTCCCCCAGCTTTTCAATTATGATTCCCATTTTCTCTGAAAGGCGATGTAGCTATTATTTAAATTGGAGAGCCATTATACCCTTGTGTGAGAGTGGGTGGGCCGGTGTCTTTTTTCCTGTGCAAATATACGTACATCTGTATACGCTGCCAAATAATGTGAGTGAGACCAACTACAGAAAAGAACAATGAACAGGTTACTTAATCTTTCTTCCACTTCAAATGAGCCATTTGTTTACCTTGAAGGTAGGAACTCAGACAGAAGCTACTGGTGACAAAAACACTGCATTTGAGTTTCCCAAGTTTGCAACTCAGAAGCCAGCCAGAGACAGAATCAGTCAAGAAGTTCGTAAGGAAACATTGATGATAATGATACGGTCGAGCCCTTATGAAACACTCACTTAGCCTCGAAAGAGAAGTACCAAGGTGAGTTCCCCAATGAGTCATTTGTCTTTGTTTTCTAACACAGGTCCTCCATAGCTGGCATTTAACCACTGCAAGGACTGTTTCCAGAGAAGGGCATTCATAGATGGACAAGTAAGCAGAAGTCGTGGGACGTATCTAAGTTCAGGGGGACATTTGCAGCATTTATTATAAACGACAGTGTCACCATCCTGTAAATGGAGAAAATTTTATTCCAAAGCTAAGTTTGAAAAATCATCTTTAATACTTTATAAATTGAAGTAGATGAGCCAATGGAGATAGAAGTATCATTACTACCATTAGAGGAAATTTGATAGGAACGAAGCTATTTTTTTCTGAGCTATAGCATTTTTTGTTTTTTTTAACCAACAAAAGATATTTCATGGAATAAGGGAAAACTCAAAATTTTGTATTCATGACTTTGAGAGGCAGGATTTGATTTTACGTACTTACATATCCCTGAGTGACTATGAGATCATTTAACCAACTTGGATGGTTTCCCTCCAGAAACCCCTAGGCAAGTGTTCCTTTTGGAAGTGATCAGGTTTCCGGAGAGACACCACTGCAGAAAAGACTGAATGATCACACATAAGGATGTTAAGATTTGCCAAAGCCAAAGCTCTCTGTGGTCCCTCTGCTCCATACACCCCTTCCATGCCAAACATACTCTCCTCTTCCATCGCCAAAAAGAAATGACAACAATAACAAACTCTTCTTCTCCTTAAGACAAGGCAACTTTTGTGTAAAAGTCTCTAAAAAACAATCATGAAGTGAGCTCTAAGTCTTCCACCAAAATGAAGAGGGGGGAGCAGGTCAGTGACCATCAGATACAAATGGGGATGCCACTCTGTCTCCTAGGACCTAAAGGGAAGAAACCTGCCAGCTAGGTCTGTCTGCAGGACATCTTTCAATCATCTCATCGAGGTTTAGATCAAGGTTTAGATACAGTGCTTAGAATCCAATGACAGCAGCCAAGAAATGTTACTTTTCTGACATTGATTTGATTTCTGGTAATATGTGGACTGTCTAAACTCCTTATCTTGACAATGATCCCCCCCACCCCATCCAGAGGGCAGCAACCATGTGACAAGCCTCTGTGTACTCATTAAAATATCTGGAAAATTGGCAGGTAAAACTGAAGAGCATCCATGAGAGAGACTTAACTTGGCAGGTACTAGCTGTGTAGCTTTGAGCAAGTATTTAATACGCCTGCATTTTAGTGCTATGATAGAAAGAGTACCCACATGCATAGTGTGGCTGCAAGAATTAACTTAGACAATTCATGTAAAGGGTCTAGAACAGTGCCTGGAATTTAATAACCCCTCAGTGAATGCTGACTATCATTACTATCAAGTAATTCCACTCTTCTATTCTAGCCCCAAATGATAAAATCAGTAGTGAAAGGATGATAAACAATTACATTGGGAACTTTTTCAAGCTCATGCTTGAGTTGGCAGAGCATTTTTTTTTTAACAAATGGCGTTAACTTTATAAATGACCAAACGAAGAGAAACTTTCTTAAGTCCTTGCCAAGGTGGCAGAAGCTTGGATTGTGTACCTGGGGATCCAAAGCTGATTTTTTTTTCCCTCATTACAATCTGATGCTTCCAAGTAGAACTCTTATTCTAAAAGGGTTAGTCTCCCAAAGTCAAGGTCCTGGGAGTTATGCCAGTGCCCATTTTCCAGCCCATGGCAAATCCTAACAACTGTATTATAAATAATATACCCTTACTGCCAAATATTTACTCAAATATTCATTCTGTTGAATCTGAAGCCTGAAATTCTTTCCCATCAGGATATAAACATGTATGATACTTATCCGTCCCCTGCCAAAACCAAAGCATCATCATCATCATCATCATCATCACCATCCTCATTATCATCATACTTTCTCACTGAACTCTTTGTCCTCCCTGGAGGGTCTTACGTGTACACACTCAACATCATCCCATAATCTGCTTTCTTGGGAAGAGTTACTGACACTGTCTTTGCTTCATTGCTAATCATTCATTCCTGTGTTGCAATCTACCTTTCAACCCCACTTCTCTTTTGAATTTACCCTGACAAACAATCACCAGTGACCTCCTTTATTGCTGAATTCTAGATTGTTTTCACTCTGTAACTGACGATTTAAATATAGAACTTGGTGCTATTGATCACCCTTTCCTTCAGCATCCATGGAAACATTTCTCCTGTGTTTTTATCTTTTTTGGCCATTTCTCCTTAAGTTTGTTCCATAACTTCTTCCCCTGCTCTGCATGTTCGTATCCAACAGTGTTCCACAGGAGTCCCTGTTTCCTCCTTTTTGCACCCACTTTCATGAGGTGCACAGCCTACTGACATGGTTTTAACTACCACCTAATGGCTAGTTAACTCCAAATCTGAAGTGTCCTCCTAGACCTCTCTCTTGACCTTTGGATGAATAATTACGACAACTAATCATCATCTCTGCTTGAATATTCATAGATATCTCAAATTCAACTGATCTGGAGCTGAACTTAGCATTTGCTACATGCACCTAACCACCTCCTTGCAGCAATATTCAGCTCCTATATTTTGGATTCTTAATTTTGGCTGCTTGAACTTGCAGGTCCTTCCTGCTCATGTCTGCCTTATCAGAACACCCATGCCTACGATCCCACTGTATTCATCAAACTTCCCATCTAAATTACCCGACCTTCTAATGCTACCTAAGAGTTAGATGACACCGTGTATATTAAATGGGTGGATGGATGAGGAGACGGATGAAGAAATGGGGAAATGGGTACAAAACCATGCAGAATAACTTGTCCCAGCCCTTTCCACTAAAAAGTTGCTCATTAATAGGGTAGGGAGCTGTCCTTACCACAAATGCCTGACTGGCAGAGGTGTGTGTTTCATGGCCACGAGGGCGCCACCCCAGTCTAGGAACCAGACATTGTACTCTTCATCAAAGATCTGGAACAACAACAATAACAACAATCACAGCAATGCCTCACATTCGCATCGTGCTCGACAGTTTACAAAGTCTTTCACATACATCATTTCGTCCAGGTTCTGAGCCTTCCAACAACCAAATCTGGGAGTTTGGCAAGTACTGTCCTCCCCATGTAACAGATGAGGAAATGGGCTTGCAGAGAACAAATAAGCCTCCCTAGGCTTCCCACATGGCATTTCCAGGGCTCCGTCCCCTAGTCCTGTGAGCTAGTGTACTACAAGAGGTCGAGGCATGCTTAACCAGATAACCCAAAGGAAAAGAGGACTTCAAAAAAGCTTCCCCATCCTTTTATCTGAGTAAGTTACTTCTCAGCTTCCTCCTTTTCATCTCTTCAAGTGAGATATTTGCTAATTTATAAATGGTCTGTGTCTTACAGTGTGTTTATAAATTACCTAGGAAATTAAAGGACAATTCCTTTTAGACATGTAGACATTACGGTCTATGTAACGACTGAGTTCTCAGACTTAGCTACCACCTCCTAGATTCCCAGGAAAGTTGGATGAAGATTTAAGTTTGGTACTTGGGGATCCTTACACTAAATGCTCATTGGGACCCAGTGCTTCTTGGGACCTAGAGTTACTCATTCCTTGATTCATCCACTTGTCCATTATCCATTCATCCATCCACTCACTCACTCACTCATTCAGTCACCCATCCATCCATCTACATTGGCGCCTACTAAGCACCTACCATGATGCAAATCTTGGAGCCTTAGCTCAGACCTAACCCTCCATAGGGCAAAGCTGCTATAATTGATGGCATTTAAATCTGCAACCTAGGACAGGAAAAATATTTCCCCATCAGAGAGCCAGTTCTCTCCTCTAGATATAGATCTTCTAGAGGAAAGTGGAATTGGAGAATTCCTCTAGCCCTTAACCCACTAGTGGTGACTCTCACAGCCTAGATGGTCAGATTGGGATGGTAGGTTAAGTGAGACATACCAGAAGGGGTAAGAAAGTGTAAGCAGATTTCAAAGGGAGGGGATAGAAGGAATGAGATCTCCTCTACATAAACCACAGAGAAACGTAAGTGGACTCTGAGGCTGAACCCTCTCAAATAGTTTTCTTTCCCATATTTTCCTTTTAAGGAAATATAAATGTCCACACTAATGATGAGCCTTACTGCACAAAAGACTTAAGGATTATTCACTTATATGCCAGATATAAACAAAGACTCTGAGCCAGCAATGCTAGCTTTTCTCTCCAGAGCTCAAAGGTGGACTCTGATAAGCTACATAATAAAAAGGCTGGGTTTAAGTCTGAGGGCGAGAAAATTCTTGGCACTGAGGAGGGGAGAGATGTTATTGTCGTCACACTTTCCTCTTGATACTATCATTCTGGCCCCTACTAACTCTTGCCCTGCCCAGCACTAGAAGATGGAATCCTTGGTTATTGGGGAAAAGAAAAAAGAAAACCAAAGTAGTGACAACACAAGGAAGGAATGTCGCTGTAGCCACCTGGTCAGGTGAACTATTTCTCGTATTGGAGGGACAATGATTTGTCTGTTGGGAGTTTCTGTACCAGAGGAGTTGACATTCCAGTTTCGACCTGATTTGGCACTTAATATGTTGAAGGCATGTTCATATTTATGTGTCTGTTCCTCATCTACCTGATTATGGCCTGGTGAGCAGACAGCTTAACTTATTCTTTGTTGTGCCTAATCATAGTTAACATAGTGGTTGTGCCTGGTAGGTCCTTGGTAACTTTTTTTTATTTTTGACAGTGGTAGTAGTGAGAGTGGTGACAATGGGGGTGGTGATGATGATGTTGGTGACGGCCATGATAATCTTTCCTAAGGGACCCAAATCTTTGTCTTCTTCAGATAGAAACCTTCTCATCTTGAAGACTTAGTAAAATGCCAGCTCTTCTTGTGCGGTCTTTCTCAGTCTCCCCAAGTAGAACTAATTCCTCCCTTTTCTCTGCAAGCTCACAATGCCACTAAAATCATGCAATCAGTCTAAACTATAGTTAGTTATTTATGAACCTGTTTTCTCTGCTTAATTTTGAGCTCTCTGAGGACTCCAGAGTATTCAGCCACCTCCTCAGGTTTATATTTGACACCGAGTTGACGCTGCATAAAGCTGTTGTTGTCCAATATAGAAGCCATGTGAGACAACTTAAATTTAAATTGATTAAAATAAATAAAATTAAAAATTCAGTTCCTCTATCACAGGAGCCACATTTCAAGTGTTTCATAGCCACATGGGACAGCATAGATACAGAACAATTTCATCATTGCCAAAAGTTCTATTGGCTAGAGCTGCAAAAAAAAAAGTTTGTAAAATCGAATTAATTTTTCATATGGCCATGTATCTATTAAGCTGTCTCTTACTTAATTAAAGCTGGTCCTACACGATACTTCACCCACCACAGACTTCCACAAGACTTTCTGGTCTTAGTATTCTACCCTCTTCCTCTTGTAGATAAAGAAACAGATCCAGAAAGGTCAAGAGACCTACTTGCCAAGATCCCATGGCACGCTGATGACAAACACTGTTTTATTGGTGGTGTCCCCCCACCACACCAGCGTGGTACACAGCCCCTGATGACTGCCCCGTACACATTGCTGAATGACAGAATGAACAAATTGGGAAAACTCCAGTTCTTCTTATTCCCTGCCCAGCTCATCCCATTTTACCCCATTGCCCATCTAATATGCCAGCTACATGGACCAAATAGAATAGCTGCTTCAATTTCTTTTTGCACCCAAAAAGTCATAATGAGCCTGAGAATCTAGAGGAAAGAGAGATGTTGGCAGAACTTGCCCTAAATGCCTCTTCCCTGTCCCCAAATCCCACAGTTACCTGTCTCCATGTGTTGCCCCCATCAGAAGAGATGAACACACTGATATCAGTATAGGAGAGCTCTGGACCAATATTGCCTGAAACAGAGCAGATCATTGGAAATTGTCAGGCAGTTTATAGATGACATGTGCTTGGGGTTGGAGGAGGAAAGATTTTCTAAGTTGTGTTTAGAGCAGATGTGTACAATCTCTCTCTTGGTGTCGTATCAAAAACCCAGCTGGAAGATAATCCAATATGGGAAAAATGAATACATAAGTAATATGACAGGGATGTGTCTTTAAGTGGTAAGACTCAAAAACCAAATATTGATTAGCTTGGATCTCTGGAACTCTTCATTCTGTATACCAATAATCTCTTCAACATTGATCTTGACATTGGCAGAGAGTGGAAGAGCAGACATGTATGGAGAAACTGGCCTAGGAATACCTTCCTCTTCATGTATAATAGTAGCCTAAGAAAAACTGAGTGTGTATGTGTGTGCGTGTGGGTGTGGGTGTGGGTGTGTTTCCAACTTAAACTTCTCAACATGTTTCTTGAGTGCCAGGAAATTAAGTAATCCAATAGTATAAACTATGAAACAAAATTATGGAGTTCCCAGAAGAAGAGGACAATACTCAGCAGACCCTGGCCATCCAATATGGCAGGAGAAGTCACCTGGTTTATGCCTAGACTGACCACACTTACTGCTCTACCTCTTCACACCCTCTGTTTTTCTCCTCCCTTCTTTTTCTTCCTCCTGCACTTCATCACCTTGTGGGTTATGTTTATTTTTTAAAGAAAAAAACTGCTTAAGACTTTCCATTCTATCTACATTGCCCAAGTTTCCCCGCACAACCTCACAGCCCAGAACGGTGCCCCCAAACTTAGAAGTTAGTTGCTCAACAAATAATTGTGGAATAAATGAATGAGTAAACAAAATGATTGAACCATGCTCTGATATTGATGTGCATTCGGGGAGGTCTTGAGAACCAGGAAGGTACCTTAAACATGTAATAATTTATCATTGAGGCTGATATTTTTTCTTTAAAAATAGCAGGGAAGGGAATGTTAGCTCCCACACATCTGTAGCCTACGTAAGAGCACAATAAAAATGCAATAATGAAAATGTTAATTGAGCTCCTGACATTTAATGCTTCAACATGAGGAATTAAAGCCAGGCTACAGCTTGTCAAGCTCCCATCAGCATCAGGGAACATACAGCTAGCCAACTTGTTTTGACACCCAGGCTTCCAAAAATAAGCCTGGGGCTCGGGGCTCAGGCAATAGGTACAAGCGGAGTAAGGAGAGGCATGGCGAGCCGCTGTGAGCAGCCATGCCTGGATTTGGAATTCGGTTCTTCAGATCCAGGTTTTGGAAGACACAGATGAAGAAAGAAAAGCGGGGCAGGGCAGAGAGTGTCAACTCAAGTCATGTAACGATGGCTGCCTGGAGCACTGTGCTAGGAGGATTCTGAAACCACTGTGCTAAGAAGGATTCTGAAGCCATATTTGGTTTCAACAGAATGGAGTTTGGTGATCGATGAGTCATGTCTACCACGGATGGTAGAGGAAGGAGACAGGAGTACAGTCCCCTAGAGCTAGCATCTGCCATCCCTGTGATGGCCTCCTAGGATCTGCCTCATCACCTCTTACCCTCTTTAGGAGCTAGTTCTGCCCACATCTTAAGCCTCTCTTTCAAAGCTCGACTAGACTGATTTTGGAGGCATGATGGTAGTGAGAATCCAAGGTTCACAGTGAAGGCTGTTTTGGACACAGCTACTGTGAGTTGAAAGTCTCCCTGAAAGAATTGCTGCTGATCACAGGGACCAGAAAGTCAGTTCCCAGATGAAAGGACAGATGTGTCCAGGATGATCTGATCTCTGAACATGTTCAGTCCCTAAGTGGATCTGTGGGAAACCTCTAATAGGAAGAGTCTGGGTTATCGTGTCAGAGAAGGAAGGTTTGAATAACGCACCTCACTGGCTAACGTGGAACTGGAGGGGGGCTTCCCAAGGTATCCCTGGCCAGGTTGGAGGAAGAGGTAGCTGTTCCCACTGAAGTGGTGTGAAAGGAGGGAGAAGGGAGGAGAGGGATGGAGAACAGGGAGCTCCTCTCAGAACAGCTTAGCTGGTAAATCAGAGCATTGGGGCAGCTTTAAACAATATGCTTTTGGCCCCATTTCCTCCTACAGCTACCTTCCTTCTCTGCTCCTTAGTTAGAAAGAAGAAGAAGAAGGAGAAGAGAGAGAGAATTTTAACATCCTCTGGGTCTAGAGACGCCTTTCTCACCAGCACTGATGCCCACTCAGGGAGGTTAAGGGTGAAATATAGAAGGAAGCAGACGGTGTGCAAGCCAGTGCAGGGAGGAAAGGCACCTCCGTGAAGGGGACAACTCCAGGGGATGGGCATTTCAGAGTTTGTAGGAAGCGTTGTGGCGGGGAGCCTGGGGTAGGTGCAGAGCTGGCCTGTGAAGGGGCTCAGGACGAGGTCTGGCTGAATGGCTACTGGACAGATTAGACTCAGAGCCTGAGGGAGTGTGAGCATGGACATGACACCTGTTCCCTCCTGCCCTCCGTCTCGTCATCTGTAAGTGGAGGAGAAGAGTAATTGCCTTTTCTACACCCTCCAGCCACTGTGCCATCAAGGCAAGGAAAGTGCTTTGCACAACTTAAGGCCCTGGGAGGATGTGAGGTCTCTCGACAACCAGCTTGAGACCACAGTGGTAGGGGTATTTTGAACCCTAGCGGTTTTGCTTGCTAAAGGCAGCTCCCCAACTCTCCAGACTGGAATTCCATCTGCTTTCTGAGATGGTCTCAACAAGAGATATAGACGAATCCCTGGCTAGCCTTTCATCCACGCAGCTTCCCTGAGATCTCATCTCAATGAGAGATGGGAGGAGGTGGTGAGGAGTGTGAGTGGGGAGGACAGAGGCCAGGGTCACTGATGCCTGAAGGCAGGTGAAACACATGGATATGGAAGGGGGTCCTCTAGAGACAGGCTCCATATAAGCCATTGATGGCATCCTTGGCTAGCTTCATCATTATCCTCTGTCTAGCAAACCATTTCCCAGGCAGAGATGGCAAGCAGGGTTAGGAGGTGCTAAACCAGGAAGCATGTGCCAGGATCTAGTCCTGGATTTCCATCAGGATCTTGTCACCTGTGTTCTGTCCCTCACAATGCAATGCTCCATGCAAGTTCCAAGAGTTACAAAGGGGAGAGTAAGAGGAATTAGCACATTCTCATACGTACTGACAAATGTTTCAAAAACAAATCTTTAAGGTCTACATGTTTGCTAGTTTGCAAAGACTTAACCGAGTCATTTAGAGGCACGTGATGGTCACAGATAATAACGACTCCACTAATCCCAGCTGACTATGCTCAGAGCAAACGAAGCTCAGCGGTTAAAGAACTAAGCCAAATCCATAAGGCCAGGAAGCATTAGAGCCCAGCCTGGAATGCGGGACCACGGGGTTCCCGAGTGTGTCCCTTCATTCAGCATAGGCCCAGCGTATGCATATTATTTATGGATTCTGTTGGAGGAGAGGTGCCACCCACATTCTTCTGGTGCAAGAAGCACTGTTCTAAATTTCTGTAATATTAATGATGATTATAGGTAACACACACTGAGCATTCACTAGGTCCTAGGCCCCCTTCTGAGCACTTTAAATCCACTGCTTCACTTACTACTCCAACTCCAACATGTCAGTACCATCAGTCCTACTTTGTCAATTAAATCACTGACGTTCAGAGTAGTTAAGCCACTCAGAACAACGCCTGGCTACATCGTCAGCATTTAACTCATGTTAACTTTTATTATCGATGCCTGTTTTCCAGTGTTCCCTACACTCCAGTCGGGGGAGTCCCGCAGGCCTTGGGGGCAGGGAGGCAGAGAGTGGAGCAGCCCCAGAGCTCGGTGGTCAGACCCACACGGATTATGGAGTGTGGGGATCACTCCCCAAGACAGGAGAACAGCAACAGAGCCTGCCCTCATCTCCTGCAGTCCTGGGCTCCCCGACCTCAGTGGCGTTAAATATGGCAATTCCGGCGGGGTCGAGAAGGGCTGCCTGAAAGGTTCAGAAGCTATGCTTGCCGTCAATCTGATTAGAGTGGGTGGTGCCTGGTGACACTGAAAAGTCCTCGCAGCTGGAGGCGTGGAAAAGGAAGCCGTACCTAGGAGGGCGGTCACTCCGGGGGCCAGGGCTTCAGGCTGATGAGAGAAAGCAGGCTATACCCTCTCAGAAAGTCTCTGTGATTTTACCTGCTTTCATTAGGAAAAAGCTGCCTCATATCAGAGCTCCAGCTTCTAAGAGGAGAGCCCAGCCTTGCTTTACGACACCGCTGTGTTCCTGAAAAGGTGTATGTAAATCAAATGTGTGCTGATCAGAGGACTTTCCCCTGGAGACTCCCATTTTCATCTCAGAGTTACTTTATCTTCATTTCTCATTGATGTTCGGTGGACAGTGGTTCCAACAAGGCAAACGGGAGCTTTTCTGCCCTTACCCCCAGGCTCCCAGCCAAGTGGTTCATCATGTGTAAACAAACCTTTACATGCACCAGAGACCTCCTGATTAAAAACAGCTCTGGGGTAAAACGCTTTGTAAAGGAGCCTCTGTGTAAAGAGAAAACTACCCCAACTTTGACTTGGTGAGCTACGAAGTTCATGTACCGTGTTTTCTTCAAGTGAGAATTCCCCAGTAGAAACCACCTTTCTGATCAGTCAGTGCACTTGGAAAGGGACTCTGGCCTCTCGCGAAGCACAGCGGACGGCCCTGTGACTTTGTGGGATGATGCAATTACCAGCAGTTACAAGCATCTGGACCTCTTTTCCTGGGTTATTAGATTGGCCTTGGAGCTCTGCAGACCCCACCTGTTTTCTGGGAAAAGTGTCTATAGCTTTTATCCGATGCTCAAATGATTCCAAAGTGGTCAGGATGTACCCCCGAAGCCCTCAGTGAGAAAGAAGCCCGGGGAACGTCCTCCTTACCTGTAGCCACCACCAGCCCGGGAGCCGTCTCCTTGCTGGAGATTCTTCCTGAAGAATATGGATTTTCGGAGATTTGCAAGTGCAGGTGTAGGGAGCAGAAGGGCTAAAGTGGAGAAGAAAGTAACTTCATTCCAGGAAACTCCTGACACGCACCCTCACCCCACCAGAGACAGGGCTCCCTGGTGCTCAGCTTCCAGGAACAGCCCAGATTGGATGTAAGCCGCTCACTTAGTTTTGGAGAGGAGTCATCTCTCCCTGAACAGCCGAAGTGCTCACATCAGAAGCTGCCCTGAGGACCGTTCCCAGGCCCGCTCCTGTCCCCGCTCCCATGACGATCGCAGGCGTCCCCACCCCTCCACTCAACCCCACCCATCAGAGTCCAGTTCGTGCTCAGCCTTATGAAGCCTCCCTGACCACTCCTGCTCCCAGGATGACCCTGACCTTCTCCCAGGCCTGACCTTGACCATCGCACCCTGCGTCTTGGAGCTCTGAGGAGCCACCGGGAGCAGTAAAAAGGGGACGCTAAGTGAGACAGTCCCCAGACCCTTTACGCTCTTCTTCAACCAGATAGTCTCAGTTTCTGTGCTATGTGTTTGGTTCCTGTTTAGAATCTTACTTTGAATTGTACATAAAATGTCTGGAGCCATTATCTAAAACTCATAGAAGTTTGGATTCTTTATTTACCTATTATCCCTATTTGAGTTTCTTTAAAAGGATTAGGGATTTATAGGGTTGCAGCCTATATAATAAATAAAAATAAGAAAATTGTAAAATTGGGGAAAGGAGAAAATTAGGTTAATAAAATAAGATGAAACCATGGGTTAGGTTTGGGGAGAAAAAAACAAAGTTCTTGCTGTGACCGGTTCCTGGAGGTAGGCAAGCGTCTGTCTCCTACCTTCCTTGTACCAAAGTCAAAATCTGGGAGCTGGACTGTAAACTACAAAAGGAGACAGGCCCTGTTTGTCTTATTTACCACTGTACCCCCGGTTTTTAAAATAACATCTAGAATATGATAAGTGATTAATAAACCTTTTCAGTAAGTGGCAAAAGGCAACTTTTTTTGTGTGAAGGAGAAACATAACCATTTCTGAGACCTTAGAAAAGTTTCTCGCATAGGTCCCTTTAAGAGGGCACTGAGGGCTGTGAATTTCACTGTCGATCATCAGCCTCAAGTTGCAGCCCCCGAGGACAGAGATAGTGGCTTCCACATCATATCCTCCATGATGTCTACCCCCATATTCCCCATAACTGGAATCCCGGGAATGCTGAGAGATTAACTACTGTCCCATGTGGACTCACCAGTCTGACACTTCTTGGGCTTTCAAGGCAACTTTAGCTCACCTTGACCACCATCAAGCCCTTATCAAACTGTACCACACCAGCATCGGCTAATAGGTATTTACCACTACGGAGCTCTGTCTGGGACCTTGGGCACAGGCTCTTTCTCTTCTGTTTCTTTATCTTACTAGGAGTTGGACCATATAGGGTACTCTCCGTAAAAGCTTGTGGAGTTCACCTGAACTTCCCATCCAAGTGATCTGGCAGTCTGAGTCCACAGAATGATGCCCTGGGAATTATAGGAAATCCCTGTCCAGCACCAGCCAGGTTCCTAAGACCTCCCTGATGGATAAAAGCCCCTGATGGAGCATCCCCAGGTAACCAGCCTGCCCCGTGTGGTCTCACATGAGACTGGGGGACTGACCAGCAGGCAGTGTATAGGGTTTCCTCTCAGGTCCACATCTGGAGCTTGCAGTAGGCGCCAATCCCTGCCCTTGTTGTAAGTGATGTATGTCTTCACCTGGTCATCCACCTTCTTGTTTGCCAGGAATATCCCTTTGATACCTGCTACCTAGGAAAAAGGGCGAGAGATGGAGAACCATGTTGGGCCAAAATGTCTATGGTTTTGGAGAAGCCCCAGAATTTTTCACAGCGGGTTGGGGATACAATAGAGGAGAAGAGGAGGGATATATGTCATGTGCCATGTGGTTTCTGAGAGATGTTTCAGTTCATCTCTGCTCCCTCCACCCCCTACCCAGATGTCCCACCCCCTCTTCCTCGACTGCTTTTCCCCACGCTACAGGTCTCTGCACTTTGTTCAGAGGACCTTATCCTTAATTATCAACATTCCCTCTGGGGTGCGAGTGGTTGATAATGACTGAAGGAGTTCCTCCTTCTAAAGAATCTAGACTTTTGCTCAGAAGGGGCTGGTAGACAGCTCTTCAAGGCATCCAGGTATACTCCTTAATGGTGGAAGTTCAGGCGTCCTGATTGGTAGAGGTAGATATTTCCGGGCAGAGGACCCAGCTTGGTGGCTCGGCCCCTATCTCTGGCTGTGCCACTAGCTCACTGTATGACTTTGGATAATTCCCATACCATCTTTGGGTCTCAGTCAATGGTCATTTTGAAAGAAGAGGAATAAGCCCTTCCCTTTCTTTATTTCCTCAGTCAGCTGGCAAAGGACAGAACAAAAGATGCAGACCGTCTTTGCCAGAGTTCCCGATATACTGGGATTTGCCTACTCTTGGTATTCTGAAGGGAGAGGAGCATCACCACAAAATAAGAAGTCAGGGAGTCAGGAGATTTAAAATGCAGGAGTGTGCTAGAGTATGCACAGATTTGACTCAAACGTTTATTTCTTCAATGTCTACCTGGGCAATAAGAAGAGAGATTTGGGATGCCAACACTCTATGTGAAAGAAAGATTCCCTTAACTTCTTGTTCAAGCTCCAGCATGTTCCAAAGAAAAGGTAATTCATAGTGCTTAAATATAGAGAAACAAGAAGTTTAATGGCAGGTTTTCTGGATAATACCCAGATATCTTGAAACTTTAACTGTATGTAGCCCCGTTCTTTGAGGATCATGTGTAGCTGAGATCTAACTGCAGTTCTGAGGGAACGCCAGTGGGAGCAAAGGGAAAGAATTTCACAGAAGTGAGCTTTTTGTTTGTTTGTTTGTTTTTTAATGACGTAGTTTAGCTGATGAAATAAGAATTTTTTTTTTTAAAGTAACCTGGCTGGCCTTGAAAGAGAAAAGAGAATGCCAACCCACATAAAACAAACAAATAGCAGCAGCAACAACAACAAATGGACAAAGAGTGTCAGGAGGAGAACCCCGTTATCTGGGAAGGACACCATCAGGGGCATTTGACAAAAGGCCAGTCACGGAGTTGATTAGATTTCTAACTTGAACAGAGGGTGGGTAAGGACAGATGCCAAGGCGGGGGCTGTGCCAGAGCTCTGCACTTCCCTGGAGTGCCCCCCCTGCCCTAGCTTCCCAGGAGCGCCCCCCCTGCCCTAGCTGCTGGGAGGCACCCCCTCTTGCCCTCGCTTCCCCAGGGCACCCCCTCTGCCCTCGCCGCTGGGAGGCATGGCCACTTCAGGAAGGTCGCTCGTGCTAGACCAGCGGCTACGGGGCCCTCAGGTCACCTCGGTCTTTCCAGCCGACTGCAAAGATGTTTCTCTGAAACCTGATGACCACCTATTCCTCCCAGAGAATGGAATCTGTACCCCTTAGAGCCTTCTGCCTCACGGGGGGCTTCTGGTATTCTCTTCAGACACAGAGCTGGTGTTTTTATGATGGACCGCCAGACAATGCTTCCATAGAACTCCCCGCACTGAGCCAGCTGGCTCTCCTCCAACACGTAGCCAGGGCCTGGCTATCCCCTTTCTAGCAAACACTCAGGTCAGACTCAGACTCCTGAGTCTGCTCCTGTAGGACTTCTGTCACCCACCCCCTGCCTCCTAGCTCAATGCATTCCAGCAGGAATTACTAGCCACTCAGCTGCCCTTTGTGCTTTTCTGGATGAGCATGCTCGGCAAATATATCAGTATTACACTGCCACATTCCCAACATTCCCACCAAGAACTCCACTACTCAGATGGGCATTTCCTGTGTGCCTCATCAAGTCTGAGAGCAAAATCAGGGGGATGGGAACAGAAGGGCTGTAGGAAGGAGAGATGCTGAGGGTGACCATCTGCATCTCTGAAGATATTTCTCTTATAATTACATACACTGCCAAAGCAATCTGCCTCCCGTCTGACAAAAACAAACAAAAAAGAACAGTTTCCATTTGTGTTTGGATTGTTCGAAGCCCTTAACATTATTGCTGAATTGTTTCTTGGCTCCATCTCTTGTATAAATGGACTGTAAGTTTGGAGGGCACTTTGCTTCCTATACCCTAGGCCAATAGCTTTCAGATTTTTTGATTGCAACCCAAGTATGAAATCCATTTATGTTGTCGAAGCCTAGTAGACTCACGCCCACATATGCATGCCTGTGTACACAGGTAGCTACATGCACATTTCCAACACAAGATTTCCATGAGACACTACTTATCCCCACTACGTGCAATAGAAAGGAGTTGTTGGAGAATGAGAAACACATTTCCGTTCTTCTCCATCCAAGGAGGTACTTGGGATCTGATAAACTTAAATGTGTTTCCTCCCACTGTGGTTTGAAATCAGAAGTGTGGTTGCTGTCGACTCCAAGAGTTCAAGGAGAAAGGTACCAGCTTGTGGTGGTCCCCAGAGAAGAGGGTGAGACAAGACATCAGGCCTGCATGGCCCACTTTCCCTCTGGGAATCAATCTGGGGTACAAAGGGACAATGACAGCAGTCCCTTGGCAAAGCACTGAGTCCAGGTGGCATGGTCATCTGTCGCTCACCTCCCTGGGCCCTCAGGTAAGGAAGACAGGGCTCTGCTGAGAAAAGCAATTACCATGGTCTCCCTTGGGCTGTCCCTAGAGTTGGATCTGTAGTGAGGAATGGACGAAGGTCAGTTTCGGAAAATGTCCCTGTGGAGTCTCTAAGCAGCTGCCCATCTGGCCAAAGAAGGGTAATGTAAGGTCATGATAAAGCAGAGGGTGGAAGGCAGGAAACAGAGACAGGGAACACAAAGAAACATCGATAAGATGCACAAAGAGGCCAGAACACTAAGGATGGCTCAGAAAGTTGTATTTTGTCCATCCAAGTACAGTGAAGTCAACGTGATTAGTCACTAGGAAATTTAAACTCAACTACCGAGGAAGCACTAGGCCCCTAAAAGGATGTCTAAACACATGCACACACACGAAACTGATAATACCAAGTACTGATGAAGATGTGAAGCAATTAGAACTTGCATACATCTCTGGTGGGGATACAAAATGATACTGCCACTTGAGAATCAGTTTGGTGGCTTTTTATAAACGTACATTTACATTCGGCCAAGCAATTCTGCTCCTAGGGATTTACCCATGAGAAAGATCACATGAATGTTTATAGAAATTTCCTTCATACTCATACAAAACTGGAAACAACTGGGAGGACCTTCAATCGGTGAATAAATAAACAAATGAAGACACACCCAGGCAATGCAGTACTACCCAGCAACAGAAAGAAGAAACATCTATTAATGGTCAACAACACGGGTGAGTCTCAAATGCATTATTCTAAGTGAAAGATGCTAGACTCAAAAGACTGCCAACTGTATAATTCCAGTCCTATGAAATCTAGAAGGGAGAGAGAGAAATCAGATTGATTTGCTAGTGACTCTGGGTGGGAGGAGGGTGACTACAAAAGGGCCAGAGAGGGAATGTTTTGAGACAATATCCTACATGGTCAATGACCTTGACGATGGCGGTGGATGCACATACCCCTGCCAAAGCTCATAGAACCAAAAAGGGTACACCAGAAAGGGCAAATGTCACTAGACATATATTATACCTCAGTTTTAAAAAATGAACGTGAAAAAATTTTATAGTAGAAAGAGCCTGGACTTCTGGTCAGAAAGACATGGGTTGGTTCCAACACTGATCCACTGTTGACTAGCTGTGTGATCTTAGCCAAGTTACCAAATTCTCTGCATCTCTCAAAGGCACATCAGGGAATGATATCTACCACAAGGAGATATTGTAATAGATAAATAAGAAAGAGTTTATAAATCGTTAAGGATTATGCAGTCCAATATTATAGCCGTAAGTCACATATGGCTACTGAGAACTTGAAATGGGGCCAAAAGGACTAAGAAACTGACTTCTCTTTCAAGTGAAGTATAGTTGATTTACAATGTTGTGTTAGTTTCTGGTGTACAGCATAGTGATTGTGTTTTATATATGCACATTATTTTTCACATTTGTTTTCATTATAGGTTATTACAAGCTATTGAATACAGTTCTCTGTGCTATACAGTATAACGTTCTTTACCAGAAATAGACTTTTAATTTTATTTAATTTTAACCAATGTAAGCTTAAATTTAAAACCTGATACCTAGTCCAGTTATTGTATGTTTAGAATAACCTGGGTATGTGAATCCACTTTTTCTATTGTAAATTTTATGAAATATAAATGCTGATCAAGTATTTCTGGTGAAAATTCAGTACACGAATTGAGATGCTTGGGAAGTGTAAAATATACCCAGGAGATTGTAGACTTAGTATGACAAAAATATAAGATATCTCATTAGTAATTTTTTTCATATTAAGCATATACTGAAATGATTGCTTTTGGATATTTTGGTTAAGTAAAATATATCATTACAATTAATTTCAGCTGTTTCTCTTTATTGTTTTTTAACTGTGGGTAGTACAAAACTTAAAAGTGCATGTGCAGTTGTATTATGTATTTATTCAACAATGCCAGTCTAAGACATTACCTGATAGATATGCTGTTGTTATTTTTATACAGAGTTACAAGTCAATGCTTAATCCAGGAAAGCACTGAAGAAAATGTAGCAGCTGAGAGTATATTTCTATAGTGTAACTGAGAGTGTTGGAAAGAGTATTAGTCACTTGATTTATCAGTGGAGAACAACTAAGAAGAATTGTAGTTTATAGTTAGAGATGTGAAAAAAAACCCACATATAATTGTGAACACACATAATGAACTGCATTATGAACACCACCAGCCTTGTTTTGATGGAATGGGCTCTAACACGTTAAAGAAAAGATTAATATTTGGCTTTCAAGAATTATTTTCTTCCTGGTTATGGAATTACAGTCATGACAATATTGCACTCTGAGGCAGGGACTAAAGAGAGCATGAGATTGTCTACAGCAGGAAACTGTGCCAACGGACCAAGGCATGAACAATACTTTGCCTTAGATTTTAGGGAGTTTGATGGGCTTGATCGCCATGGGTCTCTTAGTGCCAAGACCTGCAAAGTGAATTCTCAGGGAAATTCTCACTTTCTTTGCCCCCTTTCCAATATCAAGAAAAGGCTCGAGAGGTCCACGTGGAAGGTGGAGTGATAGACCAGTAGCTTTAAGTGGCCACAGTCAGCCTGAGCCACCTCACATCTGTGTTACCTAAAGGCATCTCTGACATTTCAGACAAAAGAAAATAGGTGTAATATCCTGTCACATTATTATGTAAAGCTACAAATTACCTTGGCATGGGGACTACCTCCTACATTTAATTATCATTTGCTAGATGTAAGGGAAAAACACAGAGAAATACTAGCCCAGAGAATAAATGCCCAACCCTCAAGCTCTTTACTAGTACCTTTATAAACTGTATCCCCAGTATCCTCCAAGATCATTCAACATTCCAGGAAAATGGACCTCTAATCATCAGCTTCTGGCTCTTTTCCCACGTGGGACTTTACCAGCCATGTCTTTCTCGCGAGCTCCAGAAATTCATCATTTAAATCTACTCATCGCAAGTCTCCCCAAATTCATCAAGTGAGAATTAACTTTCCTCTTTCCTGACCCTATAACCTGCAGGCGTCGTACCTCCAATACAAGTTAGACTGTGAACAACTAAGAAGAGTCACTTATATCTTTCCAGTAGATCATGAATCTCATGCACCAGCCTATCAAACAAAATACACTCCATGAAAGTATGTTAATTTAGCTGAATTGAACGTAAAAGCTCACTGATTTTTTTTTCCCCAGCTGTATTACTCAAGGGCATTCAGAGTCCAGATGAAATTATAGTCTCTTTGCTAACTGGCCATATGGTACACAATCTTAGTTTCTGTGAGAATCTCCAGTGAAGAAGGTTAAAGTCTAATGACCCCGGGGACCAATTAAATTGAGCTTTATCACCAAATCACAGAATGTATATTCAGGTGCAAAACAGCATCGCCCTCTAAAAACCTTCAATATGGTCATGGTCTAGATAGTGTCAGGACACAATTTATTCCCTTGGTATTAAATGCCTTGTAGAATCTGAGCCTCAATTACTTATCCAGCACTCATTCTTGTCCCTGACAACCACTTATTCTATGCAATTAGACTAGCTGGCTAGCTCACGGTCTTACAAATCTACACCATGTATCCAATTCTTGGCTTATGCCATTCTTGACATTTGGAATGCCTTCCACTTGTCCACTTCCTCCTCCCCAAGGCAAAAGTACAGATAATCAGATTGGTAACATTGAGAAAAAGAACTGGGTACGTACAGTGCATCCTTAACTCAACTATTTTGAGGATCTGCCTGCAAAGATCACATCCTCTGTACTCAGTGCCGTGGTGTTACAGAAACAGGCTTCCATGTGAGAACTTTTGATTTACTATTTCTGCCTGTGACTGGATGGATGCATCCAATTCTGGGGAGCAGTATTAGCAAGACCACTTCCTCCTATGTGCTTTTAAAAGCAATAAAGCTGACATTTGATCTCCTTTTGTCTCACCCTTTGTTTCGGTCTCAATTGGATTCAATCTTGGGCGAGTAAAAGAGGAACTTGGTTTATTCACCTCCCTTCAAAGCCCAATAAACTAGATTGTAAGCTCCTTGAGGGTAAGAACCCTAATCTCTCCAGCTTTTCTCATGGGCTTGAACACAATGCAGGGGCACAATCAACCCTCATAAAAATGAACGGAGAACAAGCTTAGCAGAATTGGTTTTAAAGACGTTGCTTTGCCTGGTACAACTTGCTTCTCTGTAGATGCAATGACACCAAGCATTTTTTTCCCCCAACAAGACTGACTTTAGCACGATGAAAAAAAAATTACATGTATTTTGGCACATTCTTCATTTTGATTCATGCTCCACTTCAGATCAGAGTCTCACTGTTTTAAATGACCAAGGAGTTTCAGGCACCCTTTTTAAGGAAAAGAATAGCACAGTGGCAAACTCATCCACCACATCAACAGTCATAGAAACAGGAATTTCTCAACTGAAAGGTCATCTGCAGCAATGGCCGGCCCCTCCTATTGGGCTCAGACCACAGGAGCATGCATAATCCTCTTACCTCTGCAGGCTTACTTGTGCCAACAGGAATGGCCTCAGTCCTGGGAACATTTATCCAAACCTTCTCACAGATGTGATTTACTGCCCAGTAACAAAGGTATATTTCTGCCTCCTACTGTGATTAGAGGCATGAAAATGTAAGCTTCCCAAAGCCATTTAGACCCCTTAGTCATCTGTGCCCGTCTTTACAACTTTAGGAAGAAATCTGGGCCGTTTCCCAAGTTGGGATCTTGTTGCTAAGGGAATTATTTCAGCGCATGTCTACTATATCTGAGAAAACAGGGTATTTCTACTGATTTTGTTTTATGACCAATGACAGTCACTTCTCTCCTTCTTTTTAAGGTACTTCCATTCACTCCATGCCTTTGTGTAATCCTGCTTCTGCCTAATAAAGTAACTGGAATCGTATATGTTTCCATCACTCTTAGTAACTGAGCAGCCAACTTAGATACCAGGGCAGGGATGCTGGAACCTTGACAGGCACAGCTCAGAAGAGACCACGGGAAAGCAGAGCCCATGCACCGATCCCTCTGTTCTGAAAGCCACTCCCACTTCTCAAAGAGGAAAACTCACAAGGGAGTAGCTCACCCGAGCCATCTGAGGGTACCACCCACAACAGACAGCTTGTCCTGCAATAAATGAATGACCTCAGCCAGCACAGCCTGTGTGGATCTGACACAGTGAATGTTGGACAATGAGACACACCTTCTCTGCTCAACTCAATCCATCAGGTTGAAGTGGTCAGTTCAGTTCTTTTGCTGAGGTCAAGACTGACAAAGGTCACATACTGTTACTAGAGGTATAAACAAGCACTATATACTTAGGGGCACTGAAATAATTAGGGTTTTTAAAAAAATCTAGTTCCCAAATGGAATCACTTGTTAGACAAATTATTCTTTAACTGGTGGTCACATTAAAACAAAATTTCAATATAAGTGAAAACTCAATAAAGGTGATTATATTGAAAGAAAAAGAAAAAAAGAAAAACTCAGTGTAAGTCAAAGCCAGGTCTTCTCCATACACAGGTGTTGGCATCTGGCAGCATGTTAGGGAAACCCTCACTCCCACCCCTCTCCTTCCTATAAAGTTTGTTCATAAAACATGATTTTCCAAATGATTTGAGGCATAGAAATAGTACTATTCCCTCACCTAGACCTCCCAAAAAGAAGCATTTTAAGTACTCAAAAGACCACTGATGTCAAGTACCTTCACTCTGGCTTGTAATCATGCTCAAACATATAAGAACGTTGACTTTAGCTACCATTCATTGAAGGCTTATTGAGTCAATCACAGCACTAGACGCTTTACAAACATCTCTCACTCTCACAATAATTTCATCAGATATATATATATATATATATATATATATATATATATACACACACATACACACACTATATATATATATATATATATATATATATATACACACACACCCATTTTATAGGTGAGGGAATTGAGGCACAGAGAAGTTAAGTTCCTTGCCCAAAGTCACACAATGGCTAAGTGTACAGCTGGGATCTGAACTCAGACTATCTGACTCCAACACTTGTGTTAATACCATTCAAATGCATGAGAAAGAGAGGCAGATGCAGATGTGGGAAAATCCTGGCTACATACCTCATACAATTCGATGATGATGTTTCCCATCAGACCTCGGCTGCTCTTAATGTTCTCCATGGCCAGGGTGAAGTAGATCCCACGGGTGTCTGAGATGTAGAGGTTGTACGTGTCGTTCTGGTTCCACTCCTGGACTGCTGCAAACACTTGGTTCTCATTGGTACTAATGATGTGCATGTCCTGTAAGAAGATGGAAGGCTTGTAAAGCAGCAGATCTCCATATCTCCCTGCCCACTGGGACCCAGAGTAATTACCATGACTTATGAAATGGTTGAGGAAAAGCTTGAGTTATAGGCAGTGTTAAACAATTCCACGTCTAACCAAGGCTATAAATTATAAGCTTCATGATTTCTGTTCTTTGCTAAGTGACAGTGAGATGGGTGTAAGGGGCTTTGGTGAGTATCATTTTCCATGGCTTCGAGGGAATCCATCCATTTTCATTTTTTATTTTTATATCAGAAAAGTTGGTGTTAGTGCTAACAGAGACATACAGCCTTGCAAGAGGAAACTCACACATGCAAAAAAGACAGGGCCTACCCCTTCATTAGACCTTCATTTATGATTTCAAACTTTTTAGTGTAGTGATTTTAACACCTTTCTTTGGAATCTTCAGAGCCACAAGGATTGCAAGAAGGATGGCATGGAAGCATTGGCAATGGATGGGGTTCCAGGCTTCCAATCCTGTTTCAAATAGAGCAGCACCACTCAGATCTGTTTTATCCTGGAGTTCAGTGTAATATTTTAAGAATAAAAGGCAAGGGGGTTCTGCTGCTAATAAAATAGTATTTGAAAGCCACAGACCTAGAGGAAAGGATATCCAACCTGGAATTTTGTGTCCTGGGGCATAATATAAGCTTTTCTATAAGTCAGCTGTATGATATTGAATGTGTCAGTTTCCCTGAGCTTCCATTTTCTCACCAAAAGAGTGAAGAGTTTGGGCTACCAGTAAAAGTAGCTAACATTTGGAAAATACTCTAAGTCATCTAAATGCATTATTATAATTTTAAAAATCCAAATAATTCTATAATGGAGGTAGTATGATTAGTCCCATTTTACTGAGGAGTAAACTGAGGCATGCAGAGGTTTACCAACTTGCTTTGGACTACATAAACTAGTAAGTAGTTAAACCATGTTTTGAACCTCTGTAGTATAACTCTAATCTAATAGTTAGCTTCTAACTATGTGGATGTAGAACTTCAAGATCAGAAGTTGCAAATGAACCACCCATGAAATGAATATGAATCACAACTGTTTGGTTTGACCATAGCCTTTTATCAAAAATCTGAAAATGTAGTATTTTAGGTGGAGTCAGGACTTATTGTAGTCTTAGCCCTACATACCCAAAGGTTCCTGCGATCTGCCCTTCCATATTAATGTTAACATCCTGGTCCCTGAAGTCACTTTAGTTTCTAGTCCTGGACCAGATCATTTCTAAAATCAAATCTAACAGTTCACAATTCAAAACAATTTATAAAAGCTAGTTTGCATATGTGGCAAGGCACTGGACAGAGATTATCACAAACTCAAATCCTTACCTAGGGAACTTACACTTTCAGGAGGAAATGTTGACCTAGATAAACATTGGACAAAATAGGAGTAATTTTTAAAATGCATAACTATACGGCTCTATATGCCAAAGAGCAGTATCATCCCAGGAAATCAAAAAGAGAGGCAGCCTTGTCACTGTGGTGGGGAAAGCACTGGTAACAGGGACACAGACAATTGTAGTTGACAGTAGTAAATAACCAGAGTGGGTCTAGCCTTTACCTTATGTGACCAACCTTTCCCAGAAATGGTTTCAACAACAGCAACAAAAAGTGTGCTGCCATGTCTATGATGTCAGGACCATGGAGAGCTCCTCCAAGTTTTTTTGTTTTGTTTTAAATAAAGGAGCAAACACATTTGATTTCGACAGCTGAGAAAGTAATTACTGGATCTTCTTCCTGGAGATTCTCTGTCAGCTCCCTAGCCTTGGACTTTCTAAGTGACCTTGACTAAGACCTCACTCACTCATTTGTGCTTACACACCTTGTAGAATTACAGGTTCCTGCTGAGGTGCTTGAAAATGGAAATGAGGCTTCCTCTTAAAAACCATGTGATGAAATCCTGTTGTGTTGGTGTGGAATGAAAGCCCAAGAGCCCAGTAGGAGGGGAAATAGCAGCTGCAGGAAATACGGATTAAATTCACTTACCCTGTTAAAAATGCAATAGAAATGCCTGGCTTTTCCCAGATGTTTTGGTCATAAAAATGAATGAGCTAAGCTATTTTAGACTAAACTAATGTAAAAGAAATGGAAAAAAACAACTTAAACACTGGGGCATGGTCAGGATTAGAGGCAGCCAGATTTTCTGCGAGCGCTTCTTACTTTAGACCTGCACTGGGACTATGTTACCTGGTGAACAGGTACTCAGCTCTGGGGTGAGACACTACTCTCTAGTATACAGAGTTATAGGATGTCTGCTTGAGAAATCCATAATGTGCCAAAATCACTTAGCTGTTAAGTTAAATCACTAAGATTTGAGCCCAAGACTATCTGAATCAAGAAGTTAAACTCCATATAAGTGGGGGTATAATTCAGTGTGCATAAAGAAGACCTGGAGATCCTAGCAGCATGCAGACTCACGGGTCCCACTGTCTGAGATTCTGAGTCAGTATGTCTGATGTGGAGCTTTGGATTCTACCATATGAGCAAACCCTCTAGACGATTCTGGGGCACGCAATCTGGGGAATCACTTTTCACAAAACTCTGAACTATATGTCCTTTCTTAGAGGTCTTAGAGGTGAATCGAGGTCAACAAATAATCAAAATTTTAAATCTTCAAGAAAAAAGAAAAGCATTATTCGTTAAAATTGATCCAATAGGAATCTGAATGATAATAAAGCTTGTTGCTTTTGTCTTGCTACCTTCATCTAACTGCAAAGCATGTGTCATTTCCTTATTAAGATAATTATAAGTAACACTCCCCCTACGCCCTCCCAATTTAGTTATTAGGGAGAATGATAGTTACTTTCTGAAAACCTAAACCTCTGATTTCCTAGGTGAACAATGGTAAAAATGGTTCCCTGTTATTGAAACATTTTCTTGTAATCTGGGCCTGATGTAACTTCACTATTACAGAAACGCCTATGCTATTAAGCATTTGCCGTGTGCCAAACACCATGTAGAAATACGGAAAGGAACAAAATAGAGAACCTGACTTCAAGAAGATACTCACCTGGTGGTGGAGACATCACAAATTCATGTGGCCTTCTGTGAACTTGACTATGTGCAACAATAGACATACTGAAAATGGTGAAAGGACTCTAAAGGCTTATGGGTGAGAGAGAGGGTGGAGCATTCAAGGCAATGTATGGAACTTGAAATAACATGAAATCAGACTTCCTCTGAGGGGGGTGAGAATAAAGAGTGACCACATCACCAGGGGTTCTGTAGGGCACACCAAAGTTTTACCCAGAAGGAAGTACAATGCTGTCACAAGATTTTAAACAGGAGAAAGAGATGATTAGAGTTGGTTAATGTATAGATTTAGGTTGGAGAAGGTCAGGTTCATTACATGATAACACCCAATGTGGAAGCATTGCGAAGAACAGGGTGAGTAAGGCAATGCCAGAGGCAAGGAGAAGGCTTAAAAGGTCACTGCAACCATCTAGGTAGTAACACTCAAGGGTCTGAACCAAGGAAGTAGCTTCTCTATGAGAACCCTATGAAATGAACTGGTGAGATATTAAGGAGGTAGAATTTACAAGGGGTAAGAGAGAAGGCCTATTACCTCAGATATCTGAATTCCAAAATGTTTCGCTTTTTCTTTTTAGTACTCACTATGATCAAAATTAATGATAGCTTCTATAATTATTTATGTGATGCCTGTCTCTCTTGTTAGACTATAAGCTCCCAGAGCACAGAAACTACATCTCTCTTATTTATCACTCTATTTCTAGTACTTATTGGGGTATCCAGCATATGGTAGACATCCAACAAAATCTTATTGAGTAAATAAATGGAGTAAGTAAGCAAAGATGGCAGAAGGAGGAGACATAAGGACAAAAGGTAAAGACTCTGAGCTTGGTTGTTAAATGGGACCATTAAGGGAATGTACTTTCAATAGGCAGTTAAATATATAGTCCAGAGTTTAAAGGAGAGATATGAGCTGGGACTGGGGCTGTAAGAGTCATCAGCATGAAGAGAAGGGATGAAGTCACTCAGGAACCATGAAGAATCCAAGGAGAGCTTAGGAACATCAATATTTTAAGGATAGCAAGAAAGGGAATCCAGAAAGTAAAATAAAATTAAAAAAACACTGACAAAGGGACAAGTATCAAGTATGGATTTTTCCCCAACAGTGTCAAATGCTTCAGAGAGGTAAAATACATAAATACACAAATAAAGATGTAGAGATGTTTATTGGATTTGACAGGTAGATGGTCACTTGTAATAATGGTTAGAAGATTTTTAGTGGAATAGTGGAGAGATGGATGTGAGAGAGCTGAGGACAATTAGCAGTAGGTTAAAGTGTGACTATAAAGTGGGAGAAGAGGTTAGAATTACAGATAACTCTAAGAAGTGTGGCTGTGACACAGCAAAGAAGGATAAATTAGCATTTGGGGAAATGCAAAAGTTAAGGAAAATTTTCCTAAGGATTGAAGGAAAAGGTTAGTATCATTACCATCATCATTACAATACAGTTTCTAAAAATTATTTTCCGATCCTCTCTTTTATTATTCGGAATGGGAATAGCCATATTCTACTGTGAAAGACAAACCCAGGCTTAGGTAAGGGGAGACTTTATCTGAAAAGACTATTGCAGTCAGGAGAACAGGCTGACCATGATACCTGCAAGCAGCTCAGAGTGAAGACAGGCAAGAATTGCCTGTGTAGGGGGAAGTAAAGCAAGGCTAGAAGGAAGTGTGGGAAGCGGAGTGAGTGGTTAAACAGCAAATGGTTTTCCTTAGGGTCAGGTGATTTTCAGAAGAAGAAAAGCCAGACTGAAATGAGGTCAAGTCGAATTAGCAGGTGTTTTGTCCAGATTGGTTGGAGACCAACAGTTCAGCTCATCACTGATGAGACAAAGAACAGGAATCTGGTCTTATCAGAGGTAAACGCAGGGGACATGTGAACCTCATTAGGGCACATGCGGGAAGTGGGGGGTTCTCTGCGGTAAGTCACGTCCACGAACACAAAAGGGTGGGGGACATCTTAAACGATGCTGTTTTCCAGGAGCTCAGGGCTCAAGTAAAGTTCAACATATTCACTGCCAAACTGAGTTCCATATAGAAACAAACAAATAAGAAAATCTAATTTTTTCAACCCATAATGAAAAAGAATATGAAAATGAATATATGTATGTAGGTGTATGATTGAAACATTATGCTATATACCAGAAATTGACACACTGTGACTGACTATATTTCAATTTAAAAAAAAAAGAAGAAGAAACTCAGAATTTAAGAGACCAGAGGAGGGCTCTCAGACTCAGAGTGGTACAGTGAGGCAGGCAGCCCCGAGACCAAGGTCATACTGGGCTGTGACCCCACAGGGAACTTGCTGGGCAGGTTAGGAGTATTGCAGTGTTTCCCTGGGATCACTGCTTAGAACTGCCCAGCACTTCACACTTAACCAACAATGAGCGATTCCTGACATCCTCATAACTTTGTCCAGTGGTATTATGGTGCCCATTTCACAGATGAGAAGACCTGAGTTCATAGATAAGTAGGTGGCAGAGCTGGAGTGAAAGCCCTTTCTCCTGAGGCTACTGTAGTTCCTGTCATCTCCTCCACGCCCTCCGCTGGTGCACACTTTTCATGGCCATTGGTCTGAGAGTGCCAATCTGATGCTATGGGGCTATGGGGGGACTCAGCACAAGGTTCCTGCCACGAATAATGCCTCTCATTTCCTCCCCTGCAGAACACTACAAAGCCACATAGCGTGCCCCAGGAGAGTGTCTTCTGAACAGACAGGAATATAGGTGTGACGATAATGGTGATGGGGAACTTTTCTGTGTTTTTGTTTTTAAACAAGATGCCCAGCAGCAGCTGCAACACCACATGGACCAGAAACAACTTGCTTAAAAGCCATTTCCATTTTTAAACAACGGAAAGAACTGATCTCCCTCTACCCGCTCTGCCCTCACCTCCTCGGCCGAGGCTATGAAAATCTGGGCCAATGCCGGCTAATAAAGGGGATCGATAACCATCCAGCTATTTTCACAGCAGCCTTCATATTAATGAGAAGCTGTTCTGGATGAAGTTCCATAAAAGGGGATGCACGGATGGTCCTCCACCAGAGTAAATTGCCACGGGGCTGCTAAACATTAATGGAGTGTTCTAGGCTTGTGGTCCATGCCAGGCTTCATTTGTCCCCACCTGCAGCCATGCTGCCCAGGGGAGCAAACTGTTTTCCTGAGAAGGTTAAAAAAAATGTATATATATCTATACACACACACATACAGACAGAGACAGAATAGGCCCTCCATGGAGGATATGGTTTGAAAAGTTCCCCAAACTCTTCTTGGGCCCCATACATGGAAATCATCAGGTTCCTGCTTAAGGGTCATTCTCTTTTGGAAAGAACATGATTATAAACTTCCCCCTCCTCATCTCCAAGCAGGGATACCCATTGCTTGCTTGGGTTTAGAGTATCTGGTGGGTACATCCTGCAACCACAACACTACACAATGGTCCTATAAAGCCAATCACAGAGAGGGTAGAGAAAAATGAGAAAATGATGCTCGTGGCCTGGAGGCTGCTTACTGTGGTCCCTGCCCACCTCATCAGCCTCTCCACCTCTCTGTAACCCAGTCCCTCGAGATGGTTTTTCAGTTTATTAAATGAGCCACACTCTCTTAAAATAGGGCCTGGGCATGCGTTCCCTATCAGCTTCTCCAGCACGTTTGCAGGGTTAACTCCGTATCTTTCTTGGATCATCTGAAGCGTCACTTTCTGTAGGAAGCTTGCCCTCACCACTTATATTTGGTTAACTCCAGCTATGCTGTCCCCATGGCCCTTGAACTTGCACACCTGTAACACTCTCTACACCCACAGTCACTGGCTCTGTGTCTCTATTCTCCACTAGAACACAAGCTCCATGGAGGCAGGGACTCTCTTCACAGAGCTTAGTTCAGTGCCTGGTGCAGACTGAAAACTTATTTGGAATTAAGAATGGAACAATGGGTGAATAAAAGAAGGAACAAATGAATGAATGGATATATGCATGCCTACATGAATAACAAAATTAATAAAAGCAGCTGGAGGTAGATAATTATCCACCGTCTTATCCCATAACCCCTCCTACCTCTAGACCCATTTAAACGTTCATGACGTGTTTCCTGGCACCAGCTTGGGGACCCAAGTCCCTGTAAGACAGCATTTGATACGTGCCCAACCTGAGACTCTGCTTCTTTGCAGCCTCACCAGGTGATGCAGTTGTACCTGCCCATGTTCACACCGAGGTTCACAGATACGTCTCCTGCCAGAAGCTATTGTTCACCAGGGATGAGGTCCACACAGCAAGTTATGACTTTCCAACAGAGGAGTTAAAATGCCATCATTTGATATTAACATCACAGTAAATTATTCCTTTCTAATTACTCCTAGTGGCAGAAGGGAGTGGAACCATAGGCAGTGTATTTATATTAAAATGTAGAGAGAAGCAAGGAAACCACGAGACTCACCTGTGCACCTTTATGCATATACATATATACACACATATACACACACACACACACACACACACACACACACACGCTTGGGCCATTCTGAGCCGGGCCCTGTTTGTCAGTAAGGCCCTTGCGAAGGGAGGGCCCTCAAAGAGGTTCCAAAGCTAGTGCTCCTTTCACTACCACTCCTGGGAAATGACCCAAGAAGGACGTTTGTTTGAGTCATAGGAAATCAAAGCCCTTGCCTGTGCGCCCTGCTGAGAAGGGAGCACAGAACCCAGATTCCGTGAGATCAGCAGAGACCACTCCCACAGCGCTAAGTCACGCTGAATGCCAGCTGTCTCCCAGGCAGGGATCAATCCTTCCGCCGCCCAACAAGGCAGCCTCTCCCTGCTGCTCTGTCTGGCAGGACCCGGGGCAGCAGGTGGCGCGTACCTTCGGCAGCGAGTACTTCGGCAGCTTTATCTGAGCAAAGGCTTCTCTCCGATAAGACACGTAGTAGCTGGCTCTTCCACCAGTTGTAACCTGGATCACGGGGGAAACACAGAGAGGTCAGATGGGGCTACGGGTCGCAGCACAAGTTGGAAAGTGGGAGCCTCTCCGTCAACAGCCACGATAGGTTTGTGACAACTTTTACGGAACATCCCTTGTTGGCTTCAGGCCTCCAACCCCACGGCACCCTGAGATGCTCTTGGACAATAAGTGAGCAATTCCACCACTCTTTCTGCATGGCTGGCACGATCTGTGAGAGCAGGGATTCTGTATTTGGTCACTGTGTTCTACACACACACACACACACTACATACATATATACTAATACATATTTTCAGCTGAAAACAGAGAAGTTATTGATGTGGGCTGGATCCATGATTTATATATTCTGTATATTCTGTCTTTTTAAAAAGTTTTTAATCCATTTCAATGATGATACGATCGGCAAAGAAAATTTTTTTCTGGATCTGAATAATTACTATTGTTCAAAGCTCTCCTTACTTCGAAATTAATTTCACTTCTAATCTGAGCACAATTTTTTCCTTCATATTTACAAATCCATGCATTAGGCAGACATTTTTTTCCAAGTGCAAGTTAATTAAAGGCATCAAAAGTCAGAGAAAGAACTCTGGATTTGAAAGTCAGAGACCCGAAGTCTGAGTCTCCATTCTATTCTCTGTCTCACGGCTGGGGGAGTCATGATCTGAACCTTCATTTGGGATAAGACAGATTCGTAGAGGAACCCAGAAACCACTCCAAGAAAAGGTCCTCTGGCCTGGGCTTGCGGAAAAGTCCTGCCAACGTGGCACAGCTCTGCAGATGGCTGCTCTTGGCCCAATTAGCCTAACTCAGGGGAAATTAATATTCACAAGAGAAGACAACACAGCCTTTTCAGAGAAAAGAGCAGGAGGACAATAGCAACCAGGCTGCTGTGCTAAGGCAGTCACGGGAGGCCCACGCTCCATGCTCACTAAGGACCAAGCAATTGCTGGAGGTGGGCCAGCCCCCTGACTCTGGTCCAAACCTGGCGCCCATCCACAGTGGTTGCTGGGAGCAGGCGGGGAATAACATCTCTATTGAAAGCCACCCATCGCTCCTCACTCTGAGAGATGTCATATTGCATGGCTCCTCCTTGCCCTGCACAGATTGAAAGCCCACAAACCAGGCACCACACGCTGCCAGGTAGAACAGATGTGAGAGTCAGCGTGAAGGCGGAACCCTTGAAAAAGCTTGGTGCAAAGGAGGCTACGAACCAAGAGGAGAGACTGGCTCTCTCCCTGATGGTCACTGCTATCCTTACATCTTTATTTTTTAATTAGAATCATTCTTGTCTTATATTTCAAGACTTTTTTTCCCCTTTGATAAGACATCTTTTTTTTTTACCAAAACATTATTTATTTATTTATTTATTTATTTATTTATTTATAAATAAATAAAACCTATATTTGAATCTATATTGTTCTGCATTGGCTTAGAGGTGGGATGCTGACAGATTAAGGTCAATGAGTGGCTGAGAAGTCTTTTTCTTTTTCTGAATACATCTCACCTGCATAGAATCAGATTAAAATATAATACTTGGTTCTAAATATAGTCACCATTACTCCTGGCATGATCCTACTTACTTGTTTAATTTGGTTTTCTTTTTCATTACAAAACCAACCCACATAAACATACCTGCAGACTCAAGAACTCAGCTGGTAGTTTTTAAACCTCAGCATGTACTGGGATCGCCTGGAAAGCTTGTTAAAACTCAGACTGCTGGCCCACACCCACACCACAGAGTCTCTGATTCAATCAGCCTGGGTGAGGTTCGAAAATTGTCTTTTCTAATAAGTTTCCAGATGCTGCTGATGCTGCAGATCTGGGGACCACACTGGGAGCAGCACAGAAATAGAACTTGAATGCCAACCAACACTCACTCACCCTGACCCCTGCCTCCCTCTGAGATGCAGCTACTTTCCTGACTTCTGTGTTTACAGTAATGATAAAGATTTGTTTTGATTGAGGTCAAGTTCATATAACATAAAAGTAACCATTTCTAAGTGCACAGTTCAGTGGTATTTGGCATATTCACCATGCTGTGCAACCACAGCCCCTTAACATTGTTCTAAAGCATTTTCATCACCTCCCTCTCTGCAAAGAAAAGCCTTTACCCAGTGATAAAGTTTTTAAGCCCCAGAATATATCCTCTGGTCACCTACCATATGCTAAAGAATCAGTTCTCTCCAGGACATCCTGAACCTCACCAACCTCCCCCTTAGAGAATTAGACCAGCATCAGAGGAGGTGAGTCCCATCACTGATGCTGGCCAGAGCGCAGCTATTAACAGAAGAGCTTCCACAGAAGACCCAGGCACCTCCATAGGGAACAAGATGACAACACAGGCCGCTTATCAGCACCACAGAGCAACGCTGGGCCCCTTGGGGTTTCCAAATTACTGAGGGCCAGAGGAGAACAGAGTGGTCCCCGTGAGAGGGTGATCAGTCCCGCTGGCTCTGGAACTCAGCCCGGCCATGGCTGATATGGTCCTGCCCAAGCACGGTCTCTCTGTCTCTCTGTCTCTCTCTCTCTCACAAGCTCACCCACACAACCTGAAAGTCTGTGCCTAAGTAAATCATGAAGATGGAATTACACTTCAGAAACACCATTCAAAATATTAAAGAGCTGCATGAAGCCCGAGAGCCCAGAGGTTTTCCAGTGCCTCTGACATCGCAGTACCCCCAGCGATATCAAGCTGGTTCCCACGGCTCTGCCCCTGCTCTGGCTGCGCCCCTCTCTGTACTGTTGAAATCTGCTTTCAATCTCAGTTTGAGACCCAGGAGCTCATGGAAGGGTTTTGGATCCACCAATTCATTATAACTTCTCCCTCCTCTCAACTCCTGAATTCTGTAAGTTGCATTTCTACAGCACTTTCAACATTTGTTCTCGTGGTATGCATATACCTATAATGACCCCTCCATGTCTTATTATAAGGTTGTCACTTCCCGATTCCTGAGTAATGCTGGTCTCATGGCAGGAGATGAGTGGACCTATGGTGATAAAAATAATGATAAAACTGTCATCTGTCATCGATTCATTTCATCTACCATGCTCTAGAACTACCCATAGCCCTTATATAAATTATCTAGTTTAATCCCACTGACAACCCCGCAGAGGCTACAAGACACTGAGTGACTTGCCCAAGAGAGACAAATGCGAACTTAGTAAAGTTTGGCTCCAAGCCTGTTCTCCCCTCCCAAATCCTCCGTCCATCTTACTCAAGTCAACAATTGTATTGTAACAAAAATACAATACATTTCCTTGATTCCAACATCTTTAAAGAAAAAAAAATTACATTGCTGTAATTGATGTGTATGTATATTTTGTGTTTCTTCATATCCTTAGAACATCTATTATAGCATTAATGCTGCATCTTAAAAAAATGATGTCTTTTTACAGAGGTAAGGTTAAAACAGAGAGTAATAATAATTATACGCAATGAAAGGTTATTACATAGAAGATGATACAGTAAGCAGTTTATAAACCATGCTTCATTTACTTCCAAACATATATATACATAAATGTATAAATATACTATATATACATATATATAACTATAGATAGATAGATAGATACTCTACAGGTTAGGAAACTGAGGCTGAGAGAGGTCAATTAACTTGCCCAACATCACACAGCTTTTCATTGTAAAAGCTAGTGTAAGACCCCAGTCTGTGCTTGACTAGTTAACTAGGAATGAGCACTTCCCTAAAATGTCAGGCATAGGGCAGGAGGTCAATACTTACTGACCAACTGAACAATAAATTGTGATTCATCTGCTGAACCAGAGAGCCTTGATTTCCTCCACTGTTGAGTGACTGGACAGTGGCTGCAGAGAAGAACTCTCCATTCCTGCCCAGTCCCTGGCTGGGCACAGGAACTGATGGCCAGATAGAAGCCCGAGACTGCCCCGTGGGAGCAGAGTCCTCCCAGCGCTGGAATGACGCCAGGCTAACGCAGCTGCTGCCTCTCCGCTATTATTTGTGTGGTTCTCTGGCAATCACACAAGGCAGGAATAAAGTTTAGCGACTATTAATCTATTTTGATGAACTTTTCTCTTCCTTACAAGCAAATCCGCTGGCACTGTAAATCCCGAAGATTATTACCACTTTCCCTTTCAGTGACACCTTTTATTTTACATTTGATGAATGTCATCCAATTATTTGCTCTGGGCCCATCCGTCATGCTAAACACAGAATTAGCTGGGTCTTTTCCTCACTAATGACTGGCTCGTTAATCTGATTTTCTGGATTTCCATTTTACAGGTTTAATTGGGCTCCTGGCCAGTGAAAATGATTCCTTTGGACAAATGCATTGGCCATTAAACACATCTGTCTCTTCTGACTTGCTCCCATTCCTGCCGTAACCAAGTCTGAACAGACATACCCTCTTATTTTTTCCATTTCTCCTTGCTTCTGGATGATAGCTTGCCCTGGAGGAGAGAGAGAAATCTGCCCCCCAAAATGGTACCAGAGAGCCTTGAGTCATATTGAGCCTGTTTCTGTCACAGACGGAAGAAAACTTGTAATGTCTCTAGAATTCATTAGTGGGTGTGGGTAATCTGCAGAGAAGTAGAAACTAACATTTTGTGTATCAATCACGTGATGGGTGCTTTACATTCATGATCTTATTCAATATCTACAATAACAATTATTACTATTACTCTTATTACTGTTAATAGTATTATCAGGGTAATTATACAGGGTAAAAGTATTAATAACATACCATTTTTTGAGTATTAATTATCTTCCTCTGTGTGCACCAGCTTTCTGTTTTCTGGTCGGGTGAGGATTTGAGGGACAGAGAAGTTAGCACACTGCGACACACAGCAAGTCAATGGCGGAGCTGGAATCTGGACCCAAGTTTATCTGGCTGCAAGGCTTATGCTGGTCCTTCAGACTGTGTGAAGTTTCCATACCTCTCCATGGACGGGAATGGATCTCAGGTCACTCAGCTCCCAATTTCCCAGATAAGATGCCCACCGACAGGGCAGATCTTTCTCTGTGGGGGTTCATGTCAGTTTCCCAGCCCTGGGAAATCAGTGCTCTATTGTTGCACAGGAGGGAATGGTGCTGCTTTTGGAATGTGCGAATAAGACAGACTATAATGGAAATACATTCAGCTTGCACAGGAGCTGCTGCCTTCAGAGGACGTGGCATTTAGAAGCTTTTCCAGCTAGAGGACTTTGCTGGGTCCAATATAAGGTGAATAAACTGTCTAAGCCAAGAGACATGACCACCTTCATAGGTATCCGTTAGTTACTTCTCACACAGCCTTTGTGTTAAAAGGCTTCTTCTCTTTAAAAAAAAAAAAAGCCGAAAGAGAACAGCTGAGTTGTTATGATGCGCAATTAACTTTCCCAATTTCTTTGCTCATTAATTCTATTCAGTTTATTTGAAATAAGTCTTGACATTGTTAGGCCTTTCTCTTCCTCTCCACCTACATAATTTCTTCAAAGATCACATTTTTTTTTCTTCAAGAACAAGGAACCAGGCTTCTGACTACCAGACCATAAGAGTCAATAAACAGCCAGAGGGCTTGTCAGGATGTGGCTTTAAGTGTCAGGACGGCCCCAGGGGCTTCCACGGCGGGGTACGTCTCCTCTGTCCTCCTGAGCGCATTTTCCGAGCATGCTCTGCTAAGTAAGGTCCTATGCTCTGTGTCTGAATACTCTGTGTCAACCTTTGGAAGAACAAGACACCTATCAGCAAGCTATCTCCTCTGCTAGACTGGCTGATGTTGAATTCAGTGTTTGTCAAACCGGTGTTGGCTCATTTTATGTCCTGGAGGCTCTGTGATATTAATGTAACACGCAGTTTTATCTGCCTGTTTCTAGGAAGAGTGGGTCTAAAGCCTAATACAGCACTCCTGCTGAGGCTGAACCTCCTCTGAAACAGGCTTGCCCATAAAATGTTTTATTGGGGCCCTAATACAGCCCCCAAATAGCTTCATCAAGAACAGATTTGGGATAAGATAGCTGATGTGAAGCCAGTATCGTGCTCTCTCTTTGTCGGGGATGGGGGGCTGTTGAGTGGAGGGGAGGTGTTGGAGGCAAGATGTGTAGAGGTTGCCAGCACACTACTGGCCAAAAATACCGACAAATCCACTGCCACCTTCACCAGCTCTGCCAAGAAACTTCTTGGAGTCTTCACTGCCTATTGGAAATGCCAGTAAGGTAGAGGAAAGGTGGTGAGTAAGAAAAGCATGGGACAAAAACCATGTGTCTAGACCACACACAGCACTAGAAGAATCAGTAGATCTGACGCTCTGAGACTGTCTCTCTTTTTTTTAATATAATAAAGGGATCAATCTTGATCTGTTTCCAATTATATATTTTCAAAGAAAACTCTTCTTCTGATTTTTAAGCATCATAGCACGTTGGTTGGGATCCCAGACCTGTGTTTGAGTCCTGCTTCTACCATTTGCTGGTTTGGTGACCTTGGACAGGTAATTTAACCTTCCTAATTTCTTCTTCCAGCAAATGGAGGTATTAATGCTACCTACTGATGCATTATCACGAGGACGAAGCCCACTACATCATGTAAAGAGCTTAAGCCCTGAAGGTTCAGGCACATGCTAAGTACTCAGAGCATATTACCTGTCCCTGCTGAACTAGAGGCACAGACGTCTACTCACTCTACTATCTGGAGGGCTTACGGGCTACCAGTCAGGGTGACAGTGTGTACATACAAACTGGAGGCTTCGGGAAGTGTGGGGATAGCCACATGGGCTACCTGATCAGAGCTGAGCAGGAATAGAGGACTGTTGCCCACAGCAAGGATGACTTTCTAGAGAAGAACACACTTGGCGACGGCAAAGCCAGCGTGTTTTGTGCCATAGATTTGGCCATGAACGGCCACAAGTTTTATCTTCGCGTTCCAGTTTTTATGATTTCAAAGGAGGGGAAGAGGATCTTGGGATGCCCACCCGACCGTTCAAAATGGAAGTTCATTGTTTTTCCTCTTCTAATTTTATTGGGAGATGAGAAGGCAAAGATAATACATGCAGAAATAAAAAAAAAGAACAGATACGGATTTAAAAATTGTCATCCTAGAGTACAAAATTTTGGAACGTCTGAATACTCCCAGTTAAGATAACAATAGATAAAAAGCTAAAACCTACTTTGAGTGTTCTAGATCAGCATGTCAGAACTTTACCAAAAAAGAAAAAAAAAGAAGGAAATACTACCCATGGAAATGGAAACCCTAAAGACAAATGTTATAACTTACTATAAAAAGATCTTCCCCCTTCATCTCCCAAAAATGGCCTGTTCTTTTTGCACTGTGAGTTTAATATCATACAAGATGGACTGAGAAGGGGCTAGAAAAGATACTACAAGGAGTCTAGCTTATATGGTCTTCCTACATTTATATAACATTTTCTCTTTGAGATGTCACATAGCGTATTTCCTTTACACAGGTAGACAGTATGAGGTCAGTTAATTGACTGAAATCATCCCAAGCCAGACACTGGCCTCTGTCTTTTCTATTATAGCCCAGAATTTCAGAAAATAAAACCAAAACGGTGGGAAAGGAGAAGAGGGAAGAAGGTTAAAAGGTCCCAGGGTCTCTAACATTTATGATTCGAGTTTCAGCTCAGTTGTGTATCAGACATGCAATTTTAGGCATGGTAACTAGTCTCTTGGAGTTTCAAGGTTATTTTTCTGTTAAAAAAAAGGAACAAATAATAATTACCCTTATCTTACAGAGAAGTAAATGAGATAAGATTATAAAATGCTCTCCTGTAACTGTAAAGTGTTCTACACATATAAAGGTTAGGATGTTATGACTGACCTGTGTATGTACCAGGAACCCAAAGATTTTAGCAGTATTTTCACTGACAAATTGCTACAGATTGAATATCTGGGTCCCTCCAGAATTCATATGTTGAAATCTAATCCCCAGTGTGATGGCATTTGGAGGTGGGGGGGCCGTTGAGAGATGATTAGATCATGAGGGTGGAGCCCTCATGAAGAGACTACTGCTCTTACAAAAGAGACTCCAGAGAGCTCTCTCCTTCCTTCTACTCTGGAGGACACAGCAACAAGGTGGCCATCTATGAACCATCCTCGCCAGACACAAAATTTGCCAGTGCCTTAATCTTGGACTTATCAGCCTCCAGACCTGTGAGAAATAAACTTCTGTTATTTATCATTTTTTAAATTTTGGGGGGGGTGTTAATTAGGTTTATTTATCTATTTATTTATTTTAATAGAGGTCCTGGGGATTGAACCCAGGACCTCATGTATGCTCGCCATGTACTCTACCACTGAGCTATCCCCTCCCCACTTAAACTTCTGTTTTTTATAAATCACTCAGTCTATGTCTTTTATAGCAGCCATAGGACAGAAATCAAGCTGACAATCCAGATACGTTCACTCTATTGATTGTGTGGAGCACTGAAATTTGCCATCAAAGCTATAGCTGTAGGTAGTCTGTGGGTTAGAGGCACTCTACAGACCGCAAGGTTAGAGGCACTAGGGAATATGAGAAGAGGGGCAAGAAATGGATGGGCAGAGCTAGAGAACAGAAGTGTCTTCAGCCACATGGGATGAATGGCAGGTGCATGTCGCTGCTTAGAGAATGATTAATTGTATTGATATAGTCAAGATATTTAAGAGCCTAAAAGGGCAAGGCAAACAAAAAACATTAATTTCCTAGAGAAGTAGGGATGATTCTTTGGGACCTGGGATTTCCAGACAGACTTGGAAGATACAGGGGCTGCTAGATGTAACAGCAAGACTCGCCAACACGGGATTTGCATGCCTCATGAGTGAATTTGGGGAGAGTAGTGGACAGATGTAAACCATCTGTCAAGTTGTTTCTCAGAAAACACTGCCACCTCCCCAAGGGAACCATGAATATTTGTAAAATGCCAGCTGCTACTTCTTGGAGCGTCCTCCACCAGCACAGAAGCATCACCACTGGAGAGCCAAGCTCTACGCCCATCACTGTGCACGCACTGCCTGCTCTCACGCACGATGACCTTGTAGAGGAGATACTATGCAGCCCCACTTTACTGATAAGCTGATTGACATGCATGAGGTTACTCATCTCCGAAGTGGCAGAGCCTGGATTTGAACTTGGGTCTTTAAATTTTGAAAATGCACACTCCCCTGTGCAACCCTGAATGAGTCCCAAGTGTCTGCTGCAGAGCATTTCCTCGTTTAGGACCAGTTACCTGGAAGGAGTCATTCTGACTCAGGTCCCCAGAAAACGCCAGCATTAACGAATTTCACACTGGCTGACATCAAAAGCTACCTCCTTAATGAATCCTCTCCCAATTTCCCAGCTGGAATTCAGCTTTTCTTCCTCTGATTCTCAGGGCTCTTTGTTTGTGGCTCCCTTGTTGGACTTACCCTCTTCTATCCTGAATTACTGGAAAGTGGGTACATCCATGGTCTCTTATACTGTACTGTCTTTGAGGGCAGATAATGTGTCCTGTTTCCACTCAACTGTCTCTTGGTACCCAGCACCACTGTCATCTCTAGTATTTGTAGAGCGCTCCACTCTGTGCCATTGGTTTCCATGATTGGACTGAATCTCATCTGGTCAGAGCACAACATTGCAAGGGAGATCTAATAACACCCCGATGTCAGAATTCAGGAGTCCGAGGCCCAGACAGGCTACATTAGGTCACCTTGTTACTCACACGTAAGGCTCAAAGCCAACCTCAGAACTTCTGACTCTCAACCCAGGCTCCTTTCATGTTGCCACGCTGCTTCTGTCTGTATTCACCAAGTCAAGATCAGAAAAAATAAAACAAAGCGGGGATAATTGCATGGATTTTTACAAGTGGGTCGTGATTGTACATCAAATACTCCTTTGAGTGGTTGGCAAGACCACAGCATGGAAAACCAGGAGCCATCAGAGAGCAGTGCTTTCCTGTGGGAACAAAGAAGCAGCTAACAAGATGTTCTTCCCCGCCCACTGCCGAATCCACATATTAATTAAAGGTCTAGCCAAATTCACATCATTCCTTAAACACTAATCACATTTAGACATCTCACAATGGATACTGGTCCCGATTCCACCATGAGTTACATTTACCCATCCATCAGCAACTACTTGTTTCAGCCCTTTTGTGTCCTGGCTGCTTCAGGTATTACAGAGGTCAGGGGCTGTGACCTCGTGGAGTTCACCATTTCTTTGTGAAAACAAGCCTAACACATAAGATGTACAAATGACAATGTAAAGGGGGTGACGATGCAGTGGAGCTCTGAGCAGGGCAAAGCCTAAGTACTCCAAAACGGAGAACCCCCACCCAGAACCCCAATAGCTTCCTCAACCTGTTCTCACGATCCTTCATGAATGGCAATAGCATCAGTGCTGGGCAAGGCGGGGTCCACACTCATGCCGTCTCATCTTACAGATGACAGGGCTGAGACATGGAGATGAGAGAGTGACACAGCTAGCATATGGCTGGGCTGGAGTTCAAACTCACATTTGCCTAACTCCAGAGATGTATGCAAAACTAGTCCTCTGTATCGCCCCCAATCTGTCACATGCGTGAACATATGGGCATGCTCGGATGTGCGCACACCCCGTCCCCCCAAGTAAGATGTCATATCTAAACAGGTGTTATTTACAGTCCCACTGCCTCAGGAGAACAGATTCTCACACTGAAGGACATTCTGTTTGCTGAACGGGATGAAGGATTTGAGGTCGGGAGACTAGAGGAACCAGATCATGGCTGGACTGTTCTACACACCAAAGGGAGACATGGCGAGGAAAGGTGGGGATGGACCTTGAACGGAGAAAAAGGTCACCAGCAGAGCTGGAGAGGTTGCAGGACAGGAGACCCAAGAGAGGAGGTCACTGGTAGTTGGTTCCAGAAGAGGTGCTTTGGGGAAAGGGTGAGAAATACCAGGCATGTCCAGGATTTATTAAGTGTTTTTCCTGTGCAGTATCACTCTGCTTCATTTTTGCTCGGCATTTTCAATAAAAAGGTCTATCCTACACTGCTCAATAATCTCACTAAAATTTTGTTTGTCTGTTTATCTGTACAGAGGTGGTTCACATCAGGCATGTGGTTTTGCTTCAAGAAAATTCCCAAGAGTTATAGTGGGTTATCAGGGATTTGATCTTCCTGCACCTTTTTGGGGTTACTTACTTAGTTCTTTAATGTGAATAATAACAAAGACCATCAGAGCAGAAGCCCAGACATGGATCCTAACTGCTCCCCCAACCCTATTGGCAATCACAGCTCTTTGGAAAAAGCACTTAACTGCTCCCATACCTCAGTTTCATCTTGAAACAGACAAGCACCTTCATGACATGAGCCCAACACCTGCCTGATGCAAAGTAGGGACTCAGAAATGTCACATCTCTGAATTCCTCCTCCCTTCACATCCTGGTTCCCAGTTTTCTGCCCGCGTAGGTCTTCTTCAATGCCTGTCTCCTAAGATTCTGTGCTGCCAGTTGTTCTGTGGTCATTCAATGACTATGCAAGCATGTTTTATGCACCTGCTTTGTGTTAAGCTTTCCACTCCCACTCACTGCCCCTTCCACAAGATCTTGGCCCAATTTCCCTCAGGCAAGTAAGAAAGCTTAGGTTGTGACTCTCACTTAGAGAACAAGACAAGGACAGTGGTTGAGAAGGCAAGTTCTGGTGCCGACTGCCCAGGTCAAGTCTCTGCGCCACTCTACTGGCTGTGTGATCTTGGGAAAATGTCTTAACCTCTCTGTGCCTCTTCTGTGAAATGGAAGTCAGCAAGGACTCATCTCATGGGATGTGATAACAATTAAATATATTAATAAAGCGCTTAGCTCATACGAGTCTCTCACTAAGTGTTAGCAGACACTATCATATATAATTGATTCTCCAGGGACTACAGATTATTCAGTAAGAAAGAAAATGATCCAAGAGGTAAAAAGTGTGGAGGAAGACCGAGGACATATCTTAACCAAGAAAATGCTGAGAACTATAGTGTTGCTTGCACAGAAGAAGGATGTTCAATCCACTTCATAAGGACTCATCTCAGATGAAGTATCCGAAGAAGTAAGGAAGTCAGTACTTCTACGCCTTCCCTCCCACACACACAAAGAACACTTAAGAAGCAATTACCCAGTGCAATGAAATAATAAACACAGTCTTGTGAAGAGCACGCGGACAATGTCTGCACACTGCAATCTGGAAGCAGTTGCCACCCAGGGCGGGCAGTGGAACGGTGGCGTTCTCTCTGGAGAGCCAGACATAAGGCTCTGGCTGTGGCCCGCTCTCCGCCCTAACCGCGCTCAGTGGGATCAGCACCGCGCACTAGTGCACAAGGTGCGCATCTCTGCTGAAAACAGGCTTCAAAGAAGAAAGCAGAAGTGATCTTGCCTGGTCCCGAGAGGTTACCAGCCTAGAGGGAGAAGGCGGACATGTCTAATTTCATGGCCCCATTACACACAAACTGGATTAGAAGAAAACAAGGAAGGAAGGGGAGAGAATGGAGATGAAAGAATCAGACAGTTTTAAAGCCCAAGAAACACACACACACACAGAACCAATCAATTCCCCCTGCCCCTTTTCTCCTGCAACAGAAGTTTTGCTTGCAGTTCCGAATCTCATAGTAGTTGATGTCGTAGTAAGGATGAAATAGGAGGAAGAAGAAAAAGAAACAGCTTAACAGGAAGGGAGGTAGAGAGTCAGGTTGTCAAACAATAAACTAATCCCCACGCCTGCCTCCTTCCCGGCTTCACTCTCCGAGGCTCCGTCAACAGGGGACAGACCTGGAGTCCCGCTGCCTCACCCACCCTGAGGTTCTCTGGGGGCGATCTGGCATACAGCAGCCCCCGCCTGCAGGCATTTTTCACCAGGAAGGCATGGGTAAGCAGGCCCATCCTTGTAAACATCTTCATTCTATTACTTTCAAAATCAGCTTCTAAAGTTCTGTTCGATAGACATGTGACCGTCCAAACCACGCGCTGGAATAGCTGCTCGGGCCATGGAGCTATTCTCTCTGCCATTGATCACAAAGACAAAAATCAATCCTGGCTAAGGACAAAGAAGTTAAAAATAAATTGCATGAATTGATTTCTGTTCAGACCTTCTGACTCCCAGTTTAGGAAAGGGGAAGGAAGAGGGTGCCCGGATCCACCTGTCATGACAACACTTCACACGGCCCAGCCCCCTAAGCAAAATCTGAGTATATTTTATACACACACATATACACATATGCACATGATTTTCTCTTAATTGATGCTTTTATTCTATTTTATTTCTGCCTCCTAATAACTATCAGAGATGAGAATCCATCTACACCATAAGCTCCCATAAGAAGACTAAGGTTTGGGTTGGGTTCATGATGAAATCTTCCAAGTGGAGCCACGTGCTCTGTGGGTAGTAGAAACTCCAGGAGAATCTGCTGAAGGACTGCTGGAATAAATGAATGAATGAAGCCCCTCCTTGCTGTTATATAGTATCGGCTCTTACACTTATGCTGATTTCTGCATAGACTTATCACAGGTTGCAAGTGTGTTTCTTTTTTTACTGCTGTGCTTTGTATTGCGTCTCTCTCACTGGCTATAAACCCTCCCATTCCAGGAACTTTAAGGTTTTTCTTGCTCTTGAATTTCTGATCTATTGCCTTATCTCCATACTGAGCCCTCAGTAGTTGTATGTGAAAGGAAAGAAGCAAGGATGATTCAGCAACTCTCTTGAGAAATTACCTACATTCCAAATATCTTTTTTTTTTTTTATTCTGACAGTGGAAACATGAGTTGGGAAATACTTCCCAATGACGGTTCCCTCTCTGTGTCTGATTAAATAGATCATCCTGTGTAGAGGGAGCAGACTTGTGGAATTTTAGCTCTAGAAAGGGATTTCTGGAGTCATACAGCTCACTGCCTTCCAAACTGGATTCTATGGCATTCTAGAATTCGACAGCGACTCCTTGGGAGTTCCCATTAAGGGGTGAAGAAGAGGTTGGGTGGGTCGGGGAGCCAACACAGCCCCTCACCCCCTTAAACTAGAGCCATTCCTCCTGTATCTGTTCTATACATTGGAATTCCTGGAATGATTTTTGAAAAGTGGTCCCCACTGTTAAGAACAGCATCACCAACAAAAGGTTTAAACGCTCTATTTGTTTTTTGTTGGTGGTGGTGGTGATGGGTTTTTTTTGGGGGGGGGGTAATTAGGCTTATTTATCTTTTTAATTGAGCCACAGGGGATTGCACCCAGGACCTTGTGCATGCTAGGCACACTCTCTACCACTGAGCTATACCCTCCCCCTTAAATGCTCTATCTGGATGCCATCCTTTCATTTTGTGATGAGGAAACTGAGCTCCAGGGAGGAAAGGTAATGGTCCAAGGGTCACAGAGTGAGTCATGGTGAGACCAGACTTAAACCCAGGAACACTGCGCCACCCTCCTCCACCGGCCCACCCCATGCCGTGGACACTGTCCCCTCTCTCCTGCCGCAATGGGGTCTCTTTGGAGTGCTGACTGGTCCTAAAGTTGGACTCCTTACGTCAGTTCCCTTCTTTGAGGACTGGCTTGAGCCCTGCCTTTTCCAGGAAAATGCCCCTGATCATCTCACGCCTCATGGCTCCCCTTCACTCTGGGAAGGAATCCAACACTTTCTTAAGTGCTTCCGAGCATGGCTCATGGAGACTGTTGGCCATGCAGTCCCACCTCTTCACCTAAACCGAACGAAGAGTGAGGACCACCACCAAGTCAGTCTCGTCCACCATCGTGTCCTTCCATTTAGAACAGTAATAGGAGCGCATTAAATGCTCAATAAATGATTGTTCATGAATGAATGAGCCAATCAATCAACACTCTTGTCTCAGACAGCCCAGAGTACATAGTAGGTGTTCAGTCAAATCAAGTTGTTTGATTAGCCATTGCTCTGCCACAATCAGACTCCCAGAAGATCTTGCTCTGGCTGACCGTGAGAACTTTCAGGTTCTGAGTCTTAGAGGCTTCTTGCAGAAGTCCACAATGTTTTCTTGCCCCATTAGGAGCCATGGAATTAAAGGCAGAGTGACTAAAAATTTAAAAAGCTAAAACTCTGAAATAGATGCATATTCTAGTTAGAGCGGTAATCAGGAGAGAACTGGGCCTAACAGTCCGCTTCTCAGTCAACACCCCACTGCCTGCGTTATCAGCACTGTTGTTTTTACAATATAATTATCTTTAATAGGAGATGGGTCCAGGAAAGGGATCCTTCTGGGGGCTGGGCTTAGCAGAGTGGTGTTGGAGACTTGCTGGGGCTTAGAAGGGAAGGATGATGGGGAGGCCAGACTGGGTCATGATTCAACAGCTCCTCTGCACTCTGGAATGTGACACAGGAGAAGCCTTGTCCCGAAACTCATCATGGAAATCAGATCGTGCGTGATGAGGTAGGGGCAAGGCAAGTGGGGAAGGCTCGAGAAGAGCTTGGCTGGGGTGGTAATGATGATTAACCAGGCTGCCACTCATCACCTGCCTTGGCATCCCAGTGATGAGTGTCTGAATAATCCTCTAATGTATCTGAGGGACAGCTCTCAGAGGTGTGGGCGTGATTACACTGTACTGAATTCCATTAAGCCCTTCTTTGGTTAATGATGCAGAAAGTTTCTGATCTGAAACAAAATTGAAACATATCCTGACACACTGTCCACTGAACAAGGAGTGAGGTGAGGCTTTCCTGCCCAGAGTATCTACCAAGACAGGGACCACATCTGCCTGTTTCACTTTCACAGTCATCCGGAAAAGTTTCCAGATACACTAGCTGTTCTAATGTGAAGAGCTTCAGACTGGGAAAATGAAATGAGAAATTGTCCTCTTTTGCCATCCTTTATGAACCCAGGCCTCCCTGAGGTTAGATTCTCCTGACTCTTTGATTTACTGAGCTATATGACACAAAGTGATTCTTTAAATGCTCTGAAATTCAGTTTCCTCCTTTGCAAAATAAAGATGATGACATGAGCCACACTGAGATCCTGAGAAGATAAAGTAGAATGAAATAAAATGCATACACACCAGACACAAAATTGGCACTAAAGAAATGTGAGTCCCTTTCCCAACAAAGACAACAGTTCTTTCAATCTGCTGATTAGTGGGTAAAAATTAGTGCTGTGTCTAGGTGTCAAGAATATTCAGAAGAATCCCTGCTTTGGAAATAAGAACTCACAGACTTCCCAGTAGTGGAAGAGATCTGAAAGCCTTTGAGCTGAATATAGAAACATCTGTGGTCCCTGGATGGATAGCTTCCCCACCTTCCAGACCAGAACGCACAGCCTGCATCTAACTACATGAGGCTCCTGGATCATGAAACACCGTGAGCGCCACTCCTCCTGCAAAGTGCACTGCAGAGCAGACGTGCCACCGCCCTCCCTCTCACGCCCGCGGGGACACCACTAATTAAGAAAAGCAGTCTCTCCTACTGTACCACCACAACACGATCTTCTATGCACTCATTACCAATGACTCAGAGGTGATACAGAAAATGAAAAAAAAAAAAAGATTTGACACCCCTAAACCAGACATCTCCCATCCATGTACTACCAACATATTATATATGTTATAATACGCAGCTAATTACAGAACAATTCTCTGAGATGAAGGGAAAACATTCCTTGCGCTTTTGGCCTAGTAAGCAACAGTACTGTAACCTCCACAGAGTCTCAGCAGATCTCTTGGGAAGAAGCAAATCTAAATCATTTATTAGAGTCAGGCACAGCAAAACTTTGAAACAGAGTGATGAGATCGCTCTGGCGAAAGAATTGATGAGCATCCTATAAATAAGGAGCTCCTCCCTGGAGCCTCCCCATCTCGGCAGGGAGGGGATCACACAGGGGATCAGCAGCTGCTCGCTGGTAAATGATGCTGTGCTGCAGGAATGGACGGGCGGGACTGGTCAGACGGTGGGTCGGAAGTGAACGGAGAAAAGGATCTAGCGAGGGCTCTGAGAAAAGCTCATACTTAGAAAGTGGGCAGAAGCAGAGGCACAGGCACCTGTGCAGGACAGAAAGATGAGGCTGAAGGGATCGGGGAGAAGCTAGACCTCACATTATCAAAGCAGCAGGAACGAGAGGGTGCTTCAAGAAAGAAGGAGCAGTCAGGAGATTCCAAGGCTGCAGACACGTCCACTAAGTCAATTACTGAGGGGTGTTCTCTGGATGTCATTCAAAGACATCTTTGACGAACTTGCTTGACAAAGGTAACTTCAACCAAGTGGCAGAGGCAGAAATCAGTCTCCAGTGGGTTAAAGAGAGAAGGAAATGGGAAAATGGGAGAGTGAATGTAGACGGCGCTCAAGAAATTTGGTTGGGAATGAGAGATGAGTCATTTGCAGAGAGAAGTATGGGGTTCAAAGAAAGTTTCCTGGTTTTATTTTGTTTTAATTTAAGGATGGTGGATAATTTAAAATATTTAAACACTGATGGAGAGTCAGAAATAGGGATGAATAAGCTGAAGATGGAGGAGAAAGGAGGATAGTCAACAAAGCCAGGTCTCTGAGAAGTGAGAAGGGACGGGAATGGATGTTCGGACTGGGGAGTTTTACATAGGGATGAGGATGATTCTTTCACTTGTCTCGCAGGGTTCACCCCATCTGCAATCCTGGGCACACGGTAGGGACTTGAAGAGCAAATCGAAGTTGTCTTGAGTTGGGTTCCCCCTAAAAGCAGAGCCTGAGATAAGGGCTTTTGTGTAGGTAGTTAATTTTTTTGGAGGGGTGGTTTGGGTTTTGTTTGTCTTGGAGAAATGTCCCTGGGGAACGGGAGTGGTGGGACCGGCAAGCAGGAAGCCCGGAGGGAAGGAAAGCCACCTCAGGCTGCATTACTGAACCGGTTATTACTCTGAGCAGCTGGGGTTCAGTTTTCCTGGGGACTCACAGACTACGCATGAAGACTCACAGAGACTGAGGCTCAGAACTGCCCTCCTGACCCAGGAAGAGAGGAGTACTTATCCAACGGCTCCTGACTCCTACGGCACACATCGTCCCCAGAGATCTAGACACCTTGCACTTCAGGTCTAGACGTCTGCAGCGGGAGGGCTGAGGGGTCTCTCATGAGCCCCCTGCCTAGGGAGAAATCAGTCCGAGAACAAAAAGCAAGAGGCCCACAGAGCAGTGGAGGCCAGGTGCTATCCGGCCACCTCTGTGCATAGCTGCTTGCTAAGCAAACATGAGCCAGAAGCATGGGGAATGGGACATAAGAGAAGTTTAACACAAAGGTCAACTAAATATTATTACTGCAAAATCCGATCACTATTTTACGTCTATTCGTGGAAGTATTTCAAATACTACCAATATCTTTTACATCCAGCCACTAAAATCATTATGTGTACAGTGAAACATCCCAGCTACATGCTAGCTATAGGACTTCCATTAGTGCTGCCTGCTGAAAACAGCTGACTTGAGATTCGGAAAAGTGCTTCAAGAATACTCACCTGAAGACGTCTTTATTAGATTTCTTTTGAAGATTGTCTCTGCAACTCTTTCATTTTCCTTTAAATTCCTGTGTTGTAAATGTATCCCTAATGATGAAATTGCTATTTATTTAGCACTCAAAAATCTCTCCCGTTAAGGCCAAATTAACATCATTTAAAATATTGCCAAACAGTTTTTCTTTGAATAATTACACTCTATTAATTTCTGCCTCAGGGCTTTTTTTCTTTTTTCTTTCAGAAAGATAACAATTTATTAGGGATCACAGTAGTCACACCATAGAGGCTTCCCTACCTCACATGTTGGCTCATAAAGCAGGCTCTTGAAGTATCAAAACCCAGGTGATCTGGGAACCAAGATGCTCCAAGGAGGCACTCAAGATTCTTGAAAGGTAATTAAACCCCCGAATATCTACAGTTACATATATACAGATATATGTCTCATTAGACTTTGGTTTCTGTGATAACCAACATCATGGAAGGTATGTGGGACAATTTTATCCTGCACTTAAGTCAATACATGAGTTGAATCCATGAATAATTAATGAATGAGTTTGGAGGAAAGACTAGGAATCTTTTATGCAATAGGCTTATCAAAACCCTTAAAAGAGAACGTGCATACGCAAAATAGAGCGAGGCTGATTTTTGCAGGTGGATTAGTCTCTTGATTCTTGCATTTAGAGGGTTCTGCAGTTTTCAAAGCATTTCAGAGTCATTATTATCTCCCTTGATCCTCACAACAACCTTCCAATTCAGGCAGAGCAAGGAACACGATTCCATTTTACAGAGGTCAGGAAATGATTGCTCTGGGAATCCAAGTGACTTGCCCAGCGTGCCCTGGCCAGTAGGGGGCAGACTCCTGACTACAACCCAGGCCTGTGAGTTCAGGGATCTTTTCCCACATCAGACCACTAGCTGCTTGAATCATGAACTGCTTGAGAGCAGGGACAACGCCTTCTATCTCTAGCATGCTCCGCTGCCCCTGGCGTATTTCTAGTGGGTCACCAAATGTCTGTTCATCGGCCACTGGTGCTTGCTAACTGCTAATCCTTCTAGAACAGCTCCCGACACACACGCAAACATAGTGCAAGGGTGCTGTTTGTTTGTTTGTTTGTTTATACACAAAACTCTTAAAAACTAACAGCAAGTTGTATCCAAACTACCCACCAGCTTCACTGCAGTCCTGGGATTGTCTGAGAACCACGCTCGTGTAAGCCTTTGCTCCATCCTCAGAATTCCCTGCTATGGGGCAGGGGGTGGGGGTGCCTCTCTACACAGCATCACCAGGACTAGAGCGTGGCCTTAGGGAGTAGCTGGGTCTGCACTGTTACTGGTCTCCTTGTGTATCTGGAGAAGGATGTGGCAGGGTTGGGATGACGTTCCCTCCCTTGAATTTTCTGCTTTGTCCACCACTCTAGAGTACTTCATTTGCATCTTAATTATGTATCTGTTTCTTCTCTTACAGTTCAGATATTTCAAGATATGTCAGTATCATAGCTATTTTTTGTTTGTTTAATTCACTTGCACGCACGATGAAACTTTATTCAATGAATGCCTGAATCTATATCACGTTGAAGGCCACCTCCTGGGCCCGAAGAGAGGACAGGACAGGGCTTCATTGTAGCTCAGTAAAGATGCATGGCTCCCTGTGATGACTTACTAGGGTCCTGTTCCTGTTTCTTCATCACACTCCCTAAAAGCCGGGGTAGGAATTGTACCACTGAAGGGGTTTTACCCCTGCCACCACTGAACTACCGCTTCTCCAGGATAATCACTAGAAGAGCCACCCTGCAAGGAGAAAGGATAGGATTTCCAACCATCTCGGCTCAGAACACCAAGGCCAACGTATCTCCCTCTCCCCTGCCCCTACAGAGGAAAGTCAATTTCTCCTTTATCCATGTTGAACAGAGGCATTGCAGGCAGACACTCTCCTATTAAAACAAGGGCTCTTCAGGGAAAGATTAACTCCTTTTGATTTCACTACAGAACCCCAGGCCCTGGGCCCCCTGCACAGAAAAGGCATTGACAGATTAGCAAATTTCACAGCTTTCTGTACATCTCCAGCTCAGCTTCCCTGAGAGCAGGAGATCAAACACCAGGTTCTCTAAGCAAAACCATCAAGATGGCTGCCTTTACCTCTTTGTGAATTAAAACAAAACAAAACAAGGTGATACAGAATCTTTGGGGTCTCTCTAGATTGTAGGAGCTGTGTGAGTAAGTACACGGACCCTTCTACCACACAAGATAGCAGATCAAAAACAGTAGCAGTATGTCTAGAAAAAGGAAATTATGACTGGGCATGGGACGTTTTCCTGCAGGGGGTGGGTGGGAGGCGGTGAATATTTTATGCAAAATGAGTATCACGGGAAGTGCATTACGAAGAGGTTGGCTAGGTTTGGGGTTATTTAAACTGCACTATCTAATGCATGTACGTTTGTATATAATGACTCACTAGTGGGTAAATCATTATGCCTTAAATACAATCATCTCATTTATAAATAGGCAGAGAGAGGATAGGGGCCTGGATGCCGCCCGAATTCCTAGGGTTCAGTTGTCCACACACAAAAAGTCCTGACCTTGACCTATGCTGTCAGCAGTGCTACAGAAATGTCAGTGGTTTTCAAACATTTAACAGCAGATTCCTTTTGTCAAATAAAAGGTATTAAGAAGCCTGATACACAGAGCAAACAAAAGCAGAGTCACACATGTGAGGAGGGCCAGGAGTCCTGGAGCCCACCCTCCCAGATACCCTCTTCCATTCTGAGTAGCATCTGACCCAGAGTTCCTCAGAGCCAAGGTAGAAACCGCCAAGAAATACGAGGGTAGGAGAGAGTGAGGGAACAGACTGGTCTCCTTTTCTGTGCATGCTTATCCTTCCCCTCCCATCCCCAGCGTTCTATCTCTGGTGGCACTAAAACAAAATATAAGATAACAATATTTTAAAAAATTAGAAAACTAAGGTGGTGAGTCCCATAACATTATGAAAAAACAAACCCACTAATACCCTTCATGCTCATCTTGCTGTTGCTTAGCTGCTCAAAGGGTCGGCATAAAAGTGAACAGTCCACCTCTACAGGTCTCCCCTTTAAAAGTCAAACTATGGAAGGATGACAAGGCTCTTTCATTATCTGCAGCGTCCAGCTCTGCCTGAGGGAGTCTCGGAGAAGTCACCCATGAAGGCTGGGCTGGACCTAAACCTTGATGTGTTACTTGTCCCCAGATCATTCTTTGGCCAACTTCAAGCCAGGGTAGGAAGAATATAACCCACCTTGATGCCCTGATATCTTGCTCAGAAACAAATCTGTGGTTTTAAACTTTGGAGCAGTTACTGTTAGTCTGAGGATTTTCCACTCTGACAGAAAGTCTTCTGAGGCAGCTTTATTTCTACGAACAGAATGAGAAATTCTTGCCTTTTCCTTGCTTCCGAGGTAGATATTAATCACTGCAGTGCACATTTCTTACCTTTTCCATGAAGCCCTTCCTGATCCCCCCTTCAATTTCTGAAACTCATACCCTCCAAGAAAAATTAAAGACCCACACTGATTTCAGAAATGTATCTGAGACGGCTTCCAATAATTTTTTTTCAAAAAAGCAATAAAAAAGCAAACATATAAAAAAAGAGAAAGATGCCAAGTAATTAAAACTGATCAGTGGTCCAGGAGAAAGGAAGACTATCATAAAGCTTAATGCAGAGCATCCGCTAAAATTGACACAAAAAATTAGTTCTTAGAGTTTTCAGCAATTCTTAAGAGGGAAACACAAAATTACCAATATTTAATTAAAGGAAACAGAAAAGGTTTACCTCTCCAGGACAATTTTCTCATTTATTTTCCTGCCCCTTCACGCCCTCCCACAACTGTAGCTGTCCTTAGTTGGTCCTGATACACTACGTTCTCTCACTGCCTTCACTTTACGCAGAACCCCCTCTGCCCAGGATGCTCTTTCTCCTTCACCTGTCAAGCCGGCACCCATGGTCCTGCTGCTGGGAAGCTTGAACTGACCATCCTCCCAGGACCGGGTGAAGAATCCTTCCTTCTCACTCCAAGAGCGACGTGGGCTTCCCACTAATACAGCTCTCATCACGCTCCATTATAATTGTTGCGTTGTCTGTGTTTCCCACTGGGCTGAATATATTTTAATATATTTAGATGAATGAATATAAAAAGGGCACCGAATAACATAATGGATAATTCCTGACAGCAGTTCTATAAAAATGCAGAGACATTCTACACGTGGCCATTTCTTATGCAGTGAGCAATTGCCAATTACCCTAAGTTGTCTTATATTGTTAGCTGGAAAAACAAGACTCCCTTGCTTTACAAAGATAACTAACTACACTCCCTGAGAATGAGGACGATGCCTTATCTGCTCAGTTCAGTTCAGTTCAACAAACATTTATTGAGTACCAGTCATTATGCTAAGTGCAGGGAAAGCAATGATGAAGAGGACACATTCTCGCTCCTCTTAAAGTTTCCAGACCTGGCTTGGGAAGCATAACCCACATGGAGAAGTAATCAGCAAAGGAGCTTGGTCTAATCCTGACTGATTGAGGATATCAGGGGAGACTTCCTATAGGAGGCACTGCCTAAGTTGAATGAGCTAAAGAATGAGTTTGTTTGTTAAGGACCAGTCCAAGCCGGAAAAAAACAAACAAACAAAAAATATATATACACACACAAAAAAGGCATATTAGGCAGAAATGGCATGGTGCAGAATTGCCATGGTATGTGCATGCAGCCTCAAACAGTTTACTTTTATTGAAGGCTAAAATATAAAAAGGAAGGCATGTGGGGGACAGTGGTAGGCAAGGAATTCACATGAGGCCGATGTACTAGGTAGGTGCCAGACTGTAGAAGAGAGTGTAGGCAATGTTAAGGAAATGGGATTTTAACCTATAGGCAACGAGCAGCCGGTGAAGGCAAGGATATTGATTTTTATTTTAAATAAATTACTTTGGAAGTAGGGTTGTGAATGGATTGGGGGTGTGTGGATCTAGGCGCAACAACATCAGTTAGCAAGCTATTGCAACATTTCAGAAAATACATAGTAAGGGTTTATAAATGGTTTTAAATAGCCAAGTCATAACGGTGCCTCCCCCTTTTCCTTTCATAAATCACCCCGGAGCAGAAGGGAAACATGAAAGAAAAATGCAAACTCTCTGTTTAATGAAAATATAACCCTGAAACACAAAAACAGGTGGAAAGGAAGCCAAAGGCAGTAAAGGACAAAGAGGGAGCAGACAGCACCAGGGTGAGAATGCCTACAGATACAAATCCTAGATCACGCCAGACAAATAGAGTTCTCCAAAGATGACACTTCCTAAGAAGCACAACTGACAACCTGTTACATGGAATCAAGGGAATACGGCCCAGGAATTGGCAGTGGGAGTATTCCTGGAACTGGTGGGTGACAAGGAGCAGCTGGAGAGGCATGGTTGGATAGAGAACCGCCCAGGTGGTTCTACCTTCTGAGAAGAACCCATTAACAGACGAGCAAGTTTCATAGTTATATGAAACCTCACCGTGAAACTGAGGACAGCTCTCGTTAAGCTGAAAGAGAGCCCTGACCTATCCCCAAGATGAACCTTCTCAGACAGTTCACCGGGAAGACCCCATGTCATTAAGAAATGAGTAATGGTGAAAAATATAAAGACAAAAGAAAACAGCACAAGAGTTATAAAATAACACAGCAAAATAAAATAGAGAAATGGGCAGAAAAAACAAATAGCAGACATGAAACAAAAAATGCCTCCATGAAGCAAATAAAAATTGTGACTATACCGCTGTGATTAAAAATAACCTATATGATGAAATGACTTCTGTAAGAGAAGAGGCCAAAGCAGAAATACAAGAACTCAGGGGAGATATGTTGAGACAACAAAAGAGATAATATAATATATTACACATATATATATATATGATAGCAAAACTCACAAAAGAAGTTAAAAATAATAACATCAAAAATGGCAAAGAGGAGCCTGAACACTGCTAACTATTCATCAAGGATAGTGAGGATAAGATTGCTTTTTAGAATCTCATTTTGTTCAGGGAGTTAAAACATAATAGAAGGAGAAAATGATGGCTCCCCATTCTTGTCCACTGTACACACCCTAAGTGTCCTGGAGGAAGGGGGACAAAACAATAGAACTAACATATATAATAAATAAAATATATATTTCAAAATACAAATCACAGAGACTTTTGAGAAATGAAAAAGGAAGGAGAAATTGAACCAACTGAATGAGACATATTCCAGGGGAAAGAATCAACATAGTATGACCAACCACAAAACATACACTAATAAAGTAAATGGTATGCATATGTGTGTGTGCGTGTGTATATATATATATATATATTATATATATATATATAATATATATATATATACACGATACTTTATATATCAAAGACAAAAAATATATATTTTATATATTATTTTATATAATATATATATAAAATATATAAATTATAAAATATATATTTTATATATTATATATTAAAATATATATTTTATATATTATATATTAAAATATATATTTTACATATTTATTTATATATATAAATATATATAAATATATATAAATAAATATATAAAAATATATATTATATATATATGATACTTTATATATCAAAGACAAAAAAAAATTAAGGCACCAAAAAGGGAAAAATTTCAGACTAGCTGGACATAGTAACATTCAACAAGTTAATGAAGCAGAGTTCTTATGGAAAGCAGATGACACATAAATTTTATACCCTAAAAGATGATATTAAAACATAAATGGGAGAAACAAACATATTTTCAGCATTCAAGAATTCACCTTTCTTGAAGACATTACTGAAAGACAAATTTCAGATGACCAAGACATAAATGAGAACACGATAGTGAGAGGACTGGTGGTGAGCTACTGAATACATTTACCTAGAAAACTAAAATCAAAAGAAATGCAGGAATGATGGTTTGAGCAGAATATAAATGCTCCAAATGATTTAAATAATAAAACGGGGGCTGGGTGGAAGGAAGAGAGTGCAAGGTCATAAACACACAGGCTACTTTCTTCTTACCTGTCTTCAGCAGTGCTTGATAAAATATTTAAACTAACAGAATTATATTTTAAGATAGGAAGGCAAATACTAAAAGATAATGTAACCAACCAAAACTGGACAGTGGAGAAATTAAACACAGAGAGGAGGAAACAGGAATGCATGGAAATACATTAATTTTAAAATTGCTCACAAGAGGAAATCAATAGATATTATCCAAAAATAGATTGGCCATGTCATATAAAGTTTTAGTCATAAAGCTTAGTTAGAACAAATATTCAAAATCATCAGAGAAACACATAGGCAGGAAAGCAAGGAAAATAGACCATATAATGAGTTTTTTTTTTCTTTTTATAAAAGAAATAATTATAACTAAAAACAATCTTAAGGTTACCAGGGAAAAGGAGGTGAGAATGGATAAATTTGGGAGCTTATGATTTGCAAACGTTAGCCGCTATATAAAAATAGATAAAACAAAAAAAAAAAAACAAGATTCTTCTGTATAGCACAGGGAACTATTTCAATATCTTATAATAACCTTTAATGAAAAAAATGAAAACAAATATATATATACACACAAACACACACACATATATATATATACACACACACACACACACACACACACACATATATGCATGACTGGGACATTGTGCTGTACACCAGAAACTGACACATTGTAAATGACTGTACTTCAATTAAAAAAAAATACTAAGCATACACTGTCAGATCTCAGACATATCTGTCATATCAATCGAAGCCAACCCCCAACGTCACCCAGGACACACACAAAGTGTTCAAGCCAAGATCAGAATAAATGCTGGCCGTCAGGCTACAGACTACATTTCATTAACCACTACCCTTCACAGCCTTTCACATCTATGGATTTATGTATGTATGTATCATCTACATATTTTTCCTGTCTCTCATTAGCATTTCCTGTCTCCCACAAAAGCAGGGGTTTTATTGTGTTCAATATCTTAGCCCCAGCACCTAAAACAGGGGGTCTACAACATAGTAGGGAACCAACAGAACTTTATTTAATGGGAACTCATATCTCTTTCAAACAAAGTAAAATTTGATGCTGACTAAAGAAAAAATTTTCTATTGGTTTCTAACATAATAATAATTATTTTTTAAAAAAGAACTATTTCAGAACACTCAGAAAAAAATCTGGATATGTGCTTGCAGAGTTACAGAAAGCTTTATGCAATACAAAGAAAAATGAAGAAAAAAACCACGGACATTTGAAATTCTATGTCATGCTTCCCAGAAACGGTTCTGCCACGTTCATCATTTTATGCAGTATTAACATTAAGGAAAGAGCAATCCGATTGGTAAATTCATAAATCATCCCTGGGCTTCAACCTTAAAAAAATTAAATAGAGAGAAAACAGTAATAAAGCCTTAAACTGGGACCATAATGGAAATGGAACGAAAGGAAACACCTGAGAAATAACTAAGGGTAATATTAGCAAAGGCTGCGGATTCATTTAATTTGGTGACACAGACTGACTTCCACGTTTCTACCTTGAGTGACCTGGTAGAGGGCAGTGCCACCCATGTGTCATGTTCAAGGGGGACATGTCGATTATATTTGACCTGTGGAACATCTAAACTGAGATGTTGAGATGGCTGTTAGATATGGAGATCTGCGGTGCCTGGTAGAGGTCACAGCACACTGACTTGAGAGTCATCAGAGCATGGAGAAGGTGCTGGAAACCAGGGCATCTCCCAGGCAGTGAGTGAGAAGAGAAGCAGGCCCAGGGCAGAAAGCTGGGAGACTCCAAGAGTAGTGCCTAGGATTGAATATTTTGCATCTATGTGTTCAGTAAATATCCATGAATATGAGAATGACCTGCCAAGATTTAGAAAAAAATTCCTGAAATTCTGGCTTTTAAACAAACAGTGATTTTGCAAGCACAAAGATCTCTGTTTCACTCCCTCTTTCCAGCTGGTTTTTGAGTGACTACTTTTCCTATATTTTACTAGACCTCAAAATTCCATGGAGCTAATTTGCAAAAAGAAGTAACTGCTATTTCCATAACCTATCAACAGAACAAGTAGTCACTGAGCATGCTTGCTGTGCAAAGGCATACTGTTAGGGCCAAGGATCAGGGGTAAAATGTGTGTACAGAATGTTGTCCCCATCCTTAGTGTAAAATGCAACTTGTAAAGACAGAGACAAATCCACTAAGATTTAAGTAACAATTCTTAATAGCCTACGTGCTAGAGGAATGGTAGCTGATAAGAGCTGCAAACATTCAGAGGAAGGGAGCCATGCTCGGAAGGTTACAGAACATCTCATAGAGGAGATGGGGCTGATTTGAATGAAACGACCAAAAGTGAGGAAGAGAAAGCCATTCAAGTGCTCAGCTCTGAGCAAACTCGGGGAGACTCCCAAGGTCAAGGTTCCTAGAGAAAACAGCTGACAGTAGAAGGGTGGAAAGGCAGAGGGTGGAAGATCAAGGCTGTCCTCAAATGTAGGTGAGATTTGACTTAGTAAAACACACACACACACACACACACACACTGTCTATCACTCGGTGGAATGGCGGAATTTCTTCTTTTGTCTTTCCTCATTTTTGATCTATTTTGCATCTCCTAGTGAAACTCAAAACCAACAACAAGGCTTCCCTTGCCTGCCTAAAAATCTGAGTCCCACCTAGTTTCCTCTAAGAGTCACAGAGGTCTTGGAGTGAAGGATTTGGGGCTTGGACATTTGAGGGGAGAGTCAGCACTGGAAAGAGAGGGAAAGATTTAGTGAAACCTAGATTTTCACAGAAAGAATATCCTAGAGATGCTTAATTTCTTGGAGATTCTCATTCCCAAGTTAGATAAGTCACTTTGAACAGAAATAGAATTTGGCTTTGATAAATTACTTATCTCTAATGATTCATCTCTAATGAGATCTGATTCTAAGTGATCTCAAACCCCAGCCCAAGTCTTAGTCATTTTAAGACCCCTTTCATGTAATAAAATGACAATCCAACTGAAGGATTCAGTGGGACATTAAAGTCCCCTGTAAATGATAAGGACCCATAACACCTTCATCTTTCACCAGAAGTCTGTGATCTCCCCGGGGGATTGGGTACCCAAAGCAAAGAAGGGACAGCATCCCTGGGTCCACATCTTCACAGCTTCTGGAAAGCCTCCCTCTTTTTCCTAGTAAGCAGTTGACTTCATCCACTCACCCTCCCTCTACTGTTGACTGCACATCTGGACTCACCTGAATGAAGATATATTCATCCTGGACGACCAGGGAACTGATGTCGATGGAGCGGGCAAAAGGCCCACTTCGAGTAGTCTCAGCACATTCCTGGATCCTGCAGGTGAGGTAGTGAGCATCTGAAATGGGAGGGCAGAGTGACACTTAGACACAAGGGGAAATGGGCAGCAAAGCCCTACTTCTTGGGAATCAGTGATGCCATTTAAAGCAACCCTGAGATTGCATTTTCTCATCCACAAAAATGTAATAATTAAAAAAAAATCTAGTTCAGGCAAGAGAGTGGGGAAAGAGTTAATCTTATATCCCACCAGCCAAAGAGTACCACCAGCCAAAGAGTAACTTGGTACAGTTTTTTTGAGGAACAGGTTTGAAATATCCAGCAGAATTTTAAATGTGCGTATCTTACACCAGTCATTTTAATTCAAGGGATGTTTTCTAGAGAAACACTTGTATGTTTTCATAAAGAGACAAGGGCAAAAAGCGTTCACTCTGGCATTATATATAGCAGTGAAAAGTTGGAAACTGGCTAAATGTCCATGAATTAAGGAACATTTAAATAAACAGAGGTACACGTGTAACAGAGTACCAGGCTGCAAATAAAAAGAAAAAATAGGTCGACACATGCATCAACATGCTGATTTCCCCAAGGTGCACTGTTCTGCAACATCGTAAAAATTTATTTAGCAACATATACTGCATGATTCAATTTATGACAAAAACCAAAAACCAAAACCAAAACCAAAACAAAACCAAAGAATATGGTCTTTATAGATACAGATTTATGCCGTTATGGGTATAGAAAAAAAATTTAAAGGATGCCTATAAAAATTAGCTCTGATGACTTTGGGGGACAGGAAAGGACTTAAAGAGACAGAGTTGAAATAAGGTCTTTGCTCTTTATATTATATACATCTTTATTGTGTTTACAATAAGAATGTATTTACTTATTACTTATATAATAAGTAAACTTGCATAATTACTTGTAAAATTTTCTCAAGATCTCAGCCACTGAAACTTCCCCAACCAACCCCCTCAAAATTTTGGCAGGAGCTGGAAATGAACGAGAAACCCTGGACTCTAAAGCATTCTGATCACGACTATGCAAGACAATTCAAGGAAGACAATCCACTCAATTATTTGTTCCCCAGGGAAAAACTATAGGTAGGTCTCCATAAAGCACCCTTTGCGTACACTTGCTTTTAAAATATTTAGTGTTTACTTAATGGTGCTTAAAAATAACAAATGGGTCAAAGTGGAAAGTAGGGATCATTTTAGGACTAAAGGCAGAGAAGTCTTTGTTATCATCTAAAATGACACACATTACTACATCTGTCTTAAACATGTGCATGGCGTGGGTAGGTGTCGGGAGCTACAATGGAGGGGATAGTACGCAACAGAGATAAATAAAGACAAAAGTTTAAACAAGCAAGAATTTATCCCAACTCAGTTCAAAACAAGGGTACTTTAAATTATACCTAATTGTTGATCTGCAATTGATTGATTGATTGATCCAGCAAATATTTCATAATTGCACGTAATGCATTGGGTATCATTTAAGCACTAGGAACATGGCAGGGAATGAGACAGAGGTTTTCTATTCTGAAAGCACCTGCTGTCTAGGAGCGGGTTCACTCCTATCATCTGTAGCTAGCTATTACACACATTGATTTATAAACAAAATGCTAACTGAACAAAGAAACATGTCTTGGTAGGAAACGAATTCATAATGTGCTATAGCCCAACTTTTCAGATGTCTGTATCTGGGCAAAGCCCATGTCTTCTGTACCCTTAATCCAGACACATCATACACAGATTTCCTTCTCCCCATCAGCAGTCTTGTCATCTGCCCAGTAGCTGAAGCCTCTTCCCTTTTCTTTCCTCCATATGCCAGGCCGTCCAGCTGGTCCCCAGGCTTCATAGTTCTGCCTCTGAAGTGCTTCCAGAATCTCTCTTCTTCTCTCTGTGACCCCTGCCACTTGCCTGGACAAGTCCCTCCCATCCGTTTGCCTGCTGTCTCCACATCACACCTGGCGCTCAGGTGCACGATGGATCGTAAGCTCGGTGTAGGGGAGGTAAGGAACCAGCATCTTCTCTAAAACCTAACCTGAGCTAATCTCTCTGGGCTTCAACACCATCCAACAGTTCCAAGTGCCCCGGGACAAAACCCAAACATTTTTCTATGGAATAGAAGGCCTTTTACAACTAGCCTAATGAAATCAACTATCTAAGGGGCCATGTGAATAACGTACCAGAGGAAACTGAGCTGGGGTGGGATGATGAATGGCAGGTGGCATGTAGCCCCAGTGCCAGGGATCACCAAGGAACAGCCAGGACTGCAGGAAAACAGCCACTACTTGCCTCTTTATGGGAGGAGGGAGCTGCTCCTCAGAATCAGTCATTGAGATGTAGGAACAAGACGTTCTGAGTTTCTACATCAAGCTAAATGTCCCAATGTTTTAAATGTGAAATTTCCTAATTTTTTTTGAAACAATCGACAGCTAATTATATTTAAAATATGGTGCAGGCCAAACAGTGTAAGGCCAAACAGAACAAGCCTCCAGTCCAAACAATTCCGGGAGCTACTCGTTTTGCATCGTGACGCTGTAATTGGGCCCCTACCTGCCTCTCCAGGGAAGACACAGTGCCCCTTGACTCTCATCCCCTGATCCATTAGCAAGACTAGCTTGCTTGCTGTTCTGTAAGTACAGCCTGCATGTCTCTGTCCACAGAGAAAGCCAAGAGTGGCCTGGCTTTCCACTTCTGGCCAAGAGGACAAGGGAAGGTAAGGAGCCCAGGCTGTGCTTTGGAGCACGTGGCCTGCCCACCGGGAATCTTCTTGGCCCCACACCACCTTAGTCATTTGCTCCCAAAATAAAGCACTAAAGCCCAGTAAAATGCTGCAGTAAATACATGTAAAGAAGCCATGAGTGTTGACATGACAACCCGCTTCTTTCTTGCCAGCAAGGGTCTGAGAAAGCTCCTTAGACCAGTAATCAAAGGTGCACACAGGCGGACAGCTGTTTACCCCTCCCACAGGCTCATGTTCCCCCTGTATATTTACGACTTACTCCCACATTTGGACACTTTGAAGAAAGAATCAAGTGTAGTGGAGGCCACCCCTCAAAAACCCAAGCCTACCTAAACCCTGGCCCGCGATAGGTGAGTTATGGTGCCAAACTCATCCTATTTCATGGCTGCCCCCACTGCTTGCCACTGCCCTGCATGGAACAAAGGGTCCAATTTAATAGGAAAGCAGCAGGAAAATGAGTTTTTGAAATCCACTTAAAATTCAGGGGCCCTGCAGTCTTCAGCTGGGCTCATATATCAGCAGTCACAATGCCTGTATTTTTCAAAACACAGAGACAGGCTCATAAGTGCTCACAATACCGGCTGCCTGGTAAGAACCTAAAGTCGGTGGGGGTGGGGGGTTGATCTGTCAGGTGGGCCAGACTACCAGGTGGAAGGGACCAAGGGTCACGGGGGAAGGTGGGTGTCAAAGGTGAGCAGGAGACACCATTTGGCTGAAGCTCCCTATTGGTCAAAGTTCTCACATTTGGACTTCAGACATCATCTCTAAATGGGACTGGAGACAGTTGAAAAGGTTCCACAATGAAACTAAAAGAAGATATTTATCATATAACTTGAAATCCTCAAATAGGCTTCTAACAACTGTGGCCTTTTTTGTTTTTTATAATCCCAGATGCCTGATGGAACACACTGTGGTGTTTGAGAGGAAGGCCTCAGAAGGCAAAAAGCATGGAGCTCTAATCCTCGACTTGCTCCTTGCTGATGGCCCTTGGCTAACAAGCAGCAGCACCGCCTTTCCTCCGGGAGGTGCAAACAAGTTCGAGTCTGCCTCTCAGGATGGCCGTCAGGATTAAACAAGATTATGTATGAAAAGTGCTTAGTGCACTGGTGAATAAATTTAAATGATCAATTAATGCTTGTCCATTTTATTCATTATGAAGGGAGAAGGAAGGGCATTTAACACTCAACATCCCTCATATGTTCAAATAATAACAAATAGGGATCTTTTGATCATGGAAAATCAAAAGACCATGATGGCACAGCCCCTACCAGTCAAGTCATATTCTGAACTTACATCACTTTACTTTTCTAAATGCTATGGGTGTTCAGACAAGAAAAAAAAAGCAGTGTGTCTGAGCTGGAGTAATCAAGGAGGACCTGAAGGAGGATGCAGCCCTTGTGTTTAGCTCAGACAGAGAAGTGTGCTACGGGAGAAGGGAATTCCTGAAAAAGAGATTGAAAAGTGCACATGGACGTTTAGGTAGGCAAAGCTCATGGAAGGCACTGTATAATTACATGTTAATGGGTGGACTTTGATTAATCCTTATTCTTCAACTTCTCTTTCCTATCCTTTGAAACATCCTCAAATGAAAAACTAGAAAGACCAGACTGAATGAAGATCTCATTTGGATACTCTTGTGGGAAAACCAGAGTGATTTCCCAAGTGGTGGAGTGTCACATCATCCTCATGATTCATGCATTTCTAAATGTCAAATGCCTTTCTAATGTATTTCTAAGAGCTGGCATGGTCACTCCAACACTTACAAAAACTAGAAGTCAAAGGCTTTGTTCTCTGCACTGTGTAAAGAGAGATCTGCTCCATAACTTCATCAATACTGGGCCCTATTTCAACTAGCTCTACTGCGAGCAGGACTTCAGGGAAGGTGGTACCATGTCCCCAGCGTATCCAGCCTCAGGCCTTCTCACCTTGCAGATGGTGGACCAAGGGTCTCATATGGTGAAAAGGGGTGATATTTGACTGACTGACTCAGTCCTTTTGAATTGGGTCAAGGTATGCAGAGAAGCTGCAGGTGGCAGACAGTCCCTGAGGTTCCAGAAAGCAGAGACCGTAAGACTGGTTCCTGCCCTCAGAAGATCCCCAGGCCAGTGATGGAGACGGGATACTTTCAAGTGAATGTGCCTTGGGATCTGTGCTGGATAGAGGATGATCAGAGAACTGAGAAGTGTGGAAAGAGCATGAAGAGATAACCTGGCACCCCGAGTCTTATCATCCTAAAAGGCTGCATGGCTGCCAGGAGTTCTGTAAGGCAAGCTTCTCATCCACCTACAGGAGCAAACCTCACCGTGGAGTCCTGTGTTTCTCACTCCGCCAAACCTTTCCAAAAGGGTCACCACTTTAGAAGCAGGGGTAAAGTCTTAGTCATCTTTGTGTCTCTCCTCACACCAACTTTATAAAGCTTCAGTAAATGCCAGTTAAACTGAATTGAATTACATTAAAAGCCAATGCATTTTTTTGTTACGTAGAATGACATTGTGACTTGTGATTATGCATTGCCTTTAAGATTATTAAATATTCAAACTATCCTGAACATCATGCCTCTTGCCATCTAGGAGGAGAGAAAACTTTCCATGATTTGTTCAACTTCCATCCCTTTGGGTAATAAACATACTATCAGAAATTGAAAAAGTGAATTAAACTTGTGAACAAAAAGCAAATTCAGCTCTTCAGGTCCTCTCTTAGAGAAATACCCAGGAGCTATTTATTTTAAATAACAACATTAACTCTCAAATGCAAATAAGTGAAAACAAGCAGATTCCAGGGAACTGAAAAGTTATTTTGCTTCCATAAGCCTCCTTTTCCTTGACTGGGGAGTGGGCCAACCTGTTTGTAGGCACAGTGAAAAACAAACGATGCTGACATTGTTGCAAATACCTAATGTGACATTTGAGACATGGTGGATACTAAGAACAAACAAAATCAACAAACCAGAAAAGGCAGTTTCCGTTCCTTCCTATTGTGCTTATGGATGCAGAGTTTTTATAAAACTTCTTATTGCCCACGGGAGAATTCTAGTGTATGTATCTTCTAATGGCATGAGGTGGGGGTGGGGAATCTGGCAGCATTGTAGACATTTAGAAATCATAGCAATCCTGAATATTTTAAGACTTCTGACACTTGATTCAGGGGCCTTTCCACTTCACTTGCCAAATAAACTGATTCTCAATATGATGACTAGGTGGTGATGATGAGGATGCTAAAGAAGATGATAAGCGACATTTTTTAAGGTTATTACAAGATATTGAACATAGTTCTCTGTGCTATACAGAAGAAACTTGGTCTTTTAACTATTTTTATATATAGTGGGCTAACCTTTGCAAATCTTAAACTTCCAAATTTATCCTTTCCCATCCCCTTTCCCCATTAACCATAAGATTGTTTACTACATCTGAGTCTGTTTCTGTTTTGTAGATGAGTTCACAGTGTCCTTTTTCTTCTTTTCTTTTTACAGACTCCACATATGAGTGCTATCATATGGCATTTCTCTTTCTCTTTCTGAATAAGTGACATTTTTGTTCTCTTTAAAAGATCTTTTGTGGTGGAGGAGGTAAGTATGAGTGACATTTTTGAATGCTTGCTTCGTCGTCTGGTCTCACAGGAAATACAGGCATTAACTGATTATTGCAAGAATTATTGCAACCCCAGTAAGGAGTTACAATTATCATCATTCCCATTTCACAGAGGAGGAGACTGAAGCACAGAACAATTAAGTAATCGGCCTGAATTCCACACCTCTAGTAGGTGACCGAGCTGGGATTTGAAGCCAGGCAACATGACACCAGCACCAGTGATCCTACCCATTAGGTATCTGAACCACAGGAGGAAAAATCAGGCTGACAGTTAGAGCAGAATCCACCTGTTGTTTCACGTCCTGTCACTGACTGTTTATGTAACAACAAATTGTTATACATGTTGGTGCTTTTTGGAAAATGATGCAATTTGAAAATTTCTTATCTATTACAACTAATTTTTTTAAAATTCTGGGATCATTTTATCAAAGACGATACTAATTTGCAATATATCAAGTGGATTTTAGTGTGCCTTCTCTAACTGAACAGAAGTCAAGGGGTCGGTAGTCCCACTGATGGCAGCCGCCCCCTTACCCTCCTCTTGGCCTCTGAGTTCTTAGAGTTCTGCTAGGGCTCCGAGTTACACAGTTTACAACCACTGCACTAGTTAATAACCTGAAGTTCTTAAGAGCCAATATTCTCACGTCTAGAGCCTACAGTTTAGGCTGCAGGGCTAACAATTTTACCTTGTGTGCCAGGCCCATTTGATTACTTACGACCACTCAGAATGCTCGGCTAAGAAGCACTGCGCTCTCTCTCGGCTTAGTGAGGAAGCGCAGCGACTGATGAATGAGTGTTGATAACAGCACCGGGACAAGAAACAGGCTTTGATTCCAGAAATCTCAAGTCTAGATGTCTAAAAACTTTTTGCTCATGAGAGCATTTTACCACGGATTATGACTTCTTACTGATTTTTGTTTTTTAGAAGAGAAAGAAAGACCCATTTGTTCTATTTACACGTTCTTCTCACTTCCATTGCTGCGACAGCCCAGGAGCTAAAATCCCATGAGTTTTTCAGAACAGAGGAACTCTAGCCTCCAATACCAGGCTGTTTCTTCATGCTTACTGAGGATGTAACTGCCCCTGAGCTGCGACTCCAGCCCCACCTGAGGTCAGGGACCCTCAAAGCAGCGGTCCTGAACAGGGTCCCTGAGTCTGAATCATGCTAGACGTGTGCTTACCAACACACAGACTCCCAGGTCCTGTATCAGACCATCTAAACCCAAACCTCTGGGGTGGCTCCCAGGACGCTGCGGCAGAACCAGCTCACCAGAGGATTACCATGGAGGGGACAGGCTGAGAGAAACGGCCAGGAAGACTCAGAGAAATGGAATTTTACCACTCAAGACCTCTTTGAAGGTAATTCTCAAAACAGCAATTGGCAAATCTAGAACACAGGGTAAATGGTCTTGAAACAGCCTGATTAAGGAATAGCCTCTTCAACATAACCCAGAAAAAGTGGAACAATGAAGGGAAGTCTGAGGAAGAAAAAATAATTATCTAAGACCCACTAGTTCTCCTGATTTAAGATTCACAGAGATTTTTGTTATTGTTCTTTTAAACATGTAAGTCACAAAAGGGCTCAGAGGATCTAGGCATCACTTACTCCAAATATTGCAAATAAATGTGCTTACTTGTCATCTTCACATTTTCTTTCATAAATATCATATTCAAACTTTTTCCCTATTTAGAAAAAATTGTGTTTTTTCTTACTCCTATGTTTTGAAAATACTTTATATGATCTGGCTATTAGTCCTCGGCTGGTTATATGATCTGCAAATATTTTCTCCCACTGTCTTTATTATGTCTTCTGAAGGATAAACTTTTAAATTTTGATGGAGTCCAATTTATCACTTCTTTATTTTGTCAATTTTGTTCTTGGTGTCAATCCAAGGTCTCCTGTATTTTCTTCTAAAAGTTTTATAATTTCATTTTTTACATTTAGAAATAAATATCCACCTGAGTTAAATTTCATGTTAAGTTGTAAATCAAAGGTTGAAGTTCATTTTCCCCTCTACATGGACTGCCCAATGTGTTCAAACACTATTCACTAAAAACAATTATCCTCTTTCCACAGAATTTGTTGTAACTTACAACCCTGCTTTACTTACATACTTGCTCTAGGAGCTTTTGTGGTAGCTTCCTTGTGATATTCTGTGTAGACAATCATGTCAAAGGGAATAGTGGCAGTTTTATTTTTTTCCTTTGCAACCTACAGGAGTTGCATTTCATTTTTCTTCTTTTATTGCACTGACTATGACCTTCAGCATAATGCTGAAAAAATATTTTAAGAGTAAACACCCCTGCCTTTTTCCTGCCCTTACAGGGAAAGCATTCATTTTCTCACCATCAAGTATAATGTAGATGGTCTTTATCAGAAGGCCCCTTCTATTTGTAGTGTGTTATGAGTTCTGAGTTCTAGTTTTTAATTCTATCACTAGGCCAGCTGTGCAAATTTGGGAAAATTGGGGTCTCAGCTATCACATCAGGAAAAAAAAAGAAAAGAAAGTATAGGTTGATGCTATTTTCGGATGATCAAAAGATATAGATGTGTGTGTGTGTGTGTGTGTGTGTGTGTGTGTGTGTGCGCGTCAGTGTAAGAAAGCATTTGCCACACACCACAGAAGAAAGGAGTCGTGCATTTCTTTACAGTATGTAAAATAGAACATCCCAGGTTAATTCAGTCTATTATGTGCTCTTTCTAAATAAAGATGGGTTAGAGCCAATTCACTATGTTGAAAGAAGATTCTCTGAACTACTGGAAAACTGATTTCAAAAAACCCTGAAAAATGACACAGAATTAACCCATACTATACTTTGACCTCAGTGTGGTACAGAACATTTACCCCTGCTATATTTCTGTCTGCTTGCTTCAATCCTTGACAATAGGCCAGGAACTTTTCTATGTGTTTTGCATTTTTAATCTCATAAAATTTCACAGCAAGTCCTGCAACATAGGCCTTATCCCGATGTGGACCAGAATTCCTAAACTTGCAGAAAATGAGTTTAGGCTTCACGTAAGAAATTACCTTTTTTTTTTCTCTTTAATTTTTAAAATGGAGCTGTCCAGCAGTAGAAAAGGAGATGTCTTAAGCCTGAACTCATAGAACCTGAAGACACACTGTCAGACGTTTTGAGGGAAGGGATTCTTACACCAGATGGGAGGTCAGACAGTCCTGTGAAGGTTCCTCCAACCTCTGAAATACTACAGCCCCCACAGGTCACACAAAACAGCTTAAAAAGCTTGACACGGGGAGCAAAGCCAAGGCAGGGGTTGCCCAGAAAGCTGGTCTGGGGTCATCTCCTGGAGCTGCTGTCTGCTCTCCTCCCGCTCATCTGCTTCAAACCCCTCCATCTCATTCCTCCTCCAGTTTGCCAGGTTTTCCTTTCTCAGCAGTAAGAGTAATTTCGAATTCAGGCTTCACCACGCTTATGATCAGTGCATCTGAATATGTGACATTATCTCCCTAAATCTTAAATAGCTTTTCTGTTAAAAAAAATGTAAAAAGAGTATGGGTCATCCTTCATCCCTGTATGCTTCAGATAATTACATTTATTCAAAACTCAAAGAAAGGAAGGAAGGAAGGAAAGACTCAGCCCAGCTCCAGGCATATAGTAACAAGTGTTGATGGTCTTCTAACTCTTTTAAAAATAAAAATCAAGCAAATAAAACATATTTCCCAAAGTGCATGTTTCTAGCATGCATCTGTGCTTGGCCTCAAAAGCAGTAGCCTTCTCATCGACAAAGCACATGTGGCTTTACTTGATGTATTCTGAATGATAACCCAACACCCACATCCAGGTCAAACAGAATCTCCTTACATTTGTACATTCAACCCATAACCCTAGGACGTGGGCAGGGTAAGGATGAGTATGCTCAGCTCATAAGAAGCCAGAGCACAGAGAGGTCAGGGGGTCTTATGGTCCCCCAGCTAGGATCCAGGACCTCAACTCCCAGTCAGGTGCTTTGTTCTGCGGCACTAGTAGGTCACTATCATTTCTATGGATTATTTGGCTCTATTTTTGATCTAAAATATGCTAACTATATTTTCATATATTTTATGTCTTTTTCACATGCTTAATATATTTTAAGTTGATTTCCTTTTACTTGGACAGGGAAGAGCCTTGTAACTACTTAAGTTGGTGCAAAATGATACTTTATCCGTCCAGTTCTGTTTAAGATGTAGATGGGTGCACAATGTCCAAAGGGGTCACAAGTGTTTGAACTCTTGGATTCCACTGCTTGTTTGCAGGGACAAGAGAGGTCTTCACCACTCTGTCTCCGGGGCTGAGACTCTCGCCTGGTACATAGTAAGCCGTTCCTAAATATTTGCTGAATAATGAATAAACAGTTTTGCAAATAATTTGCCCAGTGTTACTTTTTTTTTTGTAAGCTTGACTATATAAACTCTTATTTTTTTAAAGCTGGCAGTCCCTGCAGTTCACCGAGTGAATGCAAAATACCATGATGAGCTATGGACATCCCTATTCGAATTATACTGAAGATGCCAGGAAATTACTAACAGGGGCTTCAAAATTCATCACATTAACTCACATCCCCAGGAAAATTCATTCCTGAGGGTTTATTTCAGTGAAACATCTCCTTTGGGACTGGAGGCCTCTCCTCCACTCTAGGAAATAAAGATGGATATGGCAGTAATGGAGCTCAGAGCTTTTCATCTTCCCAAGCCATTAAAATGCAAATTGGGGAGGGAGGGAGACCTGCAGGCAGATCTCCCTGGGCCTGGCCTGGTGGCCACAGCACTCACATCCATCTGCCGTCCGCACCTCCATGTGTACCAGGTCCGCCTCCTTATCCAGTCCAGCCACCGACCTGGGGAAGGAAAGGAGAGACAGAAGCTCAGCGACCACAAGGACGGCAGACCACAAAGTGGGGAAGCAGCCAGAGTGGTTACTCAGGAAGCCGCCTTCTCAAGAGGGCCTGCCCTGCACTGTGGGGACCCACCGAATATGGCAACTCTCAGCCCCTGCAGTGTGGCTGCCTCTAGCAGCTGTCACCTGTAGTGGTCACACCTCATGTGTCTTGGAGTGGTGTCAGTGAGTGGGTAACTCTCAAAAAAAAAAAAAAAAAAAGAAAAGGCTACAGAGCAATATACTCCATTGTAAAGCTGGTCATTCTAAGTGAAGCAAGCCAGAAAGAGAAAGAAAAATACCATATGATATCACTCATATGTGGAATCTAAAAAACAAAACAAAAAACCCCACATATAAACAAAACAAAACAGAAACAGACTCAGGGACATAGAAAACAACGTATGGTTACGGGGGTTGGGGGGAAGAGTGGGAAGGGATAAATTGGGAGCTGGAGATTTGCGGATACTAACTACTATATATAAAATAGATAAACAACAAGTTTATACTGTACAGCACAGAGAACTATACTCAATATCTTGTAGTAACCTATGATGAAAATGAATATAGGTATGACTAAACACCATGCTGCACACAGAAATTAAAACATTATAAACTGACTATACTTCAATTAAAAAATAAAAGCTGGTCTAAACCTCTGTCCCTGACCATTCACCACCTCGCACCTTCCAAGTTCTCTCATCCCCATGGTCCTCCACCTCTGCAGTCTTGTGACACCTGACTGCTTCCACCACGTCCTTCCCCCCACTCTCCCATCTGGGGTGTGCTATTCCCTACCACATTCTGCCCCCTGGGGAAGGTGATGTAGCCTCCTCTCTGGCTGTGTGCTTCCAGGCACTCTTGTCTTCCAGAGTTTGATCCTGTCTGCTCTTTTTTTTTTTTTTTACCTTTCGCTTCATGAACAATAAAACATTTGCTGACAAACACTCAAAATCTGATCTGACAAGAACACCATTCTCCAGGTGGTAAGGGTGGGAAACCCTAAAGGTCTATGGCCAACAGCCAGAGAAAAGGGGGCTGAGAATCTGCACAAACTTACCCTTGGGAGCCCCCAGCCTCGCACACACAAAGCCCAGGCAGCGGTCTCGGGCATGAGGTCTCCAGGCCAGAGTGGCTCAGAGTCCACTGTGCAAGGCAGCCCAGGCATCAAAACATTCATGCGCGGAAGACATCACACAACCCATTCTCTCCAGCGACTCTGGACTCACAGCCTTTTTACTCTTATTTTAAATCTCATTCTAAGCTTCATCTTCTGGTGTTTCAGTCCTCAACAGGGAAGAGGCAGCAAGTTAGAAAGGAAAAGTAGAATTTAAAATGGTGAGAATCAACAGCTCATACCCAGATAGCAAGAGAAACAGAAAACATATGACAGCGCAAGCCCCAACCATCCACACAGGAAATCTACTGCACTTCTGGTCCTGAGGCCATTACTGCACGAGAGCACAGTTCAGCATCTGACACCTACGCTGAGGGACGAAAGGCAGAGAAAACAGCAAGCTGGGGGTCTAATGACAGTTTCCTCTGTTTAAGAAACTAGAGCTGCAAATGACATATGTTAGGAAAAATAAGATGATTTTTATTCGTTCATGATCATTGTTTTGAATGGCTGAACCTCAGTTACTTAAAAAGCTCATTTATATAAAATATTTGTTTCCCCAAAGATGTTAAATAAAAGAGGCTTTACTTTAATGTTTTACTTTTTCTCAATGAACACTGACATACTACCTTTAAATTTTTCATCACCTCAATTAATCCTAAGGGCAAACACCTAAGGTAAGGAGGGACCATTAGTTATACTTGACTGAATGAGAAACCAAGGCACAGAGAAATGGATATTTGTCCAAGATGATCCAGGGACTAGGCCAGAACTAGAGAGACTTGCTTACTTTTCCATCTAGAGCAGCTCCCAGCCTTCTTGGCTCTTCTCCCTTCTGTCTGCAATGTCCTTTATATCCAACTGCCCCCTGCCCCTTTTCTTTTCCAGCTCTTACCCTTCCTTTAATGCTCAGGTGGCCTCAGCCCTCCAGCAGCCCCTCCATCCTTCATCTCACCAGAGAACCTTTTATCTGCTTCCATGCATCCCTACCCTGGTGGGTCATGAGAGTCACTGGGGGAGCTTTGAAATATCTGGATGCCTGGGTCCCCTCCCCAAATCAATGCAATCAAAACCTTTGGGGATAGGATGAGGACACCAGTATTTTTTTTAAAGCTCCCAGGTGATTTTCACACACAGCTGTCTTAGAACCACAGTTCTGCATGACTCAGTCACGTCCCTCATGTAATTACACTTCTTCATCTTGGAAATGAACTTTTAAGAAGTAGGATCCTGACTATTTATCATTAAATCCTTGGCATCTACATGCCTAGTATATATTAGGTATCACTGATGTGTTCACTGAATTAATGAACGACCCAATCTACCCATGACAATGACAAAATTCCAGTGTGAAACTCACTTGAGGTCAGACACACAGGGCTGAGAGCACCAGAGGGGCAATAAGAACACCTTCTCTGTTCCACAGCCTCCCTGTTTCTTTATGAGCAAGTTGATATTCTCAGGATTAGAAGCTTCTCAGGCATTAATCTTCTATCCTAGGTCAACAGCAGGGAAGGATGGATAGAACTGGAACTGTAATGACTAAGTCTGACTGTGGTCATCGAGCACCATGTTCTGTAACAAAAGAAAGGTCCTTGCCTCTTAGGAGCTTAAAACAAGGCAAATGACACCATAAAAAATGCACAGAAACTTCTCCCTCTTCCAGGATTGCTCACTCTCTTCTACCTATCTAAAATTGTGTACATCTTTTAAGATCAAAACCAAGAATCAGGTCCTCCAGGAAGTTCAGCATTTGTATTTTTATTAAGTTGTGTGTTTGTTTCTCTTAAGTTGGTCTTGGCTCCCAAGAGTGGACACTTGTGGTCGTCACTGGCTTAGTACCCCTATAACTCCTCTGTCTTTTGCAGAACTGTTCTATCCAACTCAAGCCATGTGCTTTGTCCAGGGTAGTCAATTACAGTGGCCTATCCCTCTGAACCCCCAGCCTGGTGCATGATCCAGCGTGACCATGAGACATATTGGCTATAGTGACCAGGACATGCCAGGACAGTTTAAAGGACTTCCTCAGGAATTCTCTGAGCTGGAGGGGAGCAACTGCCTTCCCTCTCCGCTCACCAGATCAGAACTGTTGGGAGAAATGTTCCCAGACTGATAGGAAGAAGAGCTCCCAAGGAGTAATGTGGATATATGTAGAAAAAGAAAAGAGAGTTGACATTGTGACAGGTAGGTTAAAAGGGACAGGGATAGAAAGGGCGATGTGAGGGTAGTGGTCAAGAGATGATATGAAGCAGAGCCACGGGAAAGAGAGACAGACAGACACAGAGATTCACACAGACAGAGGAGGAGACGTGGCAACACAGGAGCCTCCTGAGCTCCTTTCCTCCCTTGGATGCACCAAACGTATCCATGGAGAAATTCTCTCTGAAGGAGATCCCGAAGCTAACTGAGCAACTCCTACAAGTCAACAAATGCCTACATTAAAAAAAAAAAAAAAGATCTCAAATAAACAATCCTAACTTTACACCTAGAGAAACTAAAAAAAAAAAAAGAATTAAACTAAGCCTAAAATCATTAGAAGGAATTTAGTGATAAAGATCCGAGCAGAAATGAATAAAATAGAGATTAGGAAGACAAGATGAAAGATCGATGAAACTAAGGGCTTTTTTTTGGGGGGGGGTATCAAAATAGACTAATCTTCAGCTAGATTTACGAAGACAAAAAAGAAAGAAGACTCAAATAAGTAAAATTATAAATGAAAGGAGAAACATTACAACTGACACCACAAAATGCAAAAGGCTCATCAGAGACTACAATGAACAATTATAAGACCGCATACTGGACAACACAGAAGAAATGGATGGATTCCTAGAAACACACGATCTACCAAGACTGAATCATGAAGAAACTGAGAATCTGAACAGATCAGTTACTAGCAAGGAGACTGAATCAGTAATCAAAACCCTTCCAACAAAGAGAAGTCTAGGGCTAGTTGGCTTCAAGAGTGAATTCTAACAATCATTTAAAGAAGAACAAATAGCAGTCTTTCTCAAACTCTTTCAAAAAATTAGGAGAGGAAGAAACACTTCCAAACTCACGTTACAAGGCCAGCAGCACCCTAATACCAAAGCCAGAAAAGGACACTACAAGAAAAGAAAATTACAGATCAACATCCTTGATGAACATAGAGGCAAAAGTCCTCAACAAATAATTAGCAAATTGAGCTCCACAGTGCAGATCTGCCTCAGCTTGCACTGGGGTCGTGTTCCGACGAACCCATCGTTAGGCGAAAATGTTCCAAGTTGAAATTCATTAATACACCTAAGAGACTGAAGATCAGAGCTTCGCCTAGCCTGCCTTACACGTGCTCAGAACACTTACATTAGCCTACAAGGCAGTCAGAATCATCCAACACAAAACCTATTTTAAAATAAGGCATTGAATAGCTCATATGATTTATTGAATACTGTACTAAAGATGAAAAACAGAATGTTTACGTGGGTTCAGAGTGGTTGTACGTGTCTCCGTTGTTTATCCTACTGCTTCTGTTTCTCTGGGGAGCCTTGATGAATGAAATTTGTTTCTCCGTCCTGGTCCAGCTTTGCAGCTTGTTCATCCGCAGAAGCCCACGGTGCACCTTTATGAATGCGTTTGCATATTTATTTGCTTAAGACATCAGTGACAAATATGATGAGTCATTGATATACAACTAGTTCATCAGACAGTGGGTGAGCTTCCTAAGGACAGAGACCCTAACTCTCTCCCTCCATCACTTACTACCACATGCAACTCAGGGTTAGACACACCTTCAGATGAAGTGCTGGGGTGAGAGACTTGTACTTCAAACTTGCTCTGTCCCTGGATCCAGAGGGGAAGAGATTAAGCTGCTCAGCTGGCCAGAGGTGGAGCAAAAGATCTCGGGTGCTGAGGGCAAGGAGAATGCCCTTACCCTTGTTCCACACACAGAGCGACGCCACCACCGGCTTTCTGCAGCACTGCCGGCACCAGCCTAGAGGCTCCCAACAACGCAACTGCTGACACTTGGGGGCTACGTAATTCTCACTGTGGGGGCTGAGCTACGCATTGCAGGGTATTTAGCAGCAGCCCTGGCCTCTGCTAGATGCAGTAGCATCCCTGCGGTTCTGATGATGAAAACTGCCTCTAGGCAGTGCCTACTATGCCCTAGAGGCAGAACCGCCCCCAGCTGAGAACCACTGCCTCACCTGCACTCACGCAATTAATGCCTGAACTTTGTGCCTCCCCTGCCAACAGGGCAGCAAAAATCAGCATGCAGAGCGCTCACTTCCTCACCTCGTCCTAACACTACTGAGATGCCCATGAACTCTTGCTCTTCTGGACCACGGCATCTCACCAGAGAACCATGTGACATTCACCAGGTGGAAGCAGTCAGGTCTGTAATCCTAGAATCCTGAGAAGTCCCAACTTCTAAAAACCTAATGCATGAAGAGTGCACACAAATACAGCAAGCAAGGTAATACAGATGCAGACATTCTGTGGTTCTTTTTGATGTGGGGCCAAAGTTGCAAAAGGTAAACTTGTGGAAATGTTCCGGAAAACGCACGTGGTAATCATGATAGATGCTAGTGGACGTCGAGATGATTCACATGTCAGGCATCGTGTTTGGTGTTTTACAAGTATTGTCTTAATCTCCCAAATGAGTCTCTGAGGAAGGGTGCGTTCATCTAATTCTCATCTTTAGTAAAATGGGGATAATAAGAGTTAAATCACTTTGCTTCACACCAGAAACTAACACAACATTGTAAATCAACTATATTTCAATTAAAAACAAAAGAGAGATTAAGCAACGTGCCTAAAGTCACACGATAATAACTCACAGATACTGAGAGTTCTGTATGTATGTCATGCTGATCTCATATTATTCACACAACAATCCTATGTGTTCTTTTCCCATCTGTTAAAAGGGTGCAATTAGGCATTGAAAGCTTAAGCAACTTCCTAAAAGTCACACAGCTATGAAACAGCAAATCTGGGGCTCAAACCAGCTTGCAGTTTGGCTCTGAGTTAGGAGCTTAACCTCCCCTGTAGGCTGCCTCTCCCGAGAGAAGGGATGGGGTTTGAGCCCAGTCATTCTCCAGAGTTAAGGATCATAGCCACCGTGCCCTGTTGCCTCCTCTCCCTGTACACGTAAGCCTTTTACAGGAGCATTGTAGGAAATATAAACACAGTGTGTATCCACAGTCAATATCTCAGGAAATTTAGCTCTAGAATACATAAACTGGGCGTCACCCCCATTGGTGCTAATCAGTAAGAAGGAAATGTTGGGAAGAGAAGAAGGAGGTTGGGCTGATGGTAGGGAGCCTTAAGTTGCAACAAGGAAAATCTGGGGCTTGGGCTTGACTCCTTTTTCCAGGTCTCTGAGGATGGGGTAAGCCGAGATGCGTGTAAGAGGGACTGTGAGACTGTCATGAGTCTAAGGGAGGGGGTGAGAGGCGTGCCTGCTCAGATATGCCACGCAGGGTAACAATGCCCTGACACTTCCTGAATCTCAAGCATCCAAGCTCCTCCACGTTTCCAGGATCAATATAGGGCCAGAGTGGACCAGAGGGCTAGAAACCGTATCTATCGCAGAACCAGCCACGGCACAGATCGAGGTCCTTGTGCTTAACATTTGCACCAATATGAAAATGAATTTGCAAGCATCCCATTGAAGTTACATGAAAGGAAATTCCTGGAAAGTTGCTAGAAGGTATCAGATTGCAAAGAGAAATGGTATCAGTGCATATTACTACTAATGCAAAACAAAAACAAGCCATCAATAATGCCTTTATTTTGTTATGTGTTATTCCTGGTTTTAATTCACTGGCTGTAAAAGAAAATTTAATAAAACAAAAGAGAGTTAAGGTACCAAGTACAGATATGAATCTATGAAAGCCCTTATGAAGATTTTAAAATTCCTCAGTGGTGAATTTTTCTACTACAAGTTTCTGAAACCGAACACCAGTGATCGGGGGAAAAACTAATCTTTTCCTGTGGGTCTTTCCAGTCTTCCTCAAGAAAGGAACTAGGATCAAACTTTGTGCAAACTCCGCATCATATTTCGCCCACACATATCAATAAGGATTTTTAGTTTCCATATTCATAAAATGGGATGTTCACAATCTCTATTTCATAGAATCATGAGGATGAAATGAGCTAAGCAGTAAATGTTAGAACAGTGACTGACTCACAGAAAGCAATTTTTTTTACCTTTTAACTATTATTATTTTTCATTTAAAGGAGACTAATCCATCTCTTTACCTGCCTTCTTCCCTCCCCTGTACCTCAGTTCTATATTTGCTGAGTGCCTAATCGTCATAGCATTGTTCTAGGCACTGGATATGAAAAGTCCTACTATGGGGTGGCAGGTATAGCTCAGTGGTAGAGTGCATGCCTAGCATACATGAGGTCTTGAGTTCAATGCCCAGTACCTTCACTATATAAATAAACTGAATTCCCACTCCTTCCCCCACCGAAAAAAAGTCTTGCTACAGAGGAGTTAAGTTTAGATGGCTTTCTCCCTCTCCAGACTGGTTATACATCTCATACCTGGGAACCCACCCTTGATAAGGGCTCCTGTAAGGCGCCATTCCCCTCTCTAGTGTAGAAACCATTATACTGGATGGCAAGTGCCTTTGCTTTTTGCCTATGGGACACAACGCTTGACCTCACCAACTTCTGCTGGTTCTTATACCAACATTTCTATCACAGTATTTGGCATGTGGTAATCAATCAATCAATATGTGTCAAATGAATGATTACAACACTTTCATTCAGTCAGACAGACTCCGTAAGGTCTTGTGTAAGCCTCGAGCTCACGTTTGGTTCTCAAAGAAAACTTCTCTGATGCTCAGAAGAGATCTCACTTTCCTATCTGTGTCCCAGATCACGTTTATCATGTGGATGGCTCAACTGGTGCTGACAAGGGGGAAAAAAATACTACACAGACTTGAATAATGTGTGAGGCGGTTCCCTCCCGGGGAGATTCAATTTCATAACGATTACCAAGCTCAGCGTCAGCCCGCAAGGGTCAGGTGAAACTGAGAGGAAGGGTGGGGATTACTCTCCACAATTCAGAGCCCTTCTGAGCTCTGAGCAAGGACCGCGGACACAGGGAACAGAAGGACGTAAGGAGCGGCAGCCAAACCTCCAGGGAAGAAACTGAAACCGGCTCGTGGAACCAAGCTCACAGACGTTACTGACGGAAGCGCAGGTGTCACTGACGGAAGTACCTGAAAAAGCCCAAGCGACTTTCAAACTTTTTTTTAGCAATTGAACCCTCTGTTCAAACACAGTCTCCAAGTCCCAACCTGGGAAGTAGGTCAAACAGGAACTTGTCAGAAACCACAAATGGCTCACTCAGACACAACCGTGCCCAAGACAGCTGGACGCGGCAAGTTTAGAACAGCTCGATCTGGTCCAACCCCTTCTCTGAGTAGATCAGGACACCGAGCGTCACACAACTGTGCAAAGACACACAGCTGGCTTGTGTCACGTGGTCCTAGAATTCAAGCTGGAACTTCAGGCCGGCCTCTTCCTAGCACATGTGGCCGCCAGGAGGCTGGGACGGCAGGGCTACACTCCTGTGTGTTTTTCTCTCCTTGGGGATATGAATTTCAGAGCAAAACCTCTCCCAGAAATAATAAAACTGGACCTTGGAGTACGCGTGAGGGATGCATTGAAGGTAAAATACTGATAAAGTCAAAGGTCAAATGCTTTACAAACTGATTCATTAGGCAGTTAAATTACAAAATCATCTTATCTCAACGTATTTCTTCAGTTCATGCCACATTCTCCCCCTGGATGTCTCGGCTCAAGGTGCCCCTCCATCTGGAATATTCCTTCTCTCCCACTCTGCATATTCCTGGCTTACAGCCCAGCTCAACCCTCACTTTCCATGAAGGCTTCCTGACCCTGGCCAAATATTATAACTCCATGGGCAACTTTCTAAAAATACTAAATATCAATACAGAGGCCCTAATCCCAGAAGTTCTGATTTCATGCGCCTGGAGCAAGAGTCCTCTCACATTTAGTAACGTCAGAATCTTTTTGTCAAAACACAGACGCTGGGCTCCACCCTCAGAGATTCAGATTTGGGAAGTCGGAGGTGGGGCCAAGAATTTGCATTCTTGGCAAACACGTAAATGAGATGATGATGGTGGTGGTGGTCAGAGATCACACTCTTGAGAACCACTAGCCTGGAGTATAATCCAGGAATCAATAGCTTTCAGATGCTCCGGGGTGATAAGGATGTGCAGTCGGAGCTGAGAATCACTCACTAGCACTTGAAACACAACCTTCACGAAGCAACCTGAAACAACCTCTTCTTTTTCCGTATCAGTGGGGAGTTAAGAACACAGATTCTGGAGTCAGACACTCCGAGATAGAGTCTAGGCTCCATCACTTACTCATCGTGGGATCACGGACAACTGACTTGACCTCTCCTTGCTGCATCTTTCTCATCTGTGCACTGGGGAGATAATTATTGGCACTCTTCTTGTTGCTGTTATGAGAACTAAATGAACAAAATGCATGTAAACATTTCGAATAGAGAGAGGCATGTGGCAACACCTACACGACCCCGTGCTTACCGTTACGGGGCTCACATTCAGTGTAACAAATACTTATCGAGCACCTAACGCACCAAGAATTTTATTATCAATTTAATACGTTAGCTCACTTGATCCTTCAACTTTTGAAATCAATAGTAGAATTTTGCTTTCAGATGAGGAAATGAAAATGTGGAGATTTCAAATTGCCTGATCATTGGTACAGCATGAGAAAGGGATGGAGCCTGAATTCCAGCCTAGTCTGCTTTACTCCCCCATCAGTCATTTCTGTCCCTGAGTTTTTCTCTCCTTCTTCATTGTACTATCTTTAAAGACAGGCTCTAGATCTGATTAAATTATTTCCACTAGTGCCCAGCACTGTGCCTTGCTCTGTATTATTAAATATCGGTTGAGTAGATGAATATACAAGTGAGAACAGGAATAACCCCAGCAGTATGTTTAGGATAAACGTTGAAAATAGCTCCATAATATGGTGAAACAGATTTCATTCATTTAATTAATCTCTAGGCGATCAAGTAAATAAAGTCTTCATTTTCCATTATTATGTTGTTATTTTCACCATTTATCCTCAAAGCAATATTGGATCTGTCAGACACAGTCATCTGTGATTTGCCTGACAAATGTGATCATCCTGTGAAAATGCTAGGACAGCAAAAACCCAGGGATCGTATTCAGCTCAGATGAACATGGCTCCTCTAGTGGGCACTTTGGGTGCTTTCCTCCTAAATCACAAATGATCCCTGCCTCGGTCAGCTGCTGGCTCCTTCCAGACGCACCGCCTTGCAAGTGCAGACCCCATGCCCATGTCGGAACCCTCTGTCCCTTGTCTACGGCTGACTAGACTGGACGAGAGTCCTGACCCAAGCTGGGTCAAAGGTATTTGTTTTGCAGGCTTGAGGATTGCTTTGAGAAACTGCAGCATGAGACATGGAGCGACCTGGCTTGCACACCCGTAACCATTCTTCCAGAAAGAGAGAGAAGCAAACAGAAGAGAAAGAAAGAAAGCACGCTGTGAGATTCTGGGGTAGGGTCCTTTGTGAGGTCTAAATGCATCCCTTTTCTGAGATGCTAATAATTTTCTCTCTCTCTCTCTCTTTAAGTAAGCTAGCTTAAGTTAGTTACCGTTTCTCGCCAACACAGAATCATTACCATCATCCCCCCTAAAAGCTGCTGAGCTTGTGCTGGGCCTTCTCGTGACACTTGCGTTAGTGACCGTCCCTTCAGCAACCTGGTTCTCCCAGCAAATTAAAAAAGCCTCTGACTATAACATCAGTGTCTCTCAAATTATGGGCTGTGATCTAGTAGTGGGTCATAAAATACATCTAGTGGATCACAACCCCAATTATTATTTTTTATAAAATAGAATGGAATAGGCAATATTAGAGAGCACCTCATGTGGCTGAGTAAGCATTGTTTCATGGAACTTCAAGATACACACGAAGACATGGGTTTATACAGGGTCCTAAGTATAACATTTCCCACCAAGGGAGCAGTATTTAAAAAAAATTTAGAAGGAAGAAAGAAACAATATGTCCTAGCTTACTGTCTTTCTAAATTCTAGTTGGCGAGAATGAAATTCAGCAATCACATGAACTGTTTTCAGGACCAGCCATATACCTGTCAGGAGGTCACTCACAACAGACAAGGAGTTTGAACGCAACTGAAGAATCTCAGTGAACCGTAGCCACCACCATGCTACAAGCTGGCAGTAGCAATCTGAAGCTGAACTTCGGTCATGGGGATTTTGTGATTGTGCTAATGCAGTGACAATCCATGAGGCTTTACCTAAGTGCAACTAAATAACTGGTCTGCTAGGAATATGACCAGTAATCCCTTGGCGGGTACTTACTGAATCCCCGCCATGCGTGAGCACCTGGGGAGCCACCGGACAGCCTGCCACACAGCCCATTTGTTTGCTGTGGATGTGGGGACTACAGCCTAGCATAGCTTTAGTGAACAGGACCATATTACACGACACAGCTTAAAAAAGTTTGCTCACAGAAGACCTATGAATCCTATTAAACAGACCAAGTTCATTGCCACATTTGTAGAGTGCTTACAGAGAACAGGCAGACCCCTTGTTCCCAGCCATTTGATTTTGGAACTGCCATTCTCAGACCCCACTCCCTACCTCCTGAGAGTACCTTAAATCGGTATTTATGGGGTGACACATAAAGGGACCTTCAAAGAACCTGCAGTCTTGTTGGAAAGGCACGGTAGACCAGGCTGGGTTTCACAGAGGTGGGAAGAAGAGGACCAGGCTTAAAGAATGTGTGGGACTAGAAAGTCAGGGAGGAGAGAGGGTGATACAGTGCAAGGCATGGTGGTGCGAACAGGCATGCTGTGGGGAGAACATCGAACGGCAGACACAAGAGAACACTCTGGAGCCAGAATAAGAAAGAACTCGAAGGCTGTGGAAAGCCTCCATGCCAGGAGTTCCTGACATGGTTCATTGTCACTGGTTCCTGCAAACTAAAATCTCCAACACCCTCCCCCACCGTATTGGTTACACCACTGGACAAAGGCTTCTGTTTCTGAAGGTATATACATTCTATTTCTTTAGACATTAACTTGTATTAAAGTAATCGTTATAAATGGCTTACTTAGAGAAGCCTATGATTTTTAAAATGCTGCTTTCTCTTTTTTGGAGGGGGGTCTATGGGATATGCTTCAAATATTGCAATAGAGCATGTGTGACCCCCAAATGATGGTGCTTGGTGGAGATCCTCTCACTTCCTCATCCCCTGAGGGCCGGAGCCAACACCACAGCCACTCGGTGGGGGGGGGGGAGCAAACTCAGAGCAAAAGTCGTGCCCACTGAGCTGTCCCAAGCCACTCAAATTCTGCCATGTTAAGAAGAGAGGAGACAGGTGTTTCACTGGCAACAATTTTCAGGAAAATTTGGATTGAGAAGGGACATCCTTCTATCACCCCATGGTTATACTACAGGGTCTAATCTGAGCAAAGGATCGCACTGACTAAATGATTTATTCTACTTACTCACACACTGAGCACCCGCTATAAGTCTAGTATGAAAAGATGATAAGGGAGAGATGCCAAGACGAGTAAGACAAGTTCCAGCCCTTGCAGGGAGGACGCTTTAGCTCAGTGGCAGAGTGCACGCTTAGCATGTTGGGGGTCCTGGCTTCAATCCCCAGTACATCCATTAGAAAAATTTTTAAGGTTTCAGCTCTTGAGAAGCTCAGAATGACAGAGGGAGGCAGGTGTTTGTAAGAAAATCTGGAACATACTTTTATAGTGGAATTTTCTGCACAGACTGCTGTGACAGTCCACAAAGGGTTGGGTCCTTAAGTGAGTAGATAGGAGAGGCACACAGACCAGGCAAAGACAGATCCTGCTAATCCATCAGCATGGCCCTGCGGCTCCCAAACCAAGTGCTTTCCAAGATCTTCCTGTGTGTCCAGCACGGAGACCAGCAATCACAAGAGGGCTGGGGCCAGAGGCAGCGGGATTGGTAGAGTGGGGTAGAACATAATTTGAGAGAGAAGTAGGTTGATAAAGGTGTAGAGACCAGTTAAAGAAAAACAATTAGGAATGGACAAGAATCTCACTGCCCCACATTTCCCAAGCCTCAGTTTGTGATGACACCGGTAGCGCTTACGGGGTTGCGCCGGTAACACTGGGTATTATTTTTAACTCATAAGGTGTTTTTAGGACAGGAACTTGTCTCTTCTGTGTCCATTGGTTAAGAGGAGAACTTTGGAGCCATCAGTCCTAGATTCTAATCCTGGCTCTCCACCAATTAGCTGCGTGACCTGGAGCAAGTTAGTGAACCTCTCTGCCCCTCCAGTTCTCCACAGCAATCACAACTTCCTCAGCTGGGCTCGAGGAGGAAGTGGAATGGCACATACACACACTTAGAGAATGTGCACACGAGGTCCCAGGCATCGTAAGGAGCTTACGCAGGCAGACGCACGCACAGATGCGCACACACCTGCACACACACACCACTCGTCTGAATACCTTCTGATTGTGCAGAAAGTGTCTAAGGACAACTGGCCCTGGAATGTGGTAGAAAGAGCACTGGACTGGGGTGAAGACTTCGATTCTGGTCATAGTCTATTCACTGACCAGCGCTGTGACTTTGAATACATCACTTGACCTCTCTGGGCACAGGTCTTCTGTCTGCACACTGCAGGGGTTTCCAGGGCTACGGGGTTGGGAGTCCTCAGGAATCCTCTCCATTGGTGCTCTCTGGGCTGGGGTGACTGCAGCTGAGGAGGATGGAGACACAGGAGCTCTCCCTTTGCCCTGACAGTTGTTATGGTCCTCCCTGCTCCATCCTGCTCTGCCCCCTCCTCTGAAGGGGGACATTTCTTTTTTTTTTTTTTTTTAACATTTTTTATTGATTTATAATCATTTTACAATGTTGTGTCAAATTCCAGTGTTCAGCACAATTTTTCAGTCATTCATGGACATATACACACTCATTGTCACATTTTTTTCTCTGTGATTTATCATAACATTTTGTGTTTATTTCCCTGTGCTATACAGTGTAATCTTGTTTATCTATTCTACAATTTTGAAATCCCAGTCTATCCCTTCCCACCCTCTACCCCCCTGGTAACCACAAGTCTGTATTCTCTGTCCATGAGTCTATTTCTGTCCTGTATTTATGCTTTGTTTTTGTTTGTTTGTTTGTTTTTGTTTTTTAGATTCCACATATGAGCGATCTCATATGGTATTTTTCTTTCTCTTTCTGGCTTACTTCACTTAGAATGACATTCTCTAGGAGCATCCATGTTGCTGCAAATGGTGTTATGTTGTCGCTTTTTATGGCTGAGTAGTATTCTATTGTATAAATATACCACATCTTCTTTATCCAGTCACCTGTTGATGGACATTTAGACTGTTTCCATGTTTTGGCTATTGTAATTAGTGCTGCTATGAACATTGGGGTGCAGGTGTCATCCTGAAGTAGATTTCCTTCTGGATACAAGCCCAGGAGTGGGATTCCTGGGTCATATGGTAAGTCTATTCCTAGTCTTTTGAGGAATCTCCACACTGTTTTCCATAGTGGCTGCACCAAACTGCATTCCCACCAGCAGTGTAGGAGGATTCTGAAGGGGGACATTTCTAACCAAGTGAGTGAGTGGAAGGCAGAGGGACCTTGTGCTGGGAGTACCTGCGGTACCACTCATCACCAGCAGGGCCCACATCCAGGAGACGGCTTCTCTGAACATCCTCATGCTGCCAGAATCCACCTGCCCTGCACCTCCATGGGGACTAGAAGACCACGCAGGGCACAGGCAGACGACGTTACTGCTGGGGATCAATGGGCAGGAGGTCCCTGTACTCTGCAGTCCGCAGAAGCCTTTCACCACACCACCATCATTATCATCACCACCATCTAACTCCACTGCCTGAGTCCCAGGAGGGAGATAGCATTGTTCCCATCCCACAGATGACCAAACTCAAAAGCAAAGTCACTTAAGATCACCAGGCAGAGCTAGGACGCCCACCAGGGCCTGCGCATCTGAGCCCAGAGCTCTCGGCACCGTGGGCTTCCCCGGCTGCCTCTCATAGAAGCCACGAGGCCACAAGTAATTAGATGCAAGATTATGTGGTACCGACCGGAAGCACTGGAGGAATTTGGAGAGTTAATTTAAAAAGGCAAAGGGCATGAAGGAGACAGCTTGGGAGGATGTTTTGTAGAAGTTCTAGAGAAGAAGGAGAAAGGAACCAGGTATATTTATAGACTAATAACGTGCAGAAGGGGGACAATGTGCTGCCTCCGGCAATTCTCATCAAGTTAATGGATGCTGCCAATTACTGTGGTAACATTTTTAATTGTATCTTAGCTCTGAAGAGAATAAAAACAGTTTCCTGGTCTCTGCCTCAGGACTGTTAGGGGCACACCTTCTGGTACCTTATGTAGTGGGAACATACCTGCACAGAGTCTACAAAGACAGCCCGCTTCACAGGAACGCCTTGCTCACAGCTGCCCCGGACCTAGCCGGCGCCGAAAGCAGTAGTTAGGAAAGGGGCATCTGCTTCATGCGCTCACGTGCATGAACGGGTCTGGAAGACAGTTAGCTGAGCGTGTGAGGGAATAGGCTGTACTCGCGTGGGACTCCCGTGAAGAAGATGGTAACCACGGCCTTCCCAGTGCTGATGTGCCAACGGCTGGTACGTGTGCGCTCTCTTATGGTCCCTGGGATGTAATGCACTGTGTGTGTGATCTTACCTAATACTCTGAATAACGCCCGCCTCCCCTCTAGACTGTAAGTTTCCTGATGGGAGCGGGGTCTTGCCTGCTTTGCCCACCATGGGAAATCCACTTCCTCCCGCAAAGCTGGCACTTACTCACGTGACTGAACCAGTGATAAAGACCCCTAATTTCTGTCTGCATCTCATGGGCCAGGGACTGCCGGCTCAGAGGAGCGAGGTAGGTGGCTTGTCCAAGAAGCCACAGCTAATAAATTGCGACTCTTGAATTCAAACCCGGGTCCAATGGGCATGGCTCTGAAGTACACGCTGTGATGCGCCATGGAGGCTGCCTTTCTCCATTGGAGAAAGAAAGAGGGAGGCAAGAAAATAACCAACATGTGTCTCTTAGCTGCGATGTGCCTGGCACCTTGTTTCTTTCTGTCATTTGATCCTAGGAAGACACCTAGAAAGCATGTACTGTCCACACACTGAAAGTGTGGGAAATGTGGAGTTTCTGAGAATGTAAGCGGCTTGACCAAGATTCCTCAGGTGGCCCAGGAGAACAGAGAAGATTCAAATGACCTCACAGCTTAACCTTGACAAAGCTTCCCTTCATTGTGTGCATCCCAGAGTGACACAGGACAGATCAAACTCGCCCTGAAACACAAGGCACTGAGGGGAAGAAAGTAAGTGCTGGGTTTCCTATTCCTTCAAACAAATCCTTTAAGGACAACTTGGGGACAAATTGTGACACAGGTAGCTCTTCCCTGATGGGGCCCCCCAGCCCCGTCCCTGATTCCAGCTCCCCGTCTAGTACGTCTCTCTCTGATTCCGACATTGAGTGGCCTCATGCTTCTCTACCTCATGTTTACACCTGCACCAGGACCAAGACCCCCACCTTAGGCGTGTCTTTCCTGGATAATATCCTGGGCTCTAAAATCAACCACCAGCAGCCCATGGCTAAGCGCAAGCCCTCAGCCAACAGCAGCCAAGGAAAGCAACCGAATGAATGAAAAGATCTCCTTCAGTAACAAGCAAGGACATGTTGGGAGGGGCAGCAGAGCAAACGTTAGCCAATTATAACTCTGCACGGACCAGTCATGAACACCTTCTTCTCAGCAGCATCATTCTCTAAGCAGAGGATACAGGAATGAAATAATCTCTTTCCTAGGCCTGGAAGGGGGCACGGCCTAGGAGCTCACAAATTTGCAAACATCCCCAAGATCTCTGCACCTGAGACCCGCACAGAGAGCTCATGCCACATACTCGGGCTTCCAAGTTTAAGAAATGAAACTTGGTTGATCTGACAGTTAGCCAATTCAATTCAAAGTCAGCACTGGTCCCTTTCCGCCTCTTCCTCTCTCTCACTTCTATCTTGTTTGGTACCTTTCACGATGAGGCAGTGACAAGAGGGTAGCTGCATACACTGTGCAGTCTGGGAGACCTTGATCTCTCTGATCCCAGCCCTACCACCCACCAGCTAAGTGACCTCAACATGCATCTGACCTCCCTGAGCCTCAGAATCCCCATCTCTGAAAAAGGGACAACAACAATACTTAGCTCTAAGTGCTGCTGTGAGAATTAAATGTAACTCAAAGGGTTGTTGTGAGAACTAAAGTAGGTAAGCATAGGACCCTCCAAGTACAGCTTAGAAACACGCAACACATGTCAGTCCTCAGTGTTTCTGGTCTTCCCAGTGGATGGTCAGTCTTTGACCCCCACTACTGTCCTGAGCCCCATCCCCTCTTTACCTGCACAGACACTGCTGGAGGCATGTCTCCAGGCTAAGAGGAGAAACAGGTAAAATCACCAGATTTTATCTAAAGGTACAGCTGTCTCATCCACACTCTCCCCACCTAAAAAAAGGATTCCTCCTAAACTCTAGCACATTCCAGAAGCAACATGTGAAAACATCCAGGCCCTGGAAAACTGAGACCAGGAAAAGGAGGCACAGCCCCGGCCCAGGGAAGCATAGTTCTCCGAGACGTGGTTCACACCTGCATCTGTCAGCCGGGGGAAGGGCTGTCCAGGGGAAGAGCAGGAAGTCAGATCCTCTGGGACAATTACAATTAAACTGAACCAGATGCTCTGAAATCCTCTCCTGGGAGCGATTCCCGTCTAGTCCAGGGCTGGAGCAACACCACTTAATGGGCCCTTTTTCATCTTTAATTTCTCTGATTCAGAAAGTTTACAAGATCAATTGCTTAGAGGGCTAATGTGAGGAGATGAGGCAGCAAGTTGCTCTGGGCCCAGAGTCAGCCAATTCCTTAGCTTCTAACGAGAGTCCACAGGGACCCACTTATATAAAGCCTGAACACTCGCCTGGCTCGATCCCCCCCACCATCCGCAAACCCCATCTAAATAAAGAATTTGAACTGCAACCCAGCAAGAACTGCACGTCAACCTCAAACCAGCTGGCACTTCCCGGGCATCTCCGGAAGACTTCCTTAATGCGTGTACGCTTCAGCCCAGGGGAGGGCTTGTGAGCCCTGAGCCTCCCACCCAGCCTCCCAGGGACCTCGCATCGTCAGAGGCTCTCTGAGGCACTGCAGCATCACGGTCAATCAAGTCAGTGGGCTCTCTGATGGTGTGGGTGTAAATTCCACTTCCACTTCTTCCTAAGCCATGGTTCCCGCATCTGCAGATGGAAGTGACAAGAGAGCTTTGTGGGCACATATCTCAATAATGCCACTGACGTGCTTGGTGTGGCATCCGTGCTGAGTAATCATTTACTGACCTCTATGCTTGGGCCACCCGGTACCAGCCCACCATGCTCATCCAAGGACGAAGTCAAGACGGACCAACACTGTGAAGCACTTGTGTTTCATGGGAAAAAGAGAACTATGCTCAGACTTCATTAGCCTGTGTCCTCGTAGCTCCTGCATCCCTGAGAGAAGTGACAGCCGCTTAGTCCCTCGTATTATTTTCCCCTGTCCCCTTTATTCCTGCAGTAATTTAAACCTGCCCCTTCTCCATTTCCTCCCCACAGGAAGCCACATGCAAGGACAGTGCTGGCTGATGACAGTTTTACCAAATGATTCCTGGAAACAGCATGGAAGAAGAAAGAAAAAAATGCCTCCCATCCAGGGGACCCACATTCTCCAAATGGAGACAAAACCCCGAAGGAAAATAGTTCATGCCAGTTGTTCCGGAGGATACATCCTCCCGGACCCGTTATCTCCGTAGCAGGACCCTTGCCTCTTCCTCCATCACTGCCTGCGTGTTTCCTTAATGATGGCAGAATCAAACTGAACCTTTTCTGCACAACTAGCTCTGGGGGATTCTAGAAAGCCTAGGAAGGAGGTTTCAATTTGCTCACTTGCTGAGAATGAATTCTGCCTCATATAACTCCTGACAAATTGCCATTTTTAAAGGGTTTGTTAATTTCCAATGAGCAAATGGCACATCAGATATCTTGTTTATTCAACAGATGCTCCTGAGCTAAACAAATGGTTCTTGTTTAACAAACATGGAAACATCTTGTCAGCTTTGCGGAGATCACCCTGTTCAACTGTCGAGGGAGGGTCTTGTGGTTTGTGGAGAAAACACGAAGTGTCTCCCTCCCGTGTAGGGTTCTCCAAAGGGCTGAGGACATGGGTTCTATCGAAAGAGATGATGTGAAACTCCCTGATCGCAGCCTGGGAAGTGGCTCTTTGACAAAAGACCCGGGATTTCTCCCGTTCTGTGAAGATGCCAGGTATCTGATTCAGGTCTATTTGCTCCAGGAATCTCCTTGGTGTTGAATCTGAAGACAGCCTTGAAGGAGATACCCATCTGACACAGAGAGGTCATATAAAATCGTGGTTAAAATCCTGGTGTTGGAGTAAACCTAAGTTGACTTCTGGCTCTGTCGCTTCTAATGGTGTGAACTTGGATGGACTGCTTAATGCCTCAACCTCAGTTTCCCCCCAAACCCCCGCGAAACAAATCTAGTAATGGCATGAAATAATGAAATGGCATTTTAAAAACCTGACAGCAATAAATTTATTAACTGCCCGCCCCCCAGTAGAAATGCAAGCCAGTAAAAATGCAAAACAAACCACAAAACATCAGGCCTGAAGCTGACGATAAATAGGTCCAGTAATGAATGAATGACACCAGCAAAGATGCTGACGGTGGTGACAAATGTTCATACTATTAATCCTGGCTACATTTTCAAGACATGTTTAAGTGGAACTGAACCCAGGAATGAATCTAAGGGGCACAGAGAAGGTTGGGAAGGGCACAAATCCTATGTCCTCCACTGTCTGGAAGCAGTAAATGTGGCATGTTTGATACTGTGCTGGCTCAGTGACTCTGGTCAGAAATGAAATCTAAACAGAGAACAGAGTCCTTCTGAGCATCAGAACTCCAGCCTGATGTCATAATTACTTTCATCCAGTGAGCTAAGGATCTGGCTGGACTAGGAGGTAGAGTGGGAATGAGGAGGGGTGAGAAAGAAGGAAGGAAAGAGGCCAGCTCGTCGGGAGCACACAAGGACACGTGGAGAAAGATGATGGCTGACCTCTGTCAAGTCCCAATATGCAAGGATAAATCCATCTGCCGACAAGCACAGCATCGCACCAAGTATTAATTATAAGAGGGACGGCATTTCAAAGCCTCTCTGCTGGAAAGTATCACAAAGAATTACCTTGAGACAACATCTAACTCGCTGAAAATTAATTTACTCCACAGCTTAGATGCTTTGGAGAGATTCAAAGTGAGGTTGACCCCAGCTCAGTGCAGCATTCCCGTGTACTGTCAGAATGAGCTACAGATATTAACCGACCTGAACCTAGGAGGGGCCGCAGAAGAACTCCCTGGACCCGGCCCCCAGACATGGTTAATTACCTAACAATTCTTCATAGCAACTCTATAAGGCACGGAACAACATGATTATCATCACAGGGCTGATGAAGACACTGAGGCTCAGAAAACTGGCCCAAAACATCAGAGCTTCTGACAGAGGGGCCGAGATGCCTGTTTTAGGAAACACGCTCTTAGCAACTCTAAAAATGTGAGAGAGAGGGAGTTCAGGCAGTTTCAAAAGTAAGTTAACTTTTGAGCAGAACTTTAGACGATATTAAGTAGTTTGCCTGTAACTGTAATGTCCTGCTTCCACTGTCCTGGCAAAGGGAAGGCAGGATGGAAGACCTTCAGGTAAAGGATCTGATGGCAGGTATGCAGAAGGGTGATGTGTGTAGAGTGTGAATGGAGAGTTGAGGAACCGCATGTGAGCCTGAGTTTGGAAAGACGTTTCAGGTGTTTGGTGTGAGAAGACACTCTATGCCAGGCTGCAGGGTTTGGAATTTAATCTCTAGGCTAGTTTTTCTCAGTCTTGACTCCCTGAAAAAATCTGTGGTGATGCTATTCACATAAGACACAATCGGGTAGGCATGGCACGATTTCGAGAAAAATCTAAATAATCTTTAATGAAACCCTGCACAGCAAGGATCTGCATTCATGACATTTCTTTATGCTTCATCCAAAAAGGCAGATTACTATGGCCAGTGAGAGAGAACAGGCTGGAGACACATTAGCTGTCACTCAGTTGATTTTTGTTCATTTAGGAATGCAAGTACATAAGAATGACATAATTTTACTGATAACCTTGAATTGGCTGAAATTTATCCCAGAAAAACGGAAGAGCGATAACTCACCATCATCACTTCTTTATTACTGGCCACAAAATTTTTGTGACACACTTCACATACAATCATGATTCACCAGTGTGTCATTATACTTTTATTTAAAATTCTTTTACAGCTCTCTCTTGGCTTCAACAGCTGTTTTTAACCAAAGGATAACATCATTTAGTCTGCGTTTTAGAAAATTTACATGGTAATGTAAAGGATTGACTTGAAGGGTAGCAAAGCTGAAGGCAGAGAGGACAGAGAGGAAGCTGGTCTGGGCAAAAGATGATGAGGATGTGGTTAAAAAAAATGCCAGCAAGGAAGATAAAGATGCAGGTGAAAAAATGATCTTACAGGTGTCATACACTGGCATGGGAATCAAGTGGGTGGTGCTGGCTGAGACAATGAATGAAGGCAGTCCAGGGTGATCTGAGATTTCCAGGTTGGACAAGTGGATGGTGAGATTGTCCACTGAGAAAATCTGATAAATCAGGAGGAATAATTTAACCAACTTGGGAGAAGGAGGAGATACAGTTTTTGTGCATTTGGGGAATGCAATATATTCTCTCTTGGAGAGTTTGAACTTTGAGGTCTTTGAGGTCTATCATAGCACAGCTATCCAGAAGTATCTGAGCAAAATCAGGGAAGAGATGTCCGGGGTGGCCAAGGGCATGGGAAGTGTGAGATTCTGGCAAGAGTACAGTACGGGAAGGATTTGGTGATCTTTACAGGAACTAAGTTTCGATGATAGTGGGTATGCTTCTTTGGGAAAATGAATCTTTTTAAAAGCAAACAAGACCATTGCAAGAACATCCTGGAAACACTGATATTTATGGGGTCTCCAAATCAAGAGAAGCCAATGAAAAATGCAGCAAAGAAATGGTCAGGAAGATAGAAAGAAAGAAGAAAATCACAGTGGTCAAGGAAGGACAAAGACTCTGGGAGGAAGCAGACACCAGTGAGAATATTGCTGAAGTCAGGTAGAATGAAGAATGAAAAGAGAGAACAGGATTAGACATGAAGAGTTCCCTGATGATCACAGTCCAAGGAGCAGTGAGGCAGAGACCAGACTGAGTGGGTTTAAACATGGTTTGAAGGTGAGAAAGCACATTCATTACACAAAATTTCATAAAATTTGGCAATGAAGAAAGGAGACAAGTAGAGAAGTCACCTGAGTGGAAAGAAGGACTGTTGTGTTTCCTTCTCTCCTCTCTTTCACAGGATGGAGGAGAATTAATGATGCTTTTAGGTACAAAGGAATCAATAGTTTGAAGATACTGGACCTAGAGAGTAACTAATGAAACAAAGCTCCTGCAAGGTTGGAAGAGACAGAATTAAAGGTGCCACTGAGACAGACGTTTCCTAAGAAGGTACAGCCAGTCTTCCAACACAGCAGGGAAATACAGAGAAAGAGAAAACTTTGTGGGGAGAGGGGCAAAGGAAAGCATTTATGTGTTGTAGCCTCTATGTTTTGATGAGACAGAAGGCTCAATGGTTGCAGAAAGTGAGGGACAGAGAAGGGTGGGGGATTAACGTGAGTGGCAGGGTATGCCACAGATCTGGACAAGTCCGCATCTGGAACAGAAGGACAGCCCATTAGGAAAAACACTATGTGGCAAGAGCAAGGGCTGCTGGACCGATCAACTAAGAGGAGTGGTGGGAAGCAAGTCACGGCAGGTGCTGAGCTATTATGATTCTCTTTCTTCAAGAACAGAGTGTCAGGCGCCTGCCAATAAATGGCAGACACTGATGATAAATCCAGGCAGGTCTCCAGCTGTAATGACCCAAACGCAATGTGGCAAACCCACAACTCCAAGCGAGCCCTGCTCCGGGCAAAGAAAAAGCAGCCTTTCCTGGTCATTGAGGACAAAGAGAAGGCAACCCCAGCCTGTCCTTAATTTATCTCCAGCTCTTCTAAAACCAGCTCTTTCTACCTCTAAACCCAGAACCTTTTCTCATCCATCTCCACCTCCTCAATTCCACTGTTTCCTAGCAGGACCCCATGTCTGGAATGCTCCAAGATCCTCCAAGCCTGAACACTGGAGAGGAGACAGCCAAGGATGCGATGTTCATGGCGAAAGATTTCAGTGGGGACAAGATGGGGGGAGAAGCTGCTTCTTAACGTTAATGCAGGTGCTTTGTGTAACACGGTCACAAAATGTCAGCCGTGGATTGTTCATCAGATGTGCCCATGAATGAATATTAATTTTTAAAAACCCTTTCAGAGTATTGGCTTTTTATAAAGCATAGTGTTTACCCAGGAGACCAACCATAACAGCAGTTAAACAGAGACACTCTAATTCATCATGTTTCTAGGGTCCTGGGAAATAGAAATCCTTTAAGTACCTTTACTCTGCTTCATGGGAGCTACTTTTCAAAGTTTAAATTGCTTGTATTTCACACTACTCACTTCCTAAATTCCATTTATAAATCAGAGTAGCTTTTGAGCAATTTGATGGGTACAAAATGGATTAAGAAAGAACAAACATCAAATATGTATTTGGTCATACGAGTTTATTGGATTTTTCATTATTTTTACTTCTACCCTCTTCTATGAAGATTCTCTGAGCTAGGTCTGGTCTGTTCAGCTTTGGCCTGGAGATCAGGTGTGTTGCCGGAAAAGGACATGTGACTATCTTCTTAGACTACCAACCTCCGGTAGTCTGCGGTGTTGCATTTGAGTCGATCTGAACTAACAGTTTTGGTGATAGTGGGTATGCTTCTTTGGGAAAATGAATCTTTTTAAAAGCAAACAAGACAATGGCAAGAACATCCTGGAAACATTGACATTTACGGGTCTCCAAATCAAGAGGAGCCAATGAAAACTGCAGCAAAGAAATGGTCAGGAAGATAGAAAGACAGAGGAAGATCACAGTGGTCAAGGAAAGACAGAGACTCTGGAAGGAAGCAGACACCAGTGAGAATATCTCCAAGACCCACTTGGGAGTGAATATATCCTCCCAAACTATTACAGACTGATACTTCTGTAAAGCACTAAAAATGTCACAGAATGTCCAACTGCTATACAAGTTTCTAAAGCTGCTCAGTGGACGTACATAGCTAGACTTCTCTCTTCACAAATCAGTAGCAGTGTGTGCACCAGCACTGGTCCCTGGACTGTATTTTGAGTAGCGATGATGCTGGTGCAAGCTTCCCATTCCTCATTCAGGTACGGAAGCTGAAGTGTAAGGGGAGAGGCAGCTAACCACAAACACATAATTTCTCAGCAGGGGAGTTAGGTTAGGACTAGCATTACCGATGCGAGCCACAACTACGGAACCTCCTCACATTCACTCATACAGCGATTAAGAAGGATGGACCCACACGAAGACGTCTCATTATCTGTACTGTACATAGTTTGACTTTAAGTTTACATGCATCTGACTAGGTCAGGTGCCCTGTTATATACACAGTGCTAGGGCAGGCCTTTCAGACTCCCAGACTAGGCTGGGTCCCTTCATTTAGCCCTCATATGGCAAACTTTACCCATCCTTCACTGCTCTTACCACTGTTAGCAATGACATCGTTCTGATTATTTCACTGACGTCTGGTTCCCCTGCAGGGCTGTAAAGGCTAGGGGGCAGGGGCCAGGTCTGTTTTGCTGACCAGCATAGCCTGGTGCCTACCACAGTGGCCGGCTCCTAGCAGGTGTTGAACACATGTTTGTAGAATTTAATGAGTGGAAGGGTCATGCTAGGGGAGCACTCTGTGGCCACCTGCAGGCACCGTGGGAATTAGCAGCATGCCCAGAGCTGCCACCCCGGGGTCAGCTGCAGGGCATGAGCCTGGCTAAGGTTTCTCCAGGCTTATTTCACGCAGTCCTTTATCAATACAGCAGGCAGGTCCGTTATCCCCTCCTCCCTCCTTCTCCATCTCCCGTCCTGCCTCCTCCTTCCTTTCTTCTTTCTTTCCTCCCTAGAATTTCTGTACATAACACAGCGTGAGGCAACGTACACAGAGATACTGGCAGGATCTCCACCTAGAAAATGTTTACAATATAGCTGGGGGGAGAGGTAAGTGCAAATGATCACTTGATGAGAAAAATTAGCCAAGATAAACATTAAGACAACCGGAGTTCCAGGAGTTTCAACTCCTCTGCCTGGGTTTTAAGCCCTTCGTAAGCAGATCGTATCCTGCCTGGCCAAGGTGTACTCAGCAAGCGCCAGAAAGCCCGAGCTGCTTAGCCCGTCTGAAACATCACGCTTACTTCCGTCTCTGAGCCTCTGGCTCCTGGTGCTGCTCTGCCTGAAACGTTCTCCTTCTTTTGTCCCTGCTAGGTCTCCCCTCGCCAGACTGAGCTCAAGGGCCACCAATTGTGAGACCTGTACCACCACCACCCACGCCCCTCAAGGTTTCCTATGGCACAAATTATCTGGATCACGCAGGTGAACTCTCAGGCGTTTGACACCCCATGACCGGGTCTCCCAGCTGAATTGTAAGCTCTTTGAAGGGAGGGACTGTGGCTGGTATACATTCAGCGTCCCCACCCCCCAGCACTCCAACTGTGGAATTGTGAATGCCTCAGTGGAAATACACAGCAAGGCCAAAACCGTTTAGTTTTGGGTCATTTTACTGGGTCTACCAATGCCTAGAATACATAAAGGCAAATTCAAGGCAAAATGCAAAGAGGTGTCACGGGAAGACATCATACCCTTAGCTCCCAAGTGGCTATATTTGAGGTAACATACAAAAAACTTTCCCGAGACTGGGTTTGTTATTTATAAAACGGGGACAGTAAGGACAGCTGGGAATAAAGAGAAAAATGCATAGTAACAGCAGCATGATATATATAGCGCTGAGCCACTGTCTACACTGGGATTCCAGGTGACTCACTGTACCTCTCCCAGCCTCAGTTTCCTTATCTGTCAGCTCAGTCTGTTTTCTCAAGACTCCCTTCCTGCGTGAATCACCCAGGTGTCTCTCAGAAACCAGGATGTCTCTCCTGGGCTCCCAAGGTCAATGGCTGTTCCAGAAAGGGCTGCTGATTTCCTCTGAGCAGCCGGCAGGAAAGGTTCTTGTTCATCACACAGCCCCATAAATCACCTGGTGTCCAGAGGATGTTTAATATGGAATCACTTAATTTAATAGTCATTTTGACATAAGAAATTGTTTTCTTAAAGCTACAACTGGCTGTAAAACCTCAAGTGATATTTTACAGCTGCCATATAATAAAATCATTCAGCAATTAGTGATGAATGACATACAACAGTGCGTGTCTCTGTGGTCACCTCCCCCCGTGGCTGTTCCTCTCTGCTCTCACCCACGTCTCAGTCCAGCAATCACATCTGGAGTGACAAGCCTCTTTCTCTAACCAGGGTAGGTTTCTGAGCCTAAAAGACCATCAAAAAGTGTCTGACGGAGTCTGGCGCAGTGCTGGGGCTGAATGGAAGCTTCTAAATAGACACAGTCCGTAGTATGCGGGAAAGTTCAAAAGCATGGAGCTTCCACAGACAAGCCATCAAGGGGGAGGTTCAGAACAGAAGACTGAAGTGCCAACTCCCTAGGTGTTGTTCTTTTTGCAGCCGGGTTTCTGCGGGAAAGGTACGCAGGCCCCGTGAGCTGACGTCTCCTGCACCCTCCGGCCCATCACGCTGTCCTCTTTCGCGCACTTTCAGCCCTGCCTCTCCCACTTCCCAAATACCTAACACCCCTCACTGAGCAGGGTCCTTAGTGTGGCATCCCTCCCCACCCCCCTGCCTATCCTCCCATAAACACCGAAACTGAAACTTGTCAGTGTGGGCTTTCAACTCAGGAAGTCCAGCCCCACTATTTCCTGGTTCATAACACTCACCAAAATTCCATGGGACAGACTATGGGTGTAAATCCCATTTTACAGATGAAGAAACTGAGGTCATGGGTGCCCAGGAACACACAGCTAATAAGCAGTACAACCACAATTCCAACCTAGGTAGTGTGAATGAAAAATATTGCCTGCCATGTCAGCAAGCAAAGGATGCTGCAGCCATCAGGTCGTCAGCCACCACCCCCACCTCCTGATGGTGAGCCGGAGGGAACTCGGGATGGGAAAGAAAAGGATACTGGCCTAGAGAGCTAGGTGCATATCAAGGACTGATTTCAATGAGCCCAGATTTTTTTGCACTTTCCCATACATAGAAAAGCACTAAATTCCTTAACTTGAAATACCAGGTTTTCTTTAATTACCAGTTATCTCTTGATGTTCCAACTACCTTTGTTGCAAAACCTCCCAATATCCTGGCTCCTCTCCTGCCTCTTCAGAGCAGTCTCTCAGAATGATCTGAGAGGCCACCTCCTGGGCTTACGTCTTGAAATGTCTGTCAAATAAATCATAACTCTTGGGTTGTGGATTTTTTCATTCAACAGTAGCCTGTACCCAACCCTACACCTTGGGCCACTGCATTGTCCCACCTGCATGCACAGTTGTTAAAAGACCATTGTAGTAACGGTTGCATGGACCCAGCACATCGCTTGGCTTAGCTTGAGCCCTCAGGAAATAATAAGGATTATCATCATTACTTACTTATTTTACAATGTTGTTTATTATTCCTTTGTTATTTATTGCTATTATTATTGAAATGCATTCCGCTCTTAAGAACAAGGACAGGATTGGGGGTAAACCTCTGTGTCCACGCTATAGTGGATACAGGCGTGTGCTGTCTGGACCCCACTCTCTTCCAGGCATGCACTCCCCAGCATTGGAAGTGTGGATATCTGATGACTCCCGGCTGAGTCGCTCTCCAGAATTTTCCACAGCTGGTGACAGCACCTCACCAAGGTCACAATCTTCCCCAGTGGTGGGTCACATCTTATGGATGGTCAAGTAGAGGTAGGAAGGCCCAATCCCTTGGCTCAAGGCTGAACATCTCTGGTGGGCCATCCCAGCTGCACAGACACGGCTCTCGCAGGATCAGCCACTGCAACTGCATCACAGACCATCCTCTCCCCTGACCCACTTTGCTCCCCTCTCCCGATTACTCCCGAGCTCCAGCACACCTCCTGCACACAAATTTCTGCCTCAGGGGATCACTGCCAAAACATTCACCCCATCGTCCCCCAGAAAAACCACAAAAAACAAACAAATGAACAAAAAACAACTCAGGGAATATTGTTTCAGTGCCTTTTTGCATTGGAGAAAATTACACCTAAGTCCAGAGCATGGTTTAAATATCATGCTGAACTTAAGCACTAATTAAAAATTTTATTTGTACTTATTTGTATTTATTGAATCTGTGGTCACTATAACTTAACTGGTTTATTTCCAAGTAGAACTTGAGTTTTTAGACATTATAAAGACAGGAAACAACATTCTAGAATGGAAGAAGGATTTAGATTTATTTTCTATTCTTCAAGATGGTCTTTTTCTTTTTTAATTGCAAAGTACATTTTCTAGAATTTCCTGTGGTTCCATCTCCTCTCTCCAGTATTTTCTGCCCCCAGTAATAGCCTTTTAATAGGCCACCTGGTCCTCAGTTCTTCCGTCTATGATTTGCACTTTATTCTGCTGCAAAAACGACCTTCCTAAAGGCCGGTCCTGAGCATGCCTAGCCCTGAGCAGAGCCCTTCAAGTGTATTAACTGCAAAATCTTCAATGTGGCATTTAAAACCTCTAACTTATCACATTAATCTTCTTTCCCAGCCTTATCGGCATCTCTTCTCCCATGAGCGTAGAACTTGAACTTCCTGACAGACTGAACTGTTAACCATTTTCTAAGTACATCCTGTGCTCTCCTACTGGGAGGCTCTCCTGCTCCTTCCTCTGCCTGAAATACCCACCCTCACATAGGTCTGCCTGTGGAAATTAAACCCACCTGTCATGAGCGGGTTCCTCCCAAATGCCACCTGCCCTGGTCCCTCTATCTCAGGTGGTACCTCTCTTGTGGCACTCAGCACTGTCCTTTATATCAGACACTTACCCATTCATCACAGCTTTCCTTTGCCCTACTGTATCAGCAGCTTCTGCTGCATCATAAACCATGCTAAAATGCAGTGGCTTACAACTGCAGTTACAGATTTCATTCATACTTCCAGGAGACAGCTGGGGGAAGGGCTTGTCGAGATGGGGCCCCATCGGAGGCTCTGCTCCAAGCTAGGAATCAGGGCGGAGCTGGGCTTCTCACAGAGGTGAGGGTTTAGGTGTGCTTTGTGTGTTCATGACGGAGCCTGGAATGAGGGGGTCACAGCCGCCATGGATGGCAGAGGCAAAAGACACACACCCCAACCTGGCAGACACTTTAAAAGTGTCACATCTACTAAACATGTCAACGGAAGTCAAACAGACAAGCCCACAGCCTAGTTGAGAAAGTACCTGCCGAAAATAGGCAAAAGGCACCACGAAGATACATGGCAACAGCTTTGGACGTACAATTCTGTGACTTCAGAGATAATTAAGCATTGGATCAATAACCCACACCTATTGTCCTGTGGATGAACACACTATCCACAGAGTGGGGACTCAGAACAGTCTCTTGAATACAGTTCCTTAGTAAGTACATCTAAACGGACATAGATAAAATCCATAACCTCATTTACGGCACAGTGTTAATAAAAAGTAGAGGCATTATTTTCATAATGACTAATATCTAGACAGCATTTTAAAGTTACAAAGCATTTTATTAACGCCTTACAGCTTTCAAAGCACGTTTAAATATATTATCTCATTTAGCATGGATTGTATGCATTTTAAAAAGATTCCTGGAGGTGGCAATGTCTCCACTGGTTGGAACCACTCTTTAACTGTGAATGTCAAGAACTGTGGATAAAAGAGAATGTTTTTGGTAAAAGGCCCCAGTCCATACCACTCAGAGCACAACACCTAGTGCCCCAGAAACTCTCCTCTCTGACGGTCAAAACCACTTCCTGGCCACCTCTTCTGGTTTCTAAAACTTACTGTGCAAAGGAATCGCTGGGAGGGAGTGCTAAAATGGAGATTCCTGAGGCCAGGGTCTCAAGATTCAGATCAGGAGTTTCAGGGTGGGGCCCAAGAAGCCGCATTTTCAGCATGTACCTTGTGACAATCCACTGCAGGTTCTCCCCTGACCATCATCTGAGAAACAAAATTCTCCCTCTCCGAGGACAGGACAGGATTTTCTCTCCTGCCCCCAGTTAATGCTGGAGAGCAACACTCAGGCTGCAAGAGGGCCATCGACTCCTGGGACGAAAACCCTGGCTGAAACCTCCAAGACCTTCTAGCCAGCCCTTCGAACTCTACAGATGAAGATGTGGGAAGTCACAGGGGTCCTACGAGTGCCCCAAGGCCTGACCTCTATTCCAGGGGCAGAGACAGAATCAGCACCCGGAAGCCCCGAGTCCTCCTCAAACTATACACCTCACAAGTCACCGACATTCTCTTCCTAATGTACTGGGCTTCTCTCAGCTCGGGAAAATCCTAACAAACCTCACATTAAACCAATAAGAGAAAAATGAAGAAAAGAAAGAACAAAAAGAGACACAGCACGATGCCCCCAGTTATGTCATCCACGTTTCAAATCTCTTTTTCCACGGAAGTAGAAAATCGTCGTAAAGCCCAACTCCATCTGTTCTGTTTCACTGTCCCACCTTTGAATGACACTTGTTAAACAGGGGGTGGGGGGTGATCATGCTAAGAAATGTGTGACGCAGATCTTGGCCCTCTCCTTCCCAGCATCACTTGGACAAGTGCACAGCCGTCCCATTTTAAACCCCCCAGTGCTTCTGGCCCAGCTCCTTGGCAATTATTGCACACTTTGGTGCCTTTTATAGATCAGACTGGTTCCAGGGTCTGACCTTCTCAACGCTTCAGTCTCCTCGCATCCATCTGAAATGCTGAGCGGGCAGAGCAGGGATTCCCCCCTCCAACCCTCGGGGCTTGCTCTCTGTCTCCATTGGGCACAGTTCTGCCCAAATTACTTGACAGCTTCTCTTCAACATTGTTAAGGGAAAAGCTTGGAGAATGTCTGAATATGACAAGGCCGACCAGTGAGGAGATGAAAAGGGGTGGGACTCGCCCCTCCATCATCCACACTGTCTCTCCAAAGAGCAGATCTGAGTAAGAGGCCAAAAGGGGGAGAAAGTGTTCCGATTTGGGGGAATTTCAGGAGAAAACAGCGTGGATTCTCTAATGACAATTTTGTTCCTCATTGCATTTGTAAGCAAAGAGGATCAAGGTGGTGGCATGTGCCAGTTGCTAGATTCAGACATACACAAACATGTATATAAAAGGAAAATTGCTCTCTTTGAAAAGCAATATGCTGATATACTGACAGTGGGGACAGCCTAACTGCCTAAAGGAGCTTCCTGTTTCAAGCATCCCTTCGAGAACAAACAAGCTAGGGTGTGACTGAATAATCCTCAGTGCCATTTGCCACCAAGTAAGTGAAAGGGACCATTCCTTCCAATCCGATCACCATAGCCTTTCACCCTCTTGCACACTTGGCTCTGTGAATTATCACATCACTTGCCAAAATCATGTCCATGTTGGTGTGGATATTTATATTCCCACCAAAATATGGTGAACCCACTGACAGAGGGTCACTGGGTGGTATCCTCACTAGCACAATGGCTCAGGTACTTTGACAGAACTTTAACCATTCAAGCAGTGGGACTGGACATTTCAGGGTGGTGCCAGTCCTAAGGAAGGATAAGCTGAAGACTGTTAACACCGGGATGCAGCTTGTGTGAAAGGAAAAGGCCAGTCTAGATCAATGATTTTATAAACTTCTTGTTTGTTTCTTTAATGAGTAGTCTTCTATCTTCAAAAGAAATCTTACGTAGAAGCTAACATTAATTAAGAAGCTAGTAGTTCTGGCTCCTGGGCATATATCCAGAAGGAACCCTACTTCAAAAAGACACCTGCACCCCAATGTTCATAGCAGCACTATTTACAATAGCCAAGACATGGAGTCAGCCTAAATGTCCATCAACAGGTGACTGGATAAAGAAGAGGTGGTATATTTATACAATGGAATACTATTCAGCCATAAAGACCGACAACATAATGCCATTTGCAGCAACATGGATGTTCCTGGAGAATGTCATTCTAAGTGAAGTAAGCCAGAAAAAGAAAAATACCATATGAGATCGCTCATATGTGGAATCTAAAAATAAATACATAAATAAATAAATAAATAAATAAATAAATAAATAAATACAAAACAGAAACGGACTCATAGACATAGAATACAAACTTGTGGTTGCCAAGGGGGCAGGGGGTGGGAAGGGACAGACTGGGATTTCAAAATGTAGAATAGATAAACAAGATTGTACTGTGTAGCACAGGGAAATATATACAAGATCTTGTGGTAGCTCACAGCAAAAAAAATGTGACGATGAATATATGCATGTTCATGTATAACTGAAAAATTGTGCTCTACACTGGAATTTGACACAACATTGTAAAATGACTATAACTCAATAAAAAATTTTTTTAAAAAAACACTACATTTATTCCACAGAAAAAAGAAAAAAGAAGCTAGTAGTTCTGGCTGAAGCAAAAATGAGAGGGCCAAGGACCTTCTCGCTAAGCACCCTTCGATCACTGTGTATCTGGTAGTCCCTGGGGCAACTTACCAGAACCCTCATACAGCTTCCAAGAGCACGAGTGTAGAAACCACTAGACCAGATCATCTTTCAGGGTCCTTTGCACTCTAACTTTTCCATAATTCTTCAGTTTAAAAGAGAGAGTATATCAATTTAGTGGAATTGTCTGCCACCATGAAAATGATCCTCATAAATACTATGCGCACATACAGAAAATCGTTTAGGTTAGGTAAAAATGAAAAAAAAGACAGAATGGGGACATAATACAACTATGGTTCTGTGAGAAATTACTTTCATGTAAAATTAGAAGAGGCAAGGAAGAATAAAAGTGTGTGTTAAAATGATTAAATCCTTGCATGACTGGGACATTGGGCTGTATACGAGAAATTGACACATTGTAACTGACTGTAACTGACTATACTTAAATTTTTTTAAAAAGATTAAATCCTTGGTTTAATAAAAATCTTTAATGTTGTTGAATCAATTAAAGTGTTAACAGAAATGAATTATTTAAAAATACATACTAGGCATACATTTTTAAAAGTCCACAATTCCACAATTTTTCACTGGAGAAATGGAACTTGGGATCAGGATGCTTTAGAAGATTTGCATCTGTCTTGAGAAAAATCGGTAGCTTATCTATTGACAGAGAGTTGCAAGGAATGCACTTAAGCATCTCAAGGAAAGTGCCAAATGTTAATAAATCTTCATAAAACATAAATATTATGTCATTCTCCTGCACAAAAGATAAATACTCTCCATTACCCAGAGAGACAAGTCCAAAACACGTAGGTAGTATCTGAAGCCCTTCACAATCTGAATCTAGTCTACATCTCTAATTTCATTTCTCACTGCCCCTCAGTGCAAATCCTATTTTCCTAGCACAGTGGTTCTCAATAGCAGGGAGGGGGTGCCCCTCAGAGAACATTTAGCAATACCTGAATATTAGAGACATTTCCATTTTTCACAACTACAAGAGTGCTGTGAGCATTTACAGAGTAGAGACCAGGGATCCAGCTAAACCTCTAAAATGCACAGGATAACTATCCAGACCAAAATGTCTACAATGCTGAGGTTGAGAAATTGTATTCTAACAAATTTACTAATTTCTCTCCAAACATACCATGACCTTAGCTTTGTTCTAATTAACCTCCCTTCTCAGAAAAACCTGTTTCGCTTTCTTACTTGCCAAATCAACCCACTTTTTAAGGTTCTTCAATCGTGTTTCCTCCAAGAAGCCCTCACTTGGCACACCAGGCTAACCTGGGCCCTTCAGCCTCTGAGCAATCATGGCCTTTCCTCTAATAGTCTTCTGGTGGTTCCCACTTCTGGCCATGCTCTCTCGGCAATCGGCACAGATTTGTCTCAACACTTGCATCACATCTGCTAAAGCACGCGTGATCTGATGCTACACAATCTTTAGTTTACAGTCTTATGAATTTTATTAGCATCAAGCTACAAATATTTTTCTCCAAAAATAGTTTTAACAAGTATAGTAATAAGACATATGCTGATAGCTGGAAAAACAGATCAGAAATACAATACAAACACTAACTATTAGGTAATGAATGGGATTTGAATGTAGAGCAGGGAAAAAAAAAAAAAAGATGTGCAGATACACCCAGCCTTGCTTAGTTTCAAAGACACGTGCCGTACGCCACCAAACCAATGAGGATGGTCATTTCTTCCAGTTATCGTCTCATGTTATAAGTTGTTTTATTATTAATTTTATATCTAATATTTATTAGGCACTTATTTTGTGCCTGGCTGAGAAGACTAATACTCAGCCAGGAGGCAATGGCAGGATATACTAACGCCTCATCTCTCAGGAAGGACACCAGCTGATTAAGTAAGACTGCCCAGTGTCATACAGCTATTAAAGGCAAAGCTCTCCTCCTATTTAAATCCTCAAATCCCCCACAGAAATTAATCCCTAGTCACACCAAACCCTCCTAATCACTTAATTAAAAATATTTTCTTTATAATGTAAAGACTCTTAGGGCACCAAATATATATGCATGTAGGCAAATCAGATACACGTCATGGCTACCCAGCTCAGTCACACCAATCTGAAGAAAGACACTGTGTACAAGATATCTTTAGTTATAACAGCACCAAAAGTGAAAATTCCAAGAAATAACATTAACCAGAAATGTGTAAGACTGTTAGAAATAAAACTATACAACTTTACTGAAGAACACAAAGGAACAGTACGAAAGGAGAGAAAAACCATATGGCCAAAAATGAAAACTAGATATTGAAAAATATTCAGTTCTCATCAAGTGAATTTATAGCTTTGTGGCAATTCTAATGAATAGTCTAGTTAGTTGCTTTATAGAAAGGGGGAAGTGGGAAATTTCGAAACATAACAAAATGATTGCAAATTTATTTGGGTGGATACATGAATAAGATAAGCCAAGAATATTTTCAAAAAGAAGAAAAGGTTCTATTTTTGTTTTGTTTTGTTATATTTTGCAGGAGAGGAGACTTGCCCAGCCAGGCGCTATGGTGTGTTATAAACAATAATTAGGCACAGTGTGGTCTGGCTCAGGGCACAGGGGACTGACCAGTTCAATAGAATAAAAGCTGCTGGCAAATGCTACCAAGCTCAGGGTCCCTAACTTCTGACCAGAGGAAACAGTCAGAAATATGGGTACAGAATTAAGTGGGAAGATGTTCACTGGGTATTATTTTACTTAAAAAAAAAAAAAGAAATCCTACACATCCTAAAAGTATCCATCAGTATGGATAACATCACTAAATTATTAAAATTATTAAATTATAATATAGTCACAAGATGAAATAGACAACTATCAATACGAGATTTCTGAAGCATAATATAAGAAAATGCACAGTTATTTTTATGTCATACATAGTCTAACATATATCACATACACGTATTATATGTGCTATTTAATAAAGAAGCATTACAAATCAACAAACTTCAGCTAATATTTACATGATCATAGGTTGAGGGCATGATCTAAACATAAAGTAAGAGAAGACATTGTAACAGGAAAAATTAAAAAAAAATTGATCATTATTTTAAAGTAAAAAGTATATTTGAAATCAGAAGGCAATTAAAATCCAAAGAACAAACTGGAGACAATGTTGAAACAAAATGAGAGGCTACATTAAAAAAACTCGTAATAAAGAAGAAGCAAAACCAGATGGCCACATAAAAGAAATACAATGGCTAATAAATATATGAAAACATGTCTAAACTCACCGGTCTGATAAGAAATGCAAATTAAAACAAGGGAAATCCACTTTTGCATATTAAGTTCGATTATTTTTTTAAATTAAATTTTTATGATGTGCAGTGAAATGGTATTTTACTAGTTGGAGTGGGTATAAATGTCCCAGAGAACAATTTGGCGTGGTAATATTTATATATGTATTGTTTCGGTAGTCTATCCTTAAAAATTATAATAATCAGACCTTGGGAAAATAATCACTTAAAGGTTTTCAACACAACATTCCAATGCCTTCTTTGATAGTCAAAATTCAGAAGCAAGATCAATGCTAAATAAAAAGAGTGATTAAATTATTATATAGCCACCAATTAGAATACAGTTCAAGTAGCACAAGTTTTAAATTATGTTCACAGAGTATAGAGAATGGTACAGGAAAATGTTCAAGTGTGCTTTAAAAAGATACAAAATTTTATAAACAGCATGATCTCAACTGTGATAAAAAACTTAAATATCTTTCAAAGTTTTACTATATTATAGTAGGAAAAGTCTGTGAAGAAGTACTTGATTTTTAAGTGGTATTTTCTGGGCAGTGAAATTAGAGGTAATTATTTTCTTTTTATTTCCCTGCCTTTTCTTAAATGTCTACAATAAACTTGTATTGATTCTACAATCAGGAAAAAAAGTAGTTAGATTGAATTTGTGTCTTTTAAAAATTATTTTTATAATTTTGACATTGCCTCTCCATCTTCTCCTATAAGCCTGAGATAATTCTGTTCCAGAATTCTTCTTAGTGAGCTGTTCTCTGGAAAGTTTTCATTCCTTCTCAAGGTCTTCTTTGCTTTACACCCTGCTGCAGACTGAATTGTGCCCCACCCCCAATTCATAGGTTGAAGCCCTCACCCTCAAGGTGATGGCATCTGGAGATGAGACCTTTGGGAGGTAATCAGGTTTAGAGGAAGTCATCAGGGTGGAGTCTTCATGATGGGATCAGCATCCTCATAAAAGGAAACACCAGAGAGCTCGCTCTTCCTCTGCACCATGTGCAGTCACAGCAAGAAAGTAGCTGTCTACAAGCCCGGAAGAGAGCTCTCTCCAGAAACCAACCATGTTTGGTGGACTTCTAGCCTCCAGCAGTGGGAAGAAATAAACTTCTGTTTTCTAAGCCACTCAACCCATGGCAGTTTGTTATGGCAACCTAAGCAGACTAATAGACAACCCCAGCCCACACTGGAACAGAGCATTCTTAGATTTCCTCACTGACAAAAAACAGTGATTCAGGCAGGAGCCAAGATGGCGGTAGTCTTGCCTACAGCCCTATATCCAACTGTGTGTTAAACAGCCTTCAGTCTGATGTCATCTCCTTGGGCTGCTTGGCTCAATATCCTTCTCTTTTTTCCCTCTCTAGGGTTCTCCCTGACCCTCCAGTTCTCATATTCCTCATATTTCCTCCTCCAGGCTGCTAAGCACAGCTCATTACTATCAATGTATTCACTTACCCCACTTCTTCATGGAGGAAGCAAGACCTAAAGGAGCAATCTGAGTTTCAGGAAGATGAGAGCAGTCAAGGTGCCCTACTCTAAGTGGGTCTCTCCTGACCTCTCCTCAAAGGACAGTCACTGGCTGAAATCTCACCCACCACGAGAACAACGAGATTTGCTCCCCTCTGACAGCTGATTAGTGAGACTCCCTTATTTCTGAGCTGAACGAATATTTCTCATGTCCTCCACATGATCGTCTGGGTGGAATTAGCATTTGGAAGTCATCTGTCTCTATTCCAGAGAAACCAACCAAAATGCCGGGGAAAGAAAAAGAAATGGTGTTTTCATTTGTGCCTTGAAATTTTTCTTACACTGGATTAGGGGAGTGGATGTGGCTACCTTTGAATTCTCTGTGTTTAACACAAAGAAATCTCTTCAGATGCCCCAAGGCAGGGTCAAATATGACCCTTTCTCTTCACAGGAAAGAATCCACCTAGTGTACAGCTACAGATATCTCATTTCCTCTCCTTCATAGAATGTACATGCGTTAAGCATAATTACCACGTGGGTCCACGGAGTGTACTTCATCTTGATTTCACCCAAATAGGTGAGCGTTCTGTCTTCCTCAGCGCACTGGCTGATTACCATGTGTAGCTTTTAAGCACTGCATTTGCTCTTAGCATTCAGGCAGCTCTTGCAAGGCCAAGATGCAACCAGACGTGCAGTATATGGGTGGCCCCCACCAGCAAAGTAGAAACTGATTTCTGCTTGAAGCTGAGCTTTCATATCTCCCCTCTTGACCTTGCATCTATTATTCTGAATGTAATGTCTTTTTAAATCGCTGCACCATTTAAAAAATGCAAGGGAGAGTTGAATTAAATATTATCTGTGATGTCCCCTGGTTTGCAAAGGGCCTCTAAATCTGATCCCTTCTATCAGGTCGATGCCTAAATGCCATTAGTTGAGATCGCAAATGACTGTGTTTGCAAAATCATAGACGTACATTTAGAGGCGGCTTAAAAAAATCAGCCCATAATATTAACTTTGTTTGAAAAGATCTTGATTTTTCCAGAATGCAATCTCAAGCCATTCTGCTTGTTCCTTACCTCTGTCTCTGTCATGGGATAATGCATTAATAGCCTAAAGATGACTCACCATGTAGTTTTTCAGGAACCACAGTTTAGGAGCCCATCCTCGAAGCAAAATATAGGATACTTTTCAGAATAGGAGAGATCTATAGAGTTTAAATGAAGTAAAAGTGTAAAAGGGCTCACCCAGCCATGTTATTTCAAGGTAATCATGTCCCATTTTCACCTGCTGATTTTCTGCCCTTGTCTTCCATACTCAGAGCTGCTAGTAGCCTGAGATGGGTAAGCCTCAGACTCAGATACATACGATTTTTATGCCTTCAGTGAAATTAGCACTTCCCTGAATGGGTGTGTGCACACTTGGCTCATGTACACACACACATACACACACACACACACACACACACACACTGGCAATCAACAGTATTCTCAAAAATTAAAATCTTTTCATCAAAATGTAAAATAGAATAGAATAGAATGAAACAAATTTAGACAACCTCACTGTAAAACTTAGCAGCTAAAAACAATAAATATTGTCTTACTATTTCTGTGTGTCATGACTTAACTGGGTGTCTCTGACTCAAGGTCTCTCACAAGGCTTCAACTGATATGCTGGCCAGGGCTGCAGTCTCATCTGAAGACTTAAATGGAGAAGGATCTGCTTCCAAGCTCACTTGTTCCTCACTGGAACCCAGCTATTGGGCTGGTGCCCTCAGTTCCTCACCATTGACTGTAACCTCTCTCAGTTTCTTGCCACGTAAGCCTCTCCATAGGGCAGCTCACAGCATGACACATTGCTTTGACCAAGCAAGCAAGAAAACGTATGTAAGACAAAAACCACTGTCTTTTTGTAACCGAACCTCTAAAGTGATATCTCATCACCTCTGACACATTCTATTCACTAGAAGCAAGTCACTAAATTCATCCCAAACCCAAAGGGAGGGGACTACACAATGGCATGGCCTCCAGAAGTCAGAGGTCACTGGGGGCCATTTTGGAGGCTGCCTGCCACGAGAAGGTAGAAAGCAACAACTATAAATAGACTCATACTTGTATATGTCTTAGGTGGGAATATAAAATGGCACACAAATAGTATTCTAGTGACAGGTGTTAAAGATATTCAAAATGTGTGTATTTTGATGTAACTATTCCCCTTCTAGTAGTGATTGAAACAAAAATATTAAACTGTAACAGTCACCAATCCCCCCTCCCCCATGTTCTGAGTGATGTACACTGAACAAATATTGAGGGGTAGGGTGAGAGTGGTAGATGAAGAGGTAAAGAAGAGATGGTCTATATAAGAAAAGATTATGATATTTGAGGAGAAAGGTGTAGGTATGGAGGTCCTCTGGAAGGGGATGTACTGTGGACAATTAATGTCATTGATCTAGAATAGTTTTAGAGATCATGGAAAGAAAAGGATAAGGTAAGAAAATAACTATCATGATGGTCAGGACTTTGGACAGATAGATAAGGACCAAGGAGTTTTAGATTCAGTATGTGCTGTATGATGTAATGCTTCTTTGCCACCCCCTTCAATAAAATGTTCAACAAAAAACTACGTTGCCATGAAATGCTTTCAGTGTTGCATTTGGGTAACACAATTTGAATGTGACACTCTACTGAGACTGGGAAAAACAAAATCAAGTTTCTATTTGGAATACCTAGGACACTGGTCCAAGAAAACAATCCTAGATATTAAGGAAATATGCATAAAATGTTAACGAAATTGTTATTTATGATAATGAAAAATATGAAAATTTCCAACGTCCAATAAAAATAGAACACAATCATAAAGGATGTATCTTTACATAATGAAGTGTTGCACAGACAATTAAAAAGGCTGGTTATAAAGATTTTATAATAACATAAAAATGGTTATAATAGAACATTAAAAGGGGAGAAGGCAGAATTATACAAATTCACATGCAGTATGTTTAGGCTACATACCAAAGACCATATGCATACAAAAAGAGATTGGGAAAAGCAAGAACAATAAAAGATTGGAAAGGAAAGATTGCAGTGAAAGTCCGTATCTTCCCTTCTCCTAGGACCTCCCATCTATACACACCAGGAGGGACACATTTTGCTTCTCCACCCTTCCTACCCTCCCTCTTGACCTTTCTGAGAGAGAAGAGAAGCTGCTGGCACAGGCGTCACTAGAAACCTACAACGAGTAAGCCAACCTTAATCGAAGGACAACAGGACACCGAGCCCAACTTGACTGTCCCTACATACCAGCCACCCTTCAGCTTGCAACTAGGCGTCACAACAGCTCAAAAGAGTCATCCACAAGGAACCCTGTCTTTGTGCCCCCTGAAGTGGACTGATCCAGAACTTGTTCTACACCTATTGACTTCTCTTTTTTAATTAATGGCTAGTCTATTTTTTTTAATCTAATGGCTAGCCTATTTTGCAACCCAAATACTCAAGAAAAAGCAGAGGGGGTATAACTCAGTGGTAGAGCATTTGACTGCAAATACCCAAGAAAAGGGGTAAGAGTTTAAGTTCCTGATACCTTAGGGTGTATTACTTTATCAGAACACTCCTTTAGTGATGGCAAGGAAGAGGAACAAATGGGCCCTGATCTTTAAGGAGGGAGAATAATTAAGAAGTTCGTAAAGAAGAGACACTACAGACATTCTTTCTCTCTTCAATGATACTGCACAAGCCATCAGGATACTGTACAAGCAAATGCCATCAGAGATCAGAGGCACTTAGAGGCCAATCCAGAGAACTCAGTAAGGCCCAGGATGCCCATGCCCTCATTGAAAAAGATGCCAGAAGACAGCGAACATCTAGGGAGGGTGAGGGGCCACAGAAGCAAAGCTGTGAACCATAACAAGTATTCACATTGGATGTGTAACGAAAATCATCTTTCCCCTGCAGGATGTGCCTGCCTATTAAATACCTCCCAATGGAAGAGTGGAAATACTGTTCATTTGCAGCCCAGTAGGATATTAAAACAAAACAAACAAAAGACCAAAAAATAACAACCACAAAAAACCAACCTCTTCCCTATGATAGCTCTGCCCAAGCGAAGACTAGAGCAAGATTATGTTATGATACTTATCCTCTTTCATGCTCTCCCTGCAAGGTAAAATTGCTAAAGCAGTTGGAGTGGTGCACAGGAGCATAAAACAGGTCGGTAATCTGCCTGTTAACCAGGTATCAAATGAGTGAAAGGGTCACATATAGAAGAGTTTGCATGGCAGTCTGATTCTTGGGGCATGAGTTTGGTGGCCAAGTCATTCCACCATGAAAGATTCCTAGGTGACCTCTCTTGATGGCATTGGAACATCTGGAATTCCTAAGGAAAATTGTATCTTCAGGTAAAGATTTTTATTATTGATGCTAATGAATATTACGCCCCATGCCCTGCCTAACCCGCAAACACTTCTGGGGCACCAAGGAGGAAATGGATAATAATGACAGCACCTTCCAACTCCCAATGCATTTCACAGCCATTACAACGATCATCACTGTAGATGAGAGAGAACAGATGAAGTATGAGGTTGATTCTTCTTCTACACCCTTGGCAGAAACCACTACTGAATCACAATGTTTTTCCTCATAGGTCTCCCCGAGGTTGCTACTTTCCACCAGCTGAAGGTGGCACAGGAGAAGAAACCTAGTACTTGTGAAGGATCTATCCCTAGGCGCTGGAATATCTCTAAATGATAGATCACAGTATTTGGACAATATTTTGTTTGGATTTCATGTTCACTCTACATACTAGAAGATAAAGGCATTTCATGTCAATGTCTTGTTTTTGGCATGGCTGCTCTACCCGCCTCATGTCCCTACCATCCCCAGCACCACTTCACCCTGCCTCATCCCTCCCAAAGGAGTAGATTTAGGGCTTTTTGTTGTTGTTTTTTGTTGTTGTTGTTTTTTCCACATCAGAAGAATTATGACTCAAGAAAGAGTAGGACAATAAAGTTAGGTTGAGATGTGGATTCTGGGCAGTAAATTAGACCCATTCAATTGTCATCAGATGCCCATGGGCAAACAAACTCACCACGCATCGGATTCAAATTTGCATCCCAGAAAACTGACAAATCACTTAGGAGTCGTGTTCTTCAGAATCACTCATAAACATAGGACTTAAAGACTTGTAATTTACAAGTTATAAATCTGCAATGGAGAAATGAAATTGCTAAGTGTCCAGTTCTGAAAGGGTTATATCTCGCCCTTCCAATAACCTTATGAAACTGACAAGAATACTGTTCCCATCCCATAGACGAGGAAACCAGAGCTTGAAGAGGCTCTGTCTCAGCCAAGGCTGTGCTCTGCACCCCGAGAAAGGCACACTCCGTCTTTTCTCAAGGAGGGGTTGAGTCAGTATTTCTACCCCTAACCCATACAAGCCATGTCTCTTCAGCATAAGTGGTTTAGAGCTTTCGATGGCCATGGATTCTGTCACTGGGGAAAAAGGTCTGTGTACAATGAGCTTTTCCTTTGCAACTCCTATGACACCTAAAAGAATAATCATGGCAATTATACATCAGAAACTGAGCAGTGATAATTACAAAAAGGGAGATTTCAGCTACCACGTGGCTGGCCAGCACAGGCAGTAATTTTCATATTTTCCCATGGGGACCATATTTGAAAGAAGCACAGAGTGGAGAAGAGATGAAATTATCAGGATCTGGGGATTTATTCTTTCTGCTACACCAAGGAAGGGAGAAGGGCAGACAGCAGCTGGAACATTCTCTTGTTGCTCTTTGTGAAACAGAGGAAAACACTGTCCTTCATCCCCTTAATTTAATTTCCTTCAGAAACAATGACAAGGCTTATCCAGTCCATTGTACCTTCCTTCTCCATCAGCTTCACTTCCTAGTTGGCCAACTGCCTTACCATCTCAAGAGCTTGCTCCAGAAATAGCGAAGAGCTTTTTTTTTTCTGAGGAAATTCTGAGTGATGGCACACTGAGAAATTAGTCCATCTCAGCTGAGCAAAAGGCTGTAGTTAGATAGCTGGAACATCAGAAAGATACAAATTTCCTTTTTCTGACTTAATCTGTCACAAAATCTTAATAATTCTAAATACAGGCCAAATAATCATTATCATAATAGTTATGGACCAAATAATAGTTGGCCTGAAGAGGAAAAAAATACTTGGAAATAGTCCAGGTATTGAATCAAAGGCACCACTCCCAAAGCCCTTTTCTTTCCTAGTACTCTGTGTATAATAGGACATGGTTGATTTTCACAGTGTGTTTCAGCGATCAGCATTTTAATTCTGGACATAGTTTTGTAGATGCAGAGGGGACTGGGTGAAACCATTGCTAACAAAGATGCTGAAATGAATGTATATACATACAAGGATGTATAGATGGACCTCATCCCCCATACACACACACACACCCCCTTCTCCTACCATGTGAAAGGCATAAAGGGTCATCTCATGACTTTTTAAGGGAACAAAACCAAAGTATCTAAGATGAAACATGGAATACATACTACTTTCAAACACTGCTATTTTTTTTCTGTTTTTCATTAAGCATGCCATTTAGCATGTTATACCCTTTGGTACGTGCTTCTCACATACATCCCTTCATGTATTTGGCCATCACTTCTGCTCAAATGAAAGCAAGATACAAGTAAGACACATTTGCACATTCTGGCAAGGAAGAGTAAAAGGTAAAATTACACCCAAGGTAACAAGAGTGTGCATGTAAAGAATTACCAATTAATAACGACACTTTCTGATTGGAGGAAGGGCTAATTTTCCATCTGAAATGTGTATTCACTCTTCTAAAAGCTTTTTCAACATGTGCTCCACAGAAGTTGTTCTGAAGGATCAATCAGGTGTGACATGAGACAGGGATTCAGGAGTGAAATGAGTTTGGGGCTCAGTGACTTAATGCCTGGCAGCTTCCTTCACCCTAGTCATCTCTTGAGTCTTTAATATCCTCATGTGAATCCTGAGTCTCCAGGAGGTGAGAGCTGGATAGTCATTATCTAAGATTATCTGACCAGAGAAGCATTGTGTGGAACTAGTATTCTTCGGAGTACATTCTAGGAAGTACTGTTTTTGAGAATAGGTTCATAAAATATCTACTTTTCCCCAAAAGAAGGGAGGTTTGCACACAGCTAAGAGTACCTGGTCATGACCTTCTCATAGAGCCCTCTAGCCCAGTGCTTCCCACTTTAATGTGCACATGAAATCACCAGGGATCACGTTACATGCAGAGTCTTACTCAGTAAGTCTTAAGGGGGCCTGAGATTCTGAATTTCTGACAAGTTCCCAGGTGATGCTGAAGCTGTTGGCCCATGAACCCAAATTTGCATAGCCAAGGGCGGGGACACATGTGACTTCAAGGGCTGAAGGTGTCCAGGGATTGCCCAGAGTGCCATGCTGTGTGATAATTCCTTATCCAAGAGGGTGGTGAGACGGCGGATGGAGCTTACCAGTAAAACCTGTTGGGGGTGATGCGTTCATGCATGAGTTGCCACCGTCTCCCAAAGTCCATGGAGCTGTAGAGCTGCAAAACAACAAAGCAAGGAGAGCATAAGCATCACGGGGCCACTGTTCAACAGCAATGCGCATGTCAACCCCCTGGAGATGAACATTCCAACCCACCAAGTACCTGACGCAGGCATCCTTGTTACCTAGATAAAAACGTGAATTTGACCATGCTATGCTTATCACAGCATCCTCTACATCATCATCCATCTACCTGCATCAATATACATCCAACTGACCAATGTTTTTGAGCTGCAAGTCAACCCATTTCTGGTGTCATCTATGTCTCTCCTTTAGGGGCAAAGCCTTAGGTAAAATTGTATCTTCCCTTTTTCTTCAAATTCCCTGAAGTCTTTAGCTATATCTAAAACAATTCAGCAAAATTTATTTTAAAATTATTTATTCAACGACTCCTCCATGAAAGGCCCTCTGGAGGATATGAAGCTAAGGAAGAGGTAGATTTTGTGCTCAGAGGGAAAATAAGGCACATATGTAAAGATGCATATCAGCTGATGGTTGAGCCAATATTATAAACAAAATATTATGCTTTTTTTACAAATGTCAACACAGAGCAAGGCAGAAGGAGGTGGCCCTCAAGTTTATAGATACAGGGTCAAGTGAAGTTATCCCTAGAATCTCATCCTCAGTAGCTGTTCACCAACAGGGACCTGCTCTGCCACATGCAGGTAACGGTCCCATCTGTAAGTTTTGAGTACTTAAGCTTACAACACAAACAAATATTTTTGTATGAACTTCCGGTAACCTCAAAAAAGCGTTGCGGGGTTTGGATAACTTTGGTCTCATTTCAATTTAATTCAGCCAATGTTCACCATGAACTACATTTGTGAGTCTCTTCTTTGTTCAGTAAATAACAGATGTGCATGTGTGAGTGTGTGCATGTGTGTGTAACTTAAAATAGCCTATAAGGTAGTTAAGGAGATATATTAGCATTTGCGATTTATAGATGAAGATACTGACGCTTGGTTCTACAAAGTGACTACTGGAACCATATGGAAAACCAGATGTCAATCCTGATTTTTACACTACATCACCCCAACTCTCACAGTGTTCATGCAAACAGGGCCCCCACTCCACGAGTAATTACAAACTACTATGTGCCCAACTCTGCACATAGGGGAAAAGGCAAAACTCCTCCCCCATTGCTCTTGGTCTCTTTCTTTACTCAACAACTTAGCGAACAAAACATCGCTAGCTCTACACCATGAGCCACACGGAACTGCATTCACTTCCTCAGGAAGCAAAATGGGTAACCACTCCCCAGTCCTCAGACTCACAGGGACACCACGTCACAGGGCAAGATGAAGCAAAGGCTAAGGCCTAGAAGGTGAGAGACGGGAAAGATAACCTGTGGCAAAACTGGAACAACGAGGCTTTCTGGAGAGAGAGATCTTGAGCCAGGCCTTCGGAAATAGGTGATGTGGACAAGAAAGAAGGTGGACAGAGATTTCACTGGGTGGAAGAGACAATGAGACGAAAGGTGTCAGTGTGGGCAAGCCCTTGAGCTTGGCTTGTGAGGGAGCTTCTAAGAGACATGAGGGATGCAATGATGGTTGCTGGCCAGAAGCAGATGGAGGTTGTCTATCGGCCTATCTCTCTGTCTCCCTATCCATCCATCCATCTACCTATGTGTGGATGTTTTTATATCTGTATGTGTATTTACATTGGAGAGGGGCTTGGGAGGATGGAGGGGGTTTGTGAGGACCAGACCATCACATTGGGAAAAACATATCCTCATAATTTATTGCAAGGACTGAGTATTCCATGCAGTGTTTTAAGAAACTGATCACCCTCTTTCCTGTGGCAGGTGTCTGACAGACATCTGCTCAGTCTTAAGACAGATGTTTCCAATAAAATATAGAAGAGACTGTGGTTGGAGCTTTCTGTAACCCAAAGATATCAATGATTCTCCATCAGCCCTGGCTCCAATCAGAGCAAAGAGAGCCCCAAATTCCTTCAAATAAAACCCACCATGATTGGGCCTTCCTCTGCTTCAAACTCTAGAAACAGGTCAGGGAAAATCCCTGAGAGTTGCCCTGACACTGCTGGAGTCTCAGTCCCCCAGGGAAGTCATCAGACCTTCCCTCACGGAAGATCTCGGGCATGCCACCCACCAGGACTTCCGCTCGACACACCCTCAGGAGGAGCATGGCTCCTCTCGTCTCGTGTTCTTCCCAACAGAAAGAACCAGAGCTCAGATGCTGGTCTCCTTGTCCAAGCCTTTTCCACTTCCTGCCTCCCCTGTCTCTGGTTTTGCCTTTTCAGCTCTTCAGTTTGACTGATGGGAGAAAAATTAAATTGAATTCTCTGCCTGGAGGCTGATTCAGATGAACAGAAAGAGCAGGCTCCTATTCATTAAGGGACTTGGGCTAGCCGCCTTGTCTCTCAATCTACAGTAAATTGCTGAGTCGGAAGTGAATTTTCTTCTTCCACAAGATGTATCTTTGCAGCCTCTCCATTCATTCATTCATTCATTCATTCACTAAAAGTGTACCAAGCAACCACTATGCTTCAAGCACTGAACAGAGTGCAGGGATTACAAAGGTTAAAAATACCATGAAGAGTAGAAGACGGAAATTCAGACAATTGCATTGCCATGCAATACATGTCATAATTAGTACTAATTATCTCTGCAATGGTAAGATTGTGGGCAATTGATATTTCCTCTTTTTTGGGGTTATCAGGACTTTTAAAAATCATTGTGAACATGTATTACCTTACTAATTTACAAAATGAAAGCTCTGACACTGAAATAGAAATAAAGCATACAGACAAGCATCAGCAGAGTGTTAGAAGATTGTTTAATGATATGAAAATGCTCATATATTACTTATTTTAAAATATGTTATAAAACAAGTATATAATGATGTTAATTTTTTTAAAGCATTGCACAACTTGAAATACGTAAGAAAGGAACAAGCCAAAATATTCGCAGTAGTTATCTCTGAATTGTGGGATGACGGGTACTTTATAAACTTTTTAACACTTCGCATCATTTCCAGATTTCTTTACAATACATATATATTATATTTCAATAGTAAGATAAGCCTATGCTTTATTCTATTTATATTTTATAATAATAATTCTATATTTATAATGTACACATTATATTTATCTATCTTTTAAAAAACTAAGAATTAAAAATCCAATTTTTTTTTCATTAGGGAACTGGAATTAGACACAGCCATATGGGATTTTCTACAACATGGTATTTCACAGAGGTTATAATGGATAATGGTGAATCCTTCCTTGGACATTAAGAAATGTGTTAACTCATATAAACTCAGTGTTTCTACAGTTCTGCACGGCTTCAACCCAAAGTGTTCTATGCAACATTAAAATAAAATGTATTTTCCAAATAATAAACATTTTAAAAACATTTCTTGTTTATGCAAAGCTACATACATGAGACCCTGTTCTCCTCCACATCCTGCCTTATGATGTCCCCTCCTGCAAGGACATCATCCTGGATTTTTACCAGAGAACCATCTTTATCCTTTCCCACTACATGTCGTGGTCTCATCTCTCTCAACAAGCACATAGACAGTGGCGACACATACACACAGAGCCCTAAATGAATCATCGGAACAGCTGGAAATATGAAAGAGCACGCTCTTTTCCTTATTGATTCAGTTATTAGCTCCCTAATTACATCAGCCTGCCAGGGGAAAGCATCTGATAGCTGAAGAGCTGAAGAGGCAATTTAATCAATGTAATATTCTACAGGAAAACCAAGTTGCATCCGGAGAGCTGAAGTTCAAAGAATAACATGATCGCATCAGGAGGTTATGGGTTGAATTATACCCCATCCCCCCCAAAAGATATGTTGAAGTCCTAACCCCTACTGTCTCCGAATGTGACCTTATTTGGAAGCGAGGTCTTTGCAGATGTAATCAAGTTAAAATGGGGCCAGGGTGGGCCCTCATCCAATATGACCGATAACCTCAATAAGGAGAAATTTGGTCACACAGATAGACAGGCACAGGGGGATGACAACGTGAAGACCCCCCAGAGAAAAGGCCATGCTAAGACAGAGAGCTGGAGTGATGCACCTACAAGCCAAGGGATGCCAAAGACTGCTGACCAGTCACCAACAGCTAGGAAGAAGCAAAGCCTCCCCACAGGTGTCAGAGGGAGCATGGTCCTGCTAACACCTCGGTTTTGAACTTCTGGCCTCCAGAATTGTGAAACAACAGATTTCTATTGTTCCAAGTCATCCGGTCAGTGGTACTTTGTTGTAGCAACCCTAGAAAACTCATGCAGGCATCTTAGACCGGCTACCAAGAGCAACAATGACAGAGCTTGCTACATTTCTCCACTGTTTTCTTTCTCCATTTCTAGGCATTGAGTTGTAAAGCCAGAAGTCTGACTTACACCCAGACTGTAGAATCTGTGGTTGAAAGCCAAACTCTCATTTGCCTATATTTCTCTGTCCCATGCATTGCCACCACATCCCTAAAGATATTTTCCAAGAATAAATGTGACTTCATAATGACCATATGGCCATAACCAGACATAATCAGGAGAGGCAACAAAATACACATTTTATAGAGGTGTTTGGTGTTCCAGCCAGACTCCTTAGAGCCCGCAGATCTCCCATGAAGAGGGAAGGATGGTTTGGAATACATTTATGTAAAAGCTCTTCCCTGTGGGCCAATGCAAACCTAGTGTGTAACTGTCCTGATTTTTCTTCTCAAAACCTACACGGTTTCAGTAGCATTCTGCAGAGTAGCCATGGCGGTCTTTGTCTTTCAAATAAACTGAGGCTGCTTTCTGCTTAAAATAAGAAGCTCTCTGTACCTATTTCTGTGGTAGCCCTAGAGTGAGTGGGAGGGCTTGGCTGGTCTATGTAGGGTGAATCTCCTAGGTTGTGGCAATATTTGTGGCAGGCAGGAGAGAAACCAGGGTCACACAGACACAGAGTCCTTTCCAACACTTGCCTCTGGTTCCTTTCTCAGCCATTCTCCAGAGAACTCCTTTCTGTTTTTTTAAATTGAATTATAGTCAGTTACAGTGTGTCAGTTTCTGGTGTAAGGCATAATGTCTCAGTCATATATATTATATATACATATATATATATATTTGTTTTCATATTCTATTTCATTAAAGGTTATTACAAGATATTGAATATAGTCCCCTGTGCTATACAGAAGAAATTTGCTTTTTTAATCTATTTTTATATATAGTAGTTAAGATTTGCAACCCTCAAATTTCCAAATTTATCCCTTCCCATCCACTTTTCCCCGGTAACCATAAGATTGTTTACTATGTCTGTGAGTCTGTTTCTGTTTTGTAGATGAGTTCATTAGTGTCTTCTTCTTTTTCTTTTTTTAGATTCCACATATGAGTGATGTCATGTGGTGTTTATCTTTCTCTTTCTGGCTTACTTCACTTAGAACTCCGTTCTTGACAGCCAAAGGAAAGAATTCCACCCAATGTCCCTCTAAGCTCTGGGTACATAGACAAGAACTTCTGTCCTCAGCAATCACTTCCCTTTGCCCTTGGGAGATATAAGGCAACTACACCATAAACATATCCATTAAAAAAGACACAGGCATTCAGCTAGTCATGTCCTTTTATTGGAAAAGGCAGCATTTTTCTTCCCTTCTCGAAGATTTCTGGCCATGAAAGCTTTCTCTCTCAGATGGCTTACATCATTCGTTCCTCCGTTTAACAAATATTGACCAAATGCCTATTAAGAACCAAGCACTGTTCTATGGATTTAGAAAGCCAGTGAACCAAAAAGACAGGTCTCTGCTCTCAGGAGCCTTACATCCTAGAGGCGATCAAGAACTCAAATGCCCTCAAGTCCATGCTGTGGACATGTGGGGGAGGTGTCAGAAAATACCTAGACCATTATTTGTGTTCTTGAGACACAGATTCATGTTGCTGGCACTTAGCACATTGAGGAGGCTTCTTCACTCATCCAAGAAGGAGATCTTTCCCATTTTTACTGAAAACACTTGACACTGTAGGGTTACCTTTCATTTTCCTGCTTTTGATAGAGATATGAGTTCAGAAAGGTTTCACCGTCCTCCTAACTCTAAGAAAAACACGGTACAAATGTGATAATGTTTGGCAGGTAACATTTCGCCACAAGGCTGAGGAGAAACAGGGAGTCCAGACAGCTTGTGCTCCATCTAAAAATGGGTGTAGCTGTTCCATAGCTGAACAAGAGTGCTAATCCAGTGCGGTCAGGCTTTGTAATTTTTAAGGGAACCTGAGAATTCAGCTTTTATATGGGAAATCTCTATATTTTCAATTTTGGCAAACATTAAAAATTTTAAAGTCTATTTGCAGGGCAAATAAAATACATCTTAATCCAGATGGCCAGGCTGCCTGAGGACCACCAATTTGCAACCTGAATCTTAGCGTCGACCTACAACTGCTTGAATTCAGGAGAGAATGGGACTATTTGACCTTGAAGTAGGAATGCCAGATTTTTACTTTATTAGCAAATTAAAATACAGAATTCCCAAGTAATTTGAATTTCAGACAAAAACTAAACAAATTTTTGTGTGTAATTACATCCTACATAACATTAAGGATATGCTTATATTTTTAAAATGTTATTATTTATCTGAAATTCAAATTTAATTATATGCCCTATATTTTTATCTGCAACCTTACTCTGAAGTCTCTCCCATTCCATTTCTAAAAATCTAGATTATAAGATACATCCCCTTACATGAGGCTTCTTTATTCTTTGACATTGGATGCCACTAAGTCAATAAAATAATCTCAAAATTATTGTAAAGACTCCCTGGAGTCAATTAAGTCCAACTGTTTCACTCAGCCGATCTAATGTTAATTGAGCATCAGCAGGGGCTACACTCAGTGCCCGGTGTGATGATACAAAGGTGAGTGGCACAAGGTTCTTGGATCTCCAGAAGCTGAAAACCTAGACGGGAAGGCAGACGTGTCCACAGGTAAGCGCAGCACAGCACAGGGAGGGCCCTGCCCGTGGCGGCAGAGGAGGGCTGGCAGGGCTCAAAGGAAGGAGTGGTCAGTCCTGCTGGGCTCGGCCCCGGGCCAGGGGCTGAGTCAGAATGGACGAGTAGGAGCTGGTCTGAAGGATACGTTCCCCCCCAAAAAACACTGCAGTTAACAAAGGTGAAGATTTCTGGACATTAGGGAAGATGTTGGAAATAAAACAAACATTATCTCATCCTCCTACAAAAGTACAATTCATTTGGCCCAGGATCAGTGAACGCTGGTCTAACTGCCACATCTCAAAGGACAAAGAGCAGACACGGAGAAGGAGCCGAACAAGGCCATCGAAAGGATTCAAGAGGAAGAGGAGAAAACAGCTCTGCAAGTCGTGCGTGGGTGTGAGGACACAACGGAGACAAAGACGGGCTGTGAGAGTGAAGGGCATAAAAGCAGAGAAGTCTAAGTAGAGACACGCTTGTTTACCAAACTCTGAAACATCCTCCCTGGCAGATCACACCACCACCAAAAATGAAGAACTACTTTTAAAAGCAAGTTCACAAAATTCATTACTCTTAAGAAGTCGGTGAGAAAAGCACAGGATATCCTGTAAACAGTTTCAGACTCATGCTTCTCAACATTTGCCATCAAAACATCTCTAATAGCCAAGGGGAATAAAGCAAAGCATCCCACCAGAATCTGGAGGTCTGACCTTAAACAGGCAAAAGGGCAAGCACTTTCAGGTCTCTAATTCTCGCCTTCAAATTTCATGGATATTCTGTAGTCTACTCTGTATCTGTGCTTAGAATAAAAAATAAACGTCTTCACAAACTTTCAAGTGGACCCCCCAGGAAGACCCTCTAAATCTGCCATACTCTTTACACCGCGGCCCCCAGAGGTGCATTTCTGAGTCACAATTTGAAGAGTGGGGGTAAGTGACACCAAAACTGGTTGATGCATAATAAGGGACTGGGTGCTCTGGGTGGGGGTGACCCATTAACCATCTCAGGTGTGGTTTTTTGCAGGGTGACTATGAGGAGAGGGGTATGATTATATCCATGAGGACTGGAATCCTGGATTTGGTATGAGGAGATGCCCGTGGGCAGGGTTTTCATTTAATGATATGCCCAAGGGAGAGGGAAACATGTCGTTCTGGCCACGCCATATTTGCAAGAAAGTGATTCCATCAAACTCTGTCCACTAACACAGCAAGCTTCGTTTTCGCCCTGGCTTTTGTATGACTCCCCATGCCTGTTCACCTGACTACATCCCCCATTTCAGAGGCCATATGTATGTTTGGATAAGCAAAGCTTTCTATTTCCCAAGGCAGTGTCCTACTCCCTGCTAGAGGTCCTGGTGACTCTAAAGGTCCATCTGAGAACACAAAGCATAGACGGTGCTGCCCCTTGCACCCCAGTACCCAGCCCGCGGGTGGTATAGACTGCTCTCCTCCCATCCGGCATGCAGAAACCAGTTCAGAATGGTAGTAGCGTCTACGCTCAAAGGGGTGACACCATGCTCATTTCCCATCTGCCTGTTCCTCCAGGATTCTCTCCACCCGCCTCCCCACCCCCTTATTTTCCAAGTTCCAGCTACACTTGCTTCCTTTTGGCTTTTCAAACATGCCAAGGAACTCTCCAGTCCCAGGGCCTTGGCACGTGCTGCCCCGTCTACCTAAAATACCCTTCCTGCTCTCTGCATTTCTCCTTCTTCCTATTCATGTACTGAACTGCTACTCACATGTCAGGTAAACACAGAAATAACCCTTCCTAGGAAAGCCCTCCTTGGTTACCTCCTGCCCCAGACGGCACCAGGTCCACCTGCCATCTGCCCCCGTGGGTCTCTAGTCTCTTGTTCATAACATCCACCAAAGTCTTTATATATTTGTGTAATTATATGGCTGATGTCTGTCTTCCTTTCTAGGTCATAGGGATTGCTACTTGAATAGTGCCAAGTGCTTAACACAGTGCTGGGGCCGCGAGAATAGATGCTCAGTAAATATTTCCTGAATGACCACATGAATATTCCTGTTCAAGTCTTTTAAAGTTCTATTCCTTCCCCTGAAAGCCCCCTCTTCCCTTCCCAAATTTGTCTAAATTCTACCTTTCTTTCAATATTAGTTTGAATTGCGTCTGGTCCATGAAGCCATCCTTGGCCACACTTGGCCGAAAGAGACAAGATTACAAGAGGGAAATTGAAGAACTAATTTCAAAAGCAGATTCATAAGACTCATACCTATGAGAAGTTGGCGAGAAGGAAAGAGTATCCTATAAATAGTAACTCTTTTCTCATATTTAACACCCAGCGTCCAACCAGACTCGAGTAACAGGTTTCTCTTCTAAGCTCTTGAATTGCTTTGATTTAATTCATCCAACATTGATCTAGTCATTCACTCCCTCTTGCATCAAAGCTTCTGGTAATCTCTTCAGGTAGATTAGAAGCTCCTGGCTGAAAGGAATCCCATCTGAAATCTAGATTCCAACCCCCTCTAAAGAAACTGCCACCGGGCTGCCTGACAACATAGAACCAGAGAATAATACATTTTCATGTGGCCTTAGATGTAATCTGGACAATTCTTTTTACACATGGAGAATCCAACGCTCTGTGACTTGCCTAGTGTCACACAGCTAGTCAGGTGTTGAGCTGGAATTCGAGCCCAGGGTCTTGACTCCCACTTCAGTGCTGTGCTGTACTGTCTTTTTTTTTTTTTTTTTAGGTTAACTGCTTGATTTTAAAAGAAAAACAAGTTTAACATAACCTCACAGGAATAATGGCTCATTTGGGTACACCATGCATGAATGACACTGTACCTTGAATGTATCCAGCACTTTTATTTACAAATCATTTTATCCTCTTTTGTGCCGAAGGCTATTTTCTGAGCTAACAATCACATAAGACAATCTTACAAACAATTCACATGGTATTTACCCAAATCCATTCTTTTGTCTCCACAGTCATATTCTCTGGACCATTTTCCTTGGCAATCAGATTCCATTCAACTTTTATACATTACAAATTTGAAATATCTCATATTAAGCAGTACCCTTGGAACACAAATGTCGCTATTCCTCATAAGCTGACTTTATTTGTTCCGACCCACACCCCTCCCCTGTGCCTACATCTCTCCTTAATGGTTTTGGTCTCACATCACTTCCTACTATCAATATCCACTTTATCACCTATTTTCCTGGCCTTTTCACTGCATTTGATTTGTCTTTACTTCTTTTCCAAGTTCAAATTTGTTTTTCCTTCCCCAAAACCTGAATCTAAAAGAGGTGGGATGAGCTTTTTTTTTTTAGCTTGATGTCATTTATTTGATTTAAATTACTATCTTTAAATATCAAAACAATAATAACTGCCTTCAATTCAGAAGAAATAAAGGCTTTAACTACCTTATGAAACACCATTTGTGACAAATCTCCAAGTGGACTGTTTAAACATGTGGAAGATTTTAGTATTAATATATGGCCAGAAAAATCTAAGAGTTTATTCAAACTCAAGACAGTAAAGGAAAAAGAAGAATGTGTACTGCAAAGTCTACTCTTTTAGAAAAATAAAAAGAAAACGGAAAAAAAGAAACATACATTTATGGAGAATCTGCCCCTGCATTTCTATAAATAGGTTAACTGATTCAGAATAAACATGGATGGTTATTTCTGTCCACACTTTCCAAGGAGACCTTGGAGGCCCTGTGGGTGTGACGAACTTGCTCAAGATCCCAAAGCAAATCCCAAGACATCTGATTCCAAAGCCAGTGTTCATTCCACAAGAACTGCTACCACTGAAAAATGAGTGTTACCAAGGAAACAACCTGAACTGTAAGGGGTTCAAACTATGTCCTAGAAAAGTTATTGGAACTTGGGGTTGTTGGCACAGAAAATTGACCAATGAACAAAGAAGTTTATAACTGTTTTCAAATATGGGAAAAAGTTGTTCTGTGGAAGGATAATGAGGCTTTATCCTGCTGCATCAAAGGGCAGAAGCTGGACCAAAAGGTGATCTAGACAGAAGTAAATGTTGGCTTGATGTAAGAAATAATATTCTAATGGAAAGAACTCCCTGGGGCTGGAATACGCTGCCTCATGTGGCAGCAAGTTCCCCAGGGAGTTACGAGATGTACTTAAATAGAAGATGGATAAGCACTTTGATTAAGGTGATACCATCAGGAAATTAAAGTGGCAGATGGGGTTTAAGCCAATGAGTTCTTAGGCCTCTTTAGATATATGATTTTCGATTCTTAATCCAAGAGCAATAATCCTAGGAATAGAACCCAAGGGAATATTCACTTCTGATGCTTCTTAAACAATTGTAAAAGATGGCAGAGGAACTTTGTTTGCAGGCACTCAAATGTTGGAAAGGCCCAGGACTGTGTGTGGCAGGCTTTGATGGAATCATTCAGCCTCCTTGTACCTAAGACCTTTGCAAAAGGATTTTCAGCTCCTCCCTTCAAGAGCTAGAATGCATTTCCTCACCCCTTTGTTTTGGTATCAGGATGCAGTGGAAGTGACATTGTTCCAGTCCTGAGTGTAGTCCCTAAGAAGCCTTGGACAATTTCAGTCCTTCAGAATACTGTCACCCCTGGATGAACCCATGCCAGCCTGCTGGAGGATGAAGGACCACATGGAAAAGAACCCAGTCTACAGCCATCTCAGACCAGCATACAGCCAGCTGAACTCTAACTAGAAGAGACATCCCAACCAAGGTTATCACAACTACCAACTCAACTGCAGCTGATCAGAGACACATGGATGAATCTAGCTGAGACCAGAGAAATCACCCAATTAATCCACAGAGTTGTGAGCAATAATTAATGTTTACTGTTTTAAGTCTCTATGTTTAGGGAGAGTGGGTTACACAGCATGAGCTAGCTGATACATAGAGCTTAATTACAAGGCTTAGATCTATCAATGACCTAACTGGGTTGTTTTGAGGAAAAAATTTAAATTCCTCAATCTTAGTCTCTTACATAAGTATAATGAAGAGATTTCTCCACAACAGTGACTGTCAAATTTCAAAGTTATTCAGATACCTTGTTTGAAATGTGTATTACAGGCCCTCTCCAGAAATTCTGATTCAGGGAGTCAAGAGTGGAGCCCAGAAGTATGCATTTTAATCAGATATCAGATATCATTTTAACAAGATATCTAATGTAGATGCAGAGGAACTACACATTGAAAAGCTCTGTTCTAGATCATTCCTGAGGTAGCTTGGACATTTATAAGCTCATCACCTTCAGTCAATTTCTACCTCCATCACAGGTCAATGATACCTGGCTGAATATTTGGAGCTCCTTGGAGATAGGAGTGTCACAGATGCTCTAGGGCCCATTAGAGTAGAGTGACTTGCCCTTAAGTCAGGCATCTTTTGGCTCCTGGGAAACCCACTCCTAGCGCCATCACAGAAACCAGAGCCTTGCAAAAGGAGATGGGAAGACTACTCCCACTCAAAACTTTTCTGTCCAACTGCCAATGCTGGAATACGACTAAATAGCAAATAGCCTAGCTTCAGCTAAAATGCACAGTAACAGCTGGACTGTGTTCCCTGAAAGTACAATGCATTTATTACACAGATAATTAGACTTCCCTCCAGATCTAAAAGTCATATGGTCAGTGCTTTAAGGAAAGGGGACTCACGGCCGCCTAGTCAACCCTAGCCCGGAGCTCTCAGAAAGTGCTGACCCTTGGGTTCTAAATGGGGCGAGGAGGGAGCTGGGGTGGGACCAGCAACTGCTCGCTGTTCTCCTGCTCTTGGCTTTAGTGACCCAAACAGTGGTTCTCAACTCTGCATTAGAGTTGCCCAAAACTTTTAAATAATACCGATGCCTGGGCCTCATCTCAGAAAACGTAAATCAGAATCTCTGGGAGTAGATTACCTGGGCATAGGTGTTTCTAAAGCTCTCCAGGTCATTCTAAGGTTCAGACAGGGTTGAGTCCTACTGGTTTAAAGCAGAGGTTGGCATAGTATGATCCACCTGTTTTCGTAAAGAAAATTTGATTGGAACCTAGCCATACTCGTTAGTTCAGAGTTGAGTGCTACAATAGAAATCATATGGCTGGCAAAGCATACAATACTTATGATTCAGTCCTTTACAGAAAGTTTGCCAACCACTGCTCTTAGGTACTGATCTTTAGTAGCAGTTATGAGAGGTCCTAAGAGAGATTTTATCCTAAGTGCCTTTTGGCTTGGTCCCCTTTTACCTGTTTCTCCAACACCAGGAGCCCAAAGTTAACAACAACAACAACAACAACAACAATTACTAACGTCTAACAAGTATTAATTCTGTGTCAGGCATTGGGTTAAGTGGTTTGCATCACGGTATTTACACCTTACAACCACCCTGTTGAGGAATCATGACTATCCTCATCTTACAGAACAGAAAACAAAGCTTTGGAGAGGACAAAGTCACTGGTCTGAAAACACAGAGTAAGTGGACAGGTCACATTCAAATCAGGCTCTCTGATTCCACGACCCATGTGCTCAATAACAACACAAGCCAAGATTCACATTGTGGAAACGTGGAGCTTCTGAGCCAGACTGCAGTGTGAATTTCCAGAGACAGGGACAGGGAGGTTCTAAGAACCCCTACCTTACAGGACCTCAGTGAGATTAGGGACAGCATGATGCCTACACAAATGAAAATGCCTGGTCGACTAAAACTGTGTTTTGTCAGATTTTTCTTCCAGAGACATTCTTGACAATATTCTACGAATTTATTTTTTCAGCCATGTAACCACTCAGTAATCTAGTGAGCACCTTTTGTGAACCAGGTATGTTTCTGTATTCCAAGGTTACAAAAGAGAACAAAATTCTGGAAAACACAGGCTATCAAATATATATCAACATACAGATACATATGTATATGTACATATACATGTATATGTACATATCCATATATGTGTATGTATGTGTATATTTGCATACTGTTCACTTCTCCCACTACCATGTAAACTCCATGAAGTAAGGAGTCGGCAGCCTTTTGTCCTTAGAAACACTAGACAGCAATGTGTGCGGGACACTGTGAATAGTAGAATACCACAGAAAAGCACAAAAAATACAGAAGACGTGGCATAAAACAGACCATGGAAAGGGCAGCTGTTTACGGTCTGAGATATGAAACAAGAAGGCAGGACATCACCTTGTTCAGCCTCTGTCTGAAACACAACCAACAGGTGACTCAAATTTTTGGCTACTCAGCACAGGTTTGCGAATGACCACGAATATATGTTGAGTACTGACTCGGGGGAGATAAGTGAATTTTAACGAGCAGGTAAATTTGCAAATACGGAATCCGCAGATAACGAAGATTAACTGTATAACGTCATGCAAAGATAACTGCCAAGGGGGACATGAAAGCAGGATAAAGGCATGCAGCGAGCCAAGTGAAAGCAGTCAGGGAAGGCCTCTCTGAACCTCTAAACTTTGAGCAGAAACCCAAATGAAGGAAAGAGCAGGTGCTGGGAACATGTGAAGAGGGACCTAGAAAGGAAGAGGAGCAAGGATGAAGGCCCTGATGTGGGAGCCTGGTGGCATGTGGGAGGAGCCTCCAGGCCGGTGTAGATGCCGCGGTGCTCCAGAGAGAGAAGCATCAGGACGACTTTGTGTACGAGGCCCTTGACAGGACCTTGGGTCTCCTGCGCACAATGGAAGTGTACGGAGGCATGTGAGGAGAAGTCTGCCACAATCTGATGTAAATTTTAAAGATCACCGTAGGGGAACCACAGGGAAGAGATGATCGTGGTGGCCCAGGAAGACAGGAGGTGGCTTGCATTAGCATGTGAGTGCTCGAGTTGGGAAGGTGGGGGGCTTTGCAAAATATTCTGGAGGCAACGCCAATAAGACTAGGCGACAGATGGCTGTGAGGTCTTAGAGGAATCAGATAATTCAAAGATTTGGGACTCCTATCAACGGAGTGGTAGAGGAAGATGAGGGACTTGATCATATTCAGGATATAATCTGAAAGTAGAAACGACAAGCTTCACTGCTGTACCGGAGTTCAATCTGAGAAACAGACGATTCCCAGATGTGGAGCCTGTGGAAAGGGGTGTCCTTTACTGTCATTCAAGTCCGGAAAAGGAGTAAGTTTGGGGAGTTTGTTAAGAGTTGCACGTATTAACTTACTTTTCTTTAGATTTGTATATGTGTGGGTGAGACCAAGAAGAGAGAAAATTATAAAGAAGTAATAGATACTCATCAATCTGTGTATGCTCTGCTCTGTACTAGGGATAGGCAGAAACAAACCCAGCCTCCATGGGGGAGCTTGGAATCTAATGGAAGAAACAGACAAATAAACAGGTGATTATTTAAATTTTTTTTTCAATACAGGTTCTGAAGCAAGAGAACGGCAGGCAATGCCCAATGCAAGACAGAAGTGAGATCCAAAAATCCTGATCTGGGGAGTGAGGGTAGAGCTCAGCGGTAGAGCGTGTGCTCAGCATGCATGAGGTCCCGGGTTCAATCCCAGTACCTCCATTTAAAAAATAAAAAGTTAGAATCAAAACAAAATTTTTTTAAGTATAATCTGCAGAAACTCCAATTTCTCCCCAAAAGACCTAAGGAAGAATGATTTTGCTGGTCTCATCAATACCAAGTCAAGAGTTTTCAGCTCAGTTGATGATCAAATCGCTACTAGGTTCTCCTTGGGAAAAAGCTTATAAGGAGGCTGGGCAGGCCAACAGCCACTGTGACATCAAGTGGCACGTAAATGTCTCGGCACTCAGAGGACAGCCCTCAGAAATCAGGACCCACGTCCCCATGTTCATTCACTTACCTGCTGAACTTGTCTGTAGATGCGCTTGCTGCTTTTAATGGGTAACCAGGAGCAACTCTTGGGGAGAGACCATCAACAAAGCTAAAATCCTCAAGCAAGGGAACAGCCTCCACAAACAAACAGAACACAAATTCCTCCAAGGTCTGAGCAAGGGAAAAAAGCTCTCCCGAGGAAAATCTCTGCTGAAGGCAAGATGCTTCTTTTTTTTCTGAGTTTGTTTCTACCTTTCTGGTCCCAGCACTGACAGAGATGAAACTGCAGCATCAGACACAATCCCTTCCTCTAGTCCCCCCAGTACAGCTGTTAGAGGCCAGCATTTTCAAAAAACTTACTGTAGAAATCCAAGAGGGAAATAAATAAAGAAAACATAAAGACAGTGAAATAGTTGCACGCACAAAGCAGAGGTTCCTGACCCTACAATAGCTAAGAATGTTACCAGGAACACGGGCTCAGTTTGGTTACACGTTCTATCCGAAAGTTCCACATTCAGAAAACGCCTCTGTTGAATGCTTAAACAGATAACTCATGCACACACTCCTTGGCCACCTCTTTCCTAGCTAAATGCCTGAAGTTTCCACCCCAGTCCAGTGGAGGTTTGTGGGGGAAATTAGTGGGTATCGGGACGGCTGAAGCTCCCCTGGGCAAACAAGGGAAATCTCGGATTCCATCAAGCATTTAACAGCCAAGACTCAGATCGGGTGGGGTAAAGACCTAATCCCCTCTTCTCTGTTTCCCCTGCCCCTATTCCAACCTATTGCATGAAAACTTCGCATTTTAGGGCTGGAAGGGCCCCATGGGATCAATGCTGGAGTTCCCCTTTAAAGCCAGTAACCATGAAAAGGACTTAGCACATCTTTGTCTGACTGTAGAGTGGCCCCACAACCCTCCAACGTTAGCATTTCATACTCAGAGATGAGTGAAAAACAACCAACAGTCAAATGCATTCTCAGCTACATCAGTAGCTATAAGAACAAGAAAGTGCGCCTAATCCTTTGAGAAAAAACAAGCAGATCACCCACCAAGTCACACAAGGGACTATTCAGTGGACTCTCACCCAGAGTCCAGCTATGTGTCACTGCACATACCGCATACTACATGAGGAGTGTCAATCACATACAGGTATAGATGCCCCCTTCCGCCATTTTGTTTTCCTTTCTGATTTTAACGTTATTGCACCAAGAACACTAAATTCCTACAGCAGCGTCTCCACGACAAAGTCACATTACAAAGATGAAATTAATTAGGCTGGGAAAGGAGAGGCTGGCTTTCCTTGAAGTGGAGACATCCCAGCTCCCAGCTGCCCAAGGAAGCACATGGGAACCACTCTGCCTGTGAGCTCCTGCTCCCATTTCCAGCTGGATTCTATGGTTTGATAATTTCTTGCTATTTATTTCTCACCCCCAATCCCATCCCTGTTCAGCGTTCACGATTTTGCCAGGAAACTTAGAATTTACTTGCCTTTCCTTCCTCACCTCATTGCTCAGCAACTACTGATATGCTTCAGACTGACTTTCCAATACCCTCCCACCACTGTCCCCTGGCGCGGGACACAAGTTCCTATTGGACCCATCATTTAGATGTGCTCACTCTCTGTGGCATGATTTATAGAAAGGCAGCCTCAATTACAATTTCTCTTACTCCTTGCATTGACGAAGTGCTGAAGATACAGAATTGCCAAGATGGCTCGGTACACAGCCTCTGATTCCAACAGCTTTCAGCCGACAGCCTCAGGCACCAAAAAAAAAAAAAAAAAGTTGCAGTGCCAAAAACAAAGATTCAATCCATCAGTGCCAAAGACGGGAAGACCAGAAGCTGTTTTCCTAAGTCAGAAAAGTGGCCCAACCACAACTCTCCTCTCTCCAATCAGATTGGGAACTCTGCTTTTTCTTCTGGCTCAGAGTTTAGGGGCAGCCATTTTTATGGGCCAAGCAATTTCAGGAACAGCAGCCGGCAGACAGGAATTGGGAGATTAAAAAAATAAACCTGCATATGTGCTTCTGCTTCTAGCCCTTGTTTACTCACAGTAATTAAAAAAAAATGAAACCAGTAACTGAAATGAAAACAAACAGACCCATTTATCTACCGGCTTTGGTTTCACTTTTATTTTGTCGATCTGAAATGGCTGAGAACTCCACAGGAGTGTTTCATTCAGCAGGGGAGTGTGTGGAAGTAGCTTATCCCCAGTTCTCTTATCAGGAGGGAGCCAGGGATGATGGGGAGAGAGGAAAATTTAACATGCGTCACTTGTTGGTCGAACAAGGAGCATACTAAAAACAAGGTTACCCTTGGACTACCCTCCCACAGATGTTCCAATCTTTTTTTTGTTTGTTTTTTTAATTCTATCTCTTCTGAAGTCTTTTTATTACAGACTTAATGATCTTTGTGACATCTTAGAAATAATTGTTTTAAAAGCTCTTATGTCTGGAAAAAGTGCTCAAGGGAATTAACTGTCATCTTTGGCTTACCCAGTCTACTTTCAATCCACTTAACCAAAGTCATACTTGCAATGGCCTTTCTCCAACCTCCATGTAGGTCCAAAATGGTTTTCTGGGTAAAATATCTAAGAGATCAGCTCTTGACATTGGGATATGTTTTATTGTCTTAATTATTTAAACTAAGAATTTTTTTTAAACTAATAGGTTTTATTTTCTGAAGCAGTTTGAGGTTTACAGAAACATAGGAGGAAAGTACAGACAGAAGGCTTCCATGTACGCTCTCTCCTCCCCAGCATTATTAACATCGTGCATCAGTGTGGCACATCTGTTAGAATTGGTGAGCCAGTATAGGTGCATTACTATTAACTAAAGTCTTTGGTGTCTACTCTTTGCGTACATTCTGTGAGTTTTAACAAATGTAGAAGGAATGACATGCGTCCAGTCTTGTAGTACGACACATAATAGTTTCACTGCCCTTAAAAATCCTCTGTGCTCCACCTCTTCATCCTTCCTTCCTCCCAGCCCCTGGCAGCCACAGATCTTTTCACTAGCCCCATCATTTTTCCTTTTCCAGAATTTCATATAGTTGGGATCATACATTATGTAGCTTATACAAATTGGCTTCTTTCACTGAGCAACATGCATTTTAAGTTTCATGCATGTCTTTTCATGGAACAATTGTTTGTTCCTTTGTTTCCTGGAACTAGTAGTTTGTAAACACAGAGCTGGGACTAGTAGCTTGTAAAATGTAAAATGTCTCCCAAGTTTCTCTTCTCTTAACATTAATCCCTGAAGCCCATCAGGGACACCATGAAAAACAAATCAAACGGAAGCCTGGTGCTTCCTAAAGCCATGAAGGGCAAATCCACAAAGACATGTTTTATATTATCCAGTGTATGTTTATAGATACGTTAAGTGAGTCAACCAAAATTATCCCATCTCAGGGAACATTATGACAATTACTAGTTATTAGAATTATTCATTATTAAAATGAGAACGTGTCAGAGTTCAGGTGGGAAAATCAAAGAGTGCTTGTAAAACAGTACAAAGAGATATTCATTCAGTTGGTTGTTTGATTCTATTGTAATGTAATAGATGCTGGCACCAGCCAATGGGTGTTACCTGAGGATCTAGCCATGACAAGGCTTTGTGGATCGCACTTTGGGCAAGTGGATGTCTAACACACACACCCTGCACACTAGCAGTATATGATCTCCTGGGGGAGTGTGTTTCTTGCAATACTTACTATAATGTTCAATGTTCTGTGCTGGGCAACAGAGACACAGAGGATGAGTGTCCTGGGAGCTCAAACAAGAGGGACTTTCTGATTGGCTGATACATGAGCTGGTAGCCCTTCAGGAGCAGGAAGTCATCCATAAGCAATGGTACAGCGACAGGACAGCATGAGGATGAGGGTAATGGTGAACAGGTGCCCCTCCTCCCTTTTGGGTGCAGGAGTCTCAACTTTGTGATTTAAATCCAGCTTTTGTTACTTTGTTCATGGGTCTTTTTCAGAAAAGAGGGGATTTGCTTTGGTTTATTGATTAATGTATTTGCTAAAATAGCTTTTGAATAAGTTTGAATATCTTCAGGCAGGGCATATCCATGCCGATTTACTACAGTCCCAAACTATCATTTCTATGATCTGCCCACACTTAATGTCCATCTGAGATAAATCTGGGGTACAGGGTCTGCAGAGAGAATCAGAGGGTGATGTATCTGTGAAACCAATGGAGTAGAAGTTGAATAATATGTGGACAAACTTGTACTTCACCCTGACATCAAGGCAGAGCCATTAAAGATTTGGCAACTACATTTGGAATAAATTATCTTCTATGGTCAATATTTATGAGGCCCTTGCCTGAGCAGAGTCTCATTCCATAAAGAATAAACCCCCATATCCTGGATATCCAGTGACAGGTGAGTATGGGCAACCTCGTGGAGAACAGATCCAAGAAGCTTCCTGATGCAACAATAAGACCATGGATACGAGGTATTTTCAACAAAGCACTGGATTTTCCAAGAGCAATTTTGGGCTCTGGTTTAGTCACTTGGGTTAAGTGATGTATTAGAGCTCTAAGGCCTTAACATTCAAATGTAAGTGGTTGGTGCTTCTGCAAAATTCAGGGCAGAGAAAGAAAGAGAAAGGAATGCATTTCTATGGTAACCAGTGCCCTTCCGATACTGAACAGCAAGATCATCTGCCACTTTAGTCAGAAAAAAATGGGCCCCTGCATCAAGTTAATCTTTAATTTAGAAATAATCACATTCTTTCATTTATTCTCTTCTTCATCCATTCAACAAACACCTGTTGATGGTCTTCTGCACACTGGGTATTGTTCTGGGTGCCGGAAGAGTAACAGAGATGATAGGGCAGATAAATTCCAACATAGTTCTTAGATACAATACAGGAGTGGGCATCACTGAGCAGGGGGGGATGAGTGCTCAATTCAGGATGTGGTACATAGAACACCCCTGAAAAATAACTACCCTCAGTATTAGGTAAAAGGAGGAAGGAATGTCAAGCCTCAGGAGTGTGATCATTTTCTGTTGGATGACTAAAGGAACATTTGGAAAAGTGGGATCATGGAAGTGTGTTGGCATATGGATTGGAGAGGTAAGACAAAGGAGGGGAAGAGGCAGAAGAACAAATGCTTATAGAGATGAACACAACCCGAATGTGTCTAGAATATGATGTATATGAAGAGAAGCAGAAATGGTAGCTGCAGTCTAGAATGAACGACACAAAGGCTAACTCAAAGTATGAGCAACGGAGACCAACTGATTATTCTGCGTGGGAATGACACACAACGTCCTATAGAACACGACAGACTGACTTCCTGACACTCAGCAGTTACCTTACTCTCTCTTCAGTTTTATCATCTGTAAAACGAGAAGAGGGTAGAGATGACTTCCGAAGGATGATCAAATATGTCACTCTGTAGGAATTTTAACTTGGTGTCAGAGCATGGGAAGCCTAGAAGGCAGAAACACAGAGGACATCTGAAGAATTAGGAAGCCATGTAGGTGCTGTAAAATAAAGATAAAAATTGATGTGACAAAAATAGAACAGTGGGAATGGAAAGGAAGAAAAGAAAACAAGACTGCAAGATATAATGATTTCAGCATGGGTGACGGGAGAGGGGGAGTCCCAAGCTGAAGTCACAGGAAGAATAGATGGGTCATTAGTAGAACTAGTGAAGACAAGACAAATTAGGTTTGAGATTGGCATGAACATACGTTTAAGAGAAAGAGAGAGAAGAGAGAGAAACTGAGTTGAGAGTATGGAGCTATGAGTAGTCAAGGAGAATCTGGATAAACAGCTATGGTTTCTTCTAGATTCTACCAAGGGAAGCAATTCAATTCAACTGTGTAGAGACGGTATTAGATCATAACTGCATATTCTCTTTTAAAATTGGAAGAGATAAGAAAGGAAAATACAGCCTCACATGTAATAACCTTAAAATGCAGTTGAGAAAAATGCCAAATCCGTGTTTCTATATAAAGCAAGATAAGATCTGCGTCTGTTGCCTTCCTACTCTGTGCTCATTTTCCGGTAACCCTGAACTTCCCCAGGACCACTTGTCCTCCAGCTAGTTGATAAGATTTGGGTGGGACTATTCCTCACTCTCACCTGGGTAGGGTTGGCACGTGAGCTGAGCCTAAGCCAACCGCAGTGGCCCTGGTGATCAGTCTAGGGGTGGGCATGTAGCACTTGAGGAGCAACTGGAGCCAATCCCAAAACTCTGCTAAAGGAGCCCTCTTTCCACTAGGGTTATGAGAGTCTAGGACAAAAGCCTGGAGTTGCTAGCAGCCATCTTGCTACACTGAGCGTAGCTTCCTGAGAACAAAGATGAAGTCAGAAATAAAGCAGAGCTCAAAGATGCAGGGAAAGAGAGCATGGCTGGCATGGGCGGAGCTCTCTGACTCAATCACGCTGGAAGCCGGGCCTTCCCTTGAACATCACAGCTACTTAACCCATCAATTCCCCTTTGCTTATGCCAGTTCGAGATGGGATTTTCATCACCTCCAGCTGAAATATTCCTTACTATATACAACCTCTAACCACAGGGAACACTGCATCACACAGAAACTAAGTCTGCAGAGAGGCATGTGTTCTCTAGGTTACGGTAGCAGTGAATACTTCACACAAAAGGCCAGTTCTTGGAGGTTGGTTCATTGTGCTTTGGCTAATGACATTTTTATAGGGCACTGCAGGGAATATAATAAATGACCTCAGTGCAGCTCGTGCTAATCAGGGACATCATGATTTCATGTAGGAAACAGCTGCGTGCCAAACTTGACAATGGCGAGAACAAAGCTTAAGGAGATGAAAAGGGGAACCTCACAGAGAAGGATTCATCCTGGTGAGACAACTGAAATTTAGGAGAACTGTGTGTTTTTTTTTTTTTAATGCAGCATTTATTGAGCAACATTCTATGTGCTAGAACTTCTCACATGTACTAAGTAGTTCTATTCTCAAAAGCAACAGTAATAATAATAATAAAAGCCACAAAGCCCATGGCTGCTTCCTCCATTTCTTTCTGTGAAACTAGGCATTCTACAAGTCCATGCTTTAACCATTAAACTATACCACCTAGCAACCTCTGTTGCCTGGCTGATCCAACCAGACTTTGTGGTTAATTGATGCTCTTCCCTACCTCTGCATCTGCAAAAACTCTTTTTTGGGGGGGGGGTGATTTCAAAAGCCCTTTTATTAAGTCATTTTTAAACAAAACCAAAAAAAGTTTACAAAAGAAAAAAAGACACAGAAAAAGAATAACTTGCTTCATCCGTCCCCAAAAGAGAAAAACTAAAGGGGACAATGCCAACATGCTCAACAATAAAGGGTTCTTTTCCTTGTTCTTTAACGCAAAATACAAGCAAAGGACACACATACTTAAAACAGAGCCAAGGAACAGACATGCAGTCCTGGAAACTCCTCAATAAAAGAAAACAGGAGTTTGTTTTTTCTTTGTCTACGCAGATACATACTGAGACTGGGATACAGTCTGAGCAGGAAGAGTAAAACAGAAGAACCTGCTTAAATGTATTTAATTGTCCATGGACTGAGACCCAGGCATCCCTTAATACTGCAATGGTGCTGGATATATGTGATCAGATACCAGAGGGTTGGGCATCCTTGCAATACCTTAACAGTACTGAAATCTGCAGCATGGTACTAAGGAAGTTAAAGTTTGAATATAACCATTTTATTTAAAAGTTTTTTTTTTAATTTAAATGAAATGGGGTTGAAGTGAAGATGATTTTGCTGACCATGTTCGTGAATTGTAGATCAACATGCATTGGTAGACTTGTGTGATGGTCTTTTGTGATACTTAATTTTTTCAGAGACTCTTTATTTGCCTGAAACCAGTTGGAAGTGGGGAACTACCTTCCTATTGTTTGACTATCTCTAGGAGCCCTGTGAATCAGTTAAAGAGGACTGCCCACTCAAGGTAGGGCCTTTCTGCCATTGCCACCGGGACCACCACCAGGACTCCCCAACCCTGCCCCAGGCTACACACACCCCAACAGTACAACCATTTCATTCAGAGACCAGCAGAAGTCGCAGATGGCTAACTCAAAAAAAAAAAAAAATCCCCTTCAACAACAGATAACCTTGATAATTATCCAGAAGTGGCAGAAAAAAAAATACTATTAACAAAAGAGAACAAGCAAAGCTTAATCTTTAAATGAGACGGAATGGAGTTTCTAGTACTGCGTCAAAGTCATTGTTAAAAACTCTGTCCTCCAAATGAGAACGCTGCTTTCCTGATTCCAAGAGTCAGATCAGTTCAAACACATCTCTCCGTGGAGGCAGTTTTCAAGATTAATAATGGTGTACATGTTGTTTTAGGAAATTTTTTTTCCCCTGCAACTCAAAATAATATTTATTTTGTGAGCCTTGAGCAGGCCAGCTATCCATTTCCAACAGACATGCTGAGTGGGGAGAAAAAGCAACTTTTGCCAGGGATGGCAAGAAATTGGAGTGGTAGACTGGTGTACCACTGATTGCAGTCAGGGTCCACCTTCCAGACAACAAGATAGAGCCCTCAGCAGCTTTTATCTTTTATGATAATAATTTATATTATTGTGAGGGAGCACAAAAAAATGATCACTATTTGCAGAAATAGTTACAGTAATAAGTGACAGCTTTTTCTTGTTATTCAGCAGTTAGACTACAGATACGGTACTAAGTTTATTTAGCTTTACCATTTCTGCAGTGCTGTTTCAGCTTTTTAAAAAATCCTGTAATATGTTCTTCTTATAAAATATGCATGTAATATTTATAATAAGAAAGCTATGACATAAATGTAAGTTATGAGGTATAATAAAGCCAATGCCTGTGATCTTACTACCAAATAAGAAGTAGAACCTCACCTATTCCATTGAAACTATCGTGTGTTCCCCCTGAAACCCAAAGGTACGCACTCACCAGAACCGGAGTTTTATCGTCCCTTTGATTTTAAAAATAATTCTACACCGTAAGAATATAACACTAAACACAATATTGCTAGGCAGTGTTTCTTTCTGAAATTTAAAAATGGAATCAGACTGTATAAAGCCTCCTTTGATGGGATTTTTTTCCACCCAGGATATTTTTTCAAGATCTATCCATATCATTCAATGTAGTTTTAGTTTGCTAATTTTCATGGCTGAATAATATTCCACGGTGTCAGTATAACATAATCCATTCATCCACTTGCCTATTAATGGATATTTTAGTTACTTCCAGCTTTTTTGCCATAATAAGAAATTGTGTATGAACGTTCATGCATGTGCATCCAGACAAGCATTTCCCCAGGGTTTACACCAAGAATCAATTGTTCAGTTGTAGGATTTGCACTTAGTTGGTATCAAAGGTACTGCCAGCCCATTTTCCAAAGTGGTTGCTCAAATTTAAACTGCTACCCAGGATGTGCTAGGAATGCCATTGAACCTCAACCTCCCTCATACTTGAAATGATGAAGTGTCTTAATTTTGCTAGTCTGTTGGGTATTAAATGCTATCATACTGTCATCTTAATTAGCATTGCACCAATTACTAATAAGGCTAAGCATTTCTGTTCATGTTTATTTTCCATTAGTGTATCCTCTTAAATGTTACACCTTTTCATTTATTTTGGCAACAGTTTTGTTAATCTGCCTATGGTTCACTTATAAATTTGTAATATTTCTTTATATAAAATAGATCCTTATCCTTTGATTAGAGATATGTTTTACAAATATCTTCTCCAAGTCTGTGGCTTATATTTTCACACACCATTTTTGGTATGTTGTAATGAAAAACAATTCTTCATTATTATGAACTTTAATTAATATAACTTGAATGTATTCATTTTATGGTTAGCATTTTTGGGGTCTTAATTAAGAAATCATTTCTTATCATAAAGTGTAAAATACAGCTTCCAGAATTTTCTTCTTGAAGGTTATTAACTTTCATTCACATTTAATTCTTACGTTCATCTGGAATTTTACTTTTATGTATGTTAATTCAGGCCCAAATGTATCTCCTTCCTATGCATAAACAATTGTCTCCACATAGTCATTACACAGTCCATCCCATGCCAACTGTTCTGTTGTGCTAACTTGGGCGTGACTGAGCTGCCATATTTTTGTATGCATCTTTTCTCAGCTCTCAATTCTGTACTCACTTGTCAATTGGCCGTGTGTGTGTGTGTGTGTGTGTGTGTGTACAAATTGAACAGAGGTACAGAATAAAACTATAACTTTTGACATCTGTTAAGTTCTCCACCCCAGCCCAACTTCACATACTTTATTCCCCCTCGAGGTGAAGCTGCCTTATTCTCAGGTAGTTGCTGTATTCTATGTTTTAGAAAATCTGCTTGGTAAGTTCCTACAAGCATATGTTTTTTTAAATTGAATTCTATTAAAACAGAGCAACTTGCAGAGAACTGACATTTGTCTGCTATTGAGGCTTCTAGTAAGTATGCAAGGTGTATGTTTCCATGTAGTTTAGTTTCCATTAATGTATTTTTTTTTAAGTTTTACAGTTTTCTCCATAAAGGTCTCACACAACTATATTCTTGTTGGAAAGTAAAACAAGATACACCATGCAGATTATGTTTTTAATTATGTTTTCTAACTCATTATTGCTGAGGAATAAAAATTCATTTGATATTGCTAAGCTCTACTAAGTTTAATAAATCGTCTGTAGTTCCATTTGAGTCTTTGAATCACATAAGGTGACTTTTTTTTTCTTATCTTTATGATGGTTAAGATTTCCAGTGCAACACTGATTCAGAACTATAGGAGTGGATATCTTTGTCTTACTCGTAATTTTAAAAGAAATGCTTTTAATATTTCACAATGTAAAATAATGTTCATTGTGTTATCTCATTGATAATCTTTATCAGGTTAAAGAAGCATTCATCTTCTCACTTACTAAGGGGTTTTTGTTTGTTTTGTTTCTTGTTTTCATTGTGTGAATCACTGATGGGTGTTGAATTCTATTCAAGAATTTTTATGAATCAATTGAGATGGTAATGTAGTTTTTCTCCTTAAACCTTAAATAGAGTGAATTTCAGTTTTAGATTTTACTAACAATAAACACTCTAACATTCTATAAATAAACCAAAGTTTATCTTAATATATTTCCTTCTGCATACACTGCTGGATGCAATTTATCCCACTGCATCTTCACATTATGGAGCAGGTGTTTCACAGCCTCTTTACAGAGTGCCCCTTGGTAGTGATGTGACCAAGGGTAAAGGCAGAACTTGACCTCAGGCCTATCTGGCTCCAGATTCCAAGGTTTTAATCATCTGCCGCAGCTCTCTGAATGCTTTGACGTTAACAACTCATGAGAATGCCTCAACATACAACACTTTCATAGTGTTCACTAGTCTAGTTTTTTGCTCTTGAGACAGTAAGACCCAACAGGTTAATTTAATTCCACTCGACTGGCGGGCCTTGCAAGTCAGACTTGTAGATGTGTATGTGTACGAAGGGAGGGAAAGATGATTGAACTGCTGGCATTAACATGCTCCAAGACCAGAGGGAAAGGATGTAAATGAAGACTAAAATGTCCACTAGGTCTATCAGATGGAATGACTAGACGGTTACCAGGTTACTGTCTTAATGAGATGGGAGGACCTCCTCATCCCCTTCCCATCTAGATTTATGAATCTATCAAATCCATTTACCCAAGCCCACCTCCGCTTAATTTCACACTTCCTCGTCAGAACATTTACCATTGTCAATCATTCAGTACTTAACTTCCGATTGAATGAATATTCACTGGAGAAACTGGCAAGCTCTCACCAAACCATCCAAAGTCCAAAAGTCCATTCAGATTTCCTCTTAAGCATGGTTTTCCTTCACTTTGAACATGTGTGTTTTCTCAGACTACTCCAGTTTCTCCATATCCTTTTCTCAATTCAGTCACTATAACCAAACACCACAGAGAACTCTGACCTGGGGAGAACCTAGGTCTAGGGAGGCAAAAGTCTTGGGAAACTCAAGAATAGGTGTCATGAGGCTCCATCCCCCTCTGTGCTGTTAAAAGCCTAACCACATTTAAGAGATCAAGTTCTACACATAATGTTAGGCTGGAGACCCACAGTACTGGCTAGAGCCTCTGCTCTGGAACTTAGCTTCTCTCAAATATCACTGTCCTGATGAGACTCCCTTGACCATCCTAAGTTGCAACTCTCCCATCCTGGCTCTCCCTTTTCTTTCTTGTGATATTCTCCTTGCAGTATTTATGACAATAATTAACAACATATGCTATTGTTAGACCAAATCTAATAATAGCCAACCGCAGTGGACCCTTGAATAATGCAGATCTGAACTGCCCACATCCACTTTTATGCAGATATTTTTCAATAGGAAATAGTACAGGACTATGTGGTCAGTGGTTGGTTGAATCCATGGAGACAGAGGAACCATAGATACAGAAGGCTGACTATACATTATACACGGATTAACACCCACATTGTTCAAGGGTCCGCTGTACATCAGTGGTCGGCCAACTATATAACTATATAACAATAAATGTTATAACATTTTATTTTTAATTTGATATACATGGCAAGTTTCATGATGGGAGAAATTTTTGTCTTGTTTTTGTTTGTTTGTTTCTTAATGTACCCAAGATGCCTAGAGCAGTGCCATGGACATAGTCAGTGTGCCATGAAAATTGACGGAAAGAAGAAACTGGAATGGAGGGAGGTAAGGAGAGGAAGCCGGCCTCAGTCTCTCACTGCACAACCTGGATTGGGACATGTCGATCACTGTTGTTGGTCATCAGAGCAGTGTCCTTACTCCTAAAATGTGGAGACAAAGGATCTCAGCAAAGATACGCATAGAGTTTCCCAGAGACGGAACCAGCAGGAATGGCCATTTAAAGATATAAGAATTATGTTAGCCTTAAAACATCATCAAAAGAAAGCAGGAGAAAGGAATGCACTACTGATACGCATAACGACGTGAAGGACTCTGAGAGTCTGTGTGCTCAGTGGAAGAAGCCAGGCACACAAAAGAAGTACGTATTATATGACCCCATTTGTGTAACATGCGAACTAATCTACGGTGATAAAAATCAGAGTAGTGTTGGCCTGAGGTCAGAAGCAGCAGGAGGAATGGATGGTAAAGAGGCACGAGAAATCTCTGGTGGAGGTGATGGAAATGTTCTGCATCTTGGAAGTGGTTTACAAGAGCTTAGGACTGTGAGACCTCATTGAACTGTGTACTTTAAATGAATGTGGTTTCCTGTACATAAATTATTTTTCAATAAAGTTGATTGAGAAAAAAAATACCATGACTGGCACAGAAAGAGGCAGATGGATCTTTAAGCTCAGTCTCCTATTCAAAGAACAACACCGATCAGACTGTTGTCCAGCCATCAGGCCGGGCATCAAGAGCATGCAACGTCAACTCAGAAGTGTGTTGAATTTCTCTCACTTGCCCTTCCCCTTTTTCCAGCCATCACTCCTCCTCCTGAAATGAAGAAATCCTATAACAGCATCTCATGCATGTACCAGCTCCGCTCACCCATCTCAGTAACTGCGTGGCCACACTGGGTGCTGTTTGTGCTATTTGTCACTACACAAGGTTTAGCCAACACTACGTCGGGGCCAAGGCAGCCAACACCCCCAGCGTCTCCCTGGAGACTCTCACCTTGCTCCTTGCCTCCCCTTCCTGTTCTGTTCTCTTAGAAGTGTTTAAACATCAGAAAAGTACCACAAAAAGAAAAAAAAATACAAAGTGTACTTCCAATAGAAAGATTTTTCATTTAAATGCACTTTATTGTGTGATGTATTCCTTTAATTAAAGTGTGTGTCTGGGTGCATTGGTTGCTATTACAGTGCAATCCCTCATGTTTATTGAATGCAAGAGTAGCTGGGGCAATGCAGTGGAAACTCACACATTAGCTGGAGTGCAACTTAAAGCGATAGCTCCCTGATCTTCTGAGCTTTTAAGAGGTAGGTAATCTTCAGGGTTAGTGGCCCAGGGTGATGAGATGCCCTCTGTCGATTTGAATAGATCTCTTCTGGAAAAAAAACAATGTTTGTTTCCAAAAGCCTTGTTTGGCTCATCTTGTTGTCTCACTCAGACTGCATCCTTCACCACTACAAGAAACAAAGAACCAGGCAGAGGAAGAGTATATGCTAGAAAGTTTCCACCACCTTCAAAGGGGTTTCGGGAAGTGGAATTATGAACATTACTTGCTGGTGTACAAAGAACTCCTTTTAAAGGGCTTGTGAAGTGTCATTATCTCCCATACGGACTTAAGGACTAAGAGGCAGAGGATGAATGAGGTACCCAAGTTGCACAGAAAACAGCAGAGATGTGTTAGGTCCATGCCTCTGACTTCAAGTCCAGTGCTCACTTCACCACCACAGAGCTGGTCATAAGGGCTCTGTTCTGATGCTGCCATGAGCTATGACCCACTTTGGAACAAATCCTGGAACCTCTCTGGGTTATGGTCTCTTCCTCTGTAAACAGAGGGGATGTTTCAACATCCCCTTAATTCTTTAAGTCCAATAGTCTCTTCAATATTCTTTCACAAACTGAGAAATAGGAAACCAAAGGAAAAGGGGTTTCATTTCATGATCATCGGGAGGGGTGGTTAGTTTTCTTCCTAACAGGGCTCTGTTCTACCATGGGAAAAAAAAAATAAAGAAAGCTAGTATTTCCTTCAGTATCCCTCCGGGTTTTTTCTCCAACATACTGAGAAAAATGTCATCATAAAAATATCAGATTTTTAAAAACGAATTATTAGTCAATGACTCCAGTGGATCAACCGTTTTCATTTCCTCATGATCTCTGCCAGGCCTCCCAACACACACCTGTGCACCTCCATCATCCTGATACATATCCCATTGCCATTTGCACCAGGAAGGAGATCTAGCCTGCTGTTCTTCTTCTGGGCAAATACTGGACCTCCTGAATACTTTGCCTCTCCATCTGGATTGCGAGGTTCTGGAGGGCCGAAATCCTAAGTAACACAGCGTTGGATGTGCCTTGGCATTTATGGTTGACCGCTGGTAGCACTAAAATCCTTAATGGACATTTATAGTATGTTCCTCTGCTTCTTGAATTTGTCCTTCCACAATTAAAGCTCTGCTTTCTTTTCCAAATACTCCTAATAAAATTATTTTCTCATTTTTGGCTCTGGCACTCACTAGCTCTTAGTAACAGAGGCAAATCACATACTTCTCTATGACCTGTTTTTAATTCAATTTCCTAATTTAAAAATAATAACAACTTGCCAGGTTATTGTGTGACAAAAAAAAAGTACACAGAAGCACTTAGCACAATATCTAGTGTATAGTAGTAGGTGCTCAGTAAATATATGTTAGATCTGAGAATATACAACACATGGGTATATGTTTATAGTTCCCCTTAGAGTTCAAGGAAAGAGAGAAGGAAAAAAGAAACTGTGCAGTCAAAACTTGATCCAATTCTACCTTCTCAAAATGACTTAGCATTGTTCTGTCAGCAACATTTAATAGGATGGACAGCATCTTCTAAAAACACGCTCACTATAAAGTATCTTGCCACAAGCTCTTCTGATGACTCAAATGCAACAAAAACCACAATTGAGGTACCAAAGAATCGTTTAAAGTCACATCAGAGGGATAGATGCACCCAGAATGGTGTTAACAGCCTTCAGATTCAGCCAGGTTTAAACATACTTCCTTGATCAGGACTGTTGATGGGAGAAGGAAATCCCATCCTGGGCAATTTCTACTAGACACCAGAGGAACACAGACCTTTGTCCAAAAACTGATTACTGAGTATTTACTATGTGCTCGGTGCTAGAGATTCACAAAAGAAAAGACCAGGTGCCATCTCCACTGTACTCCTGTCTGTGCAAAAGCAGGGTGGTTATAATATGAAGTGGTAGATGCTAATATCGAGATGTGGTCTGTGCAAAAACTGACTGAACAGAATGGAACCTGAGACTGCCTGGTAGAGATCAAAAAGGCTTCTCAGAGGTACTTACGCTGCATGAGAATTTGCTAAACAGAAACCAAACTATGTAACCAATATTATGTTTTGCGAGCGATTTTTCCATTCTTTCTTCCCCATTTCTCTCCAGCTACACAATTTCTTTTTCTGATCTTTTTAGGCCAACCTCAAGTCTCTCCTTCTCTGGGTCACAGGCAGTCATCCCAGCCCAGAGAGACTTCTTCCCTGGAAGAGGATCTCCACACTTCCGGACTTCCAGCTGTTACCCTGATTTCAAATGGACGTCCTTCTGCCTTCTGAGTTCTTTGAGTTCAAGGCCCCTGCCTGGGGTTACTCACCATTTTATGTCCAGCACAAAGAACCCTGCCTGGTACCTAGTAAGTACTTCTATAAATAGACAACCAATGAACAATCCTTCCAACAATTGCTCATATCATGAACACATCTTGTGCCTTGAATTTTTTGGCTCAGGAGATTCGGTCTGCAATCATGGCCCTGAGAGTCCGGCAGGTGGTTTTGAATCCAGCTTCTGCCACTTCACTCACAAACTGGAGCCCAAACGCTCATTTCGGGAAAGTTACTTCTACTCTCCAGGCCTCCATTTCTTCATCTGTGTTTCTTTCTTTCTTTGGAGGCCTGGCAGGCATAGGTGTAGCAATGATGCTTTTCTAACAGCGTTATAAAAATTCAAAGAGATTCCCAATGCCAGATTTTGATCCAGTGTCTGGAACACAACTATTAATACTCCTGGCGTTGCCTGGTATTGTTAATTACTGCTGTGTGTGTGTGTGTGTGTTTCACCTCAAATAGACTACAAAGACCCTTGAGAATAGAAATTATTTCTCAGTATCTCTTGTAGCACCCAACCCAAGCCTGCACAGATTCTTATAAATATCAATTAACCAACTGGTTAAAGAGCCCAACCGCTAGTTAGGACTTCAGGATGAATGGGAACCGCCAGTGCTAGACTGGAGTAACTTCTCTTTCTTCCTTGGGGAGTGAGCTTTCAAGGATGAGTCCTCACTAGAGTGAGGGTCTTGTGCTAGGATTTTCTCACGCTCAGTCATTCAGTAGGTCAACAGGTAAGTTCTAAGGCACCTGCCAGGCCTTGTTCGAGGTACTGAAGATGCAGCCTGGGATCACAGAGACCAAGTCCCTGCCTTCCTAGAGCTTCAGTTCTAGTAGGGGTGACGGACAGACTACCCAAGAATGAACATGCTGGATGGTGGAAACTTGCGATAAAGAAAACATGGAGCAGGATAAACGGTGTTGGAATGGGTCAGAAAGAAGGGTGGTGGGGGAAGACATTTTTTAAAAGATGGGATTTGGGCAGAAACTTGAAGGCAGTGAGACCCCAAGCCAAGTTAACACCTTGCATTCCAAACAGAGTGTGAGGGCAGAGGACTAAGACAGGGCTGTGCTTGGCAACGGGAAGCCTGGGCGGCAGGGGCGCCTTGTGCGTGCGCATGTTGGGCAGCAGTGGGAGGTGAGCCCAGAGCAGGAAGAGGACGGGCAGACCCAGGAAGAGTGCATTTGACTTTGCGAGCCATGGAAGAGACTTAGGGCTTTATTCTGAATGAGATGGGACCTACTGGAGATTTTTTTAAATGTATTCTTTGTTGAAGCAACGTTGGCTTATAACATTGTATATGTTTCATGTGTACAACATTATTATCTCTACTTGTTAGTTTCCATCCGTCACATTACAGTTTGATTCCCTTTACCCATTTCTGCTCCCCACCCACCCACCCACCTCTACCCTTTCACCTCTGGTAACTACTATTCTATTTCCTGTATCTACACGTTTACTTTTGTTTGGTTGGGTGTGTTCATTTATTTTGTTGGTTGGTTTGTTTATATTCCATATATGAGTGAAATCATATGGTATTTGTCTTTCTCCCTCTGACTTACTTCACTTAGCATAATACCTTCAAGGTCCTTCCATGTTGTCATGAATGGCAAGACTTCACCTTTTTATAGCTAAGGAGTATTCCATATTGATATGTATACCACATCTTCTTTTTCCATTCATCCATTGATGGGCACTTAGGTTGTTTTCATATCTTGATTATTGTAAATAATGATGTGATGAACACAGGGGTGTAGATATCTTTTTGAATTAGTGTTTTCATAGTCTTTGGAGATTTTTAATGGGGGATGGCATAACACATTTTAGCAGATCATTTTAGCTGCTTTATGGAGAGTCTATGGTAGGTGGACAAGAGAGGAAGAGGCTGTTACAATAATCCAGGTGAGGGAGAGATGACGGCAGCACAGACCAGCCTGGAGCCATGGAGGAGCGGATGAGGTGTGTTGGGATTCTACATGAGCTTTAAAAATAGAGCCAAGATGATTTGCTTAGGGGTCGATGGTAGAGTGTGAAATAGGGAGAAGAGCCAAGACTCCCAAATATTTTCCCTGAAAAACTGGAAGAACGAAACTGTGAGAAGAGCAGATTTGTGAAGGGGAATGAAACCAGGCATTTAATCTTAGAATGAAACATCTGGTATATTTATGAGATATCCACATTGAGAAGCCAAGAGGGCAGCTGGAGATGAACAAGTCTGGGAGGCAGAGGAGAGATCTGGGCTAACGAGTAGGACAAATAAATGGTATTTAAAACCACGAGCCTGGATGAGATCATGAAGAGAATGAGTGAGGGCAGAGATGGGAAGAGGTCCAAGAATTGTGTCCAACGGCTCTTTAATATTTGGAGAGGTCAGAAAGAGGAGGCAGAACCATGAAAGCCTTCTGAGAAGGAACAGCCAGTGAGGGACGAGACACACAGAGAACAGTGGTCCATCTTACATCTAATTCTCCTCTTCCTCCTCTTCCTTTTCTTCCTTCTCCTGCTGAACATTTTGGACTGGCACTGCTGAATAGCTTCCACCCATCTTCGAAATCTCAGTCTTTGTACTAATTTCTCCGACAGGACTTCCCTGACTCCCAGTATAAACTTTCCCCTACTTATCACATCACATTGGTCTTCGCCTTCTTAACATTTTGGGTATGAACCTGTGCATGTATTTCTTTACTATACGTGACAAGTTATATCATTCTGTGTTTGTTTACATGTATACCACCATGAACATCTACCTTTAACTGGACTTTGGCTACCTACATGCAAGAGCTCTATCTAATCCCATTCACCCCAGGGCGCAATTGTTGAATTAATGCAAGAATGAACACCAGGCTCTGCACTGGGCATCCTATGTTCATTACCTAATTTTAATTTAATAGCAATAGAATTAGACCCACTTTACAGACATGAAAACTGAGGATGAGGAAGTGGTCAAAGGCCATGTCGCTAAGAAGCAACTACAGCAGGATTAAAAAGAAAACCCAAGCTGATCTAATTCAAAGCAGATACCCTTTCCATGTTGTCCCTACATATTAAATATTTGATGCTGGTCTGTCTAGAAAGCATCTGATTATGGATAGTTGAAGAAGCTGGGAGACTCGATAAGCTTGAACCTCACATTCCTAGCATACTCCCCCACCCCTCCCCACTTACTTACTCATTACCTCACACTCACACTCCACAGCTGTCCACATCTGTCTAAGCCAAATATTCTCCATTTGTCCTCACTCCGCAGCTGTTTTCTGCCCCTCTGGCCTGTTCTCTGCCCCACAGGGCTCACCCATGTGGACAGCATCGGCCCACCTGGCTTCCTCACTTTCCAGACGGATTCAGCCAAAAGAACTCACAGGCATGAGTTTAGTTGTCAGGTGAGAAGACAGAGAGGTTAGGATTTGTCTTTCCACTTCCTTCCTGCCTGCCGGGGCCCCACATCTGTGGCAGGGAGGCCCTCGTATGATTTCAGCTGTTGGGTGCTGCCCTAGACCACTTCAGCTTGCTCCAGGAATTGATGGAGTGCTTGCCCCCTTTGGGCTTTGGGCCTAACAGCTTCCTGCTGCTGCTTCCTAATGCTGCTGGTCTCTCGGTGCTTTGCCGTGCGGTGCTGCTTTCCTCAACCCTGAACATCCCACTGAAACAGTCCCTTCACTCAGTTCTACTGGAATTCTAGCTCAGGCCAACCTTCTCCCCCAGGCCTGGACCCTGGCTTGTACAAGGGCAAAGCGTTTCCCCTCTGGGCGCCAGCTTGCTCTGGTCCCAGCCCCTTCTGTCTTGTGCAGAGCCCAGGCTGTCAGGCAGACCGCTGCCCTGTGCCTGCTCTGATTTTACAGCCATCCACAATCCCATAAAAATCAATGGAACCAAAACCCAGAGAATCTTTATCACACCTGAGAAATTTCCCAAAACTGCCCTGAAATTGGCCTGGCTCTCCTGTGATAAAACTTAAAGGAGGAGCTGGGGGAGGGGGTGAAAAGAAAGAAAGAAGACGGTTTGACATCCAGGTGTAAATGAGTGGTAATTCAGGTCTTTTCCGTGACTAGACGAGAAATGAAGAGCCCAGCCTGGGCTGTCTGAAGGTAAAGATAACGCCGCGTGCACCCACACTTCGGAGGGCTGCACGGTTTGCATAAACATTTTCCAAACCCCAGTTCCCAGGCGCTCGGGAGGGAGCCCAAGGCATCAATCAGAGACTGGTCAGGAGGAAAAGTGAGGGGAGACAGGCACCCACGTGAAGCTCCTGCCTCCACACATCCGTGCTAGGACGCTGGGTGAGCACAATTGATGACGACGCGGTGTGTACAGTTTATGTAAACATAGTAAACACCTCGCTCCGCATGTTTATCTGACATTAAGTGATTAGCCAGTTGCATGAGCTAATATTCATACGACTTGCAATTGTGCAATGCAAATGAGGCCCCATTCATCATGGGATCGGACAATTTGGAAAAGGAAACCGCGTCCGGGGACATTCCCATCCAACCCCCACATGTTCTAGACGATGAAACTAAAGCAGAGAAAGGGAATGGTGTGTCCAAGGCGAGGCAGAGCAAGGGGGGAACGGCCTCTGTCTCCAGTAAGTCCTTTTCCTGCCGTATTGGGCTATTTTCCACTCACAGGGAGAACAAGGTACCCACCTCCCCCAAATTCTTTCTTTTAATTTATTTTATTTACTTATTTTTAATTCTTATCTTCTATTGAAGTGTCGTCAATTTACAATGTTAGATTCAGGTGTCCAGCAATGCAATTCAGTTTTATATATACAAAGACCTACATATATATATATATATCTTTTTCAGTTTCTTTTCCATTATGGCTCATTAGAAGAAACTGAATATACTTCCCTGTGCTATACAGTAGGTCCTTGTTGTTTATCTGTTTTATATATAGGAATGAGTCCCAGATTCTCTTAAAGAGAATAAAATTAGAGTTATTCTAAGTTACCTGAAGGCCAGAATGATCATAACTAACATCTTGTCAGCTCCCACTCTATGCCAGGCAGGTGCTAGGATCTCTGTGGAGTAAATCAGTGAATCTCCCAACGTCGCTGAGATTGAAGCCCTTACTAGGAATGATAATAAAGACCGCAAGCTCTGATTCCAGACCCTGGGTTCACACCCAGCTCTGTTAAAGGGCTGCCGGACGTTTTAGTTCCTATTTCTATGATAACAGCATTTATCCCACAGAGTGGTTGCAAGATTAATTAATAATCAAATAAAGCAGTTACCATGGTGTCTGAAACATACTGAGTGCTCTGTAAGATGTTCCCGATTTTGTTGTCAATTATGTTCCATATTTTGCAGATAAGAGAAGAAAGAGACTTTTTTTTTTTAAATGTGCTCAAAAACACACATACACTCATAGCTGCTAAAGGACAGAGCCAGGGTCCATCCCAGGCCTTCGGACTCCGGAGCGAGCCTTCCCCCTCATGGATGCCGCCCAACAGAACTTTCGGCAATGGCGGAAACGGTCTACAGCTGTGCTGCCCAATACGCTGGGTACCAGCTGCACGTGGCTACTGAGCACTTGCAATGTGGCTAGTGCAGTGCAGAGTGGGGTTCTGTATCTTATTTATTTATAATTCATTTAATTTATAGCCCCACGTGGCTGTCGGTTACTGTATTGGACGGCTCACCTCATCACGACCTTATTCGTTTTGTAGTCCTCATGCCCCAGCTCCATACCTGATACACAGTAGGTGCTCTGCTCACTCTTGAGGATATGAGCCCTTACTCCCATCTGGCTGATGTTACTGCCTTCACGAGCCTGTCCTCAATCAAGGGTTATGCAGCTAAGAGGAACTCACCAATGTCTGAAAATGAACGAATAAACAAACAAGCTGCCACCTCACTAGGGTGCAAACCCACCCCACGTGAAGCAGGGGGAGTCTCCTGGTCTCCCCTCCTTTACCATGAAGCAGACCCCTTCCCCAGCCTGCATCCTTCTAGCTTTTGTCTGCTCTTCAGGAGAGACAAGGGGGCCAAACTCAGAGGCCATAAAGTCCTGAATCACCTGAGGATACACCTCAGTGTCTGGGAGAGGATGTGGAACATGCTGATCCCTCATTTTGATTCTGGAAGCTACTCCCCGCCCCATCCCCATGCCCAGGGAAATGTCAAAAACCACCTGAAACAGATCCCACTCTGGGACCTGGAGAATTCCAGTGCCTCGCTGTGGAGATCTGACCCGTCTCTGTCTGAATCCCAATTCTGTCATTTCTAGCTCTGGAACCTTGGGCTCTAAAATCCGAGTTGCCTTATCTTTAAAATGGAAACAACAGGGCCATTCTCCAAAGGACTGAAAGAGACAGAGTATGAAGAGCTTAGCACAATGCCCCAAATGTTGTTTCTGTTCTAAAAAATGTTCTGCGTCTCCCTGCAAGACTAGCGTCACCGCAACCACCCCCGCTAATTGGCCTGTCACTAACCCATCCTTCCTTTCAGTTTTTTCCCCGTAGGGGGTTTCTACAGGCAACTTTTCAAAGAAAAAGGGTATTCAAAGGGTGAACATAAAGCTGGACCTGGTCCCATATATTTGCATAAATTTTTCAAATGGGAAGTGCAATTTCAAGGAAAATTTCGGGTAATCACCATCACCATCAAAAAGTACTTAAGTGCCTATTAAGTGAGTGGTGCTGAGGGAAGAGAACAGGACAGCACAGACACTGCCCTCCAGGCACACTTCAAAAACTCACTTAGACACTATCTGTTCTTTTCAGAACCCAGCCAAACCCAGTGATTTTCCTAGCCCTTACCCCTCCGACAGCATTTGATTCTTGTTGAAACCTTGAACCTCTCTCCTTCCCTATATTCCATGACAGTGTTCATTTCTGAGTTTCTTCCTGCTTCCAGGAACAGTCTTCCTTTGGCTCCTTTGCTGACTGCTGTTTATCTGTGTTCTGCCAATTACTGGCTGTGTGACCTCTGAAAACTTACCTAACCATCCTGAATCTTGGTATTGTCTATAAAATCCAACTAATGATACCTACTTCATAAGGTTGGTTTGAAGATTATGGGGAAAATTGGATGGGACCCCATCTCTTCACAAACCTTTTGACATGATAGATAAAATAAAAGTCAAAACCTTAAATAGTTTCCAAGCGTGGAAGTAAATTTCCATGGATCAAAATCAAACTGAGAACTCAGAACCAAAGTGGTAATCAGGGGCTGACTTCATCATGATCCATAGTGTTTTGTGAACTAAATGTAGGCTCTGGAAACTGAGGGGTGGATTCTAACATGTATACAAGGAAAAGGAAAGTCTTTATGCCCTACAAGGTAAATAGCTAGGGACTGTCCATATATAAGTTTGAAGTGTTATTGGACATGACACAGAGCCTTGAAATAGGTAAGCCACTAACTGGGCAAACAACAACACATTGCCTTCTAATCAGAACCTTGGCTTAGGGTGATGTGGGAACAGCCATCCAAAAGAAAACAAAATCCCAGGCTAGCTATTGCTATGGGTCTGGAGTTTATTCACGTGACCTCCATGATGTATATGTATATTCCCACCCATACTCCTAGGTCTCAAACAGAAGCAACTGCAAAACCACCCTGGGGGATATTTTACAATCCAGGGATCCCTGAAAGAATGCAAAACAGACAACCCCATGTGAAGATGAGTTAAAACTTTAAAAACATGTACATAACCACCCCCCTCAACACACACACAACACACACACACACCACTCTGAGGTTTGAAATCATTGCAATTACTGGATGAATTATAAAAAGGCTAGAGTATTAAAATTAGCACAATGCTTAGTATATATTTGGTACTCAATAGTTCTGATCTTCCTCTCTCTTTTCTTCTATACCCTAAATAGTGCTTCCAAAGTCCTGCCGTTGTCTCTGTGTGTAGGGTATTTATTTTTAGTTTTGCTATATTTTATTCATCCATTCATTTAAAAAGGAGCACATGACCAGGGCTGAGGTTTAAGAAGACTGCCCTTTAGGCCACCACCATATTGATCATATATCACTACAAAAAAAAAAAAAAAAAAGGAATACAAGAATTCAAGGCAATAATGGAGGTCCAGGGACCAAGCAAGAACCAGGCAGTTCTAGGGAAAGGTAATCCATCTGCCTTCCACAAGAGGGCGGCCAAGTGGTAAAAAGGTGTGAGAGAAGGAGTTAGTGGGATGGAGTTAGTGGATGGAGCCACTGAGGAATCGCCAGCTCTACTTACGGACTCCAATGGCTGGATCCATGACTTGGACTCAAAGCTTAGGAGCATAAAGCACTCTTCCAAACTTTCTGTGAGTGCTTAAAAAGCCAACAGGTGGACACTGGAGCATGAACCCTCCTGCCTCCCCTTTACACAACAGGGCTATAGGTCAGGGATTTCAGAAGTTATTTCATGAAACAGAGATGTTCATCCTGGAGCAGATGAGAGCAATAGGACAGGTACTAAAGCCATGTCACCTATGTGAAGGGTTTTCCTATGAAGAGAGAGGGGACTTGTGAGCTTCAGGAAACAGAGTGTTTTTGAATGAGGTAGTGCAAAAAGAGAAACTATTTCCAATCAGTAGAAGATGAAAGCAAGTAGATTTTATTTTGATGTGGTAAGTCCTTAGCCAATAGTTAGAATTATCCAAAACCAGAATTGGCTGCTTTGAAGAACTGAGCAGCCTGAAACTGGAAGCGTGTAAACAGAAGCTATGTGGCTGCTGTCAGAGCTAATATACAAAGGGTTTGGGTGTTAAACCAAAGACCCTTCCAGCTCACGGATTCTATAAGAATGGATTAAGAAGATTAAAAAAAATAAAGAGAGAAGGTTCAAAGCAGCAGTAAGCACAACTACAAAAATATTTTCCAGTGAGAAAACATAAAATAAATTCCATACCTGGAAGTATTATTAAAAACAAAAAGAATTTAATGAAATGAATGATAATAAGTGTATTTTTAACCTCCCTCCTTTCCCAGTTTCATAACAGAGTGTGAGGACTTAGATACACACAGGCAATCCAAAGGAACACCACCAAGTGACACTGGCACAACTGAAATGCTAAAAATGCCATAGTTCATGTGTTGTCATCACGTTCCTCCTCCGTGTATATTTCCATGATAAAGAGAAAGAGCTGGATAATTTGAACACTCCTGTCTTCAACTCTGTAATTAGAAGACATGGGCCCTGATGCACTGCAAATGGAGTCAGAATCCCAGCTTGTGACTTAATGAGCGAAGACAGCCCAGTCACAGACGTCCATACTCAGTATTAATCAAGAGCCGATGATTTCCTGTTGGGAAAGCGTCCTCAATGATATACGGTCCTATCAGCCAACTATTACCCAGCGGGCCTCCTTTGCCTGAGACCTCTGGCCTTTCTAGCTTTGAGTCTGGGCAACTAGGCATTAAAGAGACCGAAGGCCCAAAGAATTGTAGGAGGTAACTTCACCCAAGAGAAAATATCCCTTGAAGTCCTAGAGAAGTTAAAATTCAAGGTAGCGAAAGAAGAAATTTTAAAAAGTACAAAACAAGCAAACAGACAAAACAAAACAAAACAAAACAAAACCCTGCCCTGAAGGAAAAGGAAATCTGAGTCAGCTCAGCCAGTCAGAGACTAAATCATAAGAAAATCAGTGTCATCTGCTCAGCTGTGGGGCCTGAGAGAAGGCAGAGCTGGCTTATGCCGAGCAGAGATCTCACACTGAAGTGGGACTTAGCACAGCTAAGAGTCCTTTTTAGAACATGCCTATGCCCTTACCAGCATAATTCTCATTCTTAGAAAGTGAACTCAGTTCAGAGATGCTAAGCCATCCCCTCCAGGTAACACATCTGAGAAAAGGAGAAGCATAGAATTACAAATCCAGGCCTTCTGAGCCCAAGTCCAGTTCTCTCCGGAGCCTATCACTCTACATGAAGAAGGTCTGCTTTCAGCCGTGTTTTAACGATGAGATGTCCCCTAAAGTATTTCCCTAACTGAGCCTATTTCCATAACTGGCCTGTTGCCAAGTACGTATTGAACACTAAGTACCCCAATAGGTTCCTTTCTTTGGTGAAATCCCCCTCATCCTTCAGGGTCCAGCTAACTCCCTCTCCCAATATCCTCTAGGGGCCAAAGACCCTCCCTTGCCAGTGGTCTCAGACAGTCACTAGCTTCAAAGGTTCCCAAAGTCTCAGACCAAGGGAAACAGAGTCGGGGATAAAAGCTCACACCTTAAATTCTGAAACAAGTTGGAAGTCCACAGGAAGTTGGTGGAAAGCAAAACTGAAGATTATCTTTAGGTTTTGAATAGTTTGTTTATGATAAAGAAATGACTTACTCAAATAGCCTTTGTTATTTCAACATGGACAGTCCCCATCCTCTAAATGATGTATGTTAACAAGAAAAGAAATAATTTCCAATCTTTGCATAATAAAGCACCAACTCCATAGACTAACCCAAAGGGCCCCATTGACTGACCTCAGACTAATTTCCTGGCTCCTCCCCATCACACTTTCTGTGCTTCAGACAAACTAAACCACTTACCAATCTCAGCTATATCCCCCTTTCCCCACCTTCACAAGTTCACGTAGACTTTTTGCACTGCCTCGAATACCTTCCCCATGTGCTTATCTGATCCTCTTTCTAGGAACCACCCCCTGCAAAAAGCCAAATTTTTCATCTTCCAAACACTGTGCCTGGATCTCCCTCCACTGAACTCCTACAATATTTACTTTTACTTCTTCAGTGGGATGTGAGGGTAGAAGTATGTGTTTACTTGACATTTCTAAGTGACATTTTAGCAGTAAGTATATTTTTCCTGTTAAGTCTTGTCTCTCAAAATCCCTCTATGACTTCAAAACATTAGGTAATTTTCATACTTCTCTGAGTTCCATTTTACAAGTGAAGAGTTACAGTACAGAGAATTCAGTCACAGAGAACCAGAGTATGGCCAAGCTTGGTAAACACTCTACATGCAGTTGAGAAGAATGCGTATTCTGCTTTGTTGGATGAAATATTTTATCAATGTCAGTTAGATCAAGTCAGCTGATTGTGTCGTTCAAATCTTCTACATCTTTACTGATTTTTCTTTCTGCTTGTTCTATAAACTACCAACAAAGAACCAAAAACTGAATACCATTTTTAAAATGGTATTTTAAAATCATATTTATGAAATGCTTAGTGGTAAATCTGATAAAAGAGGTGCAAGATCTATCAACAAAAACTAGAAAACGTTACTGAGTTAAATTAAAGAAAACTCAAATAAATAAAAACTAATGTGCTCATGACTCAGAAGACTCAATATTTGTAAAATAAAAATTCTCCTCAAATTGATCCATAGACTTTATATAGTCTTAATAAAAATTCCAGGACCCTTTTTTTTGGAAGGTAGAAATTGACAAGTTGATTTTAAAATTCATATAGAAATGCAAAGTACCTGAATGAACAATACAACTTTGATAAAGAAGGACAATTCTAACAGACTTGCTCCCTGACTTGAAGACATTATAAAACTATAATAATCAAGACATTGTGGCATTGGTTTTAAGACAGTCAAACAAATGGGACAGAATAGAGTCCAGAAATAGACCTGAATGGATATGGACAACTGAATTTTGACAAAAGTACAAGGGCAATTCAAATGGAAAAAGAATGGTCTTTCCAATAAATGGTATTGGAACAATTTGGCTCCCATATGCAACAATAATGAACTTTGATGCATACATCACACCATAAACAAATTTAATTCAAAATAGATCATTGGTCTAAACTTTATAAAACATCTAGAAAAGAGCAGAAGAGAAAATCTTTGTGACCTTGCCTTAGGCAAAGTTGTCATAGATATGACTCCAAAAGCATGAGCCAGAAATAAACAACTGAAAAATTACACTTCATCAAAATTATGAGCTTCTCTTCACCGAAAGACACTGTTAAGAGAATTTAAAGACAAGCTATGATATGGGAGAAAAATATCTGCAAGTCATATATCTGATAAAGGACTTTTCTCCAGAATATAGAAGGATTCTTAACACTCAATAATAAGATACAAACAACCAAATTTTTAAATGGGCAAAATATTTTCTCAGAGACACCAAATAAATATAAATAGCAAATCAAATAAAAATATGAATAGCAAATAAGCACATGAAAAGATGTTCAGAACATCCTTAGTCACTAAAAGAATGGAAATTAAAATCACAACGAGGTACCACTACACGCCTATTAGAATGGTTAACATTATTTTTTAAAAAAACTAACTATAGCAAATAAAACTACATCAAACTAAAAAGCTTTTGTACAGCAAAACTATCAATAAAACAAAAAGGCAGCCTACTAAATGGGAGAAGATATTCACAATGACATATCCTATAAGGAATTAATGCCCAAAACATACAAAAAACACAACCCAACATCAAAAAACCACAAATCATCTGATGAAAAAATAGGCAGAGAACCTGATCATGCATTTCTCCAAAGAAGACATACAAGGGGCCAGGAAAAGATGCTCAACATCACTAGTTAGAGAACTGCAAGTCAAACTTACAAGAAACCACCTCAGCTGTCAGAAAGCCTGTCAGCAAAAAGACAGCAAATAACAAGTGCTGGCACAGGAGAGGGAACCTTGCACACTGCTGGAAGGACTGAACACTGATGCAACCACTATGAAAAACAGTATGGAGCTTCCTCAAACAACTAAGACTAGAACTGCCATATGATCCAGCTATTTCACTTCCAGGTATTTACTCAAAGAAAACAAAGACACTAATTTGAAAAGATACATGCAGTCCAGTGTTCACTGCAGCATTATTTGCCATAGTCAAGATGTGGAAGCAACTTTACTGTCCACTGATAGACATTTGGATAATGAAGATGTGGTATATGTATACACTGGGATATTTCTCAGCCATAAAAAAAAAAAAAAGAAATCTTGCCATTTGCAACCATACGGATTGATCTAGAGGGGTTTATGCTAAGTGAAATAAGTCAGAAAGAGACAGATAAATATCATAGTTTCATTCATATATAAAATCTAAAACACAAGACAAACGAAACAAAACAAAAGCAGGTTCATAGATAATACAGAGAACAAATGAGTGGTTGACAGAAAGGAGGAGGCTGGAGGTAGGCAAAGTAATTAAAGGGATTAAGAGGTACAAAGCTCCAGTCATGCAGTAAATAAGTCACAAGGATATGATACCCAGCATAAGGAATATGGTCAACAATATTATAATAACTTTGTATGGTAACAGATGGTTACTCAACTTATCATGGTGATCATTTCCTAGTGTATGCAAAGTCAAACCCTTGTGTAGCACACCTGAAAGTAACATAACATTGTATGTCAACTATATTTCAGTAAAATGAATGAATTAACTAATTAATTAAAAACTAACCATAACAAGTGTTAATGAGGATGTGGAACAACTGTAACTCTCATGCAGTGCTGGTGGAAATCCGACATGGCACAACCACTTTGGAAAACAATTTGGCATTTTCTCAAAAATTTGAAGCTGTATCTACCATATAACCCAGTCATTCCACTATTAAGCATTTGTTCAAGAGAAATAAAAGCATATATCTATACAAAAACTTGTGCAGGCATGGTCATAGCAGCTTTATTTGTAATAGCCAAAACCTAGATTAATCCATCAATAGGTGACTAGGTAAGCCAGTTTTACTATATCCATGCAATGAAACACTGTACCTCCAAAAAGTAATGAACTATTGATACATCCAGCAACATGGATGAATCTCAAAATACTGTAAGAGACGAAAGCCACACAAAAACAGAGTACATTTCTTTTATATAAAAGTCTAGAGAATGCAAACTAATCTATAGTCTCTGTCAGCAAACCCCTGACTGTGAATGCTGTGAAGGATGAAGAAGGTGGGAGGAAGGAATTACGGAGGAGCATAGAGGGTGATGGATACGCTGATTTTCTTGACTCTTGTTATGAATGCATGGGTGTATTAATGTTAAAACTTATCAAATTGGTACACTTTAATGTGAGCAGTTATGGAACACTGATTATACCATAAATACAATAAAGTTGTTTATGACAATCTTAAGGCAACTCGTAGAGTAATCTTAGTTTTATTTTACATAATGTTTATAAGCACTTAAAAAAGTTTAACTCCAAGAGAATGAATACCTTAACTCTTCAATACACATATCTTCAAGAGATAACTCTTCAAATGTTGCATCAGACATTTGGAAGCTACGTCAGACCTTCTCCCTAAATATGCTCTCATAACAATCTAAGGCTCTGTTTTGTCACGTCCGGTATGTTCCATAAACACCTTCGGGGCAATCAATTTTGCAGTACAACTAATTAGCCATAAAACAATTTTGCTAGAAAAGATAAGATAACTAGTGGGCAGTTTGGTTTCAACTTGTTGACAATTTAGTTTCATTTCACCGTTGACGCACTGCGTCTCCCACTTTCCCATTGTATAAATCTTAGGCCTTATAATGGTCTACACAGTGATGAATAGATATTGCAGTCTTTGAAATGGGATGATGACAACTCTCTATATAGGCCTGATAGAAAATACAGTGATAAGAAAACTTACAGGAAGTGTGAAACAAGCAGAGCCAGATTGCACACTCTGCTAGAGGATGATAAGAAAGCAGTCTGCAGACCCTTCAGTGAGCCCAGCCACTCTCCCACCCATCAGAACCAAAAGCTGACCAACCTACGGCAAATGTAAAAGAGGCAGCTAGTAACTCACAAACAGGCTTTGAGAGCTTTAATTATCGAGTCTTGGGCTGATTTAGATACAGCAGCTTGTTCCCTCATGTCATCTTTACCAAATTTATCACACAACATGAGAAGCTGGAGGCAAAAGACGAATCAAGCTCCTCCTATTCCCCAAAACAGAAACGGTTACATGGTTCCTGTTGAGTTTCAGTTTCCTGAAAATGGTGAAAATGTTTTGCTACTTGATAGCGGAGAACATGATGTAGACAGAATTTAGGTATTTGGCACAGAATCTGGCTTTGATGATTTGGTGCAATATAAGGACTGGGCATGTGATAAAACATTTGGATGAAGTTCAGATATGTAGTACCAGTTACACACGTTACGTGTATCGACAAGAATTAGCAGCGTCCCTCCTCGGCTTTACTTCCAGGGGAAGCTGAAGAGATTTACAGCAGATTTGTCAAGATCATGAGGAATTTATGTCCAACATTAGATCCTGAATCCTTAATGATCAACTTCGAGAAAGGAAGTATCATAGCTTTCTCTAAGACATGCTCAAATACGACCATGACCATTAACCTACACATATTCGAAATATATTCAAATACTTTTTGTATTTTCATTTTTCACAATAAAAATTTTTTTTACTTTGGTTTTTTTTTTCCATGTTTCATTGTGTTCTTTCTAATGTCCCTCTTTTATCTTATTTTCATTATTTTGTCTCTTACAGCAAAAGCTGTCTTCTGGCCAATTAGTTATGCAGCTGAACCATTCGCAGTAAAACTGCCTGTGGCAAAGATTCAATACCTAGAACCCAACTCCGTAGCCCTGTCACCGCTGCCATCAATTACTCATTTGATCAATGCTTCTTTCCACAACAGCAGAGATGGTATCAGTATCCTTCATTCTTGCATCCCGAGGTTCTGGTATGCAGTAAGTACTCAATAAGTGTTTGTTGAATAGAGACTCTTAGACCCAGTATCTGGGTACCAAAGATCAAATTGTTGACCCTTTCAATTAAATACCCTCGAAGCGAAGGGACAGGTTTGGCTCTCTCTGCTTTTTGCCATCTTCCCATTTATTTTATCCATATTCATTTGAGAAACAAATTCTGTCAAGACTTTAAAACATGAATCTATGTCACTCTGTTAAGCTCTAGTATCTGTCAGTAAGTTACTTGCGAGGAAAAAAGAGAAACTCTATGGCATGCTTTTCAGTTACTTTTAATGATTAAATTGTGGTACCTGTAATAGTGATTAAGTGGATAATATCAGATTTTACCTGATTATTAAACTGGCATTTTTAGCATCAAAAAGGGAAAGAGACATAAGCCTAAGGCTAGACAGATTCTATCAGGACTAATGACATACTAGTGACACTTGGAAGTTCCCTTCAGGGGCTGGAGCCTCTGGGCTAGAAGGTTCCAGAGACCATCCATGCCTGAGTTAAACACTGGAGGGAGCAGATTCCTTAGCCACCTTTCAGCATCTTATGAAAATATTCAAGTCCAATATTAGTACAACAATATTTGAAGAAAGAAAAGTTAATATTTCTTTTTCTTTTTTCTCCTCACTCATTCCCTAGCTGCCTATTCCGAAGCTTCTAGACTACAATCCCTGGTACTTCTACCAAGTGCTTCAAATTAAAAAGTCTCCATTTAAAAAGCCTTGTTTCAATCACTTACTCAGACAGCACTGCAGGCTGCTGCCTCTGGCACTCAGAGCAGCCAAGGGAGGCACAGGGCAAAATGTCAGAAAAGCAGCTAAAGCGAAGAGCAACCACAAAAGAAGGTCACTGTCCCCTGCATGCTGCACCTTGGTGGCGCCGCCTACCAGGGCCTCCCCTCTCCCAGTCAGCGTGTTTGAGAAACAGGCATCTCCTTTGTCGGGAAAGAAATGTGCTGTGGGCACAGCCATGGCCTCAGATACTTTCACAGGTAATCAGACCATCCGATCAATGGTGTCCGTGTGGCTCTCCCCACGGTCAGGGTTATCAGGCACCCCTCCCTCCTGTGACTTCCATGCAGTCACCAAGTCGGCTTCTCTATTCAAATCACTCTATAATTTGTCCCCTTTCTTTCCAACCCCACAATTATTACCTTAATTCAGATCTTCGTTATCTCTTGTCCAGGGACAATTTAAGATCTCTGGATGTCTTAAACACAGAAAAAACACTTTGGTCTCTCGACCTCTCATGCACTTAAAAATATGTAAAACCATAAAATAAAAAGTGTTCCAGTATACTGCAATGAATAGCTTTTTTTCTAGATTTTTCTTAAAAGTCGCAATAAATTTAGGTAAGTTTGCCTAGGGAAAGCTTTCTCTAGAAAGTCATTGAGTTTTGAAAGATAAAGAGGACTAGCTAGGTAAAGAAGGAGGAAAGGATAACCAGAAGGAAGTGCATGTGCCAGGTATTTTGATGTAAAACAAGAAGATACAGTTCCCTGCTGTATGGCTGAACAGAGGGTGTGGAGAAAGGGCTAGAAAATGAGAGCATCCAAACCATGATGGTCCACGTGCTGAGCTGACTCTATCTTCCAAGCTACGGGAAAGCCAATGACGAATTGTAAGAAGATATCTAACACATTCACGTAAATCAAACCTCTTTCTGTGAGGTTTCAAATGCAAAGAGTGGACCAGAATAAACAACCAGAAAACAAATTAAAGAAAACAAATCTAGCTTAGCCAAGCAAATAGCCATGATTCTCAAAAATAAGTTTCCAGCCGAGATTTCTTTCATACTGTGCCCCAGTGTTCTCTCCATGGCCTAGACACCATCTTTTCTCTTGGATGCTCTATGATTTCCTAACCTAACCCAGGGTCAAAGCCAAAGGCTAGTTTGAGACCTTCCTGAGCAGTCTCAGGGACTCTCACGAGGATCTGGTTTCTACCCCAGGGATAAGCCCCACCGTCACTTCCTTAACCTCCCACGCCACCCCCACAGCAAATCCTTCCTGGTGGCTGGTTCCATTTCGTTCGCCTCAGAAGCAGTCACGCTACACAGAGGAGATTCTTGCCCTCTCCTCACACAGGGCAGTAGAGCCCCAAAGGACAAGACTTTTGTCACTTAGCCATCTGGATGTGCATTTATGTTACAGGCTGAGTTGTGTCTCTCCAAATCCAAATGTTGACTCGTAACCCCCAGGACCTCAGAATGTGACTATATTTGGAAATAAGGTTTTTTAAAAAGTTAAGTTAAAACGAGGTCACTTAGGATGGGCCCTAAAGCAGTGTGTTACATATAAGAAGAGGAAATTGGCACACAGAAACACAGAGGGGGGACCTTGTGAAGGGACAGAGAGAACAGCCATCTATAAGCCCAGGAGAGAAGCCTCAGAAGAGACCAGCCCTGCTGACCCCTTGACCTCAGGCTCACACTTCTGGCACCGTGAGACCCTATGTCTCTGCTCTTTAAGCCATCCCGTCCGCGGTGCTCTGTTGTGGCAGACCTAGCAATATCGATGGGGAACACTTGTTTTTCTATCATAACTTCTCTTTGGAGGAGCTCTTCTTATTTCAGGATTGCATGGATGAGTGTCAAGAGGAGTCAAAAGTATGACGTAGGTGGCCTGTGTCTGGTTGTGTGGATGCCTAGGCTTCCAAGAAGCAGGTGCAGGTAAGTAGAGGACCTTGCCTGCCGTGGGACAGAAGGCCCACTGAAGCCAGGGGAAGGTCAGTGAGTGTGTTAGTTTCCTATGACCGCTGTAACCAATTATCACAAACTCAGTAGCTTAAGACAACATGAGTTTATTATTTTATAGCTCTGGAAGTCAGAAGTTGCACCTGAGTCTCATGGGGTTAAAATTAAGGTGTCAGCAGGACTGTCTTCCTTCTGGAGGCTTTGGAGGAGAACCCACTTCCTTGTCTCCTTCAGCTTCTAGAGGCTGCCTGCATCCTTGCCCCGTGGCCCCATCCTCACAGAGCATCATTTCAGCATCTGCTTCTCTTGTCCCATCTCCTTTCTTTTATTCTTCTGCTTCCCTCTTGTAAGAACGCGTGTGACTACACTGGGGACACCTGGCTAATACGGGATAATCTCTTCATCTCATGATCTTAACTGGAGCACATCTGCCAAGTCCCTCTTGCCCTTTAGGGAAAGGTATGCACAGGTCTGAGGATTCAGAGGTGGCCATCTTTCAGGGGAGGGAGCATCACTCAGTTTAAGACAGTGAAGAAAACCAGAGGGAGGCACAGCCCAGGAGGGACTGAGGAACAGAGAAATGTCAAAGGAGACTTGCTGGGTGAGAATGTATGTGCTGTGGCCTCTGTCCTTGACCCCAGGAATCTTCAGCTACCACAACCAAAATCCCAAAATGGTTGTTATAGTTGGTTAGAATTTCCCTAGGAACAGACACTGAGATGAGAATTAAGGGGTTTATTTGGGAGATGGTATAGGAGTAGAGAAATTACAGGCAGTAGAGGGCAGTCAATATAGAGTATGTTATAAAGCCAGCTAAGTCTCTGGGCAACTAGAGCTCAGTCCCACTGGGACATTCTGGGAAAAAAAGATCACATGCTTTGGGAGTTGTCCCACATGAGAAGCAAGAAGCAAGGGAACCAGGGTATCTATACACCAAACTTCACTGGTCATTGGCTGAGGGCTGCTCCCACATACTAATTCCCTGGCACTTCTGCAGAAGAGGGTAGAGGAGTCTCTAGAGGATCTGGAGAAAGCCCTCCAGCAAAGAAAGGCAAATCTTGCAATCAGAAGTCAGTGGGAGCACACCTCAGTGGAAATACCGAATGGATACGAGCCGAACACCAACAGTGTCTGGTAAAATTAGGTTTCTCATGGAAATCAGTGACATGGCCGAGCTTTGCATCCTCACTGATGTGTGGCTGAAACAGCCCATAAATACGAGGTAACAGCTGACATCTGGATTGCACAGAGAATACGCATCAACGGAAAGGGATTTCTGTGCTGGTCTTATATTTGATGTCTGTAAACCTGTCACTATTGCAACTCATGCTGCAGTCTCTTCCGCTGAGAAACCAGCCTTAAACTCTTTGCTAGCTGGCCCCCATTCAGGACTTCTATAGAGTCCCGTTTCCAGTATTTCCCTGGTCTGAAGCCAATTCCGCCCCCACCCCTACTCCCACCACACTTGGCTTAGACCTCAATCTGCACGGCTGCGCATCTCTCTTGCTCTTTTGAGTAGAAGAAAATAGATTGCAGAGAGTTTCCCTCCACCTACTACTTCCTCCCTTGATTAAAAAAAGAAAATTAAAAAAGAAATTACAAAAAAATCCCCAACTGTTATTTTCGCCTTCCATTTCACCGAGTCCTCAGCCCTTCCCCTCCGTTCCTAGCCATAAGTCAGGCATTTCTGGAGCTTGCATGTCCAAACGCACAAGGACAATATGCATGTAGTTTTAAGTAAGAAGTAAATGCTCTATAATTTAATTTTCTCCTCTCACATTAAACCTGCCATGCTTCGCATAATCGGAGTGATAAATGCAGAGTCAGACTTCATCTTCCTGACATTAATACCCATCAGTACTTCAAATGCAAACAATTGTGACATTCGACTTTATAAAAATTACCAAGTGCACCAACTCTGCTTAATTAAACCATTTAAAAGTTGCTTTTGTTACATTTAATGAATGATATATTATACTGCAATGAAACATGCAGCAATACAAATACTTCACAATGCTTCCAATTAAGACTCACTTCACTTATGCCAATTGACAACACAAGTGTTCCACACTTCATTCAGTTTGTGCATTTTAAATGAACTGGGTAGTGAGAAGGGTGCTTCTTTGCTAATGAGTTTTGTAATCAAGGCATCTATTTTAATTTCAAATTGCCTAGATTGGGGGAAATTGCTAGACTAAATGACTGGTACTAATTAGGATTATAAAAATATTCATCATGCCATGGAATTAACACGGGGGTCTGATTTTCCTACATTTGCATATTGCTTGAGTTTTGGGGGAAAAAATCTTGACAAATTGTCTTCTCTTTAGCAAATTGAACAAACACTATATCTGTTTTAGCCCTTCTTTTCATTTAAAGCATAATACATATTCATGGTTTGTAAATGAAGTTAAATGATTTCAACTTCCATCTTCATTACCATATTAAAGATGTTGTCTCCATAAGCTTCCTTAAAAAACTGCAGATTATAGTATTACCTATTTGAAAGGCAGACTTTTGTTTAATCTATATATTAACCCAAGCATTGGAACAAATGGATGGGGAAAGTAAGCAAAACTGGATGAAACCTGAAAAAAAAAACCCACAACTGCTTTGTTGTTTATTGTCTGCCTGAGGCAGAATTAATTAGTCCTATGACCAACCATCAGGAAGCAGTTTGATGGTTTTCCTTGTCAGTTCCCGCCTTGGCAAGTGTCATCAGCTGAGGGAGGAAGGCCGTTTTAGAGGCAACACTGGATGCATCTGAAGGTCAGGTCTCTGCCTGGCTGATTCTGCTGTCTCCCTAGCATAGTGTTCTGTGGGGCTAGGGGTCAGTGTAAAGTGGCCCATATGGAATCCTGCCCCCGGGTGGTGGAAAGTCCATCCATCTACCAGCAAGAGCGAGGCGTGGTGGTCATAGTGCGGGACCTATGCCAGGCCTAGAGAGCAGGCCAGGCCCCTCCCTGTCCAGGTGACCTTGAGCAAGTGGATATCGCCTTCAGGAGTCACACGCTCACCTGTTACTTGGAAATAAAAACATCCACTTTGCAGATTCCTATGAGAATTCAATATAATCATGTATATTAAAGCATCATCAGTCCCATACATGGGAGATATTTAAGGACACAGATCTCCATCTCCGAGAAGCACCTACGTGTTCAACACCGAGTAACATAATATGGGGAGGGTAAGAGTTACTAGGTGCAAACCTCTTCCTTTGTCTACACCTCTTGGCCCCAGAGTCATCTGATTCCATCACAGTTGTCAAATCAAATAACCAAATACTAATTCAATTTTAGGCTACAGCCACAAAATTCATCTGAAAAACTACCAGAATAAATCAGTTCCTTAACATCTATCTATTGTGGGTGCATCTAAACAAAAAAACCTACATCTGTTACTAAGTTGTCAATAATATGCATTGAGGTGACATCCGACAAGAACATTTTCTGCTTCTGAGAAAAAAAAATAATTCCTAGAGTTTCACAGTTCAAAAGGGACCTCAGTAAAAAGTAAAGCTAAAGAAAAGAGAAACCTCAGGCTTAATATATTCCTCGTTCAGGGAAATTTTCCTCTATGCCACATTGTCTCTTGAAAATGTATTTAAATAATGATTTGAAATGATTTTACCTAAAATTGACCTTATTCCCACCTAAAACCTTTTTCAAGATCACTGCCTTATAATTAGGACTGAACATAAGCTCTTCAATGTAGATTACTTTTTTTATAGATCTTTAATTATAAAAGTAATCTAATGAAATAATGTAAAATTTGGAAAACAAATGGTATTAAAAAAAACCACCTAAACATAATTCCATCATCTTAAGAGAACTCAGGGAATACTGAGTAATATTTCCTTCCATTTTTTAATTCTAATTTTTCTCTTTCCTTCATCTGATTTTACTTGTTGCATACTTGTATTCAAAGAGTACTACTTTATTTAATATGAATCATGTATTCATTTATGTATATAATGTATGTAAATGAGGTGCATGTTAAATAGGTATTAATATGTATCCATATTGCTACATGACCATCATGACCACCATCTTAATGGCTGCATAATATTCTGGCAAATGTATTTTCTGTGATATAAGGTCCCTTAGATGCTGGGCATTCAGTAAATGTCCATCCCGTTTTTCCTATTAGGAATGACTTTGATAAATATTATTATGCCTAAAGCCTCGTGGTATTATTCCACTGGTATAGTCTCAGAGGTGGAGTATCTGAATCACTGGCTCAAAGTAATGAATATTTGTATGTCTCCTGATAGACACTGCCAAGATGTTTTCCAGGAAGTAAAACTCATTTGCACAACCACAAATACAATTTGGAATAAGAGTTTCACCACAACTTTGCCAACACTGGGTATTTTCCTTATGGCATAGAAAGAAATAAAAATTTTAAAATGAAACCTCTTAAGTTAATTTTAAATGAGTATATTTTGAAAGTTTCTTTATGAATTCTCTGGATTAGTTAGACATACTGAACATCAATGAATCCTTGCCTTTGGTATAGACTAATTCTCTAAAGTTAATATTTTTAAAAGTCTCCTCTGTCACTTATCTCACTTGCTATCTTCCAAACTTTCCTCTGAGGAATTCACTTTGTGTCTATTTCTTCACCAGTTGAGCCAGCCATAAATAATCTGTATGAAATTAAAAATGACCCTACTGATAGTAGATCCACTAGGGGTAGAAGGTAACGACTGAAAAAGTGCATGAGGGGAATTCTGGGATGCCGGTCATGTTGTGTTTCTTGATCAGGGTGCTGGTTCCATAAATGTATTCAGTTTATGAAAATTGAGCTCATGATATGTGCACTTTTTTGTATGTATATTACACTTTAATTTAAAATGTTTAAAAACTGGCTTTGACTTTAAAAGGCTAGGTGCTGTCATACCAGGGTGATTGGTCAAGATGGAGGCAGAGAACGGAGGGAGAAGAGAAGGTGTGGGCAGGTCAGATCTACCAGATTCTAAGTCCAGAGAAGCTGGCAAAGGAAGGAATGAGCAGAAGTATTCCTGGGTCCAACTGAAAAACTGGACACCTAGGGTCAGAATTAGGCAAAGGGATCAGAGTTAGGGACACTGGGCAGCAGTGTGAGCACAAAGGACCAGTGCACGTGTGAAAACAAGGTCACTCCATACAGGAAGTGGTGGAGGAGCACAGAGAAGGTCGAGGGCAACCGGAGAAGGCTGCATTACTCCATCTCTCACCCACCTGGAGCCATAGTCACCTCCTTTACCAAAGTATCACCATGCCTGAATTTCTACCATGAGAGCATAACTGCTTCAGGAAAGATGGTGGTGGAAAATGGTACCCAAGTACCCTTCTTAATACATAGATATGCTGCATCTTCCATTAATTATTTTAGCAAAGGCTTGGGAAGACAAAGGCCATTGGATTCATACTTTTGCTGAAGGTTGTTCCCTTGAGCTAATATTCTTGTGGACAATGTTGCCGTGGCTGGAGATTCTTACTGCACCCCTCTCACTAAAGGCAAGTCAGTACTGTACACTAAACCAGTTGTGTCTTTCAGAACTCAGCTCAAATAGATTAATGCTAACATTTGAGTAACACAGTGTTCCTACCACCTCCTTCACACAAAATAGGGCGACTCTCACTCAGTCAGTTGTCTTTGTTTTCACCTTCAGGGATGTGGCCTTGTGGACACTGGTGTTTCTATGGAGATGGAGATAGCGCCTTCCTCTTGTACCGATGAGACATCTGTCAGAGCAGCGTGGGCTCGCCACAGGTGAGAGGGGCTACGGAGTTTTCCTTCTCTTAAATGATACACAAATGATTTCATAGGTATGGAAGAGGACCTAATGATAATGCAATGCTTTTCTTTAAATAAAAGGTATCCTTCAGTCCCACTCTTATTCTATGGGGAATACGCTTCAGCTACTATGGAAAGTGATTATCACCTGCTAATCCTGGAGGCTCTGAGTATAATTACATTTCTTTTCTTTTTTTAACTGACATTAAGTAGTTAGTTTACAATGCTGTGTCAATTTCTGGTGTGCAGCATAATGTTTCAGTCCATACATGCATATATTTGTTTTCACAGGCTTTTTCATGATAGGTTACTACAAGATACTGAATAGAGTTCCCTGGGCTAGACAGAAGAAACTTGTTGTTTATCTATTTTATGTGTATTAGTATCTGCAAATCTTGAACTCCCAATTTATTCCTTGCCACCCTCTTTCTAATCTGAGGGTTTATATGAGAACAGAAATGAAAGGACCAGCTTCATTTGTACCCCGCATTCCGGAAGTACAGGTATAAACTTCCTTTTGAATTTTCAGGCCCTCCATATGCCAGATACGCCCTAATTCCCCAGTGTCCTGCTCATGCTGTGGCAGCCCCAGGTAGGGTCCAATCAGATAAGCCTGCGTGGGACCACCACCATCTCCTCCGCCAGGGACCCTGTTTTGCCAGTGACCATGCCTAAAACTGCATCAGCTTCTTAACCAGCGTATCACTCCATCAGCTACTATTGAACTTGGTGGGTAGCCAGTGATCAAAAAACAAAACAAAACAAAAAACCCATAGCTGCACACCCACCTCCTTCCCAACTACCATAACAGTAACCCTTCGTTATGTGTGCTAGTATTTCAGAGAGTGGTTTTTACTTTGAAATTATGGGCAATTCTAGACTAGTCTAGCCCAGAAGCATCTGAAAAACAATAGTCTCAAATCCCACTGAGCTCCTCATCTCTGCTCGTCAAAGCCAGCTAGATTTGTGAGTTTCATTCTGTCAAGAAGATAATGATAGTAGAGGGCTGAGCACTTCCACGTCTCATGCAGAAAAATAGCCATTTTCAACTCTCCACCTCCGTGGAAGGCCCCCTGTGCCCAGATGTACGCATCTGTGAACACATGAGCATGTACCCATTTTTTTAAAAAACTATATTGTCTCTCGTCACAATGAGGGATGTTTAAACATTTAGCTTTCTACAGAGATGAGACCAGCACCTACCTTTCTAGGGGACTGCAATGTCCTCAAAATCTTTCCAAAAAGCCTCAATTTCAGTAAGATTATTGAGCTCTCCAGCTATTCCAAAACATCACAATGTGAACTGTTTCGGTCATCAGTGAGGAAACAGCCTAATGGAAGCAACAGAATCCTGTCTCTTAAAGAGCTGGTAAATACACAGCTCTCAAAAGATGCTCTAGAGCTTTGGTTCTGAGAGGAGAGGGGAGGAATAGCTTTTCTTTTATTATTTCCAATTTGGTCAACCATTACCTCTGACTTCCACTGTTTGTTTGTTGTTTTTTAATCTCAAAGATTCTTATAAAACATCTCCAAGATTCTTATACCCAAGAAAGTATTCTTATAATTGTTTTTATGAAGTAATGAGTCATTTAATATTCAAACGCAAGATGACAGGAGACTCTGTAAGGCAGAGGGGGAGCTGGACTAGGAGTAGCAGGAACTACAGGATGGCCAGAACAGGACCTAGTCAAAAGCCCAAGTCACACTGAGCAGGACACATCAGAAACTGGAGAGTCATGATCCTCCAACAGGGTCAAGTGCAAGGTGCATTTGCCCCTACCTCCATATCCCTTCACAGCTTTGGAAGCTGGAAAGCCTGGATCATTTTCACCCCTAACCTGTCCCTGATCAGTAGAAGGCAGCCGTGTCGCCCATCTGACTGACAACCTGCCATCCAGCATCTCAATTAACACATTATGTGCACCTCTCAATTTCCAGGTATAATTTTGTTCTATCCAGAAGGTATTTCCTTAATGCTCCAGCAGTGCCTTTACTGAATGAAGTCTCCAGGCAAGTCTCCTGCAGCTTTGGGGTAGCAATTTGGAAGGTAGAGCAATTGGATATTGTCCTTTTAAAATATCATTCAATTAGGTCTTTTGTAATACATACAACACAACGAGACAGCCTTACGGATTCTAAAGAAATTGCTAGTGCATTTCATCAAAGGCACAATAATGGAAACATCGATTCGCTCCTCACCACAAACATCTCCCTTCGATGCTGCAGTTACCTCCATGCTAGCACTTTTCATTTTCTCTAGTCGAAACCAGCGCCTCAACGCATGCACATCAGAGAAGGCTGCAGACTGAAATAAGACATCTGTCCATCAGTCTCAACCATCCTTGCATCTTCATTTGCTTTTCCATAGCATCCCTCACCTTGACTCTACACCAATAAATTATCCCCAAATAAAGATAAACTCTGCTGTACCCTGGATGACTGGGGCTAGGTGTTTTATACCATCTCTATAAATGTTGCCAGGGGCATTATTCACCTCCTCACACCATTTATTTAAAAGAGTGGCAGGGCACCAGCTAGAACTTTATGGGCCTAAAGAACATTCAGCCACTTTACACAGAAGATGTCAACAAGAAAGAGAACTTAAGGAACAATATGTCCGGAAATGTGCAGTGTGATTAGGAAAATCCATCAGCACACACTGTCACATTTCCAAATATCTGTACCAGGTGAAAAAGCCACCACGAAGTCCGAAAGTATCCTGAATGCATTGTATCCACAAGGGTACCTCACAAGCAATGCTGCAGACACTCAGTGCTGGGCACTCAGAGAAAAAGAATACTTCTGTGTACACACAAGGCATATTGCATCTGGTTTATCAACCTCTTGACATGAGACATCTGTTGCCTCTAACCTTGCCTGTTGCTGCATAAGTGAAAATGAAGTTTAAGAGTTCTGAGTTTCACAGCCTAAATGCCCATCGACAGATGACTGGATAAAGAAGATGTGGTATATTTATGCAATGGAATACTATTCAGCCATTAAAAAGGACACCATTTGCAGCAACATGGATGTCCCTGGAGAATGCTACTCTAAGTGAAGTAAGCCAGAAAGAGAAAGAAAAATACCATATGAAATCGCTCATATGTGGAATCTAAAAAAAGAAAAAGAAAAAGAAAAAGACAAATGAACATAAATATAAAACAGTAACAGACTCATAGACATAGAATACAAACTTGTGGTTGCCAGTGGGGAGGGGTGTGTGAAGGGACAGACTGGGAGTTCGAAATTTGTAGATACTGACAGGTATGTATAGAATAGACAAACAAGATTATAGTGTATAGCACAGGGAAATATATACAAGATTTTGTGGTAGCTCATGGTGAAAAAGAATGTGACAATGAATATATGTATGTTCATGTAAAACTGAAAAGCTGTGCTCTACACTGGAAATTGACACAACATTGTAAACTGACTATAAATCAATAAAATAAAATTTAAAAAATTAAAATTAAAAAAAAAAGAGTTCTCTGAGTTTCACCTAAATAAATGACTATACAGCCACTTAACATCCAAATGATTTTTCTCAATATATCTTCAAAGTTCCTGGCTATACTAAGCAGCTAAATTCACAGACTCTCTGACATTTGGCTAAGTCTTTCATACAATATCCACTTGATGCCATGAAAGAAATGTATTTGCCATGGCTTTTGCTCTGCAAATGTCATGTGGGTATCCTTAGGGGACTGCATTTAGCACCTGGCGCCCAACATGAGGCTCCACTAATGAGAGAGATAAAGGTTATGTTGAAACTATTGTTTAAAAGTGCTGACATCACACACATACATATACACACACACTCACATTTACAATTACATATTCAAATACATACTGTTTTAGAACTTAAAAGAGAGACCAGAGAGAAGAAGCTATTTCAACCAAGGTTATTCTGTAGACATCGCTATGCAAGATAGCTTTCGTAATTATCTATTTCCTTTCACTGATTGACTCCACAACGCGGTTACATAATAGTTTAGCATCAGGCATTGTACTAAGGTTCTGGAGAAAGCAGGAAATGCAAAGAAGCATAATCTAAAGTCTCTTCTCTGAAGTATAGGTGGATCAGCCGTAAAGGGCTCATTACCATAGCACCTCTGCATCCATCCACTAATTCATCTGGCTGGCAAATGTTAACTGAGCATTATTAAGTACCAGACACTGTCCTAGGAGCTGCTGCCACAACAGTGAGGAAAACCAGACACCGTCCTGCCTGCCTGGAGCTTGCAATCTAGTGAGGAATGCAGATGATCCCAAATTCACATCAGTGAACAGAAAACCTCACTGTGGCAGGTACTCAGAAGGGAAGGTGCACTGTGTTATGACAAAGAACATCACGGGGGATCTAACTTTGTCTGGGAGTTTAGGGAAGACGTCCTGTAGAAGTGACGTTGGATCTGAGAGCTGGTAGTGACAAGGTTTACTTTAGGGAAGAAGATCCCAGGACGAGGAAAGGGAGGGGGACTGCTGGGGTGAGGGGCTGAAAGACGGCCATTGGAAGGGAAGTAGTAACGGTCAGGAGAGAGAAAGAGGGACCAGACCAAGTAGGCACTAACAGAGCCTACTGAGGACTTTCGTCAGCTTTCTGTGGCTGATGAAAAAATGCTGAAGGAATTTGAGTAAAGGCTTGAAATCATAAGATGTACGTTTGGGAAATATATTGCTCAAATTATAATACGAACACACACTATAGGAAGCGTACAGATACCTCCTAGGTCCTTGACTTTTGCAACTAAATGGATACCATTAGGAAATACTGGAAGGGAACCCACTATGTTGGGGGAGATCAGGTGATCATCTTTGGAATAATGTTGAATCGGGAGTTTTCTGAAACATAGAGGAGACAAGATCAAACACAGCTGGATATGCGGATCTGAAGCTCAAAGAGGAGGACATATTGGGCCACTCTGTCTTGGATGTACTTTTAGAAAAATAACAAAAGGGCCACGTTTGAGGTTTCCCTTCCTTTGCTAAACTGAGAACAATGGGATATTCCAACTTAAGGCAGCATGCTGTGGTGGGACACGCCTGGTCAATGGGAACATAGTGTGATGGGATACGCCCAGACAATGAGAACATGGTGTGATGGGATACGCCTGGACAATGGGAACATGGTGTGATGGGACATGCCTGGACGGGCAGTCGGACATAAGCATCCAAGCTCTGGCTCCTCCAGCTACTAGCTGAGTGGGTGTGAGCAAGCACTTTAACTTTTCTGCACCTTTGTTTACGACAGTCTCCATAAAAGTATGATGAATACACATTTCCTACTTACAGCCCAGAGTGGTTTTAAAGATCAAACGAGTAAAAACATAGAGAAAACCATCTTAAACCTGTGCCATGATCAACAGCCTTGTCAATAAATGAAATACACCTGCTTGCATGTTTTGATATTAAAGAGGAGGAAGGAAGGTTAGTTGCGGCAGACATGATCAACTTGGCTGGAACGAGGAAATGTCGTGGAATCGCCACCAGCACTTGGATTGAGTAAGCAAGTGCTTTTCACCGGGCGGTACCTGGGGGACAAGATGTGAATGAAAGGAGTACAGGTTCACCTTTTGATCCAGGCTGTAGGCCAGCACCCAGTCCTCCTGCTTGGGATGAAAGAGCAGACTCTGGATGTAGAAGGTGAGCCGGTATTTCTGATAGGTCGCACCCTCGTCTGAGCTGATCAATATGCTGCTCTCTATTTCAGGATCACCAAGAAGCATGATCTGAAGAAAGCAGAGAGGAGAAAATACAGACGAGTTAGCAGGAGAGAACAAATACAAGGAATTAAGGCAGAAATACAAAGTCATCTGCACGTGTATATCACAGCACAGAAAGGGGCGTCTGGGCCTTTAGATGAAGCACTGGCATTTTTTCCCTGATTTAGTCCATCGTTGCAGAATTGAACTAAAAGACTGTGCGAGGTTAGGTCTGCATACAAATGAGGCCTCGTTTTTCTGACGTGCACCTCTTACATATTTTCATTTTTGATGCTTATACTCGTCCTGCTAAGTGCTGGAAGGATATTCTTATGGGCCACTGTTCCCTGACCTTGGGACCCTCAAGGGACCATCCTGGGACCATCTCTCTCCTCCTCTTCTGTCTGTCAGTTTCCCACATCACTCTCCCTCACACTCTTGCCCTGTTGCTCTTCAGTCATCAGACGGATCCCACTGTTTTCTCCTTCCTGAATTGTTTTAATGCTTTAATTGATTTAAGTTGTTGCCTGATCCATTTGTTCTAGATATTTTCCAAAGCCCATATCCCCAAAGGCCTTCAGGACAAACACCGACACTCAGGAAACTCTGTCATCCCCAAGCCAAACGGACAGAGTGATGCAGTGGAAAGGCGTCTGCATCAGGGGGAGCGGGGTCACATCTCAACCCTTCTCTGGGCATACCACCACCCTGGAACGTCTCTTAACCTCTAGAGGCCTCATTGTCCTCAACAATAACTGAGTCTGATGGCACCAGAACTGGCTTTGAGCACTTGGCCTAATGCGTATTCTTGACACGTGATAGCCAGGATTACCGTCTACCGTATTCAAAAGCCCCCTCCAGCCAGTGCAATTTGACTTCTACTTACAGGACCTCAGTGGTATTGGTTTCACTAGAGGTGTGAGAGACTTTCCAGTATTTAAATCCAACAGCCACTGAGACACGCAGACCTTTCCCTTAGTGCACCTCTAAGCTGTCTTTGTTACCACTGATAATTCCCTTCCTCTGGAAGCCTTCTCGCCCAGGGGCGTCCACGACATCATACTCATCTGGCTTTCCCGTCTCTTTGGAATAGTCAACTTTCTCTAATTATCCCTCTAATAAGACCATTCCTCAACCCTCAGTTTTGACCCTCTTCTCCTTTCCGTCACCACACTGTTCTTCAGTGACCTCTTCCTCTCTCAATTTTATTTATTTATTTTATTACCACTTACCACCTGTCTGGGGACAACTCACAAGTTAAATATGTCAATCTGAGGTCTCCTCCTCTCAATTTCAGACTTGAAAACTCAGCTGCCTGGTACCTTCTGTGTGAATCCTTCAAGCACAACATGCCCCGCTGTGTACCCCACTCATCCAAACCCTGCTCCTCCTGCAGGGCTGTTTGCTGGTTCAGTGAGTGCTTCCCGCAACCATTCCCATGAAACCAAAAGCCGGAGATTCACCCCTACCTCCACTTTTCCATTCACCTCCTATAATTAATTAGTTGCTAGGCTCTGTGAATTTTTCCCACTAATTAACTTTAAAATCAGGTCCATTCTCTCCCTTTCCACTGTGATGGCCTTAGACCAAAATGTGACCATCTCTGTACTGGATTCCTGTAAAACACCCGACTCAATCTCACAGCTTTAACCACGTCCCCTACAATCCACTTTGCACACCGTGGCCAGAATAATCATCCTATAATACAAATCTGATTCTCACATTCTTGTACTAAAAACCATTCAATGGTTTATCTCTGATCTTCCTAAATACTAAAATTCTGAAAATAGCCTGACATAATTTACCCTTTATGTATGTTTTGGGGTTTATTTGGCCTTTATCATCCAGCTCAACCCAAATTGTTTGAGTTCCTAATGTTTGCTGAGTGACTGAATGAGCCAATGGGCTTATTTCCTCTTATGTTTCCAGTCAGGCTGTACTGCCACCAGCTGTTAGAGCTACTTCTACACACGGTCTGCATCATGGCGCCCAGAGTACCAAGTAAAGCTCCCCCCTAAAAAAAGCTCTACACCTCATAAAACAAAACTATTGAATAGCAGGATTTTTAAAATGTTATCCATAGTATATATTAGCATTCTAAAGTAAGCTTTAAAACAAATTCAACACGTTTAACTGCTAAGATTCATAGTCCTTCTCCCCTTTTATTCTTTTACAGCTTCCAAGACAAGCTTACTTTCTTTTTCTCAAATATTTGCTTTGGCTTCATTGAAAGAAGTTATTACTAGCTATCAGCAAATTTTTGAGAAATGGATGCAGTATAATTTTTTTTTCATTCATGTGTGAATAATCTAGGGGAAAAGCTCTCAGATGGGCTATTCATAGACAGAATGGCTTTCTCCTCCCTTGGCACTGTGAAGGGTAGGGACCACAGGTTAAAGCACCCCTGCTGCCCTTGAAAAAACCTCAGAGGATGCACCCATGGTCCTTGTAGAGTCTGCGAGGACAAATATATTGGGAAAGAATGAGGCTTGCATAACCTCCCTCTCTTGCTCCCCGCCATGTACCAATGGGCTACATAACAGGCCATGAAATCATTTCTCCCCTGGTGCAGAGAAATTAAACTGCTTATTTTATGCAGGTATAAAGAAGCTTCATGCCTATGGTTTTAATTAGAAGATAAGACCAACATCATAAACGAACTTTATTTTATATACCATGAGTTACAATATAGTGAATAAGGGTTACCATCAAATATCTCATGCAAGGTAGTCTCTTCTTCCAGCCCTGTTTCTTCTTGCACACACACTGCATCCTTGCTTATACAAACACATCACTCGGCGCACAAAAGCTGCAGATATGTGTGCACACGTATGCATACACACACACCACTGTGGCACATATGTGCATGCACACATGCAGAAATGCATTGATATACACGGTGTATTGACATTGTGTGGCGGCCATAGGGATCTTTTGTTGGCAAGAGTACATTTTTATTGCAACCTTTCTCTGACACTCTCATCAGAAATCCTCTTCTATACTCTGATGGCACTGGCAATGTCTGTGTTCAATCCTAGTGTCTGAGAAAAATGGAAGGAGGAAAGGCAAAACCTACATGTGCTGGATTTCTAATCTGTGCTGGGAGCTTTACCGGATATTTTATTGAAACCTCAAACAAATTATGTGAAGTATCATTACTGGCATCTTATAGGTAAGGAAACTGAAACTCGGAGGAGGAAAGCAAAATGCCTAATGCCTCCTCTGATTGACCCCAGTGCCACCACATCCCGCCACATGTACACAGACCAGCACTTCTCTCTCTGGGCCTGGAAACCTTTGCACTTTGTTATCTTTATCAAGGGACACGTGGAAGTCAGAGAAGCAGGGCTTCATCCTTTTTTAAAGCATTTCCATTTCTACAAAATCCACACCAAAAATAATAATAATGAAAAAGCACCTTCAAGAAAGCCCCTTTCCTCCTCTGACTCATATCCACCTTTGGCCAAGAAGGCATGAAGAATTAAGTGAATACGAATCCAAAGGGGGAAACAGAATGTTAACATTCAGAATAATAGGAAGGAAAGAAAGAAGAAAAAAAAAGAAATAAAAGGAGGGGACCATAATATTAACATAAATAGAATAAGAAAGCAAAGCTTTGACAGAAGTTAAATCTCAAGGTAAAATACCTATATTGTGTGTTAATCTACGTAACTACTTCTATAACTACATTTAAAAAAATCATCTCATGTCCACCCAAATTTTTATTGTTAAGCAGAGATTTCAAAGGCAAATGCCTAAGAGGGCAAAGCAAGTAAATTAAGTGAGTGAGCAGATAAAGCAAATGCTAAGGACTGTGCCAAAATGAAAAGTACACATCTTTCTGTAAAATGTTTAACATGAAATTTTCACCAAAAAAAATTACACCCACATTAAATATGTCTGTGGACTAAATTTATAAAATAGGAACGTGACTATTGGTAAAGTTATGATAATTTGATCCTACAGACGCAAAGAAATTTACAACCCTTGCCTTTCAGTCTTCGATCCCAAATATATACAGTCAAGGACGATGCCTGTTTACATGTCAGCAAATTCTGCATTTACGTGATTTTAATGATAGGAACAGGTAAGAGTTCCCATGGGAGACTTTTGTTTTGTTTTGTTTTTCTTTGATTTTGCTTCATTTTGCTTTGATCCTTCATCCAGCTTGTCCTGACACTAGACCTACAGTGGGTGTATTCGTGTGCTGGAAGAGGAAAAGGGGGTCTTTCAAACACGGTGAAGCAGGGTTATTGATGCCATAGGCTGTGGGGGCAGGTGGCAAGTTCAAATCTTCAGTCTGCTACTTTATGTGTAAATGTGAGGATATTGCTCAATTTTTCCAACCAGTTAACTCATCTATGAAAAAAGCAGTTAATAATTGTATCTAACTTACCATGCTGTTGAGAGGATTAAATAAGATAATGATTAAAGAGCTTAGCACATGATCATAACTGCTAAATCAACACTAACTTTTATCTAGAAACCACCCAGGACAAGAGCACAACTAAAGTCAGAAGTGATGCCAAGCAGGTTGGAGATTTGGGGATTATTTGCCTCCCTTTTGGCTCCCATCACTCCTGAGTTTTGTAGATAAAAACCAAAGGGATGGGTGATAGGGATAAAGGGGAGATGCTCTTCAATGGGTATAAACTTTCAGGCAAGCAAGATGATCAAGTTCTAGAGACTTGCTGTACAACACTGTGCTTATAGTTAACAGCACTGCACTGCACAGCTGGAAGAGTATGATTAGAAGGTCGATCTCATATTATGTATCTTCTTGCTATTAAAAAAAACAAGAAAGGGTGGGGGAGAACAAGACTACAGTTTACACTTATTTTACATGCATTTTTACATTCCTGGCAACATATCAAGAAAAAAAACACTCTGTTAGCAAATATCAACACTGCCAAAATGAACACCAATCAGCAGGTAGTTGCAACTGCTCTTTGAATGACCACTCTCATCTCTTCAGTGGGAGGCTGCAGCCCATGAAGGAACAAAACACATTACTGCCTTAGGAGTGAGAACCTCACACAGCTGGTCTCTCCAGGTTTGGCTGTTCACTGTACACAAATCGTCTCTATCTCAAATTAGAGATGGACAAGTTTTAGAGTTTATCAACATACAGATGGTGCAATATCTTTTTTTTTTTACTCATAATTCTTTTTGCAAGTATCGAATTAAAAATGCACAACCTAAAAGGTGAGAGTTATGTTTCATTTGGCAGACTATCTGAGGACTTCAAGCCTGGGATACAGCTGCTCAGCTCACTCTAAGGGACTGCTCCAAAGAGGTAAAGGAGGAGCCAGGATATACAGGAGTTTTTGCAACAAAGACCAGGTGTCGGAATAGCAAAAGATTACTATTAAATAAAGAAAACCAGATATCTCAAGTTAAGGAATTCAGCACTTTTCTATGTACAGGAAGATACAAGAGTCTGGGCTCACTGAAATCATTCCTTTGACACACACCTTAGTTCTCTAGGGCCACTATCCTAAGCTTCTCATCCTGAGTGTCCTCAGGGGGCACCACTGGGGGTGGTGGGCACTCCGTTTCCATCCTGAGTTCCCGCAGGGCTCACCACTGGGGTGGCTGCAGTGTGATGGCTGGACGGCTGCAACATCCTTTGTTTACTGACACACACGGCAGGCAGTATTTTTCATTCACACAGGAAATTCCTGGGAAAGTTGAATAGTGGTCCTAATTTTAACGGTGGGTTGTAAATTGCAAGGAACACAGGTGGAAGTTGGGAATCAGGCAGGGGCTTTGCTTCAGCAACTTAGATTTAAAAGCTTATTTGTGTCTAAACCAGTCCAAATCGATACTGGACATGTCAAAATCCTCCCCAGAAACCTTTCCACTTTCCTGCTGCTGGGTGAGTCTTACAATATCCGAACTGTAAAATTAATGAATATGTTACTTTGATTCAATTGCTATCCTCTGTGTTTCTCCTGTGTGCAATCTATACAATGGGGTGAAAGCTAGAGTTTTCTCAGCCTTTCACTCAGCCAGAGAGCCCAGAAATGCAAAGGAAACAAATTGTAGTTTAACGCTTTGAAAATTGTCTCTGAATAAGAGTAAGTAGACATTCTCCTGAATAGAAAAGTTGAAATGCTATAATTTACTGTATAATTGAGTCCTAATGGGAGACTCTTAGCACAGTTAGTGCTCAGTAAGAAATAACAATAATATCAATACAAGCTCACAAAAAAAAATATAAGAGAGATTCCTTAGGCTGGCCCCTAAACCTACTGACATAATCGATATGTTGTTGAATATTGACTTACACACAAATAGAGCCTGTTACAGATAAGGCTCTTAATCACAATATAACAATATCCCAGCGTTCACTCCCCCACCCCTCCCATCTCTCTCTCTCTGTCTGTTTAACATCCCTTCTTATAGCTGAGGTTCACTGCTGGCAGGAAAAAGCGTTCCAGGGGATATTTAACAAGGCATGGAAACACTTTTTTTCTATTGAGTTATAATTAACACTCAACATTACATTAGTTTCAGGTGTACAACATGGTGATTCATATTTTTATACATTTTGAAATGATCACCACAATGAGACCAGATAGCATCCTGTTACCTTACGAAGCTGTTACGGTATCGTTGATTCCATTCTCTGTGTGTACATTACATCCCCCATGACTTACGTGTTTTACAGCTGGCCCATCGGACCTCTGATCCCCTTCACCTATTTCATCCATGCCCCTGACCTTGGGGACACTTTACTTGTCACAACTAGGGGCAGGGGAGAGAGCAACTAGCATCCAGTAGGCAGAGGCCAGGAACGCTGTTAAACAGTCACAATGCACAGGATGGCACCAGATGAAAAGAACCATCTAGCCCAAAACGTCAATAGTGCTGCTACTGAGAAAACTTGTTGTAATCTGTGTACACACACATATCTATGTATATGTATTCTATTATGGGAAAGAATGTAAACTACATACACATCTTTCAGATAGAACATCAGTGTGTATTTATGCTTATAGGCATGTCTGTTTCACCTGTTACCCTTTACAAATGCCATTCTCCTTGCCAGGATTAGACTCCCCACCTTTCCAACCCAGCCCACGGTATTAAGCATATTTCTACCTGTCCTTCAAGCATCCCCAGTAACGCATCCATCATTAAGGTTAATCAGGAAAAAGAAATATCAAAAAAAACACTGAAAATAAACAACTCAAAAAGTGGGCAAAGGATTTAAATAGACATTTTTCCAAAAATATATATAAATATAAAAATATATTTGGTGAGAAATTGGAAGCCTTGTGCATTGGTGGTGGGAATGTAAAATGGTGCAGCTGCTATGGAAAATACTATAGCTCCTCAAAAAATTTAAAAAAATGGAATTATATACGATCCAGCATTTTCACTTCTGGATATATATACCACCAAGAATTTGAAAGCAGGGTCTTAAAGATATATTTGTACACTCATGTTCATAGTAGCATCACTCACAATATCCCAAATGGGGAAGCAACCCAAGTGTCCACTGATGGAGGATTAGATAAACAAAATGAGCTATATATATAATGGAACATTATTCAGTCTTAAAAAGGAAGGAAATTCTGACACATGCTATGACATAGATTAAATGTAAGGACATTATCTAAAGTGAAATAAGTCAGTCATAAAAGACAAATACTATATGATTTCCGCTTGTATGTGGCACCTAGAGTAGTTAAGTTCACAGAGACAGAAAGCAGAATAATGGTTGCCAGGGGCTGGGGGAAATGGAGAATGAGATACTGCTGTTTAATAGTTCAGACTTTTAGTTTTACAAGATGGAAAGAGTTCTGGAGACCGGCTGCACAACAATGTGAATGTAACACACTGAACTAGACTTAAAATGGTTAAGATGGTAAGTTTTTATGTTATGCGTATTTGACTATATTTTTGTAAAAACACAAAAAGAAAACATATAAAATTAGATATAAGATGAGATAAAACAATGTGCTGAGGAATTTGAAAACTAATCAAACAAACACATAAACACTATTCATCAACCATGATTTATGGAGTTGGTTTAATGCCAGGCTCTACTGTAAGGACTGGAAAAGAGCAATAAGCAAACTGGCTGAAAACCTCTGCCCTCAGAGAGCTTGCCTCCTAGTAAGGGAGGAAAGCAAACAAATCGGTAAAACATGCAGCTTATCAGACGGTGATAAGTCCTCTAGCACAAAATAAAGCAGGCGAGGTCGGAAGTGCTGAAGGAGAGAGTCTGTGGTTGGAATAGCGGGGTCAGGAGAGGCCTCAGTGAGAAGCAGACACTGGAGAAAGGATATAGGAGCCCAGTGAGCTAGAGCAGTGAAGGAGGCAGAGTGTAAACACGGGGGCGGTAGGAAATAGGAGCACGCTGGCTCTCTCCCAAGTGGTATGCCCAGCACCGGTGGGCTCGGAGCAAGGCGCTGTGGGCTATGGCTTGGATTTTGATCCTGTCACTCTGGCTGCCACCCTGGCTGAACAGAGCATTGTGAGAGGTGAGGAATAGCAGGGGGGAATAATCAGAGTGACCAGTAGGAGGCCACTGAAATGACCCCGATGGGAGAGGTTGACAACCTGACCTGCCATCTTGGTTATTGTGATGTGGTCCATCTGTGGGTAGAAAGGAAAAGTGAAAGGGTCTGCTTACAGATTAGCACTGGGGAGTAAGAGACAGTGAGGAATCCCATTAAAAAGTTTTATACCTGTATGTTCATCTCTGTGTTGCTCATCATAATCAGAAATTAGAAATAACTCAAACTGTCAGATAGGTTTTTGGCCTGAATAATGGAGAAAACAGAGTTGGTGTTTATGAGCTAGGAAGGCTTATGGGAGGGGCAGATCGGGGGCTTTGGAAACAAGGAACATGATTTTGAAAAGGCTAGGTTTCAGATACCTACTAGACATCCAGAGGGGCTGAGGAGCAGACAGTGGATATACAAGGTTATTTCCAGGAGAGTGGGCTGGCCTGCTGATGAGAATTTAGGAGATGCCAGAGTTTGAATAGCATTTAAAGATGTGAATCTGGAGGTCACAGAGACAGCAAACAGATAGAAAAGAGTCTGAGCGCTGAGCTCCAGCACATTGTTCAAAGGTCAAAGAGAGAAGGAGGGGCCAGAAATGGAGTGTGAGAAGGAAAGGGAAAGCCCAGAGAGTGTGGTGTCCTCAAAACCTGGACACCAAGGAAAGAAAGTGCTATCAGGGAAGAGAGTGTGCAGCTGTGTCCAGTGCAGCTGACAGTTCCATAAGATGAGTTCTGAGAACTGACCATTGAATCTAGCGACGTGGAGGATGCCGGTGACCATGGCAAAGGCAGCGGAGCGAAGCAGGCGGGCAGGCAGTGTTGATGCAAGTGTTAATTGGCATGACCGTTCTGGAAAGCATTGTGGCAATATGCAACAAGACTCATAAATATTCATACCTTTGACCCTGTAATTTCTCTTCTAGGAATCCGTCCAAGAAAACCATCAGGGACCCAATAAAAGGCTTATGCACCTGTATGTTCATCTCAGTGTTATTTATAACAATATAACATTGGAGACAACCCAAATATCTGATAGAAGGATTAAATAAAGTAGGCAAAATCCATTCAATGGAATATTATGCAGCTATTAAGTATGAACTCAAATAGCTTGATGACACGTGAAAAATAACCCAATGTGGAAACAGTGCATAAAAAAAGCAGGCTGAAAACACATGAGGTGAGATCTTAATTTTGTTAAAAATTGTTTAGAACTCATGCCCATATTTATGCATAAACAGTTCGAAGGAAAAATTCACTACATGTTAACAGTAGTTATTCCTGTGTGGCAAGATGGTGAGTAATTTTCTTTGTTGCTTTACACTTTTTTTTCTTTATGCTCTTCTCTTTTTTATTTACACTTATCTCTTATTTCTCTAATATTCTGCAAAGAGCAGACGTTACCTTTATAATAATGAGATGTTTTCTTTCTTTCCCTCTCTCTCCCACCCTGCTCCCCTCCCCCGACACACACACCCTTGCATTAGCCCCTTCAAGAATCCTAGCAGGGTTATGCCATCCACTGCCTGCCCTTGAAAAAAACTGAGAAGCTCGACAAATACCCGTGCACGGTGTGAGCACTGCTCCGAGGGCAGGACGGGCATGGGTGAAGGAGGGGTAGCCAGGGCACCTAGTGTCCATAGTAACCGGAGCACCTCCCAACTCAGAGGGCGGTGGTCCTGGTGCCCTGTCTGGAGTAGGACTCTCCAATGTCCCTCTACCCACATTCTAAACTATCCAGCCCACCTTGCTCTGCTCGACGGGTCTCCCCCACCTCAGTTCTGATTGTAATCACAGCATCGCTTTGCTACAAGAAACTCCAGGACCCTCAGCAGGTCATGAAAACCAAGTCTGGCACCTCAGACACTTTATACCTGGGTCCCCTGCTGTCCTCAGGCTTGATCTTTAAACACAACGATATGCTCTAGCCAGCTTTCCCTATTTTTTGCTTCAAATCACTCTGCCTACTCCTCTGACAGATCTATCTTTGCGCATGTTCCCCGCCTACCTAGAAAGTCCTGCATCTTCCCTGTCCATGCCTTCCTTCCAGGTCAACTTTAATTCCCTCCCTTCCGGGAAGCCTCCTGAATGTTCCAGGAGAATGACCTCCACCTTCCAGGAACCCCATTGGCAAATCTGTTATCACACTTGGCACTGGTTTTCTGTTTAAAATATTTGAAATATCATAAATACATGTATATATTTCAAGATAGTAGTTAAATTTTGTTTCCCTCAACTTCGTCTCACTTTACCACCTAGATATTGTCGACTGAAATAAATGCGCAGCCTAAAAGTTAAAAGTTATGTTTTATTTGGCGGGAGGACTTGAGACCGGAGGATGTGATAGCAGTGTCTCTCTCTGCCTTTAAGGAATTTAACATTGTGAACGAAAAGACTCCAATGTGAGTGAAAATACTGCAAGCATGTCAGTGAGCAGAGAAGGCTGAAACCAAGTCATCAGTGGCTGCTGCCACCCCCCAGTGAAGACAAGCCTGCAGCCCAGCCTCTGCAGCCACTCACAACGGTGCACTCTGGGTGGACTCAGAATAAGAAAGGACAGGATGCTGGCCCTAGATAGCTGGGTGCTTGTCAAAGGAATGAATTCAGTGAGCCCAGATGTTTGCTTCCTCCCATACATAGAAAAGCACTAAATTCTTTAACTTGAGATGCCTAATTCTCTTTAGATAACAAGTAATCTTTTATTGCTCCAACTACCTGGTCTTTGTTGTAAAGCTCCTATATATCCTAGCTCCTCCCCTACCTCTTCGGAGCAGTCCCTCAGAACCAATCTGAGAGGCTGTCATCCTGGCTCGAGTCCTCCCGCCAAATAAAACGTAACTTTTAAATTTTAGGCTGCGCGTTTATTTCAGTCAACATTGTCATAGGCATAGATAATAACCAGGTGTATTGGGTAAGGCTTTGAAAAATATCAAACTAGTTGAATCAAGATCAGCCAAATTGTTCGCTGTGTCAAGCATCCAACTTGCTACTGTGCACATTTGGGGCCACAGAGAAAGCCCAGAGCTGAGTCACTGCTTAACATCCTAAAACCAAAAAGGCAATGACTATACGAAGAGATAAAGAAAAAAATTCTCACTAGCATGCATAACATCTACCACAAAACAAACCTAATTTATAAGCATCTTGCTGAAGCTGCGGGGGAGGAAGATCCTGAAAAGATTCTAGTGCACAAGGGATGGTAAACGGAAATTAATTGCACAGTACCCATTACGAGTAATTTAAGAATTGCAGATTGTCACTGATACAGTATTTATTTAGTGTGCTATCTTTAGTATTTCATTTAGTGAACATTAAAAAAAAGGGACGAGGGCTTTCATAAGTTCATCTGCTAATCTTATTTTTCCCATTGGATCTCGAATTCATCATATGAGAAGCTTTCAACCTAAGCAATTTTCAGGGACCTAACCCTTTTAGGATTAGCTGTTTGGGAATGATTATTCTAGTTAAGAGAGGCAAGACAACCAGTAGGTTATCCTGAGGAAAACCATTAGGAGAGTAAATATGGTTGGAAATAGCCTACGTCCTGGGCTGGTTGGAAGAGACTATGCAGCTGAGGTCTTCTTCATTAGCATTGGGAGCAAGGTCACTACCTGCTGGGAGCACCCTGGCCCAATAAGAATGATGATCATGTGAACACGAGTTAGAACTCAGTCCTCACCCACACTTGCAAGGGGTAAGGGGGGGACTGTGAACGAAAAATACTGCAAGCCTCCAGGAAACATCAGTAAGCAAAGAATGCTGTGGCCATCAAGTCACGAGCTGTTACCACCACCCCCAACAGTGAGTGGGGGGAGCATGCATGCAAGCCAGCAGGCAGCCTGGCCTCTGCAGCGGCCCCCAGTGGTGCCCCCTGAGGACAGGAAAGAACAGGACACTGGCCCTAGATAGCTTGGTGTATATCAAAGGAATGATTTCAATGAGCCCAGACCTTTGTGCCTTCCCATATGCAGAAAAGCTTTAACTTGAGATGTCTGGTTTTCCACAGTTGACAGGTCGTCTTTTAATGTTCCAACTACTTGGTCTTTGTTGTAAAACCACCATATATCCTGGCTCCTCCCCTGCCTCTTCAGAGCAGTCCCTCAGAGCCATCTGGGAAGCTGTCATCCCAGGCTTGAAGGGGTTCCACTCCACCGAATAGAACACAACTCTCAACTCTTGGGCTGTGCGTTTATTTCAGTCCACAGTGGCACGGCGGTTTATACTTGTCCAAGCCTTTCCACAGCTGTTTTCCCCTCCATCCTCACTCTGCTCTCCTAGGAAGGCAGGGTGGGGGTTATTACCCACTGTATTGGTTTCCTGTGGCTGGAAACAAATTACCAGAAGCTTAACATCTTAAAATAATACAATTTTATTATCTTACGGTTCTAGATGTCATACGCCCCAAATGGGTCTCACTGGGGTGAAATCAAGGTGTCAGGAGGGCTGCATTCCTTCCTGAAGGTTCTAGGGGAGAATCTGTTTTCTTGCCTCTTCCAGCCTGTAGAGGCTGCCCTGACTTCCTGGTCCAGGGCCCCCTTCCATTTTCAAATACAGCCACGGCCAGTCCAATCTTTCTCATATCACATCACTCTGATTTTTCTTCCCTCTTACAAACTGTCTACTTAAAAAAAAAGTACAACCTAAAAGTTGAGAATTACGTTTTATTCGGTGGACTTGCTGAGGACCTCAAGCCCGGGAGGCAGCCTCTCAAGGTCGTTCTGAGGGATGGCTCTGAAGAGGTCAGGGAGGAGCCAGGATACACAGGAGTTTTTGCAACAAAAACCAGGTAGTCAGAACATCAAGATATTACTGCTCACTTAAGAAAAAACAAACATCTCAAGTTAAGGAATTTAGCGTTTTTCTGTGTATAGGAAGATGCAAGCGTCTGGGCTCACTGGAATCATTTCTTTTGTTAGAGCAGGCAGAGAGCTAGATTTGAGCAGAGAAAGGGGGACACAGGCCAAGTGGCAAGAATTGGGCAAAAAGGGGGGCACGGGCCAAATGCAGGAAAGCACACATCATGCAAACAACAGGGATCCTTGGGCAGAGAATGAAAAGCAGGAACCTCTGGGCTGATAAGTGGTCACACCTTTTGGAGTAACAGGTGGCCTGGAGGCTGACAAAGAAAGGTGAGAAAGGCAGGAATCTCCAGTGTCTGAATGTAACCTTTGCTCATTATGCCCTCATTTCAATAATTAGCCTTGCAGATTAGAAGTACCCATCATGCACGGATGCCACCACACTTCTGATCCAGACTGAATAAGGAAAAAACCCCTCCTCCTGTCGGGAAGGTGGAGTTGGATGAAAATCAGGGAATAGACCCTAAACCCTTCCTTCCCCAATGAATATTCCGCACATTTATTTTTACTCTCTATGTAACCAACCTGCCAAAGAAACTCAAGGCAGCTGCTCACCTGAGCCGCTCTCCCCTTGAGAGTGTACCATCCATCTCTCAATAAACCCTCACTTTACTTTCTTCACCTCCCCGGTTCATCTCTGAGTTCTTTCTGCGACAGGACAAGAACCTAGTTGCTGGCAACACTCTGACATGCACCTGAACGATCCAGGGCCAGGATCCTGTTTTTCTCCCTCCTGGCTCCCCTCTGGGGGCACAGTCAGCCTGATGGTTTGATGGCCTCAACATCTTTTGTTTACTGACATGCAGGTGACATTGCTTGTCCACAGCACTTTTAAGGACCCTTGTGATTCTAATGGCCCACCTGGAAAACCCAGAAGGTTCCCTGGCAAGTTTGCCAGGCAGGTACTCTCTGTAATGACCCATCATCCTGTGCCAGGCAGTCCCCAGACAGGCAGGGAAAGGGAGAGCCACAAGATCAGTAAAATAGTCTAGTGTCCGCTGATGAACAACCTTAATTCGTGGAGAACTCTAATCCGCCCTTGTCATGTAACCTCACATGGCCACAGAGCAGGATGTTTTGGGGAGGCCGTTTCTCCTGCCTAGCACATCCCGTCCTAGAGGCAAGGAAGTGCCCGGCCTGCTCTGAGCGATTTGCTGAAGGTCACAGCTGGTCACCAAGTGTGAAAAGTGGGGCTTAAACTCAGAACTTGACCTCCCACATTGAGCGCTTTCTCCTTGCTGTGCTCTGTATCAGCGACACAGTGAAGGAGGGCGAGGACACAGCAAGGGAAGGACAGAGAGAGTGCAAACAAAAGGGCGGGAAAAAATCAAACAGAGCAGGAGAGACTAGGAGGTTTTTATCCCTCAGGTCTCTGTCCACCACCCTCCCTCTTTTGTTTCCATCCCTTCCATGGCAAATTTGACCCCATTCTCCCCAAACAAAAGAACCCTTGGCAGTATGTGTGTGTACTGTTTTTTTCCCCCTCTTTGGGGCTTTTTTGGGTCTTTGGTTGTTCTGTGTTGCTTCCTCTCTTTCCCAACGTGAAGCAGGAGGGGAAGGGACAGAGAGGTAGCAATTTTGCCAGGCAGGTATTCTCTGTAATGATCCATCATCCTGGGCTGGGTGGTCCCCAGACAGGCAGGGGGGAGAGCGCCACAATAGCAGTAATAAACAGAGAAGAAGGCCTTCCAGGTAACGACTTAATGAGGAGCCCGGCTGCCTCAGCCAGGGAGGGTGGGGAGACCAGGAGAGGAAAGACTGAAGCGGTGAGAGATGCAGGTGCCCAACGGATGCAGCTTTGTATTTTGCCCTGGTGACTGCTGGTGCGTGTGTGTGCGCGCGCGTGTGTGTGTGCCCGTGTGTGCATGCGCGCACACTCCCCTCACTGTTCAGAGGCAGAAAACACCATACACACCCTCACCAGCTCTGTGTTGTTAAAGATGGAACAGCATATTTGTCAAAAGTTCAGACTGCCACTTCCTATTCCAAAGCTCACAAAGGATCCACCCCATGGTGATTTAGATTAATCGCTTCTCATTAAGAGCCAATAAACAAACTACATTGAAAGAGCTCCTCTCAGCCACAGCCCACTGTTGTGGGGTGGAATTGCCGAGGGGGAGAGTGGAGACACAACAGAGAGTTGTCAAGTGTAATTTATAGGTTTTTAAGATCTAATCATTTTCTATAATATTAGATTAAATGACAGTCTATATTAAAGAGGAAATTACATTTCACCTTGCTTTCTTCCCTTTCCCCCCACCTCTTTTTCTAGCTAGGGTTTTCAAAGAGCTCTAATCCCACAGCAAAGGGCCAGAAAACACCCTTGACAATGTACTTGACAAGGATCAGCCAACGGGCTTACCTGCACCAGGAGGTCTGTCCAGAGAAGCAGGACAAGAGAAAAACAGGAATATTCTCTTATTTGAGCCAGCTCCGTCCAGGGCCCCAACAAGTCAGCTCCCCTCACTTCAGTGAGAGTTGTGTCACCTTAACCTCTGCTCACCCTCACCGCAGCTCCAGAGTATTTATTCTGGTATCTGTGGTGGTAAAGAGAGACCTTCCAGAATCTCGTCTGGATTAGATTTGGAATCAAACAGCTCTTGCTTTTTCATTTAGTGATTCGGTCACACGGTGGTCAGTCACGCACTCACTCTCACTTCTTGAGGCTCTATGTGCCAGATTCTGGGATGGGCATGGGAGAAACAGGATGCATAAGATGAAACTCAAATCCCACCTCCATGTAGGAGCTCACTTATTAGCTCCTTGACTTCAAAGCTTTAGTTTTTCTCCACTTGTAAAAGCAAAAACAGACGAGCACCCACCCCCAGCACCGTTAGTGGGAAACTCCGGACACATCTTGGCAAACTCAAAAGTCAGGGCTTTGCCTTCCCTTCTGCTCCCCACAAGGTTGAGAACGGCTGTTCTCAATTCAGAGGGGGACAGATGCAGAGAATCAGTCTGCAGAAGGAGGGTGGTGTGGGACGTCACTCAGGTTGCACAGCTGAGGTGGGTGGAGTGAAAACAAACATGTAAAGGTCGCTGCCCACGGTTGTAGCAGGATGGGTCTGAAGCCCAAAGCACAAGAAAGGAGCGGTGGGCCAGTCATCCATCACTGCGCGTGCGTGGGCTACACAACGTCAGATTACAGGGAGCCAACTTGTTGGTCTGGAGGTCATGGTCCTTCACTCACAGGTCCCAGCAGAACTTTCCAACCCCATGTCTGCAGGATGCCTAGACTCTTGAAAAGAATCCCCCAGTTCACTCTTCCCCAAACACCCCACTTGGCTACCTCCAAGCCACTGCTCAGCCCATTCCTCTCTCTATAAAGTTTTCCTTTATATTCCATGTGCCTAAACCCTGTCTGTCTTTAAGGCCATACCCAAAGTCCTCTAAGAAATCTCCATGGATCCCTCCCTTTTCACGCCATAGTGCTTTGTACAGCTTACAACTACTTGCTTAAATTACAGTAAAATATATTATGCAGCCATAAAAAAGAATGAAATAATGCCATTTGCAGCAACATGGATGGACCTAGAGATGATCATATTAAATGAAGGAAGTAAGACAGAGAAAGACAAATATCAAATAATGCTGCTTATATGTGGAATCTAAAAGAAAAAGATACAAATTTTATTTATAAACTAGAAATAGAGTCATGGTCATAGAAAACAAACTATGATTACCAGGGGGAAAGGGGGCGGAGATAGATTAGCAGTTTGGGATTAACAGAAACACACTACTATATATAAAATAGATAAACAAAGACCTACTGCATAGCATAGGGAACTATATTCAATGTCTTGTAATGCACTGTAATGGAAAAGAATCTAAATGTATATATGTATACCTGAAACTAACATTGTAAAGCAACTACACTTCAATAAAAATAAGAATCAAAAAAAATTTTTTTTAACTGTAAGTTCTTTCATGGCAGGGAGATTTCCCGCATCGCTTCATCCACCCCCTAGAGTCCAACGTAGTGTCTTTCAGAGGGAGCTCCAAAGACCAACGCTTTGCTCCACGGTGCCGGCATTTGTGAACTCAGCCAAAAGGGGGAGCCACTGCATCCCTGCAGGAGCCCTGGATGAGGGAAAGGACTAGATGGCACCTAAGGCTTCTGTTCACAAGGGGCACTGGTCCCCTCCACTCTCCCTGCATTCATCACCCAAAGCGAGTCGGATGGCTAAGCCTGCTCTCATTGAGGTGAAGAGTGCAATCCTCCGGCGGGGTGAGGGGGAAGGACCCCAGTGGCAGAGTGGAGGCAAGGAATATTTTGTCCAAATAATACACCTAAATTCCACTCCTAGATATATACCCAAACAAATCAAAACCAGATGCTCAAACAGATAGGTGTACATTCACATCCATAGCAGCGCTGTTCACAAAATGTAGCCAAAACACGTAGAAACAGTCCAAACATTCAGCAACAGATGGATGGATAAACAAATTTTGGTACATATACATGGACCATGATTCAGCCATAAAAAGGAACAAAGCACTGATAATGTGCCACAATATGGATGAACCTCAAAAATATTATGCTAAGTGAAAGAAGCCAGTCATAAAAGATTACATACTGTATCACTCCATTTATATGAAATGCACAGAATAGGTGAGTCCATAGAGACAAAACATAAGTTGGCGGTTCCCAGGGGCTGGGGTAGGGAGGAGCGGGAAGTGACTATGTCACAGTTACAGGACTTCCTTTTGGGTGATGAAATGTTTTGGAACTAGACAGAGGCAGTGGTTGTACAATGTGATGAATGTATTCAATGTCACCGAATTGTTCACTTAGAAATAGTTAACTTTATGTTAGGTGAATTTCACTTCAATTAAATAAATAAAATTAATTCAAGCAAAATAAAAGAAAATAAAATAATGAAATAAAATAAAATAGAATAGAATAACTGTGGCCAGTGCCGGGTGGCTCCAGCCTTCCTCGCTCATGCCAAGAAAAACTAGGATGACAATGTGACAACATTAAGCTGAAGGTACTAGTCAGCACAAAACTAATTCCCACCTGGCTTGTAAAGTGACTAGTCTCCTAACAAACCCCTCCGCTTCATGAAAAGTAATAAGAACACAGTCGGTCTAAACAGGTCCCACAGACCACGACCCTCAGGGAACCCTGAACAGCCAACTACTGGCCACTGAGTCTTGTCACTGGTCTGCTTTCTCCCCGTGGTGCCCAATTGCAGCTCAGGCTGCAGCCCATAAAGAAGCCACACGTCCTGCTGATGTAAGCAGCAGTTCCAGGTGGGCGACCCCTCCCAGGAACAAATCCCATTCTAATCGCCTCAAGCCTCCACTTCCTATTTCTTAAAAATTAACATTACCAACAGGTTTAATTAACAAGCAGAGGCCCCTTCATGCCTAAACACCATGCTTGAATGCGCTCATTTTAAAGGATGGTGTGCAGGTGCTTGCTTTATACAGCTTTATGAAGCATGTGTTATAAAAGTATCTCACCCATATGGCTTTTTTATACCATGGCAGCCCGTTCAATTCAATCCCATAAAATCCAAGTAATATCTAAGTATTTAAAGGTGACTTTCACTCTGATATTTATTATTGGATAATGAAAAATGGGACAGGTAGCCTTCAAGCCACCAGACGATGGAGTGAACCACATCTCTTCTAAGCTGTTAATGATAGGACCACCATATTTCCTGAAAATAACACAAATCCTAAGAGTCCCTTTTGAGATTTCCCTCTTGGCAGCATGAATTTTCTTAACAGTTTGTATTTGTTTTGTGCGTTTTTTCCTTCCTAGAGATCAAATCCCACATCAATCGGAGGAAAAATCAGTTAAATATTTGTATCTGCCTTCTCCATCAGACTGGACATTTTTAAGAAAACCTTGTCCTTCCCATCTGACCAACAGTTCCCTAAGACTCTTGGTTGCCCCTTGTGGTAGATACCCCTATAGGACCCGATAAAGAGAGCTTTCAGAACACAATGGGAATTTATTCCATGTCCCTATTCCCAACTCTGGATTCTCTTGGGTTCTGTGTCCCATTACTATTATAACTAGTATGTTTATTGTCATTTATTGCCCTGTATGTTTGTGTCCTCCGCAGACTGTGACATCTCTGAGAAAAGCGACTATGTCTGACTTACCTTTCTTATCCCCCGCATTCAGCACCATATTTGGTATGTTGCAGATGTTCACAGATGTATCTGAGTGAGCTAATAGCTAACCAACCCTGAGAAAACTATTATAGAGCAAGATTGTCCATCAAAACTCTCTCAATATACAGTTGAGGGCACATGAGAGATTCCACGATCTCAAAACCCCACTGTATCAATGATATCATTGTTTGCTAATAGTGGCACCTTAGAAAAGACCATGTGAATCATCTGAAGTCCTTGTTAAACACTGCATCTTCCTGGGTGCTACTGCAGACATCCTGAACTGAGATTTCTGACCCAGGGAGCAGAGCCCTGAATCTGCCTTAGAACGAGCACCGAGATTATTTTAATGTAGACTCATTTGTGAGCACCGCCTACTTAGAGTGTTTGCAAACAAGGAAAACAATATTTCTCCAAGTCCTTGAAGAACAGACGTAACCTGCCAGTGCCCAACGGCCCTCCTTCTAGGAGGCGGCCATGGAGAATTTGAAGAACTCACACTAAGTAAAATGGAGCGTGAAATGCAAATGCAGACTTTATTACGATGGGTCAGTTTCCCTGGACTCAATGGGAAATCGGAGGCTGCAGAAGAGGAGGATGTGGCACTAGGGACAGAGCCAGTCACAGCAAGGGAAGCAGGGCAGCATCTGTTAACACCCTTTAATCCCCACTACTCTGTCAGAGGAGGGGTCCCCAAATATCCCTTTTGTACCTTCACTAACTTCACAGTCTGCTCCTAGAAGTTGGGTGTTTTTCCGCCTGAAGAGCCTACGTTTTAGGCATTCTAAACACCACCCATTTACATAGTCGGAAAGACATTTGCTTCAACTGTGGAGCAATGAGCTGCTGCTTTCAGGTGGTACATTTAGTTCCTAGAATAGAAATGAGCAGGAATTAGCCATCCTCTCTCCTCATTAACAGGCAAGAGTTGTCATTCCTGATAGTTTACATCATGCAAACACAGCTCTAGCTACACCCGGGCTGTCATGCTGAGCTTAAGGTGACATCAGAGGGGAAGAAATAAAAGGATCTGGTGTCAGTATGTACATGCGTTTAGGCTGCAGAGGCAGGCACACAGGGACGGAAACTTGAATCTGATCAGAAAAGAGTAAGCACAGCCCTCGACTCAGTCCCGAGGTGGGAAACGAGAGGGCCGTCAGCACTGGTTCCTGCACTGTGGTTTAATACAGACTCCATCCCTGCACCCTGCACGTCTAGACCAGAAAGGGCCAGTTTTAGACTAATAGGCACCAATACCATGCTGTTTGATTACCATGGCTCTGTAGTATTGTCTGAAGTCTGGGAGGCATATTCCTTCAGCTTCATTTTCTTTTCTTAAGTATCGCTTTCGCGATTCTGGGTCTTTGGTGATTCCATATAAATTTTAGGATTACTTGTTCTAGTTCTGTGAAGAATGACCTGGATGATTTGATAGGGATCACGCTAAATCTATAGATTGCTTTGGAGAGCATGGCCATTTTAACAATATTAACTCTTCCAATCCAAGAACATAAGATATCTTTCCCTTTCTTTAAATCATTTTTAATTTCCTTAATCAATGTTTTATAGTTCTCTGCATACAAATCTTTCACCTCCTTAGTTGGATTGACTCCTAAGTACTTTATTTTTTTGATGCAATTTTAAGAGGGATTTTTAAAAATTTCCTTTTCTGATGTTTCATTGTTCATGTAAAGAAATGCAAGAGATTTCTGTATGTTAACCTTGTATCCTGCTACCTTGCTGAATTTGTCTGTCAGCTCCAGTAGTTTTTGTGTGGCGTCTTTAGGGCCCAGCAACCCCACCCCTGGGCATATACCCAGAGGAAACTCTAATTCAGAAAGATAACATGCACCCCAATGTTCACAGCAGCACTGTTTACAATAGCCAAGACATGGAAACAACCTAAATGTCCATCAACAGGTGACTGGATAAAGAAGCTGTGATATGTTTATACAATGGAATACTACTCAGCCACAAAAATAGAATAAAATAATGCCATTTGCAGCAACATGGATGGACCTGGAGATCATCATACTAAGTGAAGTAAGCCAGAAAGAGAAAGAAAAATATCCTATGATATCAATTATACATGGAATCTAAAATAAAGACACAAATGAATTTATTTATAAAACGGAGACAGACTCACAGACATAGAAAACAGAGGGGAAGAGGGTGAGGAAGGATAAATTGGGAGTTTGGGATTTCCAGATACTAACTACTATATATAAAATAGATAAACCAGAAGATCCTACTGTGTAGCACAGGGAACTATATTCAATAACTTGCAACAGCCTATAATAAAAAAGAACATGAAAAGGAGTATGTATAAATGAATCACTATGCTGTACACCAGAAATTAAGCCAACATTGTAAATCAACTATACTTCAATTAAAAACAAAGACTAAGGGGAGAAAAACATACAGTTTAAAGCAGTGCGTTTCAACCTTGAATATACTCATAAATCACCAAGGATCTTATTAAAATACAGATTCTGGTCCAATAGGTATGGCGAGGGGGTATGAGATTCTGACTTCTAACAAGCTCCTAAATGAAGCCAATGCTTCTGGGTCTGCAGACCACACACTTTGGGTAGTGAGGACTTACAGGAAGTAAGGGCTATGAGAAACAGCTGGTGTAGAGCTGTGGCTCTCAGACTTTAGCGTGCATCGATTAACCTGGAGGGCTTGTGTGACCCCAGATCGCCCGGTCACCCCCCCACAGTGTCTGACTCAGGAATTCTGGGGTGGGTCTGAGAATCTGCATTTCTAGCAAGTCCTCAGGTGATGCGACGCTGCAGTTCAGGACCCACACTTGAGAGCCACTGGTGCAGCAGAAGGACACTGGACATGGAATCAGGCAGAACCGGATTCAAATCTCACTGTGGGGCTAACTTGCTGGGCTCTGAACCTGGTGTAAATGGGGATAATAATACCTGTCGGTTGGTTAGTTGGTTTGAGTGAGACTTAAATGAGATAACGTGCATCAGCTATTTAGCACAATTCGTTAGATGCTCAAAAATGGACAACAGTGAACTTCCTTCCTATTGTCAAGATTAGCCAGAAGGAAGAATGGCTCAATTATAAAAATATCCTGGGACGTGGCTGCACATTAGAAGGCTGCACATCAAAGGCCAGCTTTGCCCAGGAGTCACGGTAATTCTGAATCTGGGTATTGTGTCGGCTTTGATTTACCCATCTCTGACCTTTCACCTCTGACACATAGACGGCTCGGTAAACCTAACTGATCAGTATTTATTTAATTGAGTCTCACACCATGCAAGGCGGTGTGAAAGGCGCCTCTGAGACTGGAAATTGAGCAAGGTGGTTTCTGCCCTCGAAAAACTTTCAGTCTCATAGGGGACATTCAGTCCTAAGTAGTATCAACTTATGGGCCTGTTATTTGCCAGACATTTCATTGGGAATATGCAAGACAGAATATATATATAAATATAGTGAGTAGCATTAGTGATAGTGAAGACTAAGAAGGAAATTATCTGTAAATAGTGAAGATAACCAGAAAGTGTAAGTAGTTCTAGTGTCCACTGTAGATGTCGGAAGGGCTCTGTACAGGAATGACTCTTCCTCTATAGACAGGAAGGTCAAAAGAGTCGGCTGTCTTCAAAAACACATTCAACTCAAGATGCTCCTGTTACACCATCACTTTACTGAAATCATTTATATTTAAGACCCAGCCCTTTACTGAGAGGCCAGTATTTACATATGATGTGTAGGTTTAAACTTTACTGTAGATAAGAATCATCTGGAAACCTTGGTGGAACTCTCACCACCCAGGCTACATGCTCTGGAGATGCTGAATCTGGAGTTCTGAAGTAAAAACATTAACTACCCCTCTTTGTTCCCAAGGCAGCATTTCTCCAGTCTGAGCTTGGAGGAAAATGTTGCTTTTCCCTCAGCCACTGAAACAAGCCCTTCTATTCAAATGAAAACTTCCAGCAGGTTTTCTCCAAAACCAATTTATAATACATTTTTGTAACTGAACCAGATCTATAAAAATAGTCTGAAAATCATAATCATAATCATAATAGCTCATACTCCTTGTTCTTGCTACGTGCCAAGTTGTATGCTAAGAATTTTTTGCATGCAGAGCTTCATTTAACCCTTGTTAGGACTCTTTATTAACCAGTTTTCAGAGAAAAAGGTCCAGTAAGGTAAAGAAACAGACAAGATCTACAGCCAGGAAGCAATGCTGCAGAAACAAAAATCCATATTTCTATCCCCTAAACACACCTCTGTATTCTGTCCTAAAATTAGCATTTTTATGTCAAAAAAAGGCAACAGGCAGTATCCCACTGGCTGTGGGTGGTCAGCACACATGGCTTCATTTCAGAGGGTGAGATTTTGAAAAGGACCTCAAATGAGGTGGAAGGGTAATAGGAAATAGGGCAGAAGGGTGTAGCAAAGAGGGGCACAAAGGTATAAAGGAAAGTGGGGGCACTCAGAGGAGTCCTGGCTTCTCTAGTCTGCTGGCTATTACACTTTATTTTTGCTCCACCTTCACCTTTTCTCTCAGTGCCCAGCTTCTGCGCCTCTACATCTTAGATTGATGCTTTCCGCGACTCTCCTGACACCTGTGCAGGTAGGCTCATGCAGCTTAAACCAAAACTGCACAGAAATTAAACTTGTGTAGATCGAATCTTATTCCTCCACTGACTCATTACCATTTCACTTCAAATTGATATTCAATGTACAATTCAAAGTTTCTCTCCTCGAGGTTCAACGCCAAGTGGCTAATGATCTGTGAGAGAGCGGTGAAATACACCAACGTACTGACCAATAAGTTCACTATTTGCCCCGCCGCTCCCTCCTCCATACACACAGAAACTCAAAGCCCACCTACCTCACCATTCAAAATACTTATATTGTGGCTCTTCTTAAAGGGAACACGAATTTAAGCACACACTTGGTTCTACTTAAAAAGCCACACTGAACTAAGATCCAAAACCAGGCCAGATTGCTGCTCTAAGGTTCCCTTTATTATATACGTATGTGAAAGGGAAACAGAATATACTTGTAAGACGCTTCAAGAAGTTCCAAGAGACAGCATCAAATTTCCTAAGAAGAAGATGGAAGTCATACTTAATTTCTTTTCTTAATACTCCAGTACTTTGAACCCCTAAGAGAATGCCGTCTCTGTTAAAGTCTTTCACTCTCTTATGGGAAAAAATAATTCAGTGCATCTATCATTCTCTTGAACTGCCGATTCAAACTAAAAGCCTGACTTCCCAGGCTTGAACTACTTTCAAAACTATTTCACTTTCCCTAGGGCTTGTAAGCAAAAAACCTCCTACCACCGCCGACGTCTCCCCACTGATGCCCAAACACAAACACAGTATCTGTGGAAAACATAGCAATTTAAAGACAAAAAGCCCACTCTCAATTTTCTGCCTCTGGAGTGGGGTGGGGAGTATGTGTGCTACAGAGACCTACTGATTTTTTAAACATGGAAAAAAAAAAAACTTGGCTTTTACTATCAAAGCTTGGTTATTCATACCATGGAGAGAACTTGGAGGGGTATGTAATTCCAAGTAGTGACTAATCAAAACATTTATTCTTTTTCCTGTACATTCTGGATGGTGGTCTCTTCTGTAACAAATTAGCTTGAATTAGCTTGGGCTACTGTTAGCATGGATTCGCCTTCCTTGACAAGGTAAGTAATACTTAGTGGGTGGCTGGGAGGAATGAGTGTGGCAGGTAATGGGACAGGGAGAACAGTGGCCTGTAATTAAATACTTTGCACAGACACAACTGTGAATAACCAACGCTGGGGTAACAGAATTGCCTGCCCCATTTGATTAACTCCTAAGAAGAGGTGAATCTGCCCTTTGCTCATTCACTCCCTGTGTGTCCTTCCTCCTGAGGAGGCGTCTTCCATTCAAGACTCTTCCTTTGGACCCATGGGGCAGCTTACAGTCAGTGAAGAGGACGACACTGACAGACACCAATCTGGAAAGTCAACGGCATGAGGACAGGGCTATATCTGGGGTTTTAGCTACTGGGTCCCCAGGCCTGACATCCTGAAGATGCTGTGAATTAGTCCATATGCCAACTCAGTTCCCAGCGGGACCACGTCTCTTGTGTCAATTCCTCATTCCATTCCACTGGCCTCCGCACCACTGGCCTCGCCCGTCTCTCCATCACCACCTCCATACCCACCCTGTCTGTACAGTTTTCACACCCAACTGGATGTCATGGGATGTCTGAGGTTGGCTTCCCAGATCCCTGGTGTCGGTTTCCCATCTTGTCTGACGCACCTACATGAGAAGGTAGTGGTAGTGGCCTCATATCTGGGCTTTGCATGCTGTCCTGGGCAGCCTCTGCCTAGCAGAGCAGAACCCTGGGGATGGACTTTGAAGGGCTGAAGTGAGACACAACTACAACCCCCTTCAGAGGTAAGCAGGACCCAGGGACATTCAGGACAGGGCCAGGCAGGGCTCAGTGTCCTGAATCAGTCCGAGAGGAGGACAATGTGCAACTGGGGAAAGCATGCAGCTTATGTACGTGTGTTTTGCTCCTTAATGCCAACCCCATTCTTAGCCCTGCTGGGATTTCTCTATAAGGAGTCCTTTCAACACTCTCACTCATTTTTTCAATGACAAAAATAGCTCTGGTGTCCAGACAAAAGCCGCTTTGTTTTCAGAATGCTTATGCCCAAGGTCTTTAAAAACCTTTATAAAAGTGGGCCTTGGTCAGCACTGCCTTTCTCCAAGTCGATGGGGTCGATGTATTACTGCACAGGCCAGTCTCACCGTCCGTAAAGGGACAGCACCTCTGTTCGGGGACAGCCTCTGTGCTTCCAGAATCACTGAGCCTCCCTCAAGAGGGAAGTGAATGAGGCTCTTCTCTAAATCCCAGCACTTCCTGAGCCTCCCTCTGTCCCACCTGGAGTATGGGATTGTAAACGGTAGCAGCCCTTCTTTCTAGTACCCAGAGAAAAGGGAACAGTTTCCCCAATCTGCATAAACTACAGCAGGCACAGACCCGACTGCTGGTCTCGGCCACAGAACCTTCATTTTTCAGGGCACACCCCCTCCAGCAGTCCTGGCTCGGTCAACAGCACTCTACCTTCCAGAAGGAGAGACAGAGGAACTCTTTATATGTGAACAAAGGAAAAAGTGATGGGATGGTGCGGATGGGGGTAGCAGGTTAGACTAGGTATCGATGCTGAGTTTAATAGGGCACACCACAGCTTGTCGTGGACCATGAGCCACCATCACCTCTCCCCACCTCCCATGCCAGGCACTGCAGACAGCCCCAACTTGCCACCCCCAGCGGCGAGTTTGGCTTCAGCACAGACTCACGATCCCTGCTGTTCCCACTCCTACATTTGCCTTCCCATATCCCCTCACCAAAGGAACAGGCCGGGAGCCCAGAGGGAGTGAGGGCCCCTATTTCTCTAGGACTTAGAAATTCCGCCTTAAAACTATTAACTCCAAATAAAGAGAGGCTGCTCTGATGCCCTCGCTCCCCTGGGCCACATGCGATTGGTTCCTCTGCAGGAGAGGAGGCAGGAAGGACGGTGAGCTGTGTGATCCCGGGAGGTGGGGACACCCTCTGGCAGGGGAAACAGAGAAACCAGGGAGTCACTCAGGCTACCGACCTGCAGCCAACGTCACATCCAAGCAGGGGATGAGTCCCAGCATTTACAAAGAGCTCTGAGAGCCCTGTCTCCACATCAAAGCCTCTGCGATGGTCTGAGTATGACCAAGTACTTCTCAAATGATTGTGGTTTCTGCTGATAAAGTAGAAACAGGCTGGCTCCACCACAACCACACACACCACTCGGAGAGAAAGGGAGGGACCACAGGGGCCAGGCAGGCAGCAGTGTGGCTGGAACTCAGGGAGCATCTATGAGGCAGGAGCAGAGGAGGAGGGGGAAGAGGGGGCCCCAGAGGAAGAGACGGAAGACTGAGCAGGAGAGAAGGAACAAACCCCGCAGTCCTCTGTTTGCGACTCTTTATTCTCAGTTTCCTACGGGCATCTTACACCGCCCCACACCCGCTCTGTAGCTAGTAGTATGTAAGGAAATTGTCATCACCAACAAACCTGTCATTCACTGAGCACACGCTGTGTGCCAGTCACTGTGCGAAGCACGTTTATGGATGACCTCATTTGATATTCAACAACATCTGAGAGGTTAAGTACTAATTTTATTCCCATTTCACAGATAAGGACACTGACGTTTTCAGAACTCCATCTACTCACTCAAAATAACACTGTTATTATGGAGTAGAGCCTAGAATTAAGGTCTGCCTGAAGCCAGCATGGGGGCTCTTAAAAACCACACCCAATGGCTGCAAAATGGCAACCACTTGAGTCAAAGCCATTCCCATAGTCCCCTAAAGGGTCACCTAAGACCCACAACTTCCCAGTGTGACTGAGGATTCACTGGTCTGAAGACAAAGCACAGCATGGCACCAACACACTTTTCTTTTTGGTGGATGGGTGTACGTGTGGTTAATACGATTAATATTTTTGAAAAACTCATGTGCTGCTGAACAGAGCATCCATGGCCTCCCTTCTAAATCAAGGTACCTCCTTAACATTACAAAATAATTTAATGTAAACTATGTACTAAAGTCAACATACATAGAGTTCACAAGTCATAAGGGTACCGCATGATGAATTTCCACAGGTGAGTGTGTATTCACTTCCAATGTAAGCAAAAAGAACGTCTAGCAGCCCCCTAGAAACCCACCATGTGTCCCTTCTCATATAAAAGTAACCACTATCCTTTCTTCTATTAGCATTCATTAGTTTTGACCAATCTGTTATATCAACAGAGCTACACAGTGTGTACTCTTTTTTGTCTTGCTTCTACGACTCCACATTCTATGAGATTAATCCATCTTGTTGCTTGCTTATGGCAGTAATTTTTTCTTTGTCTTTGTTGTATGGTATTCCGTTATATAAATACCCCACAATGTATTTGTCCATTTTTCTGTTGATGGACATTTGAATTGGTTCCAGATGGTGGCTTTTATGACCATGAACATTCCTCTGCATGCTGTGTGGTGCACATATGCATGCATTTCTGTATCATGTACACCTAAGAGTAGAATTGGGTCATAAGCTACACGTCTGTTCAGGTTCAATAGGTGCTGACAGTTTTGTAAGGTGGTTGTAACAGTTTCCATTCCTCTCAGCAGTGTATGGAAATTCCAGTTGCTTCACATCCTTGTCAACACTTAATATTGTCTATTTCTCATTTTCACTAATATGCTGCCTAAATAAAGCATGTCAAAGGGGTTTCATTTTGCATTTCCTGATGACTAATAAAGTTGATCAAGTTTTCATATGTTTATTGGACATTTAGATATCTTCTCTGATGAAATGTCAGTTCAAGTCTTTTGCCCACTCTTCTATTAAGTTGTCAGTTTTGTTTTAGTGATTTGGGGGAGTTCTTTATATATTCCAGATAAGAGTTCTCTGTCACATAAATCTTATGAATACCTTTCCTTATTAAGTGGCTTGTCTTTTCATTCTTTTATGATGCCCTTGTTGAATAGAAGTTATTCAGTTCCCTTAAGTTCAATTTATCAATATTCTCCTAGATGGTCAACATTCTTGTTGGCTGTGTAAGAAATCCTTGCCCATCCAGAAGCCATGAAGATAATCTCTTATGCTTTTGTCGGGAAGCTTTATGATTTAAACTTTCACATTTATATCTGTAATCCATCAGGAATGTTTTTGTGTAGAGAGTGAGATAAGGGTTAAGAATCTTCTTTTAAAAAAAAATAGGATATTCAATAGACAAAGTTGCATTTTTTAAAAGAACACTCTTTTTATTACTGCATTTTAATGCTACTTTTGTTATAAATCAAGCAACTGCATATATATATATATATATATATTTATATTTCAAACATATATATATATGTTTCTGGGCTCTATTCCACTGGGCTATTTTTCTATCTTTGTGCTAATAACATACTGTCTTAATTACTGCAGCTTTAAATAAGGCTTGCTATTCAGCAGTGTAATTCCTCCAGCTTTTTTTTTTTCAAGATTGTCTTATATATTCTTGGTTCTTCATATTTTTTTTATACATTTTAGAATCAGCTTGTCAAATTCTACAGAAAAAGTACACTGGAATTTATATTAGGGTTGTACTGAATTTTTAGATGAGTTTGGAGAGAATTAAGATGCTTACAAATATTGAGTCTTTCTATTTATAAGCATGGTTTTTCTCCAATTTATTTAGGCTTCCTTTAATTTCTCTCAGCAATGTATTGTACTCTACTGTATCAAGGCGTTGCTCTGGGTATTACTCTATTCATTACTTTATTATATTGCCCATATATTTATCACGTATCATCCGGTGCTATTATACATAGAACCATTTTACATTTTTTATTTTCCATTTGCTTGTTATCATGATGTATAACTATATATATGTGGACATTGTATCAGTGACCTTGCCATATTCATTTATTAATTCTACTGGTTTATTTACGGACTCTCTTAAATTTTCCACATAGACAACTACATTATCATTTTCTCCTCTCCAATCCTTATACATTGTATTTCCTTCTTGCCTTTTGCGCTGGATAGAACCTCCATTATAATACTGAAGATAAGAGGTGATAGTAGGCACCTCTATTCAATTCCTAATCTCAGAGGGAAAACATTCAAACTTTCACCATTAAGCGCAATGTTTGCTGTGGATTTTTCTTAAATACACATTTATTCATTATACTAAGAAAGTTCTCTTCTTTTCTAGTTGGCTAAGAGTTATTGGCATGAATGAGTGTTGAGGGTTATCAAATACTTGCTCTGCCTCAACTGAGATTATCATTTGATTTTCTCCTTTGTTAGGTAATTGTGGAGAATTACATTTAATTTTTAATAGTAAGGTAACCTTGCATCCCTGAAATAAATTCAGCTTGGGTGTGATATATTATCCTTTTTATATTTTGATGGCTTGAATTAGCTGATGTTTTGTTCAGGATTTCTGCATCGATGTTCATGAGAAGAATTAATCTGTAATTCTTCTTTCTTTTAATGTTATTCTCAGGTTTTGTTATCAAAGTTACACTGCCCTCACAATGAGCTGGAAAGACTTCCCCATTTTCTATTCTCTAAGGAATTTCTGTAAGATTCCTATTATTTTTTTCCCCCAAACATTTGGAAGAATTCACTGATGAGGCCATCTGGGTCTGGTGCATCTTGGTGGGAAGACTTTAAATCAGATTCAGTTTTACTAATAGACACTAGACTGTTAAAATTATCAATATTCTGAAATGTTTCAATGGTTTCTCTAGGAAAGCCTGGTGTTTGACTCCTAGAAGTCCTCAGAAAACGCTCCAACACGTTCCGCTGGTCAGATTCCGGCGGCAGTGGCCAGATTCTCCTTCCCCTGTCCTGATCTCTCAGTCGTGTCTCTTTGTTGGTCCTCATCCTCTCTCGGCACTGCCTCTCTGATGAATACAAGATGTTTTTATCATTAAAAGAGAAAAAACAATCCCTGTCCTTGCAGCCAGGTGATTTATTGAGAATTTAACAGAGCAGGATAACCTATTAAGACATAACATGGTGACTTCTTTCTCAATGCTCCAGGCTCATCAGGCTGTAACAAAAGCTAAGTCCCAATTCCCCACGTAAACCTGTCCAGACAGTCAGCCAGGTCTTGATTTCCAAGCACTGGACTCTCTTTTCCCCCCAAGAGGATGTCACAGCATTTTTGTTATTGTGTTTCAGAGCCAGAGCGGGAAGAGAAAGAGGCTTGTACTTGGAAGCAAATGCTAAAATCATCTTTGATTTTTTTTTTTCTCCAAGGCTTAGGCCAGTCCGGGGAAGTTAGCCAGACTGTCTAAGTTTTGGTGCTCTGGGAAAAGTCCAAGTCCTTAAAGTCTTACTCAGTCACCTTAAGAGGGATTGCAGTTTTCTGAGCCTGATAGGCAGCATTCAGAGTGGCAGAAACTCAAACGGGGGGCAGAGGGGCTGTGAGCACCCACTGGATACAGCCTGTGAATGAAGTCCCTGTCCCCAAGAACCCTACAGGAGCTGTGCACAGCCCGATTCAACACAGAGGGAGTAAGGATGGCTCTGGAGGGGGCCATGTCTGAATGGACCAGACAGATACCTGCCAAGGACCACGTGTAGCAAAGACCATCACCAAATGAGGCTAAAGACGTTCCCATTCTTCCCTGGGTTGTGTAAAATCCAGCATTTTGAGGGAGCCGGAAAGGATGACTTATGTGAAATAGATCAGTGGGTCTAACAACTCAGGGCTTGAGCTCCCAATTTCCTTTTTCCATTTTTCAATAAAAAAAATTTTTAAAAAATCCTTTAAATGTGGCCTATCTTTTATTCTCTGAGGGTTGTGGAGCAAGAGAAATCTATGCCCGCATCTCTTTGGACTTTCTGGAACAAGGTCAGTGTGGAAACCAACCAGGAAATTAAATTTTTGAGTAGGTTTTTGGCGAGGGCAGTCACTTCACAGAGCCTCAGAGACAGTGCGACCTGCTTTGACCTCCATCTGCCCCAGTGGTATGTCTACCCAGAGGCCAGAAAATGTCCTCTAAACCTCCAGTGTGCAGGCCCGATGGGACAGTCCTAAGGATTTTAGGAAGAGTAGCAGCAGGAACAAGATAAGGAGTTTGATGGTTCACCTGCTTTGATTGGGCACTTTCTTGGGTTAGTCTCACCCAGTAACTGCTTATTAGTTACAGCTTAGTCGCAATGAATGTCAACCTAGTGCCCTGCATTGTGTTGCCTGGACAGAGAATGCATGGTTCTGGCTGTAGTGCATTCACTGTTTAGCAGAGGAGACAGAGACATGAATGGCTGAGCTGTGGGGAATACATGCTAGGACAAGAGAGAAACACAATGGTGTAAAAGCACCAAGAAGGGAGTAATCAATTCCACCAAAAATGCCCCCCGCCTTAACTCCTCTCTCTCCCGCCAGCAGAAGGTGCTAAGCTAAGCTCTGGATTCTGGCAGAGGATGCTGGAGAAAGGCTGTAAGCTATCACAGCTGGAAGCCATCATTCCTGTTGCAATGACAGGAGAGGCCAGCACAATGCTCAACACAGAAGTGAGTCCAAGTCGGAGCAGCCAAGCTCAGGTGCCATCTGGACCAGGAAAGCAGACCTGGGAAGCTGGAATTGAAACCAAAGGCAAAAGCCCTCTTGGTGAGTTGGCCCTCCACAGGCCTTGCCCAGGGAAAGGCTGAGAACCCCCAACAGGTGGCTGGGATCCAGCTACCCTGGAATTGCCTTCAACAACTGCACTCTGGCTTCCCTCCAAGGCAGCAAGGAGAACACTGTGCTCTGGGAGCACCAAGACACACAGCGGGCTCGAGAATGGGGAAAACTCAGTGTGGGCCCCCAAAGAGCTGGCCATATCTCTATAGACAGAAATGTTAAAAGATAATACACAAAGTGGAAGTAACAGTCCATGTGGGAGGAATCCCTGAGCAAGTTGATCAGTAAGGACCTCTTGGAGGTGATGGATAGAATTCAAGTACGTGGAGAGAGACCAGGGAGGGGCATTCCAAGAAGTCACTAGAGCCGAAGCACAGGAGGTGCCAGGGGAGCTAAAAGGAAACACGAGGTGCCTGAAACCTACAAGGGGAGAAGAGAGCACGTGCGATGGGGCAGGAGAAACATCTGGTGCAAGTGAGGGGGGAACTTAAACTCCATGCTGTGGAGTTTGGCCTGGACCCTGAAGGCAATGGGCAGTCGCTAGTAGATTTTGAGTGGGATAGGAACTGCATAAAAGCAAATGATCTCACATAGCACCTCTCCCTGAAAAACATCCCTCCCTGACCAATAAAGGCCATTCAATTGGAAGATGTCAAAGCACAGCCTAGTCTCAGATTGTAAATTTACCTGCCAACCACTGACAGCAGGATCAGCTTGAGAAGGTTTGGTCACTGCACTACATTTATCACCCAGTCAAAAATTTAAGGGACTCACAACAGTAGAGAAAGAGGCAAGCTGAGGTTGAATGGGTTGCTGAAGCACAGAAAGCCCTGGAAGTACAGAAAACACATTAAACTGCCCAAAATCAAAGGGTAGGACTGGAGTTCAAACTCTGCCCATCAGTTACCCTTCACGGGTCCAGCTTCTACCACTTGGCTGGCTTCCATCCCCACTGGTGCTCGAATGCAAACCAGTACTCACTGCTGTGCCTTGTAATTAAAGGTAAAAAGTACACACAAGTGTTGCCAAAGGAGAGCGGCCAAACATGTGGGAAGCATCGTTTGGAAGTGCCCAGCGGTGCGGCAAGGTGTATACAGCAGTGGGATCCTGCCACCACTTTGCTGAGTGACCTTCAGTAATCCCCTGGAGGTGAGAGAGAACTGATTCACCTGCCCTTATTTAAGCAGCCATGGGGATTGGGGGATCATCTGCCTGGAGCTCAGGGGAGGCTTGTCCAACCAAGACCCAAGCTTGACTTGGCTGGTATGGACCAGAGGAAAAGATATTACCAGCTCCATTCACCTTGACTGAGATATTCAATGTTGCTTTGCGTCATGGAAAGTGAAGGTGATATGAACTCTCGGCCAACCCGAGAGAGCTTAAACTGGCTTACAAAATGCACATTCAGTGTTACTCATTCTCTCAGAAAGGAACTTCTTGAATTTTATAGTGAATGCTTCAGATGGATTTAATATTCAGCTCCCTGGCATTCAAACTAATCCCCATCTTTTCTAGAATATGCTTAATTGCTAAAGCGAAATTCAACTGCAACAGCAATGCGTAAAACATTGATCCACCTGGCAAACTCTAACTCACCTTTTAAGGGCTAGTCAAAAGCGACCTCTGTTCCCTATCTTCCCCCGACCACTCTTGGTAGAATTAATCACTCCTCTTCTGTGTTACCAAAGCATTTGATATGTATTTCTATTATAGTATGTTTCCATGGACAGAGACCAAGTCTTGTTCATCTTGGTGACCCCTGTGCCTGGCACCATGTTGACCACAGAGTAAGTCTTCAATAAGTGTTTGCTGAATAGACAGCAAATGGGGTTGATTTGCCCATAATCCTATGTTCAACAACAAGAATAGCAAACACACTTTATTGTTGAATTTATCTTTGTTTGCCAAGACTTCTGTGTGCTCTTAAGCATAAGCCTATCTCCTAGGATCTAGATCCATAAATCCAATTGCCTGAAAGGCTTCACACCTGGATGTTCCATAATGTCAAACTCAACATGCCCCAACCAAACTGATTATCTTTTGCCCCAAACCTGTTCTGTCTCTGTAGTTCAGCCATGTTTTAGTAGTATCCCCAACCCCTACTCCTTTACCCAACCACTCAACTGAAATCCTGAGAACCACTCTAAAATCGTTGGTATCACAACATCCAAGCAAGCATGAAGTTGAGTTGTTTCCATCTCTCTAGCCCTCCTCAGAGTCAACCTCCCACCACTGCAGAGTCCACGCCCTCAGCATCCCTTGCCTAGAGCATCATGTCAGCCACTTTTTTTTGCTTGCTTTATTTCAAACATACAGTTCTCCAACCTGGTTTTTGTTCTTTCTTATATATAATGAATAGCTTTTCAGATCAACAAATATAATTTTTAATCACTACATAGTGCTCCACCATACTAATACATCCTTTACATTAAAAAATTTTTTCATTAAAGTATAGTCAGTTTACAATGTTGTGCAATGTATTTTAATTGATTAATAAATCTCTCATGGTTGGGCTTTCAGGTGAATTCTAATCTTTTAAATCATAGTTTTAATAATAATAACAATAATTTTATGAGACAATGCATACTGGACTCTGTTGCCAATATCACCATCCTTCACCCTGTTCCCCAAGTGACCTTTCTAAGAAACAGATCTGAACCAATGACTTCCTACTCCATCTTCTGTTAAGAACACAACACAACAAAACAAAACAAAACAGCCAACGCACTAGCCCAGAACAGAAGATCCTTACTCTCCTGGACCTTTACCACCTGTCTCTCCTCCTTGGCCACCTCTTCATGTGTTCCGTCACACCACCCCTGCAGAGATCTTGGGGCTTCCCAAACATAGCTCACATGTCTGCGCCATCACGCATGTTATTTCCTCTGCCTGGAAACGCCTCCCCAGCCCACCCCCACCATGAGTCCTCAGTAAACCCCTACGGATGCACTGACTCAGCTTCAGTGAGGTTCACTCTGAGCCTTCCTGGCCCTGCCATGTAAAGCCACCACTTCCCTCCTCTGTGATCCAGAGCATTCATCACCCTCCTGGACACGACTCCACGAAATCAAAGGCCAAGGACACAAAACACATGCCAACATATTCAATGGATAAATGATAGACCAGTGGTTCTTGATGCTGGAAGCATAATAGAATCATCCAGAAAGCTTTAGAAACTACTAATCCACCCTCGATCCATTATATCAGTGCCTTGGGTGAAGCTTGCACATGGGTATGTTCTAAAGCCCCATGAGGAATGCTGAGGGGCAGCCAGAGTTGAGAATCAATGACACTGACTTCAAACTCTTTGAAAGCAGTGAGGCATGCTTTCTAGAACGCAGTAGAGTGCAGTGGGTCAGAGAATGGAATCTGGAGTCAGTCAGCCTGGGTTTAGAATTTAACTCATCAACTTCTTAGGCAGGCAAATTGCTTAACTTCTCTTGGCCTCAGTTTCCACAGCTGCAAAATGGGGATAATAGTAGTGCTTAACTCACAAAGGTAAACTGGCTGTTTTGAGGATTAATCGTATAACGCATGTAAAGACTTAGCTCTGACCCCAACACACGTTAAGTGTGTTACAGGCTATTATTTCCTACTCCCTCAGAGTTCCCGGCAGTGCCCAAAACAAGCCAACACTCACAAGAATCCTTTGGAGATGTCCATGGACCAAGAGCCTGTTCCACTACTTGGTATCTCAGTCAGCTCCCTGCAACTCCAACCAGAAGTGTTACAGCTTGCTGCTAAGATCATTACTGGTGAGCACTCCTTCCCAGCCTTGGCTGTTTTCAGAGATAATGATCAATTAATTTTGACTTCTTCTCCCTCCGTAATCTTAAGGGAAACCACAGTCAGACCTTCTAAACTGGTCACAATTCTGAAAGGAGGATAGAAACCCTGGGCACAAGACTGGAGCATGAGGATGCAGATCTGTCCATCTTCCTGGTAAAGAGCAGCAGAGGAGTAAACCAGCAAACCTCTTCTGGCTGTAAGTCTCAGTAACATACTAGAGGCAGAGATGAAATTAGGACACTTACCAGCACATCTAGAAAAAGTCTGGGAATTTTTTTTTTGATGCTCTCACTCAAAAGACTCAGTAAAAACACAGTCACTTTAAAAGCTAATGACAGCATACCTGTGCCCAGGCTGTGTGTTAAGCGACACCCAGGGACACAAAAATATATGAAATGTGGTCTCTGCTCTCCAGCCAGGGACAGAATTGAAAAGTTACCCACTGTTTTCGTAGCGGGTGATAAAGCCCAGATGTCAAGTTCCAGAAATTATTTCCAAATGGGACTACGCATCAGGAATGCTTAGGAGGTGTTTTGTCTAATAAATATTCCACACCTTCTCCTGACCTGCAGAATCAGGATCTCCAGGGTAAATGAGGTCTGGGATTCAGTATTTTTCAAGTTTCCTGAGGTCATCTGATGCGGTCAACCACAGACCTGCCAGAGAGCTTCAGGAATTAGGGGCAGAAGTATTATTGGGGATTTGAAAATGAGGGTGAGATACTGGGGTGTCAGGGTAGACTTCCCAGAAGAAGGGAGATTTAAACTGAACTTTGAAAGAGGAGTAAGATTTTGGTAAGTGGAGTGGGCACGCATCAGTGAAAGCCAAGACATAGAGATGGGAAAGATGGTACACAGGAAAGATGCTAACATTTACATACATGCCTTACATGGCTTATCTCATTGGACTCTCAATCAGGCAGTGAGGCAGGCATTGTTGGTTGCCTAGCCCACAACCATCCACATCTCTCCTTCCTTCTTCCTAACAGAACCCTTATTCTGTTGAGGTAACCCCTCTGTGTGAGCATGCGCTTGGAGGAGGCTGGGCTCCGATTCTGGCCCCTTGGCCTCCCCAGCCCTGGCACAGGCACGCACATGGAAGGCAATGCTTGGAGCTGTGTGCTTCTGCAAACAGATCCCTCCCCCTGAACATGTGTCGTCCCCTACTCTTCTTCCGGACACTGTTGTGTCTGGGTGAGATGCTAGAATTTCTGCAGCCATCTTGTTAATTGTCACAAGGAAACTGGCCTGAGGACAAAGACCAACAGTCTAGACGGTAGAGAAGAAACATGGAAAGACCCTGGTCCTCAACAATGTCATGGGACCACTGAATCAACAATCCAGAACTACCCTACCTTTGGACATCATTGCATAAAGAATCAGTAAATTTCCCAGTAAATTTCAGCCAGTGAAGGCAGAGCTTCCTGAACTCTGTAGAGCCGAGGCATCCCAGCTGATACAGGCAGGTACTACGATTCCCATTTTATGCACAACGGCCTGAGAACCGGAGCATTTAAAACCTGTCCAAGGTCAGAGAACTGGTAGTGCCGAGCAGGACAAAGAGAAGGCAGGGCAGGGAAGCACGGAACCACGTGATGAACCACACACATGTATAGACTTCTCCCAGGGACACAGGGCCTGTCGTGAAAGTTTCCGAGTAAGGTGTGCCATGATCAAAGTGGTGATGCCTAAAAGTAAACGACAGGTTCTGACTGTTACCAAGCTTTGAGAGGATGACTGGGGTAAGGGTCTGCTTCCCCACCCCTTCCTCTCCCTCCCTCACCTCCAGAGGTTGATGGTCCAGACCCCAAGTACCAGCCCAAACAAAGATTTCAGGGTGAACTCAGCGTGCATGAGTTCCTATGCAAGCAGCCGGGGGACTATAGAGAAACCATCTTTATTGCTGCTCAAGAGGAGAGGGTGACACTGAGTACTTTAAACCATTTACAACTGGCTGACGGTCCAGCCGAGGCAAGACAGGCTCTCCAGACAGCCACGTCACACAGCTATTAACGTTGAGGGAACCTTCGCCAAGAAATAACTTTTTACAACCTTGTGTCTTGCATCGCCGGCCTCCGCTGAGCTATCGGATGCTGATGCTGTGATTTGGGATCAAGGCAGGGCAGCTAAGACCAGGAAGCCAGCAGTCCATTATTCCAAGCCGACTTTGCGGAGCTAACCTGCCTGCTCGGATCCTGCTCTGACATCAACTCGCTCCTCTCCGAAGGTCCAGAGCAGAGTCAGGGAATCTTCCATGCATATATCTGCTGTCACTGTCTCCCCAGGGATGATTAAAGATTGGAGGTGCAGGCCAAAGACCACTTTGGATAATTGCATCCTATCTCTCTGCGGCTCTTCTCCTGTGACTGTCCTCCTCGTCTGGCCTGGCCTGGCTGTTTTCATCAGTCAAGTGCCTCTCCTGATACCAACCCCCAACAAGGGGAAGGTACCGGACAAAAACGGGCTGCCGACAACCGCACAGTCTCAGGTGGGAGCCCCGTGCCCAGGCCTGCCTTGCACTCCGGGCCGGTCTTTCTGCTCCCTTCCCTGCTGGCTGGTCCTTCTAGGTGGGGCCCTTTCTCACCCTCTGGACTTTAACAGACCTTCTTTCTCCAATTTGGGACCTTTCCACTCCTTGTTTAACCTTGACTTAGACTGTTGTCTGATTTTGCTGCCTTTGCCTGCCCTGGGTCTAACCTGGCCCTGGAGATCTCATCCATGCCCACAGGCCCATGGGCAGTTCCCCAGCTGGGTCACCCTGGGCTGAAAGACTGACCCGGCCTCTTCTAACCCCAGGGCCCTAGGGACTCTAGGCTTACTGGACAGAGAGCCTCAAAGCTCCCAGGTGTCAGTATCCTTCTTGGCCACCTGTCTGCCTGGGGCTGCCTGTATCATGCAGCGTCTTTCTGTGTCACTTAACCGGGGGAGCACTCGGCTTGAAGCCAGAAATCCGATTTCCAAAACCATAGTTCGGCCATTAAGTGGCTAGGAAACCTTGACCAAGTGAGAGTGCCCCCACTGGGACTCAGTGTCTTCATCAGTTGAATGAGGGGCTTGAACCAGACAAACTTCGAGTCACCTACCAGCTCCACACTTCTCCAAACCTGACACCAGGGAGATGCCCAAGAGAGGGCCCTGCGTGCCCAGCCAGGCTGAGCGCCACTGGTCAATGGGCAGATCCAACGTGGAATGACCCCTGGTTTATAGGCACCAGTTGTCCTGACCTCAGGGTGACAATAAGAGTAATAATAACAGTATTTACTAACCGGGCAGCTGGGGTCAGTCACTGGCTAAAAATCTGCAAGCATAATCCTCCTATTGGCCCAAGAGGTGGGTACTCGTATTATCATGATGACACAGACGAGGACATGGAAGCTTAGAAATACTAAATAATGTGCCCAAGCCACCAGCTGCTGAGAGGTAGAGCAGGATCTGCACAAAGTGGCTTCTTGCCCAAGTGGAAAGAGATCCCTGGGAACCCAACCAGCCCCTGCCCTATAGGGGCTTCCGAGTGGGAATGCCAGAGCCGAGCCTCACGGCTTCCTCTGGTGAATGAGTGAACGCTACGGCATCTTCCACAGGCAGTGCACTGCCCCGTGCTCCCCAGCCTCCTGTTTGTCCCACGTGTGAGGAGACTCAGCAACCCTGCGTTCCTCTGGCTTCTCCTCTCTGCAGGGCACATCTCGCACAACTTCCCAGCGTGGGACCAGGGCGCTGCTGGACTAGAAGGAAGCACATCCCTCTGCACATCCATGCTCTTGTTTGAGATACATACAGAGAACTTTCTGGAAGGCCCCCAGTGTCCATCTAAAGTGAGGGAAGCCAATAGGACACCAGAGTGAAAAGCTCATGTTTCAATGTTTTGGACAATCTGGGTTTACAACCTGGCCTGGCCCCTCTGTAGCGGGGAGAAGTCTGTCTTCTTGCCTCAGTGTGCTCCCTCTCTCTGTCTCTGTCTCTCTCCCTCCCTCCCTCCCTCCCTCAAGCACCCACAATCACTCTCATTCTCTTGCCTCCCCAACTTTCTCATAAAATGGGGATAATTACAGTATTTACATATTTATGTGTGTAAGAAAAACGTCAGGTAGAACCATCAGCGTGGCTCCCAGGAAGTGTTCAATCAACGTTAGCCTCTTTTATTCTTTCTAAGGCCCGAGCTGGACCTAGACCTGGTCCTGAGGTCCAGTCTAGCAGTTGCTGTCATAACCACAGGCTCTGAGCTCTCGGGCCACCAGCAGCTCTCCCAGCTCCCTGTCCCAAATGACAGTTCCACTTAAACACAATCCCTGACAGTGTGGGGTCCAGGCCTGAGGGGGCTGCACTCTCCCTGGGCCTGGCACAGTGCCCCCCACCCCAGCAAGGCACTCCCCAAATGCGTAATATCGAGACAGACTATCTGCACATCACCAAGAAGGAGCCATGAATCCGGACGTGCGGGTGCACAGGTGGAGATGGTGCTCCGTGGGTTTCAAGGCTGGAGGGGCTACCTGGATTCTGGAACCAGGCAGGGCTGGATGTGAAAATCCCTGTTTCACCAGTTCTATGTGCCTAATGGGGCTTGGGTGAAAATGGGTGGAAACTTGCATTGTGCACACTGCCCAGGACTGGCAGCCATCACTTTTCATTTATACTCCATTAAGTAAGAGAGAAGCAATCAATGGATCAGTGAGAAGGCACACAAAGCAGGTGGCTGGATAGAGGGAGAAACAGAAGGGATGCAGGGGAGCACTTTTTTTTTTTCTTGTTTCTGAAGTTAAAAGGACTTTGCCTAATGCTGGTTTGAGCCTGGGAAAAGTCAGCTTTGTAGACATGGGATCCTGGGACCTGGGAGGCACCACTGAGCAGAGGGGACGACAAAGAGAAGTTCATTTAACTGGTGTGTGTGGCGGCGGGGGGGGGGGGGGACAGGGAGGGGTCGCATGGTTGAGCATCTACTCTGTGCACTTTCTAGGCATTATTTAGTTCTTAGGTTGTTTTTTTACTCCTATTGTGAGCCCCATTTACGGATGAGAAAGCTAAGGCTTAGAGAAGGTAAATCATACATCCAAAGTGTGCTGCAAAGCTTTTCTCTCCACATCGTACCTCCTCACCAGGCACCAGGGAGGAACCAGGAACAGCTGGTTGGCTTCTAAACCGAACCTCACTCTTTCCCAACCCTGGCAGCCGGGAAATACTCACATTTCTCTCTGGTTCACACCTCCATCCTCTCTGGTTCATTTCTTTCCTCTGTTTGGTCTTCATTAAGACAGCCCAAGCCACTCCCCAGAGTTAGACTCTGCTGTGGAGGGACAGGGCTGGCTGTCTGGGCCTGCAACGGGGGCCCTCTGCATGGGGCTGCCAGCTCCTAGCTGGGCCGCCATTTGTCACTGAGGTCAGCGTCTCACTCTGCACTGCCGGCTCAGACCCCAACACTCAGGGACAGGGACTTGTCTGCTCCAAACCTGCCCTCGAGCCATTTGGCAGCCCCGGGAATCCCAGGATGCTCGCCCCTCATTACCTGGACACGCTCACCAGCAGAGCGTGTGCTGAGCGCTGACGTCTGTCATTCTGACCTTGGGCTGGTAATGGGGGGGGCCGGGCTGGGGGCGAGGCTGTGTGCCAGTAGTAATCTGTCTGCTTGGTTGAGCTCACCAAGGAAGAAAACAACAGAGTCGTTCCCGTCACCGGTTCTTTTTGTCACAGATATCTCTACCTCGGGGGCAGGGAGACCCATTTGCTATATAACTGAGCATCGGAACATTAGGAAGAACACATTACCCTGCCTTCACGAGCTCTTTGCAAAAACTGCTCTTGCCTGTGATGCTCAGAAAACACACCCAGAAGGTCTGGTGGGGGCAGGGCGGGGAGAAGAGATGGAAGAGGATGCTTAACACGGGCACCTCATCGGTCCAAGAGGCCTTTGTCAGCCCTTCCTGCAGACAGCTCTCATGCTCTCAGCCTCTGCTCAAGAGCCTGCCATGGCTCCCTGTGCCCTTCTGTGCTGAGTCCTATTCCAGCCCTGAGCTTTGGCGGGTCTACAATACCCAGCCCCACCCACCTCTCTTCCAGCTTGCCACTGCTACAGTCAATATGCCCCATCACACCGCCAAACCTTCATCCTGTCCCCTCCTTCTCCAAATCCCAAGCTTTCTTCCAACATCTGCCCCATTTTTGCCTCTGTCTTTCATCAGCTTTGATTACATCACAGGACCACATCTTTCTTCCAGCTGCCAGCTGTATTCACTCCTCCAGGTATTTCTAAAGTTTTTTGTTGAGCATCTTTATATACACAGAGATGCATGTGCACACACACACATACACAGAAAATCCAAACCAATAAAAATCAAATTAAAAACTAGGTGAGGCAAACAAAAGCCATGAAGTACAGTAAATGGCTAACATTTATTACTCAGCTTAAAATGCCTGGATAATCTTACTGCAAGTCATATCCTTATTTTTAAAAAATATGATCTACTCCATGCAAACCCCAAAGGGCACTTTGGAGAGAAGCCAGGCTATAGGTTTATATTCTTCCCATTTTCAAATAAAATGTAAAAGAAAAAAAAAACTAGTAATCATTTTAATGCGCCTTGAATAAATTCTTGGCCAGAGCACACTGCAGTAATTTACACAGGGGACCAAAGACACATACTTACTGAGAAAGGGACTTTGTGACTAAAGAGGGAATTTCCAAGAATTGCTCTAGACTCCTCTTCCTTTAAGTGATTAGTTTGAATTGAACCGCACTCCATCGTGGGTCACACTTGCAAAGGCAAATGGAAACTTGTAAACCAGTGCCTTTCCCATCATTGATCCACCTCTCTTCTGACTTCTCAACTTTGCTTTATTCTGATTTCTCAGCCCCTGACGAAGTCAGATACTTTCATTCCCCGGGAGTTTACTCTCTGGTTCCTTTACTGGACATACCAAGAAGAAAAAAGTTTGGACTTGGAATCAGTAAATGAAGAAGGTTTGGTCCAAGTTCTGTTCTTTTCCTTTTTTCACTCCTTCCTTTCACACATTTTCCACTGAACTCATCTCCCAAAACACTGCTCTAGCCTCTTGGTAACTGTTAATTTATGAGGCAAGAAAAACAAGGTGCTTGTGAATTAACAAGAGTGGGACTATCTCTCTCCGTCAGCAGAAAAATCAATCTCTCCCAGGCAGTCAGCAGGTTTGGTTTTAAAAGACAGGGAAGATGACTGAAAAAAAAGCAGGTGACAGTGTGCCTTCTGGACAGGGCAGGAAGAGAGGCTCTTTAAAAACCCAGGGTTCTGGGATCTGCATCCTGCCTCCAAGGAAGCCAAGAAGCAGGCGACCCAGCAGGCGGGGCCCAGCAGCCCTGCTGTCAGGACGAGGGACGCGGCTAGGAGCCGGCTCACAGGGGTTTCCAGTTTGACCACAAGGCCAGCTCCATCTGAAGAGTTACAGTCTTCCCCTCCCTTTCTGTCACTGGTTTACTCCAAAACAATACTATGGTTCTCATTTTATCTTATTTATGGTCCCAGAAGGAGGGGATAGGTCAGTGATCTTTTATACCTATTTTACAGATTGAGAAACAGAGGCTCAGACAATTTAAATGACTTTCCCACAGCTCAGGAAGAGAAAGGACTAAACAGAAATCCTGATCCCTTCCGCAGGGGAGACCCCCCTCTCATTTCTTTGATAGCCGTTCACCTCGGGCATGCTACTCAACCGCTCTGTGCTTCCAGTGTGCTACAGGCTGTCTAGATTCCAGACCCTTGATTTCTCTTCCAGGTGCATATGAAATGGGATTCCAGCCGCAATGTCCCTCAGGCTTTGAGACCAGAGAACAAAGAAGCTGAGGATGTTTGTACAAAACCTACAGCTATAACGCACATTCAGTGACAGGGTTGGGGGCATGTATTCCCAACTGCTCCCTGCTCGCATCCACCTTGGTACCCAGTTGGGGTTCGCCATCAGATCTGTGGGCTCCAGCTGCCAACTGCCCACGGGCTTGGCAGACAACACTGGACGAGGAGTCAGCAGACCCCGATCCTGCACCGGAGGCTCTGCTGCAAATCACTTCATGACCTCGGGCAAGTCCCCGATTGGTCTCTTCTGTTCAATGAGGGCCTGCCTAGACCGTCTCTGAGGACCCTTTTATCCCCAACATGCAGTGAGTCGAAGAATTAAATATGAGAGAAAGTGAGTTAGATGAGCACATTAGATCAAGGGGAGAGACCACCAGCAACCAAATTTGAGCAGGTCACCGACCTCTTGGTGCCAAACTTTCATCCGTTGTAAATGGAATAGTGATAGTACCAACATCATGGGTGGCTGGAGAAGCAGTAAATGAGTTAACTCACATAAAGCATTTAGAATAATTTGGGGTACATAGTAAAAATTAAAAAATACTAGCTGCTCTCTCTCCTCCCTTTTCCCTTCCCCCTCTCTTCCCCCTCCATCTTATTCCCACCACCATTATTATTATTATTGTCATTTTTATTATTATCATAAACACTTGTGCCCTTTGGAAACAGAAGTGAATATTAGCACTAAGAGGGACTTCTGTTACTTGCTCTTTAACATATAGCTCATTATGCACATATTCTGAAGGGAGAAAGCAGGACCCACAGAGATGAGACTACAGAAGCAGGTGGCCAGGAAGCAAGAAGTGTGATGCAACAGAGCTGGCCCCTTGCCTGCTATGGTGATGCTTGGTGTCCTCGCCCCCTGGGTTGCCAGAACAAATGCCAACAGCATCTCTAGCTCCCTTTCCTGGTGGAGGAGGGCTGTGCATGCCTGGATGAGGACGGTGATGCTTGTGCTGATGGACCCCTCCACTGTGCCATCGAGGATGCTGTGGTTCTGAGTTCTGCCAAGAGAGACAGCAGGTTGCAGGGAACCAGTCACCTCCCGAACAAGGAACTGTGACTCCAGAAGAGCTGGCCTGAATGGGAGGGCTTAGCGGGCCAATAGGTGGCCATAAAACCAAGAGCTGTGGGGATCATACCAAGGACCACCCAACTGGCTATCCATTGAGCCCAAAGACTACATGGTGGTCATCTAGACCACCTAAGATTGAAGGAGCCTCACAAAGGATAGGACCTAACCTTGCCACTATACAAACAGGGACATGGAGGCTCTGAGAGGGGGCTGGCTTATTCAAGATCATTCAGTTACTCAGAGGCAGAACCAGGACCAGAAAGATGTCTGCCTCTTTCTCCTACTCTAGTGGTCTTACCTTTAAATGACACGAAAGGTCCCTTTGCACCGCAGAACCTACTTCGTGATACTTTTGAGTCAAAGGGAGGTCTTTGCAAGCCATGCTCAGCTTCCTTTTTCTCTCACACAGATCATTGCATCACTGCAGGCCCCAGCAAGAGCAGCTTCTCTGTGCTAGCCTTCTCCTGTTGCCCCAAAGACTACTTTTCAAACGCCAACTTTCCGCTGGGAGATTTACTTACTACTCAGAATATGGCACGTGCATGACACCAATTGGAATACAAGGGATTGAAGTCGATTTGGGACAGCCTGCCAGACACCACACCCTGAACCCCACACCCTAGCTTATCTAAAACATTTCAAAATATAGAAGTTGCATCTGAAAATATGCAGAGAATAATCTCTTAAGAAAATCAGGAACTGGTGACAAAGATGGCGTGGCTATACTGAGCCCTCACTCTCACATGACAACAGTCATCGGAAGCTTGGATGACAGTCCCGCCGGGCCCCCATCTCTCTCTGGCATTACCTGCCCAGCCCTTGTGTGCATCTGAGTCTGAGATCCCAGGTCCATGCAGGTGGTTGTTTTCTGTGTGCATCTTGTCTGCCCATGTAGATTGCACATTTCTGAAAGCAGGAAGCTGCCATCCAAAATACTTTGCTCAGAGCTAGACACTTAACAGATGGCTTCACAGCCTAAAATTAGCCTTCCACATTCTTTTTTTTTTTTTTGCTTTGCTTTAGTGTAAGAGATTTTAATATCTGTGAATTGAAAGAGTACTACCTCAGAGCTTCCTCTCCCTGATCCTCCCACAATCTCTGGAGATGTGGTCAGGGAAAGCAGGAGTCCGAGATTTCAAGATTCTGTATTTTGTTTTGTTTAGAGGTTTCTCAGCGTATCAAAGCGAGCTCAGGGGTGATGCTGCCGTGTTAAGAGAATGACACGGGAATAACCAACATCCGACCACACACACAATGCTTCTTTAACAGCTTGACAGAGGCAGCCTGCTCATCGGAGAAATCTGATGGGTGATTCCCACTGTATTTCTGCAGGGTAGCCTGGAAGTAATTATCCTTCTCGCTGGTAAATCAATTAGGAAAGGAAGATCTAACACTCCTCCCCTCCTCTAAGAAGGTAATCCTCTAACACTAATGGGCAGAAAACCCAGGCACCAGAGTTCCTACTAACAGATGAAAGCACTTGCCTGGACTTTGTGTCGTGGGCAGGCCAGCCAAGCTGTGGCAGGTCCAAGCAGACAGCACGGCCTGGCTGGTCCAGCAGAGGTGAGTGGGGATCCTGACCCCCCGCTGACCAGGTACTTCAGAGAAAGCAAACGGCTCATCTGCCTGAGCCTCAGTTTTTTGACCTGACAAATGGGAATAAAACTACTAGGCTCAGGGGATTAACAGTGAAACTTAACAGAGGGTAGAAATGAATTTAGTCCAGTGCCTGGAATTTAGTAAGAGCTCAATAAAAAAAGTGTTTCTTCTACTGTGATGTCAGCCCTTACAGTCCTCCATCCCCACTCCATCCCTCCTCCATCCACACACACAGGCACACACACCTCTCTCCTGCAGCAATTTGATCGCATTCCCTGGCAGTCAGGATGGTCTATGTTCTCCGTTCACTGTTTCCAAATCTGCAGGTGGCAGCCGCTTTTGAGCCAGAGCAATTAGGCCATAACACGCCTGCATTTCTCTTTCCACTCAAAGATTTGTTCTCAAATCAACACCCTTGGTAGCTCAGTCCCTGTCTGGTTGAGGCACAAAGACTTCAGCCTGTTTGTATAAAGCACAACGCTGTTCAATGCAGGCTTGACCTTGGCACACGCCACTTTGCATGGGCCCGAGGACAGAGTCCCGCTGACAGTAGTGAGTTCTAGGAACCCAGGGGTGTTTATCTCCTGCCAAGGGGAGGGGAGGCTGTGAGCTGGAGCTCAGACCCCACCCCCTAGCAGAGCCCCTCCTCCAGGGGCAGACCTCACACACTTTGGGAGCTAACGCACTGCTCTCTGTCTTCAAAGTGCTGGGCTCAGACATCACCCAGACAGTGAGCTCATTGGCCAACGGCCAGCCAAAGACAAACAGTGAGGGATGCAGAATGCACACCAAATACAACTAGGGCAGGTCAAAGCCGTTAAAATAATCCTGATGCCACTGCACCACAAGGTGGTCTATAATTCAACTCAAGTAGCTCTCCGGCACTTCATATCAATACTCTGATTTGGAAAAAGATGAGTCGCTATGACTAGTCCAAATCTCAGCTTCCTTAAGGGAGTCCGGCATTGCCAGATGTACCCTAACTTGCCCCCAAATAAAAGCTCTTGGGTAGTCTTTTGCAGACCCACCATTTACAAGTAACACAGCCTGGTATGATTTGCACAGAGGTCATTACCTTGCCTGCCTTCTAAGGTGGCTGGGAGGGCTGGCGATTATAGAGAGAGAGTTCTTAAGGGAACCTTAGTATAGTTGATGCTCAATTAATGCTACCTAAGCTCACTGTACAGATGTTAACACTTCTCCTCTCAACTCAATGGCTATCTGCATTTGGAGATTTCATGTTGTCAGAAAAGTGTTAAGAAGCTTTGGGAATACCTACACTAATACAGGCACAATTTACTGTTTTACTAGGGGTAACAGAACTCTGATGTACTCACAGCCTCCAGGAAAGCAGTAGCCATGCGTTAAATAAGTAACACATTAGGTGGAAAGCAAGTATTTGGACAAGATTAGCTAGAAGAATCTGCTGGAGACTACTGCCACTAGCCGGTTGAAGATCATGGGGAGCTACAGATAATTTGGGTGCAGAGAGAGCCAAAAGAATCATGATGAATTCAAGTTGACATGAGACTCCAGATGACCATGGGTTTAAACTTCAAGACATATGTAACAAAGAAACAACAACAAAAACCAGTTGCATTACAAGGTCATGGGGGGACGGTACAGCTCGGTGGTTGAGCTCATGCTTAGCATGCTCGAGGTCCTGGGTTCAATCCCCAGTACCTCCATTTAAAAAAAAGTAAATAAATAAAAAAACGAATCCCCCCATTTTTTTAATTAAAAAAATAAAATAAAACCCAACATCATAATGGCCCAGAGCACTAGACCAATAAAAAAATAAGAGTATTTTCATTTACATCTAACTGTCACTTTGCCTGAGTGGCTTGAGCAGTGCAGGTCTAGTAAACCCGATACTCTGGTTAAGAGAGAGTCACCACGTAGCGTGTTTGTTGTCGTGTTCAGCGGCTCCAAATACAGGCAAACACACTTACAGTAAAATGAAACTGAACCTAAGTTTATCTCCGCTTGGATGATTCAGAAAGCATTTCAGGATCCCACAGTCCCTTTATGAAATTAATCTATATTGCTATTTCCAAAATAAATAAATAAACCCATGGCATTCATGAGCCTGTCTTTTTGTCTTTCCCTGAACTGAGTGAAGAAAATGTCCGTACTTTTAACTTTCTGGGTGACAGTGTCTCTTAGGTGGCATTTAATTGTGCTTTGGAGGTGGTTCTCAGAAAAGACAAGACAAAACAGACCTAACTTTTGTTAATTGGGCGATAATTCCTGTGAGGAACTGCTCCAGAGAGCCCATGGTCTGAACATCACCTCTGGGAAGGAGAAATGGAGGTGCCTCTCTGCACCAGTGGTCTCCAAATCCCAGCTGTACGTTCTTCTAACCCTCAGCATCAGCCTTATCCCGCCCTTGGTTTCCCACACGACTGAGCACCTCTAGGTTATACTAAAAAGAGGTAAAACAGTCAAGAGTGGAGAAAAACAGCAGAAGACCGAAAGAAGTGTCGTGATCAGTAGGAGTCCAACGGGCAACACACATGACAGATGACTACCGGAATGGATGCAAACAGGTGTGACCCTTCAAGTGCCACTTGGGAAAATCCTCACAAAGACAGGTGATCCACCACCTACATGAAGATGTGATTAATTCTTGTGGTCCAGACAGAGGTCAGAGATCATCACTGAAGGGCACCTGCCATCTATCAAATAACCACTCCCTGCTTCTTCCAGAGTGCAGACACCCACTGTGATTCTACGGCCCCAAGCTACTGTGGGGATGGGAGGAGCTTTAAGCTGGGAATTAACGAGACCAGGTGTCCATTCTGCTGCCAACCAGCCTAGCGCCATGGGCGAGGCTCTGTGGGCCTCAGCTTCCTTCTTAACGAAGAGAGAGCACAAAGGAAGACTTGACACAGACCACTGATGAGTTGATTGGGTCAAGTTTTATCATGTGTCCACATGGCCATGGCGCCAAGCTTTAATTCAAGGTCACAAAGCAACTGCCTCAAGTTCCCAGGTCAGGATTAGACCATCAATTCTGAAGCCCAGGGCTGTGACTGCATGGAAGGGGAAGGAGCAGAGCGTGGTCCAAAGCAAAGACACCTGGGCTGAGCATCAGACGTCCCATGCTCTAACTCTGGCTCCATTTCTTACCCGCCTCTGTGGTCTTTTCTGGCTTCAGTTTCCTTATCTGGGAATCGAGACTATTGGAATAGATGAAGGATCCTTAATCAAGACTCCACAGACACCTTGGGTCCACAGGTGGAATTTAAGGTGTTCATAAATATCTAAAAATTGTTTGCAAAAGTTTGCGTGTGGGGGCATGTTTATAAGAGGAGGCCTAGCACTTTAATCACATTTGCAAAGGAGCTGCCGTTCAAAAACTATCAACAACTGCTCGTACAGATGAAAGCTATGATCCCTTCCATCCAGCTCTAATGTTCAGTAATTCAAATAACAATATTGAGAAATGGGAAAAGGACAACCCTTTGGGACAAAGAAGAGAATGACTCAGCTAAAACCAGCAACAGACACCTAAACGGCTGTCTTGATCAGCAGAGTTTTGGCACTTGGCTGGGAGGCACAGTCCCAGGCGTGGGGACCCCTGGCGCTGGCTGGATCTCCGGGCATCAATTACCAACGCTGAACCAGGAGCCACCAATCCTGCTTCATCCCTTTGCTGAGGACAGCCAGGTGGGAGTGAGGAAAAGGGGTAGCTGGGCTGTGATGTTAAGGGTCTGAGTCCAAGTTGCCCTGCTTTGAGTAGCACAATCATGGTTCTAAGCCACAGCTTGGACTCCAGCAGGTTGGACTCCGAGATCAGGGACCTCTGCACACTGGGTTGAGGATCATCCCTGAGCCTACCTCGCTAAAGAAAGGGTTTGCAAAACCACTGGGGAATGCAAACAGATTGCAGAAGGAGAGCTGGGGAGTGCCATTTTCAGCATTTAAGAAACTCTGAAATGGCCTTTTATATCGGTGGTGTGTTTACTGGGGCCAGATCAGCCTAGTTTCTAAACAGCAGTACCCTCCTAGCTGGGGAAAGAGCACCTCTCCCCAAAGCCAATATATTAGAAAGCATTTCATTTCTAAAACCATTCACCACTCCACGCAACTCAGGCCCCCTCTTCCCAGTAGGTCTCCACGAGCAAAGTCTGACCTCATACAATTTCAGTCATGTCCTGGCTGTTAAGCGGAGAGGAAAGACAGAAAATCAGAGGCCGGCAGAGTCAGTTGGCTTCCCTGTGCCTCAGAATGAGCTCTGGCTGGATCCAGTGGAAGAATCTAGGAGCTGCCTATCCTTGGCAAAAACCGACTCCTTGTTTACATGGAGGGTTCTGAAAAGAGACCAGCAAAAAGGAGGCTGCAGGAGGACTCAGCTCTGGGGTCCAGCAGTCCCATTCTTAGATTCTAGGTCTGTCACTCACCCTATTACTTGTTACTGTCTGCCTTCAGGCTAGAAAGTCATGTAATCTCTCTGAGCTTCAGTTTCTTCATCTGTAAAATGGGGACAGTAGTCTTTTTTGCCACATAGATTCATAACGAGGATAAATGAGATACGGTATATAAAGCACATAGCACCGTCCGTGGCACAGAGGAACCCCTTACATAGTTATATACTGTTACTGTTGTGAGTATTAATATTATTATTATTACTATTGTTACCACTATATCAAAGCAGGTGTTAGAACTACAGTGTCTGTGGCACTCTTGGCATATAAAACGGGCAGTCTATCAGCAACGCAGTGGCTACTGGTTTTTTTTTTCCCCTTAACTCCTGCCCTTGGCCGCCCGCCACTCCGCAAGGAGTGCTTAGGACCCACCGACCCCTCCTCTCACCTTCCTTTTGTTGGTAGGATTGACGTAGAGGTAACTGAGGACAGTCTTCAAACCCACTTTGTCATTCAGCTTTTCATAGGTGGTGCCATAATCCGTGGATCTACAGATAAGAGAGAAAGAAAGAAAGGAAGAGATTGTTTTACCAAATGGGGAATTGTGTTTAAAGGGGAGCCCGGCTCTCCCTCAACCTGCATCTTTGTTCCCAAATCACATGAGTGCTTAAAAGTGTTCTTCAGAGATAAAAGGCCCCATTAATTTTGGAAGAGCAATTAGACTAATGCATCTGCTCACTACCTGAGCTCGCTCCCCTCTGCTCCTGGCCTTTCTCGGAGACCTACTTTCCGGCCATTTGTGAGGCTGTGCAGTGAAAGGAGCTGCTGGAGCCCGGCTGCCTCCCACACTCAGCTCTCTGGTCCCCCGCGTGGTGCTGCGGACAGAGGCACGAGTTCCCGCCTGGAGCTGTGCATGAAGACCAAGGGGAGAAAGGCCAGACCTTCTCCTGAGGTCCCTGAGGTGCAACTGACTTCACACTCCTCCACTGAGCCTGAAGCCTGGCAACCCTCAGAGAGGCAGGAAGTGCTGTATCCAGGAGCTTGTGGGGTCCAATGGCCAAATCTGGCAGGACTGGTGGAGAGTCTGATGTTCTACACAGGAGAAAAAGCCCGGGACATGGACTGCAGCCAATAGCTCATCGTCCCAACGAGCCTGCTGGCTACCTGCCCCCTCCACTGAGTCTAATTTCCAGGGCTCTGATCTTATACCAAGACCACAAGTCAGGGCTCAGAGAACAAAGGCAGACCAAGCGACCCACAGGTCCCTTCCTCTCCATCCCACCTCTCCATGATGGAGCAGGGAGAGCAGGCACCCAACAATGGATTCAATTAGCCAACCTCCCTGCGGCTCCCACCTCACTGCCCCAACCCCCACGCCACACGTACCTCCCTCCGCTTTCAGATCACCAGTACCATCAGGTTCTCACCCCCTTTCTGCCATCGCCTTCCTTGGCTAAACTCACGAATCCTTTCCCATTAGAGCTTTAGACATCACAGAGGCCACCTCATTCTCTCTATGGCCAAGTGACCTCATGGGTGCCTCCATTCCATCTCAAATCTCAGTTCCTGACTCTGGCCCTGTGTCTCCCCTAGTAACTACCTGCCCCTGCCTTTTCTGTCATCCTTTACCCACCTTCTAATACTAATCTGCTTCTGCCGTGGCCCAAGCTTAGCTTCACAAGTCTCATGCCAAACTCTGTGATGACCCTTAAGAAAAATCCCCATCTCCGTCCAATTTGGCTAATTCTGTGTCTCAGGCCCGGCTAAGTACCCACCCTCATCTCTGCTAAGGTTTCCCTGGCCCTTTTCCCAGTCACCACTCATCTCTCCTCTGCACCAGAACAAAGGTCCCCGTCCCTTACACACCCAAGGCACATGCTGTGCGTGACTATTTTAGTCTTTGATATTGTCATGATTAGTTTCCTTACATTCTGTTTCCCCAACCACAATGCAAGCTGGTCAAGGACAAGGAACTTCGGAATACACTACCGGGAGAGGAAAGAACACGAACCTGGGGCTTAGCTAAGTCTGTGTTCCACTCCTAGATGGGCAGCTCCTGGCTGCGAGACCAGACGGCAGTCACTTAACCCACCAGAGCCACGGGCTTCTTATTTGAAAAATGGGGACAATTTAACCTCATGAGGCGTTTGTGAGGATGCAAAAATACAACCCATGGGAAGCCTCCTAATAGGATGTAGCGGACTGAAATGTCAAAAAATAAATGAAAATACAAAGGACGCTCACTTCTCCTTTCTCCGAAATAGAATCAGGCCTTGAACATCATACGCATTCAGCACATTTACTGAATAGACGAACCTCAGTATTTCTAATCCCTCCCGAGGCTACAGGCCCCATATGGTCATCAGTTATGCTAACTTTGATGATCAGCCACCCCAAAACGGACTTTTTATCTTCTGTCTCCTGTCTACCTGAGGCACTAGGAGTCACTGCCAATCAGAGGAAGTCTTGCCTTTATCTCTCGAACCCAGCTCAGTCTCCAAGTCTTAACGATTCTGTCTCCTAAGTAACGTAGGCCCCTGATCTTTCCATCCTCATTCCAATGTGTATCACCACTTCTGCAACAATCTCCCAACTGGATGCTCCTCTTCTACTTTCTCCCCCTCCCATCAATCGCCATGCTGTCATCAGGTTATATTTCAACTGTGCAGATCTGTCCACCTCCCTTCCTGGTAGTAACTACCCACTGCCTGCACACAGTGAAGCTGTAGCTTCCAAGCTTAGTCTTGTAAAATCTGGCTACACCTTCACTTACTAGACCATTTCTAGTCGCTTGCTCCTCTGCCCCTGTCTCCCCAGCCTCACTAAACTCTCCTGAATGTCATGCATTTTCATTGCCTCCATTTCTGGCATATCATTTCCTTCGCGTGAACTAGCTCCAACCCCTGGTTCCTCTACTCGGTAAATTTCTCTCCAACCTTCACACTCTGCTCCAATATCACTCCCCTTCCAACTTCCTCCCTGGGAAATTAATCACCATTTCCTTCCTGTTCTCATACTACCTTGTGAATATTTCTATTCCAGCATGTATCCCATTGTTGTGACCATACTAGTTTTATCCTGGGACCTCCTCCTTGACTATACCTCCCTATGGGCAAGAACCATTTCTCATAACAGCCCCAACGCCTTGCACCATGCCTGGTACAAAGCAAATGTTGAACGTTGTGATGTTTGTATTGCTTTGTTTTGTCTTTCATTTGCAAGAATGAATGAAGGAATAAACTTGTCCAAACGTACTCGTGAGTTCTTGGCCAAATACTAACGTCTAGCGGCAACTCAACACAGAGCCACACCTAGGAAACACACCTGACACGGGAATGCCAGCACAACTTACAGACTGGTCAGACCTAGCAGCGTCGGATGCCACAGATGGATCTAGAGTTCACTCACTCACACAAGCATTAAGGCTAAATGACCAGTCACCCTGACCTCCTACCCTACCCAGGGCAGGGGAGAAGACACACCATAATCTCTAGGAAATGTTAGTAGGATATTTTATTAATACAAACAAAACACTTTATTAATACAAACAAAATATTACACACAAAAATGCAAACAAAACAAAACAATTCACTTCTTGATTCTACACTCTTGAAGGCATAAAGACAGCACAGCGTAGGGAAAGAACATTGAACTTGGAATCTGGAAGTCTAGACTCTAGAAATGATTCTGAAATGGATGCAAAGTCTTACCCAGGAAAGGTCAATTTTCTAAGCCCATTAAAGAGAAAATTCTTCTGACACTTGTTAAAATGGAAAAGTAGACCTCATTCAGGACCAGTGCAAAGGTAAGGGGACCACAACAATGAGGTTTCCACGTCAAGGAGGGAGACTGGGCTCAACCCTCAACACGACAAGATAAACAAGGAGTTTATAGCCAAAGAGAAAGGTGGGGGTCAGTGGGTAGAGCATGACTAAGAGGGTGGGGAAATTCTTTGCTGAACTAACCTGACAGAATTCTTGCTGAAGGCAGGTCACGGTGACCAGACATACCCAAGGCATTAGTGGCGGATGAGGAATTTGATCAGCTATTGAGTATAAGCAGATATGGAGTGTGATGAGATACTGGTTAAACTGCTAAAACTGGGCTCCAGAGGACACACCCAAGGACAGAGCCTAGTTGAAAAAGAGCTCAGAGGATGCTGACCAGAGCTTGGTCAAGAAGAGAACCTGCGTCAAGCTCCCTCCTATCACCAACACAAGAGGTTTAACTCTGATAACCATTAAGGCCCTTTCTGGGCTTTCAATCTTATCATCCCACCAACACAGCACTAAGCTGTTTTCCAACTAGCGACTTCTCCTCATGCTATACACAGCCAACATCTTCCTTGTGGGAGAGAAATTCTCAGGGCTCCCTGCATGATTGATGTCACAACTAACTTCCTTCCAGAATCCAAATAACCCTCATCAAAGGTGGTGTGCTGAGCACCACTCACAGTCCCCCTTTCTGCAAAGTGCACAACAGATTCACACTGACTTTGCTGTTTTCCAAAAGCAGCTGCTCCAAGTAGGGGCTTCCCAACAAAGGATTCTCCCGGGCTCAGCCTCCTCCTTGCCTCCGGCAGCTGCTGCTCATTCAGGAAAACAGAAACAGGCCTCACTCAGTGCACACGCCTCCCTGGGGCCAAAGTAGCCCTGGATCCTGTCCTTTCCAGCATGGACACAGCATCCCGCATTGACCACAGGGTTCTCTGGGCCCCCTTTGCCCGGGGGGAAGGGCAGCAGGCAGAGAGACCTCGGGGCCACTGCCGGAGACAGCTATGCCTGCAGAAGTCACTTTTACAAGCAGACCATCCTCCACCTTGTGACTCCAGACATCTTCCGGTGGGGTCCCTTAGAGGAAGCAGGCTCATTTCCCCTTCTTGAAGGCTAGCTCTCCCAAATCTTGACCATAGGCTCCTAACCCTGAAGTGTCCAGAAAGCAGGAAACATCACACGCATGTCTTTGTCTTTTGTTATGAATTACTTTCAGTGCACAGAAAAACACAAGATGCCAATCATTTACCCTCTACTAGATCTATATGTTGCTTATGAATACGAATACTCCATAATCTTCCGAGTGTTTCTACATTTACATAAACGTTATCATACAGGATATATGTCCTGTAGCTTCTTATTTTCCCCAGCATTCAGCTTGGGGGATTTTATCCATGTTGACACACCCAGCCATTGATTCATTCATTTTAACTGCTGTAGAGCATTGCAGCTTACCAATAAATCCCTGGCTATTTATCCTTTCAACCGCTGATAAGCATTTTTGCTCTTTTAAAACTTGCTGTGATAAATGTTTCAGTCTTTATTTTTACACCTGGCTTCTTGCGCATCTGTAAAAACTAATTTGTTTTTTTTCTGGAGACATCATTTCACGTGCACTTAACACTCATACACCATGCACAGCTTCTACTTTGCTGATCACTGACCAATTGTCCTCTAAGGATGCTGTACCTTCAAAGAGCTTCCCTTCAGCAAAAACTGGGTCCTTCTTTATTCCCAAGGCCTGAGTCCACAGCTTCTGACCAGTCTTGTCCCAGCGACCCCTGGCTTTAGAATCCTGAATTCTAGAGTGTCTGAACCCACTCCCCAGCCGAGGCCCTTGAATCCTGGCCGCAGGAGCTCTGTCTCTGGTTTGCTCACTTGCATCACTGTAGGTCACCTGCTCTGTGGCTCCATCACCTGCCCAGGGACCCACTGCTGTCTGGCTGGGCCTCCGAGCTGTCAACCACTCACACTCTTCCCTAGGTCCCCGAGGCTGACTGGTAGACCAGACATCTGCCCTCTTCAAACTCCCAAGACTCTTGGTCTGAGCTCTTTGACCATTCAGGAGCTCCTGATCCATTCTGATAGATCTTTAGAAGAGCTCTGCATGGGCCAGGAGGACCTCCCTACATTCCAGGAGGGCTCCCTAGCCTAACCTGCCATAATCCTGGTAGTTACCCAGGGCCATGCTCTCAATGACAGTTTCCAGAGCTGAGTTGTGAATATGGCCTACTTTCATGCACCCAGCAAGCTCCCACTCCTCTAGTGAGCTTCTGGGGGAAAGGCTGGAGGCAAAAGGCATACGAGTTCCTATTTTAAAAGTGAAAAAACCGAAAAGAGAAACCTTCAGCCAATGCAGCTAAGTCAGCTTCTCGGAAGAGCTGGGCTAGAGCTCAAACACCACCCCCACCCTGTTCCCAACGCCACGTTCCTGCCAGAGGTGCGAGGGTTCCAGAAGGCCCTCTGCCAGTTCTCACTGGGCCACCAGATGTTCAGGATGGGGGCAGGCACACTGCTTTCCTAACCCAGCCAGCCGCCTTCCCCTTGTCTGCCGCCTGCGCTGCTCAGACCCCCTCCTCCTGCCCTCTCCAACCTCCGCCCCCGAGAAGAAACCGAGAAATTTCAAGTCTTTTACTCTTTGGTTCTCTGATCAGCCTTTCATCTTCTCAGTGGACTCCCTTCTCTGTGATACAATCTAAAATTAGCAAACAACCTCAGTCCTGATAGTCCTTTTTCCTGCGAGCAATTGTATTTTGTTTTGCTTGTTTGTTAACGCTTACCACTCTGTTCTCTATTACGGCGTCTCCTCTGTGCCAGGTGCTGGGCGTGCCCCCTCCCTTCCTGAACACTTACGAGCAGATCTAGCTCAGGTGAGCGAACTGCTTTCTGGAAAAGGGCCAGAGAGCAAATAGTTTAGGTTTTGCCAATCTCTATCACAACTACTCAACTCTGCTCTTGTAGTTCAAAAAAAAAAAAGGAAACAAGGAAACAAACAAAAAAAACAGCCTAACAGGATGCATTAATGAACGGGTGTGCTGTGTTACAATAAAACCGTATTTCCAAAAGCAGGCAGTGCATAACGTGGTGGCCACTGCTCCAGCTGATTGCATTATCAACCCCTGCCATCCCCACCACCAGCCAGGCGCTTCCCACCCTCTTTTGGTCTCCAAGACAACTTGCCAAGATTCTAGCCAGGGCCTCTGATGCCCTAACTCACTCTTCCCTGCCTGGCTGCCACGGGGTCGAAGTGCCTGCCCACGTCTGGCACTCAGGCCTTCGCGGCACCTCCCGTTTCCCGCTCTCCCAACTTGCTTACGGCTGGCAACTGTCATTTCCTTTTTGACTCCAGCTCTAGTACTAATTACATCGTGGAGACTTTTCCTACAACTTCAGCCCACACCCTCCTCTGCATCTAGATGAACAGCACCTAGGAGTCCCCTGTTTATTCTCTGAATATGCATATGTACTTCTGCTCTTTTCAGCAATTACTGAAAGCTCTTTAAAAGAAACATAACAAATGAAATGTCTTTTGAATCTCGGAAAGTGCAGAGCCCTAAGTGGAGAAAATAAGGCAGATGGAAGCAGGGCAGAGACAGCTAGGCTCAGCACTGGAAGACGCAGCTGTGTGAGCTCTTCACAGCTCTGAACAATAGGGCTGTTGTCGCGAGGGCTCAGCAGAGAACAGTGAGGTACCTGGTCTAGCATCTGATAAACCCTTGGGCCAGAAACATGGATGGCTGTCATTCTTATGAATACTCCAGATTGTATTGTCCTCAAGGGAAATTACCTCGTTTTCTTTTCCTTGATTTATACTCTTTACACTTAGTGGGTGAGGCACATGGATGCTCAATTAATCATTAAAGAATCTTTGGCCACTGTCCCAGTTGCCGTCATAAACGTACAATATGGCCCAACTACCTGGGGAATCAAAAGGCAGAACCGTGCCTCCAAGGGCCAGGCCTTGGGAAGACCCTGCCAGCACTCCCGAGAACATTCCACTGAGGTCAGTCAACTATACTGAGGATGGCCAACAATCAAAGACCAGAAGCAAAGAGGGGCTCCAGTGTCTGGTGAACCACAGCCCCCTCTGGGGGCAGAGTCAAGAGTTTCCCCAGCACAGCTCCAGACGCATGGATTCCCAGAGAGTCCTTATGATGGAGATGGGAAAACCACTGGTACTTTCCTCTGGCCTGCTGCACCTCCCCATCCGAGGGCCAGTGCCCAAAGCTGCATTAATTTGTATCTCTGAAATGGCAGAAGCCCAGCCTGACCACAAATAACCAGCCGGAAAACTAATTTCAGACTCTGAGCCAAAAGCAAGAGATTGAAATAGCTTCATTCTCCAAGTGAGTATTGGTCCCACCCTCTGCTTCAGAAAAACCACAGGCAGACCGATGCCAAGGCAGAAGCTCACACGGCTCTCAGGGGCCTCTTGTGTCATCTGACTCCACAGCTGGATCACCCAGTGTCCCAAAGAAAGACACAATGATGCAGGGTAACGAATGTGCTCCTGCCCCAGTTTTCTGAATGAGAGCCATCGCTGGCTTCCAAGTGCAGGAAACTGGAGGCTATCTGACCCTGGAGACCAGATCACGCAGAATTCATGGTTCACAGCAAATACAAAATGCAGACCCAGCAGCAGCACCATTCCAGCTCAGATCTAGGAGATCTGGGGTGTGTGGGCTTGGCCAAACATTCAGATCATTGGTCTTTCTTTCCCCTTGAAGTCTGAACACTCTATTCTAACCGAAGGATCTGTTCAGCCAATAGGGTTGCTGAGTTGTTGTTCTGAGGATTCAAAATGACAAGCGAGCTCAGTCCTGTCAGCCAAGAGGCCCGCTGGTGTTCTGCAAGTGAAGGGAGGAAAGAAGCCCTCCAGAGAAAGGAAAGAACATGAGTGGACCCCCAAGAGGATGTGGCATCCCGTAACTCACTGCACCTCTGTTCATACGAACATAACAGAATGGCAATCATTAGGGGAAAGAATAAGTAATAGCCAGTGTACTTTACACACACACACACACACACACTATACAAGAGCATTAAAGAATAAGGTAGATATCAAGATTATTGAAAAGTCTCTAAGACATTACTAAATGAAAAAGGCTACTGAATAATAATGCATTAAATACGCAAGCAGTATACCCAGACAAAACAAAAAATGTATTTCCACCAGGTTTCTAAGTTGTGAATATGGTCTACTTATAAGTGCACTTTAAATTTTCTGATGGGTAACACAAATAAATGGCAAAAGAAATTACTTTTGAATAGGGGACCAGGGTGGGGTGGGGTGCCTACAAGGACTTGAGTTTATTTGTAATGTTGCAGTGTTTTCAAAACAAAAGTATATCCATATAACACTCATGCAATTAAAAAATAGGAGCAATAAAGCGATTTGTTACTGAGCAGTTACAATGCAGATCTGTAAATTAACACATCTGTAGAGGGACTCTATTATAGATAAGCGTTTGCATTCAAAAAGACAGCCTGACGTAATCGTAAGAGGATTCACTTCAGAGTCAAGCAGATTTGGTTTCAAATTCAGCCTGTGGAACCTCGGGCTAATTACAGAAGTCTCATGTTTCGTATCTGCTCAATGGGAATATAAATATCACTTTCATGGGGTTACTGTGACACTTCAATAGCCCTAATATCGTGAAGTTCACTTCACTGCCAGTTGTTGGGAGGCCCGATGATAGAACAATAATGTCATCGTTGGAGGAGAAATTGTCTCGTACATCTCTGGGCAAACAGCAGCTGAGTTATAGTCACCTAACCACCAGTGTGGGCAGGCTAATGCCATCTCACTCCCACCCAATCGGCGGTAAGCTACCACAAGCCATGAGGGAAGACGGTGGGGCTGCTACACACGATCAGAGATAGCCTCCAGCAGGCGGCCAACACTTACAAATTAAAGCCTAGGGAAAACAGACTCAACTTTTTTCACTAAGTTTTCCCGGGTTAAAAAATAATGAGGCACGAGCTAAGAGGTTCTGGACAGTTTTAGCAAGGCATCTCTATCTGGGGAGTAGATGTTACCATTTCCCTTTAAAATTGCATGTAGCCAGTCTGGTCCCTGTGACATGCATGCAATTATGCCTGTTTGTGCACATCCAGAAACCCCCAGGATAAAATATGTAGCTGCCTAATGGAGAAATAGGAACTGGTGGAGAGACTTCAAATCATCCCTCCACCCTGGAGAAGCCAAATTCTGTGTCCCATTCATTTGTAAATCTTTCTCTTCTTGGGGGAAGCGCAATGCTTTGTACGTGGTAAGCCCTCAATGTGTTAATTAATCCATCAGTTAAAGTGAGTGGGTGCCTCCTAGAAGCAGTCAGTCCTGGAGAGAAGGGAGTGTCTCCTTTTGCTGCTCTCCTCTTCCATGAAGCCTCTCATCTTTCTTGCCTCTGGTTTCCTAGCACTCAGCATCTCTGTCACCTCGGGGAGCAATGTACCTGCTCTCTGGGGACACACATGTCCTCTCTTCTGCTGTTGCTTTATGCCATTATTTAACTTTTTGTGTACGAGACTTCCTTTCTCCAGAGTAAGTCCTCTGAGGTCAAGGAATTACCTGGCATGTCTCTCTAACCCCTAACGTGTGCTGAATAATACCATGCAGGCTGGATACTCAGGCTGAGTGAATGTGTCCTAGGGACTGAAAGAGTCACATTCAGATAGATTTCCTTCTCCATGTGAGAGGTTCTGATGGGAGACTCTAACAACAAAGCAGATGTTCCTTCAGGCCGAGCTGGTTCTATCAGTTATGTATTTTTATATTTAACTGAAGTATAGTCAGTTACAATGTGTCAGTTTCTGGTGTACAGCATAATGTTTAGTCATACATACACATACATATATTAGTTTTCATATTCTTTTTCATTATAGGTTACCAGAAGTTATTGACTATAGTTCCCTGTGCTGTACAGTAGAAACTTGTTGTTTATCTATTTTATATATAGTAGTTGGTATCTGCAAATCTCAATCTCCCAATTTATTCCTTCCCATCCCCTATCTCCCCTGGTAACCATAAATTTGTTTTCTGTGTCTGGGAGTCTGTTTCTGTTTTGTAAATAAGTTCATTTGATACTATGTGATATCACTTATAGGTGGAATCAGTTATCTTAACTGGTCATTTGGTGAGAAAGAAGACTAAAGTCTTCCAACATCTGACACCTCCCACCCCAAGAAAGAAGAAGAAATTCCCAGATACCCAGGAGTGAATTACAGTTCTCCCATTTGAGGCTCTTACACCGTAGTCACTCCATCTCCTTATGGGCCCAGATATCTGAAATCTCATTCATCTCTTCTTCTAGAAGAATTATACATTGATGGCTGTGCTCCCGGCACTGTTACCAGTTACACAACATTATTTAAACAATTGCCCTGTTGGACACTACATTCTACACTCCAAATGCTCTTGACAATAGACCAGAGCTGTAGGGCATGAAAATCAATTCTAGTTTTTTTAAAGCTGCCCTTTGGAAAGCTAAATAAGAGAAAGAAGCAATTAGCTAGAAGTTGGGCTTGTTCTCAAGTCACAGAGTATTTCTTAAACCATCATGTGGCCCTTAGAGAAATGTCCCTCTGAGATCTGAGGCAGCGCTCACCTGAACCCAAGGGGACACAGACTGACTCAGGAGACTGACACTCACATTCTTAGATAAAATAAATGCCACAGTCTGAGGTCTTTTTAAAAAATAAAAGGACCAAAATTATGCTAGAAATATCATAAAATACAGAAAAGAATAATGTACAACAAAGACATCAATTATAGCCACACCATATAGAGAAAAATCCACTTAACCTTTGGTATGTTTTCTCCTCTAATTTGTACGCATGTGTATGTTTACAAAATTTGGGGTCATTTTTTGTATACAGTTTGTGATTCTTGCCTTTTCACTTAACAATATTTTAAGCATCTCCTCATGTTGTTAAGTATTCCTCAAAAATCATTTTAAAAGCCTTACAACATTCCAATGTATAAATGGATCATAATTTACTTTAATTGTCTTCTTGACCAGATGGTCAATTTCTGGTCAGTTCTTTATAATAAAAACCTTTGTTGTATATTCTTCTACATAAATCTTTGTATGCATCTTTATTTGTTTCCTTAAAATGTTTTTATGTACATGTAATTATTAGTTCAAAGGGTAAAAATTATCATTAATTTTCTTGTTATAAACTGCCTGACAGAAATATTCTGGCTAATCTGTACTTCCAACTAACAATATTTGGGAGCATCAGTTTCACTACACACTGGCCAACAGGTATTACCACTTTAAAGTTTACAGACATAGGTATTCCAAACTACCAGAAGGACACACACTTTGGCACTAAAGCATTACAAAACTGTGAGACCTTCTCTGTATCTTCACACCAGAATACCATGTCTTTAACAGTGGTTCTCAAACTTTCAAGACTCAGGACTCCTTCATACTCTTAAAAATTATTGCAGAGCCCAAGAGATTAATTCACATCTTATATCTATCAATCTGTACCCTGATAGAAATTACAGCTGATAAAACTGTGCAATATTTATTAATTTATTTTAAAATAAGCATAGTACACAAATGCCACAATTTAATGAAAAACAACTGCAGTTTCCAAAACAAAAACAGTTTTGTGAGAAAGAGTGGCCTTGTTTTACCTCTTTTGCAAAGCTCCTTAATATCTGGCTTAATGGGAGACAGCTGGATTCGCATATCTGTTTCTTCATTTGTTCTGTTATGCTATCACGTAACGTCATGTAGCTTCTAGAAAACTCCACTGTACACTTGTGAGAGAATGAGAATTAAAAAGGGCAAATAACATTTTATTACTATTAGAAAATAATCTGACTTCATTAAAGGGTCTTCCTGAAAGGGTCGTGGACATTCCTCAGGGCTCCTAGGACCCCTACTTTGAGATCTGCTGTTCTCTGCCAAACAACTAGATCCCAAGAGGAATGCAATTTCCAAAGAGATTTTTAAATTTAAATTAAAGCTATGGACTTCTTGCAAATCTCCTCTCACTTCAAACATTCTTCTTTGCCAGATTCTGTAGAGTTCAAATCCAGCCTCTGGAATAAAGCCTGCTCGGCTACGTAGCCATCCAGTGATCTCTCCTTTCTCTGATTCTCTCCCTCTTTCACATCACTGCAGCACAATGTGGCCTCTACCCTCTGATTTTCAGAGTCTCTCATCCCCACCAAAACTATAAGCTTCTTGAGGTCAGGGATCAAGCCTCTGGTACACACTCGGGCTCAGTAATTGATTTCTCAGAAGAGTGCCACCCTAAGTCACTGTGGCATTTAAGTAACTAACATTTGCATATTGCTTTATGCAAAACACTTTCTCTTGAGATATTTCATTTAATTCTCACAATGACCCTTTCACATAGGTATTTTATCTTTGTTGCAAAAATGAAGAAATAGAGACTCAGAGAGGTTAAGTGCCTAAGTTAAATGACAAGGCTGGAACTTGAACCCAGGTCAGCGGGGTCAAAATCCCATGCAGCCTACTTCAGTGCTTGGCTATTTATTGAAAGCAGTGGTAATTGAACATCTGCTTCACAGAGCATCACATGGTAGGGGCTGGGCGTCACTGACTCATCCTTTTAGGGATGATCCAAAGGCATTGCCTACTAGGAGGTCCTGTGGGTATTAAAAAGAGCATTTGAAGTCAAAATGGGGCTGGAATTCCTGCTCTCCCACATACTAGTAAATATGACACTGGGCACACTGCCTTAGCTTTCTGGACCTCAGTCTCCCCATCTCTAACAGAGGCATAAGAATTGCCACCAGGCAGGGTCGTTGAGAGGACTCATTGAGAAAGTCCACAGAAAGCACAGGTGCCAGAATCGGCTTAATTCCTCGATACACCTTCGTTCCTCCCTAAAGCCGTCTTACCACCCTTCCTTCTGTCCCCTCCGGTAAACCAGAACGACTTCATGAAACGAGAGCAAGCACTTCCCGGACTCTGAGCAATCTACTGAGAAGGAAAATATTTCATCCCAGACACCTGGATCTGGGGTCTTTGGAACATAGAGGCTGCAGGAGTTCAGGCCAGAAGTTTCACTGGAAATAGAGGACAGTGGAGGTTTTTTGTTTGTGTGTGCGTGTGTGGTTTGTTTTTTTTTTTTTATCAAAGATGTTCACTGCCAATCCATGTGAGAGCCTAGAGAAGCCTTGGCTCTGCAAGCCAGTCCCCTACAGCTCCCCACAGCACCCCCAGCCCCATCCCCTCAACATACACAGACTTTCCTCGGGCTCATGCCGTCTTAGAGTCTCTGGAACTCAGTACCTTTCCTGAGATGGGCTGCTCCCATGGGGGAAGGCAGTACTCAGTTGGGCAGGTCAAGATGCTGAGAGAAGCCAGAGCCCTGCTTGGGAACAATGCCTCTCAGCCCATTAAAATCAGCAGGACTGGCAGCAACGTGATGCCTCTGGTTTTCTCCAGCACTCAGCAAGCCCCATAAGTCCTGGTCTACTGAGTTTCCAGAATCTTGTGGTGACAGACACTCCTTGTTTCCAACCCAAAACAACACTTCACAGTTTGATTACTCTCCTCTTTTGTAAAATGAGAGGGTTGAACTCAATGATCCAAAAAAGTCCCTGCCATCTCCAACCTTCTGTGCATCTGATCAAGCTCCAAATGGCTTCTGGTTGCTTCCAAAATGCAGATCGATGCTCTAGGATGCAAATCTGTCATCACTGAGGGCCACGGAGGTCCTGTTAAAAACTGTCTGAGTTATGGCGTGTCCCTGGAAGAAGTGTTCAGCTTCCCAAAGGTCTACCAGTCTGTGGCTCACCTAACCTGGGCACCTAGGGAAATGCTCTCAGAAAGAAGCGTACAGTCTTGTGGAAACAAGACCATCTCCCTGTAAATAACTAGAAAGCCGGGCCTGAGCGAGTCCTGAAGGCCAAGGGATAAAACATGTCATTTTAAACCGAACACTTAGAATATGAAAACAAATGTATATGTATATATATGTATGGCTGGGACATTGTGCTGTGCACCAGAAATGGACACATTGTAACTGACTATACTTCAATTAAAAAATGTTTAAATAAAAATTTAAAAATAAATCCAACACCTGAACCATCAGGAAATGATGGGCAAACGACACGGCACATAGTGAGATGTTGATAGAGTCCTCTTCTGGAGAGGTTAGGGGAGAGGGAGAAGCTTGTGGAGGGGGGTGGCACTTAGGAAAAGGGCTCAAGATGCAATTAGATAAAACTCTGTGAGGACAAGGGCCCCACTAAGTCCCTAGTGTCCACTCCCTGGCACTCAATCACTATTTTCCATAAATAAATGAATAAGGGATAAATGAGCAGGAAGCAGTTAGACCAAGTGCAGTAGGACAGCGGTGTAGTTAAGTACCCAAGTTTTGGAGTCAGAGACATGGCGGTTTCAAAGCCTGGCTCCACACCCTTTTCTGTGTGATCTGGGGCAGGTCACTTCACCTCTCTGAACTTCAGTGTTCTCATCTCTAAAACAGGCAAAACTATTCAAACTAAGTACCTCACAGAACTCAGTGAAGAGCTCAGTGAGGAAATGCACATAAAATGTGTATCATAATTTCAGGCATATTATATACAGGTTTTTAATATGATGGTGGTGATGATGATGATATTCATTAGTGCTAGAGGAGCTCAGAGAAAAGGAAGGAAGACTTCCCGGAAGAGGTGACGCGCTTTGAGAAAAAGGTTGAGTGTCAGAGGCCAAAGGAAGACAAAGTTCTGAAGTTTTGGAACTGGAAACAGGCAAATATTTTCAAAAGATAATTAGGAGATGGTTTGGGCCTGAAAGAAATGTCCTTACACAGGCATGAAGGCGTATCAGTTTAGATAAGTAGAACAAGACTATGTGGAGGGTCTTGAATATCTGCTAAAGCAATTGAACTTAATCTTCAAGCAGTGGGAGCCCCCACGTCTTTTACATAGGGTAGGGACATGACGGAAGCCTGTTTGGAAAGATGAATCGGTTGCTGATGTGTATGATGGATGGATGAAGCCCGTCCTTCGGGAGGTGGAAAGACTTACTAGGAATCCACCTCGCTAGGTTATAAGAAATGAAAGAGGGACACGAAGACACCGAATGTGTTTACTGGATGGGGGCGGGGATGAAGGAGAAGGAGCAGGTAAAGACAACTTCAAGATTCTAAGCCTCAGTGCCTGAGAGAATAAATAGCGTTTCCGTTGACAGAAGCCAGAGTGGAACCAACATCTCTGGAGCAGATTTTAAACTGACTTTGAGAAAAAAGAAAAACATCATAGGCTGAGTTCCCTAAAATCAAAACTCGAATCTGGGAGGTAGAAGCTTAAGAATTATTGAGGGAGAGTTCTTAGGCAAAACCTAACAGAAGGCAGGAAGGCAGGAGAGCGAAGGGGCAGCAGACAGGCAAGGCCTGATCCACAGCGGGGCTTGGATGCATAACTCACCACAGACACAGGTCCGAAGTAAAGGACCAGGCTTTTGTGCCTCATACCAGCCAGTTATTGGCCATCCCAGATGTGGGAAGTATTGACCTCTGGAGAAGGTCACCACGTCTCTTACAGCAGGTGGAATGTTAACTTAATGTTAACCTAAAGCTTAGCACACAACACTCAACAAACACCTTCCATTATTTTTATGAATGTTGGCATTAAGAATATAGTAAGATGTCCAACATTCTGCCCAATGTTGGGCAATTACAGTCCTCTGCCCCTGAACAACCTCTGTCCGAGAGTATAATTCACTTCCCCTCCATTTCCTGATATACTTTGTGTAAGTAGCAGAAAGCTAAGTAATAGTTATTTTGTGGGTTTTCAACATTGGCCTTGCAATTCACCAGAGGTGCAAAAGCATGAAAGAAAAGCTGGGTGAGGCTCTCTAAAAGTGGAGGAAAGACAGGCTGTTTCTATTTTAAGCACTTGAACATGAGAAAATCTCTGGGCCCGTAACATTCACTGCAAGTTCATATATCCTGGTCCAGAACCCTCCCTCCTGGATGGCGCCTATCTGCAAAGCTACTCTAACACACCTAGAATTCTGTATGGCTGGATTTTCCTCTTAGGTGGCAGGGATCTCCCTGAAAGGATGTGTGTAAATTTAACATTAGTTTTAATGTTCCAGGTAAGCAGAACTCTCTGTTTGAGAGCTCTATACTAAATCCTGTAGTGGAGAATCACCCCCAAATGCGTATTTCCTCTGAAATCTCAGATCCGTCTAACATAAAGCATGCTTGCATTTTATAGGATGCTGCTGTTTCATTCTTTGACCCAGAAATCAATCAACAGATGTTTATTGAGCGCCTATGGTGTGAAGGGCACTAAGCTAGATGCTGGAAAAACACAGCCTGCCTGGGGAATAGTAAAACAGACATTCTGGTTAGAGAACAAAGTGAACGTAGGCGCAGGAAGACTGCATATGCATTTCAGAGGCTGTATGCATTGAGGTAGCTAACTGCAAAGGCAAACGCCACCCATGTTCCAATGATGTATGTTACTATGTAAGTAACACTACATTAATGTACTTCTCACTCACATCAGCATCCAGTATGGACGAGTAGAGAGGCAAGGGGCAGGAAGGGGCACTGGTTCTGTGCAGCAATTCAGAGACCTGGGCTTCTTTCCTATCAGGGATCTGCTATCTTCTAGAGCTCAGGAATTCTCTGTGGAGCTCATGGAAGGAGAGATGAGTGAGAAATGTTTTTACCAGGTATGGAAGTGGCATCCATCACGCTTAGCCTCTTTCAATGGGCCAGAATTCAGTCATATGACTATATTTAAATGAAAGAATGTAGCCTAGTTGTTTGTCCTGGATGAAAATGAAACAGGCTGAGTGAATACAGGCATATCTTATTTTATTGTGTTTTGCAGATGTGTTTTGTACAAATTGAAGGTTTGTGGCAACCCTGGGTCCAACAAGTCTCTCAGTGCCATTTTTCAAAGAGCATATTCTCACTCCATGTCTCTGTGTCACATTTTGGTAATTCTCACAATATTCTAAACTTTTTCATTGTCACTGCATTTATTATGGTGATCTGTGATCAGTGATCTTTGAGGTTACTGTTATAAAAAGGTGATGACTCGCTGAAGGCTCAGATGATATAGTTAGCATTTTTCAGCAATAATTTTTAATTAAGCAGTATTTTTCAGCAGTTTTTTTTCCTGAAATTAATGCAGCAGTATTTTAATTAAGGAATGCACATTTTTTCCTATATAATGCTATTGCACACTTAACAGACTGCAGGATAGTGTAAACATAATTTTTGTATGTACTGAGAAACCAAAAAAATTGTATGACTCGCTTTATCATGATACTCACTTTATTGTGATTGCAGTGATCTGGAATCGCACCCCTAATATTTCTAAGGTATGCCTGCCTGTTTCTAGTCAGTCCTTGCCACAGGAACATAAGGTGAGGTGTCAGAATTCTGAAATTAGTATTTAGTCTTATACATAAAAGGCTGACCAACTAATGATTTCTTACTTCCAAAAAGATTCTGAGTTCACTTGAGACACATCCTACTCATCAAAAGAACAGGAGTATAATTTGTTGATTACCTGTCCATTTACCAAATATTTACGCATTGCCCACGACCTGCCTGACCCTATTCTAAATGTTAAAAACACCACATTAAGAGGAAAACAAACAAATAAACCATGTGTTGGGCACATTATACATGATAGATATTTTAACTTTTATGCCAGCATTTCAAAAAACAAACCACGTTCTCTCAACATTATTTCATGATTAGGCAAAAAAAAGAACTCTCAATGAATTGGGTATAGAAGGCATGTACCTCAACATACATGATAAGCCCACAGCTAATGATATTACTGTTTATTTGTCAATGATAAAAAGCTGAAATATTTTCCTCTAAGATCAGAAACAAGACAAGGATGCCCACTCTCACCACTCTTATTTAACATAATATTGGGAGTCCCAGCCAAAGCAATAATGGAAGAAGAAATAAAAGGCACACAAACTGGGGGAGGGGAGTAAAATTGTTTCTGTTTGCAGATGGTATGGTCTTACATATGCCTAAAGATGCCACCAACAAACTGTTAGAACTAATAAGCAACAGTAAAGTTGCAGGATACAAAATCAACATACGAAAATCAGTTGTGTCTCTATACACCAACAATTAACTACGAGAAAGAGAAATTAAGAAAACAATCCCATTAAAACTGCATCAGAAAGAATAAATAAAATATTTATGAATAAATTTGACCAAGGAAGTGAGAGATCTGCACCCTGAAACCCATAAGACACTGATGAAAGACATTAAAGAAGACACAATTTGAAGATAATACTGTGATCATGGATTGGAAGGATTAATATTGTTAAAATGTCCATACTCCCCAAAGTATTCAAAGATTCAATGCAATTCCTATCAAAATTCCAAGAGCATTTTTGACAGAGAGTATATATGAAAAAAAAATTCTAAAATTTGTATAGAACCACATAAGACCCCAAATAGCCAAAGCAATCTTAAGAAAGAAAAGCAAAGATGAAGGGATCACAGTTCCTGACTTCAAACTACATTACAAAGCTACAGTGATCAAAACAGTGTGGTATTGGAGTAAAACCATGACATATCAATGAAATACAACAGAGAGTCCAAAAGCAAACCCATGCATAGATGGTCAATTCATTTTTGACAAAAGAACCAACACTATACAGTGGGGAAGGATAGTCTCTTCAACAAATTGTGCTGCGAAAATCAGATATTCACATGCAAAAGAATGAAACTGGACTTCTATCTTACACCAGACACAAAAAATTAACTCAAAATAGATTAAAGATTTGAACAAAAGACCTGAAACCATAAAACTCCTTGAAGAAAATATAGGGGGTAAGCTCTTTGACACTTGTCCTGGAATTGACTTTTTTTTTAATTTGATACCAAAAGAAAAGGCAACAGAAGCAAAAAAAAAAAAAAAAAGGACTACATCAAACAAACAAACAAACAAAATCTACACAGCAACGGAAATGATCAACAAATGAAAAGGCAACCTATGGATTGGAAGAAAATATATGCAAACCACATATTCAATGTAGGGTTCATATCTAAAATATACAAGGAACTCATACAAGTCAAAAGCAAAAGAAAAAAAACCCAATTAAAAATGGGCAAAGAACCTGAATAGACATTTTCCCAAAGAAAACACACAGATGGCCAATAGACATATGAAAAGGTGCTCAACATCACCAGTCATCAGGGAAGTGCAAATCAGAATCACCATGACATCACCTCACACCTGTTAGGATGTCTATTGAGAAAAACAAGAGATAAAAAAGTGCTGGTGGGGATGTGGAAAAGAGAACCTTTGTACACTGCCCGTGGGAACGTAAACTCATACAGACACTGAGCAAAACAGTACGGAGGTTCCTTTAAAAATGAAAAATAGAACTACCATATGATCCAACACTTCAATTTCTAGATATACATCCAAAGGGCATAAAGGGAGGATCTCAAAGAGGTATCTGCACTCCCGTGTTCACTGCAGCATTATTCACAACAGCCAAGGTGTGGAAACAACCTAAGTGTCCGTCAGTGGATGAATGAAAAAAGAAAATGAGGCATATATATACATATAGGCATACATATATACAATGAAATAATTTTCAGCTCTAAAATAGAAGGAAATCTTGCCATTTGTGACAACAGGGATGAACCTGGAGGGTATTATGCTAAGTGAAATAAGCCAATCAGAGAAAGACAAGAACTGCATGGCATCACTTACATGTGGAACCTTAAAAAAAAAAAGAAAAAGAGTCAAACTCATAGAAATAGAGAATAGAATAGTGGTTGCCAGGGGCTGTGGGGAGGGGGAAATAGGGAAAGGCTTGTAAAAGGACACAAACTTTCAGTTTTAAGACAAATAAGGTCTGAGGATGTAACATGGTGGCTATAGTTGATAATGCTGGATTGTATGATTAAAATTTGCTAGGACAGCAGAACATAAGTGTTCTCACCAAAAAATAAAAAAATAAAAATATAATGAAAGTGTTTAACAAATCTGATCACCCACACAGCTAAAGACCTCTACTCTAAAACCTATGAAAATTCTGGATTATTGCACAACATTGTGAATGTGCTTAATGCCACTGCATTGTGCCCTTAAAACGTCTAAAATGGTAGATTTTATGTTATGTATATTTTAATCACAATAAAAATGTTCATTAAAAGAAAAAAGAAACTAGTCTCAAAGTGGCCAAATGACTTGCTAAAGGTCACACGTCTGGTAAGTGACAGAGTGGGTGTTTGAAACCAGGTCTACTTGACTATAGAACTCAGGTTCTTCTCCAGATGCCCTACTGGCTCTCACAAACACTTTGAGCCAAAGAGACTGGCAGATGCCTTAAAGAGAGGCCACCACAACCCAATTCTAAATCAGCTTCTCAATGGTGCTAAGGAACAGACGTGTAACCAAGGAGATTTAGCCCTCTATTTGCCACCTCCACTAGAATGAGCAAGCTGGACTGAGGGTGAGAAGTCAGGATGGGCTGCAGATACCCAGATGTGTGCTCCCATAGCCTGGCTGGCAGTCATGAGAGGGACTACCCCAAGCAACCCAACCCAACTCAACAGAGACTTGCTCAAAGCATTCCATTCCCAGCGCCACCCAAGAATCACTTCTTTGGCAAGGAAGACCACATTCTGCACTCACAAGGCAAAGATGAAATAGTGTTTTCTCTCTGTCTTCTATCACTGACCCCTAAAATTACTCTCTCATCTCATAGTTTACCAAATTTTAAAATGGGAGAGGATTATTAAGTTAGTTACAGAGGAGTAATACCAAGGAATGTAAAATATTAAAATTAAATACAGCTTTTCAGAGTGAAACCTATTCCTTAAAGATGTAAATTAATGACTTCAGCTGTGAATTGCCTTTTGAAGAATTTTATAGACTTCAGTAGAATTAACCTCAATGACTGGATACACTGTGATGTATGAAGTCTTCCCATCTCAAAAAGGTTCCCCAACAGTATGTCCAGTGCATCAAAGATCATATTTAGATATTAATTTCTTTGGGTTGAGCAAAATGCATTCATTGAGATCACTGTTGGAAAAGGCAAAATCCTAGGCAAGATATTGAGTGTTCAATGCCTTCATGTAAATTTTTATTTGAAAACTAAATTAGTAGGAAGACAAGGTTCTAGGATGTAGTGAAATATGATGAAATAGATCTTTGTCTCCTGCAAAAACTCTCCAGAAGGATAATCCTAGTCTCTCAAAGCCCAACAAAGCAGGTGGTATCATTGCTTTGACTTTCTCAGGGGATGAGTGGTAAATAATCTGATCCTCCTCTAATCAACATCGTTGTGTGGACAGCACCCAACAGAGTGAGGCCGGCAAGCCAGAGTTCCAAGCCCAGTTTTAAACCTATCGCCTTCCCTATACTTGCTCTCCACAATTCCAATCATAGTCCTGGTACCCTGCGCCAGGGAGCAGGAAGCCCTAACCCTAATCTAACTCTAACCCTAACCCTAACCCTAATCTAACCCTAACCCTAACCCAGTACACTTTTTCTGCACAGGGCCAGATAGAGAATATTTTGGACTTTGTGGGGCAGATGGTCTCTGCTTCTGCTATTCAGCTCTGCCACTGTAGCCCAAAAGCACTCACAGGCAGTACATAAACAAGTGAGCATGGCTAGGTCCTAGCAATAATTCATGGACACTAAGATGTGAATTCCTCTTATGTCTTAAAGTATCAAAATGTGGTATTCTTTTGATTTGGTTTTCAACCACTTAAAAGTATGAAAGCTGTTCCTAGCACACAGGCTGTACAAAAACAGGAAGTAGGCTGGATTTGGCCTACGGGGCATGGTCTGCTGACCTCTGCCCTTGACTCCTGCCTTCTTGCCCCCTGCCCACTGTGAGCCCTCTTACTCCTGTCTGATCTAACAGCACCAACCCTCAGCTTGCCTCCTAGACCAAAATCTACACTCATGCTTTGAGCCATGCCTTCTCTGAGCTGTCCTTTGCCCGAATCACCCCAGTCCCAGGACACCACGCTGGCATCTGTCCTTGGTGCTGGCATGCCCATCTGATTCATGGTAGCTGTAATAGTGGGAAAGCAAACAAAAGGGCTACCAAATGCCGTGCTTCTCCATGCCTTCCAAAGATCTGCAGTTTAAGAGTAGCCAAGCTGCAGCTTACCCAGTGGACCAGCGTGCATGATGTCCAAGCTGGGCTCCCTCCAAAAAAGAATGGGAAGCATCCACCACTTCACTTCCTTTGCCACAAGACCCGTGAGGAAGCATGTGTCCTGTAAGGAGGGGAACCGACATCTCCGGCAGGGGAAAAGATGCACCAAACCCATCTGGTCAGTGCAATCTGGCCAGGCCCATGTGGCTCAATTCATGTTGCCTAAAGCAACAGTTTACCTCCAGGTTGGAAAATGGCAGCAATAAAAAACTAAATGGAACCCAGATAGATAGATGATTCTCAGCAAAAAGGAGGCTATGCATAAAGAGAGACGGGGAGAAAATATTTATATACAGAGAGAGAGAGAGACATTATCTTCTTCTCCAACACATTTTTCTGAAGTTACAAATCAATGGTTTCTATTTATTCCCATTGGAGGGAAAAACAAAAACCCTGAGATTTATGAGCAGTGTTGTTTATTTATAATCCAAGAACTCTCCTCATACCATATGGCTGGGAAATTTACAGAGAGACGAAGTGAGAGGAAATTGCCTGCTTAATTCAATGGCCTTGGCAAAGCTAGCAGGCAGAGAGAGATCCCAAACTCTTCCTCCAACACACGGGTGAACATGTCTACAGGCAGGGAGGCACACATGCAGAGAGCAGAGGAAGCCCTTTCCTTGCCAGCTAAGTCTACAACGCAGTGTAGTGAACTCCTTTCTCTACTCCAGCACATGGCGGAGACACAGCCACCCACAAACAGACAGAAAAAGAGAGTGAGGGCGGAGAGATGCAGGAGCACACAGTCTTCTGCACCAGTAAAGAGGACACACAGTGCAAGGGACGGCTTAGAGAGGCAAAGTGCACACAGGTCTCTACCATACTTTTAATTATTTTCCGTATTGGTGTTAGTGGGAAATAAGCAGGAATTTCCGATTCCATCTCTGCTGTCCAGTGTGCTTTACGGAAAGGCAAACACTCCCTGCCTTTAAGGAACAAGACACAGGTGTGCACCGGATGCTTCTACTTCCTCTGTGCTCTACCCTCCACTTCTAGACTGATGGCAAACAGAGAGGGAGGAAAAACTGAGGTCAAAGACGACTGATGAAAATGAAAATAGTGCCCAAATTTGAAAAGAGTGGAAAAAATAAATACAAATGACACCATGGGGCAAAGGAAGGCCTACCTCTTTGAGAAAATCCTCCCTGGCGGCTCCTGTCCATAGGGAGCCATCCACCTGAGTGTCCACAGCCCAGAAGACCCGTCCATACCACATAGGGCTCCACACCTGCTGTCTGCATGTTAGCTGCCTTTTAATACGCCTACAACTGCTTCTGTGGTTCACCTCCCACTTCTACTTGGATGACTCCCAAAACTTATCCCACTCCAGCCTCTCCTGTGAGCTCCAGTTCCACATTTCCAAATGCTGTGCAATGAGCCGTTGGTACGACAATTCCAGGATGCTGAAACTGAGCTCATCACTCCTCCACCAGAACACTGTTTCTCCTCCCTGCTTCCTCCCTCCTTCCCCTCTTCCAGTCCCCACTCTGTAATGGGACCAAATCCTCCAATCCTCCCAGGTCTGAAACCTTACAATCATTGTGATTATTTCTCCCCCACCCTCACCTCTAATCACCAGCAAGTCCTGTTAACTGTGTCTCAGAAATACCTCCTGCATTGGTCCTTCTCTCACTCCTTCTGAACAACCCAAGTTTAACATGATGGGCTGCCCAGGATGCTGTAATGCTCCCCTAGCTTGCTGCCCCACCTCCAGATACCCTCCTCCTCAGTCCAGGGTTCACAGTGGTGTCAAATCTGTCTTCTGAAAGCATAGCTATGAGCACAGAGTCATTTCCCAGCTCAAGAACCCCCATGGTCCCACATTTACTAAAAAATATAATTCTGGTATTCAGTGCCTGGTCTGCACCCACCATCATCACTGCTCACCCCAACCCCGGGGGGCTGCACACAGATGAACCTCAGTAGCTCAGTGATGATGAAATGGCTGATGAATGAAGATTATTCAAGAGAGCAATGCTTTTTTTCTTTTCCTCTCTGACTATTTGGGAGAAATGCTGCAGTTGAGAGGACCTGTGGGCTTATAAAACTGAACTGATTTGACAGTTACAAGTGTGTAAAACAATGATCAGAAAGCAAAGGGTGGAGAGAGGAAAGGCGATTACACCAGAGCTCATGACAAGTAACAGGGAGGCAGCCCAGTCGGTAAGTAGCCCAAATAATTAAGAAGAACAAGGCCCCCAAAAAGTCCATGAATAAAACAGAAGTGCCTGCGTGAGCAAGGGGGAAGTAATTTACTGATGAGGAGTAGACAGAGCTAAACAGTGAAGTGAATTTGTCGGGCAGGAGTGTTGCAGAAGGGAAGGAGGGAACGGGTGCTGGAGAGAGGCATACATTTCCCACAGGAGAAAACCCGAGGTCCTTATCAGAATGGGCGAATGAGCGTCTCAGAAGAGCGGGAGGCTGACCAGACTACTAAGCGTGACAGGGCTTGCCTGAGAAGAAAATAACTGGAAAAGCATGGAGCTGTTCATCCTGCCGTGGAGGCCGCTGGCTCCCTGTCCACACGCAGGGCAGGTACTGCATGGAGTCTTGGGCACCTGGAGGGAAATGAGCCCTAATTCATAGAAACGGATGCTACAGAAGCATCAGTTAAAGATCCCACACTAGAAGACGGGATGACCAAAATGGGACAAGGCACAAAGGGGGACGAGAGGGACAAAATGTTTGTCACATGTCAGAGGCACTGAAAACAACTGGCACGTATCACTGATGGAGTTCCAACGCCAGGAAATAGCACTCCAAGTGACATCAAACTGGAGTGAGCTGTGCCCTACCTTGTTCTGATTGCCAAAGCTGACAAGGCAGACAGGACAGGGAATGCACAGAGAAGCTCATTGCCATCAGTCACTCCCTACCCAGAATGAGGTTATGCCTTGTACATGGTGATGCCCGAAAGACTGGCTTATTGCCTGGGGGATTTGACTCCACAGTGCGTACTGGATATCTCCATCGGCCTCACATTACAACGCTACTGTATGAACACAAATCCTAGCAAGCATAAACCATATACTTTCCCATCGCCCCAATGCCCAAATTAACCACTCTATGCGTGATAAAGCAAATAAAATCCCAGCTCTCGTGAAGCTCGCTATCTAAGTGGGAGAAAAACAATGAACTAGTGTACTAATAAATAAATTCAAAAATTGAAATCATGAAGTATGCTGAAGGAAGTAAAGAGCGAGTCTGATAAAGACTGGTAGGGAGCAATGTCTTCCAAGAGGAGATGCCATTTAGGCTGGACGTGAAGTGTAAAAGCATGCAAAGAGCGAAATAAGCATTGCAGTGTTGGTGGCATGTGCAAAGGTCCTGTGGCAGAGAAGAGGTTGACCAGTTTAAGGAATTAAAGAAAGAAGTAAGCCTAGAGTATAGTGAATAAGGGAAAGAGAGACGTGCAATGAGAATACACTTGTGACCCAGCCACATGTTTCACACTGGGATGTCACAAAGTAGGAGAAAGTAACTAATATGTATTGATTGTCTTCTATGTCTCAAGCACAGGGAGAGATATTTTTCATCCACAACTTCTGCTTTCGCCCATAGATGCTTACAAAGAGAACTAACATATGTGGAACAAATAGACAGTCATGCTAGAGATATTTTTATTGGTCTTGATGTGGTAAGAATTTGTGGGTAAGACATAATCTTGTTTTGCACCTTTAGCCAAAAGAACAATACCAACTAGCCTAATGCATCTCATTAAACACAGCACTGAGCTGGTCCATTATTACTAAGTTTTTTTTTTTTTTGTTCTTAAAACCTAGGTTTCCTAGCAATGGAAATGGACAGATCCTGAATGGGTCTGAGCCATCAAACTAGAAGTTTTTGAAAGAACACATCAACAACTCAGTACACATTTTTACAACATCAAACTATATAAAGTTGTAAAAACTTAAAACAAGAATCTTCACAAAACCTTCATGCTGACACACAGCCTGCACCTTCTGCCCAGGGGTCACAACCCCGTCTACAGAAACATGTGTTTAACAAATAAGGATCAAAGAAGAGACAGGGACTCCATGAGCTTCACTGTTTGGGATTTGAATCTTGATCCAGTACCTTTGGAGGTGACAGTTGCAGTTTGTGAAATGAGTAAAAGAGCACGAACATGGCAGAAAGAAATTGTGGATCCAATGCCAGCTCTGCCTCTAAACTAGTGGAGAAAACCTTAGGTAAACATTCACTGCTTTGGACCTTGGTTCATCAAGTATGAAGTAAGCTGTTAGTACTTCTGGTTCTGGACATGATGGAGTAAGCCAGGGCTGAACTGACCCTCCCACATGAAATGAGTAAGTCATTGGACCTTAGGCAACATCCACCAGGGGTCCCTGAGAAACAAATGAAGTAAGCATCATAATTGCCCCAGATCACTGCATAGAGAGAATTTCCAGGTTATATCCAGGGTGAGATATTTATATGAAGCCCAGTGATCTCCCTGACTTGAGGTGATGGAATGAAGAGTCTGGGCAGGTGAAGGTGTCTATAGTTTGCAAGAAACTGTCCTGGAGAAGAGACAGCTGCGTGAAGAGAACTTTAGAGAAATATGGAGGATTTCCCCTCAGATCTTCAGCTGAGCGTGAAGAAACTATCCAAGGGTGGAGAAAGAATCACTTGGAAGCATTAGACGGAGCAATCCCAGGCGCTCACACAAGGTCAATAAATGTTACTGTTCCCATCAGCCAGAGTGGCAACCCTCATAAATCACGGGGTATCTGGTAGACATACCTCAGAAAAGTTCTGCCTCAGCAGCGGGGCAAAATCAATCCTAAACAAAGTACTGTTCTGATCTCACCCTAAAAGGCTTAAAATAAACCCCCGAAATAATTAAGCCATTTCCAAGTCACTTAAGTGTGTCCCAAAACAAGGTTCAACAATACACATAGGAATTCGAAAATATCTGGCAACTCATAGGATAAAAATCTCAATATCTGGCATCAAATAAAAAAAATTTTATCTGACATTGACAGAAGCAGAAAAATAACACCCATAATGAAGAGGAAAGTTAATCAATCTAAATTACTAGTTCTTACCTACGGGTGGTTTCCCACCCCTTCCAATCAGGCAGTCTGGGAACATCAGTCAATATCTGGAGAAATTTCTAGCTGTCATGACTGAAGATGCCACTGGCATGTAGTGGGTGGAGAACAGGAATTCTGCTAAATATCCTACAATGCACAGAAAGTCCCCACAACAAAGAATTAGCCGATCGAAGATGTCAGTATTACCACTGTTGGAAATCTAATTCAACACCATGTCAGAAATTACGCAAATGATAGAATTAGTAAAAAAGAACATCGAAACAGTTATTAAAACTTTATTCCATATATTTTATTCCATATGTTTAAGAAGCTAGAGGAAAAAGTGTGTATGTTAATTATATACATTAAAGATATAAAAAGGAGACACAAATCAAACTTTCAGAGAGAAATTCTACAATGTCTGAGATAAAAAGTATACTAAATGGGATTAATGACAAATTAGACACTGCAGAAGAAAAGGCAAATGAAATTAAAACCATAATAACAGAAACTGTACAAATGAAACACAGAAAATGATGGGAAATAAAGACTAGAATGTCAGTGTGTTGCAAGACATCCAAGTGTAATTAAGGGTTCCTGAAGAGGAAAAAGAGAAAACATATTTGAAGAAATAATGACTGAATATTTCAAAATTTGAAGAAAACTATCAACTGACATCCATGGAGCATAAAAAATCCCAAGCACAAGAATCATAAATCAAACAACATCAAAGCATATCATAATCAACTTGCTTAACATCAGTAATAAAGACATAAGGATAGAGAGAAAAAGGATATATCCCATAGGGTGGAACAAAGATATGGCTGAGAGCAGATTTCTTGCCAGAAACAATGTAAATGACAAGAAAGTGAAACAATATCTTGAAAGTGTTGAGTGGGGAGAAAAAAAAAAGATACCAGATGGAAATTTGGATCTACACAAAGTAGAGCACGGAAATGGTAATTTCATGGATAAATGTCTTTCTTATTATTTAAATATCTTTAATAGATAAACGATTGGTTCAAGCAAAAATAATAATGTGTTGTGAGGTTTATAACACATGTAGAAATGAAATGCATGGCTACAAGGGCTGGGAGGGGGAAATGGAAGGGTACTGTTGTAAGGTACTTATACCATACGTGAGGTGGTAAAATGTCAGTTGATTCTAGCCTGTGTTAAGTTTTAAAATGTGTGCTATAAACCCAAAAGCAACCACTAAAATAATGTAATTAAGGAGTCATATCCAGTAAGCCAAAAAAGGAGGTAAAATGGAATTTAAAAAATATTCAACCCAAAGGAGGAGAAAAAAGAGGAAAAATGGGACAAATAGAAAACAAATAGTAAGGTGATAACCTTAATTCTAAACATATCTATTATCACATTAAATATAAGTGGTCTGCACACTCCAGTTAAAAGGGAAAGATTGTCAGATTGGATAAAAAAAAGCAAGATCCAACTCCATGGTGTCTACAATAATTTAAATATAAGGACACAAATAAGTTAAAAGCAAATTGAGGGGAAAAGATTTACCAATCAAAAGAAAGTTGCAGTGGCTATACTATTATCAGTAAATGTAGGTTTCAGAGCAAAGAATATTACCATGGATTAAGAGGACCATTTCAAAATGATAAAGTAGTCAATCAGTCCAGAAGATATAACAATCCTAACGTTTATGCACCTCCTAACAGAATTTCAAAATATCTGAAGTATAATTAGGCACAGACAGGGCTAATATTCAACCATAATAATGTTAAAAATGGAATTTGGAAAACTGCTGTTGCCCAAGACCCCCAAATATCCCCAAACCATTCTGGCCTTTCCCCCAGGATCTTCCCACAATTTAGAAACTAAAAGAGTAACATCTGTACAGCATGGAGCCTCATGACCCTGTTCTAACCCTATGGCCTCTGTCTACTCTGATTGATTGATATCTACTACTTAGTATTTTAAATATAACCTCTGGACTTAGATGAAGGTAATTTCCAAATTCCATTCCATTTACAAGGTTTTACCATTGCACTTACTCAAGTTGACTCAACACAGAGAAAGAGTTCAATGCTAGAAAATGGACAATGTTCTTATTTTGTATTGGTGGTATACGTAGAACAGATGTTTGTAGAAGCCTGGAAACAAGGGCCCCTTCCAGTGGGCCATTTCATATCTCTCATTGAACATCACAAGATCTGATGTTCTGCAGGAAAATACAAGTAAGCTCAATTCTTGGGATGAACTAGCACATAGGTCTCTTGGCCAACCACTCAGCCTGTCACTTTCCTCTAGGTGTAGCTAGGGATTTACAGATTTGATTTCAACATTTAATTTTCAGTTGTATTCTCAGTAGCTCGGAAATAAAAGAGTAAAATTTTTTAAAAGAGGTTACATGTTATAATTGTATGAGACTCTAAAAAGTGAAAGTAAGGGGAACAGTTTTACAAGGCTCTGTAAAAGAAATCTATGATATCTCAATGATGTAAGCAAGAGGGAAAGAGGTCCTGGGAGAAAGCACAGTTTCCCAACCACCTCCTAAAAAAGAAGACCGTAAACCTCAAGCTCTTAGAAGCACTCTCGTTGGTCTCAGGCTGTCTCCGTGGGCTTGCTCTGCCTCATGTTGCTGGGAAGGTACAGGAGATCAGAGAGGTAGCCTGCCTTGTATTAAATGTGCAAGCATCTGTACGTGCACACTCCGTGCAGATCTGACCACTGTATATCACGACAGATGTGGAAGAGCTTAAAGCATCTACAGAAATATGAGTAAAGCAATAAAGTAAGGGAGATTCAGAAGATGTAAGCACAACTCTGCAAAGTGGTACCATTTGGAAACAATCCAGTTGACATGGAATCTAGAAAACATTCTGGATGAGAGCTGCACACCATCAGCATCACCACTTGGAGATCCTGGGGTAGAGAAAATGCTAGAGAAAGCACCCAACTCCCTGACCCAGAGTGGCAATTCTATCCCCTCCTATCACTAGACTCTCACCTAGGAGTTGCATTCTGCATAACAAGCCCACAGGATCAAGTGTAAGCCCCTCACCGAAGCTTTTAAAGTGCTAGTCCATCGACATCTTCCCACCTCCAGGTCTGCAGCTGTATCTCTGGTGATTTCTCTCCACTCCCTCGGCATACCAGCAGGATGGAATGAATCCAAGTCTCCCACAAAGCCATGTTCATTTCTGAGCCAAGCTTTTGCTCATTCTGAATCTCTTCCTAGAATATCCTCCATGACTCCTCTCTGCCCAGCTCTTTCCTATCCATCCTTTCAGCCTTAGCTCAAGCTGCTCCCATCTGAGTTACCTCCAGCCTATAATGACTGCTTCTTATTCTGAAGTCCTTTAACATTTGCATACAGTAAAGTATCTATGCCATTTGTTCACAGAGGATTTTAAATTTTCATATAATTACTGCTTATGTGAATCTTCTATTCCTCCACCTAAATCATGAATTCCTATAAAACAGATACTCTAAAATAAATTATTTTCCCCTCTATGTCTAGTGAGGTATTCATTCAATTACTTGCTGAATGAAGAAATTTGAATCTCAAAGATTACCCAAATGTTCCCACCTAAATATTCCTTTTAGAAAACTCTCCTATTAATCTGCACTGCAATTGAGCTCATAAACAGGGAAGTGAAAAACCAGTATATATTCCAGATTCCAATCCGAGTATTCAAAACGTAGGACCAAGAAGATGGTGAGTAAACTGTGAGGAAAAAAAAACAAACAAAAACAAACCCTCTAAGCAATCCAGAAAGCTGTCACCAAAGATAAAAGAGGAAACTTTCTTTTCTGATTGAAGTATAGTCAGTTTACAATGTTGTGTCAATTTCTGGTGTACAGCAAAATAGTTCAGTCATACATATACATATATTTGTTTTCATATTCTTTTTCATCATAGGCTACTACAAAATATTGAATATAGCTTTATATATACATATTTTAATATTCTATTTATTTATTATTGTATTACTTAATTATTTTTTATTTTGGTAGGAGGGGGAGGTAATTAGGTTTATATATTTCTAGAGGAGGCACCAGGGATTGAACCCAGGACTTCATGCATGCTAAGCATGTGCTCTACCACTTGAGCTATACCTTCCCCTTGAAGTGAATATAGTTCTGATAAAGAAGTTGTGGCATATTTATACAATGGAATACTACTCAGCCATTAAAAAGAATGAACTAATGCCATTTGCAGCCACATGGATGGATCTGAAGATTGTCATTCTAAGTGAAGTTAAGCCAGAAAGAGAAAGAAAAATACCACATGATATTACTTGTATGTGCAATCTTAAAAAAAAAAAAAAAGACAAATGACCTTATTTACAAAACAGAAACAGACTCACAGACATAGAAAACAAACTTATGGTTACTGAGGGAGGGAGGGAAGGAGTGGGAAGGGATAAATTGAGAGTTTGAGATTTGCAGATACTAACAACTATATATAAAAGATAAAGAGGAAATATTTTAATTTAGGAAATCTAGGGGTAAATATTTTTCCACTATCTTACACATTTTTCATAATAATTGAAATAAATAGGACAATGGTAAACAGGCTCTAGCTCGTATGCCATTTCCAGCTGATACCTAGTGATTGTCTTGGGCTGTCACCTAAAGAAAGATTATAATTCCAAACCTATGTTTGGGGAAGAAATATATATACATATTTTGCATATTGTATACATTATTGTATACAATGTCTGCTACACATATGTAAATATATGTCACTTATGACTTACAATGGCATCAGGGCACATTCTGTGTAGGTGCCTATTCTGAACACATGGAAATACATATACATTAAGTCCATAAAGTAAATGGAATGAATTCACCATTTATCCTTGTGATAAAGATATTCAAATTCAATTTCCAGGAATACTGAAAAGGGAGAAGCAGCCCTTGAATAAGAATTCGGGGACCACTGAGGATAATAAGGGGACCCAAATAGATTTTGCTGCCTCCAGACAGGGAATACCAATCCACACACATCATAATCCCCCAAATAAAAGCCTCCACCTATTATTTTACTCTATTATATAAAACTCTGGATCAAGTAACTCTTACTAGAAAACAATTAGAGATGTATTTAAAGACTATGGAACAGGGAGCCAAGAGACATAAATCCTAACCCTTACACAATTACTATCTAGCTGGGAATCTGTGAGACCATCGCTTGAAATTTCTGGACCCTCCGTTTCTCCATCTTTTAAATAAGAGGAATGGCCAGGATGTCTTTTCTGACTCTGAGGTTCTTGCTTTACTTTGAGCATCACCAAATCACCTGTCACAGAGACCAGATATAACTATATTCTCTCTTTTTTCTGTCTCTTTTTGAACTATGCGATTGACATTGCTGCCTTTGCCGTTCAGCCCCAGACCATGTGAACTAAAAGAAATTCTTGGAAACACTAAGAAAAAAGTCCTAAAAGTTGAGTTTTTTTGCACTAAGGTGAATCCAAAACTTTCCCAGGATAATGGCATATTCACCCTGTGTCTGTTCTGTCTAGTTTGATACAACCATCTGCTTTGCATCACACACCTCGTGGAAGTAAGATGACTTTGGAATGGGAGAGAAGTAGAAAGAAACACAGAATCACTTCCTGGCTATGCATTTTGTATTTTAAGGAGAACCTTTTCTCCTAAGCCTTAATACCCTGCAAGCATTTTAAAAGATGACCATTAACATATTTTCTGATCCTAACAAAATTAAAATGCATAAAGATAACTTTAAAAGCCCTTCTGAGCGCTTAAGACCATATTACCAGGAGGATCACCTTCACAATAGGGTCTCTGGAATAGAAAGGAAAGTTTTGAACATCTTTAAAGTGCTTCTTGTGCACTTGAAACACAAGTGTGTATGCCCTCAGAAATCTATGTCTCCCTAGCAGGGTAAACTGAAATCTGCTGTCCGTGAGGTCTTTGTTGATATGATCCTGATAAAGGCAACACTTGTGGTTCAAGAATGTCCAGTAAAGAGACCCTGTTGACATAGGAGACAGCAGTGCCCTTGGCTGAGCCTAGGAGCATCCATTAGGGGACATAGAGACAATGCTTCTTGCATGGGTGAGCAGCAGCTCAGACCCCTTTCATCATCCTGGCTTTGGAGCAGAGATCAGCCTGTTTGCTGTATCCCCTGCCCCTGGCATGGTGCCTGGCATTTGGCGGATTCTCGGGAACTCTTGGTTAAAATACTGACTTGGAAATTTACTACTAGTCCACCCACAACCTCCTGACTTCCTACCAACTTCAGTGAAGCAGAAGACATGGAATGAGAAAACAATCTACAAACAAGAAATGCAAGGGATGCTCTGGGCAAAGTAACTAGTGTAGGTCTACTATAATTGGTAGCAAGCATCCGTGGAGGGAATGTGGAGGAAGAAAGAAAAGTTAGAAAGGCACATGGACCAGATTATGGAGAGCTTTGCTGATGGGCACCTTCTTTCCCCACCAAATTGCTACCTATAGGAGTTCAATACTTCTTTTTGGAAATATCTTCTTTTCCTTACACCCGAACGTTCTATGAAGTGTGATGGATTTGGTACCCACATTACTTCTCAAAAAAATCACCTCCTGGCTATAACCGATGGAAACTGGTCCCTCTTTTCTAAGACCAACCTATTACATACATATCATACAGTATCACCTGATTATTCTTCCTAACTTCTATTTCTAATCTTCCTACACCCAACTCAAAACTTTCAACAGCTCCCCAAAGTTTGTTGACTCATTCCTTAACATGCTATCCAAAGCCCACATCCTTATCTCCTTTCTGGACTTTACAGTATTTTATTTAAAGGTCTCTCATAGAAAATACTGATTTTTACATCACAGATCCTCGATGTTATGTTGGATTGCTTTTTATCACCTGTTAGGTCTTATTTATCTTTTTATCTCCTCCAGCAGAACCCAGCAGGTGGTAGTCCCTCCATGTCTGAGGACTGAATTAAAGAATTAATTACATGATCAAGGCATACTTAGGCTAAATATTTCTTCTCTTTTCTAAAGATCTGTATCATCTGCAGAACTACAAACGAAGCTTATGGGCTAAGTCCTACTGAACATGTTTGAATTGGCCTGCCAAAAAGGATTTAAAAATTTGACCTTGAGGGAGGCGCGAGGCAGGAGCGGGCGGCTGGGCTCGGCAGCGCAACCAGCGCAGCGTGGCGCCCCGGGCCCGGCCCCATGCCCTCAGCCCTGCTGGACCGCCCTTGAGCGCGGGCGCCCCGCCCGCGCCCCCCGCCCGCCCGCACCATTGCCCCGACGGCGCGGCCGGGAGGCCCGGCGCTCCCCAGGCTCCGCGCCGGCCGGAAGACGCTGTTGGCGGCCGCCGCGGGCGTGGTGATGCTGCTGGTGCTGGTGGTGCTCATTCCCGTGCTGGTGAGCTCGGGCGGCCCAGATGGCCACTATGAAATGCTGGGCACCTGCCGCATGGTGTGCGACCCCTACCCCGCGCGGGGCCCCGGCGCCAGCGCGCAGCCCGACGGCGGCGACACCCTGAGCGAGCAGCGTGGCGCGCCCCCGCCCTCCACGCTGGTGCAGGGCCCCCAGGGGAAGCCGGGCCGCACAGGCAAGCCCGGCCCTCCCGGGGACCCGGGTCCTCCGGGCCCTGTGGGGCCACCCGGCGAGAAGGGTGAGCCGGGTAAGACCGGCCCTCCCGGGCTGCCGGGCGCGGGGGGCAGCGGCGCCATCAGCACGGCTACCTACACCACGGTGCCGCGCGTGGCTTTCTACGCCGGCCTCAAGAACCCTCACGAGGGTTACGAGGTGCTCAAGTTCGACGACGTGGTCACCAACCTAGGCAACAACTACGACGCGACCAGCGGCAAGTTTACGTGCAACATTCCCGGCACCTACTTTTTCACCTACCACGTTCTCATGCGCGGCGGCGACGGCACCAGTATGTGGGCGGACCTCTGCAAGAACGGCCAGGTGCGGGACCGCGCCATTGCCCAGGACGCAGACCAGAACTACGACTATGCCAGCAACAGCGTGATCCTGCACCTGGACGCGGGCGACGAGGTCTTCATCAAGCTCGACGGAGGCAAAGCGCACGGCGGCAATAGCAACAAATACAGCACGTTCTCCGGCTTCATCATCTATTCGGATTGAGCTCCCCGCGACCCCTCCATCCCCTGTCCCCTACGGGGTTCCTCTCCCGGCGGGGCAGAGAATGCCGCGTCCCCCGCCACCCCCTCGCTGCCCGTCGCGGTTGCAGGCCCTCCCGGCTATGACGCCTCCGGCCCGCCCTCGCCACAGCCTGGGCCGCAGCTAGCCCTCCCGCCGGCTCGCCGCAGAGCCGGGGCCATCGCGCCCTTCCCGGTCCCCGGGAGGTGGTGTTGACCACGTCCGCTCCATCCGGCCCGCGCTGTATATTTGTACAATAGGATTGTTTATTGCCCACCCTGCCGGCCAGCCCACCCCAGCTTGGGGAGAGGTCGCTCCCCGCTCCATGCGCTGCCCACCTGATCTGGAGTGGTGCTGCCGGGGGGAGGGGTGGGTTGGGGGCTGGGTAGCTTCCCAGCACTCCCTACAGCCCCAGCCCGGCTGCACCCCCTCTGACCAAAGCTATAATAAAAACACTTCCACCCCCCCCAAAAAAAATTTGACCTTGAATCCAGAAGGGATACAGGTGCTCCTGTTGACCACAGGCCCCACCCCTCTCTATTAGCTGTCCTGCTTTACCCATTCGTTCTCCTCTGTATATTTGATTCTGCAATCCATGACATCAAGTTTATACACACTTGAATCATAATACAACTAAATGTCATTGGGTATTCACTTGCGCCAGAACTTGTAGGGACTTTTCATACAATCTGATAGTCAACGTAAGGGCCTGGTGTTATGCATTTAATGGTTCAGTGGGGTTAGCATTATGTTCAACTGGACAGTTGGATCTACAAGAGTGGAGAGGCTGGCCGTCCCTGTGGTTTGCACACAGAAGGAACTGAAGGTGTAGTTACTGGCTGCCCAAAGGAAAGGTGCCATGCCTTCTTTAAAAAGTTTGAGAAAGTGTGGGAAAGGTGGACTATTATTCTCAGGGGCCACTCTAACCAACCCACCTCCCGGTCTCCTCAGAGGAAAAGTTGAGCTACCCCAATCTGGCTCCCTAAGACTTAAGAAACTCCAAGTAAAAAGATGCCTGCCTCCTTGCAGAGCCTGGAAACGCTTAGTAGGACCACCAATAAGAAACAATGTTCCCCAGAGAGTTCAGCCCCCGTTGGATGCTTTGTGCAATATCCCTGCAAGGCTTGACCCAAAGAGCCATTTTTCTTTGCTCAGACTCTCCATGAAGCTTTTTATGATGCTAATAAATGAGGTAAAGTCTACAATTTTGCCTTTAAAAATACATATTTCAGAGTTTTCTTTATCTTCCCTTCATTGCTGGCGAATCCCTCACAGTCTTCCCATAGCCTTTGCGCAAAGACACTTAATCTTCTCATCTAATGACACTGTCTACGGAAAGAAGCCGCTGTGTCTCCATTCACCAATAGCCAGATCAATCATGTGTCTCTAAGAAAATGAAGTCATACCAAGCTGGTTTTTACCATTACTGAGGGGTGTCATTAAGACCTCGGAGACTCCTTCTGCCGCCAAGTTCTGATAGCTTGTGATTAATTAGGTCGCTCTTTCCCATAGACATCCTCTCTGTCTCCACTGTCAAACCCCTTCATCCCAGCATGGAGACTCCTGGGCTCCCCAGACTCGGTGGCAGCTTAAATGAGGTCCAGGAAACCTCCCCACACCCACTTCTCTGCTCTGGAAAAGAAAAATGAAGCTCCTACCTTGTCTGCTGGGAACTAACCAACAGATGGCACAGCCACCTGTAACCTTAAAATGTGTGCCCTTCCTCCCTGCGATTCTGTGATGTCGCTCTCCTGAGGACCACAACGCTTTCCTCTATATTTCACTGTAAATCAGCAGAATTCTCTTTGAAGTGGAAGAGAAGGGTCAAGAGGGGAAACACAAGAGTGACAATGAAATAGTGAATTAGCATTCTTTTTTCCGAGTCCAAATGTTCACTGGCCTTTATGATATCTGCAAAGATTCTCTCACCCCAAGCTGTGGCTGGGAGAGGGCAGGGGATGGGGTGATTGGAACAGGCAGCTATTATAGGCAGCTCTGATATGGGACTGGGCAGCACCCAGGAAATACAAGAATCACAAAGTTTGTTATGGGCAAGGGAGTTGCCATCTGGATGCTTCTTCCCTAAAAAACAAGGTTGGGTCAAATCCAGGAACATGTTTCCCAAAGGCTTTCTCTCCTTAGGCTTCAGTGGATTGATTTGCAAAATGATTCTGCAGAATTCTGCAGTTCTAGGAGGTCATGCTCTGTCCCTGTCACAAACAATGAGGCCGTATTTATCAGGATTTTCCTTCAAAACTTAATCATTCTGGGGATATTTGCTTCATAAGCTGATGCTCTGATAGTCATTTCTCCTTCCTCATTCCCAATACTAAGTTCTGTTTTAAGAGTGTCTGAAGCCAGGATGTTTCTTTTGACCAAGGACGTAGTCACCCTATCATCATGTATCAAAGCCAAACAAACAAACAAAAAAGTGATTTGGGAAACACTTTTATAATAAATCTGGGCATTTCAGAAACAGTCAGATTGAGAATAAAGTAGAGGGAGGAAGTGAATCAGGTGAATCTCTATCCACAATTTGTTGCAAAAGAAAATTCAGATTTTTCCTCTGTTCTACAAAACCAGAGTACTGATCAGTGACAGTGATCTGCTAAAACTCTTCAAAGGAGAATCTACAATTTTCAAAGGGGAATCTACCTTCCAAGTTTCACTATGCATCCACTGTGCGTCCACTGTACGTCACCTCTGATTTCAGATCCCATTTGGAAATTTACTTTTTTCCCCGTGGGAAACAGAGATGTCTGCTGACTGCTGAAGACACAAAGAGATTTTATCCCATTAAATACACATAAAAAGGATATGGATTCCTTACAGTGAGTATTGATGCTCCCATTTTACCAGTGGGGAAAACTGAGCACAGCAAGTGAGGTGGCTTGGCCAAGGTCACAGGGTGAGTTAGGGATGGAGGTGGATGTAGCATCCAGGTCTGCTGACAGCCTGCATTCCATGGTCTTTGGCTGTGCTACTCCGTCTGGGTTTTGGTTTTCAACCATCAGTAGATCTGAGACAGGATGGAAGGGGGCAGGGCACAGCCATTCAAGGAATGCTACAGCAATTAACATCAAAATGGTGAAATATTCAACCCCTAGTAGGCCTTGAGACTCAGGATGATGACAGATTTAATTTCTAGCAGATCTTGAGCTTCATTATACGCCCGTTGTAATACATTAACATGGTGAATAACACGCCAACAGGCACCATGGCAGTCCCAAGGCTAGCCACAAAAGGTCAAAGAGTGGGAAATGGCCAACGTCCTGGGAATCCCAGCCCCTTCCCCACGCTACTTAGACTGGTCCTTCCACTTACTGGCATATGAAGCCACCAAGCCCATAAAAACCAGCAACACGGCGCCTCGCGGCTGCCCTTCTCTCTCCCTCTTCAGAGATGGCCGACATTCTGTCTATGAAATGTGTACCTACTTTTGATCTGAGCACCCAACCCCCACACCTCGTGGCCTTTCTCTTGCCTTTTGGTGTATCTCTCTGAATAAATCTACCTTCACTCAACTGTGGCTCGCTCTTGAATTCTTTCCTGCGTGAATTCAAAGACCCACACTTGGTGGGGCACCTCCCAGGGGCACAACCGAGACCTGGGGCACAGCCCTTCTCATCCCCCACATCCATTTTCCTGCATCAGATCAAAGCTTCTGCCTTTATAGCTGTCAATGTAGGTACTTACCTATATTCAAATATAAACAATTGAAAAGTGAACACTGCCCATCCTTCCATTCTCAATATGAAGTTGTTTGGTCTGTTACTCTTTTCTCTTCTAAAAGAATTCTCTTTATTCAAGGAAAAAGGCTCAGACTCTGTCTGCCTGTCGTAGGTTCCCTCCCAAGCTTGGTCTTTGCAACTGAATATTTCCATTTAAATGCTCCATCAATTCAATCAAAATGTTAATATTTCTGATTACAAAGTATTGCTCTATGCATTTTTAACGTGTTCCTTTCCCACTGCTTTCCCCCAGCAGAGCGCAGAGTCCACAAACAGGCAGGTCATTTTGGTTTAAAAGGGAAAAATTTACATAGCACAATGCTATAGTAATTGATCAGGAGAAATATTTCAGGAGATTAAACGACAATCTATATGCCCTCACACCTATTCACGGCTCTTTTGTGTGCTGCACACAGTTATCGCACAGTCGCTAAAACTCCGTGTGTTTATAATGATCAGGGGGACCAGTAACCTGGCAGCTATCCTTTTAAATCTGCCTTAAAAATGGGTTTGGGGATGTTATTAAGGAATGTACTCTTTTTTCCTACTTTGCTGCATAAATGATGCTGAAGTTAGGGCAAATAAATAATCATGGTTTTAACTTCAAGGCATTATCTCTCAGACTACAGAGATTATATATTTTATCAAGTCAGACACAGAGAACCATCTCTGGAATTTTAAAATATTAATCTCTTTCTCGTCTGTATGTAGTGTGACAAACGTGTGGGTTTGAAATCCAATTGTGGTTCACACTGTGACATTCTGCGTGTAATGGGAGATCCGCTTAGGAATGACCCCATCACTGGGAGCCACCTCCCTGCCTATCTGCATTATAATATTACAGAGCAAAGCAGGGAGGCCAGGCTGGGGGAAAGCAGGATTTCTAATAAGAATAAGAGGCTGGAGAATATGCTTAAATGTCCTAAAAGAATGCTTTCTCCCCATGGGGAGTGGGGGTCGGTGGGGGAGGGCTTCTAGAGGCATCAGGGGAGGAAGTGACACCCAACATGATAGGGTGTTGGAGGTATCAAGGAAGCCCCTGACCCCGAAATGCTTTTCCCACCTGCTCTGACAAGTCTTTTAACACAAAGCAAAGCCTTTTATCCTGTAATTGGCATCAAAGGCATGTATCACTGGAAGGCAGACCACAGTGATAAACTCAACACCACCTAACAGATTTTGACTGAGGAAAGGAAAGGCAGAGAGCAGGGAGCAGCCAAATGGGAGGAAAAGAGGTCCCACAGAGAAAAGGAGTGTTCAGGGAAGATAAACTTGTCTGATATTTTTTCTCTGTGTTGCCACAAGAAAAAGATAATGACAGCGTGTGTTGGTACATATCAAAGGTCTCTCACAACTCCCATCACATTTTATTTCAGCTGTTGGTTCATTTAGGTCACATGTGTCATTAAGTATCTAATAATGAAGTTGGGCTACAAGGAATACAAGGAGAGAATGCATACTCGCTGCCTGCTGGGAACTCACAGCCTGGCTGGGGAGGCAGACATATACAATAGGCGTGTGAAAAAATGCTCAATATCATGAAATGTAAATCAAAACTACAACAAAGTATCACCTCACGCCAGTCAGAATGGCCATCTTTAAAAAGTCCACACACAAGACATGCTGGAGAGGGTGTGGAGAAAAGGGAACCCTCCTACACTGTTGGTGGGAATGTAGTTTAGTGCAGCCACTATGGAAAACAGTATGGAGATTCCTTAAAGAAAAAAAAAAAAGACTTACCATAGGATCCAGCAATCCCACTCCTGGGCACATATGCGGAGGGAACTCTAATGGAAAAAACACATGCACCCCAATATTCATAGCAGCAATATTTACAATAGCCAAGACACAGGAGCAACCTAAATGTCCATAGACAGGTGACTGAATAAAGAAGTTCTGGTATATTTATACAATGGAATACTAGTCAGCCATAAAAAAGAATGAAATAATGCCATTTACTGTAATGTAGATGGACCTGGAGATCGTCATTCTAAGGGAAGTAAGCCAGAAAGAGAAAGAAAAATACCATATGATATCACTTATATGTGGAATCTTAAAAAAAGACACAAATGAACTTATTTACAAAACAGAAACAGACTCACAGACATAGAAAATAAACTTATGGCTACGAGGGGAAAAGGTAGTGGGAGGCATGGAGGGATAAATTGGGAGTTCGGAATTTGCAAACACTAACTACTATATATAAAATAAACAACAAGGTCCTGCTGTATACCACAGGGAACTACATTCAATACCCTGTAATAGCCTGTAACAAAAAGGAATATGAAAAGGAATATATATATATTATGTATATTATATATATATATATCACTATCACTATGCTGTACTCCAGAAATTAACACAACATTGTAAACCAACTACACTTTAATTGAAAAATAAAAAAGTACAGATGAAAGTTTGAGGAAGTGAATGCAGGGAGGAAGTGAATCCAGGGTGGTTTGGGCCCCGGGGAGAAGGGTTAGAGCTGTGGACTCCTCACCTGTCCCAAGGCATGTAACACAGAGACTACAGAAGACGTTCAAAGTCATAATGTTAATGACATTATGTTTTGAAACTGGAAAATTGTAGCTAAGGGTACAGCAAGGACATCCTATGTGGCACCTGACCCCTTCTCAGGAAATTTTCTTCCTATCTCCCTGTATAACGAGCCTTCCTCTCCTCACTTCGCCTGGTTTCTGCTCCTCACATAGCATTCCTTTGTAAGTCCTTGCCTTGAAATTATTTGTGTATATCCTTTCTTTATTTGATTCTAAGCCCTTTGAAAGCACGGCCAGATTCTCACTTGTTTATCCCCAGTGCCCAGTCCAGATCTCTACACACAAGACTTGAAGGAATAAATGACAGTAAGCTAAAGTAATAGTGGTGGGAAATTATATTTATTGAACATCTTTTATGGGTCAAATACCTTTGCATTGACAACTGACTTACTTAATCCTCATAAAATTTATGATAATGCAAATATTAGCCACTCTATATAAAATAGATTAAAAAAAATTTCTTCTGTATAGTACAGGAAACTATATTCAATATTTTATAATAACTTTTCATAAAAAAGAATATGAAAACAAATCTATGTATGTATATACATGACTGGGACACTGCTGTACACCAGAAATTGACACACTGTAACTGACTATAATTCAATGAAAAAAACAAGTTGTGATAAAATTGTCTTCATTTTCCAGTAGAGGAGGTAAGTTCTGAGAAGTAAATAAAACTGTTCAAGGTCACATGGGTCAGTATAGGTTGGAAACTGCGGCTGGACATTGAAAGATGGAGAAAATGAAACAGGCAAAGAAAGGAATGAAGGAAGAGACATTTTAGGGGCAACAATAACGTGGGAAACTACAGGGCAAGCTGGATGGTGGGGGGTGGACTAGCTGAAGCAGGGGTTATAGTTACTGAGAAATAGTAGGTGTTATGAATCAAACAGGCAGACCTGGACCAGGATGTGGTGTGCATGTTGTATGTGAGCATGTAGCTGCAGTGCAGAGTTGTGTGGCATGTGTAAAAGGTACACATTCTACAGTCAACAAGGGTCAGAGCCATGAAAAGCTCTGTCCAACCCTCCTAACCTCCAACTCAAGCTCTTTCTTTTATATCAAACCAAGGTATTATTTTCTAAATAGACCAGAAGGTCTTTTGGAGTCTCTGGTATAGTGCCCATAGAAACAGACCTTTAACTGACATATAATTTCTGTGCTTCTACAGATTAATTTGAAGAGTATATAACTATAAAATATTTTGGAACCTGATTTGCTTTGTTAATAGCTAGAAGAAAACACAGAAATCCAAAGAGAAAGGGTAACATTATGAACATAAGCACCACTCAGTGATCGCCAGGAAAATCAACGCCTGTAATTAACGTCGGATGATAACGTTTCGCAGGACAAACCGGCTACAAGAGGAGATGATTCCAATCCTTAGAGGACAATCCCTTTAGGAATGTTTACTGCCCTTAGTGACTTAAAACAGTTGAAGTCACAGCCCCTCTTTGTCAGCTGACTTTGCTGTTTTTCTCAAGAAATGGCAGGTCTAACATCCAGGCCAAGGTGAGAAATGTGATTTGTTACTTATTGGCATTTGACCTTGATGCAAGGAGTAATACCGACTTATGGAGAGGAACGACACAGTTCCCAAACTCCCAGATAAACTTGAGGAGCCTGTGGCTTGGGTTTGACAGTGTTATGTGAAAAACAGCCATTTTCTTTTTACTACTTGAGTCAATTGAGCCATTCTAAGGCTTTCCCATCAGTATCATGGTGTCTAGAGATTCAAAAACACTCATAATTCTGTCCACTGTAAAGCTCTGCCTTGACCATCAGCCTGGCACTTACTCACTCAGACAGGCATGCAGGTTTTACAATGTAGAAACATTTCTAATATGCATCATTGCGCTCATGAGACCACCTCTATTTTTTCATGGACATGGGCAGGCCAGCGGCAATAACTAACTAGGATTTTCATTAGAGCAGCTGGGTCTCAGCCACAGTTTATAGATTTAAATGTCTTCAGCACTTCAGAACTGGACCTGAAACTTCGGAGGTTCATTTTAGGCAAACACTGATTTGAAACTTAAGCAGGTCAACGGCTTCTAGTAATAATAATGATCATTTTTTAAAAGTTTACTAAGTTCCAGGAACTGTGCTAAGCACTTGACAAACTTTAATTAATGTAATCATCAATTAATTTACAAGGTGGACCCAACCATTGTGCCCTGTTCTGAAGATGGGAGAATTGAAGTTAAGAGGAGTAATTTGTCCAAGGTCACACAGCTATTTAGTGGTACAGCCAGGATTTGAACTCAAAATTGACTCTTCATGGAAACCACTATTGTGAAACCAAAGTGCAAATAATGGTAGATGTGCCAAGGTAGCATCCTTGATCCAATGCACATCCCAAAATAGAAGACAGGGTATAATTTTCTTGATTGATCAAACACACCTGGCTTGAAAAAAAAAATCTACCTGTTGGCAAACATTCATCAAGCATCTGTTCTGAGCAAAGCACTGCGTATGCAGAAAGCTTATTTCCTGCCTTTGAAGAAGATAGTCTTTTCAGGAAGTTAAGACATGTGACTTGAGGAGTTGAGGAAAGGAAAGACATCGTGCACTCAAACAAAAACACAAATGCAGCGGACATAAGGGTGTGAGAAGACTGGAGAAAGGATGTGATCAGAGAGGGGGATTTCAGAGTTCACAAGATGATCAGTAAGGCAGTTCCAAATGATGGTGAGGACCAGGATTCAGTGATGTTGGTAGGCAGCTGAAAAAGAGAGCTAAGACTTGGAGGTTACAGTACTGAAGGTGTCTTCTAATATGGATGGAGAAGTCATCCCATGGGATATTGAAGAACATGATGATACAGAGAGTTGTAAGCCGAGGACATGCTAAGGAACATGGCTAGGTGAACTTGAGGTTAGATACTACAACCAGAAGGCACAGCAGTGAGCAGAACAGGAGTTGCCCTCCATCATGACACCTGCACAGAGCTGGACTATACAGTAGCCATTCCTAACTTCGTCCATCCCAATGACATAGAAGGTTTGCTTTCATTTATTAAGAAATCTACCTCTTAGGAGTTTTCAGAAGGTCTCCATTGTTTCGATGAACCAAAACTTTGGTGAACTAGTCAGTCGAGAAAAATCAGGACGTACAGGTGACAAATATTGGAAAGGGACCAGTATACACAATTCAGGAGGTCATCAGATCTTTAAAATGTTTCCCTTAACAGTTAGAATAGCTCTGGGGGCTATTCCTAACGTCAACCAGAACAGCCTTGTGTGCTAGAGACGAGACAGCAAAGGGGAAACGGAGGGAAAAGAGAAACTCAGCTGAATGTATGTGCCTCTTGGTGGCAGATCTCAATGGCCGGTGTCTACAGCCAAACCAGGGACTATGTGAAAATGCCTGGTATTCTGTCAGTGATCAAAATGCGTGAGTGTGACCAAGTCCTCTCAAAGGAGGGAGCAAAGGAAGCAAACAAGATAAGCGCACAGTATTCTCACTCCAATTAACGTGCTTTCTTTGCTTGGCCTTGTTCAGGATAAGCTCCCTTTGCCGGGTTAGCCTTACCCCGGCAGTGAATTTTTAATGCAAATCAACTGTCTGACAGTATTTGTATTACAATAATAACCTGGAAAAACTTGTTTAATATCGGAAGACTTAGTGGAGCAGATGAATAGTTCCAACACGATATCCACGGGATAGAAATTCAATTAGAAACTGCACGTAGAGCTGGAGAGAGGGAGTTATTGTTCCACACGTACCACAGGGCCCTTTGCCGGAGCCCAGCTATTAGCTGAACTGGTTGAGAAATTCTGTTTTCCTTTATGGCAATCTGTTAGCTTGTAGAAAGTTAAATTAATAAAAAACACCAGGCTGCCTCTGCGGTGGGAGAGCAGAATGAGACCAAGGGCTAGTCGCATATTTTATAATTATGGATTAAGTGCATCATGCCATGCAAATTAAAGATATGCCACAATTATAATAAAAATGAGCAACTGTGCATCTGCAAACAGTGCTTGTCTGACTACAGCATCGGAAAGGGAACGCTGGGGCTCTACCTCCAAAAGGCAATTGTTTCTGCTATTAAAAAAAAAAAAAAAAAAGAGGACGAGGAAACAAGTTCTCTCGCACACTTTTCTCCTGAATAGGCAGGACAGTACTTCTTGGGAAGACAGGCGGTAAGAGCCACGTGCGGCTGAGGACTGCCTCTGCTCTGCGCTCAGAACCGGGTCCCACTGCGTGAGAGCAACACAGCTCAGTGGGGAGCGGAACAGGTGGATTCCTGGTGAGGACAAATCTAACTAGCAGCCAAGGAGCAGCAGAATGCCAGGGGTCTTATCCCACCAAGGGGAAGTGGCTGCAGGACAAGGACAGCCAGCACATCACACCCACTGTTGCATTTCTACCTCAGAAGCCCTCGCGGTGTGTCTATTTTCTGCTAGTTTTGAAAATAGGAAGCCAGAGCCCTTCTGGTGAAAATGACTGACACGCTGGCCTCCCCGGCTCTCTGCTGCAGAGCAGGCAGGGAGTCTTCAGATCTTTCTTTGCTCTTTTCTTACCACATGTGTTGTGTGGGAACACATTCAAGTGTGTGTGTGCATGTGATTACAAATCACTCTCTGCAAACGGAATATCTATCAGTCCTCGGAGCCATCAGCTTTCACGCATGGCAAAGATGATGCTTTCAGCCCAGAACACGATTTTCCTCCTGCCAAGACTCCAGCATATTGTGCTTTTCAGAAAACAAACTTTTCAACCCATGTTGTTTGTGGTGGGGCGTGGGTGTGTGTGTGCGCATTTGGGCACACGGTGAGACCCACAGGAGGAAATGGCGCTAAAGAAAGGAAGTTCATCAGAAACTCAGACACCCCAAAAGGAGATGTCAGTGCACGTGGCTGTCTCCCTCCCTCTCCTTTGTGATTCCTCCCCTATTGCACGGATTCCCAAATGATGGCTTGTGGACTGATTCCTTGGGATGTTTGCAAAACTATGAGCATCCCTAGGTGCAATCCCACACTTACTGGACCAGGGTCCCTGGAGGATGGGCGCCGGAAGCTGGCATCTTAGCAGGGCTGTGGCTCGGGAATGCTGATGCACCCTCAATCTGAGAAGCAGCCCTCTGTTTTCTTGCCCAGGCCAAAGACCCTCAGCACACAGATAGAGTCTTAAAAATCCTTAATCAGGAGTATCATCAGACACAAGCCCCTCACTTTCCTGACAATGAGCCAACGTCCAGGAAGGAAAACCAACTTGCCAAAGGTGACACGGGAGTCACTGCGGGGATGCAGGCCAGGCTGGCGACGATGCCTGCCGTTTACAATTTAACATATGAGTTAAGAGCACTTTGCCAATTATTATCCCATGCGCTCCTCCACAGCATCTTACGAGTTTCGTGCAGGAGTTATATTTGTATCACAGACATGGATATAGAAACCTGGAGTTAGGAGTTGGTTGACTCGGGGGTAAACTTTGTGCGCTCTATTCAGCCAAGCAGACCAGTGTCTCACTCAATTTGAGTGGTTTTAATTTGAATCAAATGGTCGGATTGGATAGAGCAGTCTGAGTGTGGGACAGAGCAGAAGTCACCTCCTTGCCTAAAGGACAACTGTACTCCAATCAGTTAAGATAATAATTGGAAATCGAAGGCAGGGTGGGTGAGTATAGCTCCGTGATAGAGCCCATGCTTAGCATGCATGTGGTCCCGGGTTCAATTCCCAGTATCTCCATTTAAAAAATAAATAAAAATAAATGTTAAGAAAGAGATATGAGGCAAAGGGATAAAAATGAGGACCTCTCAGCAGGGTTTGAGAGCACCAAATACATCCCACAATCCAGGTCTGTGCATCCCCCCTCAGGGGGGCTCCCTGTCCCCCCGCAACAGGTTTCCAGGAAGGGAAAAAAGAAGATCACCATTAAGTTGTGTCTCGGGGGCAGAAGCACCTGGACCTCATCTCACGAACACTGATAGAAAGGATTCCAGCAAGAAGGCACAAATAAAAATGGATCGAGGATTCAAAACCAATTACCAAAGTATAATCTCACTCAGATGGGCACGCGAAGAATAATTACTCTCCGCAAGAAAAATGTCTGTTGTAGACACATTGCAGAAGGCTGCGTAATTAAGTACAGCTGCCAATTCTCATTTATCTTCCTGGCAATTTGCATGCGAGGGTCCACCTGGGTTGCCAAAGGCCCGGAGCTGGCGCACAAAGTGGGGCTGAGTGCGAGGGCCCCACATTCTAAAAGAGCAGAAGTCTAACAAAGACATTGCCCCTCTGATGAATCCTGACTCTTAACATCAGTGCACCCCCAGTCTAGTTAAGGGGACCCCTTACAGAGATTGCATTCCTTTTCTCCTCCCTTCCCAGCAAGCTCTCTCCTGTCTCTTGGCATCATTAAATCCTAGCCATCCCGCAAGACCGAACCCACCATGGAGCTGAGTCCTCTCTGAAGCCTTCTCTGTGCCTTTGTTTCTTCATCTGCAAAATGGGGATCATAAGAGTGGTCACCTCCTCGGATTGTTGTGAGAATTTGAGAAGCTAAACCACATGCAATTTTTGAACAGTGAGTGACACAGAGCCCTCTCTCAATAGACATGACTGTCGCTTTATCCTCTGGCTCCTCTGGCCAACACTGGCTCGTTTCTTCTCCAATTACTTAGCACACAGGGTCCCCATGAACCGTTAGGGCTGTTCCACCCGCCATGATCTCTGCTCACTCCTGTGCTTTGTGTTGGCCCCTAGGCTCCTTGAGGGCCAGGAGCCTTAAATCCATTGGCCTCTCACTAGAAAAAACGCTCAGGAGATGGGCGGGCAATAGAGTCAGAGGGGTCCTCAGAGGAGGGCTCGTTACAAGATTCCTTCCAACACAGACGTCCAGGGGAGGTGAGAAGAGCCGTGGTTGGAGGAGACGGGTATGGAAAGCGCCTGTCTCATCCAAGTCAAGCAGGATGCAGTCCCGGTGGGGTGGCTCTCAGCATGGCAAACATTGTCTTCACTACAGCTGGCCTCTCCCTGTCCAGGGTGAATTCATTTCTCATTCCTTCCACTCCTCTGGTCACCCTGAGGGCCGCCTTCTCGGCCAGCTGCCCTATGCCCTCTGCTGTCCCCAGGCCCAAGGCAACCTGAACGCTCACACCACCCCTAGGACCCCATCAAGTTCTTTCTCCAAGCTGCCCCCCACACTGAGGTGCCAGGAGGCGACAGCAGTTTTAGGTATTACCTTTCTTTGATGTCATATAATAGTTTCTTAACATGAAAAAAATGTTAATTAAATATAACAATGATCAGTCAGTTCCATCAAAGGGCTGGCGTAGAGCCTGACACATGGTGGGGCTCAGCAAATACGTGTTGAATTAATGCATGCACAAATGAATGAATGAATGAATGAGGGGCTCACACTCACTGCCACTTACTAAAGGTGCCTCCATGTTCCTCTTTCCCAAGGATTTAGATTGGCCAAGAGGGTCAATTCCAGATCACAGGACCAATATGGGAAAAATAAATACTAATTCAATTGTGTGCTTCTGCTTACAGACGTTTTAGCCACAAGATAAAAATTAAGTAAAATGTTCAAGAATCCTTTGAGAGCTGTTCTACTGTGCATCAACCATAATAATAATAGAAATACAAACAATAACACCAATGGGAATGACAACAATCTAAAGCATTGCTAGGGTGCTTAAGACATGCCAGGCACTGTTTCAAGAACTTTTTATTTACTCTCAACAACAACTCTACGGAGTGGATGCCACCATGATTATACCCATTCTGCAGATGAGGACACCAAGGTACAACAATGGGAAGTGATTTGCAGCTAATAATGATGAAGCTACAAGAGAACCCAGGCAGCCAGCACTACGCAGTATGTGCAGTGATGGTGCTTCCTGAAATTCCAACTCGGCCCTGAGTTCCAACATTTAAACATGACACATGGTATGTTCTGCTTTTGGTTGGAGAAGAATGGCTAGTGGCATTGCCTGGGGTAGGAGCTGAAGTTAATCTGAGAGGTGCCATCAGGAAATCAGAGCTGGGGTAAAGATCGCTGGACTGGTTGGGCAAAGCTGTCCTGGAAGCCCTGGCCGTGGACTAGCTAAATTAAGGGGGCCTCTATCTGAAGTGAAAGACGCCCAGTGAGCATCCTGGCAAACTACACAAAGCGCGGGAGGTGAGCAGTCCCGCGAGAACATGGCTTTGCAACGGTGTGAGATTCTGTTGGGAGAAACACTCCTACAGAGTCCACGTGAGAAACAGCAAGACCTCAGATATGGCTCAGGAGCTAGAACTTGGCTCGTGGTTTTGGAACTTCGCGATGTGGTGTTTCTCAACGATGTGTTAATGTCACTGATGGGCTTTTAATTAATGGTCTCTAGTCACACATGTTACTTACAAAGAGGCAGTTCCCCAAGAAAGCAGCCAGAGGATGAATCCCTAAAGCATTCTGAAAGTCGGAGGAAAGGAGAAAATGGATGGAACCACTTGGGCTGAGCCACAAGGCTCCTTAGCAATTATAAACAACTTCACAAGGAAAGATGAAGCAGGGACAGGGGCGGGTGCCTCTGAGGACCACACGGAGCCAGATTCCTACGTGCTAATGCATGCAGAGAAGCTTGGGGTTGTAAAACAAGATGAATACCACCCCTCATTAGTGCTGCATTTGATGGCTGTGTAAAAGGAAGAAAATGATCCACTTAAAAAGGGTCTTTAACATTGATGGGTCAATTTTGGCAATTACAGGATTTACGCGGCTATCTCTGCACCACACTGAAATGAACCACAGCAAAAGCAATCTTTGCTCACTTGTTTCACTGATGACCACGTTGCTCTCTGAAGGCTGGCCTCCTCATTACCTCTGAGGTCTCAGCACAAATGTCAACCGCGAGGCAGGGCTGGGCCGAGCAGAAGACAGGCAAGCAGGGGGTCTGGGGCACAAAATGCAAGGAGGCCCTTGCAGGACCCAAAACTGAGTGCCTCCTTAAATAATGCTCCCTGGGCACCTCACTGCCTTCTCTGCCCAGCCCCGCTCCTGGCGATGTCACTCTAATAAAAGCGGTCCCTGTTGCCTGAAAAAAACAAAAACAAAAAATGCACAACAGGAGAGCTGTGAGTTCAGTTTTACTTGGGGCTCTTGAGGACTAAGCCTGGGAGACAGCCTCTCTGGTGGCTCTGCTCCAAAGAGGTAGAGGGAGGCCAGTATGTACATGATTCTGGTGGAGGGGGTGCATGCACTCAAGCATACATCTCGGTGGAAGGTGCTGCGAGCCACAGGGAGCAGGTCTCTCTGTTAATGATTTTAGTGCTTTTCAAGGTATGAAAAGATGCAAGAAATGTGATTCATCAAGCTTTCTCCTAGAAATACCTAACTATCTGAAGGCCTGTTCTGCCAGTTTTTAACAGAGCACGCAGGGCTTCATTCCTAATCTCCTCCCTGAAATCCTTTCGAGATGTTAAAAATCAGCACTGCAGTTGGCTTCATGACATCACCCTTGTAGAACCAGATGGCACCCTCACCTCTCCTCCTCCACTCCCAGCAATCACACTGCCCTGTGACACTCGCCATATTCAGTTATCACGGTTACTCCTCCAATTTCTGTGGTCCCTACTCTTGTGTCCACTCCAGGAGAGCAGGGACATGGTCTAGCTATCTTTCTGCACCGCCTGCCTGGGGTCCCTTTTGCCCCGTATGATGTCCAGGACACAGTAGGTAGGCTTCCAGGAACGTATGTGTTGAATGGGAATAAAACAAAGATGTGAAAGTCTCCTATGAGAATGGGATCCGATGACCTAGACAACCCAACAAAATCCTCCTCAACCCGAAGTCTTCCTCCCTGTATCAGAGTACACAGAACCAGCATTGTGCATGTGCAAACGTGGAATACACCAAAAGATACCTGGAGAAAAAACCCACCTGAGTCAGTAAAGAGCGATTCAGAAAATAGAAACTCCACAAGCTCTGGAGCCACCTTTTCCCAAATCGGTGAGAGAAAAAAATGGAAATAAACAATGAAGGAACACCCGCTTGTAACAGGCACTTCAAGGTTATTTCAATCCATGCCTACATTAACCCTCTGAAACAAACTTTGGTCCCATTTTCCTGATGAGGACATTAATGTGAAGATTTAAGAGGTTACTGTCCATGATCTGCCCATGATTTTACAGAAAATAGCTGAGGCAACTGGTGTTCAAATTCAGGTTTCTGCAAGCACCAGAATTATTCCTTCACCTGATCTGACAGAGCACCCAGGTGGCCTTAACCTCAGGGGCTCAAGGTAAACGTAACAGTTACTGATGCTCATGACTGTTCCTGACTCTGGCTGTTCTAAAGAATTCCAAGGTCAGTAAATCCAGTAAGTCTACCCTTAAACAGCCGTCAATAATTAGATAAATTGTGTTTCAGAAATACAGATCTTTTTACGTATTTTAAATACCCATCCTGCTACCTTCCCACCATAATAGTCATTAACTTCCGTTGTACAAACCCCTATCTCCCTTGCCTTAATCTGGGTCTTTGCTTCCTGATCAGACCTCTCTGCTTCAAGTACCTGACCGTGAACATCAAGCCAAACTTCAACTCATTTCCTCCAAAGGAACCACCACAGCTGTGCCCTCTCCCCTCCCGGACTGTTTTCCGAACTATTTTAGCTGCGTTTTAAGTGTATTTCCCTGCCCCTTCCCGTTTCAGATTTCAGGGGGACTACATAGGAGGTGTCAGGCACAAGCTGAAGAATGTGGGAAGTGAACAGAGAACTACTGTCTGACGCCCACACATCCGCCTCCCGCGAAGACTCGAGACCAAGGACAGAAGCACCGCGGCCAGGCTCCGCGCGTGCGCACCGCCCTGCAGAGAAGGCGGGAGACGCAGGAGCCCTCCCCCCTGGTCTGTTCCCAGACAGAGCCCGACTCTCACTGGCAGCCGCGTCGTGCTCAGCTGTAGCTTCACTTTAGGGGAAAGGAAAAAGCCATGTTCTTTGAAGGTCCTCTTGGAGCAAGGCTTTTCAGACTCCCAGATTTCTGCAGGGTGAAAGCCTGTCATTTGATTACCTTCATGTCTTCAGTTTCCCACTTCTATTGTTCAAAAATCAAAGGACACAAACCCATAAGGACCGGACTGCCACGATCTGTCGGGGATGCCTGCTTTCTGTCCGAAAGTCTGCTGGTTTTAGTTTTGGTCCAGTATGTCACCCTAACCAAGTGACATGAAGCAGGTCACATCCCTTCTCTGAATCTCACTTTCCCTACAATGATACACGCTTCTCCATGAAATAGCAGCAATCTGGTTGAGAGAATTTATAAAAGAAGAGATTTATAAGGGGGTAGGTCCAGATCTGCCATCCAGGGAGTTGGAAATCTCAGGTCTGCCTGTCTGCCCTGGCTTCCGGCTGTGGGTCCCTGCCTGCCTTCCTCTTTCCCTCTCCCATCACACAGCTCCCATCACATGCAAGCATGGTGATGGGCGGTGAGAAAACACACTGTTTGAGGCAAACACACCCCTGCTCTCAGTGAGCCTATGTTTACTGGGCAGGGCGGCACAGTAGTGAAATACACAACTAATGCCTACCTAAGACGCAGAGTGAAATGACTTTAAATTGTACAACGGTTAGTGCTGTTAGAGGCGGAGAGGAGGACCAGCTGGGAAACCTCTCTCAGAGAGGATGGACAAGCAACACCTCTCTGGAGAAGAGGTGCTCAGATTGAAGAAACTGAAGGCAAAGAAGACCTGGACTTGTGAAAAATATTACCAGGGCCAGGATGAGAATTAGAATATTGCAGACAGAGGTGAAGTCCCTGGGCAGGAAAAAGCTTGCTTTGTTCTAAACAGGCTGAAAAAACCTCAGATCACCTTTGGCTGCCCCACTATTTGCCCCACTATTTGCTCTTACATGTCTGTGCACACTTGGTGCACACACCTTATCACTGACAGTGGACAATGAGGAGCATAATGATAGGTCCAAAGGTATCTCTGATGTAAGGTGTTGGGAGCACCCTGGTCCAGCCCTCACCGGCTGATGCCGTCCATCACAGCACACCTAAGGGCCATGAAAGAAAGACAGTACCACCCAGTGAGACCCTTAGGGACAAACTGCCCGAAACTTAATACCAGGCACCACTCCAGGGATGTCCCGGCAACAGGAGTGAGCTGAATCCTGAAAGGACCAACTATGGTTTTGGTGCCAGTGTGTAAGAAAAGGTCAATGAGGTTCATTTAGATGCTCAAGGCTGGACAGGTCCCTCTGTGGCTGCACCCATCCTGGGATCCCAAGGAGGCCATGCTCGCTGGTGCTCTGAGGCTGTGGCTGCAGTAACACTAAGCTCTCCCCAGCTCCTGCAGATTCCTAGCAGAGGAAAATCTTTTTTAAAAGATATTTTTAATCCTAAAGCTTTTATAAACATGTGACAATTCCTGACATCTCTGAGCAAGATAGCTAAGTCAGAAATGCCTGCAACATCTCCATACACAAGGCGCATCCTGCTCGGCTCAGCCTATCCCCAGCCCTTCTCTAAACATCTTGCCATCAGGATGTTTAGGCTAGAGATAATACCAGAAAGTGCCTCTTCCTGGTGCACAGCTGCCACTCAGTACACCCTAACAATTATGAAGACTGGTCCCAAGCATATATTGACCCCACTTACCCCACAATCTCTAAGAAATTCTCCTTTGTCCACCCTGATAAAACAATCTGGCAACTGCCTCAAAACAGACAATTTTGACAAGTGTAGCATTCTGGGTGGGCCATTCTCAGTTATAAGCTGACTGGCTTCCAGCACATGCTATCACTCCAAAACATCCATTTATCCCATCTTACTCCATCTAACTGTGACAGAGGACATGCTGCAGAGCAGAAAACACTGCGACTGCAAAGCTGGTGACAGGAGCAGAAGGGATACCAAGAACCAAGTGTCCAGAGGAGGCTGCCTGACACAGGGAGTCCCTGCAGGACCCAGGGCTGCTAGACCCAGGCAGGCTTTCAACACATTCTCAAGAGCAAGGAAACCCAGGTGGATCCTGCTTCCCTGTCTACCAAAAAGACATTTATTGAGCACACATGACACTCTGAGTACCCAGCCAGTTGCAGTGGGTGACCTCACACATGGTAAGAGCAAGTCGCAGAGAAGCGGGTAGAAAACTAGATTCTAAGGGACTCAAAGGAAAGAAGAGAGAGAGTGCTGGGCCAGGGTGCTCAAGAAAGTCTCTGGAAGCAAGTGGTTAGGAGGAGAGAAGAGAGAATTCCAGAATGGGACGCGGCATGAATAAAGGCAGGGCTCTTGGGAAGCCTGGTGGAACAAAATCTATGGAGCATTTGCTGTGCGGGGACTTTTCCTAGTTTCCACCTGTGAAGAAGAGCTTGGTACCAAGCTCTGAAATGACAGGGTGGAGGCCACCCAAGAAACCACTCGAAGCTTGCAGTGGAGTAATTCCCTGGTTATGAGTAAGTCATATGTCCGTTCATCTGGAGCTGCAGCCCGAATCCACCTGTGTGAACTTTAGCAGATTAATCATTATATTGAAAACTCAGTTTCCCCATCTTCAAAAAGGAAAAGTACAACAGAACCAACTTCAGAAGTTTGGGGGGAGGATTTGATGAGATAACTGAGCACACAACAAGCAGATGTTTCTCCAAATAAATGTCACAGCTTATTCAACAATTTTTTTTTTCAACAACATGTGTCCCATCTAAGGGATGGATGTGCTGCAGTGTAAGAAGATTAAAAAGGTGAGAGCTCTTCAATCTTAGCAAATCAAGCTAAGAAGGAATGTGATTTTTTAAAAATGAAGATGAGCAGATTTGATTATTTACAAAATGTGGAACTACTTTATGAAAAGCAAAACTACGATAGCAGGGAAAAACAGAATGGGGGAAATACAGGAATCAGATTCAACTGTTTTCAGTTTATGTATTAGATTTTTAAAATTCACAAATGATAAGGAAAACAAGTCCCCAACAGATAAACATACAAAATGCATGAAAAAAAATTGCATGTCAGGAGCTACAAGTACAAAACAAAGAAAAGAAAATGTTCCATTTACAACAATTCAGAATCAGTAATAAAAAGTTAAATAAAATTTCAGTAATAATAGGTCCTTAAGGCATTCATCAAATGATGGCACACCCTTGCCTAAAGCCTTTTAGGTGTCTCCCGTGTGCCCAAACCTGTTTTAAAGGGTTGACAAGACACCACAGGCACCCCCTTGCCACCTCCCCACATCTGACAGACCCCTCTCCCTTCACCCACTGGCTGACTTTGATCCTTGAAAAGGGACACTCTCACCTACCACAGAATCTCTGCACAGGGCTACCTGGAATGTTCCCCTCCACCTCCTTCCCAACCCCTCAGCCAATCAATTCTGCCTTATCCTTCAGCCCCAGCTATGGGTGCTTCCCCAGTAGTATGAGTGCACTTGAGTCCCCCCCAAAAACTAATAAGTTAAAGTCCTTTCTCCAGTACCTCAAGATGTGACCTCATCTGGAAACAAGTTTGTTGCAGATGTAATGAGTTGAGATGAGGTTGCACTGGAGTATGGTGGCCTCTAATCCAGTATGACTGGTGTCCTTGTAAAAAGGGAAAATTTGGATGAAGACACACAGACACAGACACAGTCACAGACACACACACACGCGCGCGCACACACACACACTGAGGGAGAAAGCCAGGTGAGCAAGAAGGCAGAGACAGGGCGATGCTTCCACAAGTCATGGTGCACAAAGGTTGCCAGCAAACCACAAGGCTGGAGAGAGGCATACACAGATGCTCGTCCATGGCCCTCGGAAGGAACCAGCTCTGCTGACACCTTAAACTTCCAGCCTCCAGAACTGTGAGAAAATACATTCTTGTGGCTTCAACTGCCTGGTTTGTGGTATTTGTTACAGTGGCACCAAGAAACTGATACATCCAGAAAAGTCTTCCAGGATCGTCCGGCTGGGGAGGTTCCCGCCCTCTCGCTGTCCGGTGCAGCCCATGCTGTCCCTCAACCGCTGCAGAGAGCACTGGGCCACTGTCCACCTCCACGCTGGAGGGAGGCACACCAGGAGCAGGAAGGGGGTCTGTGTGCCCCCCTCCACCTGCAGGGTCTACCGCACGTGGGAGGGCTCCACAGTATTTGCTGATTGTGTCTGGGAAATGTAGGAATAAGTCCTGACTGGAGCCCTGAGGGATGAGGACAAAAGGCAGACTGGTCCTAACAGGAACTGAAGCAGTCACAGAGCGCGGGCTTGCTGTGAGCCAGCACTCTTCCAAACACCTGACCGTTATTAACTCCAGGCATCTCTCAGCCTCCCAGGGAGGTAGGTACTGTCATCATTCACACCCTAGAGATGATGGAGGGCGGCCCAGAGAAGTCACTGCCTGACTTCTGAGTTTGGAACCCAGGCAGTACGCACTAGGGTCTGTGCTTTCAACCTCTCTGTACAGTGAGTCTCAGAAACATACCGGTGAGCAGGCACAGGAAACAGGTAAGCAGATACAGAACAGGTAAGTCTCTGCTCAACAAGTCCCTCAGGGGTTATTAAGAGAACAGTGGAGACAATGAGACCGATTCCAAACGTTTTGCAAAAGAAAGAGACAAGACCCTCCCATCACAGGTAATGCCTTGGGTTGGAGGAGTAGTGGGTATAATCCAGTAGGAATTTCCTTAGTCTCCTTCCTCCAGATGAGTCTGGCACCAAGGTCTTGCACTAAGAGCATTATAAATCTTAGACTGTTGGGAGCCCAGCCTCAATTAGATCCTAGTGACGGTCTGAGTGTCTGCATCTAAACCCCAGCTCTACCATCTACTAAGTACACAGCCTTGGGAGAGTCATTTAAGATGACAGCAGTCTTTACCTAACCGATTTTTAATATGGCTGAGTTACACATACAGAAAGCATTTCAATCAGCACCTGAGAGTTAGTGCTCAGAAAGTGTGAGCAGCTACTATTATTGATGTGGTTGCTGTTGTTTTCATTTTATCAGTTCAGATGGAAATGCTCAGTCAGCAGGGAACATGTATGCTCTTCTTGGAGTCTGGGGATAAACCATTTTCCAGAATCTCACTACCCAAGTCTTATTCTAATAGTTTTACAATAATTTTAGGCACACTAATTCCCCTAGAGCATGTAAATCTTATGTGTAATATTCATGCACCATACACACATACATACACACTGCAAACTATGTAACTTTTCTGTTTAAATTTCAGAGATTTTTTTCTAGCATAAGAGGTTCAGAAATGCATCTCTCTCATAACCCGGTTTACATGTATATAGAGTCTTCAACTTTCTACTCTAAAAGCCTGTCTTAAGAAAATACTCTAAAATGCAGACAAAAAAGATTTATGTATCGAGATATTCACTGCAACATTTTTAAAATAGTGAAAAACTGTAAAACAATCTGAATTTCTAAAACGAGAGGAATGAATAAAGTTAAGTAAATTACAGAACAGCAATACACTATTATGCAAACATTAAAATTATGTTTGTGAAACATTTTGAATAACATGGAAAAATTCTTCATCAAATGTTATATGAAAATAAGCAACAAAATTGTTTATATGAGAGAATCACAATTATGTAAAATTGTATAGGTAAAAAATGTATATATGCTGAAACTAAATGGTTTTAAATGGGATTATAGATTGTGGCTAATTTTTCTATAGTACGCTTCATTTTTCAAGTTTTGTAAAATTATTTTTATTAGTGAAGTTTTGCATAAAAGTTTAAATATGCAAAAAAAAAAAAAGAAAAAAACTTAGAAATTTAGGAAACTCATTGTTTCTTCCTTGTTGGCCAGACAAAATCTTGTACAATATTTCAATTCTCAAGTCCTAGGGAATCCGGCAGATGTGCTTCAAGAGAATGCCAATATAAAGTATCAGAGTATCAAAGGCAATCAGAATTAGGTCCAATTCCAAATTCTTCTCAGTCTACATTGCTACCACCCTGCCTCCCATATCCCCACAGAGAGGAATAAAATGGAGTAACGTTAGGAAGGCAGTCACTTCCTTTGTCCTCTGCCCCGCTCTTTCAGAATGCTCAAGTCTGACCTTTGTCTGAGTAGAGAAAACCAATGAAGCACGCCTGGTTCCTGACAGCCTTCGCCGGGTCCAGCCTGATGAGCCCATTATCACACCTTAACCCCAAAGGTATAGACCTCATGTTTATACACCGGAGAGCCAGTCACAGATTCAGGGGAATGGAGAGGAAGTTTTTGGCTTCCCTCAAGAGAGTGGATTTTGAGGCTTCCTCATCCCTGACCCGTTAAATAACATTAGATCATTGGGCAGTCTACAGAGGTAGGCAGATAAGTAAGCATAGACGTAAACACATACATGCATAAGAGGGAAAGGGCAATAGGGCTGTCATGACAGCCTCAGAACTGATCCTCCCGCCTACAGTTTTTTCCCCACACTAAATCACCCATTCTAAACACATCTTTCTAAAACACAGCTATTATTTTACAATTGCTGTTCATGAACCTTTTGCTCTTTCGTCTCTACCCTACAGAAAAGCTTCTAAATTACACAATCAGGCATCAAATTCTTCCCCAATGTGACTTTCACTTCCTGCCCAGCCTCCTCCTTGGTCATCTTCCCGCACTGCATCCACATTTCAACCCCACTGGTCTCCCAACCATCCTCCAGACTCAGCCTGGCCATTCCCTTCCCTGGACTTTACTTTATTTCTCCATCTAGCATGCCCATCTCCCACATTACCAGCAAAGTCCTTCTCTCCCTTCAAGACCCACCTCATATACTGCTCTTTGCCTAAGCTTCTTTCTGTCTCCCAAAGCTACAATTCCTACCTTTCTTTCTCATGCCTCTGTTTTAATCTTGTATTATATTTCTTACCATAATATAATATAAAAGATGTGTAGTTCTCTATGTCTCTCTCTCTTCTCTCTCTCAGTTGGAGGTTCCTAAAAGTGAAAATCCCTTCTACATCCATGCATGGCCCACAGTACTTAGCACAGATATTGCACAGAGTAAGTCTCATTAAGTGAAGTGACCTAAGGCGCGGTCCTAGTAGAGCCAAATCTTCGGGACTCAGAACCCTCAATAGGGAACGTCATCTTGTTCTGTGATATATTCCACAATGTACAGCAGGCACCTAGTACGGCACTAAGTCCACAGTAAGCATCAAACACAAATACCAAATGAGTTGATCAAGGTCATGCGATATAAGACCAGCACACAAAAAACGAATGCATTTCTATTTCTATTCACTAAAAATAAATAGTGGACACTGAAATTAAAAAGACAACACCTTTTATAATCACTTCAAGGAAAACGAAATGCTTTAGTACACACTTAACAAAAATTTTAAGTGGAGTATAATCCATAAAAATATTGAGTCACTATGTTGTATAACTGAAAATAATATAATATTGTAAATCAACTATTCTTCAATTTAAAAAAAGGAAACCCTAAATTTTTTTTAAATTTAAAACTAATAAAGTGAAAAAAGTTGCAGGAATAAACTTAATCAAGGAGGTAGAAGACCTGTATACTGAAAACTATGTGAAACACTGATGAAAGAAATTGAAGCAAACACCAATAAATGGAATGACAGTCATCTTCACAGTTTGGAAGAATTAATATTGTTAAAATGTCCATCCTACTCAAAATGACCTACAGATTCAATGTAATCCGAATTAAAGCCCCAATGGCATTTTGTACAGAACTAGAACAAAAAACAATTCTAAACTTCATAAGAAACCATAAAAGACCTGAAATAGCCAATGCAGTTTTGAGCAAAAATGTACAAAGTTGGAAGTGTCACACTTCCTGATTTTAAAATATATTACAAAGCTACAGTATTCAAAATAATATGTACTGGCATAAAAACAGACTTGTAAACCAATGGGATAAAATAGAAAGTCTAGAAATAAACCTACACATATACAGACAACTGATCTTTGACAAAGGTGCCAAGAACACACAATGAAGAAAGGATAGTCTCTTCACCAAATGATGTTGAGAAAAGCAGATATCCACATGCCAAAGAATGAAATTGGACCTTTATCTTAGAACACACCAAAAAAAAAAAAACCCTCAAAATGGATTAAAGACTTAAACGTAAGACCTAACATCATAAACACTATAAACCTCTTCAAATAAAATAATAGGGAAAAAAATTCTTGACATTAGCCTTGGCAATGATTTATTGGATATGGCGCCAAAAGGACAAGCAACAAAGCAGAAATAGACAAGGAGGATTACATCAGACATAAAGCTTCTGTACAGCAGAAGAAACAACCAACAAAATAAAAAGGCAACCAACAGAATGGGAGAAAATATTTTCCAATTAATATATCAGCATGATAAAGGGTTAATATTCAAAATATATAAGGAACTCTATACAACTCAATAACAGGAAAAAAAAAAAAGCCCAACTAAAAAATGGCCAAAGGGATTGAATAGACATTTCTCCAAAGAAGATACACAAATGACCAACAGATACATAGAAAGGTATTCAACAACACTAATCATCAGGGAAATGCAAATCGAAACCATAATGAGCTACTACCACCTCACACCTGTTAGCATGGCTATTCTCAAAACAACAAGAGAGAGAACAAATGCTTGGGAGGATGTAGAGAAAAGGGAACACTTGCACACTGTTGGTTGGAATGTAAACTGCTACAGCCACTGTGGAAAAGAGTATGAAGGGCCCTCAAAAAAATAAAAATAGAACTACCATATTTCCAAAAATACCACTTCTGGGTACATATCCAAAGGAATTGAAATCAGGCTCTCAAAGAAATACCTGCACTCCCAAATTCATTGCAGCATTATTCACAACTGTCAAGACATGGACACAACCTAAATGTCCATCAGGCATATGCAGGATAGATAAACAAGATTATACTGTATGGCACAGGGAAATATATACAAGACCTTGTGATAGCTCACAGAGAAAAAAATGTGACAATCAATATATGTATGTTCATGTATAACTGAAAAATTGTGCTCTACACTGGAATCTGACACAACATTCTAAAATGACTATAACTCAATTTTTAAAAAGTTAAAAAATAAATAAATAAATGTCCATCAGTGAATGAATGGATTAAAAAAATGAAATTTTGTTCCCTCTGTGCAATGAAATATTATTCAGTTGTAACAAAGATGGAAACCCTACCATTTGCAACAACGTGGCTGAAACTGGAGGACGTTATATACTATGTGAAATAAGCCAGACACAGAAGGATAAATACTACATGGTACTACTTGCATAAGGAATCTAAAACGGTCAAACTTGAAGAAACAGAGAGTAGCCTGTTGATTGTCAAGGGCTGGTGGTGGGGAGAGGAAATGGAGCAGTATTAGTCAACGGGTCTGAAGTTTGTTACACAAGATGATTATGTCCTAATTGATCTACTCTGCAGCATAGATCTATAGCTAACAGTATTACATTGTATAATTAAAACTTTGCTTAGAGGGTAGATCTTATGTTAAACATTCTCATCACAAAAAATAAAAATAAAGAGAGTAGTAGGAAACTCTCAGAGGTTACGGATATGTTTGTGGCATAGATTGTGGTGGTGGTTTCACGAGTGTAGACTTAACTCCCAAACTTATCAAATTGTATACATTAAACATGTACAGCTTTTTAACCATACTTCATCAAGTTGTTTTTAAAAAGTAGGCAAAAGTCATGAACAGACATTCAACAGAGAGAATATACAGATGACAAAAAGCACGTGAAAAATTGTACAACAATGAAATACAAATAAAAATCACAATGAGGTATCACTGCCCACTGACTAGAATGGCTGAAACCAATGCCAAAAACACCCAAACAACAACAACAACAACAAACAGTGGCAACAACAAATGCTGAGATATTAAAAAAATGAATTGCTTATACATTTCTGGTAGGAATATAAATGTACAGCCTCTCTGAAAAAGTTTGTCAGTTTCTTATAAAACTTACCACACACATACCATGTGACCCAAGAATTAGACTCTTATGCATTTATCCCGGAGGAATTAAGACTTTTGCACAAAAACCTGTACTCATATATTCATAACAACATTATTTGCATAGCCAAAAACTGGATACAACCCAAACGTCCTTCAATAGGTAAAAGGTTAAACAAACTGTGGTATATCCATACCATGGATTACTACTCATCAATAAAAAGAAACAAACCCCCGACACACAACCACCTGCATGAGTTTCCAGAGAATTACGCTACATGGAAAAGGGTAATCCCCAAAGATTACATATGTATGACCCAACTTTTATAACATTTTTGAAATGACAAAATTTTAGAAATGGAGAACAGGTTAGTGGTTGCCAAGGTTTAGTAACTAGGGGTTTGGGGAAAGGCAAGTGGGTTTGATTATGAAACGGAAACACTAGAGAGTGTCTAGGACTGCAGTAGTGGATGGACAAACCTACACACACATACACAAACACACACACACACACACAAATACACTCACTAAAATGAGAACAGCTAAACCTGTGGGAGTCTGTTGGTGGACTGTATCAGTGTCAGCACCCTTGTTGTGATATTATGTTATAGTTTGGCAAAGAATTACCATTCGGGAGACTAGATAAAGTACACACAAGTTCTCTCTGTATTTTTTCTTAAAACTTCTTGTGAATCTTTAATTATCCCAACAAAAATTTCAATTAAAAATGTGTGTGATCAAAACCACCTTTCACAAGAGGAATGGATGAGTATCTGAGGTTGATTAAGAGCATTCTAGCTGCATCTCTGGGTGAGGTGGTGATGGTGGGCTATTCAAAAAATAAGAATTTTAAAGAATATATCTGATCAATCATAACACCATCATTTGTGAAGACTCTGTTAGAACCATGGTGCATTGCTTAAAGTTTAGGGAAACAGATGTGGAAATGCAGTGCCCAGGACTGCAGGGAGAAGGTGCTCAATAACCGAACCTTCAATTTAAAACTATCTGGGGAGACAAGCATGGATTTTATGGTTTTTTAAGACCTGAAGTCAAGTTTAATCTCCATTACTGGCTTGCTGTCAGAACCCTAGGATCACTAATGTAGGATCAAATCCTTGCCAGGTTGTTATAGGTGATATGTTTATGCATAAAACTCCTAGCACATTCCCTAGCACATAATAAATGAAAGTCTTTTTTTATTGAAGTATAGTCAGTTTATATTGTTTCTTTTGGTTTTTTTATTTATTTTTTTAATGGAGGTAATGGGGATTGAATCCAGGACCCTGTGCTAAGCATACACTCTACCACTGAGCTATACCCCACCCCTCAATTTACATTGTTGTGCTAATTTCTGGTATACAACATAGTGATTCATATGCACACACACACACACACACACACACACACACATATATACACACACACATATATATATATTCCTTTCCATATTCTTTTTCATTGTAGGTCATTATAAGGTATTGAACATAGTTCCCTGTGCTATATAATTGGACCTTGTTGTTTATCTATTTTATATACAATAGTTAATAAGTAGTTAATATGTGCAAATCCTGAACTCCAAATTTATCTCTCCCCGCCCCCTTCCCCCCTGGTAACCATAAGTTTGTTTAAATGAAAGTCTTTTAAATCAATAGTACAATTGAAGGGATGTTCTTTAACATTTTGCAAATTTTAAGTCTAAGTCACCCCTACATTAGAATACCTCAGAAAACATGTGACTCCTGTGAAGGCGATTGGTCCGGTATTCCCAGAACCCTCCTAGCTTTCTGGTGGTCCCAGTCTCCTGATGCATAGGAATGGACAAGGGAGACAGCCTAGCCAGGAAATTCTCACCCCTGAACACACTTAATGTTTTGACTACTTAACCCAAGTGGTCTCTTCAATTCCTTCTCTCAGGAATTGAAACCACAGGGAAGGTTGTTGTCGTATGATGACAGCTCACCAGAGAGCAGAGCTGTGACATCCAGTTGTCCTGCTCCCTGGAAATGTAGAGTACAGCATGACAATCCACGGTCCCTGGAGATGCTTAGGATTTTGTTATTCCTGAGGTTTTGTTGTTCTCTCTCCCTCCAAATGTTGAGCCATAGCATTATCCTTCCAACAAATCCAATACGTTGCCTAAGTAAGTGATGATTTCTGTCGCTTGCCACCAAAACTTATGAATAGAAAGCTTTCCAAATTCACCTGAAACCCATTCCCCATTTGTTGTGCTCTCTGATCCCCAGGGAGCCTAGATTTCCAGCTGCCAACTCACCCCTATGGGTTATCGCAACACAACTCCATGGAGGGCAGGACCTTACGACCATTCTCCTGTAGCACCACTCTCTGAAATCAATGTTAATTGCCCAATTAAACAAGCCTGATGCTGACAGAATGTGAGCTAATTAGCACGAGCCAAAGCTCATTCCAGTTACTAACCTTTATGGTTGTCATTTATAAAGAGGAGGGTGCAACTATGTATTTTTGCATGAACGATTACGCTTGTCATTCTGAGTCAGCCGTAAGGAAAACGGGTAAGAGGGCATGGCGCTATGCTGGGGGGAAGGTTCCCCAAAATAAGTTTTCATGGGCCTTTCAGAATAAAAATGGCCATGAAGCCTCTTAGGTCAGTGGTTATATCAAAATCAAGGGGGGAATTCTTTAAAACCATAAATTCCTAGATCTTGATCCCAGAAATTGATTCAGTCAGTTTGGAATAAGGCCCAGGAAACCAGCTTTTCATATATTTCCCTGGTGATTCTCATGATCCCCCAGAATTGAAAATCACTTAGACAAATATCCAAGGAAACCCATTCCTAGTCCCCAAAGAGGTCCCTTGGCCATAGGTCTCTAATGAAATGTGAGTGGCTGCAGAGCTGGAAAGGCCAGGAAGGAGTGACTATTAATTTAACAGCAAGAGCATGGGGCTGCTGAGATCTGGTAGACCTGGAGCTGGGCACCAGATCTGAACTCACTGACCACCAACCCATTCGAGACCTTATTTTATCCATCTGTAAAATAGAATGTTTAATTATACAGGCCTCACATTCCTTCCAGAAATATGAGACGGGCCATGAGTTCATGTGGCAATGACTACAAATATACCAGTTTAAGAGATTAGTACCCTTGAAAGGAAAATCTTTCAAAAGACAAATGCTATGTATTGCATTTTAAGACTTCACTTTAGCTTTAACTTGGGCACAAATGATTTGGAAGCAGCAGTAAGCTGTGAAATGCTTCCTTTGTAAGTTCAGTGTTTCTGAAAAAAAAATACTCACAGAAACGTAACAGAAAGAAGAGGTCTTTTTTACCAGTTTATTGCTCCCCAAATAAAGTCTACAGCAATGGTCTTTGTGGAGAAGTTGCCAGAAGCCTCCTAATGACATTTACAGTCTATGTCCAATGAAGTAACTGGCCACCAAAAGATGAGAAAGTAACTATAAAAGCTTGACTATCTCATCTTTATAGTCATTACATATGTAAGCAGGAACAGGGTATGAAAAATCCACTCTTCTATAAATTTGGAAATAGATAGGCTCCGTGTGAATTGAAATTTTTCCTCTTTTTTTTTTTTTTGGCTTCAAACCACATTCCAAGGACCCACCTATCAGTTTTACGCATGTGGACATCTGGCAGGGAAATAAATTAGGGCTTCTCTTAGAGAGTCGGGAAGTGCATCCATTTATAAATGTTATTTTAGAAGGAACTGTCTGCTCCTGTTTGCTTATTAACTTCATTAGAAGGCTAATGAATCTACTGCTGAGAAAATGAGAGGGAGCTCAGGCTGGAGAAGGGGGTGAGCAGAATTCCACTCCCCTTCTCCAAACAGTGGGGTTATTTATGATGCTGATAAAATGGCACTGCATTTGGGGGAAGGGAAAAATAACATAAAATAACAATCAACAGACACCATCCATACAAAAGGGTCACATTCTCTCAGCCACTGGACAAAGTCAAGATTTGTACATGTCAGGATCCTTCCTAGTGGAAGAAAAAAGACTAGGCCATGAAAAGAAACCTCTTCCCCATCATAACTAGGAAAATATGAAATCTGCAATCCAGATGTGCTTCTCCAGAGCTGCACTTCTCTATTCTCAAGCAAAGTAAAATGTCTGAGGTCTCGATATTTAGGGAAAACTCTTCTCTCTATATTTTTTGGGGGAAACAGAGTTTCATAGATTAAATGATGCTCTCTATTTAATGAATTTAAATTAAGTAGTCAGGACAGGTGTTCTGGCTAACACCTGCCAATAAGCCACTCTCCATCCGTGAGAGATGCATGTGGCCGGCACCACTGGATATTTAAGGAGGGTGGCTGTGCTCACCAGCGGGGCTGTTAGCTCATAGAAGTTATCTGCTGGGCATCATAAATCCTGTGTGTGTTTCCTGTTTGACATCCCAGATTGGTAGAGTCTGTGGACTTGGAGTTGAAAGGGACTTGAGAGATCATTTCATTTAATACTTTTGTTGATGAGCAAACAGAAGGATGGCATGAGAAATCCAGTTAATCAGTAACTGAGGGGAGCCTAGCTTCCTCTGAGCTCAGTGGTCCCCAACTACCTGAAAATCAGAACCAACCAGGGAAATTTTTAAAGTATATATCCTGAGTAACACCCAGTCTCACTAAATTGGAACATCTTGGGTAGGAGCCAGGAATCTAGATTTTTTTTAACACATTCCACAAGTAATTCTGAGGATACACCAAGTTTGTGACACATGGATGACCGCACCCTGCCTTCCATGTTAATTCCTTGGGTAACAAAGCTCTTCAAAGGGCTTGCATCCCCCAGTAGTTGCATTAAAAAGAAAATAACCAGCAACAGACGAGTTAACTCAACACCATGTTAGGGGAACTTAAATCAGATTGTGCTTTGCATCCTACACACAAAATCAGCCACAGCAGCAGCAGCAGCTGGTGTAGGAAAACCAAGTAATATATTAACCTTTCCCTTTTATCAAGCGCAAGTGAGTAAAGGAGAAGACTACAGAACATTCATTCTCTCAACAGAAATGTGTCATTTCCAGGCATCATGTTCTTAGGATTCGAGGTGTGTCCCGCACCCCACCTCCTAAAGATATGGGCAACAGCTGTCCCCTGGAGCCCGACAAGCTGCAGGGCTAGGAGGATATGGGCCTATGAACAAACAATAATTATTACATTAAGTACTAACTAGATTGTAGGCATTTTGCATTCTACGCATTCTCTCACTGACTCCTCATGAAGCTTCCACTGGGGTAGGTCTTATTGTCATCCCACTACACGGGTAAGTAAACTGAGGCTTAGAGAAATTAAAAAGTTGCCTAAGGTTGTACAGCTAGCAAGCAGATCTGGGATTCGCACCCAGGCAACCTGAATTCAGAACCCACTCCTTTAAGCACCACCCATACTCCATCCCCTCTGTTACCAGGTGTTTCTGAGAACTATGAGAACTACAGGTATATGAAAAAGTATCTCCTCCTAAAAGTTTCAGATCCTAATGGAGAAATAAGGTGTTTTACGGTAAACAGCAAAACAAAATATATGAGCCACACTGATCATTTCTCTAGTTCATTCCTAGAATTGCTTTTCACCCTCATGGAATGAGGTATGATAATAATAAAAATATAAGTATTTCTACAGCAGGGCCACGCACCACAGAACGCAGTGTGTTTTGCATATACGCGTGTATGTTTGCACATGCCTGATGCTGCGTCCTACGTGCATTAATCTTATCTTTCAACCAAACTGAACATTCCTCGAGGACAGCAATCATGGAATACTTATTCTGCATCTCCCAGCAATGAGCACAGGCCTGCTTACATAACGGATGCTCAATTAATTATCTGTTCAACTGAATGCTCTGTGACCCATTCAGGAGTTTTCACCAGATTTAGTACCACCAAAAGCAAACAGAAGGCGGCCCCAGCTCTGGAGGAAGGATTTCCCAGCCTGTATCAGTCCAGCCATCGGAACCTTACATATGAAGAGCCCAGCGAATAGGATGGAAAGCTTTTAATTAACAGCCTAGCAAAAAGAAAACTGTCATTCCAATCTGCAGTTTTGTTTCCATTAATTCACTCAGATTCAGCAATTCCACCAAGGAATTGGGATGAACAGCTGCCGAGGGAGGGAAGCACATACATAAATCATGAGTGTCATTAAAATTTGTAAACTAATAACTTCTGGGAAGTCTTAGCAGTTATTATCAGGGTTTTCTTGGCAGACAAAAAATTAATAAATCCAAAAGGTCTCCACTTTCTATTAAATAAAAAAAATAAAAAAACCAGCATCCCCTGGAAAGGTCACTGACAGAACAATTAGAGGAGGAAATAAATGGCCCAGACAACAGCTTGCAAACCAGATGAAGAGGCGCAGGATTCCCCAGTGTCAGGGGGATAAGACAGCTCAATACAAGGGAAGCAACAGGGCCAGGCGGGGCTGGGGCCGGGCTGGGTTTGGGGCTGCTGGAACTTCCGTTCAGTTCTCCTAGCCTTTATTTAGTGCAGCCCACGTCCTGGGCATTGTACATCCAGAAATAAGAAAGGCACATGGTCCTGGGCCTCAAGAAGGTCCCTGGCTGGGAACAAATCATCAACACAGTGTCGGGATGTGACACTGGTGGTAAGCAGAGGAGAGGCACCCAATGCAGGGAGGAGGGTCAGAGAAGACATCTGGGAGGTTGTGCCCAGGAAGTGGACACCTAAACACCCCAACCAGGAAGCCCTTGATTTGAAGCCTGCTTGCTCTGCAGGCCTTGAGGCCAGGCACACAGATGGAATGGCTGAGAAGCCTCCTCGCTTTTCCAAGAGCAGGTCTCCCACACTGCTGGGCCGAGGTGGGTGAAATGGAGAGAGGGAATGAGGTGCAGTGGCAATGCAGGGGGACCATCCATTGCAAAGGATTCCTGGTTCCTCTTATGCCTAGACAGCTACAGATTTGTTGTGCTCTGTGAGGACCCCTCATCCGATAGAAATTCCAGAGGAGAGCTCCTGTGACCTCACACCTGATCAGAAACTGACCATTCAGGGACCTTGGCTGGAGACCAGCACTTGGAATGGACAGATGGAAGCTGGAAGATTGCTTGCTAGCATCTCTACCTCCAGAAAACAGGACCTTAACATTTTTTTGAGGGGAGGGCAATGTGTTTGTTTATCAGTTCAAGTGTTAATATTTAAGACATTTAGAACTGAACCCAAGAAGTGATCTACCAGTCGGAAACATAAATCCCCACTGTGACTTCTGTTCAAAACTCAAGACTCAAAAACCTCAGACAGTGGATTCACTGGTCTTTACATAGGTTCCACTTCCAAAAAAGAGTAGCACCCTTGCTCTCAAATCAAGGACCATGATTGCCACTAAATGAGGCAGAGATGCACACACCCATCTGTGCAGATGGGCATGAAGATGGCAGCAAAGCATGGGCCACATGGCACTGCCACACAGATGAGGGGGAGCATGACCCTGCCATTGAGTCTGCAATGCCGGCACACCATATAACAACGGCCTATTTCCAGTTGGGAATGGAAAACACATGAAGAGGGTGCCTCTATCCAGCCCAGGGCTTCCATTTAGGGGATGACATGTGAGTTTCAATGTAGGGGACATGTGAGTTTCCATGCAGGGGACATGTGAGTTTATGGAAGGAGATCAGGAGCTGGGAGAACTCCTAATCTCAGACTTCTGACCCAGGAAACTCTGGGAAAGTGTCTTCCTCCCCCTGAACTCACATCCTTATCCCTGGAAAAATAAGGTTCTGTGGTTACAAGAAAATGTTTGCCCACCTCACACCAGTCAGAAAGGGCATCATCTAAAAGTCCACACACGAGAAATGCTGGAGAGGGTGTGGAGAAAAGGGAACCCTCCTATGCTGTTGGTAGGAATGCAAACTACTAGAGCCACTGTGGAGAACAGCATAGAGATTCCATAAAAAGCTAAAAATAGACTTACCATATGATCCAGCAATCCCACTCCTGGGCATACATGTGATGAAAACTCTAATTTGGGAAGATACATGCACCCCAATGTTCACAGCAGCACTATTTACAACAACCAAGATGTGGATGCAACCTAAATATCCATCAACAGATGACTGGATAAAGAAGCTGTGTATATTTATACAATGGAATAGTACTCAGCCATATAAAAGAATGAAATAACACTATTTGCAGCAACATGGATGGACCTAAAGATTGTCATACTAAGTGAAGTAAGTCAGAGAAAGACAAATATCATGACATCACATACATGGAATCTAAAAAAGATGATACAAATGAACTTACTTACAAACCAGAAATAGACTCACAGACACAGAAAACAAACTGTGGTTACCAAAGAGGAAAGAGGGGGAGGGATAAACTAGAAATTTGTAAATAATATATACACACTACTATATATAAAACAGATAATTGACAAGGACCTACTGTATAGCCAGGGAACTATATTCAATATCTTGTAATAACCTATAATAGAAAAGAATCTGAAAAAGAAGGTAAGCGTATATGTGTGTGTGTGTGTGTGTGTGTGTGTATAAAACTGAATCACTGTGCTATACACCTGAAACTAACACAACATTGTAAATCAACTATACTTCAATATAAAAAAAGAGAGAATGTTTGCTATGATCCTTTTTAGCCCTAAGACTCTAACTCTAAGGTCAACAGCCATGATTATTTCAGAATTACCAAGAACCACAGTTCAAAGACCTAACAGTTCTGGTGGCTCCTTCTACTTCTGTGGACAGATTTGTATAGCCTTCCTTTCATTTTAGGTTATCAGAGTTTTGATATGGACCAGGTCAGCCCTTAACTTTGCACATATTCCAAGTATCATAACATCATAAAATAATTTCCCTCCAGAACAGGTGGCTATGAAAGTAAAAAGTAAAATTTTTTATCTTTTGTCCTTTGGTAAAACAGATATGCATTTCTAGGGGGGAAAAAGCTACCCCCAAAATGAACTGATAATATTTGAAAAAGAGGGTACCAGACTTCCATGGAGCAGTATGGCATCCAGTAGGTATATGGAGCTACTTAGCACTCAAAGTGTGGCTGGTCCAAATGGAGAAATGCCCTTAAGTGTAAAATATACATTGGATTTTAGAGACTTACTACAAAAAACATGCAAAATAGCTCATTAATAATTTTTATTGATTAGACATTGAAATGATAGTTCTATACAACTAGGTTAAAGAAAATGTATTAATAAAATTGATCTCAACTGTTTCTTTTCGCATTACTGACTGCTGGAAAATTACGTGGCTCACGTACCTTTCTAATAGGACGGCACTGGACTCAATCTCAGAAAGCATATTTTAGCCTAGAGGTTGAAATCCCAGGCCAACCACCCTCTAGCAGTCTTTCCACTGTGGGGTTTTCTCCTTCTCCCACTTTCCATGTCACCCCATTCTCCCACCCATAAGAAGGATCTCTTACCCTGCAGGAGTTAAAGAATCCACTCTCATGACAGCATCAGACCCAGCACACAGGGTAGAATGAACACAGACAGGTGTCAGGTGGACCTGGACCCCCTACTTAGTACCCCTATGATCTGGGGCAAGTTGTTTAATCGCTGTAATGGTCAACGCTTTCATCTGTGAGTCAGAGCTGGTGACCCTCCAGTTTCTTGTAAAGGACAGAACAGGAGAGCTTGGGTGAAACAACCTGCATAGAGAAGCAGCTCCATTGCTGGAGGATTACATGGTGACGACTGACTCTCCTTGGGCATTTTTTATGCACAAGCACTGGAGGTCAGGTACATTTCTAGGCCGTCTACATATTTTATTTCATTGAAACCTCATAACAACTTTATGTGGTAGGTGGAAGGACAATCCTCATTGTACAGATAAGGAAATGGAGCCACAGAGAGGTAAAGAAGCATGTTCAAGATCACTCAGTGGCTAAGTGGAGGAGGGTGGACTTGAACCCAGGCCATCAGTCCCAGAGCTTCACTCTTAATCACTTTGAGGAGGAGGAAGCTGATTGACGCTCAGCCTCCTGGCCTTGACTCATCTCTCCTCCTTGGGTCAGGCTTCTGTAAAATCGAACAGAGTCAGTCTTATCTTCTGACATCTAGACATCCCTGCCCTGCTCATCCCCACAGGTCCCAGCTAGTCAGTTCTGTGGTGGGGACTCTGACTGACAATTTGAATAAACCAGACATCCCCCCCAAAAATATCGAATCGAGTTACTCTTGGCAGATGGGCAACGTCTAGGCTTGTCACACTATGGAATAAAAACACCCTGAAAGCAACGCCCTGGGTCTTTTTAAAAAGTCAGTCCCCAACCTCATTGACTCTGTAAGTTTGTCATCCTATATGTAAAATGTCCTTTGACTAAAGGATGCCAACAGATGGATGTGCTAAATGACCAAGTTACACAACCATCCTTGTGTTGGTGGAGAGAAAAAAATTCCGACCACCTACAGTATAAAGGCACCAAGGAGTTCCAGAAAGACTGTCACAGGGCTCACGCCACTGCCACACCACAGAATGCCTTCAAACAGTCTTTTGTCTACTTAGAAGTCGATGGCTTCTAAATTATTAATTCAGTGAGGCAAATAATTATATCACACTGTAACCTGGCAGGGAGAGTCATCTTGTCCTGACAGCTGCTGCTCCAGGCTCCTCTGCTGTACAGAAAATTGAAGAAGAATCACCAAATTCAATTTCAACTTGGTTAAGCATGTTGGGCCAAATCAGGGAAACGAAAGGGTGGGTGTTTAATTTAGTTTCTTTTCTCTGCTCACTGTATTAGTAAGGAAGGAAGCAGTGCTCTAGGCTCTGCCTGTAAAATACATCATTAACAATATAGAAAAGAGGACGGGAGGCACAGATCTGTAGGGGTGAGTCGGGAAGAATGAAAAGTGGAAGGCACCCTGTGAGGCCCCGGCAAGTTGGAAAATTCCCACAAAGTTTAGAAGCCCCCTTTCTCAGCCAAATCTCAGTAGGAGTTTCTAAGCTAAGCTTTATCACACCTATGAACTCTCCGAATTACATCACAAAAATACATCCATATACAACGTTTATCCAGAGGGAAAGCCCCTAATATCGACCAGCTTTTTCAAATCCCTGAGAGGTCACACCATATATACTCTGTTAGCCACAATCTATGCTCTGAGTTTGACCCCTTCTGTGAAACTGCTGAGTCCCCACATCCTCCTTACCTGGTCCAACACCCTGCTACCCTCCCTGCCTCCTTCCCGGCTCCCTTCTCTCCTATACCCAGCCTTGCCCGGTGTCTCCCCTGTAGCAGGGACATTTTTCCACTTTCCATTTGCCAAATTGCATCCCGACCCTCATTCCAACACCCAGCTCAGAGAATCTTGTCTACAAAAGAATGCCTTTGACTAAGTAGAAACTGCTGTTCCAATTCACCCCAATCTGTACAAGGAACAACAACAAACATCACTCTTCCCCCTCCCCGTCCGCTGCCATCGCCCCTGAAGATCCATGCTAATGCTTAGATAACAGAACACATCCCTTTGGTGTCCTACCATTTCTATCACACGGACCCCCGCATTAGTGGGTCCTTATAAACAAAGTCAATAATGAAATGAAAACTATCACAACGCACACAATTAGAATGATCATTAATGATTACAATTAATTGAGCACCTCCCACATGCGAGTGACTGTCCTAAACATTTGTACATTTAGTATTTCCTTTAATCCTTACAATCCATCCATTAATTTATTCATCGAGCAAACATATTAAGTACCTCCTGTGTGCCACATGCTACTCGAGGTGCTGACAACACAGCACTGAATTAAGACGTAAAAAGTGTTCTCTCTCTACAAGCTTAGATGTTAGTGGGTGTAGGTAGACTATAAATAAATCAATAAGTAAATATTTAGCAGCTAGAGGGTGATTGGTACGAAGGAGGAAAATGCAGCTGAGTGATGGAATGCTAAGTCCAAAGGAAAAGGCTTCACTGATCAGGTGAACAGAGAGGAGGGAAGAGAGGGGGCACCCCGCCCCCGGGAAGAAGAGAGCTCAGGCCAAGTAAGGAGCTGAGTATGAGAGCTCTAGGGAGCAGAGGTTGATTGGGTCAAGGAACAGCAAGCACAGGGTGGCTGGAGCACAGGTAAGACCTGCACTCTCTCCAGTTTACATCCAGGGAAACTGAGGTTTAACAGAGTGAAGTGGGTTGAATGGCAGCCCCCCCTTAAAATACATCCTGACCCCTAGAACCTGTGATTGGCCCTTATTTGCAACAGTGTCTTTGCAGATGGAATTAAGGACCTGGAAATGAGATCATTCTGGATTATCCAGCTGGGCTCTAACTCCAATGGCAAGTGTCTCTTCTTCTTCTTTTTTTTTTTTTTCCCAATTTCCAGCATCTTTTATTTTTAGCAGGTGTCCTTCTCAGGGAAAGATGAGGAGAAGACACAGACACAGAGGAGAAGGTGCTGAGGGCAGAGACTGGAGTAATGCAGCCCCAAGGAACACCAACGGACACCAGAAGCTAGAAGGCACAAGGAAGAATTCTCCCTAGAGCCTCCAGAGGGAGGGTGGCCCTAAAGACACCTTGATCCTAGATTTCTGGCCTCTAGACTGGAGACAGTAAATTTCTGCTGGTTTAAGCCAGCCGGTCTGTGGTCCTTGATTATGGAGACAGTAAATTTCTGCTGGTTTAAGCCAGCCGGTCTGTGGTCCTTGATTATGGCAGCCCTGGGAAAGAGATCCAGAGAGGTTAGTTAAAATGCCCGGAGCTGTTTGGGTGGACAAGTTTGGACAGTTTGGAATTTAAATCCTGGCAATGGGACATCAGGGTGCCCATGGGGACACTCGGCCATCTACTGTCTCTGGCACACACCATACTGGCTCTTAACGACTGTGGAGCATACACTCCATCACTCACAGGCCTCTAGCATTAAGTACCCAGCCTCGGCTCCCTGGCTTTGCTTGGCCCACCCCTAGAACTACCAAACCTTTCCCGAACCCTGGGCTACAGGAATAGCTGTTTCCCATTGTAAGGACAGGATTTTCTGGCTTATTCCATTATCTGTACCAAGCAGACAGCACTGGAGTCAGGCTTAAAGGATCACCATAGTGTCACTGCGACGGGGCCAGAGGGGATGGTTTCTGAGGCGCTCATTCCCTGCAAGTCCCACGTGAGTAGAAATAGGCAGGCTTTCGTCTATGAGAAGCACCCTGGTTACTTATACCTCTGCCAATTTTCACTGAGCAGCAAAATTAGGTTTTGGACATCCTGGGCAAATCAGTGATATGAGCAATGAATCTCTAAACATGTAATAGATGCTATAACTGCTCCCCTCCCCGAGAGAGGCTCTAGCTGGTCCTCTGCAAACAAACAGGTCAGACGGAGAAGCAGCCAGCATGCAGCTGCTCACGCCCCAGACCCCTCTGCTCCAAGGCCCCAGGAGACCCTCAGGAGGGGCTCTCGGATAATGACATGGCCAACTGAATGGCCTTTTGTGACAGTGTTCTCCCCAATGTCTGCAAATGACAGGTCAAACAGGACAGATACATAGCCCTCTTGAGGCCCAGGGACGTAGTAAGCACAGACCACAAAGCACCAAATCACCGTGGCTGCTGAAACCTGCCGGGGCCCTGTGTGACTGCGCGCATGCGTGGCTGTGACCGCGCACATGCACGGGAGGAGGTATATGGAAGCGTGAGCGCGCAGTGTCCCCTGTCCAGAGAAACTCTGATTTAACCCACCCACGTCCTTGTCCCCATCCCAGCCTTCCGTGGGGGTTGACTAATCCAGCAAACATATCGACCCAGAGCCTAGAGTTCACAGAAATGCTGTCATTTCTCTTAAAGTCAAAACCAAAAAATGAGTATTTTAGGCTGAAAACTTTTTAATACACAATATCCATGTATTTGTCTTTACATCAGTGTCACTGTCAAAAGTATATTTTAATATTTTATGGAGGAAGGAGCCCACAAAGGCTGGGGACCACAAAGTCATCACATGGACCTGATTCCCTCATGTGCCTGTTCCCATAAAGCACAGGCTTCTCAAGGACCACAGAATCGGACGGGCACCAAGGACAGGAAATGGTCCCTGGTGCAAGACTCACGCCGAGGCCAGCATGCCTCCTGCGGCAGGCTCCCTCAGCCACGGCCCTCACTTATGCCAGGCATGCTCTGCTCTCTCTCCTCAGACTCCTGTTCACCAAGTCGAATGAGACACTGCAGGAATGCAGGCGCAATCGCGGTGCGAAGGAGAACACGTGACCCGCCCCAGGACAGATAAGCAAAGTGCTAAAAAAAAAATTCACAGATGGAGGCCATCAGTGCCACCTGGGGATTAAAGAAAGCACCCAGGAGGAGGACCATCCTCCGCTCCTTACAAAACGTGCTCTCCCACTGCTTAGCTGGCATTCCTCACGGGCGCCCAACCCACGTGGCTAGTTGACAAATCTGCAATCCACTTACCTCCAAAGTGAACTCTCAGTCACGCTTCCCAGGTTGAAGTCATACAGCTTCGTCAGGATAAGTATAACCTGAGAGGGGGACAAGGAGGACAGAGGAGAGGGACAAAGGGAGGGGGAAAAAGGAAGCTGACTTTAGTTTGTGTAACAACATACAGTGCATCTCAAACCACCCAGAGGAGAGCTTAGCATTTATCCTGTGAGTGGAGGGGTATTATAGGATCAAGCAAGGGGGAAAAATTACTAATTTAATGCTTCCCCGTAACTGGTAGCATTTATTTTAATCCTGACAATGCTTTGCATTTGAAATAAAACACGTCAACAGGAAATAACTGGGTTATCAACAGTTACTTCTCCACATCTGTCCTCCTTCAAGGTCAGACACGGGCCAGCTGGCTCTGTTCACCTGTGTGGCCACCCAGAGATCAGAGGATGGTCTTGCTTTTGATCTGAAGATGACTCTGACTTACAGACATGGACCTAAAAGAGTAATAAGAAAGAACTGGGTCTGATTCTGTCTGTCCACAGAGGGATTCAAAGAGATTTTATGTTCCCATCACTGGGGCCTCAGAGCCATAAATACTTGAATGACAGGCAAGCCCAGTCCCCAGCATCCTCTATGCCCCCACCATGGAGTAAGCGGGTCATCAGACTGGACTCCAGGACCACTTTCCTGACTCCAGTTGAAATTAAGAAACTCAGAAGGGAGCTGTATGTGTCAGAGAGCTGAAGCTACCTGTAATAGATTAGCAGTTTCCTGAAATAATCTTGGGTTGGTCAGGCTGGTCCCAGACCCTTTAAACTTCTCCAGCTGGGGACTTGGATATCAGACGTTTCCCTGCCTGCCCATCATGCATCTGGACGGTGGCTTAGGCACACCTCTGTATCTGCAAGGATTCTAAACATATGCACCTGAATCGATTTTAATCAAAACACAGGTGCCTAATATACAGTGCCTGCCTACACGCATGATAATCCAGTTACACATAATTGTGTTTATCTAAATTTAATGCACAACTCATTTCACTTTCCTCAGCTCCTTCCCATTCCACAATTTAACGTCCTCCAGTTCATTTGCACAGCAGCCATTAAACTCCTTCCGAGATAATGAATTTCTGCTACCAAGATGGGACTTTCCCATTCTAGGTATCCATTTAAGATTAAAGAAAAATAATCAGCCATTATATTGAACATTTTTATGGCATTTATCTGACGACAAAACACTAACTTTGAGATTTATTCTCATCCCGCACCCCATGGGGTCGGTCAGCACCATTTCCATTTTTTTTATGTAAACTATGAAAAAATTAGAGGCAAGGATATGACCCATTATGGGTCAAAGAGAGACCATGGAAAAGTTGGTTTGGAACGTTCAGCTTCTCTGCAGGGTCAGGACTGGAGGGCTGGGAGGTCTCCTCTCTGACTGTATCCTGTGATAGGCAGTAGTGGGTTGGCCGGAAACAGCCAAGCCAAGAACATCAATGACAAGGCTATTTGTAGAACATTAGAATAATCTGCCAAGGTACCTGTCCTATTGGCATAGCCCAAGGAGCATGTATGCTATGCAAAGCATAGTTCTTCACTGTTACTCAGTGGTCCACGCCTCTCCCATTAATTGTGAGTTTCCTCATTTGTTAAATTCAGAGGCTAATGAAGACAGGGGAGTTAACCACACCTTCTCCAACTGAAGACCTAGCAATGTGCCAATAACTCCTATTTGTTGAACTGATGCTAACACATACACACCCCAGACTTCTCATCATCTCACCTCTTTCATCTACAAAGTCATCCTCACAGTCACTATATAAAAACACGGGTGGCTATGCACAGGCCATCCCAAATTCTGGACAAACAGACTCAAAACTATGCTCTTCTAGGAAACAGGTCAGAACACCCATCTAGAGTCTGCAGGAGCAAGTCAGGCTACTTCACTGTCTCGCAACATCAAGCCTTCAGGTACACTGAACTACCTCCAAAAACTGCAAAGCCCACAAAGAGAGAACAAAGTGATGTCAGGGGTCAGAGTTCATGTAATTAATAGAGCATCTAACACACAAATGAGCCTGGAAAATCTTTCTATGAACCCAGAGCCGTTTCTATTCTATCAGCCTCCTTATCCAAATCTTGGACCACTTTCCTTCCCTCCCTCCATCTTCTCTGTCCTTAATATGTTTCTTGTGTATCTAATCTCATCTTAGTGTCTGCTTCTTGAAGGACCCAGACAAACACATCCTTCCACACCTCCATGAATATTATTTCTGCCCTTGGGGTAGATTGTTTCAATTTTGCCTCTTAATTCGTGCACTTTCTTGGTTAGAAATCTTCACTGGCTCCCACTGCCTAAGGGTGAAACCCAGACTCCTTACCTGATACATAAGGCAGCCCACAGTCTGACCACATCCTTTCCTCCAACCACTCTTCAATAGTTCTCAAAAAACTGCCCTCTGCTTTAGCAATCTAAGTTTCCAAGGGGCCGCCAATAAGCCAAACCCGTTCTCACATCTCTGCCTTCTTTCATGCTGTATCACTGTATCATTGCCTGTGCCCAGCCCTTCTATGACTTCCTGGACGTGCCTGACTTTGTTCAAGAAACAGCTCAGGGTCCGCCTTCTTCAGGCAGCTTCCAGCATTGTCCCAGCCATCAAAGTCCTCTCTCTTCTGAAGTCCCATTGCACTTAAAACCGATTTAAATCATCTGCCACTTAGTTAAGCATTATCTAAGTAGCTTCTGGATGTCCTATGATTCCAAACAACCTAAGTTGGGGTTCATGTTTTGAACTTCTGTCTCCCAAACAGACAGGCTCAGCTTGTCAAAGGTTCCTAAAAATCATCATTCTTGAGTCAATGAAAGATAATGGTGTTTTAGCAGTAAATTGTAGTCTTCAGAAGGGGATGGTATTAATCTAGGCTAGCACTCTCATTTTATAGATGAGGAAACTGAGACAGACAGAGAGGAAGTGACTCAAGTTAAAGCTCCAACAATGTGTGGCCTTGACCAATGACCCAGAACCCTGTTCTTCTCAGTCTATGAACAAAGCTGGAGACTAACAGTCACTGGAGAGCCTGTTATGTGCAGATTCCCTGGTCCCACCCCAGTATGTTTGACCTGGTGGATCCTGGGGAGGGTCTAGATGTTCTGCTGCGCCTATCAGAGGACCCACTTTGAGAAAGATTCCATCACATCATGATTCCTCCCCCAACTCTGTGCTGCAGCGACTCCACGCTTCCACTGTGGTGGAATCCTCATCGAGAAAATTAAACTGAGTTGGACTTTACAAAGAAAGCAATTCATAGAGATGTGTGAGGAGGATGTCTCAGAAAAATCACCCCAAGAGTCCCCAGAGGAAAGGACCAGACACTGAAAAGTAGGGGCTGGAAGCGTCTTTCCTCCTGGAGCCTGCACAGCAGGATAATAACAAAGTTATGAAGAGATGATAATGGAACCTTTAGCCTTAAGATATTCTGTGCTTAGCCAAGAAAACCAAGATCAAAAAAAGCCTGCCAAGCCCTGGCTTCTCTCACCATTCAGAGCCTTCCAAAGGCCACCAGAGAGAAGGGAATTACCAAGGAAGAAAACTAAAGGCAGATGCAGTAAACCCACTACCAAGCCCCAGGCTGCTGGGCGAGGCCTCAGATCAGAAAGAAAAGGTGTGAGTGCATCTCAGGAACCACCCGTGGCTAGATGAGGCACGCAGCAACGCCGGACTTGACTCCCCTCCAGCAAATGCCCCCGGATGAGAGCTGGCAGTGGAACTCAGAGAAGGAAAAGCAGGAACCAAACATTGATTGAACCCCTACTCTGTGCTAAATAGTGACTGAGTGCTTCGCAACCCTCATAACAAACTTTTGAGACTGAGCAGGTATCATACAGCACCCCCATTTTACAGATGAGTAAAGTGAGTCCTAAGAGCTTAGCAGTTTGCTTCTCCAGGCCAGAGCCGGCATTCCCACCCAGGGCTGTAAGAGGCTACCATGCCTGTTCTGCTCTAATTTAACATCCAGCGAAAGTCTGCGTGAGCGTTTTGTGTTCAGGGCAATAAACAGGCACATGCAGAGTAGAGAAGCATATCCTTGCTCTCAGGGAGTTTATCTCTCAATCAGGAATTCCACAACTATTTACTGAGCTCCCCTTCTGTGAATTAGAAAGGCACCTTGACCCAGCACTCAAGGCCCAGGGGTGAAGGTAACTTTTGTTTTCTTTGTTTTTGGATAAAGAAATCGGAAACAGAGATATGTAATGAGGAAATAACTAGATAAATTGTTGGAAGACCCAGGTTTGTCAAATAAGTTCCTTTTTGACCAACTGGCTACAATCCCTTGGGGGATTTCAGACAGGAGAGATGAAAATAAATTGGAATGATTCATGAGTAAATAAAACTTCTCTCTTAAAATATGCTATACACATATTGATACACACACATAGAATGGTGAAGTCACTATATATATATATATGTATATATATACACACACACATATATATACACATATATATAAAAGCTCGTATGTTTAGGTACATGTAACCTTAAATTGGTATCAGATATCTTCTCCGGAAAAACACTTGTTCATACATCTTATAACTTCTGTCACATTGGATTAATATGATTTCTCCATATGTCTGTCTGGTCTGTTAGATTATGATGTCTTGGAGGTTAGAAATCAGGTCTCGCTCAACTCTGCATCGCCAATGCCTAATACAACGCCTGACACATGGAGGGTGTCATACAAGGTCCACTGAATGAATTATAAGTGAATGACAATAAAGGAAGGGATGAGATGATAAATGTATCTGAGAGGTACAGATAATACGCTATAAGAGTTGAAACGAGGAAGCAATTAAATACAGAAAATGTGCCAGCAAAGTCTTCATGAAGCAAAGATTGTAAGAGCTGAAACTCAAAGTATGAAGAATTTAAATATAGAGAAATGGAACTCACTCCCTTGCCTGCCTGGCCGCCTTCTCTTTCTTTCTCTCTTTCTCTTTCTTTTCCCTCCCTTCCTTCCTTCCTTCCTTCCTTCCTTCCTTCCTTCCTTCCTTTCTTCCTTCCTTCCTTTCTTCCTTCCTTCCTTCCTTTTTTAATTGGACAGGAATACATACAAAAAAAGCAGGGGGGAAGGGTGCCATTCCAGCTGTAAGAAACAGCTGAGAGGCAGAGCGGAATGGGCCACTGGGGGCAAAAGCAGCCGTGTGTTGTGTGCAGTGTCATGTGTACACCACCCACATGGAGACTCAGTCAGGCTATGCCAAGGTGGGAAAGAAGGCACAAAGGACGATGGAATCGTGCAGGAAGGACAGAGGAAGCTCAACCTGTAGTCAACTGTGGGTTGATAAAATGTTTTATAGGAGTGAAGAGGGTGATAATAATGAGGGACTATATTATAACAGTGGACTTACTAAACATAAACATATACATATATACATATATAATATTAATGTATATTATGCATAACATAATATATACACTAGATGACTATAAGAAGAAATTTACTCTGTGTGCATATATACAGAGTATATGCATACACATACATATACACACATTACATATATATTAAGGGACTATATTATAACAAGGCACTCATTTAATTAGGTGACAATGAGGGACATGGCTGGCCTTTTACAAAGTCCGTTGTTGATGCCGTGCACCTCCAACCATATTGCTGCCCCCAGGTGCTCAGGCCAGCCCTCAGCCAATCGCCTGATCTTAATACACACACATAGTGCCAGTAACTAATGTCTTTATTTGTCACATCCCGTCTCCCTTTCATTCTTCTATTCCTGCCTCATGGAAAACACAGCATAAGATTCTTGAGGGTAAAGTGATCAAAAGAGAAGTGGTTCCTGACTTCATGAACTGTATAGTCTTCCTTAAGTGGCTGCCTTCCAGGAGTATCTGGATGTGAAGTAAGGAGTTCAAGTCTCTGGCAGGGTTGGGGAGAGTGATACCTGGGGACAGGGGAGCTGTCTAGCTTCCTCCCACCCACTTCCTTTGGGAGAGAAGATACCCCCACTCAGAACTGCGGACAAGGAAGTTTTGGTCCCTAGGCTACCGGAGAGTCCTAAATCTCTCCAAGTCTAATTCACTGATCCCACTGGGGCCGGCTGGCCGCCTCCTGGATGAGGCTCTCCAGGAAGCGTGGAAGGAACGGAGCACTCACAACCAGAGGGATGCGCTCGAAGCCCAGTCTCACCGAATGCTCCTGGGCGAGCCCGAGCAACTTCTTTACATTTTCAGAATCTGTTCCAGTTTCCTAAATGGGGATAATGATACGCCTTCCCTGCCAACCTCAGAAGGTTTTGGTTCAAACCAACTAAGGAAAGCTGACCTGCTTTAGAAGCTGTCTTATGCAAATATGAGTTATTAGTATGTTAATTATTCTTCAGGAGACAAAGGTTCCAAGTCATCCTTACTCGATCTGATTTGGGAAAAGGAGAACTCAGGTCCTAGAGGTGCTAAGCTCCTTCCCCAAAATACCCACCCGTTCCGACCGCAGCTGCAGTACAGGAGGCTGCAGGTCAGACCCCGTGTGTCCGCCTAGCTCCTCCACTCGGCGTCAGCTTCAGAAGGCAGGCAGGGACCCCGGGGGGATCCCTGCCCTCTGAAAGGGTAGTGCACAGGCTGCAAATTCATCAGACAGGATGCTGTCACCCGTGAGCACATTCAGGGAAGTGAGGACCTTTAATGCCCACAAAATCTTACTCTGAAGGAAAATTATTTTAGTTCATTAAACCTCCCTAAAACCTTGGTGCCTTTAAATCCCGAGGGTTCTCGGCATGTTCCTCTCCAGTTCCCCCTCACTTTTTACCACCTCGTTCCTGCCCCTACCTGACAGTTCTTTGTTTCCAGACAATTGGAGCAGGGACAGTGGCCTTCTTTACCGAAACTGATTGACAGTGGTTAACATAATAAGGATCCTAAAGCAAACTCCTTGGGGACTGAATACAAGAGTGCATTTTTCAGTCTAAGTGGAGTCTGAATCCTGAGGTCCTCCTCCCACCTCATGGGGCACTCTCCCCAGGAAGAGAAACCGAGCGTTTGCAGCCCACAGCCCAATGTGTCCCCAGTATAACAATGTCTGGGCACCAACCGGGTATCCAGAACTATGCTAGCTATGTGCCAAGTTCAGAATCATATAAATGGTGCTCCCTGCCCACCATGAGCTTACAATCCTGTTGAGAGTACAAGAGATACCCGCTTTGTCATCTTGTTCCTTTGCATGGAATTTCACAAAATTTATCCCCTTCCCTGTTTTTTTTTTAAAGGGCATATCAACAACTCTGTGGTTCAAGACAGAACCTCAACGTGACCCTTGATTCCACCCTCATCCCACGCATGGCAAGACAAACATCAAGTCTTCTGAGATGTGCTACAGTCCACCGTGTCACTCAATTTCAAGTCCTCATAATTTTTCATTCATTCACTAACCAAAGATGTGTGGAATGTTTCCTGTTGGCCACGTGCTGTGGAGTCAGCAGTGAAGAAAGCAAACCAGCTTCCTTGCCCTCAGAACGTTTACATTCTGGCAAGGGAGAGAAACAAACAAAGTCAGTCAGATGATGCTGAGTGCCATGGGAGGAAAATAAACAGAAGGAGGAGAGACAGTGCTAATATGCAGGGGTGGTCCAGGGATGCACAGGCTGCAGCAGCATAATAGGAGCCCAGGAAAGTTCTCTATGAAAAACTGGAGCAAAATCCTGGGTAAGGAGAGAGATTAAGCCAGGTGGTTCTCTGGGTCATAAGCATTATGGTCAGAGGAAGCAGCAGAGTGAATGCAAAGACCCTGAGACAGGAATGTGCCTGACATAACAGCAAGGAGGCCAATGAGGAGGGAGCAGAGAGGTGGGGAGAATAGCAGGAGATGAGGTCAGGGGGACCTCGGGAGGCTTAGATCTTGCTGGGACTTGTGAACCACTGTAAGGATTCTGGCTCTTACTGAGTGACGTGAGAAGCTACTAGAAGATTTTAATGGGGGATCTAAGTTTTCACAGGGTGACTCTAGTGTCTGTGTTAAGAAAGGCAGCGAGGGGACAAAGTGAATTTGAATCCTGTTGCAATCATCCAGGTGAAACACGGTGTGGGTTAGACCAGACCAACAGCAGCAGACAGAAAAAGAGACATGATCTCAATATAGTTTGAAGGTAGAGGCACAAAGATTTGCTGACAATTTGGATATTGTGTGTGGAAGAGAAGAGTCGACAAGGACCCTCAGAGTTTGGGACTCAGCAGTTGGAAGCACAGAGTTGTCATTTTATGAGGTGACATTTTATGAGGTGTCGAAGAAGGAGGTTTGGAGGAAAGAAGAAGTTTAGCTTTGGTTATTAAGTTTGAGATGCCTAAGAGAATTTGAATGGAGAAGTCAAAGAGCTGGATAAATAAATGAGTCTGGAGTTCAGGGAACAGAGTCTAGGCTAGAAATATCAATTTGGGAGTTGTCAGTGATTACATGATATTTAAAGACATGAGACTAGATTATAGCAGTAAGAGAGGGAGTGTGGATACAGTAGAGGTACGAGCGTAGAAAGCGGGACAATTGTGCATTTAGAGATGAGAGAAATGAGGAAGGGAAACCAGTATGTGCTTAAACCTCTCAGAATTGGCACAGTGAATATGTGTCCTGTGTGAATACTCACCAAATGGTATTTACTACAGAGGAGTCTCTCAATAAGCAGATGAACACGATGGCCTTCTGTTGAGGCCAGTAAGTCCTTTTCCCCAGATCCCCCTGTGTCTGCTGTGTGGGGTCCTGTGAAAAGTGGCTACCATGACAGAGATGGACGCTTTGCCTAGGCTGGCCACAGACTTCCCCTCACCAAGGATGATGCAGACATTATCACTGCTCTGAGTTCCCAACCTGCCAACATCAGAAACCAACGCTGAGCCTCAGTATGGCACCTGATGGCAAGCTGATCGCATCACATAGAGGAAGCAATTTCTTCTCCTTGGACTTGCTTTCCCTGAGTGCAGTGAACAGCCTACGCTCAAACTCTTTCCATATCAGAACACATCATTCACTGTCTTGGTATCCCAGGCAATTGCTTCTAACAAAGGAATGCCTTTCACAACAAATGAAGTGTTGTCATGGGCATGTCTATGGAATCTGCTGGTCTTCCCACCAGCTTCATCAGCCGGAAGCAGTTGACCTGATACAACGATTGAATGGATTTTCAAAGATTCAATGACAAGCACTAGCTGGGTCTCACCCCTCTTCCATCCTTACATCAGAATGACCTTTCTAAAGCTGAGGCTGAATCCCATTACCTGTTGCCAAATAATCTCTAGCGGCTCAGGCTGCCTTTAAGATCAAATTCCTCGGCACGGCATAGAAGGTCTTTCTCCACACGGCCCCAATTGACATTTTAACCCTCTTTGAGAGCCACTTTCCCAAAATAACATCTAAATTCTAACCACACCAGAATCCCCAATTTTCTCCCTATTTCATGCTCCCACACTTTCACACAAGCTCTTTTCCCTCCTCTGAAAGCCCTTCTCCCCCTCTCTACTTAAGGATCTTCTTCAAGGCTCAGCTCAAATCTCACCAACACTCTGATGTCTTACCTGTCTGACAAGACAGAACTGATTCCCCTGTAGTCCACGTGCCCCGAACTTGTTACACATACTTCCAGTCGTGCTGCTCACTAGATTGTATGATAATTTTCTATTTGCACATGTATCTCCACCATTAGGGCATGTGCTCCTTCAGGACAGACCTCATCTTTCTCATTATTATACTACAAGAGTATTATTATGCTCTTCATTAACATTGCTGCCTATTAACCAACAGAGATACGACACATTGAAAGAATTGAATGTATTGCCATAGGCGTTCAAAGGAGGATAAGATGAGTCTGGGCTGGAGTGATCAAGAAGTCCCCACGAAGGATGAGAGGCATAAGTAAGTTTATAAGAGATGGGAGGGGAAATGAGAATTCCCAGCCCTCTTCTTCCTGGAGTATTTTATACAGTTTTTCAAGGATATCTTTTTCTTAGACAAGTTAGTTTGCCAAGTCTTTCCAGAAGGGAGAATTTGAAGTGGCTATGAAAGAACTTTCAGAATGCCCACAAGAATAAGAAAAGGAAGAGACACTGGGGATGCTGTACATGGAGGAAAGACCAGTGAAGACACAGGGAGAAAGAGGCTATCTGCTAGCCAAGGAGAGGGGACTCAGAAGATACCAAACCTGTGGATACCTTCATCTTTAACTTCCAGCCTTCAGAACTGTGCGAAAATAAATTTCTGTCCACAAAAGGGTGAGATAAAGAGAACACACGGGCAGGAAGGAAAGATGGGGAAAACAGTCTTCTTGTATGACTGCATTAAGTTTTAAAGGGTTGTTATTCTCTAGGGACTTCCAGAGGGGCCAGAGTTACATACTTACACCCGAGTACGCTGAGCAACTACAAAGTGCCTAGCACTGTGCTTGGTGCTCAACACGTGAAAGGTAGGTTTTATTGTCCACACTATCCAGATGAGGAAACTGTCCAGACTATGCAGCTAAGGAGAGGCACGAGTCAGTACCCAAACACAGGCTTACCTATTTCTGTGTGATCTAAGAAAGGGATGAGATAAAGATCTTAATAAGCATTAGTCATCCCCATTTAAAATGGGGCTGTTGCTAAGAAAGTACTTTGCAGAACGTGGTAGCTGAACAAGGCAAGTGGCAGATAAAGGAAGTGGAAATGTAGTGTTGTTGAAACAAGGAGCTTGTGAGAAATGGCTGTTGAAGAGTGGGAGTTTGTTCTGGTTTTGCGTAACGAGCCATTAAAAATGAATTAAAAATCGATTCATTCTCATTCCCTAAGGGACTCTGAAAATGAAAGAGACAGCTATGTCTTGGAAAATTTAGGTAGCATGTAGCCCAGCAACAGGAATGGGGCTAATGGAGCCCTGAATTCCCAGCCAATGTCTGCATTCTACAACAATGGCCACCAGAACCAGGGTAATTAGCTCAAAGGGTATCACTAACTAGGAGTCTGAGCTCATCCCTACCTATACGTCCATCACTCCTTCCATCCACCACCACCCTAAAGAGGAAGCCACGGGCAGAAAAATATGTAAGCAGATGAAAGACGAAACTGTGGTTCCAAAGCCACAGAAGATTCCAGAGATAATTACAAACACAGAGGAAAATATGAGCAATCTGTTACCTCGGTAATAGACAAAAGATCTAACCCAGACAGTCTTGGTGTGGGATCCAGGCTCAGCCCTTTATTTTCTGTGTGACCCGAGGCAAGTGGTTTACCCTATGGAGCCTCAGTGCCCTCACTTAGAAAACGAAAGCAGTATCATTCCGTTCACTGAAATGTTGTGAAGATTAGGATTGTGTGCCAGGTGCATAGTAAGTCTTCAGCATATATTAGGTCCCCTCCATCCCAGTTCATCTCTGAGCAAACCAGGTCATTTGCCACCCAAGTCAGAAAATGCCATGTCCTAAGAGGGAGCATGTCACTTCTCTAGTGATGACACTTTGAAGACCACACAACAAAGGGCAACCTCACCTGGCTTCTCACTGACATAGAGATGAAAGCCGGGAATATTCCCTGAGTGCTGGTGCTTGCTTTGTGTGGACACGCATTGACAGTTTCAGCAATGGGAAGATCACAGGCTCATCAAGTCCATTTTGCCTGGTGTGTGATCCTACCCACTTGTCACTTTTCATTTCAGGGTCTGTCTCTGCTGGTCCTGACTGCAGGACAGGCACGCACACTCCCCATCCTTCTGCCACTTCTGTCAAGGGGCATCATTCCTTCTTGGGTCTCTGGAGCTGAAAGAGCTCTCAGCCAAACCACTGTAGCTGCTGAATCCAGTGAATTTTCTAGGGATAAGAATTCTCCAGGTTGGAAGTAGCTATCAGCCCAAGAGACCCAGAGGAGGGACTTGACTAGATTGTAAGATGCCTCACTCAGGGCAACATGATGGTCTGTCTTGTTTGTTACTATATCTTCAGCACCTGGGACAGTGCCCAGCACATCCGGATCCTCTGTATATAAGGGTGGCGTGGATGACCTATCATCTAATTCTGTAAACTCACATTTATCATAACCTGTCTCCTATTCAACCCTACAAAGTACGACACCGACTCTCTTACGGGCAATGCACCATGCTAAACACTGTGGAGGATGGAGGTTATGAAGGATGCAATGTTCCTGACCTAAGGCACTTTCAATGCAAGAAGAAAGATGGACATTTATGCAAACTTCAGTGAAAGTTGGAATCACTCTGACTTACACCAGGTTGGTTGGAGACATTCCATCTACTGTCTCATGGGAGGCTCAGAGTAACCCTGCAAGGTTGACATATGACAGAAAAGAGCAATTTCTTCACAGGGATGAAGTAAAGGATTGCCCTCCATGAAAATTTTTACAAGAAGTGTGATTTGAACTGGCTCATTTTAGTAGGTGAAGAAGGCAATGAGCTTTTCAGGCTAAGGATGCAGCAGCAGAAGACACAATTAGGCTGGATTTGCCCGTCATATTCTAGGGTTGGGGTGGGGGTTAAGGTGAGGGGTCTGCTGAGGCTACAGATTCAGATGCATGGAGGAAATGGAGACCCAGACTGGGGTCAGACAATGATGGTTTTAACTACAAGATATGGAAGTTTCTTCTTGCTGATCTAGCAGATTATGACAAGTGTAGTGGCTAAAAACAACACAAATGTATTATCTTACCGCTTTAGAGACATCCAAAATGGGTTTCAGTGGCTAAAATCAAGATGTGGGCAGGGCTGTGTTCCCACATTTCCTCCAGAGGCTCTAGGGGAAAATCCTTTTTCTTGCCTTTTCCAACTTCAAGAGGCTGTACCCATTCCTTGGCTCCTGGTCCCGTCCCCTTCCGTCTTCAAAGCCAGCAATGATTGGTCGAGTCTTTCTCACATTGCATCACTCTGACTGTGGCTCTTCTTCCTCCCTCTTCCTCACTGAAGCACCCTTTTGATTACACTGGTCCCAGCCAGATAACCCAGGAGAATTACTTTACCTTAAGCTCAACTGCCTACAACCTTATTTCCATCTACTGTCTTAATTTCCCTTTGCCATGTAATCTAACATATTCACAGTTACCAGGGATTCGGACATGGACATCTTTCGGGAGGCCACTATTCTGCCTAGCACATCAGGTTAAAGAGTTTCAACTCTGCTCAGCGAATAGCATAGAGGTGTGTACTGTGCTTGAGCAAGTGAATGATCTGTTGGCACCTGCGTTTTGGAAACAAAACTGTCAGGAGTATGAAGGGTAAGTCAGTGAAGCTGAAAAGCGGGGAGCCTGGTGAGAAGGATATTACAATAGTCCAAACATAGCAGATAAGAGATAAGAGATAAGAATTAGGACAGTGGCCATGGAAAAGGAAGGAAGGAAGGGGGATGGGGAAGCCCTATGAAAACTGTTGCTAAAAACCGCAAATGGAGCATAATAGAAAAGTGTGGAGTCAAAGACGCCTCCGAGGTTTCCAAGGAAGTTAGTGCTTCATTGTAATTCGAAGATCTGGACTTGAAATCCAGATCCAACATTTGCAGGAAGACCATCTTGTATGTCTCCACAGCCTAACCTTCATTTCACACTCCATTTTGGTTGGGTGAGTTTTCAACTTATGTCCCTGCATCTGTGAATCCCTCCTTTGTTGGAGACATGCTCATGGCCAAGTTGCTCCCTCTGCACCATCTTGTTCTTGCCCATCTGCCCAGGGGACTGAAGGGCATGTCTGTTACTTCCCACCCAACTGCCTCGACTTCTGAGAATCTTCTTCCCCCGACTAACATTTCCTGGCCTCACTCCCATGTCTGGTTACCTCTTGAGCTCCTTTAGCAAATTGCTTGCCTGGATCTCACTGGTGGGTCACCCAGAGAATTGGACCATGGCCGCCACATCTCAAGACCTCACAGATGAAAGGTTGTCCTGTTCATGAGGTGGGAAGCAGGGAAGGGGTATGGATTTTAATCTGCTCAAGCTCTCGGACAAGCAGTTGGTCAAAACCTCAGAGTTCTGAGTCATATGTCATAGCAAAAGGACCATCCACTCAAGCAAGAGAGTGCTCTTAAATCCCAGACATTAGAGGTGTAAATATTTAGGGTGTAATTAGGGCCATGCCAGACCCAGAGAATAATTGCTCTCCTCCTGTCTTCTGCAGTAGCCAGCATTCCTCCAGAAGCCAAACCAATATTCCCACTAGAAAGTTATCTGGATTGCCTAAAATAACATAAGCCTGGGCTTTGTCTCCATAGAACTCCTTGGAAAGGAGCAGAACCTCCAGCGGCTGACGGTGGATGATTTAAGAGCCCTCCCTCGTCTAGCTTAGGATGTAATAACAAAGAACACATTATTTATTTGTACTGATTCACCAGCACACATTTGATCATATCTCCTTGTCCTTACTTTGGCTAAGAATCCATGGCCATGGTCCTCAGAAATTTATCTTCCGCAAAATATCTCTGTAAAAAATAAGTTCCTCACATACCTTAGCTACAGCAAAAAGAGTCAGGTCAGGGGGACTTGCCAAAGAAAAGGGGAAAGGGAGCCAGTAGCCCTCCTCATATGATGACCCTGGTCTAAAGAATCTCCCTCCCACAGATGAAGTGAGCTTGGGAATTAAAGCCTCAGTTCTGGGACAGGGACTGTCAGATACAGAAACAGAAATCGGGGACAGATTGGATTCTTGCTCTTGAGGAATAAGGAGAACAGAGGAGCAGGTTGGACTCTGAGACAAAGAGAAGAAAGAAAAAATAAGAAGCAGAAGCAAGTCTGGACCCCGGGTTGGACTGAGATGGCATAAAGTGCCAAGTGTTCTGCACTGCTCTTATTTAACCTTGAGTGAAGGTTATTCATCCAAATAATTGTGTGTTGAGCATCTTCGATGTACCTGGTTTTGCTCCAGAAGCTGGAATAGGTTATATACAGTTTTTTTTTCTTCTTCTTTCCAGAGACTCTCTAAAGGAGAGTCTCTAAAGAGTCTCTATTAGCCTAAGGGGAAGTCTCCTTTAGACTAAGCTAAAGAAGAGGAAGAAGGTAAGTAAGCAACTATTTTATTTAACGTGATTTCTACACATGTCCTTACTGGACTAATTCAAAAACCGTGTGACTCATAATTCCACCAGAACAAAACAGGAAACCACGGGGAAAATAAAGAGAAATAGCTTTGCATTTTAACAAGCCTGATCAACTTGGGTAGGCACAAGGAACTTTCAACTTGATGCTGAGTGTGTGGAATGGACAGCTAGAAGGAGGCCATTTGCTTTATTGGGGGGGATAATTAGGTTCATTTATTTTCTTTTAATGGAGGTACTGGGGATTGAACCCATGTCCTCATGCATGCTAAGCACACACTCTACCACGAGCCTTTCATTTGCTTTAAATTGCTGTATTTCTTTGTGCTCCACAAAGATGTGGCAGTAACAGGATTTCTTCCTTAGCCTATTTAGTTGCCCCCAGCATTAATGAGACTGACTAGATGGTCCAAAAAGGAATACAAATCCTCCCCTCTGTCACCAACAACATGCACCTGTTCTCTCCCTGCCAGCATCCACCTACCCACTTTTCAAGCCAGCTCGAGCCCCATCCCCAGCAGAGAGCCATCCCTCCTTACCCCAGTCCACACTCATCTCTCCATGCGTGGCCAGCTTATTTCCCAGTATCTCCCATCCCACATGCTTATCTTACAAACTGACCTTGACATTCCTTCTACTGAGTGGTGGAGTTCATGTTCCTCCCTTAAAAGCGGATATGTCGTTGTTATTACTTTGACCAACAGAGGGGAAGTGGTGCTAAGTGACCTCCAAGGCTAGATTGTGCACTCAGGACACTTGCTCCCAAGGCCCAAATGCCATGTGTGAGGATGCCCAAACCAGACCACAGTGGGAAAGACCACCTACAACGACCACAACGTTTCAGCCCACAGCCCCGTTGAGGACCCAGTGGAGAGCGAGCATCAGTCACCAGCTAGGAGGGAAGATATCTTTCAGATGCCTGCAGCCTCAGCCACCGAGTCAGCCTCAGCCCTGAATCTTTGCAGCTAAGTTTTCAAACATAGTGCCCTGTTAAAATCTTTGACCCACAGAATCAAGAACATAATAAAATGTTTTCCTTTTGCACCACTAAGTTGTGGTTGGGGTAGTTTGTTATGCAGGAAAAGTATCCAGAACACCATTCATAAAACAAGTGCAGCATTGAAGACTTAGCATCATTATGCAAGTGGAATTATTTTTCTAAGGACTTAATTTATGTAGATCAAATTTCCAGAGGTAGAATGTAAACTCCTTGAGAGAACAGATTAAGAACCTATCAGACATCCTCCCACATGTATACCAAATACCACGTGCCCTAAAGTGTTCATCAAGGAACACTCAGACCTGCCCCTTCCTTTTGGAATGCCACCTCTCAAAGAGGGCACACATCCATTGGATTGTCCAACCCAAATATTCAGAGATCCTGCTATATTCCTCCCCATTCCACATGCAGACTCTGTTATTCTGCCCCTCATGTTTGTATCTCCCCCTTCCACGCGCTGTTAGGACAACTCCTCCCCAAGTTCAATTTCTCATCGACTCTCGATCTCTTGCATCTGCCTCCTTACTGGTCTCCATGCCTCTAGTCGTACAAGTCCATCTTCCACACGGTGCCAGGTTGCCTTCCTAACATGCAGATAGGATCAAGTCACTCCTCCAAATCCTCAGTGACTCCCTACTGCCTCCAGGGTAGAATCTAAAGTGACTGGCAAGGCACAAGGGCCCTCTCCACCTGGCCCTAGCCTAGGTCTCTCCTTATTTCCTGTCACTAGCTCTTCACTTTGGGTCCTACTTTCTGGAGGATTCATATGAACCTCAGAACAGAGAAAAGAATTTCAGTGACTTTTTTCAATTCTCCCCCAAATGATATATAACCAGGGCATTCTGGCTTAATTCATCACTTTCTCTCTCACACACACACATTCTCACTCCCCTTCTTTCAGAATCCTATCTAGAGTCTACAGCTTGTGCTTTCCAATACCACTTTGGCCATCAGCTACACAGGGTTACTTAAGTTTAAAAAATATAAATTAAGTACAATTAGTATTAATAATTCAGTTCCTCGGTCACACTAGCCACATTTCAACCACTCAACAGTCACATGTGGCCAGTGGCTACCATACTGGAAAGAGCAGATTATAGAACACTTCCATCATTGCACAAAGTTCTATTGAATAGGGCTGGTCTACAGATGCTCAGCTAAGAGTTGCTCTTCAAACATAGTCTGTTTGTACTTGCTGTCTGCTTTTCCCTCACCCAAAATGCAGACTATATATCCCCATCACTAGTATAGTGGAGAGCCAGATTCTCCATGCTGCCCAGAATCCATGCCCTTTCCTCCTGGGAACAATGTCCCTTGGGGGAAGCAGTTTTCCCCTATGATGAGCCATGCGGTTCAGGTGGCATGGACCTTGCATTGGCCCATCCTCAGCTGAAGGAGCAGGCTCTATTTGGCCTCAGCCAGTCATCCATCCCATACCCATGGCACAGCGATTGGTTCAGGGAAAAACCTGTTACTTAACTGGAGTCAATGAAACCCAACATGAGCCTTGATGGGGCTTCTGGGAAAGAGGAACATCCTCTTCCTTCCTCAGGAAGCATCCTAACAATGCACTTCTTTTAACAATATGGAATAAAGAAATGAGTTTGAGAATGGCTACAACCATTTTGCTATCTTGAAGGGAGAGCCTGAAGTTGCTGAAGGAACACAAAGTGAAACCTGAGGTTGCAGCCAGCATTGCATAAGCCCACAGAAATACTAAGGAAACCTAAGTCCTTGATAATATCATTTAAGCTGCTGGATCAAACCCGATCTAAAGCTATTGACCTCTAGCCATTTATGTTAAATCAGCCAATAAATCCTCCTTTTGTTTCAGCCCATTCAAATTCTTAACTGTTAACCCAGAAATACTTCTCCCATCTTTTAAGCCTCAAATCAAAGTTATTTCCTCCATAATGCCCATCTTGATTCTCCCAGACAGATTTGTTATTCCTTTTTCTATATGTCCCTCGATGCATCCTAACATTACATCAATGTTTTGCTGAACTGCAATATTAATATTTTATCTTCCTTCTATACTATGAAATATCTGAGAGCAACTTTTGAGCCTCTTGATCTGTGCTATAAATAATAAACAAACTAAACTAACTAGCTCACTAGCTAACTAAACCCTAACATAGCCCTACCTGATTCATAATAGGTGCTTAAAGTACCCATTTATGAGTAAATATTTATAGGATAAATAGTTGTCAATTGATAAATTTCAGTTAATAATAACGGTAGGAGGAATAGAAGTCAGCATTCACATCCATTATCACACTGATCTCTCACAACAGTTCTATGACATGTGACTACCATTATTGTAATTCCTTTCAGGGATGAACCACAGTCTTAGAAAGATTAAGTAACTAAGAAAATTCCCACAACACGTAAGTGGCAGTGGCTGCTATATTCTCTCCTCTAAAAATATTTGGCTGTGCCCCACCCCCCATGTTTTATATTCCATCTCCTTCCTGATTAAGGATGTCACTTAACCCAGCAATACTGGCACCACTGAAGTCCTGGGGCAGCTCGCTGTGTACAAGAACCTCTGATGGAATTTCCTCAAGGCTAAGTTAAAAGTAAACTCAACAAAATCTATAAGATAAGACCACAGTATTGACCTCAAGCCAACTCTTTATTCCAAGCTCAGTGGTCAAGGAAGACACAGAAAACTGCAGGTCTGGTTCCACAGCTGTAGAAGCAAACTCAGCTCTTTGGGAGTGAGGACCTAACACTCCTTCCACAGTTCCCACCGGCCTCCCCACTCTCCTGAAACTCGAGTTCCACCCCCATGTTTTACATCACATTCTACCCTCAGTTTCTCCCTCCAAACCACCTACCTGGCAAGGCTCAGATGGCAGGCTCTAGTTGTTCTGCTAAAATTGGAACTTTGACTCAAAAGAGTAGGTTCCGTGTAGGAGGGAGGTGACCTGGGGAAAGGGCAGGAACATGACTGCTACCACTGTCCAGGACATGGAAGGGTCCAAGTGGACAGTGTGTGGTTCCACTCCAAGGAGAAGTCAACCCAGAACCACCACGTAGGGAACAGCCAATCGGCCAGCATGTATCCAACACCTAAGACGTGCCACATGCTTCTCAGGTGTTGTAGGCATAGGAGAGGGGGCGATGCAGGGAGTCCTCTGAGACAGGTGAGTGAGTGTGGGAGGCTGTCAGAGAGCGTCCCGTGGTGGGGATGGGTCAGAGAGAAAGAGAGATGCAGATGTAGGGGGGTGTGTGTGTGTGTGTGTGTGCAACATATACGTGCAACAAGTAAGAACCTCTCTAAGTATAGTTTGTGGACCACATGAATCAGACTTATCCAAGGAATTTAAAAAAACACAGATTCTGGATCCCACCCTTCATACATCGAGTGACATCTCTGGGTCGTCTGCATTTTACAGGCCATCCAAGTGAATCTTACACACATTGATGCACATCCCCTCAGAACTCTCAAGTGATACTGAGATTCTTACAAATCAACAAAATCTCAAACACAAAAAAAGCCTGTCACCTCCTGGCTTTCTCCTCAGCCACATTTCCATCAAGAATCACCGAAGTTAATCTTTTCCATTTTCATTCATTCTCTCTCGAGATCGGATGGCTATCTCTGTACAGATAGCAGTCAAGTTGTGGCGGGTGTTGGGTTTTGTTTTAATCACATCATAGAAAGCTACCACGTCAACAGCAGCCAGTGAAAACCGAAAGTCCTGGTGGGATGTGGACCCTTCCCTCAGCCAGGCTCCCTGACCACCCGCCCCTTCGCTCCCACACAACAGCTTAGAAGCCAATTCACACCTAAGCAAAATTCCAGATCAGAACACATGAGAGGAATCAGAGCAATGCACGTGAAATCAGCAACGAGTTATCAAGGGCATCAGGGGTCAGAGTCCTTCTGGTGGTGAGCAAGGGTCCTCTGGACCCAGCATAAGCCCACGTCCATGAAAACAGGGAGTCCTACGGGATCCAAGGCCAGAGGACCCCTGCCGACCCTCTGCAGACCGCTCTCCGTCTCTCCTTTCGCTGCTTTTTGAGGAAAGGCTCCACCCCCCTCCCCCTACATGGCACTTGGGCCCTCCTCACACCTCCAGGCTTCTGTGCTGAAGAACCAGCCCCACACAGAGTGAAGCTCTCTCTTGTTCACACCCTCCAATTCCTGGGAAGGCACGTTGACTGGCCTGGCTTAGGTCAGACACCCATCTCTGGGAGACATGAACCACTGCCAAGAGGACAGGCCACTGTTACAAACATGGCTCCAAAAGCATTGCACATAACTTACTGGTAAAGACACAGGGGGAGGAAAGGCTGCAGGAAGATAGCCTCTGGGCAACTAAGCCAGGATTCGTGGGTGGGGACACATGCACGTACATAGTTATACGCCCAAAGACATTTAATAATTTCAGGTACTATGTGAGAAGTGCTAAATCAATGAAATGGTCAGTAAACCTCAAAGACAGATGGAGGAAGAGGGGAGAGGCAAAGAAGGTTAATGAGCACTGGAAATTTTAGGGAAAGCTTCCAGGAGGTACTAAGAGATGAATTCTGAGAGGCAGCATGGCTTGGCAAGAAGGACCTGAACTCTGAGTTCAGACAGACCTGGGTTCAAATCTTAGCTTAGCATTTCCCAGCTGTGTGACCTTAGGCAAGTTATCTGCCCTTTCTGAGTCTTAGCTTCATTGTCTGCTCCCACTCCCCCCACCCAGCAAAAAGAAAAAGAAAAAGAAGCAACAGCAGGGGAATGGGTATAGCTCAGTGGTAAACCACACACTTAGCATGCCAAAGGTCCTGGGTTCAATCCCCAGTACATCCATTAAAAAAAAAAAAAAGTTAAAAAAAAAAAAAGACAGGACTGTGCAATTACTAATTAAAAACCAAAATAACATCCATGAGCTGCCCATCTTAGGTGTCCAATAAATGGTAGTTGAACTTCATTTCCCAGACAGGAAATTCCCTGGCCATAGTCCGCCTTTGCCCCACAGCTCCTGCTCGGCCAGGTCTTGCATGAAGCACGCTCAGAAATCATGTTGGCTCCTCCCAGGTGGCAGTATAACCCCTGCTCCCCTCGGGTAAATGTGCCGAGGAAGCTCAGAAGAAAGTGCCTGTGGCCAGGGCAGCACCCAGGCTAAGTGTTTCAGAAATAACAAAGCTCCTCTGGTCTTGCGGACAATAGACACATGCTGTCCCAGAAGACAGGATGCTGGGTCCACTAAGAAGGGTGCAAAAATGCTCACCCAGAATCTGGGCAATGTGAAATCTTGGTGCCTGGGCTGAAGGCTCGGCAACTCTGACAGTTGGGTTCCCTCTAAGGTTGACCTCTGCCCAAAGGCGGCCCCCATCAGTAACTGCACGGGGGCCGTAGGCCAGTGTAAGGGCTTTGTTCCAACACAGACCTGAACTGTCTGCGGGAGCCTCCAGAGGAGGCCAGAGGGCACGACCATCCCTGGGGAAGCCGGATGTGTTTCTGGAACTCCAGTAAGTCAAGACAATCAAGATCAACACGAGTGGTTCTTCCAGAAGATACTGAGGATGTGGAGCACGGGCAATACCAGTCAGGCCTAGGTGACAGGAGCCACACTGTTAGAGCAGGCAGATAGCTAGGTATGAGCAGAGAATGGGGGACACAGGCCAAATGGCAGGAGTTGGGCAGAAAGGAGGGGCACGGGCCAAATGCAGGAAACCACACATCAAGTAAGCAGCAGGGGTCCTTGGGCAGAGAAAGAAAAGCAGGAACCTTGGGGCTGATAAGGGATCATGCCTTTTGGGGTGACAAGTGGCCTGGAGAAGAACAAAGAAAGGTGAGAAAAGGCAGGAATTTCTAGTGTCCGAATGGAAACTTTTGCTCATTATGCCCTCATTTCAATAAAATTAGCCTTGCAGATCAGAAGTACCCATCATGTGACACCAAGACACTTGCAATCCAGACTAAATAAGGACAAAAATACCCCCTCCCTTTGGGAAGGTGGAGTTGGGATGATAATCAGGGAATACGACCCCAAACCCTTCCCTCCCCAGTGAATAATCCGCCCATTCATTTTTACACCCTATGTAGCTAACTTGCCAAAGAAACTCAGGGCAGCCACTCACCTGAGCCTGCCCACTGTCCCCTGAGTGTACTATCCATCCTTTAATAAATCACTTTACCTTTTTTTAACCTCTAAGTCTTGTCTCTGAATTCTTCCTGGGATGGGACAAGAACCTGAAACACCGGTTGCGTCTAACGGCAACACCACCACCTCCTGTAGTGACTCCCCAGCATTTACTCCCAGTGGACCCAGAGCGAGGAAGAACCTTCCCACATTCATGGCCTGTGTGCGCTTGAGATCACTGGTTCAGCCAGGAGTCTTCTTTTCACATACGAGCCTCACTCAAATTCTCCAGCGACCTCTAACTAATCCAGCCCAGAGCAGCGAGGGGTGCAGCACAACAAGGCCCCACCCAAGAGTGGGATGGATGTGTCGTACCAGACACCCAGTTTGGCAGGATGCATTCACGGGAGGCCTCCAAGCCACCGTTGACAATACATCCTGGTGCTGCAGGGTGAACCCCCCAGTAGAGCTCACCTCCACCAAGCAGCCAATGCCTTCCCAGGGCAGCCCCCCACCCCGAGATGCTGAGTTCTTGGGACTGAGTCCTGGGGTCACCCCCAGGCGGTCTGGAGCAGGAGGTAAACCTGTCAGTAGTACACAGCTGCACCGCCGCTCCTGGATCAGGGCCCAGCACCAAGGAGGTGCTCAACAGACAGGGGTTGGCTGAACAGAGGCGGAGGCAAGAGCAAAGCGCAGGCGATTAACGCACTCCGGGTATAGATACCGTTTAAGGGAGAAGAAACACCCGGAAGCTAAATGTACTGTAGTCAAAGCCTAAATCACAAAACGCAAACAGCCCTGGGTTCAAATTCGAGCACCACCACTCCCTGCATGTCCTCGGGCAAGTTACTTAATCCCCAGGCCTCCCTCATCGCCTCTGCACAGGGGCATGCAGACCTCACAGGGCTGCCATGAGGAATAAAGAAGAAAATCATCAATTTAACACATAGAAAGAAGTGGGGGCAATGTTAGCTGGCATTAGAACTAGCTCCAGAAAGTTCCAGTTCTCTAACGGGTAGAGGAGAGAAGACACTCCAAAGGGACCCTCCGAGCTAGACACTGCTCTCCCTGTCATCCAGCTGAGGCCACTCAAGCTCAGAGAGGCTAAGAAACCTCCCCAGGTCACACAGTGCAAAGCTGAGATTCAAGTCCAGGCAGGACCTCCAAGCCCATGGCTCTTTCCTTGACACAAGGTGCTTTTCAAAAGTCTCTGATGAGGCTAGAAAGTGACCTGAGCAGAAGTCAGGTCCTGCCTGGTCCCACAGGCACAGCTAAGGATCCACTAAGCTCACAAACTCCCTGCACTGGAGTGGACCTGGGGTGGGTGTCATTTCTGTAACGTGAAGATATGCTGTCAAGGAAAGAGCACACAAATAAACAAGAAAAACTATTAGCAAAGTGATGAAGTTGGTTGTTTTCCTTATGTTGGAAAGGATAACCATTTGTTAGTCCAAGAAGAGAAGCCATGCTTACAGGCACCAGGGACAGAGATGCTGAAAACCAAAGAATAAGTAGTTTATAAGGGAAGAAAGAAAAGCAGAGTGAACCAACATAGGGAAAGTGCCCAGCAGATTGTCTTTGGCAGATTTCTAGAAAAGCAAATTAATTCATTTTTGAAACACTGGGATACCACTGGAATTAGTGAAAATTAATGCTGAGGTTAGGCAATGGAAGGATATTCTAAAGAAACAGGTGTCCTCATCTCCTGTGTGCTGGTCCAGGCCTGCGAGAGAGGGTTCTGGCCGGAAGACAAAGCTACTTACACCCATTAACCTGCTAATTCTACACTGGGTAATATACTCTTATACTCCAAGGAAATCATTCAAAAAGAAAAAAGAAAAACGCTATCTGTGTGGAAGTTCATAACACTGCTCTTTCTCACTGGAAAAAAAAAATTAACCTAAATACCCAATAGCATAGACATATTCAAGCAATTAATAGCATATTCTATGATGGACTCCACATTGTTACTACAAATTAAAACCTGAACCCACATGGTCTATTTTAATACAGAGGGGGAAAGTAGAAGCACACTTAAGTCACAAGTTAGACCAAAAAGTATGCTGATGCTTATTATAAGCTGCATGCAGATACGTATTACTGATGAGCTGGTGTTTGGTATCAATGAGATTACATCTTATAAAGGTATATGTACAGTGAAAAATTGTTTTTGTTTCATGTATTGACTTCACCTAAGGCATAACCCACCACCCCCCAAAAATGTGTCTAACATGTAATTGTGGAAATGCCCCTTCATATACAGCCATAAGTGCCAGTCAAGACAGTATAACATTTTTAAACAAATCATTAGGATCGAGATGAATCTACTTTGAATCTCAATTTCAGATCTCAATTTATCTGTCAATGCATCCAAGAATGTTATGTTCCAGGACCCCCAGTGACTGACTTTCAAATTATTCTTTGCTATTGTGGTCAGCTGTTATTAATCCGTGTGGTTTAGCTGACACATCAGCGGTAATCAGGCATACATATCTCTCTCCTATTAATGCTGTTCCTCTGTCCTGCCTCCTGCTTCAGACTGCAAGCTTTTTGTGAATAAGGAATGTGTTTTCCCTCTTCTTCCAAGTCTACCCACAGAGAGCACCTCTGAAGTTCTCATTCACAGACTGGGGGTCAATGAGGATTTGACGATGAAGAGAAGGAAAGGAAGAATCATAATTATCAACTGTATTTACATGGTACAACCATGCTGGGAGACAAAAATAGGAGCTAAGTACAAATGATCAATTCACTGTGTTTTATTCTGGCACAGGTCTTAAAGCAAATAAAATGCTCTCCATATCCATTAATTAATTAGTAGTATCTTGTATGCCCTAGTGATAGATAAAGTAGACCCTGTCCCGCCCCTGCCCCCAGAGTATTTCACATTTAATGAGTTAGATACATGAACACACAAAAGTAATCTAAAGAGGGCATCATTGATGGAGGCTTTTAGCATGAGGTGCTGTCAGTGAACAGAGGAGGGCAATCAGGTCAGGCTTCCAGGAGGAGGAGTGATACCTGGGTTGACTCCTAGAGAGTGATTACAGGATTGCCATATGGAAGGGAGGTTGGTGGAGGAGTAGGAAGAGAGCAGAACTGCAGGCAAAGGGAAGAAGACCTGCAAAGACAGAGGTAGGATGATCAGGAACAGCAAGCAGGTCTCAAACACAGGGTCTGCAATGGGGGCAGCTGAGGCTGGGTCACCATAAAAGCGTGGCTTTTGGGGGGAGGTGTCTCACTCAGTTCTTTTGGGTAGTGTGTGTCCTTGGAATGGGGAAGGAGAACAGGAAGAGGGGAGGGAAGGAATACAGAAAGGGCAAGCACCATGTCTCACTACAGCTAGGGAGAGAGAGCACTTTCCAAGCACCATCCCCGACATAAAAAAAGAGCAGACTCCGCTTCCCCAGCACGCCGCCACGGGCTCAGACACCACCACTCCCTCTGCAGGAGCGACTTGGAAGCTGGTCAGACGAGAGACACTCTAGTGGAGTGTCACGTGTTTAAGACAGGAGAGAACACGCAACAACTTCCCCGGGTAGGCTGCAAAGTTACTCTCCAACAGGGTGAAAAAAAAATCACAAGTTTTCCTAAACGACTCATAGAAACCAAAAAAGAAAAAAAAATTGACTCCCCCAAATGTACTTTATCAGTGAGAGAATTTTTTTTTCTTGCTAGAAGAAACAGCGTTTAGAATTTCCAAAATGTTGATGACAATGACAGAAGGAAAGTATCTTCTCAACAAATCCATGAAAACGTTGCTGTCCTGGTTACTAACTTTGCTTCATGGCAGAGATGAATTATTTTTCTTTAATGAAACTTCTGCCAGCCCAGAGCATCATCAGTGGAATATTTTCACTTGAGGCCCCCCGCTCCAGCTATAGAGACCATGGGGTACAGGAAGGACCAGTGCGCCCAACCCTGAGGAGAGGAAAGCCTCCCTGCTTCCAGGATGTGCGATGTGCTCACTCCCAGTCACCCTGGAAAGGAGCTGGTAACGCCACAGAAACAGGATGCCTCAGGTTCAATCATTTGATAAATATTAATAGAATCTCTTCTATGTTCCAGCCACTGAGCCAGGTGAGTATTTTATTTATATATGTATATATTCTAGTGCATAAAATAGGCTGTCCCTGTCCTCATGGAGCATTAAATCTAGTAGTAGTGATGAGGCTTGTAATCTAGTCAAAGAAATTAATATATAATTACAAATCATAACAAAGTTCTCTGAATTAAGAATAGTAAAGAGGCCATCTTTCACACTAGGAAGTCAGAAATGTTCTTTCTAAATGGTGAACAAATCATAAGAAGCAGCTGGCCACTTGAAGACGAAAAGAAGGAAAATCACTGTACTTACAGGGGGCCGCAGTGGTGAAGACCCTAAGGCTGAAGAGACCTTGGAAGAGAACATCAAAAGTCAGTCAGTGAGCCTAGAGGGTGGTAGATAAATGTGAGACAGAGTTGGGAAGGTGGTGATGTGGGCAGGGACCTTGTAGGACATGGGAACAGAAAAGCATCCTAAGGGTGATTTTGGAGCTAAAGACCAGCGGTCAGAATCCTGGAGTTAGAAGTAGAGGACACCATGGTTCCACAGAAAAGAAATACACACATATGTATACAAAATTCAGATACCCACTACCCACTTATAACACCCCCATCAACAAGGAAATGGAGGTGAAACTGGTCCACATTCCCTCCAGATACTACTCTGGTTATCCTCCGGGAGGCTCTGCCTGGTCACCTTTCCCAGCTGATTCCCAGGGAGCACCGCACCCTTGCTACCTCCTCACCCTGCCCCTGCCACAGGCCACCCACCGGCCTGACCTTCAGCTGGACCACCACAGAAAGAAACCTGGTTCCAAGCAGAACGACCTCTGTTGAGGGCTGGGCCTCTCGGGTCCCAGTCTTTCCCATCCTCATGTGCTAGTACCACCACATTACTCACTGGAGTATTTCAACACTGTGTGGTGTTATTACTTCAGATAACAAAACTTTTTTTTTATTTTTGGAATTGTAAACTGGAAGTGGAGACAGCAAGTAGAAAGGAAATAATATTTGAGTCAGAGAGGTTTTGTTTATGTACTATTTTAACTGAAACAATATAACAAAATCTAGGGCAGAGTTTTCCCTACTATTTTGACTGAATCAATAAAAGAATTGCTAGAGCAAACAAAATCCTGGAAGATCTAAGGATGAGCGCGGGGCTACCTGCACCGGCTTCCTGTTCTAACATGGATATGCTACCTTTGGAAGCAGGACAACCCTCTGAGAGAAACAGGAGTCTCCATCTACCCCTCATCCAATCCTCGAAGGTGTTACGGCCAGATGAATCCGTTCTGACGCCCACCTCTCGGCAGACAACTCCCTTGTTCTCAAAATATCAATTGCGTCTCTACCTACCAACTGAAGTCCAGACCCTTTTTTAGAATGCGGCGCCTCCCAGTATCAGGCTCCGCATCACCTTCCTGCACCACTTTCCGAGGTGAATCTCTAGCCTTCCACCCGACTCCCTGCTTCTGAGGCTCTTTCCGTAAGATGCTGCTTTTAGATCATTCCAGTTCCCCCTCCTCCCGATTCTGTAAGGCTCAGCCTAAATCCCAGCCCCTCTCCAGGGATCCCCGTGTGACTAGCACAGAGAGCACAGACGCGGAGGGTGGGGTGGAGGGGGGCTCTGTGACTTCCCTTTGGAGCTGGGTGACCTTGGGCCAATTACTTAGCCTCAGTTTCTTCCTGGGTAGACCAAACATGAGGCCCCTGCCTTTCCAGGCATTTGTGAGGAATAAACAAGGCAAAGCACTATTTTCCCTCCATGTCTTATATCAAACTCTCCTCCTCTCAGAAGCCACCCTCCACTCCCCCAGGCAGACTCCTTCCTCTTACACGTGCATCTGTTACAATAATTATCACGTCGGCGGTAACTGTTTGCAGGTCTGACTCCTGTGATGCTGGGGTCTCTTTGAGAACAGGCACTCTGGCTCGTCGTCTCTGTATTCCCAGGAAAAGAACAAACGCATAGATGTGTAAAACACCTGGCCCAGTTCCTAGGGCACAAAACGTGCCAATACATATCCTCCCTTCCTATATGGTGTTTTAATATGTTGTGTCGTAATCGTGTGCGTATCTTCTCCCTTTCACTGGATTTTAAGTTCCTTGGAGCTAGGGGCATGTCTAGTCACTTTTTAAAAAATTTATGTTTTTAATTTACATACAGTAAAATTTACTTATTTTGGTGCACAGTTCTATGAGTTTTGACAAATGCATGAAGTTGCGGAACTACCTTAGGCATCTTTATTCCTCCCTAGGCCCTTTCTCCCTCTATAAATGTTACTGAATAAATGAATGAATCACTCAGTGAAAGAAACAATGGACAAAAAAAGACTAGCTGGGAAAGTTTCCGCAACAGCCACGCAGATAGGTTTTGAGTCAAAATTTAAGAGAATGAGATGATCACTGCTGTACTGCTTTTCTGCGAAGCAATTTCTCAGTATCTATTAGAAATCTTTTTAAATGTGCTTATACCCTCCAGCACAGCATGTCCACTTCTAAGACTGTATCCAGAGGAAATGATCAGATGCCCATGGTGATTTAGGCACTGGGAAGGGCGCAACAGCATTATTTATGGCAGCACACCATCAGAATCAACGTTATCTACCCAACACCAGAGAAATGGTTAATTAAACCGTGATACTCCCATATGATAAGATGAAATTCTATCTTCACATTCATATTTTATAATATGGAATATAATGTATTATTGTGCAGTGTCAAGTGTAAAACGCAATCTGTAAGACAGTATATACAGTACGTATGTTTTTAAAATCCATGTGTGTATGTATATATATATATATATAGTGTAATAACAATGTTAAATAAAAATTCTATATAAAGTATTAGCCTAATTTTACAAAATGAATGCACATGTATGTTGATATAATCATCAGTGTGCAATAGGTGATTTTTATTTCCTTCATCATGTTTTCAGATTTTCTAATTTCTTATAATATATGTTACTATTTTTCTTATAATCAGAAGAAAGTTCTAAAAATAGAATGGAAAGGCCTTTATTCCTGCTTTAAAAATCTCCTAACCTTTATTTCATCTCTAGATGATTCAGTGGTGGCTAAATTTTAACATTCAAGATGCGGCATATGGCTCTGCTCAAAGGAGAACGTGCTTTCTGTCTGAAGTGTGTTCAGAAATAGCCCATCCCACTGGTGGGTGACACATTTCCTGCACACCTACAGGAAGCAGCCCCTGTCCCAGAGAGCTGAGGCTTCCACAGCGGTTGCATCAGGAGGATGTCCGATAAAGGACGCTGGGTAAGTCTGGGACATGCAGAAAAACGTCACCTCCACCGCCAGCAGCTCCATGACGTTCCTCACCTCGAGCGTCGGTACTGTGCTGTACTCAGCTCTGTATCCCCAGCAAGTGGCAGAGTGACTAGCCCACGCGACAGACCAGCAAACAACGCTTGTTGCATGAGGGTGGGTAACACATCAGTGAGAACCGGACGGTGGAAGAGAGAAGATGTGCTCTGAAACCACCCAGCAGCCCTGCCTTCTTGGAGACCACACGTGTGACCAACTGCCTGCAGCAACAGCCCCGGGCGTCACCCCCCCGGACCCAGATTCATTCTGAGTTGCGACTTGCAGGTTCTCCCATCAAGAGTCAGGGTCTACTACCCCAGCCTTTGAATCTGGGGTGGCTGTTGACATGTCTTGCCCCACAGGAATACGGCAGAAGAAAGGCGCTGCGGTTCTGCGCCCAGGCCTCCTGAGACACCACGTGTCCCTATTTGCTCCTCTGGAGTGCTGCTAGCCACCATGCGAACAAGCCCGGGGTGGCCTGTCCACCCTGCCAGAGGACGAGACTCGGGGCCAGCCACCCACCAGGAGCAGAGCCACCCTGATGACACGCGCGTGATGGCAGACGCACGAGGAACCTCAGCCAAGAGCAGAACAACTGACCCTCTGGGCCCAGTCCACCTTGCCAACTCACAGAACCACTTAAGAGCTTTCTTAAGCCAAGAAGTACGGGGAGATGAAAGACAGACAGACCTTCATTTCAGCTTTTAAATCTCCATTTGTAGATCTTAAAGGGATCAAAACCTCAGCATGCTTACAACTGAACTCGTGGTCTCTCTCCCAGAACCTCTTGAATTCTGTGACCATCATGATTAGCCTTCCCATCACATGGGACAAAAATGAAGAAATCATCTTCAAAGCTTTCCTTGCCCTCACCCACATTCTTCTGCATCCAACGTATCAGTAAGTTCTGTTGATTTAACCCCCAAAATACTTCTCAACCCCATTCATTTCTCTCAGTCTTTATCACTAACACTCCCCCAAGTTACCATTAACCATTTCTGCTGTGTGGCCTTTGACAAGTTACTTTACTTCTCTGAGCCTCTGTTTCCTTGACTGTAAAATGAAGGTAATGCTAGTACCAGCTTCAGAGAGTTGTTGTGCACATTAAGATAATGTATCTTAGAGTGCTCAGTAGAAGATCTGGTATAAAGTAAGTATTCAGTAATTGTTAGTTTATTGTTTTTAATAATATCACACATATGCCCATTTATGACAGGTCCCTCATCTACTGATGGTTCCCACCATTTCACTTACATGAAGGCAACAGCAAACCATCTTCATCCATGCCTATTTCTCTCTCATGCCTCCAAGTCTTTACATATGCTTTTTCTCCCATCTGGAATGTCCTACCCAGCCACCCATTACAGGCGAACTCCTATTCATCCTTCAAAACCCAATTCATATTTTTGTCTCCAAACTTTCAGTTCTCCCTGAGCCCCCTGTACAGAGTAAGTCACTCCCTCTAATCAATCTGTCTTTTATGCTGTCTCTGTGTTCTATATCTGCTTCCACTGAATTGCACATTGTCAGAACTTATTCATTTATACCCATCTTTTTCTTACTCTTAGCTAGTTGAAGGCAGAAGCCATGTCTTTACATCCTCAGCATACAAAATGGTCCCCAGTACACAGCATGTGCTAAATAAATGCTTGATGATTGGATAAATAAAGAAATAAATGAAGATCCACTCTTATATCCTCCACCACCTCCCAAAAGCAGATCGTACCCTGAATCAACAGAACCAACTTCTCCCGCCTTGGAAATCTTAGTTCTTTCAGTGCCAAAGTAACTGGCACCCAAGTGGAAAATATTTGCTGTCACTCCCCCACCCAGATTCCAAATTCCAGTTCAAAGCCAAGTGCCTGTCTCCCTGCCAGGGCAGCCCACAGCTTTGCTGCAAATGTTTCCCTCAGCTCTCCTCTGCACATAACCTTAGCTGTATTATTTACTACCGTGAACGCCATAATATGTATTTAAATATGCTGTAAAGGTCGGACAACTGAGCCGTACCCCTTCCCGGGAATCCATTTCACACCACAGCAGAGCCGGGCCTCTCAGCACTCACTCAAATCCAGATCTGAAGGTAAATCATGAGGCCTTTTTTTCTCGTGTGAGGACAACCTCATCATGCATCATATTCTATGGAATAATAGCTATAAATCCATCTGTTACAAGCTGGGAGAGCAGCAAGTGTTGGGAGCCACAGAATGATTTTAGCTTCTGGGCTGTCACCCTCATATTCAGAAAGTTCAGCTATAAAAATCAACCTCAAGCTTGAAAAAAAAATGAGAAAAGAGATGAGAAAACACTTGGAGGACAGATGCTGCCTCCCCACCAGCATCAACTAGAGATGCTCCAGACGTGTGATCCTTCAACGTTCAGAAGGCTGTGCATCTCCTTCCTCCTTTCAGTCTACGTATCTCTTTTTCATCCTTGCCTTCATGACTTCAGTTCAGTTTGCCTAAATTTCAAGGTGCAAAGGAGCTCTTGGAGAGAATGATTAAATGACGGATCCTTTCTCCACAGAAACATACACTTCACATAAAATGTTCCACTCAATATCAGGGTATTTGTGGATTCCCTAAAGTCTCTCCATGGACCAAGGAACCCAAGAAAAGAATTTGATCTACATTATCCCTCAGCTGAGACAGAAAGAATAAGCAGTGACAGGTTGAAGTCTCCAAACGCAAAATAGAGCAACACACATACAACACACACACATATCCACAACACACACAACACACACACATACACTTTGTGTAGGAAACTCAGTGAAAAGATGATTAGGAGGAGATAGTTTCTTAAGAGCAACAGTCCAGTGTCTGAAAATGCTGCCTGGAAGTGCACATCGTAGGGGATTTTTCCCAGAGGTGGCAGAATACAAGAAGAATTAAAGGTATGGGATGCAGCCTCTGTGGAACGTGGCTCTACTCTAAAAGCTCTTGAAGTCTAGGGAGTTTTCCAGAGTTTGTCAACATCCAATGTGGAAACAGAGACCTACGCTGGTCTCAACAGCTCCAAGTAAACCCTAATCTAGCAAATAGCCCTTAGTTCTCTTCCGTATGCTTTCATTATGAAAACCATAGCACACCAAAGACAGTTTGGGGAAGGAAAAAAAGCCATCCATACACATGCCAGCCTCTTGTTATTTCCATCTTGCTGTTCTTTTCTGGTTGGATGAAATGTACACCTTTGCACAGACTTGTGATCTAGAACATAAACATTGTGAGCAACCTTTTCATTTATCCTAACCTAGTATAAATGCATTCTCATTTTGCCATGAAGTCTTCATAATGATTATTATTATTAGCAGGGGACATATCTTATTACATTTTCTTTTTCAAGAAAAAGAATTGATTTTTTTTATGCATTTAGCATCTTTCATTTTTGAACAAGTCCTTAGGAGAAGTTCCGAGGTGTGGTATTACATAGTCAAAAGCCATGATTGATGTGGTAGCTCTGGGTACATTCTGCCATACTGCTTTCCAAAATAGCTGTTCTGATTTACAATGCCACCAGCAAGATTATTCCAGTTTCACGGCCACTGAAGAGGGTTCTAGAGCTTACAGCACCATTAGTCATGTTTAGAGACGTCATCCTGCTGTTATTTGAGGCTGCTATTCGTAACCCTACTGTGTTTCGCTTGTAACCAAGCTTCCCAACTCTCTACGTCTAGGCTTACCCTCTGGGCACACAGGAAATTAACTCAGGGGAAACAGGTTAAAATGGCAGAAAGGCCTAGGGTGGGATTGAGTCATCAATATCCTGTTTAGATTCCTGACTCTACTGCTTACTAGCTGTGGCATCCTAGGAAAAATACTTGGCCTCTCTGTGCCTCAATTCCTCACCCGGAAGCTAAGGATACTTTGCCCTACTTTATAGGAAGTTTAAAAGTTGCAAAACCCTTCATCTGCAAATGTTTCTAACATCTTTCCTAACAACCTCCCCCTTCCACGGCCCTTTTAACACAGAGTGTGGTCAGTGGTGGGAAGAGAAGCAGGGTGTCTGAGATAGAGGTTTTAAAAGGAAGGTCTGAAATTCACTCATGAAAAAGACAGAGGGGGAAAAAAGAAAGAACAAGATAAATCATGAGAGGGAAGAAGGACCAAGAGGAAGAGAAAGAAGTTCTGTGGAAGGGTTGAGGGGGGAGGTGTGAGGAGCGGCATTCCGGGCTGCAAAGAGCAGAAGGAAGACCAGTAGAAGGCTGGAGAGTGATGGAAATGGAGCATCAGCAGACAGGGAAGGGGATGGGAGACCGGGCGCTGTGGTCTTTCATTGTACTAGGTCTCTCCTCTGGCTCACCGTCCCCTAATTCCACCCTCCGGGTCTCAATCTTAGAGCCTTCTCAACTGCTATCACCCACCACTCAGAATCCCCTGTTACTCCCTACTGCCTCCAAAAGAAGTCCTACCTCTTTAGGGTGACTCCCTAGCCTCACTTCAAAATTCCTGAAATGGACCACCACTCACCACCTATATTAATGTCTTCTGGCAAACCTACTGTGAAACAACATGTGGAAAACTGAGATCTCCTGACTATTCCTTGCATTTTCCACCTCTGAGCCTTTGCTCGTGTTCCTTCTTGATATGGCTCCTCTCCCATGAAGCCTTCCCCAGACCCTCTAATGGGAATTACTCTCATTGTCCCCCGTGCTCTTAGGACAATTTTATTTATATCTTTTCTATAATCAAATCACACTCGAGGTGTATTAGTTCTGGGCGTACATGTCTCTTTCCTTGTACTCAAGGGTAAGAAAGTAAAGTGCAGGGACCATGGTGTGTAGCCCCCTGATGACCTGCATAGTGTAGGTGCTCATTAGACTGTGGTGGGCTTATCAGAAAACTGACCTGGTTCCATGCAGCACCTGAGAATCAGCTAAGGGTGACACTCGTGGTTTGCCTTCCACTATGTGTCTACTTACCTAAACCCTACTTCCTGGCATGAATGAATAAATCAATGCACAAATGAATGAATGAAACCTCAGAGTGTCTAGAATTAAGCTTTTCCTAAGGCACAGAAGAAGCTCATACCTACCAGTCAGTCCATTTCTGGTAGAAATCAAATAAGTTTGCCGAAATTCATACGATGTGGCATCTATTCTGGTTCCAGGGAATGATGCCAGGTGTCCAAGTCTTACCCTATCTCTGGCAGGATCTGTGTTATCATCTGAAGATTGAGTGTCAACCTTTAAAGTGAAAGCATTAATAACCCACTTCCATGATGCAGCTAATCAGCTCATGGAATGGGAGTGCACCAAGCTCCGGATGACGGATTTTGTTGTTACTTACGTGACAGTGATAGAGTCACTGCATCTGTTTTAGGCTCTGTTCCTATACCTATATAATGCATGGGGCCATGCCCTGCTGCCCACTTCCAGGTCCGTAAGAGTATATGAAGTCATGTAAGGGAGGCCACCTTACAGAGTATCAGGTATGATGAAAGAGGAAAGAAACTAACACTTACTTTGAATCTCCTATGCAGCAAGGACCATGAAAGACACTTTCCAGAGCCTGTTTCATCCTTTCTATAAGCTATATAACCAAGAGCTTATGTCCATGAAGGGTGAGCCTGAAAGAACTGAGTTCAAATTCTGATTCTGCTGCTTAGAAGTTATATGGCCTTGGGCCAGGGCCCTTTGATAACCACCTGTGTATCTTCATCCTTAAATTGAGAATGACAAAAATTCCTACCTTCTAGGTGCTTGTTAGAGACAAATGAGGCATCAAAAAATAAAATAAAATGCTTAGGGGTAAACCTGACCAAGGAAGTGAAAGACTTCTATGCAGAGAACCATAAAACACTGATTATGAAAATTAAAGATTATTTAAAGAAATGGAAAGATATCTCTTGGATTAGAAGAAATAATATTGTTAAAATGGTCACACTATCCAAAGCAATCTACAGATTTAATAAGATCCTTATCAAATTACCCAGGATATTTTTCACAGAACTAGAACAAATAATCCTAAAATTTATATGGAATCACAAAAGATTCAGAATTTCCAAAGCAATACTGAAGAAAAAGAATGAAGCTGGAGGAACAACACTCTCAGACTTCAGGCAATACTACAGAGCTACGTAATCAAAACAGCATGGTACTGGCACAAAAATAGACATACAGATCAACAGAACAGAACAGAGACCCCAGAAATAAACCTACATATCTGTGGTCAATTAATCTTTGACAAGGGAGGCAGAAGACCTAAACAAACATTTCTCCATTGAAGACATACAAATGGCCAATAGGCACAGGAAAAAATGCTCAATATTGCTAATTGTCAGAGAAACTACAGTGAGGTATCACTTCACACCAGTCAGAATGGCCACCATTCAAAAGTCCACAAATGATAAATGCTGGAGAGGGTGTGGAGAAAAGGGAACCCTCCTACACTCTTGGTAGGAATGTAGTTTGGTGAAGCTACTATGGAGCACAGTATAAAGATTTCTTAAAAAACTAAAAATAGACTTATCCTATGATCCAGCAACCCCACTCTTGGGCATATAACCAGGGGAAATTCTAATTCAAAGAGGTACATGCACCCCAATGTTCATAGCAGCACTATTTACAATAGCCAAGACATGGAAGCAACCTAAATGTCTATCAACACATGATTGGGTAAAGAAGTTGTGATTGATAGATATAGATACATAATTATATATAGAGACACATAGATATATAGATATATAGACATAGTGGAATACTACTCAGCCATAAAAAAGAATGGAATAATGCAGTCTGCAGCGATATGGATGGACCTAGAGATTGTCATACTAAGTGAAGGAAGCCAGAAATAGAAAGAAAAATACCATATGATATTACTTATATGTGGAATCTTAAAAAATGAGACAAATGAATTTATTTACAAAAAAAAAAAAACTCGCAGACATAGAAAACAAACTTATGGTTACTAAGGGGGAAAGGGGAGAGTAGAGGAATAAATTAAGAGTTCAGGATTTGCAGATACTAATTACTATACAAAATAAACAAACACCAAGGTCCTACTGTATAGCACAAGGAACTATATTCAATACCTTATAGTAGTCTATAATGAAAAAGAATATGAAAAGGAATATACATATATATGTAAAACTAAATCACTATGCTATACACCAGAAACTAACACAACATTGTAAACTGACTATACTTCTCTCAAAAAAAAGAATCAAATAAGATGCTCCAAGTGACAAAAGCTGTGGAAATTGTAAAACACTAAGCAATTTCAAGGTATCATTACTAAAATGGCAGAACCCTTTATCCTAACAAGGTAACTAGGTAACAAGTGGTAAATGGGTGGTGCATACCCACCAACTTGGGGATTGACATCCCAAAAAAATTCCTTTGCTTTGGGTCCCAGCACCATGTGGTAAACAATAATATAATTGCTCTTTCCCTGGAGTTTAAAGCAGGCTTTATAGCCTTAGACAGGAGTTAGAGAAGATCTCTGTGACAGCAGTAAATTTAGTCAAGGAGGGAGACCTTGAGCCCTGGAGGAGGCAGAGGACCCTCCAAGAAAGAGCTGGAGGAGAAAAGGATCAGGGAAAAAAATACTGCTTTTCAAGAAAATCCAGAAGCAAAAATGGGGTCACTCACCTGCAGTAAGAGCTTGAGTGAGTAAATGAGCCTGGGGACTCACACAGGAACATAAATGCATTCCTTACAAACAGCAAGCCAGAGACACCAAGAAAGAGAGAGAGGTGATAAGGTAGAAGGGGGAAAAAAGTGCCGGCGATAGGTAATACAGAGGATTATAAAAAGTGCTTACTGCAGAGGTTTTCAAAAATATTTTAGCCCAGGAAATCTTTCTTTAAAAGAAATTGATGTGAAAATCTAAAGCAAAAAACAAGTAAAATCAAGGTGAGATAATTGAGGAGAGGTCTGGAGCCCACATGTTCAAACCCACAGCTTCTCTATTTCCCTTTAGGAAGCTTCCGAGAGGAATCTGTGGGATGTGCCAGCAGAATTAGAAGGCCATGGTCTGAATGAGGTATGAGATCTGCGACCCAGACTACCAGCACATCCCCCTTCCTTTCTTTTAGACCTAGAATCCCTCCTACCACATTTTAGCCTCTCTCTTGCTAGAAACTTCACTTATCAGCTTCCCTTGCAACTAGAAGTGATCATGAGACTAAGTTTTTTTTTTTTTGGTCATTGGAATGAGAGTGGAAGTGATGTGTCCAATTTCTGAGTCACTTCCTAAAAAAGAAATTAACTGTGGACAGGACAGTAGCTAGCTTCAACCATATGGAAAAGACAAACTCGGAGGCTAGCAGAGAGATGAAATGGATGGAGCCTGAGTCTCTAGAAGAACTTGTGGAGCAGAGTCACCCCCTCCCTGGGTCATCCATCAACACCTGGACATGGGAGAGAAAGACATCTTCATTGTGTTTGAGCCTCAGCACCCTGGGTGTCACGGTAACAGATGCCTACCACCTAAATAACCTGGCCTGCAGGAGGGAAAGAGAAAGAGTGGGAACAATTCGGTTTGGTGCCTTCTACTCCCACTCCAAGATCTTCCCTGAGCACATGACTCCCAACCAGAACATGACCTCTTCGACCTTCAAAAGTTGTCAGCGGCTTTGAATGGGTAACAGATTCTGTTTATGCTTTATTTTTCAGGGAAAAGGATTCTGTAGATGCTCAGTAGATCCTTAGACCAGACTCTGACAGCATGGAGTTCCTTCCCTCTCTTTGCTTTTGCTCTGTCCCAGCCTCAGAGCTGGAACTAGAATTGCACAATCCTGCACACTCTCCATTTCCCAACACTGTTGCCCCCCGCAGCTATGCCCAGAAAGAGCCATTGCTTTCCACTTCGGGGGGTGGGGCAGGCAGGGGGAACTCAGCCTAGTCTCCAGTTCTTTAAATTCCAAAGAGATCTATCAGCTCAGACTGAAAAGAGCCATCTCAATTCTAAGAACTATTTTAAGATGTTGAGAAGCAACTTTGTAGAAACCCCACAAAGTTCTGTCTCTGTTAAGGCTGTTTTTCTTCTTTTCTATTTTCTCATCTTGGATGATTCAGTTGTGAAATAGAGGCAGAATAAGGAGAATTTAGGGCCTCCATTTGCATCACCTGACAGGCTCACCCTCTCTTGGCTTCAGGGATCCAGAATCTTTGAGAAACCATTGTTGAATACTAGGTCATTACTGAAAATGATGATACCGTGGTATATAAAAGACATGTAATGCCTTGGAATAGAAAAGCTATTCTAATCACTACATTCCATTACCAAAAAGAATGACTCACCCAAATATTTAAAATGTCTTAAAATATAATAAATGAAAATAGAGAATGTGCGCAATTGCCTAGTGAGCTGGCAATGGGAAACAGATCTCAGAGAATACAATTCCCATTTTAGCATCAAAGCAGCCAGGATCTTTCCAAATCATTGTAAGTTCTATTCTTACCGGTGTTTAAACTTAAGACCTTCAGAAGTGGTGAAGCGTTTGAATTTTTAAAGATCTGAAGCTTGCCCCTGCTGTGTACCGCGATGACGCGGTAAGCTTCTACATATCTGTAAATTCATGCACAATTCTGGTGTTAGAACTAACCACATACGTGGATGCTTTAGTTCCTCCTTTCAGGCTCTGCTTCAAAACGGATATGCCCAGATGAAAGTTCTAAGATGCAAAAATCATGTTCACAACAGATTCGTATCTTACCCTCAAAGATTCCCTCTATGCTGCACCGCCATGCATAATTCATTCATTCACACACTCATGTGTTTACGGCAGCGGGAGTGACAGGCACTAAAGGGACATTAGGGCCGACTAACCCAGGGGTGACATTAAAAGGTAGGCACTTTAACTTTCCATTTACAAATGAAGAAATTAGGGTTTGAAAAGGTTAATTGTTCCAAGGTTGAAATCAAAGATCTGTCGGGTTGTAGAGCCTATCCACCTCCCTACACTGTCTCCCTCCAAGCAGGGGAGAAAAAGTGGGAAGAGACTCGTACAAGCTGCTGCTCCCAGACTGAAGCTCTGTATGAGACAGGCCCCCCTAATTCCCCCAGGTTTACAGACAAGGAAGTCTGGGTGTGGACAGGTGAAGTGACTTCCCAAGGTAACACCAACAAGAAGTGGCCAAAATGGAATTTGAACCCAGGCTATCTAGCTGTGCCCCTCACCACGACATTAAAGCTGCCTTCCTATGCTAAAAGAAGTGAACGTACAAGATGGTGAGGGGGTGGGGCAATAAAATAGTCACTAATTACTTAAATTTGGGGGAAGGAGGACTCAGTCCTAGCTAGCTGAATCAGGGAACACTTCACAGAAAAGGTGCTTTTTAAAACTAGTGGCATGAGGGGATGACTACCCTATCCAGGAGGGGAACCAGGAATGAGAAAAGACATTCATGTGCTCAAGTTCTCATTAAAAGTCCACAAATGATAAATGCTGGAGAGGGTGTGGAGAAAAGGGAACCCTCCTACACTCTTGGTAGGAATGTAGTTTGGTGCAGCTACTATGGAGCACAGTATAAAGATTCCTTAAAAAACTAAAAATAGACTTACCCTATGATCCAGCAATCCCACTCCTGGGCATAGATCCAGACGGAACTCTAAATTGAAAAGATACATGCACCCCAATGTTCACAGCAGCACTATTTACAATAGCCAAGATATGGAAGAAACCTAAATGTCCATCAGACATGATGAATGGATAAAGAAGTTGTGGAATATATGGAATACTACTCAGCCATAAAAAAGAATGAAATAATGTTATCTGCAGCAACATGGATGGACCTGGAGATTGCCATACTAAGTGAAGTAAGCCAGAAAAAGTAAAATACCACGTGATGCCACTTTTATGTGGAATCTAAAAAAAGGACACAAATGAACATATTTACAAAACAGAAACAGACTCAGAGACATAAAAAACAAACTTATGGTTACCAGGGGGAAAAAGGGATGGGGAGAGATAAATTGGAGTCTGGGATTTGCAGATACTAACTACTATATACAAAATAGATAAACAATAAAGTCCTACTGTATAGCACAAGAAAATATATTCAATACCTACAGTGAAAAAAATATGGAAATGAATATATATATATATATATATATATATATATATATATATATATATATATAAACTGAATCACTATGCTATACACCAAAAATTAATACACTGTAAACCAACTATACTTTAAATATATATGTATATAGTATATAGTATATATGTATAGTATATTGTGTGTGTGTATGTATTTACAAAGTATGTATGTACACACAAACACACACACTCAGGGTCTTTGAGTGACTAACTCAGTCTAACCCCAAAGCCCATACTTTATATTCACTCTTGGTTTTGTACATTCACTGGGTTTTGATAAATGTATAATGACCTGTATTCACGGTTATAGTATTATACAGAATCTTTACCACTGTTATAGTATTATACAGAATCTTTTCACTGCCCTAAAAATCTTTTGCTCATCCCTCCCCCTTAACTCCTGGCAACCACTGATCTTTTTTATTGTACCTACAGTTTTGCATTTTCTAAACTGCCATCTAATTGGAACCACACAGTATGTAGTCTTTTCAGACTGGCTTCTATCACTTTGTAATAAGTATTTGAGGTTCCTCATTCTTTTCATAGCTTGGTAGCTCATTTATTCTTAATGCCAAATAATATTCCATTGTATGGATGTACCACAGTTTGTTTATCCATTTACCTCCTAAAGGACATCTTGGTTGCTTCCAAGTTTTGGCAATTATGAACTAAGCTGCTACAAACATCCATATGCAGGGTTTTGTATGGACATATGTTTTCAACTCATTTGGGTAAATACCAAGAAGCATGATTGCTGGATCGTATGGTGAGAGCATGTTTAGTTTTGTAAGAAGCTGCCAAACTGTCTTCCAAAGTGGCTGTACCACTTTGCATCCCCACCAGCAACGAATGAGAGTTCCCATTGCTCCACATCCTTACCAGCATTTGGTGTTGTTAGTGTTTTGGATTTTCGCCATTTTCCTAGGTGTGTAGTAGAATCAAATTTGCATTTTTAAAAGAGCTTCCCTGTGATTCTCATGCAGATGGCTCAAGGTTTTGAGAAATATGGAACCTATAGAAAAAGAAGCCCTTACCATCTGCTTGCAGTTTTTCACATGAGGGTTACCAGGGCTGATACTCAACTGGTACTCAGTGGTACAGACACATCAGGTAAAATACTGACATACTTTCAGGCCCATTAGTAAAGAGCAATTGCTCCAAGCCCCCCATTTGTCCCACCATCCAGACATGCTGCTTAGACCTTCCAGCTGTTCTCGCATCCTACACCTAAGTACCTAAGGCTTGGCATTGAAAGGGTCTCCAAGATCCCACTTAAGCTATAGCTTGGGTCCTTTCTGATTGGTCAGAGCCCAGGCCTTCCCTGGTTATTAAACGTTTTGAATATCAATCCTAGGATTGCACCATGAGATTATGGGCTGTTTCCCAAACTTTCCTGATGACTATAAACACCAGTTGAGCTTGTTAGAAAGATGACAGGCCTAGCTCTCAGAAATGCTGATTTAGCAGATCTGGGTTGGGGCCCAGAAATCTGTGTATGTGTGTTTTCTTCTTTTTCTCTTTTAAAAACACCCAAGATAATTGTTTTGCAATCTCCCAAGGTGATTCTTGTCTTTGGGAGAGTTTTACAATTAAAAGGGGGGAGATATATTTCCACCCAGCTAGAAAAAGGCAACTAAGTCCAAAATGCATGGACTTCGGGTGTAGAGACATCAGTTAGAGATATAAAATTCAAATCCCCTCCCCCATCTTGCTTGCTTTGTGACTATGGGCAATTAATTTCACCTCTCTGGAGCTTAACCCGTCTGAAGCTACAGTTTGCTCTAAAGATAAGGTGAAATAAACATATGTGGCACATAAGAACTAGTCAGATGATTATAGCCAATATTGTAGGTGCGCAGCACACTTATGACTCTCTATTTTTAAAAAAATCATCCTTGATCCAGAGCTCCTTCAGAGCATTACAATTGGCCAAGGTTGGTTTAGCAAAGAGCGTGGCTCCATCAAACCAATGGCAAATGTGGCTCCTCTGATCTTATTTATCTAGTGGATGTCCAATCTGCATCAATATTTGTTGTTAAAAAAAATGAAAAAGAAACACTTTCAACTCCATTTTGAGTTAGAAAATATTTACCTCAATCACTGTCATTAGTCACTAAAGGTTTCATTTTCACAGACCTCTTACCTAGACTATGTATCCTTCTCTTTCTATTTTTTATGGCAGAAAATATTCTTGGCCCAGCTTCTTGCTTTGTTCTAGATTGGGGGGGTGGATGGGAAATGCCTTCTTTCAAGGAGTTTTACCTCTTCTAAAGGCAGAATGATTCTTGGGAATCTCAGTCCATTCTATATTATTAGGAATGGATGGCACCTTGTCGTAAGTGCTAGGCGGCAAAGAGTAGAGAAATGGGCAGATAATGAAATTACTGAACACTCAAAGTGTCAGAGACTGACAGGCTGGGGCCATCCATCACCGATTATATGAGGCATTAACATGCTGCTTCCCCATCCAGGGACAAAGACAGCAACGGGAATAGTGAATCGTCTGGAGTGGGTCTGTGCAAGAAACCAATAATTTAATGAACTGACAACCAGCCAATACCCTGAAAGTATGGCCTGCCTCTGCCCCCGAACTTGTTTTACACCCAGGCACCTGCCCCTTGAATGATACAAAATAGCAGTGTTTCCTTATGTTCAATTCTACACACACCACCTTCTTTGCAAGCTGCCTCTGTGTAAAAACTGTCCTAAAGGTAATGTATTTCTTTACACTGGCTCTTCTTTTTACTAAAATTAATTGATCTTTGAAAGAAAGCGTGGTGTTACTACCAAAATGGAAAATCAGTATCACCTGCCATAAATGCAGAGTAATCAGGAAAATAATTACAAAGCAGAGAAAATACAGCCATTCAAGTCTAGTCAATACCATCCCCTGCTGTGGGCTCGGAGCCTGAAGCCTGCCCTTCCTTTGTTAAAATAGGAGATTAACCAGTTTTAGAAAGGTGTTAAAGACACCCTGACCCCAAACTGAGATTTTTTCCTTCTTGATATCTTAAAGGGATTAAAAGCAAACTGAGAAAGGATTAATTATCTCACCAAATGAGCCAATGCTACTTACTGCCACATCCATGTAGTAGATGAACTCCAACAAGTCTCACACTTTGGGAAATACTGTTAAGAGATTTGGCTACAGAACATATAGCACTGACAGGTTTTTCACAAACTCAGAACAAACCATGGAAACTGTAGGCCCTACTAAATCCAAATGTGAGGGAACTACTACGTTCCACCCAGCTTAAAAGTAGACAACAAATGGAATCCCTCTTCAAGGACTTTCCTATGAAACATCTTAGATGTTGAGATCTTTTCCTCCTTCTGAGCCCACCAAGAAGTTTCAGCCAAAGCCACACCACTGCTCAGGATGGTTCGCAGTCCAAAGCAGGGCCAGGTGGCCTGGCCGGTGGCCTGGTTATTGGGCACATAATTCTCGTTATAGAGAAAACTGAAGTTGGTTCCTGGAGCCTTGGATTAGGGAGCCACGGGCACAGAAGGGTCACAGTGGAGACAGGACTTGGAATTAGTCGAATCCATAGCAATCAAATTAGCTCGCACCAAAGACTAAGCAGCACCAGGGACAGCTCCTCACTGGCAGCAAGCACGGATTACGCAGGATAACTGAAGTTTCAGTTCCCAGTAGAACTCGTCTTTTTTGGCCCCCACCAAGTCTAAAATAGTGGTTACCAACAGTATACCTACTGGCCCTTATGGAGCATTCTGGAAATCTGGGGGGACAGGGCAATACGGGATTTAGCGGACAGAGGCAGGAATAATACTAATGGTTTCATACTGTGTTGTACCCTGGAAAACGGTTTCACATCCCTGGGCAGAAAATAGCCATCAGACATTCTTGTTGGGAAGAAGAATGTTTGTCCTTAACCAAGCCTAGAACTAAATTCATTTTAATATAAGCAGAAAAATTTTTTTGGCATAGTATTAATAGACTGAATTTTCTAGGCATATGACTACCGTACAAGTTGAGGGAAGATTCCCATTTGTTTTATAAAGAACTTTACCAAACAAATTATTCACCATTTCATTTTTTAAAAATCACATAATAAAATGCAGTGCCATTTACAGGGTTTGAATTGCCAACACCACTCCCCTGTGTCAGCCTGCTTTTGTGGCTGTCTCACTCACGGTGCTTCAGTGTATAGGAGTAAACATCTGACAACTTCATTACACCTTCCAGCATAGTCATACCTTAGCATTTAGTGAAATACACACTGTTTTGTTATAACTTCCTCTCCATTTATTTCTCCTTTACATTAGAGTTAGGGCATTATGTTGATTTTAATTATATGTGTAGGCAGGTTACATTTTCTCTGAATTGCATTTCAGGACTGTAAAGTGAGGATTTCAAAATATTTATCACAAAAGGGGAAATTAGGTCTGATGTGCCTGAGAATACTGTTCACAGATATGAGGCCCACTGCCATGTGCCTTAATCATCCCATTTCCCCCGCTGAGCCCCTCTAGGGGCTTCCTTAGGGTAGAAAAAAGCAGGCTCCTAATCCTCTCTAAGCCTTCCGTGGGGGCTGGGCTCTGACATCCAGAAGGACAATGTATTTGCCAGGGAACTCACCTCCAGCATAGTCCCTCCTGAATCTCTTGATCCTGAACGTAGATCCTGAAGAAGACACATAGGTATGTGTTGTCTACTGAAGTCACTTTACAAATCTTTTCCTCTTCAACTACGCTGGGTAATCATGAACCAATCTCCAACCTAATAATCAACCTAACCCTAACCCCCACCACGACCCGCTCTCATATACACTCACAATCTACCCTGATATCCCTCCTTGAACTTTTGTTTAAATCCTCTTTGGAGGGTCTTTGGGTCGACTCCCCCTGCATTCCTGTAGCTATTTCCCCTCCGGGCCCCTGAAAGACTCTCCACCCCATACCACAGGCATCTGTTCTGAGCCCCAGAGCTCGCTTTATGAGAGTCTTCCCCATCTCCAGCAGCCACTTGGCTCTTCATCATGAGAGAAAAATGTCCCAACCATCAACCCTTGAAGGAAAACAGGTGCCCTGGGGAATGTCTCATGCTTCACTCCAGAGAACTGATGGGCAGCGGTACAGGTACAATATTTTCCAAACCAAAAAACTGGACACAAAATCTGACAAAAATATGAACATGAAGTCTGACAACAGAACAAAGTAGCTGGAATCATCACCGTTGCAGAAATTCAGGGATGAATGATCCTGATAGGGAGGTCTTAGAAATCTTCAGAAGCGCCTGCCAGGGACAACAGCAGCTGTGTATTGCTTTTCTCTGGCTTGGAAACTGAGGCGAGACAAAGACCTAGTCCTTGCATTTTTAACAGTCTGCTGGCCTCTCTGGCTTTGTCATCAGTGAGCTGCCCTCACTCTACCCCTTAAATGGTAGTCACTGCCAGAGTTCCATCTGTACCCCTCCCTTTCTCTCCACATTCTATTCCTGGGAAATTTAATCCACTCTGATAGCTCCATCACCACCTAACTTCCAGGGGATCCAAAACTCTCTCTCCCATCCAGAAATCTTTCCTAATCTTCAGTCCTATAAATCCAGCTGCCTCCTAGAAAACTCCAACCTTCTGAACTACTGGTACTTTCATCATAATGTATCAAAATCATACACACTCTCCTTTCTTCCTCTCTGCTAAATAAAATTCATGCTCCTCTGTATTCCTGTCTTGGTTAATGGTGTCAGCAGGAACTTGCAAGTCATGTTACTGATCTAATTGCTCCCCAAACTCAATGCAATTGTTATTAAGTCCCAACGATGCTAGCTTTGCAATGATAACTTGTTATCACATCCTCTGTATCCCCACAACTTCAGTGCAGATTGTTATCATCTTTTACCTGGCATACTGTAATAGTGTGGACTTTAAATGATTCCTCTTCCTTCTCACCGCCTCCCAGCCATCTCCCAACCTTCTAACAAGGATATCCTAATAAAACATATTGTCAGATTTCACACCTGGCTCCTCATTCAATGGCCACCTGTGGTCCAGAAGCCACATTCCATCCACACAGACCTCCATTATTATTTCCTTTCAGTCAGGAAGGGCTAGAAGCATTTGAGTCAGGCAGACCTGAGACTGAATAACAGGTTCACAGATTACTCGCTATGTGACCTTGGGCAAGAACAAGAGAGCAGACTCGTTATTTTAATTACCCTAATTGTAAAGTCTGTGTTTATTGTACACAGAGTTCAACTTCCTATTTAGCCACAACCGGTGAAAAAAATTCACCCAGATGAAATGGGGTTATGTTATCTGACATTCAAAATAACTCACTTCTAAAGTGATAAGGATCTCTTTTGTCTCAAAAAATGAAGATAATAATGATGTTTATCACAAGTTTGTTGTGAGGATTAAAATGAGGAAAGAATATCTAGAGAGATGTATGTATGTTGCATAATGTATAAGTTTATATACACATATTACATATATACACATACATTTACAATCATATTTGTACATATTTCATATATGCACATGTATATACATTATATATAAATATTTTTCCCCCAGCTCAAGTTCCAAGGTTCCTGTCCTCATTTGCCCTACCATGATACTGACACAGTGAAACTCCTTATTGAGAGAGAAAACTTGGGAAATCAATAATCCAAAAATCATTCATTCCCAGATTAGGAACATAGCCATTGTGGAAGACCCTAGAAGTCCTCACTCTACCTGAAGCTAGAAGAATGAAAATTAAAAAAAGGATAATGCATAAACTAAAAGAAGTAGGAGTTTAGAGAAGGTAGGGCCATGTAAATCAGAGTCATTGCAAGTTTCAGGGAGAAGGCTGCTCCTGAATCATCTTCTCTGGAAGGAAATAATATGTGTGAAGAAGAACAAACTATGGTTACCAAGGGGAAGAGGGCAGGGGAGAGAGATACTAGGAGTTTGGGATTAACAGATCTGCATTACTACATGTAAAACAGATAAACAACAAGGACCTACCATATAGCACAGGGAACTGTATTCAATTTCTTGTCATAACATAAAATATTAAAAAATTTGAAAAATATATATGTATGTATATGCATAACTGAATCACTTTTCCGGACACCTGAAACTAACATTGCAAATCAATTACACTTCAACAAAAAATAAAATAAAATAAAGAACTGTAGTCATCTTGATACCAAGAATACTTAGAAGTTCACTTTCCAAAGCAGGAAATGTTGCAAAGACCATAGCAATACATGCCTATTGCATTTCTTCTAACTGCCAGGAACAACACAAACGCTATGAGCAGTCCAAGGGGAATAACATATTCATTGCCTTCAAGGACCAAATGGTCTTATAAAGTCATTAACATGTTTAGCTAGTGAAGCAAAGCAGAATGGGATGCAGTTGAAAAGAGGAACCATCCACGTACCACAGGAGGCTGAGACTGTAACTAGTATCAGAGCTGCACTGGATGAACAGGCAGCCCCAGGAGAGTGAGTGTGTGGGTCCCATCACACATTCACCGTCTCCTTCCCACCCAGACACACTGCCCAGATAACTCCATCAGGATAGGCCCATGATGTCTGAGAATGACTCTGACTTTCCTGGCCCCTGAGTTTTGAATTCAGCCCAGGACCACCCCTGAAACATGAACTTCTCTTTGCAGGGAAATGCAGACACGGGTCCAGGCTTCCCTCTACACTTAGGACTCCGGTCTACACCTTTCCCTTCTTTCTGACTTGATTCCCAAATGGAAGTATAACAACTCTTGTCTCAGCAGAAGATTTTCATTGCTAGCTTTGTTACGGAAAGAGGAAAGTATCCAGATCTGTTCTGACCACAGTCACCGAAAGATTCCCAATTTGGAAAGAGCTTCAGTTTCCCCAGAGTTTCAGAGAACTCTGGACGATCCACTAGGTACCAACGGAAGAGCTTATCTGCCCATGAATGGAGAGAGAGGGGCTAAGGGGACGTCCCGGAGCCTGTGTGCTCAGCTCCAGACCCTCTCAGAGCAGCATGGGTGCCCCCTCTGCGTCTTCCTGTGTCACCCAAGCACAGCAGCCAGAGTGGGAGGTCTTAAGACGCCAACACTCCCGTGCCCCGAGCTGAGGGCCAAAGGGGTGGCCTTAGAGTCAGTCCCTGAGGAGCCTGGGTTTCAACGTGAAGTGCCTTGTTTCACCAAAATCCTCATCTGGACTACCACCAACTAGTGATCTCTCCTGAGTGGTTTTAGACCCTTAAACTCCTCTGAGCTTCTTTTAAGATGCTTGTGAAATGGAGGCGGTGCCCCATTAGCATAACGGCAAGGGGCTGGATCAGATGGCTTCCCAAGATATCTTCCAGCTCCACTTACCTGCATAGCAACCAGGAAGAGGAAAGGCTGGCTTTCAAGTTTGACAAGGGACTGATTTAAGCCAAGTCTGGACAGACATAGGTTTATTTGCAGCGCTCTGGAGTCCATACTGCCACCAAGAGTCCATAAACATATGCAAAGTGACCAGTTAAAGAGGATCTCCCTGCCCCAAGGCCCAGCCCTCTCACTCCACTGGGGGCTTCCTCCTCGGTTCATGAAATCCTTTCCGAGCCTTTCTCAGACATGCCTCCCATTCCACTGGCCTTGCTTCAGATAGTTCGTGCATGTTCTTCCTTTAGCTCTCAGTGTACCCTGGAAGTTGTACTCCCAACTTCGGGGTAGGGGGTTAGGACTATCTCCAGGTTCTCCCAGGCCCACTTACTCAAAGAGAATGATGTTGTTTGTAGACTATAAAATGGAGCAAGAAAAGAGTTGTCTGTGTTTCTGTCTTTATGAAATTAGGAGTGCCATCTTATGAAGGTCCAGTAGCCATGGACCTGTTTTCTCATTCCTAAAAACAGGGTAGAGAGGGTTGAGCCTCATTCACTCAATAGAGATTACACATACCGTATGTAAAGAATTGTCCTTGATTCTGCTAAAGGTAGATGTCTTAGTGCTAAGACAGCATTTTGCTCATGTAAGTATCCCCCATTAGCACTGGGAGTGGTACATAATAAGCATTTAGTAAAATAGTTACTAATTGTCAATCACCAAGTCATAATCTCTGCCTTCAGAGATCTTATACAAACATGGGCCCAAATAGCCATCATAAAAGGTAAAAAGCCAGCACTTAGAGAGATACGCAGTGAAAAAGAGTTAAGTCCTAAGTGGGAAAGTTGTTTCCATCTGGAACATCAGGGAAGGCTTCACGGAGGAGGTAGCACATAAGCCACTAAATGGGTAAACCATTAAACTGCAGAGATAGGGAGGGGCTGCACCAAGAGACAAGGTGGATCTTCCAGTGCTAATAAGTCTACCTGGGGATTCCAACTCAAGACCATAGATTTTTCTCTCTCACGATCTTGAAAAGGCTCTCAGTCCTTTTATCTTTTCCTTCTCTCTAGTCTTTCCAGGATAGGTTCGTTTCCCCTTCTCCCCCACCCACTGCAAACTCCTACTGGGAAGTAGTTTGTCAATGTTCTTCCTCTTTTTGTCCACCCTAAGCCAATGGGCTTCTGGCTAAATACTTGAATTTATGCACCTTACATTGTCTTTGCAGCATCGTTTTCACTAATTTACAGGAAACACTGTCTGCTGCATTGTGTTATTTAGTACTGTGGATGGCTCTCGGATACAGTCTGCACGCTGGTCTTCTGCTGGAGAGAGAAGCAGTGTTATATGGGACCTGGACAGGCTCTGGTTCTCCTGTTCTGGGGAAGGAGCTCCTGTAGGTGAGTTACGGAGGAGAGTTACGGCAGCGTTGGCACAGAATCCCCTGAGTCATGCCAAACCATTAAGAAGAGACAGGATGACAGAGAAAGTCCTGAATTATCTGACAAAGTTGGCCACTGGGACAGCCAAGATCCCTACCAGCCAGAGGAAGCATCACCCCAAAAGGCTCACAGCCAGATATTCTCTACCTGGAGGTGGTAGTAGGGGGCTCAGATCGCGATAATCTGAACTATTCACCTCCACTTACAGCGACACTCTCGAAGGGCAACTATTATTCTCTTAATGCTTATCAAGTTTTCATTCTGAATACATACTGTGCTAAGAATTATTTCATTTGTTAATTTCATTTTTTTCAGCAATTCTGTTCAAGTTTTATGTTTCCTCATCAGAGAAATATGCCCTGGGAAGAGAGCCTCGGAGCTGCGATGCTATAACCCAGTAGCAACCTGCATGGTCTGCGTCTTTGAACAACAGCACAGGGCAAGATGCCTGGAGAGAAAAGATGAATGAGTTCTCACTCTCCTGATGACCAACACCAGAGACGAGATGCCTTTTCAATAACCTGGGGCAGAAGACACAGACAGGCAGAGGCAGGCTTCTTCCTGGTTATCTGGTCAACCCTCCCCTATGAACTCAATGCCAATGCCCAGGAGGATGCTTTCTGACTAGTGAGGCTTCTACCAAATCTGCAGTGCCGGGCATCCCTGAAAGAGGAAACTGAGAAAAAGGTTTAGGACAGGGATTGTAGAATCCCCCAGACCTTGAACAAGATATAACCTGAAAAATTTTTTTCAAGCTGAATTTGTTTCCAAGAAAGGCATGCCACTCTGGTTGCCAAAAGCCTCACCACTTTTACTGCCTCCCACTTGGCCATCCCAAACATTTATATTACTTATACTACTCTTTGACCCCTGACCCATAGGAAAGAAATTCCGAGAGCCCCGGAGGAACAGACTGTCCACCCCACCCCTGCTGAAGAATAGCCAGACATCGCATCGGCAGAAGACACAAGGAGCCCAGGTGGTGGAAACAATGATGTCATCAGGAGGGAAGTTTGAGCTTCTAATAAATGGCACGTAACAAATCGGTGTGGTATAAATGCAATTTATGTGGACCATAATGCACTCAATTCATCCCCATAAATGAAGGTAAAATTGCACCTCCCCTGACAGTTTCTAGTTCTTACTTACCATTAGCAGTGATAAATCCCACACAATAATGGGAGTTCCTGGAGACAACTTTTCATTTCTGGGTAGCTTTGGTTAGTCACATTCAAACCACAATTTGCTCATCCTTCCAAAAGCAAACCTTGCTAGGCATTATTAGATTCGAAATTCATTTCTTAGCCTTAAGTGATTTTTGAGAAAGTAACACAAGCACATTGGGGAAAAAAATTCAGAAGCACAACAGGATTTTCTACAAACAGCTTTCCTTCCTCTCCTGGCCCTCAGTCAAGTCCTTCCCTAGTGGCAAATGTTATTACACAGTTCTTATGAATCCTCCCAGAGATCACCCTTGTTGACATAAGGTACGTGTTTAGAGATCACTCTTACTTTCATACAAAAAGAAGCACTGCATTGCGCTTTTTTCCCCTCATACTATACCATGGAGAACAGTCTTTATCAGTGGAAGTAAATCTTCCGCACTCCTTTTAACAGCTGCATAGTATTCTACTCTGTGGATGGACCATAATTGATTTAACCAGTTCCCAACTGATGGACGTTCCGGTTATTGTTCCAGTCTTCTGTTCCCACAATGCAGCAATAAATGGTCTTTTGGCTCCATTTTAGTTTTCTTTCAACGCAGCCACTGCCTGATTTAATTTCCCTACCTTCTTCACCCAGATTCAGAAGCCCAGCCTGGGAGACAGAACAAAGTCTCTGCAGAGCTGTGGTTCTCAGCAAAATGAAATAAAATAAAATCCTCCCTCCCTAGGCCCCTCTGGAGGGAGCCGCTATGAGCAGAGTCTGTAAGAATAATAAATCTCTCTTGACACAGGAGCTGGGAGGAGGCTGCCCAGGCCGCAGTGATGGGCTTCTCAGTTTGAGATGTCGACAGCTATACTGAAAGCAGAAAATGGAGCTACATAAATCTGTAATTGTAACCCCCATTCTCACAGGCGGAGAGCTGCCTGCTTGTAGCTGGTTCTCATTACCTGCTTACAACTGTAATTTCCGTGTGGTCTTTTTTCCCTCTCCTGCAGTTCGCTGGGGATTCAGAGATGTGTGTGGTGGGGCTGGGCACTTTTAAAAGGAGAATGAAAAGGTACCAATTATGGAAAAGTGATTACTTCTTTGACTCCAGCTGCCGTGGACTTCACTGCCCCCTTCAGCTGAGGACATCACAACCTCACGCAGACATAGATGGTTTCCGGAAAGAGAAAGCCCACCTGCCCGTCCTGCAAGAGCATCAGATGGTCAGGCTGGACGGCAGTGGCGGAGGGCAAAGCCCTTGCCAGCTCAGACAAACAGACCGGCTCGTCTTCTTCCCAGGATGCCTGCAGTATGTCTCCTAGCCAGAGAGAAGATGGCTAGTCGTTTCATTGGATTCAGGATGGAGCCTAAACAATGCAGAAAACAGAGCTAACTGGCATTAACATGATTCACTGCAAAAGCGTTCATCATTCTGCAAAGTTCTCTCTCTACAGAGACTCCCAAGTCAGTGAGCCTTGTCAGTACGGATATGTGATCAGAAAAGATAGTCATGGATTTCAAAATTGTAGAACAGATAAACAAGATTACACTGTATAGCACAGGGAAATATACACAAAATGTTATGATAAATCACAGAGAAAAAAATGTGACAATGAGTGTGTATATGTCCATGTATGACTGAAAAATTGTACTGAACACTGGAATTTGACACAACACTGTAAAATGATTATGAATCAATAAAAATGTAAAAAAAAAAAAAAAAAGAAAAGATAGTCATATCCCCAAGCAAGCTGTGGGGGCTGTGGGTCACAACCAGTGAGCCAAGTCCTAAACCCCAAGGTGGGGACCCTGTGTCCTCTGTTTTCTGCCTGTAACAACTATGGGAAGTCACAAGTGGCTTCAGCTCTGCAGAGGGCACTGAAAGGGGGAAATGGGTAGTGCTTCCATGGGCCCCTGGAAGGTTCTGGGTGATTTCTTAAAGTGCTTCTCAGGTCAAGCCTGACTCCAGGATCAAGAGCCAGACACCAAGCAGACCCTGCCTGACCTGGCACAATGCTTCAGTCCCAGCAGTGGCCCTTAGACCCAGGAAGCCAGTGCCCTTTCCCACACCCTTTACTGTTGAGAGAAAGAAGATTGTTCTCTCATCTCTGACTCCCAGTAGTTGATAGTTAGTTCCCCAGGAAACAAATAAGTATGTGCTGAATGAATGAAGTTGCTAAAACATCAGGGGCTACCTACTCACTCTGTTAAATTATAATTCCCTAAGAACAGTGGCTCTTTGTGGTGAGGAACTGAGGGGGTCCTTCCCTTGTACACCCCACTGAAGATGCTCAATGCAGAGCCACAAAAGCAGCCACCATCTCCAAGGAGTGTCCTGTAGATTAGGTATATCAAATTCTGGGTTCACAAACACAGACATCCACGCACCACCTCAGGTCACATGCAAAACTGTGTGTATGCATCTGTATGCGTTTTTTTGCAAGAAGCTCCACTGCTTCCATTAGACTCTCAAAGGGATCCATAGCCCCGCAGAGCTACCTGTTCACTGATTTATAGAATCAGGAAGCCTGTGAACTAGAGAGGTCTCCTCTGCCCTCCCGGATGCGGAGCGGGACTGAGCGGGGGAGGCTGCAGGTGTGAGTTCTGCTGACTAACAAGCATCATTGCTCGGCTTTATGGAAACAGATAAATCACCAGGACTTAAAGAATCTCAGTCCCAGGAACACTCTTGTGCTTGACAGCAAGCACATTTTTTTTCCACCAAGTCAACATCTCCTAAAGGAGCAGCCAAGCCCTGTCAGTCCAAGAAAAAGAAAAGAGGCTTGGAGCAAGATTAAAGAAATAAATAAAGCACAATCTGCAAGCTGGGAAAACAGGCTCATCCTGTAATGGAGCTAACCTGCTTGATTCTGGAAGGGAGGACAAGAACAGGTGATGCGCCGTGTCAGCCCTAATCCCAGATCCCAGACGCTCGGCAGGTAGAGGATGCCTCTCATCCCTGCCCAGACGGGGGATCTGGGGAGGCTGAGTGCTGCCCCCATGCATGAAGGCGCGCTCAGCTCTGGATTCGTTACAGTAGTGTTGAGGGAAATATCACCTGAGCGCACCTCCTTCTGCACTGTCCGGTGAACATCCCTCATCATAAAACGCCTGGCTGAGTACCTGATTTTGCAAGGCCTTGCACTGCATTTAAACAGACTTTGTCCCTGCCTAGCTCTAGAATGCGGTTTCTCGACCTCAGCACTACTGACAGTTGAGACCAGATAGTTCTTTGTGGCGGGAGGCTGTCCTGGGCATTTAGAATGTGTAGCAGCATCCTTGGCATTTATTTAGTAGATGCCAGGAGCACTGTCCCCCAAAGCTGTAACAACCCAGAAGGTCTCCAGACTTTGTCAAAAGCCCCCTGGGGAGCAAGATCACCCCCATATGAGAACCACTGCCCCCAACTGTGTCCTGGGGAACACCAGTTCTGAGGGATGCTAACAGCTACTACTTAGAGGAAAACAGAATACTGTGGTCAAATAGTTTGGGAAACACTGGATTAAGCACAGATAAACAGGACTCCTCCCAGATGGATTTCTCAGAGTCTGAAATAGATCAGGGTGCACTGTGAATCTCTCAGAGAGATTACATAATACCCAGCATTTTCCCAAAGGCATTTGGCCACAGAATCCTTTTATCTCAGCGCCTTTAGGATTAGTATTCTGGGAGATTTACATTTGGAAACACCTTTTGTAAGGCAAAATTGGAAATATACCTCCAAGGCAAACACACCCAGAGGAAGAGATGGAGAAGAAACTGAAGGATGCTGGAAGCAGCCAGTGCACACACCACAACTCCCTGCAACACAATTTATCTGGAACCTCAGAATTCACCATTAAGAGCCACTTTCTGACAACAGACTTTGGCTTTTCAGTCTTCAAAAGTCCCAAATATTTTGGAAACTATTAAAACTTTAAAACATCCTCAGCTAACACTGCATAACCTGAGTAAGGTTATGAGAGAATTTCCCCAAGGTAAAAGCTGGCCGGCCGGGTCCAGTGGTCTCTGGAGAATGGGAAACCACAGAGGCACCTGGAGTAGAAAAGAGAGTAACATGGGAGAGAAAAGTAAAACACGAGGACAGCAAAACAAACCTCTCTTAATTCACTATTCTGGCCAGGGGTGCCTCTGATGTAATATTCACAGCCTGTACTTACGGACTTTGGAAAGGTGGGAGCCAGCAGGAAGGTTGTCTTGTAAGAGGAGTTACAATTGTTCTTTGTAAAAGAGATTTAAAATAGTGTTATTCTACTAAATAGATTTCATGGTAATTTCCACAGATTTCAGAGGTCATAAAAAATTAGAGCTGGAAAGGACCTTGAATCTTATATTCCAGTTTTTTTTCAACTTGTTATGTACAAAAGTTATTTATTCAAAGCCCAAGTAGAAAGCACAAAATCATAACTATTCTCTTTAATAACTGGTGTCCGCCCCTCAACAAATAACCCCCACCTCTATATGTCCATGAATGACTGAAAAATTGTGCTGAACACTGGAATTTGACACAACATTGTAAAATGATTATAAATCAATAAAAAATGTTAAAAAACAAAAACCCCACCTCAACCTTCTTTGCAGACCCTGAGGAACCGTCCAGAAACCACAAGCTGTGCAGAGCACCACTTGAAACCCAGTCGTCCCATTTCATAGGCAGAGGAAGCCGAGACCCAGACAGATGATGAGACTTGACAGAGGTCCTAGCTGAGGGGTAAGAGAGTCAGGAGGGGAACCCAGGCTCATGCCTGGCTCTTAGCCCAGTGCCCCTCCCATCTCCACACGTGCTCAGCATGTGCTAACAGCTCCACAAGAGAAGGTGCTGTCCTGGAATAGAGCGAAATCCTCATCTCTGCAGGTATCCACGAACAGGCTGATGACCCCTTGTAAGGTCACCGCACTGATGGGAAAGATGAACTAGACATCTTCACAGTCTCTCCCTAAAGTCTCACTAGCACTGCCACGTCCTCCCTGTCATGAGCAACAGGATGCTCAGAGAAGCCGGCTTTAGAGAAGTGACACAGCCCCAGACCAAGAGTGACCCCTGCCCATCCCTCTGGTTCCCAAGCTCCTGCCTTCTCTTGATGGGAGCAGATCAGCTGAAAGGAACAGAGTGCGGCTTGGCACGGGTGCGCGATAGCAGACCAGGTGACACGTCCCTGAGCCACCTCAATAACTCCAGGCTCAGTGCGCATCAGGCAGAAATATGACAGTGACTGTCAGTCACAGGAAATATCATAAGGGAGGTTTAAAATAATAAAGCTGTCTGGGAACTGGTAATACAAATGATCAGCGCCCAAGAGGGCAGACCTGGCCCCAGATTCCTGGGGGCAGAGGCGTGTTGGGGAGTGTGTGCGTGGGTCCACACGCACCCCAGCACACACCCGCACCCCACTCTACCTGTGGGAACAAACCGGCACTGCATCTGCAAAACTCCAAAACTTTATCTTCATTCCATCTCAGTTCCTTTATCTGAAGGAAACACCTCTGTACGAATGATGGCAGAGAAATGAGATGAACCCAGAGGATCCAGGGAAGAGGGGCAGAAAGATCTGCCTTGATGCCAAAACCCAGCACAGCTATAAATGCCCAGACTGGGCGTGATGATCTGCAGGAGGAAATTGGGGTATCCAGTTGAACCCCACCCATCATTCTGGAAAGCAGGAAAGGACATCTGATACCTGGCAATGCGTGAGGAACAGTGACGCAGCTGAAAGTTCTTTCTGGCTGCATCTTTCTATTGTTTTTTTTGCTCTGTGTGTGTTTCTTCTTCTTTTTTTTTCTTCTTGGTGTGTGTCTGTGTGTGTGGGGGTGAGTTTTGTGTGCTTTCTCCAGGAGTCACCATGCCCTCCTAACACAGCAGCTGATGGGTGTCTCAAAGCCATGTCTTCCAAAAGGCCAGTGCCTCTGAAACGCCCAGAATAAACCCAACCTTTCCTCCTACACCCGCTCTCCTTGAGGATTAAAGGTGATGACAGATGTGGAAGAACTCAAGCACAAAGTGCTGTGACACACATACCACACACGAATGCATGCCACTCCGTGGGGCAGCAGGCAGCTGGGGTGGGGGTGGGACAAGTCCTGGCCTTGGCATCACAAGGGGTTCAAATCCCAGCTCTTCCACTCACCAGCTGTTTGATCTAAGCAAGCTCCTTAACTTCTCTGGGCTTCTCAGTTGACTGCTGTAAAGATCACATGAGATGTAAAGAGGGGTACGAGCTATAAAACATTCTGCAGATGTCAGATGTCAGTATCTCTACTACACCTGCCTATAAAGTTCTCTACTCCCTGTAGTTTCCAAAGATACTCATTTTCTGTCCAAAACACCTCTAGACTGGTACAAGAGTGCTCTTCATTTATTGCTACGAACAGTGGTTTGCACAGCTGAGAAAGCTACATAACGCATCTCGTAACAATTACATTGCTCTCTGATATTAGAGAACGACATTTTTCCTAGCAGTGCTGCTGACAGTAACAGGAATAATGTTCAATAGCTAGAATATTCTATGTTCTGTAGTGTGCTATTCTCTCCCTAAGAAGGCAGTGAGTTCCTGAGATCTTCTCTGTCCCTTCTGTGTCTCTCATAAGATGAGGACCACCCAGCAGACACTCAGCAAACATCTGACGACCGACAAAACAGATGCAGGCAACTCCTGGCGATGCCGTCTCAGCTGGCCGTCGGCCTGGCCGCCCTCTACAGGTAATTGGTTTCCAAGCCTTAGTTCAGCGTATCTAGAGGAGATCATTCTTATCTCCCAGCTCACCCAGAGATCCCTCCAAATCTCATTATCCTTATCCCACAGAAGAAAAATTTACTTGTGGATCAGAAGCCCCTGCAGATCCGAATAGGGACAAGGACCAAAACTGGCCTTCCCATCTAAGAAAACAGCCCCTTTGGAAATAAGAGCAGCTACCCAGGGCTCATGCCCCTAAAGCAAGCAGGCTCCTATGACATCCAAGTCTGGGCACAGGGACTGAGCACGGAAGGGTTCAGCGTGGGAAAGGGGTGAGAGCTCCGAGGGCTGTGTCTAAGGTTTATTAATAACCTCCCTTTCCACCTCTCTTCCCTTTCTCTTTCTCATCTCAGGGTGACCTCCACAAGTCACACAACGAGAGAACATTTATTATTATTATAATTACAGTGATCATATTGGTACGTATGCTCACAGATCCCTCTGAGTGTCTGACGTGCTAATTCTCTTGCATTTCCAATTCACAGTGTCCCAGAGCCAAAAATACTCCGCTATCAAATTACACTCAGCTTTTTTTTTTCTTAAAGACTGCCTCTTTTCTCAGGGCAACGCTTTCCAATCCTGCACAAGACAGCCAAGTCTTTGTACCACCCCCACCCCCGCCTCTACCTCCCACCCCGCCCCCACCCTGCCTCCCTCCTCCCTCCCAAAAGCAAAATAGCGCTGTGCTTAAGGTTAATATGCCTGTCAAGGCTTCCCCTGATGAACAACAGGTTAATGATGTGCACGTCTCCTTAAATAATTCATGCTTCTAATAACCACGTTAGTCAGCACTTACACCGCCCATCAATTGACTCGGGGTGGTGCAGGCAGAGGCTAGGGAGAGTGGAGGCTCGCGGGGAATGAAGAGGGACCTCGCCTGCCGTTCTCTCTGATCAGAGTTACAGAGGAGACAGAAGCTGCTTCCAAACATTTAAGCCAACAGCAGGAGCCACTGTGCCATCTGGGAAAAGGAGAGCCAGGAGACCAGACAGAAGGCTCGGCATCCAAGGGTCAGAAGATCCCTGGGCAAGAGAGAAGGCTTTTTCAAGACCCCACAATGTCTTCATGAGGCATCGAATGCACACCCCGGGGGCCACCAGCCTTCCCACTTCCTCCACCATGGCGCTCCCCTGGATTAACAGGAACAACTGGGGAGGATCCTCCTACTCTCATTTGCTCCTTGGTGCGAATTTTCCCCAATTTTTCAGTTGAGTGCATGTCTCCTCTAAGTGGTTAAACATCAGACATCTGACCTCCCTTTTACCACTCAATTTCTACGTTTGCAACAACGTGGATGGATTTAGAAAGTTATGCTTAGTGAAATAAGTCAGATAGAGAAAGACAAATACTCTGTTATCACTTATATGTGGAATCTAAAAGATAAAACAAACAAATGCATATAACAAAACAGAAACAGACTCACAGATACAGAGGACAAACTGGTGGTTACCAGCCGGGAGAGGGAAAGGGGGGTGGTGGGCAAGTTAGGGGTATGGGATTAAGCGATACAAACTACTGTGCATAAAATAAGCAACAAGGATACATTGTAGAGCACAGAGAAATATGGCCATTATCTGTAATAGCTTTAACTCAAGCATAATCTATAAAAATATTGAATCACTTTGCATACCTGAATCCAATACAATATTGTAAATCAAGTATAATTCAAGTAAAAAATTTTAATACAAATATATTTTTTAAATGATTTCTGGATATGAGACCATGGTAAGTGGCTGAGTTTCCTACGATTGCACTAACAAATGACAAGTTTGTGGCTTCAAAACAACACAGATGTACTCCCTTATAGTTCTGAAAGTCAGCAGTCTGACATGGGTCTTGTAGGGCTAGTAAGTCAAGGTGTTGGCAGGGCTGGTTTCTCCTGGAGGCTTCGGGGGAGACACAGCTTCCCTGCCTCTTCTGGAGACGGGTACATTCCTTGGCTCATGACCCCTTCCTGAAACCACTCCAACCTCTGGCCTCCAGTGTCCCATCTCCTACGCTCTCTGATCTCTCACCTCCGTGTTGTGAGGACCCCTCTGAGGATATCAGGCTCTTCCAGATAATCTAGCAAAGTCTCCCCAGCTCAAGATCCTTCACTTAATTACATCTCCCAAAATCTCCTTTACCGTGCAGGGTGACATTTACAGGTTCCAGGGATTAGGAAATGAGTATCTTGGGGCGGGGGGAGGCTGTTACTCAGCCTACCACAGTCAGAGCACCTGGAACGTGTCCCAGCTACAAGGCAAGCTGGTTGTGAAGCCAAATACAAGTGATGCCATAAGAGCATCGACCACAGAGCCTGGAACTGAGGCGGCCAGTGACTGTTCGGTCCCCTTGTCAAGCACAGTCGACTCATCTGACAGGGCTGAACGCCTGCCGCTCACCAGGAGCTTGGACGCGGGCAGTCTGGCTGTACACTCACTACAAACCATGAGATGGACATGCTGGTCCCTCTTCTGAGGACGCAACAGTACAGGCGCAAAGAATAAGGGGTTGTCCGGGGTCCCACGGCTGACAAATGGCGGAGCTGAGGTGAAAACACAGACTTCTCTGTATGGGCAGGTAACAAAGATTCAATCAACAAGCTACCTAATCCATCAGGTACCAACATGGGCTCTGTGTCAGAACCGTGTCTGGAATACAGGTTCCCGGGCCCACCCTGGAGGCTCTGACTCAGCATACATGGGGTGGGGCCTGGGAATACATCTTTTAACAAGCTAGATGCATAATTGGGTGCTCGGGCAAATCTGGGAGTCTAACCTATCCCCAGAATGAGGTCAGTAACCCCCTTGCAGTCACAATGAACTCTCATCTCTTTCAATTGCAACTCCCCTCACACACAGAATCAGACAGAGTTTCTCAGCCCTGGCATGACTGACGTCTGGGGCTGGATAATTCTGCGTTGCGGGGGCTGGGGGCGTGGTTCACGCACATGGCAGGGTGTATATCAGCAGCCTTGGCACCCCACTACCCACTAGGGTAGCCCCGGAGCACTCTCTCCTCCCTCATGACGAATGTCTCCAGACATTTCTCAATGTCCACTGGGAGACAAAATTGCCCCTGTTTGAGACAGGGTTGGAGGGGAGGGTGGTGGCAGGAAGAATAGATTGTGAGAGCAAAGCCATCACCTGTGGACACTTGCAGTCTTTGGTCAGCTCACACCCCTCACGGAGCCACAGCAGGTGGGAACCAGGCACTGGGAAGCGCAGGGCATGAGAGCGTAGGGTTCCCCTCCCACTCGGCCGCCTAGCAGCACATCCCGGAGCCCTCCCTGAGGGCAGCCTTACACCCTCACATACTCCATGTGGAATTTCCTCGGCTGGGTGTCAGGTTCCTCCTTTGCAAAATGAACAAGTTGATCAAGAATATCTCTCAGGTCACCTTGAGTTTCTGAGTTCTTCAAAGATGGGCCCATGTCCAACCAATTTTTCTAATTGTGAGAAGTCAGGGCCAAAGGGGAGCGTGACTTTGGGCTCCTAGGAGGGGGGTGCAGCCTCAGACATCGGCAACGCCACAGCTCCACTCCGACCTGGGCGTGCGCCGAAATCAGCCTCCACTCCCCACTGCCCCCATTTCTCTCCCTGACTCTACAGCATCTCTCGCTCCCTCCTTGTAGGTTTTCCTCTTCCTCTGTCTCTCTGTTTCTGTTGCCATATGACAAAGAGGAACTATGCAGGGCTTTGTGAGGGTTTATTTATTTTTCCCCTTGCTGCTGAAAAGCCCAGGGACTTTATTTTTATTAAAGCTAATACCTTCAGTGAAGACGGTACAGAAAAGTTCCCTGAGTCCTAAGATATAAGATTATTACAATTTTGCCTGACCCAGGTTCTCGGAGAGGGATGAGCTGATACAGCGATCTCGGGGAAAGACCCAAGAACAGGCTGGTTCTCAGAGGCAGGCTTGCGTTTGGATTCTGGACTGCCCTTTAAGAAGAGATAAACAGACCATCTTCCTTGCAAACTATATTTGATGTAATTATTTGGCAAGGGTGTCCTACACGGAACATACTTAATTCCATTTCAAATTAATCTTATTTCAGGAGCAGAGTGTGACCTGAAAAAAAAGTTTTTTTAAAAACAGCCAACAACAAAAATACCCAAATAGGAAGCATAAATGTCTTGTCCCATTTTCAAAAGGCAAATGCAATTGACTTTCAGATGAGGGCTTCGTGCCAATGCCAACGACCCTTGCAACGTCTGGCAACATTCAAGCTGGCTGAGCAGAAAGAATTCAAATAGATGGGAGAATTCCCCAACCTTGGGGAGTGCTGGAACTCTACAGCCTGCAGGAAGACTTGAGGAAACAGCACAAAGCTCACTTCCCCCAGAAAATCCTCCCTGACCACTATGGACTCCCACGAACCCCTTCTCTACATGCCTTCGTATAACCTCATGCCGCTCACAGCCAGGCAAACTGTTACCTAGTACCCCACCTCCCAAACTCTGTCCCAGCATCCTCAGCACCTATGACACTTGCTGAGTATAGCAGCTCTTATGTCTGCCTCCCCGTCAGACTGGAATCTTTCAGAGTCAAGTACCAGGTTCAGCCCCTCCAAGACCTTAGCACTCGACACCAACAAGTGTTCAGTATCTGCTTATTAATGAAAGAAAAGGAAGGAAATAAAGCCAGGAGGGTAAGAGTTACATGACCGTGCACCTGCCAGGGTCAGAAGCAATGACGCATCTCTGCATGTAGCTTTTTGCTATTCAAGTGAGCACACCTGGTCTCCCAGCTAAGCAGCGATTCCCAGCTTCAGGGGCTGTTTCTTCTCATCTGTAGAATCCCACCAGGCCACTGGAACCATGGTGTGAGTCCAGCAGTGTAAACATAAATGCTAATGTTGTTCTGTCTAGAAAACTTCAAATATGGTGCTGCCAAGAGGGAGACGGTCTAAATGCCACCCCCAAGCCCGACATAGCGCTGAAGTCTTTACAGAACTGGTCCCGGCTCCACTGTCTGCATTCCCCGATTGTCACTTGGAGCACACCAGACACTGGACACTACAAGCTGAACATCTCCTCTCTGGACCCCTGATCCCTGGATTCTTACCTCAAGTGCTGACGGACGCCTCATCACAGACTGGGTGTCTGTCTGCCTGCAGCTCGGTGGGGGCGTCTTGCAGGCAGGAACCCCCTGGCTTGCACGCATCATTGTATTCCTAACACCTAAGCAAAGCCTGGCACCTAACAGGGAAAGGAGTCACACGTATCGGCATTTCCATGCCTCCAGCATCCTATGCTATGTGCTCTAGACCCATTCTCTCATGCATTCCTCAATGAAGGATTCTCCCTGTCCCCATTTTATAGGTGGAGAAACTGAGACTCAGAGAGTTTAAGCATGTGCCCAAGGCCACAGCTAACAAATAGCAAATCAGGGACCCAAACCCAGGCTTCCTCAAAATCCTATGTCACTCCCAGGGCACCACACTCCATCCCAAGAGTGGACATTCAATAAATGCGTGTTGAGTTAAACTGAACTCCCAGAACCCTCCGAAAAGGAACACACATGCATACCAGGTTCCGCACAGCTTACCGCTGCTTGTTAAAATTATTCTTGGCTAACAGGAAATAATTAGGGTCTCTGGAGTACAGTCCATTAGAAATAATGTCCTGGGGAATTAGAACATAAAACAAGCCCAAATAGGAATGCCCTTGCTTGTCGGGGAAGTTCTTACAAACACAGAATCGCAGTGCTGAGCGGATCTTGGAGATCAACTAATTCAAGCCCACTCTTTTACAAAGAGGTAAGCAAAGACACAGATGGAAAACAACTCGCTCCAGGTCATAAGCACATCAAGGTGTGGCAGTGACAGGACCAGAATCCCAGATGGCCCCTCCTGGCTCCCTTTGTGTCCTGGGAGCCCAGTTCTAAAGGTCCTGGGGGTGAGTCCTCACCGCCCTCAGGACTAAGGCTTGAAGACCAGACGGATCTCTCTTTCCTGTCAGGTAACTGGGACTCAGGGCCACAGACGGAAGCTGCCACATCATCTCAGCATTTAATCACCCGCAAAAGCCATTTCCCGCCTCGTTTGCTCCATGGCCAGAAATATTATCCTTCAATAATCAACACACACCAGACACCCTTCGAGGGACAACACTGGCTCACTGGCTTCCCTTTTCCCGGGGGTACGGTGATACCAGCACAGGTTTCAGATAAAGAAGGGCTGCTGTCAACCCCCGGCTACCCGCCCAACCTGAGGCACTAGCTTAACGGCGCAGACTCACAGGACCCAGTCATCGATTTCAGGGAGCCTCCGAGGGGGAAGGATGCCCTCTGCCCCCTGTCACAGGGTGGGGCTGGGACAGTCTGCCTAGTCAGAAGTAAAGGCTGATCTCCTGCTGAGAGCTGCGGGAACCGGGGTGGGGAGAAGGGGTAGCAGAGGGGGTAGAGCAATGAAGTAAATGGAACAATTATTCCTGGAGTTTATGCTTTACAGGAAGGCATATATCCCACCTTCTTCCAAAAGGGTGGGAGATAGCTTGTGAAATTAAACACAACTGAGAATGTTATACTTCATAAAGTAAAACTTAAAAAACAATGCAAAAGGAACAGGGGACAGATATTTCCACCTCTTGAGGATTCTCAGATAATTGAGAAATAAAGGAAACCAGCATGGCTTAGTCTGTCTGCCCTGAACTGAGTCCTCGACCTTGGACAGCTCTTGATCCTTACTTCCACAGTCAAATCGGTCTCACTAGCCCCCTTTGATAAATGAGGAAACTGAGCTCAGAGAGGCGAAGTAACTAGACCAGCAGCACGCAGCTAGTGTCTGCCTCCCAATTCTGAGTTCCTGCTTCTCCTCACTATCGCCCCCTGCTCTGCCTGCCCAGCCCTGTGTCAGCTGGCAGGGGCGTGCTGGTAAATGTTTAGACACAGGGTCACTGGGAGGAAAAATAAGAGCCCTGATTGATCGCATTCACCAACTTCCACTACGTATTACTATTGTCATCGTGGCCAATTTCAAGCAACCTACGTGCATTATAACAGCCCACAAAATTCCTGAAAATGTCCAGTCAGCTCTCAAAGTCACTTGGCACCAGCGCACCACTGGAGGAGGAATTGGAGGTTTCTGGGCGCAGCCCCTGCCTGCAAGGAGCTCACAGCCTGATTAGGAGGACGGACGTGGGCAGACTGATGTGCATGACACAATGCAAGAGGATGGTGTGCTGGGACGGAAAGCTACGCCTCTGTGGCCTTACGGGATTTGACCCCTCCAACCTCTCCAGCCTTACCCCCTTCCAGAAGCCTCCTCCGGGCTCACACTTACGCTGTTCTACTGCTTAGCTACCTGCCCCTTCAATTATCACCCTAAACGCTGCTTTTTCAGGGAAGTCTTCCCTGATGTTAGGTTTCCCGGTAAAACACTCCAACAAAACCAAGGTTCAGGTTATAACAATTCATTACAATGTGATGTGTCCATCCTCTGCCCAGGGATCCCAGGGCCCCTTTCAGGGTCAGGGGCCAAGAGGCCACTCCCTCAGCCAAATCGCATCCACTTTGCACACGGGAGGCCCCAGTTTCTCACATCAGCGGTGCTGATCGGCTAATGGCACCCACATGGAATTTGAGGAATAAATCCTGGAATTGAAAGGGAAGTCATCTAACAGCTTCTCGGATTTTAAGGTGCACTAGAAATAGCGCTAAATGCAAATTCCCATTCATTAGATCACGTGTGAGGCCTGCCTGCGATGCTGCAATTCTGTCAAGCTCCCAGGTGCCACTGATGCTACCAATCTCTGGACCACATGTGCAGTGACAAAGCTCCCATAGATCTTCACTGTCCTATTGGGTTCCCACCAGCCACCCTTGGGTTGTGGCCAGTCCCAGTTGGAATGGACTTCAGGTGTAAAATCTGCACCAGATTTCAAAGGCTTAGTGGGAAAAAAAAATGTAAAATATCTTAGTAATTTTATGTTGATTACATGTTGAAATAACAATATTTCAGGTATACTGGGTTAAGTAAATTATTTAAAAATTTTCACCTGTTTTTACTATTTTTGATGTGGTTACTAGGAAATTTTGCATTTCACGTGGAGCTCGCCTTGCATTTCTGTTGACAGCGCTGTCACAGATTGTCCCATGAAATACAGCAAACCCCACAAAAGCAGCAGCCCACAGAGTCCCATGGAACTGCTTCTGTAGCCTCATAATAGGAGTGCCTCCTCCTCTTACATCCTATAAAGTCCCACACTTAACTCTGGAAACACTAAGTCAGTCAAAATCAAATTCATTCCTTCTCTATCAGATTTCCCAAGGAAATTTATCTGACTCCTGTGCTTCGTGAACTTCCAACAAGCAGTTTAGTGCACAGGGTTTCCCAGACTTATTCGGTCTGTCTATAGAAGCACGCTGCTTCAGATCTGTTTTCCAGGCAAATTCCCAGGTCCCACCCCAAGCCTGTCAAATGAGGGTTTCTGGGGCTGGAGTCCAGGAATCAATTTTTCATTAATCAGATGGTTCTGGTGACGTTATCTTGGAATCACCTTAAAGTATTCTTTGGCGGCTGCGTGAATACCCCTCGTGGCAAGGAGCTCATCCCCTGATAAGGCAGCCTGTTTCACTACTGGCCAACTAACCCCGGTGTAACAATCATTACCCCAACTGGTGACATTATTATCACGGTTACCATTATTCCAAATGGCCCCCAAAAGAAGAGCCATTGGACCAAAGTTTGTACATTTTAAGATCAAAGCAGGACATAGGGTTCACTAAGTTCAAACCCTTCCTTCGTATAGATGAGAAGCTGAGACACAGAAAACGGCAAATCCCATTCTAGGTCACACACACACACACACACACACACACACACACACACACACACACACAGAAGCAGACATCAGACTCCAAGTCAGTGCTCACCTCTGATAGCCCTGCCTCGAACCCCAGCAGCTAACTGCTTCTCTGCTCTAAACAAACATCCCAGAGCTCCTGGAGGCTTGGTGCCAATTCCAGTTCCTTAGCTCTGACAAGTCATCTTGAAGACTCCCCCCACCTCCTTTAGGTACCAGATTGGAACCCTGGTGATGCCTGCCAGCCTCTTCCATCAGATGCTGAATCTCACCCCTGATCCCCAACTCCTCCGCAGGCATCTCACCACATCTGGGCATGCTCCCCACCATCAGGGTCATGGCAGGCATCACTGCAATGGGTAGGAATGTCCGCTGCAACACCGCAAATGTCTCACCAGATGCTTCTGATACTTCTAAAACTATTCCAGAAAAAGACACAGCTGACAGCACCCCTGCGGGCATAGCGCCTGGGGCAGCCTCCAGAGCCAGCCCTGTGACCTGGCTTCACTGGGGCTTTCCCTCTGGCTGTGCGCTGGCAGGGGCCCCACCTGCAGCAGTGGAGACCCCCCAGGGGTGTCATTGCTCCCACTCTCTGTGCTCTTCCCTGAGGCGTTGTAAAGAGCCCACCATCAGTGATGCCCTCACTCCTGGTGAAGCCACCACATCCCTCACACTCCCGAGGAGGCGCTCTTCCTTAAGTATAAGACAACAGGCAGTTCTTTGACCCTCCCTCTGTCATTCAGGAAAACAGGAGAGGTAGGATGTTTGGAAGGTGGAGGGGAGGGAGACAGGAGATGCAGCAGTGAGGAAGCTACAAAGTGAAGCCCGATGCCAACGCTCTGCAGGGTCCTCAGGGTGAGACACTCGCTCAGGCTGTGTGGATTCCACCTGCACGGTCACTAGGACCCCAGGAGCTGCCCTTGGCCCTCGCCTCCTTCTGTGCCCAGGTCCTCGCACACCTGTCTACACCCTCCGTGCACTCGTGTTTTTACCTCCACATCAGGTCACTCCAGTGTCATCTAGGAGCAGGAGGGTCTCCAATTAGGCAGAGAAGCAGATGCTTCCCGCATAGAGAATTGGGTTGGAGGGAGCAGCGGGTGACCCCTGACTCCTGAGGCTCCTCAATAGCAAATCCTCCATCAGCAGAAGCTCAACAAGCACTGAATGACTAATAGGCACGGCAAGAGAACTCGGCTCCACTGTCACCTGCAAGTGCCCCCACGGCTTGTTATACAGGCTCTCTGTTCGGTGGCCATGGATACCACACTGTCGAGGAAAACAAAAAACCAGATAAGCAAAATGACTGTTTTTCCTTCCTCTGTATCAAGAGCACCCCTTCCTCCTCTCGCTTTCCCTGGTCCCACCCGAAGCACGACTTCTCTCTCAAACGCCTCTGCATTATAAAATATAATTTACAAGTAGAAAAAGTAGGGTGCTGGGTTCTTTCATATAACGCTCCCAGGTTTCTCAAAAACTGCCTGTCCTCCACCTCCTCGCTACTGAGCTCCAATCCGATGCGCCTCCTTACCTCCCCCAGAAGAAAGAAGGCAGCCTGCACTAAACGGTTCTCAAACGTCAGGCCACGGAAGAATCCCCTGGGGAGGCCATAAAGCAGTGCGGACTCAGGGCCCTTCCCCACAGGCCCTGGCTGCGTCTACTTCAGAGCTGAGGAAACCATAGTAACAAGAGAGACAGGCAGTTCGGAAGCAGTTTTCCTGTGAATCACACCTTGAGAGGCTCTGCTCTAACAGTTCTATCCCAGGTCAAGGAGAATATATTTAGAGGTTGATTTTCGGAAAACATTTGACTTAAGTGCTAATTCTGCTTTATCCAGTTCAACACCACCCCACCCTACCCCCGTGCCAGGTCCCTGAATCTGTCCTGCCCTGGAACTTCGTAAGCTTTGATACCTCTTCATCTATAATAAAACGATTCAGAGAGTGGCCCCTACTGGCCATCTTTTACATTACAGCCAAGCTCTACTACTACTCGCAAACAATGAAACAGAAAAGAGAGGGCCACCATTCTAAAGAGAAGTGGTGACACTCGACTTTCAGAGCAGGACCGAAAAGCTTGTTACAATCAAGTCCTCCAGAGGCAGCACTGCCGAAAGGCATTGTTTCTGCAGGCCTGGCAGGGAGGGTTTCACCTGGATCTTAAGGTGGAATTTTATCAAGTGTGTAGGCTACAGATCCCAGGGCTCCTTAGCGCTTTTCATTTATTCAGTGATTCAGAGAGCAAACGGCACCACCCTCTTGGGAAGGTCATTTTCTCAGCTGCTCCAGTGCAGATTAAGTACACAAACACTGCCCACTCACTCAGCAAGCATTTACTCATCATTTTTCTATATAAATCATGGGTTGTGTCGGAACAAGTCACGGAGCCAGCTCTCTGAGGGCTTACACTTAGGCTGTGAAATAAGATGCTGAGAGTCAGAATCACATTTAATCAGGAGCTAAGGAGGACTTGGGGAAACTACTCACCAAAAATACTGAAGGAGTGTGAATCCAAGGAATGGCCACTTTTGGCATCATTCCTGTAAACCCAGAAAAAAAAAAAAAAGAAATCTGACAGTCATTACTTAGGAAATAATACTAGAGCACAGGTGATATTATGTTAAATCAAACCCCAAAGGCAGTCATCGTAGATGAAATGACGAGAGAACATGTCACAGAAAGCCAAGATGCACCTTCGGGGAGGGTACAGGAAGGACGTAGACTTTTTCAGGCAAATAATTCAAGTTACGGTGGAGAGTTATGTTCTTTATGGACTACGGTCCCACCTCTTCTTAAGCCCAGAGTGTAGCATCTGCTCCTCCCTCTACCTATGACTATCCCAAGTCCTGTCTCCATCACGGTCCCCACAGCAGCAGCAAGAGAAAGCCAAGGTGAGCCCCCAGCTTGCCACTAGGAAGGAACAGTGCCTCCTCCAACAGTCAGCAGTATGAAGGGCCCTTTCTCTAGTCATTCATTCGTTCATGGTTCACTTACCATTGGTGTGCCCAGCACTGGGCCAGGGCTTGAAATATAGGAGTGGACAAGAAGACACAGCCCCAGCTTCTCCCACAGAGCCCAGACAGGACCCAGACAAGTGAACAAGCACGGTGAATGCAATGTACTAAGATAGAGGTGTGTAAGGGTGCCACTTTATTCACTTCCCACAAAGCTCCTCTCACCATGTAACACATGGGAGTCAGGGTGTCACTCCAGCTTTGGGTCAAGGAGGCAAGCATTGACCAGATCCCACCAGCACCCTCCTGGCCCACTCTCAGCACCTCTCATAGACACCACAGCAGTCAGACCACAGTTTCACCCTCTCGATTTGCTCTGGTTTGATTTTACAGCTTTTGGGGATGTGTCCCAGATTTAGCCTCATTCTCCCCTCTCCCATCCTGACTTTCTCCTGGGTCATTACTCCAAAGCAGCAGGAGAACATCAGAATCAAGGAGAAACACAGCTTCTAGAAATTCCAGAAGATAAGGGATTCTCCAGGTAACAAAGCTAATCTCTAACATCTCTGGCCTCAAAAGGGATGTTAGTGACTGTGGATGCCAGGGCGCCCCCCTCCTTGGGCCCAGATGAAGCAGCATGGTGTGATGGCGCAAAGTACAAACTAGGCGGACATAGTCCCTGTGTGGGAACCCAGCTCGGCCACTGATGAGCTGCAGGATCTTGGGCAACATGTTTAATTTCTCAGTGGCTGTTTCTTTATCTGTGAAGCAGCACCCAATCCACACTGTTACTGTGAAAATTATATGAGTTGATACCTATAATGCACTTCAAATTACACCTGACACTGAGCAAGAATGCTGCAAGTTTTTGTTAAATAAAAGAATTGTCCTTCTTTCTCCCCATCCAGTAGCATGTATGAAGGTCATTGAGATTCTGTGTCAAGTCATGTCACAGTCCCCACCCTAAGTCAACATTCTTTTTAAAAAGTACACATTGTGCAGAGGGCCAGCTAGAAGAAGGAACCGACATTGACTGAATGCCAGCTGTGTACCAGCCACTCGGGTGGGCATTCTCATATCCAACCATCCCTTAATCTCCCAACAGCCCTGAGACATCAAAATCATTATCCCCAGTTTAACAGACAAGGAGACAAAAGTTCAGGAATTCCTTTGACCTATTTAGGAACTAGAGACTAGCTCCATGGCTACACAGCTTTGTAAGGGTCCATAAATCTTAAGTTCTTCACCTTAGTGTTCATCTATTTCCCCAGAAAGATTAGGAGTTGGGTCCATCAGAAAATGGGGTTCATGGGGAGACTGCCTTCCTCTCTGTTCAGATATATGGAGAGAGAAATCGCAGAGGACAGAGAAAGTGTGGCTGAGGTAGAGAGAAAAGACTAGGTTCCATGGGGCCAGAAGGAAAGAAATGTGAAGTTGGGGAGCCTAGAAAGAGGTTCCAGAGCTTTAGGAGAAACAATTCTGGCAGAGTCTCTGATTCTTGGTAGAGTTTCAAACCTAAGTCATTCTAGCTCTAGAGACCAGCCCACCACGTGTCCCGTCCTCTGTCAAAAGCAGACATCAACAATCGATCACAGCACTCATGCCTTCAGGCCTAAAAACAGTCTCAGCATCTAGACTCCAGGGAGCCCTGCCAATCAATCAGAGTTGACGACCAGATAAAACCTGTGTGCCATTCCTTCTCTTCATCATGCTGCCAAAAGGAGTTTAAGAAGATTCCTGCCTTTAAAGTGTGGGTAATCTACTCAGGGAAATGACTTGGACATAGGCAACAAGTAAAAATAGACATTCCTAGAGCCTGCTAGGTGAATTTTGGTTAAGAATTCTGGGGGAAAAAAAATTAAAGGTCACCCCACTACAGTGGGCCAGGCAATGCAGTGCAATTAACTGTACTTTGAGAAACTAATCATTCATTGCTTTCTTAGCTTAAACTTCCGGAATTCTTCACAATTTACAAATTATCATCCCATTACCTTCACAACTACTTCGGCAGACCCCAAGGCATCTGACAAATGTGTAAAGCATTAAATTCTTATTAGTTTTAGTTGTTTGTAAATATTTTTTAAGTAGGAAATCATTTTTGCAAGTAATTTCCTTTATGGTTCTCATGCCCCTCCTTCCTTTTTCCTATTTTGTTGCATGAGCCAGCACCGCGGAGCCGTGCTACTCAGTGTACGGGCTATGAGCCAGCAGCACTGGCATTCCCTGGAGGCTAACTGAAAATGCAGAATCTCAGGCCCCACCTCAGACATCTCAGAATCCACATTTTAACAGGCTCCCCAGGTGATAGGCATGCACTTAAACTCTGAGAAAGACTGTTCTACCACCTGCTGAAAACCAGAAATAGTAAAAGATCTCCTTATTTTCATCTGATTGTCATGAGAATGTATCAATAATTAATTTCATCATAATTTATGATGCATATTGTAAGTTTTTGATAGATACATCAGTTAAAGCCCAAAACTCTATGGAAACATTAATAACTATGAAAACATAAGGTCTAGAGAAGTTAACTGTCTGCCACCAGCTTGTAAGTAACAGACCAAGCACGTAAGTCCACTGTTTGAGGGGAGGTATAGCTCAAGTGGTAGAGCACATGCTTAGAGGTCCCAGGTTCAATCCCCAGTACCTCTTCTAAAAATAATAAACAAACAAACAAACAAACAAAATTATCTCCCCCTACCAAAAAAAAGTCCACTGTTGAGCTGCCCCAGTGCTGACCGGCCATCACAGGGAAAGATGGATTAATAACAAATTATTCACACCTAGTGTGAGGGTCAAGCCATCAATACATATTTATTGAATGAACAAATGAACGAATGTTACTGTACTTTGTTTCATGTAATAGGTGTGCTTCTACTTAGCTGAATAAACACTGAATCTTAGAGCCTTGAATATTTGTGAACCACATGATTCAGTGCACAAGGAGAAATCTCTATTTTAAGGCACTCTGCACTAAATCCTGTGACAAAGAGGGAAAAAATAGCTCGCTTCATGAAAATGTACTCCTTGATAGATTTTAATCAACAAGTGTCGACTGGGTGCAGCTGTGTGCCTAGAACTGTCTACAGTGCGAGTAAGGATTCGGGAGACATAAGACAATCGTTCTCAAATTTACCACGCAGCGGAGCCACCCAGAAGGCTATTAAACCACAGATCACTGGGCTAATCCCCTTCCCCCAAGTTGCTCATCCAGCAGGTCTGGGGTGTGGAGCAAACATTAGCATTTCTAACAAGTGCCCAGTTGATGTGGACACTGCTTGTCCAGGGATCACACTTTGAGAAGAGCTGACATACAGTATCCTCCCTGCATCTAAGGCCAGTGGTTCTCACCTTGACTGTACAGTTGAGTCACGTGGGAAGCTTTTAAAAACTACTGATGCCTGGTTCCCTCCAACGACCCGTTGAATCAGCATCTCTAACGCAGAGCCTGGACACTGGCATGCTGCATTGCTTCCCCAGATGCTTCTAATGTGAAGTCAGAGTTGAGCACCATTGAGCCTTAGAGCTAAGTTGGGGAGATAAGACAGATACACAAGAGCAAGAAGAGTCCCAGAGCATCACACACAGTGGTGTGACGGAACCAACTGCGACCAGGAGGAACATGTCATTTGCGCAGACCTCATCCCAACTCTGCATTCAGTGACATCACATCGCTAGCCTGAAATCAGCCACTGCAGGAGTATTTACACCACAAAAATTGGCAAATGCTACAAATCAGGGTTCCCTCTACCCCAGTTATTAAACATCTACCAGCAAACCACTGAATAGAAGGCAGATGTGACAGGTACCAAATGAACAGCCAGCCAACTAGTTAGCAGGAAAGACGAGAAGAGGAAGAAGAGGAAGAAATCCCAACTGGGCTGGAATGGACAGGACTTCATAGAGGTAGTGAGGCCAGAGATGGGCCATAAAGGATGGGTAGAATCTGTATAGAAAGAACGCCATCAGCCTGAGGGAAAACAGGAGCAGGGGCGTGGATGTGAGACAGGGCAAGGGACTGGACATGTTCAGAAGAAAAGTTCTCAGTGCAGGTGTTTCTCTGAAAATATGATTTCAGAAGAGTTTAATATTTCATATGATGGGTTTCCATAGAACAGTGCATCCATGCAGTATAGGACCAAATATTGGCCAAATCTTCTGTAAGGCTCATTAAGACCAAAGCCAGCTGTACCATAACCACTCAGTCCTACCACTGCTTCCCAGGGACTGCCTGACTCTGTAACAAGTCAACAGTCACTGAGGCACCCTGGACCAGCCCATCCAGCCCCAGTATCTCCTTCTGGTAATAATAATTGGTTTGATCCCATCCACCTTCTCCCAGAAGCCTTTAGGGGGAGAATCTTCATGTTCCAAATCTTTCTCTAACTCCCAAGGGGAGACGGCACCATCAATATCCATTCGGGACCCTGGAGACTCAGGAAGAAGCAGCCATATCTAGCTCATTGGAAAAACAAGATGTCAGGATGAGAAAAAAAGGAAGAACGTTGTAACTGGAGGGGCAGAGCTCTGTCTATCCCTCCCTCCCTCAAAAGGTCAGACAGGCCTGCAGGAGCCATTTCTACATGCTTCCTGTACTCAGAACCTTTGTCCTGGATGTCTGCACCCCTGTGTCTGGAGAAGGAAGAGACAAGAAAAAGAAAGCTCTCCATGAATATTTCATGCAGTGCCTCTGCTGACTTTTTAGTTCCCTGAACATCCATTAAAGTGCCACTGTAATAATGTCATTGTTTGTTCATCATTTTCTACCTGGCTCTTAGGAAGGGAAAAAAAAACAGAAATAATAATTCCTTGCTCTGATTGGGAGGTCACAGGAAATCATCTACCACTTGTACTAAGGCTTTTGAAGATCAAAGGGCTAAACAATCACATTTTCATTTATTTGGCATCATTCAAGGAGGTAGAATTCCATAGAGGTACATTTTTTTTTCAGATAAATGAAGCTTATCCTGAAGCATCCCATTTGTTTTTGAATTTTAACCATTTCAAACGCAAATAATTCCAGAATGGTACCCACTTCTTCCCTGTTTCCTTAGACAAAATATGTGGAGCAAAATGCAACCTTACTTGTAGAACTTCAGAATCTTCACTGTAAACAGCCTGTGTTTTTACCACGCTCTAATCCATGGTGCCTCAGTTTATTGTCAAGCTTAGGGCTGCTCATCCCTGAATCAACAGCCTCACACTGATGAGTTTTCTGGATTCTTAGTTTGTTTTTTTTAATTCTCACCTACCTACTTTCTTCTTGCTGATCAGTCCACCATCATTTTGCTTGTATCTTGACATTTGCTTCCAATGTCTATTCCCTACCCCCCACCTGCTTCCCCATTATAATTTGTTGCTCTAAATTTGCTAGAAATTGGGAAACTTAACCACCAACCTTAATATAACAGTATGTAAATAGAGTTAAGAGGCTCTGAACAAGGGCCAAAGGTAGCGATCGATCGTGAAATCAATGGTATGACCTTGAACCATCTTGCCTTGGCATCTGCAAACTACATTCATGTGCTTATTGCTTCCTGATGCATCCCGGATAGTAGGGCTTGCCTGAGAAGCAAGCCTTAGATAGATCTGTTACTGTTTACTGATTTTTAGTTAACATGTGCACATACAGGAGTTCATGGTCATTTCTTCAGCATATGTATACATGTTAAGCACGTGTGTGCTAGGTGCTGTGCTAACAAAGGCATAGCGCCCTTTTCAAGTGAGTCTATTCTTTCAGATCTCAGCTCAGTTATCACCCTGTCTAAGAGGCCTCCCTGACCTCCCCACCTCCAGCTGCCTGGGTTTTGTTTTCTTCGTAGAACCCTCTATGATCTCACAGTATTCTGTCCACTAGCATCCTTTTCATCCACTTGTCTCACTTCTGTATAAGCTCACCAAGCACATGGGCTGCCTTGGTGCCAGCCACTAGCCCAGCACCCCCAGACAGCACCAGGCTCTCCGTGGAGCACCTGCTGAATCAGCAACGCAGCACAAATGGTTAGAGCACAATGCGAGGCATGGAAAACAAACTTATGCTTACAAGGGGGAAAGGGGGGTGGGAAGGGTAAACTGAGAATTCAAGATTGCAGATACTAACTACTATATACAAACAAAACAAGTTTCTTCTGTATAGCATAGGGAACTATATTCAATATCTTGCAGTAATCTATAATGAAAAAGAATATGAAAATGAATGTATGTATGTATATGACGGAAGCATTATGCTGGACACCAGAAATTGACAGATTGTAAACTGACTATAATTCAATTAAAAAAAAACACACACACAAATGCAGTAAGTTTGGGGAAAGGAGAGCAGAAAACACCTCCCCAAGCCTGGAAGGAGAAAAGGACGTCTCAAGGAGGTGAGATCTGAATTGAATCTCAGACTTAAGACTTGAGCACATGGGCAAGAAAGGTCCAACGGCATTCCACATAAAAGGACGTGTACAATAAACATACCATAAATGCATATGAAGACAACCCCTCCACAAACTCTCGGCCTAATGATGTGAATATTGTCCAGGAATCTCCTGCACCGCTGGAATGGCCGCGAGACAGAGCCCCTCTCTCCACTGCCGCCTCCCTCCATGTGATGATTTCCCCTGCACGTCTGAGCCAGCGCTCCTCAACACTCTGCATTTGGGGCCTGTGTGAGTTTGCTCAGGCTGCCATGACACAGCCCCACACACCGGGTGGCTTAAACAACAGAATTTTCTTGTCCCACAGCTCTGGAGGCTAGAAGACCAAGACCCACGTGTGGACAAGGCTGGTCCCCTCGAGGGCAGGGAGGAAGCATCTGTCTGTGCCTCTCCCCAGCTCCTGGTGGTTTGCTGGCAATTTTTGGAGCTCCCTGGATTGTGGAAGCATCACCCCATCTCTGACTTCATCTTCACATGTATGTCTGTCTGGGTCCAAAGTCCCCTTCTGATCAGGACACCTATCACACTGGATTAGGGGCCCACCTTGCTCCAGTGTGACCCCACGTTAACAAATCATATCGGCAATGACCCTATTTCCAAAGAAGGTCACACTCTTAGGTATTGGGGAATTGGGACTTCAACGTATGAATTTCAGGAGGATACAATTCAACCCACAGCAGAACCTCAGAGTAGAAACCAGCTTCCCCAGCAGGGTCTGCTTCTGCAGGGTGAGGATGTGCCAAATGCTTACCTGGGGGCCCTGTGGAGACAGAGTAGCCTTTTCAGGCCACTAAGCAGAGAGCACAAAAACAACAGGTCCCTGGCTTTGAGAAGCAGCCGGGGAGAAGGTCTGGAAAAGGCCTGTGATCTGCATTCACACCCACGGAAGAACCACAACACGTCCCAGCACTGGCTAGCTCACCTCATCAGCTCAAAAGCCCCACAAGGTCCCAGCTGTCAGTTCTGAGTGACAAGGCGCAGGGCACTCAGGACGCAAGAGATCCCAGAGCCTGGACGTTGGAGGCAGGCTGCACAGATGAGGAAATGGAGGCAAGCTCTCTTCAACTGCAAAATAAAAGGTTGGGCCCCTCCTGCTGTCATGGTCTCTGGTTCTCGGCTGTGGTACATATTATACCTGGTAGCCCCTGGATAAACATCAAACAGCTGAAGGAAGGAATAAATGAATGAGTTCACAGCCATGAGGATAAGGTGCAGTAACCCTCACTGTAGTTTACCTCTCTCAAAAAAAAAAAAAAAAGACCAAGAATGAATCTGTGTTCAAGATCATTGCCCACAGCCCTCTGGAAGTAGTGAAAAATCAAATAATATCGGAGCCACTGCAACAGAGCAGAGCAAACACACCAAGGGCCTAATTAGACTTCTGAATACATACGTGCACAGGTTCAGCCAGAATTTTCTTTGTCTCAAAACACAGATCTCAGAAGTTCTCTCCCCCAGCAGGACCTATCAGTGGCTGGGGCTTAGTCTAAATCCATTCCTCAGCATTGAGGCTCCCAAACAATCTACTCTGAGAAGCAATTATTTCTGGGGCTGAAAATTCTCCTGTTTCCACGCCCCAGTCTAACATGCGAGTCCTTCCCGCAAAGGTCTGAGAAGCTGTAGCCAAGAATACAATGAAAGAGAAGGGCAACCTGTAATCTTAACTTTCCCTCTGCACTTCAGACAACATCAGTCAGCAGCAGCAAGGGAGCAGGAACAAAAAAAATAAAAACAGCTGCCAGGGGAGGCATTGCACGCACATCTGTGCAGCGAGACTGCTCCCACCAGAAATGAAACGAAACACACCTCGCTTGAATGCGGAGTTTAAGAAGAGAAATCTCTTCAGAAAGAACCCCAAAGGAAGAAAGGGAAAGAGAAAGAAATGGGGAGAGAAAGTTCACGCCCTCCCCCAAACGAAATTGCAAACCACCACCACAAAGCAATGGCCAGCTCAGAAGAAGCAAGAGGAAAACCTTTTCCCCTGACCATAAACCACAGCCCTCTAAAGAGGAAAACATTCGCATCTGTGGCCCTCGGTTGCTTATTTTATCTAGAGCTGTGTTACAGTATCTGAACTGTGCTGAGACCAATTCCAGTCACCCACTGCAATTTCTTCTATGCAGGTGGGGGGAGGGGAGATATGTAAGTAAAGTTTTTGACAAATAAAAAAGAGGGGACTTAAAGAGTTCAGCAGTGGAGCCAGCGCTGAAGTGCAGACAAGAGGCACTGCCTCTGAGTGCGAAGGCAGCCTGGCACAGCGGCCCCCGGGGCCGGCTCTGCTGCTGCACCTGCCTGTGCCTGCGGGACAGGCATTCCCAGCCCTGTATCGGAGAGCTTTGCAAATGAAGTGAAACTTGGCCTGCGGTGGGACTCAGGATGCTCAGAGGACAAGAGCTAATAGCAATTATTTAGTTTTAATAACTGGGTAATTGCTGACCAGCCCAGCAGAGGCCAAAAGGCCAATGACTTTGCTTTGCCAAGAAAACCAAGGGTTAGGTGTTAACTGCATAAAATTAAGCAGGCTGCTGCCCTGGTCACTTGTAATTGGGCTGTGCTGCCACGGGAGGTGGGGACAGACCATTTGGGTCAGGGGACCTCTGGCAGACCCACCTGGACAGAGCAGGTGCAAACTTTTGTGAGCTGTCATTGGGCTAAAACATCCCGACGTGGACAACAGCAGCTGCTCATGCTGGAGTGAGTTAGAAGTCTGAAGGTAAAGGTTGGTCTTGAACATGGATACAGACCTTCCAGTGCTAGGAGAAGCCAAGGGACTATCTCAGGGGGACCCTGAAAGCAGGTGGAACTGTTAGGAGGTTAAGTCCTTGCATTCAGTCCCAGAAATGACTCACCAGAAAGTCAGGAGGGGTTCCCCCTGCACCAGCCCAGAGCATGAATGTCCAGGCTCAGCCAATGCACAACCAGTAGTTCATCAAGTGAGGTGCTTAAGCTCCTAAGGGATTTGTCTTGAAAGTACCACCCTCCCCACTCTCAGAGGGCTGGTGCCGTGCAAATCCTGCTCTGATTCACAGGCGCGCATGCTCCCTCCAGCCCCTGACTCTTCACTCTGGCTCTCTCCACTCTCGGGATGCCTTCTCCTGTCTCATTCAAACCCTGCCTGGTACCTTCCAAGTTCCATCTTACTCCACCCCTACCCTCCCAGGAAATCCCTGTATGTGAAGAAGGTGCTGAATAAGCATTACCTGTCCTTGGCAGGGACGTACCCCTGCTGAACTCTTTAAGCCCTTGGTCAGTTACAAGCGCAAAGGGTTGAGATCATCCAGTCCCACACTATAGATGAAAATAAACCAAGGCCCAGGCAGGCTGCATGGCTTACCCAGACATTGCTTTGTTCATTGTGGTTTCACGGACAGAACTCTCACCTGTCCAACATGTATGTTTCTGAAAACAGAGCTCACATTATTCTATACATTAGTCTTTTATATAACCCTGTAGTAGTTAACCTAAGAGTACACAGAAGTAGATCTTTAGCAGCTCTCTGTCCAGCATTTGTCCCTTTCCTCTGGAGTCCATGGGTGACCTAACTCCAGTAATAGTGTTGTGAGGCTCAAAGTGACCTCCACTTCATCTACCCACACTGAGGAGGAGCCATATAACCTAACAACTTTACAGACGAGCAAACCACTTCGGCGGCTGTCCTATGTGTAGCAGGCAACAAGGAAGGGGTGGTCCCTCACCCTCAGGCAGATGCATCACCATGCAGTCCCCACACACTAACTGGGTGCACATTATTCGCCAGCTTTGTGAAAGTAACAGGACTTGAAAGTCAAAAAACACACAGTCGATGCTCTTGAATTTCAGTCTCATGGGGAAGACAGACAGGAACACAGATCATTATGACTCCCTGTGACAAGTGTGATGACAAAGAAAAGGCAAAGGGGTATCATTCTAGACCCTTAAATGAAGTAACATGTTCCCCATGAACACAGGAAGGCTGGTTTGACCATTTGCCAAAGCCCCAGCATACCTCCGCTTCTAGGTTTCCTTTCACACGATTTCCTCCACCCAGAATGTCCTCACTTCCATGTAAATCTAACTCATCTCTGAAACTCAAGTTTCAAGTTGAATTCTAAATATTTTAGACTTGTTCTTTTTACCCAGGCTCTCCTTAACCACCTTAATCACTTACTTTCTGCAACACTTACTTTGTTTCTCATGGTATTTTTGTTCAATTCTTATGTCCTTACTTAGCTCTCATGCAATTTTATTACTGTTCTAAATTTTAAATCCCTCAATGTTCTCAATGTTCTCAAGTTCTCTTCTCTAGAAAATTCACATCTGGACAAGTCTCAGATACACAGCAAGTAGTCAGTATATCTCTTTGCGGGATGAATGCAGGAATGAGTGAATGAAAGAACATGTCCTATCATTAGTCAGGTATCATTAGTCAGTTGTTGGTCAACAATTCCAAATAAATCTATCCTCGAGCTGTCTTCTCTCTTCCCTATGACACACTAACACACAGAGACATGATAGTATTTTTGGTCAACTAGATTCAGTTCACCTGGAGAGTGCATTAGCCACAGATCTTGGCTAAGATTAGCTAGGTTACTTAATAGCACCTTTTCTAATTTAATTTTTTCTTTGGCATCCCCTTCCAACCTGCCCTGACTCCATTTGGATCTTTTTATTTTTTTTTTAAATGCTTGGGGAAGAGAAAAAGACTGAGTAAATGAGCTGGCAGAAACGGAGTATAATTCTGTGATTCAAATTGCCATCCTGTAATGAGTGGAATAAATCTTTATTGATGCTAATAAACAAGATGCCGGGAGATGGGCATGGAGGTCAGGGCCCAGCCTGGTGGGGCCCCAGCAGAGACTGATTTCAGTAATCAGTTTTCATTTCTCTATGAATATCTCAAGCTACAAGCAGGCTGGATGGGACTCATTTCCTGGGTAAATGTCCGTGGCCGGTTACAGGAAGTAAGGTCATGAGCCCAAATATTGCTCTAAACCACCAAGGCCAAGGAAGCTTATCTCTCTCTGTCCTCCAATGTCTATTTGTCTCTCTCTTCCCCCCTCTCTCTCTCTTTTTTTTTTTCTATTGAAGTAGAGTCAATTACAATGTGTCAGTTTCTGGTGTACAGCACAACGTCGCAGTCACGCATAAACATACGTATATTCTCAATGTTTCTCTTGACTTCTCCCTTTACAGCAACCAAAACTAGAAATGCCAGGGGGAAGGATTTTTCCCAACTATTCTGGACTCTAGCTCTAAAATATGCTGACAAGTATAAGCACACAACGAAAGTCTTTCCCCCTGCAGGGTTAGAGTCTAAAGCAAGCAATAACACACAGAGGACCCAAGCCTGGCCACACATCCAGATCACCTGGAGAGCTGGCTAACAGGGTGGAGAGATTTGGACTCTTAACATACGTCTTGGCTGGAGTCTGACCAGCTGATTCTTACCAAGAGCCCCATATAATGCTGATGTCACAACCCATAAGACAAACTGGTAAACAAACGGAAACAGCGTGTAATGTAAACAAGCGTTTTTGAGTCAGGCAGGTCTAGGTGGAAATCTCAGCTCTACTGTTTTCTGCAAACTGGGGCAGGTTAGTTAACCTCTGGGTAAGAACAGTTTCTTCAGAGAGCAGCTGTGAGGCTTTAAGCACACAACACTCGCAGAACTATCGGTGCAGGGCCGAGCACGCCGCAGAACAGAAACTGCTCACCAAGAGGCCAGACGGTCTGGCCCACTACACATTTCACTAAATTATATTAGGTCTATCAAATTAAAGCTCCATACCAGGATGTGAGTATGATTTAATCATTTCACAGACATAAGTTCTCAATTAGAACAAAGTGCATTTGGGGGTGTCTGAAAACAGAGCCACCATAATGACAACCCAGAATTCCACAGCTTCAGCCATGGACTTTTAGGTCATCCATCTCTAATAATGTCCTGCTAACGCCGCCTCACTTGTAACATGGTGCCACAGCCTAAAACCCTGGGATGAGGAAGTCCTCTGAAACTCTACTAGAGAGTAATAAAAATCAGTATCTTTAAAAGCCACACTTCGAGGGAACAGAGGGGAAAACCATCAAAAAAAAGTTACACATTAGGAACTTTCTTATACTTCTATCATCAAGGTTAATCATCCCTATGGTTTTAGGAAATGGGTCCTTGATTAAAGCTAAGTGTTGCTATCAGCAAATACTTGCTTTTTTTTTTTCCTGTTCTTGCTTTTTTACACACCTTTTGTATTTCAGTGAATTTCCAGAAGCCAGCCTTAACAGAAAGGTACCCTGGGCTTTGGCACTTAAGTTCTCCTCTTGACATAACTCAGCCCCAATCACTCTACATGAATGTAGATCACTTTTCCTTTTATATTTCTTGGCAAGAACATTTGCTGGTAAATATCATTTAACCTTTCTCAGACAGTGAAGGTGGCCCTGGTTCCATCCATCAAAGAGACTCCTCACTCTTAATTTAAAATATTAAATGGCACTCTACATCTTTTTCCGTGGGGGAGACCCAAACAAATCTTATTTGGATAGATTCCGCATGGTTGTCTAAATTCAATGCCAGATTCTTAAAAGATATCTATCCAGGTACAGCATTTAATTAAAAGAAGGTCAGTCAATAGAGTGGATATACTCCTGCTTGAGCAGTTAGTTGCTAGAAAGAGTTTAATAAATTATTTCAGAGCCAAACTCCATGTTTCCATGAAGGGTCTCTGGTTTTTTTGTTTTGTTTTGTTTTGCTTGAAACCCTCACTGAATTCCACCAGCAAATTCTTTCCAAGGTTTTTAAATAGATAAAGAGAAATAGCTGTCTATAAGGCATTCAAGATAAATGGAAAATATATAAACTCTCTATTTTAAAGACCACAGTAACTATCTGAAACCCAACAGTAACTTCATTATTATACACTGCCCTATTTCACTCTATGATCTTTTAGTTTTAACATGAAATATTCAGATGAGAGTAATTAATTCCACTTAGCAGAATCAAGTGCTGGTGAAAGGAAGTTATATTTCAGTCGCTGAGCAGATATAACAACAATCACTATGGAACACATTCAATATCCTTGAGGTCTTATTCTCAAAGAAATGGAAAGGGGAAGCTAAATGAATATGCGATCTAACCAGAGAGTAGGCCCAGCCCACAGCAAAACTGAAACAATTTAAACGTGTCCTTGAGGTCCCTCCACTTTTTTTTTAAAACAAGGTCTACCCTCAGTGGTGATTCTCCACCCTCCTAAATTTGCCAACAATTGCACTTTACTCGACTGTGCAACCCGAACACTGTCCCCATGCTCCAAAATGAGCTTTCCTTGACACCAAACGTTTCTTAAAACCTCATTTTTAGCTAGAGCTTTTAGAGGAGACTAACCAAAATCCTAATTCCTGCTAGAATTAAGCAATGAACTGCGGTTTAATCTGTGGCCCTTCCATTAGCATTTCTACATTTTTAAGAGAGAGGATGAGGACCTAATTTCACTGAATAAAACCTGAAGGGTGAAATTCCAGTCACTGTATGAAGTCATTGCAGGAGAACACGAGAGAATGTATCTGGGTAGAAGCCACCGCCATCTCCCTCCTCATATCACACTATTTCAGAGGGAGGCCAAACAGCTGCAAATGCACTTTCCCTAAAATGGGGTTATTGTAGCTTGTTCTCATCCCAGGATGTCATGAATGAAAGGGATCCTGACTCTAGCCTCTCATTTCACTGTTGAGGAAGCTGAAGACCACAGCCATTGAATGATCTACCCTAAATCTTTAACACAGCAAACTACAGCCATATCCTGTTCCCTCTCTGTATTTCACAAGGGCTCTGGAGAAATGAATATACCCTACTTCTTCTGCATCTACCTGACCTTTACATCCATTCAGTTGCCATGTTCTGTTTCACCTGGAACATAGCAAAAGCCTCCTAACTAGTCTCCCCGGCTGCCTGGCAGCGTAACTCTCACAGGGTGCTGAGAGCCCCATCACTCAGATGTTGAGAGTCTCCACAGACTGCAGGACACACCAGCAATTTACAGGAATGCCTCTTGAGATGCACCAGGTGTGGTCTTCCAACCCAGGACTGTTAACTTCCCATAATAGAAACGTCATAACCTCCCAAGAAAACTCATCTTGTGACCAGGCTTTCTTATTAGGAATTCATTCACAATTTTGAACCCAAATCTGTCTCCCTATTAGCATAAGTTCTGCAATTTGCTATCATATTAAGTAATCCTAATATCTCTTATATTTGACATGCTTATTAGATCTGAAGGCGCCTATCTTGTCTCTTTTTCTTTGCCTTCTCTCCTTTTTATATTAATAATCCCGTTTGTCCAAACATTCCTATACAACATGGTTTGAAGTCTTGTCATAGGAATCTTTCTCCTACATGGCCTCCAGTTTTGCCATGTCCTACTATGTATCCACCAAAATAGGAAAATTATTCTAAACTAAAATATTACAGACACAATATTGCAAACTTAAAAGTTCATAGCACAAAGAAATCATCTCCATTCTCATTCTGGATTACACATTTATAACACAGATTAAGGTTTCATGAGCTTTGGGGCTTATTATATCAGAGTTGACTCACAGTGAATCGTGAGCTTACTGTTTTTAAAGCCACTTAATAACATTTTACTCATGCTACTAATTCTCTGAAACATCTCCCTCATCCGATTTTGTACAGTTTAATTTTGGGATTTGTAGAACTTTACATTTATCCCTGCTATATTTTGTTCTGTTAGACTTGGCCCAGATCTCTGGTCTATAAATATCATTTTATATCCTGTTTCTGTCTTAGTATTTACTGTCCCTCCTGCCTTTGTATTATTTGCACATTGGATGAATATGCCATCAATAATCTTCTCTAACCAGAGGGAAATGATGCCTGCATCTCTTAGGCAGACTAGAGGGCAGGACCAAGGACAGCACCTTACAGCCGGCTACTGGGAGCTCCCCAGGTTAACTTCCAACCATGGGTCAGTGTCCTTTGAGAATGGTTGTTTGGCCAGTTATTAATCCATCCTGTGTCCCTTACATACAAATATATATCCATATGAATCACAAAAATATCACAAGGAAGTTGTTCTGATATGTTGCTGAGTTCTTTTCTGCTTGTGTGTGTGTGTGTGTGTTTGTATGTGTGTGTGTGTGTGTGTGTGTGTGTGTGTGTTTCTCACCTAATAGATTAGTGACCCTTAGAAAAGAAGCAAAATTTATCCTAGCATGACTTGCCGGCATCAAAACCTCACAGCATCCAAGGGATCATCACCTCCTCCTCATTATTTTAATATCCCCTTCTAAAATCTTGCCTGTGGTCATTTTCAAGCCCACTGCTCCAGAGCTGTGACATCCATCATCTGACATTTGTCTATCTCATTCCCTCAGGAATTCCTTGGTCTTTAACTGATCGCCCAGGTAATGTTTTACAGAGCCTTGGCATAAAACTCATGCTCAATGATAGAAGACTTGAATTTATTTCGATCAATATGATATTCTATCAGTCTGTTCCCACATCTTACATGGCTTTTCTCATTAATCCATGTTCATTTACATCTGTTCACTCTACACCATTGAGTCCAAAGATCATTTTCCTTGACCTACGAAACAAAATTAAAGTGGAAACTGAGGTGCTCTGCCTTGTCCCGGTCACCCATCACTTCCTTGATATCGTTGTCCTAATGTTTACAAAAACCTCACTCTTGTCTTGGTTCTTTTTAACCATGAAATATTCTAAAATTTTGCCTTCCAAACTATTAGCTCAGTGCCACCTACTACTTTATATTACATACACTTTGCCCTTGAACGCACCTTCAAACTTACTATTTAAAAACCGTCAAATGCTGATCAAGACAAAATAAAGTTATATAGTCATGGAGTAGTTTAATTTTTATCATTTTTGATTTTCAAAGAACCATAATCATTCTCAATGTTTTGCAAGGGATCTGTAATTAGACAGCTCAGGCTCAGGAAATACCAATGACATTGTCTTTTAAAAAATGAAAATCTTGCCATGTGGAAATCCAAGAAAGAAAGCAGACAATATCAAATATGTACAAAATAAGCAAAATAATGTATAGTTTACTAAATTCTGTAACAAATGAAAGCTAGGATGGCATAGGACTGAAGAGCACTGGCTTTGGGGTAAGCAAAGTTGAGTTCAAATGCTTTTGTTCAGCTCACACTAAGTGTGGAATCTTCAGATACTAACCTCTTCTTTCAGAGGCCCTATCTCTCTCGTGTGTGAGATATAAATAATCCTAGTGCCTACTGCTTAGGGGGCTAGGAGGATTCAATGAAAAAGAGGAAATAAGGAGTTTGTTCAGTTACTGACATACAATAAGCTCTTGCTAAACTTCACAGTGTTTAAATGCTCCCATTCAAAACCCACTGTTAATATTGAATACTTGGGCCAAAAGATGCCCTAATTTTTAAGGAGCATGAAGTATGAGGTAGATATAAATAGCTTAGGGAAAAGAAACTAGGAAAACAGCCGATGCAGAAGTCACAATCATGTTCATATTGATAAAGCCATCTCTCTGTCTCATTCTGGCCTTGCACTGTAGTCTCCTAAAGGACAGGGTCCCTGAAATACACTTCTGTGACCACCGCGTGCGCCACAGACACAAGCACACCCACACACGGCCATACTTTGCACAGAGTGCTTGCACACTGTAAGTGCTAAACAACCATGCTTGACTGAGCACAGAGCCCAGAGTTGGAAAACAAGAGGTAAATTCACCACTCTCCAGGCCACACAAAAATCAACTGCAGTAGATATGTTGTACACTCAGGGAATTGTCTGGCCCACATAATGCGGTGGCCTCCTTGCTGCCATGTTTTTGCTTCATGACCCTGACCCTTTGGCCACAGCAGATTGGTTTAACGGTGCACTCCTGACATGGACAGCTGGGAAAACTGGGTTCCCTCTCCCGAGGATCTGTTAGGAATCTAGTTACACTCTTGGTGGAGATCTGGAAAGAGGGTCTACAAACTCCTGCTCCTGAAGTCTTGGATTTCCTGTAATCCTTACCCTTTCTTCAGGTCTGGTTGTTCCCTGAAATGCCTACGGTACTATAGTACCTTTCCGATAAATTTCATTTTCTTGCTTAAGTGAATTCCAGATGGTTTTTGCTGCCTTTAGTTTAAAAACAAAAACTGAACTAATACACTGAGGAAAATGAAAGAAAGAATACCGGTTTCATCATCAGTCTGGCCTTGCCCACGGCTACACATGCTTTTGGCTGATACAAACAACCAAAATAAAATCTAATAGTTTACTGTTTGTTAGAACAGACTGAATGCAGCTCAGAAAAGCTTGTTAGGAAAGAGATTATGGAATCATGTCAGCAAAATGTATCATCAACATCTCTGAGAGATGAGAGACTTCAGAATCAGACCACATAAAATCAGAGAAAAGCCAGAATTTGCCAAGACAGATACTTTTCTGAGATGGTTAAACAAAATCGTATGGAGAATTAAAGGGCCAACACTGGCTGAGTGCTAACTACGTGCTAGCTGCTGCTCTAAGGGGTTGTACGTGCCTTAACTCACTTAACCCTCACGACAAACATGTGAAATGGAGCCACTAAAGACGAGGCAGCTCAGGGACTGATAAGTGAAATGCTTTCCCAAGGTCTCATGGCTAAAAAGCAGCAGATGGAGGCTTCAGAGCCAGTGCTCTTAGCAGTGGACAGCCAGGCATCTTGCAAGCTGACCGTGTTCCCAGGTGCTGGCCTATTCAGTGCAGAAGTGTAAAGGCAGAGAGAGGAAGCTGTCTCAGCATTTTCCACGTATACCTGTTCATTTACTCAATAGACATTTACTGAAGCCTACGTGCCAGGCACCATGCTAGGTGCTGGAGCAGACCCAGTGGCACTTCCCTGGTAGAGCACGGTCCCCAGGGTTACAGAATGTGCACACAGGGTGTAGCACACTTTCTTACACTGAGTAGGCACTCAGCAATCTTCAAGATTCACCCCACATGCACACATGAGAAGCACTTCTTGCCTCCCTTTGATCTACAGGTGAGGTTACAACCCTCTCTGACCCTCCGGGAACCTCACACCTCTATCACAGGCTTCTCACAGCACTTTGGAAGTATCTGCATGTCTGTTTAGACCCCTATAATATAAGCCATTTACACACATGACCGTGCTATTCATCTGCCTCACCGGGACTGGCAAGAATCCCCAGCATACGGAGGTGCTCGGCAAGTGTCTGCTGCACGAATGGACCCCTCGATATGACCTAGTACCTCCTCAGAAGCCCATCCTTTGAAAACAAAAGCCATGGCAGGACAAATGCTCTGAGCAGCTGGCCCTCTGGCAGGGCTGGGTTCGTCCTAAACCAGCTGTTCTCTTTCCTCCAGTCCTCTTGCTGACCAACTCTACCCATCTGGAAGGTGGCCAGCCAGGTGACAGGTGCAACTGAGCCACAGGACAATGGAGCAAAGTTTCCCTGCAAATCACATCCATAGCAGTGGCTTCGCTAGTTCAGGCCCTTAGCCACTGAGGAGGAAGTGCCCCCACTCGGTGCACCAAGGGTGGATCTGAATTCACTCACCAAGAGTTGAATCCCTGCATCTCCACTAAGCAGCTGGGCAACGTTGAACAAGCAAACTTCTCTGAGCCTAGCTCTTCTCACTTCAATTCTCGCCTCACAGAATCACCTTGAGGATTAAATGAGGATCATCCAGATGAAGATGCCAGAACACAACAGACATCACTAGATATGAACAGCCCACCCTTGTTCAATGCAGTATATGTCTCTTAAAAGTATATACTGAGCCTTTCAAATGTTTTAGAGTCTATTCATCTATCTCCTCCATTTTCTTCTTTTTGAGTTGGCAGACTTTTTTAATATAGGTGTGGCAACAGGGAACAGCTATAAGACACAAATGATTAAACAGAAAAACCACGCCATTAATTGAGGATGAAAGACTCATTCACACAGTTTGCTGTAAAATCTTGCACAGGAAACCCCCTTGAAACCTCCCAACTCACAAAAATCCAAGGCTTGCTGCCATGTTCACCATGCAAATGAAACATCACTCCTCAAACCACAACTAATTTTATGTTTAACTTTTTTAAACAAACCGTAACAAATACTAAGTGTAGCTAATCACTTCCTGATTCCTTTGGTTTTCATTGTAATAGCACTAATTATGATAAACACATTTAGAATTAATGTGCATGTCATATGCATATATCAATTCCATTCTAATTTGCCATTGATTAACGCCTGTGAAGTGAACAATGAGTCTTCAGTTTTAATATACCACTCACATCTTGAGCAGCACAGCCTTAAAATGGGTCCCAGGCATGCAACGCCAAACCAGCAGCCTGCAGAAGGCCAAAGGCAAGAGGGACATTGCAAGAAGAAGATGTTGTTTGCACGTCCCTTCTCAGCGATTGTGATGCATTCTGAGGGTGCAGGCAGAGCCCAGACTGCATATCCAGCACTAGAGCACATCAGGGTGGGAGAAAATAAGGTTTGGGGGTTAAAACCTGTGCTTGGAATCAGATATGGTTACAAATCCTGGCTTTGCCCCTTATTAGCTAGGATATTAGCTAGGATGTTTTAGGCCAGTCACTCAACGTCTCTAACCTTCAGCTTCCTCATCTGTAACAGTAGAGATACTATGCTCCTCGTAGGACTGTCGTGAGGATTAATAAGAAAAAGCAAATCTTTCACTACTCTCTGCAAACGGTCGGGATTGTAATTTTTAAAATAGTATTATTATAATTGATAGTGATTACCATGATTTCAGCAGAAAATTTTCTATTACAATCTAGGAGTCTCATTCGACAGGATGCACTTGATAAATAATTATCACCCACGCAGGCCCAGCGAGTGAGGGAGTCCAAGAGTGAGGTGGGGAGGGAAGGCAAAGGCAGCTCTGACAGTCTCTTTGTTTTCAGTGTTTTGTTTTGGGTTTTTTTTTTAATAAGACTGTTTTAGAGGTTTGAGCTGAGAGCACAGGGTGATAACGGGAAAAGGGGAGAACTCTGGAGTGAGAAGGCTCTTCTGTCACTCTCCTGCCAGACCCCACACACACAAGCCCACCGCGCTTTCAGGAGTTGGCTTCCTCACTGGTAATGTGGAGATGATACTACCCATCTCACAGTGTTGTGAGGATCCAGTGAGGTGATGGAATGAGTAAGGCTGAAAGCATCATTATCAGAGCTGGTTGCTATTTTTAGCATAGTTACCATCATCATGATCATCACTGCCACCATTAATGTATGAAGGTTTAGGGAAGCCTATTCTGAAATCCTTTTTCTTGAAGCCCCAGCCTTTAAACTTATGCCTGAATAAAGGGTGCTTTTCATTTTCCTGTTTCTAAACTCTCTTCCAAGTCTCCACATCTACATCTCTATAGATTCGGCAGATTTCCTGGGTTTCTCGGCTCCAGCCTACTATCTCACTGAGCATGCTCATGTAAACAAAGGGGCCTAGGAGAGCATGTGGATGGCTCAGAACATACTCATCCTCTCCCGGGGAAGTAGAACTCAGTCCACGGCTGTCCAGTGAGCCCACTCTCTGTAACACTGACTTATTATAGAAGAGAACTTCTTGGGCATAGTTGCAAGGCACCCAGCTCCTGCTCACCTCCCCCTTCCCCAACCCCAGGGAGATGCATCTGGTCCCAGCACAAAGTGAGAATGCCTCTCGGAGCACATCTCCTGCCCTGCCTCCTACTACACCATTCAAGCATCAAGCTTAACCTCCCCATGCTGGACCAGGAGACACTTGAGTGGAGAGACCATTTCAAGAAAGAAGGCACTTCCATTCCCAACACTAAATATTAGCAATATGGTGGATGATCCATTTAAAAATTAATAAAAATCAAAAGATAATAAGAGTTGGTGAAGCTGTGGAGAGATTGGAACATTTGTACCCTGCTAGTGGGAATGTAAAGCAGGGAAGCCAATATGGAAAACAGTAGATTCCACAAAAAATTAAAAGAAAACTACTGTGTGATCCAGCAATCCTACTTCTGGGTTTGCAGCCAAAAGAATTGAAATCAGGAACTCAAAAACAGGTATCTTCACTCCCATATTCACTGCAGCAATATTCACAATAGCCAAGATATGGAAACGACGCAAGTGTCCAATGGCAGATGAAGGGATGAAGAAAATGTGATATATATATATATATATATAGTAAAATGTTATTCAGCCTTAAAAAGAATTATGTGTACACAATTAATGCCTACACTTTGGTGAGTTTGGATGTACTCACAGCACAGCAGCCCAGTCCGGGAACTAAACATATTCATCATCTCCAAAGGTTTTCTTGCATCTCTTCTGTGGTTTGTTTCATTTTGTGAGAAGAACACAACATGAGATCTGCCCTCTCAACAAGTTCTTAAGCGCACAATACCACAGTGTTAACTACAGTTACTATGTCGTACAGCAGAGCTCTGAAATTACTCCTCTTGTGTAACTGCAACTTCATGCTCATTGAAATGCAACCCCCTATACCTTCCTTCCCCCAGGCCCTGGGGGCCACCATCCCACTGTCTGCTTCTGTATGTTTGACTCTTTGAGGTGCTTCATGTAAGAGGAATCATGCAATGTTTTCCCCTCTATGACTGACTTATTTCACTTAGCATGACGTCTTTCAGTCCACCTTTGTTGTTGCAAATGATAGGATTTCCTTCTTTTTTTATTTCCAGTTTGTGCTCATCAAGGAAACCCAAATTTTCTAAGAGAAAAAAAAGTTATGTGGTCAAGCGGCATCATTTCCCCTTTCAGTTAGTCCTTACTCAGCCACCTGGCGGAGAATTATTTCTTTTTGGAATCCCAGAGTCTGTCTTGCTGGATAAAGAGGCCTCCTGTAATGGGACTGGGGCTCCACTTCTCCTTCATGAGAGACAGAGGGTGGAGGGAGAGACAGAGGAGGACCACAGCCATCACTGGAAACTCCATCCTCCCTGGCTTCTACCTGTTCTGACCATCATCTGATCCAGATCATGTCCCACTCCTGAGAAGCCTCCATTTTAGCAAAGGATACAAAATTATGAATTACTTATTTTACTTGGTGATACATGAGCGAGGTATAAAGTCCCACAGATTTCTAGAACTACATAGTACAGGCAGATTTGGGGGAAAGAATTTGTTGGCACGTCAATCATTTCAGTTTTATATAATGAAAATATTGCCAATTTGTCTTTGTTAGGGTGTGTTACAAAATTTTAAAATACATACCCTTTTGTATTTTTTGATCACGCTAAGAAAGAAATTCTATACACGAATTGAAACAGATACTGTCCATCTTGTAAAAAAGTAATACTGACTACCATTTTCCGGTCCAAGTCTTTCCTCTTCACCATTAACCACTTTGTATCTCCTTACACATTTTTTCCAGAAAGGAGGTACCAAAGTAAAATGTTCTTTGATAGTTCTATAAACACAGAACCTGCAAGTTACCATCTAGAAAGCCTGGAGTTCTGTACAGGTAGGTGAATTTCCTGTCTTATTTTAACTGGTTTTTTTTTTAATGTAAATATAATCCAAGGAGAGAAACGAGTGTGGCAGAATGTTGGGGGGGGGTATGATCTCACCTGCCCTCGTAAAAGAGCAGCAGTGAATCAAGGTCCCTCCAGATGCACTGGGAGCCTTCAGAGTTGGATGCCTGAGGAGGGGGCCGCAACCGAAGAGCACCTATGGTTAGACTCCGGAAGCACTGTTCTTCGCCCCTTGCAGGGACCACTTGAGAGTCCTCCGCTACGAGGTTTGGATACAGCACCTGCGTAAGGTGCTTTGCCTCTTCGGCGATGGAGACTGATCAAAGGCTTTTCATCTGCCCAGAGTGCTTAGTTCTCCCAGAAGAAGCGGATTCAGGAAAACCTGGAACTGGGCAATTTGGTCAGCCACACAGAGAATTGAAGCCAGTGATAAACACAGGCCTAAGAATTTCCTGCAGTGGTGAACTTCCACATGACTGTGGTCGAAAAACTCAGAAAAATTCAATCCATTTACCTGAATTAGTTGAAGACCCCTATTGACTATTCTACAAACACAGCTTCTGCTTCATCTGAATCAGGACTTTGGAGACAGATAACCAAGATGGTCTTTTCACTTGTCCCCAGTATCTTAGCGTCCCTCAGATACAGAGGATCCTGGTCAACTTGGCCCTGTGACAGTTGGTGGCTGAGATTAAAGTGATTATGTCTGCACTGGGCATGTGCTGCTGGATGTGGAAGTTTTATGTGTTTACGAGTCTGGATCCAGCCATGGCCAATGGCTTCCTCATATTTCTAATGACTTGCAGAGTGTCAGACGTGTGAATGGCCAGTAGAGTCCACCAGAAAACCCTGAGACATGCACTTCTGTGGCATGTATCTTGGGTTCCCCTCGCTTAGCTTCTGGCCACAACTATCGGAAGGCAGAAGTAAGAGAGTCAGCTGAAAAGGCTCTGGTTCTTTGCAGGAAATATGAACAGTAGCAAGGGACTTTCCGTGTACCTTCAGCCTTCGGGTTTTGGGTTGTGAGTCTTAGGGAAAGAATCAAAGTTCCTGTCAGTTCTGAACCATGGACTGTACTCTATATGAACCTAGATTTGCAGAATGTGAGGATTCCTGGACCATGACATGAAAGCCATTTACTTTATCAATGTCCCTAATAGTTTCCATCTATATACACAAATATATCTGTCTCAGAGCCTTCGCACCCACTCTTCTGCCCTAGGAACCCAAGAGGCAGTGAGAATGTGGAACCCATGAAGATCTGTCACAGAGATGCTACAAATATTGCCATTTGACCACAGTCCCCTCAAGAAGACACGTAAAGTCTGTCCAGAAAGAAAGAACAAGTGGGAGGAAACCCCTGGCTCAAGTATTCCCAAATTCTCGAATACAAATAGGTATTTATAAGAGACCATGAAATGCTGCTTCAAGGTAAATCAAGAACCTGTTTCTTGAGAGCACCTCGGTTGGTTCGGTGTAAAATGTCATGGACGTGTGGATGAGTTGCAAACAAAGAAAAGGTCATCACGTTGAAAGGCTGAACACCGAGCAAGAAAGACAGCAAGGCGGAAGGGTTTAATTCAGTGGCAGAGCACATATTTAGCATGCACGAGTTCATGGGTTCTATCACCAGTACCTCCATTAAATTAAAAATAAATAAATAAACCTAATCATCTCCCCTGGAAAAAAAATTTAAAGAAAAAAATTTAAAAAAAAAGAAGAAGAAGAAGAAGAAAGACAACACCTGAAGCACATTTCCAACTGAAAAAGTCAAAAGAGAACTCAGAGATGGAAACATTTTGAAAAGTGTACTTGCAGAGAGTACAAGGGGACCAGTCTTCAGAAGGATTCATTCCCCAAGAGAGAATATCACAACTATCTAATCCAATAAACCACAAAAAACATCAAGGTCATTAAAAAAAATTACTGTAATGCCAAAGCTCTTTGGGGATGCTGACAATATCCAAAAGCATGAATGTTGAAATTCATCAATGTCAATTTCCAATATATTTCTAAAGTGTCACAGAACAACGAAGTGTCACTACGCCCTCTAGAACACAGCCCTCATACACAGCAAAGCACACGTGTCCGTGAGCTATGATGTCCCCTGACTGAGTACAGGCATGCTCACCCTAGAGTGGGTCCTTTCCACCTGAGTGTTTAATTCTCTCAGGAAGACACTGGTTTATCAAGAAGAAAACGTCCCTTCTACACCAACAAGAAATTGCTTCTTTTTTCACAAGCTCACCACATTCTCATGGCCTTATTCCTGTGCCTCCCTCGAGGTCTGAAGTCAGACCCCAACCACCAGGCCTTCTGAGCTCCATCGAATAAATTCACAGGAGGGTCTGACTGAGGGCAAATGACTGGCCGTATTCAGCGATGACACGCAGAGGCCTGAGGAACTCAAGCATTCAAAAATTAGGACGGCAAATTTAGCCCAGTCGCACAAGGACAATTAAGAAGGCTGGCTGGTTTGTTTCATGAGTGGATTCCTGGGCAGCCCAAGTGTGACAGCTGTTTAACATCAGCCCAAGGGGATGAGCTGAAATGAAAAAGAAAATGAGTTCAACCAAGCCTCATTCTGCTGTTAAGAAGCAGCAGCAGAGGGAGAGACGTGCATTTGACTTCACTTGGAGCTACTACGCTATTGTGTTTGGAGGGCTGTATTTTTCCTTGGGAGAGGGGATGGTCAGATTAGAGGAAAGGAGGCCATACTTTGGAAGGAAACTGGTTATTAGTGAGCAAATCAGAATTGGTTTCAAGGAACCTGGGGTCTGGCTGGAGTCTGTGGCAAGGGTAATAGCTATACCCCAAACACAAAATCCTTATGGGAATTCTCATCCCCAAAGCCGACTGCAGTTGCTGCCTTTTCATCTCAGCAGCCACCAACAGGCCAGAAGCTCAGCTGCAGCTTTCATTAATTTCCACCATCACCGCTGATGCTGAAGCTCGAGCCAGGAAGGGAGCCAGGGGCTTTGTCTTTTTCACAGGTAATTTACAATTACCAGGGCCAGTTTTCCTGAACCCTACAGTGGGGCAGAGGGGCTTGGGGAGTCAGCTTTTTTCTCTCCCAAAGAAACAAAGGGATTGGTTAAAAAAAAAAAAGACAAAAATAAAAAAATAATAAAAAAAAACAGACAGTGAGAGCTCATGAATACCCCAGCTCTGGCTTCAGCCAGAAATAAACATGAAAAATAATGAAAGTCCTGAAAGTGAACAGCTGAGGACGCATCTCCCGGCTGCACTCGGGGGCAGCTCTCAAAAGCCACCTGGAGTTTCCTGAATCCCAAGTAATAACTTTCAAACTATTTCCTAAGCCAATTTTTGGAAAGCCCTGAAAGGCTGACATAAGTGCCAAGAACAATGCGGTGGTACAGCTTCCACGGAGCGGCCCGGCCCCCTGCCCACCAACATTCACCAGAGAGGAGGGCCGCGTGAAAGGCGAGCTGCGGGGGGACGGCCCCCTCTGGGAGCCCTTCTCTTTCCTAATGTTCTTCACTGACTCTTGAATTTGTACTCCACCCGTTCTGGGAAAAGGATTTTTAAGCTGAATGCCTTGAAGGGTAGATTCTTTTATTAATAACAAAAAAAAAATTTTTTTAAGAAAGAGAAATCTAACTTGCCAGGAATTTTAATAGTAAGTTGGTGACAGGTCCTGCATACATGTTATCTCATTGAACACCCCCATCACAGATACAAGGTGTTTATCTCTGGTGACCAGGGAGGTTAAAACATGTGGCCAAGGTCATAAAGCTCTAAAAGCACCTCAGTGGGGATCAAACCCCAGTCTGGCTAGCTCCATCCAAAGTCTGCACATGTACTGCAGAAGGTGGCCTCTCCCGTCAAGGGGTCCGGAGCAATATCAGTAGCAGTGATGGAGAAGGGTATCAGAGGTAAGCCCCTCTGCCCACACATGGGCCCCTCATGTTTCATTCTCACAGTGATGGTCACGAAAGCCATCATTGCCTACAGGAGCCTGCAACCCACACTCCTAGCAACAGCCCTTCCTGGGGTCCTATGCACAGGTACAGGGTCTTCTGTGCTCTGGCTACTTAATCACCTCTTCTTAGGGAGAAATGCATATTCTGCCCCTGAAGCTCCTTCAGGACCAAAGTCAGCCCTCAACTGACTTGCAAAGAGGCAGTTTGTCTTTAGCACCTCAGCTTTCTCCCCTTTCTCTGCCCTTTGTCTTCTTTTGTCTCCTCTTCACCTCCAGGAGCTGCAGCCTACCACTCACTACTGTAATTTCTCCTGGAGCTAAAAAAGACCACTGACTAATTCATACTAAAGTGTACAGAACTACAAGTGTTCATCTTTACAATAAACAAGTACATTTCTAATGGTTAAAATTACCATTGCATGCTGGACTAGGAAATAAGCTATACTCCTAGGGAAGAGATCTTTGTAGCACCCCTAAAAACAAATCACAGAAGTAAACAATTTTCTTCACACTTTAAACCAACACAACATATACATATCCACACAGATGTGCATACATGCAGACGCAGAGACACGAACAACTTAAAAACAGTAATATCTCTACTCCAACCCAATCCAATTATTATATGATGAGTGCCTACTCCTGTGGTGGAAACTGTGAGAGCAGGTTGCCAAGATAAGCAGGACACTGGGATGCTTCAGAAGCTTATAATCTGTCTGGGGACAGACGTGCATCTAAAGACATCACTGAGGGACCATCATAGCCTCAGTCCTTTGGTTTTGAGGAGATGCTGAAAAAAGAGCAGCTCCATGTAAATGAGGTTAGGTTTGCAAACTTGCTCAAAAAGCACCGGCCCCCTCTTCCTCCCAGACCACAAAACAGAGATTGAGGAAATAAAAATTGAAATCGTTGAACATTATGCAAAGCACCAAATCTGGTGCTTCCGAAGAGAAACTGAGGGGGGAAACACTGCAAAGCTGCTTTATTTAAATGCATAAATTATTGAGATTATTTGAAGGCAAGTCTCAGTTCTCCATATTTGTTAAACTAAATCAATGCCTGACACACACAAAAAAATGTGCCCAGAGAGATTTGTCGAATGAATGAATGAATGAATGAATGAATGATAGAAATCAGGGAGGCATCAGGTCCAGTTCTTCAGGGTCTAGCTGGGTGGCCTTGCAAAGGGCCCTCTGCTCTCTGCTGATGAGAGAACAGTGCTGCCCCCACATCACCTCTCAGGGCTCCTGGGAGCATCAGAGGAGCTCATGACTCCAGAGTATTTTCAGAGCATTTGGCAAGTTCAAGGGTTGTTATTATTTTTCTGCAGATGCCTATGACAGCCTGCAGCCATTCTTGTAGGCAAATTGAATTCATCCCTGATTAATCAGCCTGTTTACCGCAGGCTGATTGTAGCCTGACTTGCCCTTACTCTGGCTCCGGGGCTCCCTCCTCCACTGTCTGCTGCTCAGCCCCTCAACCTTCAGACACCAGAGCCAGAAACAGGGCCTGGAGGAGGCCCTCATTTTCCCCTGCAGCCTCAGCCTGCACAGGGTCCCGCCACCCCTACCCATATGCACCACCATCCTGGATACACCAGGCTGGACCCAGAATGCCTGCACAGCTGCCCAGTTCAGCAGCCCCTCTAGATAGCAAAGCACTGCTATGACCTGACCCCTCATGCCAATCCTGCTTATTAGCATAGCTATTTATTTTCAGGGAAGCTATTTTCAGGGAAGCGGTGAGATATCTCTGCTCTACAATATGCACATTTCAGCTCAAGATAAAGGCTTCGAATCAGCAGCCACAGCAGCATGGATGCAAAAGCAGAGGTCGAGCCAAGCTGAGGAGACTGAGATTGGAGTTCATCTTTCCAGCGATGCGATGCCACCCCTCATTCCTCTGGGGGACAGCAAAGGCATCTGGCATTTTTAACTTCCCGCAGCAGAGCCTGGTTCTGAGTGTTCCTGTCTCCCAGGCATCTATCATCATCTTTAGAAGCAGTGTCGTCCTGGAGTGATTCGCCTTTCAAATACAAGTGTCACAGTTTAGGAACATCGTGTCCAGAGACAACAGAGAACACTGACGTAACAATGGCGTGACCTCATGTTTCTCCCCATCTCTCTTTGTACCCAAAACATCTGCTGTTAAGCCTCAGAGCTAGCACAGTTCTGTTACAGCAAAGCAAAAAAGCTGTATTATAAATGTGTCAGACCCCTATGCAGAGTCCCTTCTTATTTTCTTTGCAGAGATTGGGGTCCCTATCCAGTAAGCACTCAAGATGGATTTACTGTGGGACAATTAAACGCCAAATCAGCAGCAGTGATATAAGGCAGGTGTCCTGCCCTCCTGATACATTCACTAGAGCCAGCTAGGATTTCTTGAGCACTTGTAACTCGTAAGAGTATTATGTTTATAATGTCATTGAAACCTCCTTAGCACTCTATGAGATATTCCCCCATTGAAGACACAACTTTGGAGAATTTAACTAATGTGTCCAAGTTAGTGGAAGGACTGGGGTTTGAATTCAGGCCTCTGACTTCCGAGTCCATATCCTGAAGGCAGCGTCAATAAATCACCAACATGAAACAACCAGGGAATTCTGAAGGGCTAAATGGTGCTGACTGGTATTTATCCCTTCATTTGTTCTCATCCATTCTTTTCACAGCATCCACTGAGCATCTTCAGAGTTCCAGGCACATTCTAGATACAGGAATTAGTGCCCCCGTCCTTCATTTACTCACAGTTCAGCAAATCTGTACGGGTTTAATGACCTGGGCAGATCCATGAAGTGGGGCAGACCCCCGAGTAAGACCTGGATAAATGCAAAGGCATTAGGAACACCTCGCAGTGGGAGAAGCAGTAGGAGCCAAGTCCTAGAACCTGGACCGTTGATGGAAGGTAACAAGGGAACCAAGGTTCCCAGCGTCAGAGTGGAGGAAGAGTCAGGGAGAGGCAGACTCTTCTGGAAGAATCCCGAGCAGTGACTCCTGGGAGGGAAATGATTTAGACATAGACTCCAAGCCCTGCTCTTTCTTCCAGAAGAAACATGACCGAGTAAATGAAGATACAGACTAAGAAAACAATTTGCATCTCTGCCTCTGGCTGGGACCCAAGAAAACCCTTTGAAAAGGTCGCCATGATACTCCCATGGCTCATTTATTATGCTCCATCCCAGGGAAGATGCCATCTGTGGCAGATGTGAATGTGTGAAGGATGATGGTGTGTCTCCAAGTCCCTCCAGCCTATTCACTGGGCGGTCAGCTCAACTAAGCCAAGAGGAGAGAGAGAAAGAGGGGACACACCAGATAACCAGACAGCTTCTGGCTCCCTCAAGTATGTACTCACTCACGTAGTCAAACCCCACACAGTCCCTGCCTTCCCAACCATGATAAATACACTCCACGTCCAACTCAACCTTGGCCCATTGGCCCTGGTCATCCACTAGGTAGAGTGGAAAGGCTGGACTCACCACTTTTTGTTCAGTCTGAGAGGGATATTAGTGATTGTCCAGCAAAATGTCTAAGGGTCTGGTTGGGGAAAACATGGTTGAGGGAAGTGAGAGGCAGACAGGGGCCTACAGGGACATGACCCAGCTAGTCAGTGGCTGGTTTTGGACTCAGACTCCCCTGGTGCCCCATCCAGATGAGTTTCTCCATGTATTACAAAACACGTTCCCCTAACACCTTACCAATGGTCAGTGCTCTAGAATGCGAGAGATGCAGCGCAGTAGCACAGACAGGGAGGCAGAAGGGCAGGCTCCAGCTCCAGCTCCGTCCCTGACTAGCTGTGGAGTGTTGCTCTAAATACATCTTCCCAGAGCCACAGTTTCCTCATCTAAAAAAGGCCAACAAAAACAGTGCCTACGTCACAGGGCTTTCCAGAAGGGCAACTGAGGTAATCCAAGTGAATCACACAGAACAATGTCTGGCAGAGAGTACAAATCCATCTCACATGCCTCCAAGACTACTCCCCTCCAGGCTGCAAATCTTCACTTGATGTGAATTTCAACCCTTACAATCTTGCTCACTCTCCCGTGAGCAGGGGCAACAAAAAAGAAATCCAAGGTTTGCTGAGCATCGAGTCTGAACGAGGACCTGTTCTAAGTGATGTTCACGAATTACATAATCCTCACAGAACTTGACAGGGTAGCTACTTATCGCTCCATTTTACTGATGAGGGAATTGAGGCTCAGTGAAGTTAACACTCCCGCAAGGTACACAGTTGTTACTGGCGGATTGGGAGGCCGCCATGTTCTTTGCCCTCTAGCCGCTGTCTGCCTTGTGTTTCCTCTCTCTCAGAGCGCTGTACCCAGCACAAGTCACCTCATCCCAGGTGTGACAGAACCAATGCCAGAGAAGGACTTTCTCCAGCTTCATCACAGGTTCTGTAGTTCCCTTCATGCAACTCGACACGTACTGAACTTGACACAACACCTTCTGAAATATAAGGAAGCCCTCCTTGCACTCGTGAAGTTGTTTAACCTTTTTTCATGTGGGTGAAAACTCAGCATATGACTCCATTAAATTATTTTAAGTTAAATTAAGTTCATTTTTTCAAGCCTGAAATCATCATTTTGGATCTGAATCTGTTCATCCAATATATCCATTATCTCTCCCATCTTTCTTTGTCATTGATTAAATGAGATGTTAACAACTCAGGATCAAGAAGAGAACCTCACGGCTCTAAAAACCTGTCTCTGGCTTTAGAATGCTTCATTAAAAAGCTCTCTGAGCATATCATTCCGTGAATAACTGATCCAGACCAAAGCCCTCTGCCTTGAGCCCAAGGTTATGCTGAGGGGTTTCTCCAACGCCTTGCTGAAATTAGGACGCACCATGCCTACTGCAAAGAAGGGAATGAGGTTAGCTGAACAAGTCTTGCTCCTTGGTTAGTGTATGACGATTACTAGTGATTATTATTTGCTTTCCCAAGGTTACACAAACCATCTTTTAAATACTCTATTTTAGAATCTTTCCCAGGAGTTTAAGTTGTCACATGAATCTATAAACTACCTCATACCTACTATTTTAAAAATAGGAATAATTCTTCTCCAACCTTCTAGCACATTCCCACTCTGCAATGGCTTCCTCAAATATGACCAGCAATGTGATATTACACCAAAGTCTGACATCTAACCTGGGGTGCAATTGAGAAGATCAAGAAACCTGAGCTCATTTAAGGCAGATGGTGTTCTCCTCTAATTGAGACACCAGGGCTGATTATCCATACTTAGTAGTCCTGATGGACCCCAGGCCTGTGACCAGCAGGACTAGCCTCCCAGGGAGCCTGGACTTCCACTGTCACTTGCTGAGCTCAGACAAGCCGGAGTTAGGAAAAATCAGCCAGATACTAGGCTTTTCCAGGGCTTATACTGAGATGATGCTCTTTGAGTCTACAGGCCCCCAGAGAGCCCCGTCACAAAAACCAGTCCTTGATTCTGGGTAGGACAGCTGTAAAAGACTTCCTACCTGAGGCAGAATTTATCACAGGATCAAGGTCCTTATGTGTGTAATATATCCCCCGATTCAAGGGTCTTTGACCTGATCTGACCTAGTCCAAGTCCAACCCCTCACACTTTAACCTGGTTCTCAAATCCTTTACTGGCTTCAACTATCCTCCTCTTCTCATCTCAGGCACACAGACTCCCAGGATCCAGATCCACCATAAACAGAGTGAATTCTCAGCCTCACCTAGGTTTTCTCGGTTCTGCAATAGAACTCAGCCTCCTCAAGTCTTAGAAAAGCACCAGAAGTGCAAGGTCATGGCCAAAGTTGAGATCAAAGCAAGGTTTAACCTCTAGAGTTTGCTTCCTCTTTCATGGGCAGCCTGAAAACTACAAGCTTCACTCTGACTTTCAAAATCACTCAGAAGCCTTTGGCTCAGAAATTTTATCCCCAAGAATTTTATCTTAAGGAAATAATCAGGGATGGTAAAAAGATAGAGCTGCATGAACAAAATGTATGAAACAAATTTAAGTGTCCAAGAACAGGGGATTGACTCAAATATAAAAAACAAACAAATACAATGCTAGATAGATAGATAAACAGATAGATAGACAGACAGACAGATAAGGATAAATATATGATATACAAGGATATCCATGTCCTTTAAGAATTATGATAACAGTATATTTAATTACATGAAAAAAGTATCCATGATATATTATAACGGGAAATAAAAGGTTACAAAATAGTATGTACCATAAGGTCTAAGTATTTTAAAAATATGTAGAGACAGACAGACAATGATTAGATAGATAGATGGACAGATATTGGAAGCATAGACAAAAAGATATTAATAGTGGTTATTTATGGATAGTAGGCTTTCAAGCAATATACGTGTGCTTTTCTGTTTTTTCCACATTCTCTGCAAAAACACAACGGACATTTATTATTCTGTAATCAAAAAAAAAATGAAATCGAATTAGCAATAAAAAACCTCCCTACAAATAAAAGTCCAGGACCGGATGGCTTTACCGGGGAATTCTACCAAACATACAAAGAAGAAATCATACCAGTCCTTCTCAAACTCTTCCAGAAGATTGAAAAGGAGGGAATACTCCCAAACTCATTCTATGAAGCCACCATCACCTTGATACCAAAACCAGGCAAAAACACCACCAAAAAAGAGAATTACAGGCCAATATCACTTATGAACAGAGATGCAAAAATCTGCCAAAATATTAGCAAATAGAATCCAACAGCACCTAAAAAAGATTATACATCATGATCAAGTGGGGTTCATCCCAGGGACACAAGGATGGTTCAACATACACAAATCAATCCAATGTAATACATCACATCAACAAGAGAAAGGACAAAAACTACATGATCATCTCAATAGATGCAGAAAAAGCTTTTGATAAAATTCAACACCCATTTATGATAAAAATCCTCACCAAAGTGGGTATAGAGGGAACATATCTCAACATAATAAAAGCTATATATGACAAACCTACAGCAAGCATAGTACTCAACGGTGAAAAACTCAAAAGCTTCCCACTAAAATCTGGACAAGACAAGGATGCCTACTATCACCACTCCTATTCAACATAGTCTTGGAAGTCCTAACACAGCAATCAGGCAAGAGAGAGAAATCAAAGGGATCCAAACTGGAAAAGAAGAGGTAGAAGTGTCACTATATGCAGATGACATGATACTATATATAGAAAACCCTAAAAGGTCCACACAAAAACTACTAGAGCTGATTGAAGAATTCAGCAAGGTAGCAGGTTACAAGATTAACGTTCAAAAATCAGTTGTATTTCTTTACACTAACAGAAAAAGAAAGTAAAGAAACAATCCCCTTTAAAATAGCACCCAAAGTAATAAAATACCTAGGAGTAAATCTAACCAAGGAGGTGAAAGAATTATACACAGAACACAATAAAATATTGATTAAGGAAATTGAAGAAGACTTAAAAAATGGAAAGATATACCATGCTCCTGGATTGGAAGAATCAATATTGTTAAAATGGTCACACTGCCCAAGGCAATCTACAGATTTAATGCAATCCCTATCAAATTACCCAGGACATATTTCACAGAACTAGAACAAATCATAATAAAATTTATATGGAACCACAAAACACCTAGAATTTCCAAAGCACTACTGAAGAGAAAGAAAGAGGCTGGAGGAATAACTCTCCCAGACTTCAGATAATACTACAGAGCTACAGTCAGCAAGACAGAATGGTGTTGGTACAAAAACAGACATACATACCAATGAAACAGAATAGAGAGCCCAGAAATGAACCCACAAATTTTTGGTCAACTAATCTTTGACAAAGGAGGCAAGAATATACAATGGAATAAAGACAGTCTCTTCAGCAAATGGTGTTGGGAAAACTGGACAGCAGCATGTAAATCAATGAAGTTAGAACACTCCCTTACACCATACACAAAAATCAACTCAAGATGGATAAAAGACTTAAACATAAGACAAGATACAATATACCTCCTAAAGGAAAATATAGGCAAAACATTATCTCACATACATCTCAAAAATTTTCTCCTAGAGGAAATAAAAGCAAGAATAAACAAATGGGACCTAATGAAACTTACAAGCTTCTGCACAGCAAAGGAGACAATAAGTAAAACAAAATGACAGCCTACAGAATGGGAGAAAATCTTTGCAAATGAAACCCACAAAGGCTTGATCTCCAAAATATATAAGCAGCTCATACAACTTAATAAGAAAAAAACAAACTACCCAATCCAAAAATGGGCAGAAGACCTAAACAAGCAATTCTCCAAGGAAGACATACAAATGATCAATAGGCACATGAAAAAATGCTCAATATCACTGATTATCAGAGAAATGAAAATCAAAACTACCGTGAGGTATCACCTCACACCAGTCAGAATGGCCATTATTCAAAAGTCCACAAATGACAAATGCTGGACAGGCTGTGAAGAAAAGGGAACCCTCCTACACTGCTGGTGGGAATGCAGTTTGGTGCAGCCACTGTGGAAAACAGTATGGAGATTCCTCAAAAGAATAGGAATAGACTTACCATATGACCCAGGAATCCCACTCCTGGGCTTATATCCAGAAGGAACCCTACTTCAAAATGACACCTGCACCCCAATGTTCATAGCAGCACTATTTACAATAGCCAAGACATGGAAACAGCCTAAATGTCCATCAACAGATGACTAGATAAAGAAGAAGTGGTGTATTTATACAACGGAATACTATTCAGCCATAAAAACCGACAACATAATGCCATTTGCAGCAACATGGATGTCCCTGGAGAATGTCATTCTAAGTGAAGTAAGCCAGAAAGAGAAAGAAAAATACCATATGAGATCGCTCATATGTGAAATCCAAAAAAAATTCAACTCAAAAATTCAATTCAATATATATATAAACACAAAATAGAAACAGACGCATAGACATAGAATACAAACTTGTGGTTGCCAAGGGAGTGGAGGGTGGGAAGGGACAGACTGGGAGTTCAAAATTTGTAGATACTGAAAGGCATACATAGAATAGATAAACAAGATTATAGTGTATAGTACAGGGAAATATATACAAGATCTTGTGGTAGCTCACAGTGAAAAAAAAATGTGACAATGAATATATGTACGTTCATGTATAACTGAAAAATTGTGCTCTACACTGGAATTTGACACAACATTGTAAAATGATTATAAATCAATAAAAAATGTTTTAAAAAAAGTTAAAATAAATAAATACCTCCTATCAATCAGATACCTCCTCTTACTTCAAGGATATGATTCACTCTCCATTCGTTCATGTAGCAAATAAGATCTGAACACGTACCACATGAAAGTCCCAGTTTGCATGCTCCAAAGGATCAAAAGAATAAGACGTCTTGACCCTCATCCTCGAATTATTTGCACTTTCGATAGACAACAGTAAGAACACACACCTATGACAAAAGACACTACACACAGCCTGTGCCATACGAATGTGCCGACAATGAGGGCTGGAGCTTAGGGGTTCAGCAGGGAACTGAGCAGGACCCTTAACATGGGCAGGATTTCAATCAGTGGAGATGGTGAGGGCGGGGAATGACCAACCTGTCCTGGTTCGCCCAGGACTTCACCAGCTTGAGCACTGAAAATCCTGCTTCCCAGGAATCCCCAGCCCTGGGTGAACTGAGACAACTGGTCACCCTCAGTGGGCGGTGCTCTCTGGAGGAGAAGGGGAAAGGCATTAGGAGGGGACCAGGCAAAGCTTGCTCAGTGGAGGAAAGGCAGTCCACCTGAAGGATTGTGAATAGGAGCCAAGCTGCATATGGGTCCAAAGTCTAGCCAGAGGGGATGGATTCGACCCAGTGGCAACACAGAGCCATTGAAGATTTTAGAGGAGGAGTAAGTCTGAAAAAATCTGGCAGTAGTCTACCTGGCAAACCAGAGGAGAAAACGAATCAAAGTGAGATCCCAGAGAGGTATCCAGGGGAGAATCACCCTTGGGGGAAGCCTGTGGCAGGATGACACTAAGGCCATTTACCTGCAAACATGCAAAATAGTTGAGGGAGGAGAAAATTCAATCGCTCCTGAAGTTCTAAGGTTTACATCAGATTTGACACCTTCCATTGCACACGCAGGCTCTCATCCCCACCCAGCACCCTACCACCCCACCACATCTGCCTCAAGCGAAGGCCCTGATGAATCAGCATGGTTTTTCATTCCAAGCAAGAAGAGACTATCTAACCAAGTGAAACACCATTTGCCAGGGAGGGCCTCCAGAATGAGGAAGATACACCAGGCACAAGCGCAGGGGAGAGGACCAGATCAAGTGTTTCTCAGAGTATCCCCAAGACAGAAGCGTTATCATGAGCACAGGCCGGTAACACAGCGTGGGGACTTCTGGAGCTGGGGGCCACTGAGCACTGAGGGAGGTAAATCTGCCTCTGCTGGCTTTAATTCCAGGCTTGTTCACTGTAAAGACCTCCCTGAGCAGAGAGCTCAGCTGGCTGGTAACCTTTCTGACATGGTCTTACCCACAAGATGGGGAAGCAGAGATCTTCTATCTGATGTGGCTTCCCCATCCCTAAGAACATTCATATTCAACTTCATTTGTCTCTTTTATCCCAACACCTATACAAACACTCTCCTCCAATCTTAGTATAATCCCCATGGTTTCTTGCTGCCAACAAGGTTACCTTCCTGCCAAGACAGGGAGAGGACCCAGCTGATTTCAATCATCTTGAAATAATAAAAACACCCTGCCTTACCTGTGTGCAGTGTGTTTACCTTTCCAAATGTCCTTTCCGTCTGGTGTCCTTTATCCCCACAGCACTCCTGGAGGCAGGTATAAATGATCCCACCATCCTCACTTAATGGGGAAGGAAACAGAGAACCAGAGAGGTGAAGCGATTTAGCCTAAGATCAGACAGTGATTCATAATAATGTCTCTCTCCGTGCTGCACCCACCATCCATTCTCTACTACCTCCCCGATTCTCTCCGGGCCTGCGTCAAGGAACACAGAAGGAAAGGTATGTATTTCCATCTTGAATGGCTTACATTCAATTACACTGACAAAAACCTAAAGACCTAAATTAACCCAACCCACATGTGAGCACGCACACTAGACACTCAAGGACAAAGGGCAAGCAACAGGGAATACTTACTGAAGAAACAAAGGAGTAGGGATTTAGAGAAACAAAGAGAATCTTCTAGACCGGAGCTGTCCGATACAAGAGCCACCAGCCACATGTAATACTTGAGCATCAGAAATGTGTCTAGTCAGCACTGAGATGGACTTTAAGTGTCAGATAGTATTTCAAAGACTTAGTGTGGGAAAAACAATATTAAAAACATCATTAATATTTCATATTGATTTTACATCAAAATGATAATGTTTTAGATATATTGGGTAAGATTAATTACTAAAATTAACGTCACCTTTTTTTTTTAACATTTTTAAGCTGGCTATTTGAAAATTTTAAATTACAAAGGTGGCCCACATTATTTTTCTTCTTTATTTTTATGGAATAAAACCAGAATTTCCTGCTTTCCCAGTTCCTAATAGCATGTAAGCAGGTGTTTCCCTGATGGAATATTCCTGACATTTTCCCCGCTTTCCTGGACCTCTCCCAGCTCTTCTGGTCAACCTTGTCCATCATGTTGACCGTCTTCTCAGAAATAATCAGTTTCCTTTTCTCACGGTCTTTGCTGAAATGGTCACACCCAACACACCCAGCTCCTCAAAGCAGGAGCCTGTTTCTGCAGTGCTCCTCCCTCGGTGGGCTCTGTAGCTCTCTCCTAGAGTCACTGGAGGGTCAGGGCACAGTCAGATTTGTCAGACTCTAATTATCCTTCGGGGCACTTCCCAGACTTTCTTCTACAGTAACAAAATTCAATGTCCCAAGGCTCTGCGAGTCTTAAATTCCATCAGACTACCCAGCCCTGGCCCTCTTCCCTGCTAAAACCAGTTTCAGTTGGTGGTGTGACCATTCCAGAAGCACAATATGCAGGTGGTGTCCCCAAGGACCTCCTAACTGTCGCTGTCCCTGGGTTTGGGATGTGATCATCAGACAGAAGATGCCCATAAGCAAAGGCAGCAACTGAAAGGGAGTAAGAGAATGACACCTGGAGCTCCTTCACAAAAACCCAGTGGAGGGGGACCAGATCACAGACAGCAGGCAAAAAGGCGGTGTCGGGGACAGACTGGAAAGGGAGAAAGGTGCTCTGGGGTGGAGGTGGGGGGACTGGGGAATAGAGGAGACCTTGGGCAAGGTCAACGCAGTACCTCTCTCTTTGTTTGTTTTACTGGGTGATGCCACTTTGAAGGCTAGAACATACTTTTTTGGCGGGGAAAGGGATTAGAATGACGACTCCTCTTCCAATAGCACGCTAACCCTTCACATGCTTTCTCTCTTCCTGTAGACAGCCAGAGCTGCATGTCAACTGACATCTAACTCACTAGGGACAACCCTCTAAATAAAATGGCAATGGTCCACCATGGAGGGGGTCCCCGGGGGTTGGGGCTCCACTGACCTGGGGCTCCAGCTCAGAGCACTCCGGTGAGATAAGGCAACCTCTCTGCCTCCCCAAATACTGCAGGAACACCCAATATCAAAGGCCTGGGAGGAATGAGGATGATTTCTTGCCCCAGAAGGACTGCCTGGACATGGCTACAGCTGGCTCTTTCTGGTCCTGATCACTTCTCTTCAGTTCAGTTCTCATTCTCAGCCTCTCTCTCCCTCTCTCCTTCCCTCTTTTCCTCCCGCTAGTCTTCCTTCTCTCCCTTCCTCCCTCTTTCTCTTTCTAGCACCCTCTCTCTCTTCCTGAGCTTGGGGTAGTGTAAGCTTTGGCATCAGAGAACCCTAGATTTGAAACTCAGCCCTGTTTCGTTTTAGTGATATGACCTCACCTCCCTTCTCTGAGGCTGTATAACATTTTCATCATGCACCCCACCAGTCAATAAAATTTCACACCCTCTTCAACACTCATTCTTTCATGTACTAACAGGTATTTATTGAGGATTTTCTGTGTATGTGTCGTCGGACGAGGGAGACAGAGCAGTACCAAAACAGACCAAAACCTTGTCCTTGCGCATCTTACATTCCCGTTGAAGGAAGATAATCATTAAACAAAATACATAAGTAAAGTATATGTCTGACAGTTATAAAAGTCATGAGGGAAAAATAAAGCAGGAAGAAGGACTAGGAAATGCAGTGGGTGCAAATTTAAAAGACATGAAGAAACTGAGGAAGCAAGTCAGGGAGACATGGGGAAAAGCATTCCGGCAGAAGGCACAGCACCGAAAAAGCTCCGAGGCAGGAACAGCAAGGAGCCTTGTTTACAGGGGGCTTGCAGGCAAGATGAGAGTAGCAGGGGAGAAAGAAAGTAGCAAGAGCTTTGGTTTTCCTTAGAACAAGATCGGAAGCCAAGTAGGGGCGGGAGGTGGGGGGAGGCGACATGGCTTGACTCGTGTGTAACAGGATCACGGGGTGTGATCACACAGTGAAAAGGGCGGAAGCAGGGAGACTGGAGCTGAGGCCGGTGCGATAATCCTAGTGACAGATCCCAGTGGCTCAGGCCAGCGTTTTAGCGGTGGAGGGAGTGAGAACTAGTTCTGTACTAATGTGTTCCATACCCTCAAATATATACCCCAAAATGAGAAGACTAAAAGGATGAGATTTTAAAAATAAAAATACAAGATCTAATATTTTGTTCCAACCACCCAATGGAATACCTTGTCCCCCCCACCCCTGGATATACCTGCATTTGGTGTAAATTGCACAAAACACTGCGTGTAAAGTACAAACACGGGACAAGCTTGGTTACAGTGGCTCCTCCCACCCCACTGCCCTGTGTAACAGCCTATGACCGTTGCCCAGCTGTCCTCCTGCCTCTGGGCCTCCTGATGCTGTCTATGACCTGGTTGCTTTCCTGACTGAGAGGTTACCCTCGTGTAACTCTCAGCTGCCCCAAAAGCTTTCCTACTGGAAAGGCACCATCCTCTGGGCTGGGAGGAAAAGGCGGGGAACCCTGTGGTTTGGACCTAAGTCTAGAACTGACATTGTACCTCATCCAGCAACAAAAGAATGCACATTCTTCTCAAGCTGGCATGAAATTTTCACCAAGAAGGAACACATCCTGAGCAATAAAGCACACCTTATCAAGTTTAAAATACTGAAAATAGAAATCAGACAGAGTATGTTCTCAGAACACAATAGACCGGAAATTAGTAACAGAAAGATAGTTGAAAAATATTCAAATATTTGGAAATTAAACAACCCATTTCTAAATAACACTAAGTAACAATGAACTCTCAAGAGAAAATTTTAAATACTTGGAATGAAATGAAAATACAACTGATCAAAATTTTTCAGATGCAGCACAGCTCTGAAAGGTAAATTTATAGCACTAAATGCATATGTTAGAAACAAGAAAGATCTAAAATCAATAACTTAAGCTTCAACCTTAGGAAATTAAAGAAAAAAGAGCAATTTAAGCTTAAAGTAAGCATTAATTTAAAAAAATTAGATATCAAAGAACTTGAAAACAGAAAATAGATAAGATTAAGTAAATACAGTGCTGATTCTTTGAAAAGATTAATAAAACTGACAAATCTCTAGTGAGGATAACAAAGAAAAAAAAGAGGAAAGACACAAATCACTGACACCAGAAATGAAAGAGTAGTCATCACTACTCGTCCCACTGATATTAAAGGGATAATAAATAAATATCCGTAAATTTGATACTTGAGATAAAATGGACCAATTCCTTGAAAGACACAAAGTACCAAAACTCATATAAGGAGAAACAGACAACCTGAAGAGCCCTGTATCTATTAAAGAAACTGAATCAATAATCAATAATCAATAATCTTCCCCCAAAAAAGCAGCCACCAATTCCAGATGGTTTTGTCTCTGAATACTACTAATTACCTAAGGAAGGTTTACCAGTTCTCTATAATCCCTTCCAGGAAACAGAATCAAAGCGCACACTTCCTAACTCATTCTGTGAGACCAGAACTAACCCTAAAACCAAAATGAGAAAAAGGCATTACAAGAAAGAAAAGCTACAGACTGCTATCTCTCATGAACACAGATGTAAAATCCTCCCCAACTATTGGCAAATCAAATCCGACAAAGTATAAAAGGAATTCTACAGCACAACCAAACGGGATTTATTCCAGGTCTGCAAGGCTGGCTCGACACTCAGGATGGGCCACCACGTGAACAGACTAAAGCAGAAAAGTCACATGACCCTCTCAATCAAGGAAGAAAAGGCAATGGACAAAATCCAGCTAAAAATTCCCAGCAAACTAGAAATAAAGAGGGATTTCCTCCGTTTGATTAAAAAATAAATTTACCCCCAAACTATAGCTAACTTGAGGCACGAGCTAAGGAGAAGTAACCCAGGGAAAAGCCCAAATGGTGAAACCGGATTTTTTCAAAGGCTGGGACTCCCTCCTTGATACCACCCCCACCCCCGCCCCGACATGCAGCTGGGAGGATGACACGCAGTGCTGGGAGGGGCTGAGATGAGAAAGGCGACCTAACACTTCCCTGGACACACGCACAGCACATCCTACACTCTTTCTCTGTTTGTTCTCCACAGCACTTACCGCTTTCTAACATACTGTGCAACTCCACGTCAGGATTTTTGCTGTTTTAATAACTGATCTATTGTCACCACATGGTGCTTATTTTCATTTAATAAATGAACCAATTGGGGCCTTCAGGGATTTGGGGTTATGGGGCCAAGAACACTGGGAAAATGTTGGGTTAGGAACAGCAGGGCAACAGGCACCTTCAGTCGTGGGCATCTTCTTAGAGAGAAGGATGCCTACTACTACACTAGAGAAGCATCCTCTGTCTCTAGACCAGACCCTAGACCCACTGGCCCCGCAAGAAGCACGCCGCCAGGTGCCGGGGTTGCTACCCGGCTCACCTGTGACAAGGAAGACATCCCATTCCTCCTCAGCCTCCGGAGCCCTCTCCATACCTGGAATGGCTTACTGAGCCAAGAGGACCATATGTGAAGACGGCCTAGAAAACAGCATCGTGCAAATGTTTTCATTCAGCAGCAAAATCGTTTGATTTCATTCAAGCTTGTCTTTGCAAGGGCAACCAAAGCCAGTTTGACAGAGAGCCATTAAAGAGACTAATTAGGAAATAATTTGAAGAGGCGGTGTAACAGAGGGGGGAAGAGTCAAGCAACTAGGACTGGATTCTGGCACCATTATGTTGTACTTGCTGTGTGGCATCTGGCAGGACAAGTAACCTCTCTGAACCTCTGCATCCTCCGTCTTTAATAGAGGAGCAAAATAATATATCACAAGGTTATTATCTGGCTTTAAGGACACAAAGCATACATAAAGTGCTTTGTAAAGTGGGAAGTACTACCAAAATCTGCTTGTTACTACTATTTTAGTATTGTTATTATTGGAAGAACCACAAGAGTAAGAATGAGGGGGAACTTAGGTGTTGGAGATGCCAGGCAGGGAGAACAAACACCTAATGATGAATGGTCACTGGGCTGTCTGAACCGCACCACAGGCACATCACAAGAAATATGGAAAAGCAGGAGAGACAGGGGCAATTCGCTCCCTCTCACTTCCTGTTCCATCTTTTCTAAGCACATAACTTATAGGGAACCCACTTAGCTCAAATACCCCCATCTCTGAACTGGTGAAGTATCCCAGACCCAAACCTGGAAGCCTAGCCTGAAAAGAGATCCTCAGAGCTCAGCACCCATGATGCTTCCAAAATCCCTGCCAGTGCAGCTCTAGCATCCATCACCCAGGACCGGTCCTCACCTTCCTTAAATTCCTGAAGAAACACTAGGATAAGGAGGAGACACACAGCTTGGTGCTGGAGAACAGCCCAAGGCTGCCACTAGCCTCGGTCCTCTCTGCACCCTACAAAGTGAATATGGCCTGAGCTGGGCAGCTTAGCGGAGCCACTGAAAATACAGACTTCAGGCAGAAAGACCCGTGTTAAATTCTGGCCTCGGCACAGCTATGTCACCCTGAGTAAGAGGCTTGACTCTCTGAGCCTCAGTTTTCTCCCATGAGGATAACAAGAGCACTTAGCTTATAGCTCTTACCAGGGGGCCTGGCCCACAGTAAGCTACAGAGCTTCATTCCCAACTGCCAGGGTTCAAACACTTGACAGGTTACTTAGTTGACATGCAACCCTGAGCAACTCATCAACTTCTCCGTGCTTCTATTTTCTCAATCATCAAATATGGACAATTAAAGAACCTATTTCCTAGGCTTGTTTTGAGGATTAAGTTAGTTAATCCACGTAAAGTGCTTAGAACAATGACAAGCATATTGTAAGTGCCCAATAACTATAGTTAATATCTATTTAATAAAAATAAATAGTCATAGTAAATTACTGCTGAAATGGCTTGAAAACCAAAGCAGTCCTACCCCATCCCATACCTCTAGTACATAATAGGAAATTAATACACATTTTCAGTGAATGAGCCTGGAAATTTCCATCTAATCTATGTCCCATCTACTCATAAATTCTGAATCTGGGCCAACAGAGGCAGAAATGCAAGCCCATGTTACTGTCACCTTATCCTTATGTCTCATTTACTTTTTTTGATGCCATTTTGTGGTGATGTCATATACTTTTTCAATAGACTTTTTAATTTTTTTTTAATTGGAGTATAGTCAGTTACAATGTGTTAATTTCCAGTGTTTAGCATAATGTTTGAGTCATACATATACATACATATATTCCTTTTCATACTTTTTCTTTATAGGTTACTACTAGATATTGGATATAGTTTCCTGTGCTATATTGAAGAAATTTGTTCTTTTATCTATTTGCATAGATATAGTAGTTAATATTTGCAAATCTCAAACTCCCAATTTATCCCTTCTTATCCTCTTTACCCCGGTAACCATAAGATTATTTATTATGTCTGTAAGTCTGATTCTGTTTTATAGATAAGTTCATTACTGTCTTCTTTTTTCTTTTCTTTTTTTTTCTTTTTTTAGATTCTACATATGAGTGATATCATGTGGTATTTTTCTTTCTCTTTCTGGCTTACTTCACTTAGACTGATGATCCAGGTCCATCCATGTTGTGGCAAATGGCATTATTTTATTCTTTTTTATGGCTGAGTAGTATTCCATTGTATAAATATACCACAGCTTCTTTATCCAGTCCTCCGGCAATGAATATTTAGGTGGCTTCCATGTCTTGGCTATTGTAAATAGTGCTTCTATGAACATTGGGGTGCTTGAATCTTTTCAAATTAGAGTTCCCTCTAGACATATACCCAGAAGTGGGATTGCTGGATCATATGGTAAGACTGTTTTCAGTTTTTTGAGGAATCTCCAAACTGTTCTCCATAATGGCTGCACCAAACTACATTCCTACCAACAGTATAGGAGGGTTCCCTTTTGTCTGCACCCTCTCTAGCATTCATCATTTGTGGACTTTATAATTCAATAGACTCTTTATGAAAGGGAGACACAGCTGTCATTAAGGGTTCTCCAAAGGAGTTGGTCTGGAGGAATCTATGAGCAAAGGAAAGGGCCGTTACAGAAGATCTGATTTATTGCTCTGAATTGGGTGGGAGTGAGGTAATCTGGTCTGAAGATGAGCATAAACTTTATGGATCTGCTGTTCCCTCCGGCTCAGTGCTCTTCCTCACTTCATTCAGGCTTTTCTCAGTTAACTGTCCCTGAGAGATGCCCTCTGAAGCAGCCCCCTCAACACTCTGCATCTGTTATCCAGCTTTGCTTTTCTTCATAGCGACATTTGCTCATAAGTTTACCATCTGCCTCTTTCCCACGGGAAAGGCAGAGAGACTGACATGTCTTGTTCTCTACTGAGCCTAGAACAGTGCCTGACACACACCTGACAGGAGGCGCACAGAAATATTTGATCAATGAATGAATGAAGCAAAGGTCTTCTCTTGGCAGAGGTGACTGCCAGCCGGCTGGGAAGATTGCAGACACTCTGCTCCCAAATGATTTTTCTCAAGCCCTGGAGGATGGGCTGGGCTGGGCTGTAGGGCAAAGCAGAACTGCAAACCCAGGTCCCAACTCAGTTCTTCGCGATGTATGGGAAGACTTTGACTGCCTTTCATCTGGAAAATGCACTCAGTGACATTCCATCATTCAATTAGAAAGTTTAAGACTTGCAACAAAATTAATTTGCTTATCACCAGGGAAATTTAAATGTCTGCAAATAAATTCTACCCCTGCAGCCCAGTTTCAGGTGGTTGATACATCTGATGCATTGGCAGCAGTGAGAACCAAAGGGAAATACTGGGGAAAGTAGTTTCTAGCTGGAAGGGAAAATTCAGCAAAGGTTTTTAAAAAAACAAAACAGCAATCACTGCTGCGTGAATCTATGTTTTTAATGTCTTCTCCAAAATGGACAAATGATTATGATTTAAGGAACTAAAATGCAGGCTATCCAGTTAACATTTCATTCTCAAGGAGAGAAGGCTTCAGACATTAATTGTATCCGCAAATGACTAGAGTTCTGCCATTTAGCACAGTGTTTGAGAGTGTAGGCTTTGCAATTAGAGAAACCTAGGTTTGGATTCCATGCCTGCCTCTTACTAGCTGTGTGACTTTGGGATAATTACTAACTTCTCTGATCTTTGAGCTAATGACCTGTAAAATAGGACTAATAAAATTAATCTCGTGGGTTGTTGAAATAATGTATAATTGTACATAAGGCAGAGTAGGTGTTCAATACATGAAATGTTTAATGATATTAATATCATTAAACAGCAGGAATGTTACAAATAACAATACCAATAATAAACATAAAAGATAATGTGTCTCAAGTTTATGAAAGGGGATGGTACATTTTAAAACACAGGGTAGGACTGGCAAGAAATCACATCAGGACCCCTGCTCCTCCTGGAGCTTTCCCCAGAGCCCTTCTTTCAAGATCCAGTATGACTTTTCTGTTCTAATGCAGTAAGATGGCCTGCAACGATCCCTAGGAGATGGGGATGAATTCCATGTGACTCATTCAGAGACCCAAACACCCAATCCGACTACCCTGTTACATCCAACTCCCATGCCATCCACCTCCTTCCAAACACACAGAAGGTGTAAGCAATTGAAAGGAAAGAAGTGACTTAGGAAAGCATCCAGGGAGACAAGAGTGAGAGACTGGGGGTCTAGACAGAACTGCTGTCAAACCCAAAGCAAAACTGAGGAGGAGCCAGGCAAGACTAGTCAGGACAGAGGACGGTGGGCGGGATGAGCCCACTGCACTCTAACAAGCCTCCATCACAGGGGTTGCATGGGATGGACAAGCCCTCTTGCCACTCTCCCTTTTGTAATCTTACTCTATTTCCCGAGTCACCAGCAATTAACAAAAATACTTAGATACCTCAAAAAGGGCTTCATGGTTGCCTGAGGGACAGGAATAAATGAGCTAGAAAAGGTATCCTATTCAGCCCAGAAGAAATACAATCCCAGGGAAAGAGAGATTAAAATACGACTGCTAAAAGGAAACCTAAATTATGTCAGCGGTGAAAAAAAAAAATTCTGATGATGGAGGTTAAAAAAATAGTCAGCCCAAGGCTATCAAGTCTAGGGGGATTTACAGAAAAACAGAAGCTAGAATCAAGCTCCCCTTCTTTTCAGCCCAGAATCCAAGCATGGATTTCTGCTGGCTGTATGCACCAAACAAGTTACCTTAAGCAATTTAGCAGCCAGTCAAGAGAAGATAAATGGACTTACTTCCCTTTTTTTTTTTTTTACTAAAGTCTCTACCCTAACATCTTTCATTGTACAAGGACTCACAGGGACAATAGGGAACCTCCCTTACTTTACTACCTTGGGTCTCTTCGGAAGAAAGGAGGACCCGGACATGGGCTGGTAAACTTCTGTGCTTAATTGCCAGGCTGCGGTGGCATGCCGTGCCATCAGGAAGGCTGCACCAGGTGACACTGGCACAGTCCATATTCATTCACAGCTGCGGGCGGGTTTATCCAGGGCACCAATTATCTAATTGTTGCTAATGTTCCGTCTATTTACTCAGCTGCAAATTTGCAAGATGGGGCCTGACTCACAAGAAGGGGATAATAATGGGAGATAGATTTCCATCTGAAAATTCATGAATAAGCAGCAAGAGCCCTGTTTATTAAAATTTAGATGCAGATAAACAATGAGTATAGTTCCAGGAATAATTGCAGGGTTTTCGCAGTTACAGAAAAACCAGCCCTTTTGTCAACACTCCATTGTTCTATTTATACCTTGGGAGATGTTGCACCGAGTTTCTATAAATACAGTGGAAACTCATTCATCCCAACCCCTCTCAAGTGCAAAGTCTCAACCTTCTCAGCAATAAAAGAACAGCATCCCGAGTGCATCTGACATGAGGTCTCAAGACTGTCAGAGGCGGATCCATCCTAATGTAAGGGATAAAGCGGACCAGGCTTGGGCTGGGCTAGGCAGGGGGAGGGGAAGCAGCAGGCATTCTATTCTGGTCTCTGAAATAGACATGAAGCAGGTACCTCTTCACCAGCTCTCGGCCCCTGAGTGTTAAGCATCTCAAAGATTAAAAGCAGAGGAAAACAAACTGGTCAAGGCATCTTGACCCCTGCTCGGGATGGGAGCTCATCAGCGAGGCTCATTTACACATTTACTTTGACATGTGACTCTGTCCTCCTCTGTGGATATTAAGCCCCTCTCTCCTATTACATTACAAACCTATATTGTGGTGATCTTGAAATCTACTTCTCTGATCCTCCCACCCCCAGAGTACCCAGCATTCCATTTTGTCTACAGAGTGTTAATCAGAGAAGAGTCAGGTTCAGTGACGGTCTTCTGATCCCAAGCAGCCCAAAGAAGCACCCTCAGAGCAGGACATAATTGCGCTGTCCTCATTTACAATTAATATCACATTTCTAAGAGTTTTACTGTGCGGCAGGCACTATGTGAACTACTTTCCACACAAAATCTAATCATCCCACCAGCTCTGCGAAGGCCATCCTATTACCCTTTTTTATGGACTCAAACAGGAGGCAATAAGGTACATTGCCCAGACACACAGCTAGTAAGGACCAGGTTCAAGACTTGAACCCAGAACCTTCTGAAATTACGATGTATGTTCTTAGCCACTACATCACCAAATTTTTCTGCTTCGTGGAACCAACCTACTCCGTTTCCTGGATAAGCCCTTGAGCACCCTGTCTTTATGCCATGGCTCAGATAGATCTTCCTTGTATTAGCTCATTCCTATAACCACTACACACACACACACACACACACACACACACACACACAAAGCTTTAGTCTTTCTCTCTTTATAATCTCTAGTTTGCAATAGCTGACCTTGTATCAATTTCCATGTGCTCACAATAATCTGTATCATGTTTGGGGGAAAAATCATTTTATATAAGAGATATATAGTGGAGATATATATATATATATATATATATATATATATAAATACAATGTGTTTTTGTATGTGTGTCAGCCTCTGGGCGGTGTCTCCACACAGGTGAGGTATAATTATCTACAGGGAGGTGGGACTACAGCGGAAATGGGGCCCTGATGTATATGCAACACCCCTCGCCAGCTGACGTTCCATATGCTGCAGTGGAACCAGATTCATTAAAGGGCTTTACACATGCAGAATTTCAATACGAATGGCATCCTTCGGTGCGGTATGTCCCTAGAAACTCTAGCCCCCAAACACTTCACAGGTTTCAGAGCCCAAACAGAAGAGGCTGAAACAAGAAGTAATGGCCAGGAGGGTCTCCGAGGAGCAAAGGAGACGTTTTCTACTTCTTTCATCAGCAAGACAGCAGCTGTGTTAGAAGGTGGGGCAGGGGTTTGGGGAGCCAGCTGGCAGGCTTATCCAGAAATCTGTGCCCTGCTCATTGGAGAGAGAGTTCTCATTTTGCAGACAGTAGGGGAAGTTCCAGCCTTTTCATTTGAGCCCAGCACTCCTATAGATAGAGGAGGTGGCCAATTATGAGTCCAAAGACTAGTGGTCCTGAAAAAGTCATATCCCCCAAAGTTCTCTCCTTTACTTACTGGCTTGTCCATGCATCCACTTAACAAAGGATTCAACACCCACTCGACCAGACACTGGACCAACTCAATCAAGTATATGCTCCCTAAACTGAGCTTTGCTTAAGCAACCTGCTGGATTAACTGATGTTCTCTGTTGCTTCTGATGCCCACCTCATGCACGCCTACCAACTGAGTCCCATGGTGCTTCCCCCACCAGCTGCAGTATGTGTTCACAAGAGCTAATTGTGTTTCTTCTCAAAACGATGTCTAGTTGTCATACTCGTTATTATAATTATATTATTTAATTAAACAGCATGTCAATCAACAGAAAATCGTACCAAAAAAAATCCATGTTTCTATAAAAGCTTATTTGAATGTTTTGCAAAGACTTGATAATGGTGAATCACTGAAAAATACAGTTGAATTAGGTGTGAGCAGGAAAAAAATTAAATGCTGGGTGCGGGGAAGAATTGCTTTTCCAAGGTCTTCTTACCTTGCGAAAAACAAAAATCAGAAACTGGAAGTTACAGATAATGTACTACAGGTATGAGTTTTAAAAGAAAGATGATCTAGAACGCTAACCAGCAGAACAAAATGGAAACAAAAGATGGAACCTGCCTATGTCCAAAAAAATGGGTCAAGGAACATACATCTCCCAGTTTTCAGTTAAAACAATATGTTCAGGGTATGTACTCATTTTATTTTTTTGTGATTCCCTCAAATGGCCAGATACATTTTTCAATTACTAGCAACTGGCCCCCGTTGTGAGATGCAGACAACCACAATCCAGTGAATTATGGGCTGTAAGAGAGGCATGTGGAGTGAGGGAGGGAGGGGGGGAGGTGGAAGATCTCAACCAGGCATGAGGTTGCAGGGAGAGAAAGAGGAAAAGGAAAAACCTTCAGCTTTGCTGAAGGAACATGTACGTATAGGTTTAAAGAAGAACAAAGAGCTAGCAAGGCAAAGTAGAGGTAAAGGGTGTTCCAAGCACACAGAGCAGCATCTCTAAAGACACGTGATGCATCTGTGGGTCTCAAAGGAGGTGGTACGGCTGGAACACCGAATGTATGGTGGCCAAGGCGGTTCTCTCCACAATGATTCGCACGCTTGTTGATTGCCAGGGACCACACTAGGATCTGCACTCAGAGGACATACTGTCTTGCTGCTCTTTGGAGAAGCTGATCCCTCACACCGCACAAAGCTTTTTCACATACACTCTCCAGAAAGCCGGAACAAAGTCTTCCTCTGCTTAGGTATCGACCCCCATCGCTACCCCACCTCCAGTCGAACCCAATGCAGAGCACAAAGTTATTTCTCAGTAAATATCACAAAAATGAGCCCGGACAGGCTATCAGATCTGATCAACAACAAATTCACACTGGCCAGGACTCAGAGTTCGAAACAACCATGCTGTTTTCCCTCCCTTTGGTGCTATTTCCTTCCAAACAGAAATGCTTTTCCAACCGCCAAAATGCCACTGAAATAGGTGATAGATTACATTATCTGATACACCTCTACACACTCCAAGAAATTTCCTAGTAATCACAGGAGCTGCTACTTTTTCCAGCTGGTTGCTGACAACGTTTCAAAATGAATCCTCCTACACTCTTATTTTTACCCTCGACCAGCTGACTTCAATGGTAATCTCTACGTTTAGAGCCCAGATGGAGTTGAAAATCTCTTTGATTTCTTTCAGAAGTGAACTTTGGTAGAAAGCCGCTCCATCAGGCTATTCTTAAAACATTTTGTTTTCCTTCTCTGCCTGCCCCCATCCCCAACCCTTATCATTTAATCTAAGCTACCATTACATTGGCTCTCTTGAGAGTTCAGCTCCTAAATAAAGAGCCCAAAAGTTTCCCTTGGTCTTTGAGTTGATCCTTGTTTAAAAGGGTCAGGAAAATCTAAACTCATAAAATCAATCAACATGAAGTTTCTCTTCTTTAACATTAATGAATTGGATCACTTGAGAGTCAGCTTGGTAAGCATTTTGTTTACCAGCAAATCCCCAATGCCAAGCAAAAGCTATGGCAAGAAGTAGGTGCTCAATAAAGAGAAACTGAAAGAATGGCGATCCTCAAAACAGCCCTGGAGGGCGAGCAAGGTGGATGCTCTTACAATTGAGGACAGACTCATGAAGGTTAAGTGGTTTGCTCAAAGTCACTTAGTCTGGGACTCCATCATTTGTCTAGTGCCATTTTCCTAGACCATGTACCAGTATGTTCTAGCAATGGAACAGGAAGATTTTTCTTTGCTTCTATGAAGTTTAAAATCAGGCTCCCAAGTCCAGTCCTCTTAAGATAGAAATGTAGACACTAGAAAAGGGGCTCTTGGAAGCACCACTTAAAAGGAATCGTGTACCAGATTTCTGCAGGAAAGGGAGGGGAGCATGATGGAGGCTGCAAAAACACTGTGAAACCCAGTGTGTTCCAGCTACGCCCAGGCAGAGGAGTTCACGTAGACCCCAGTGGACTACATACACCAAGGATCTGCAAACGACTGTCCATGGGCCAAATCCAGCCCTTCATCTGTTTTTGTAAATAAAGTTTTATTGGCGCATAGGTTCACCCATCCATGTCCATACTGTGTACAGTGGATTTTACACTACAACACAGAGTCAAGTAGTTCACCCCATGGCTCGCAAAGTCAGAAATATTTACTACCTGCCCCTTTACAGAAAAAATCTGTCAATTCCTGGTGTAGACACAGGAAGTAACAACATGAAAATCAACAGCAGCAGCAGAAATGAAATGAAGCACTACTGATGTTCAAAGAGCCGAGAAGGATCGTTTTTCTACCCGATACCAAAGAACCCCACAAAACCAATTGCCTCAGCATTTGATACCTGATACTTAAGCAGCCTCCTGTCAATATCTACTCTTGCCTGAACTTTTGAACCAGATTTCTACTCCCTTCATTACCACTGTATTTAGGATTAGCAATCAGTAGAAACGCTACAAAAAACAATTTTTTTCACTCTATTTTAAAAGAAAAATCAGAGATGTGCACATTGAATGCAGCGCTACAATAAATGGAAACTTGTCAAACGCATGCCTTGTAAAATGGCCTAGATCTCATTAAATGATCTCTTGGCTATCATCCTTTGAGTTCACCAATGGATGTGAATGGACTCCCCAGTGAAAGTGAACGTTTAAGGCACTGCTCTTTTGAAAGGAAATAGCAATTGTATTCGGAAAGGATGAAGAACAATCGTTAGGAAAACTGATTTCAAATCAGGAGTGCCACTTTCTATCTTTGGGCTTTGCCACTGATATTCCCTTGCGAGTCTCTTCACTCTCCCTGCGTCTTACTTTCCTACAACTACCAAATGGAGAAAGTCCTATCCCATCTCCTATCCCTTACCTGCCTTGGAAGAGATGCCTAAGACAGAATTTGCTGTGAGCTTTGTAAGAGACCATCACAGGTAAATGCCAAACACATGTATGTTCCTCAAGCCGAGCTTATTTTCCAAGGAAGTGAAACTCAGCAAATATGAACTTGGCACAGTAGAACAAAAGTCAGAGATTCCAGGGCAAATGACCTGTTAACTCATCTTCCACCTTATTCCAAGCACGGCAATGCAAGATGAAAACTCTCTGTGGCTTAAATTCGGGTAAGTTCTAAGGGGGGAACTTCAACACCCTCATCCTCTAAAGGGTAGGCAGTTGTTGCTTTCTATCAAGATGAGTGACTTCTGGAATTTGGGGCCAAAAGTCAAGAAGTTAAGTCACTTTCTTCAGCCTTAAAGAGCTTGGGTTGTGACTGGCTGTGAGATCCAATAGGTCCCTGTCTCTGACAGTCACATCCTGTGTTGCAGGCTAAGATAAAGTCCCTGCTTTTATTCCAGGCATGGGGCTGACTATGTGGAGCAGAGTGCACCTAAGTCCACAGGACCACAGAGTCCCACCCCAAGGCAGTCAGCATCAGCTGGTGTCACCTTGATCTAAACTTCTCTCTCTCTTTCTCTCATCCACACCCCTTCCTTTTGGCAACTATTCCCTTCAATCCATTTTATTCTTTGAAAGCTGTCCATCAGCGTTCTGACTCTTCAAGCTGACCAAGTAATTGGTCCAGAAGTGGGGCAACTTTTTCAGAGGCAAAAATAAAGAAAAAGAGAGGAGGACATAGAGGGAAAGAAGAAAAGAGACTGACTCTCCTTTAGTCAACGCAAGCTTTAAACTTCCATCTTTCCCCCACCACAGAGAGTGCCTCCTAGAAAATGAAGCTGATAACGAGGAAAGCAGACTCGGAAGCAGAGAGAGAAATAGATAGACTCAACCACACTGAGACTCTAGATCCAGCCGTAGCTGAAGGCTGCATCCACTTCAAACGCCATAGTTAAAGTTTCGTTAAGCTTTTAGCTTGGTTAAAGTCTTGGCTTAAACTAGTTTGAGTTTATTCTCCATCACTTGTACGCAAAGCTTCCTGACCAGTGCAGTGAACACGTATCTCAAACCATCTCATTTACCTTCACAAAGTGATCAAGGGGTAGAATGTGGATGGCTCAGGGCAAACCTTCCCACCCTGAAACCACAGCCCAGCATCTGCCCAACCACTCATGTATCTGAAGCACCTGAAGCAGTGCTCCGACTTCGTTCTGTTCCGTTGCATATTATGTTTGCAATTTGTCAGCAGCCTTTCAAATGGATATTTATTACACTTCTATTTAGAACTGGGTAAGAAAATAATTTGTAAGTATCTCAGAATATATTACTTCTAAAATAAACCTCACATTGTATCCAGATGCAATTATCCTAATGAGTAACAGTAAATCACCTGTCCTTTAAAATAATGTGTATTTTTAAAAATCTATTAGCTCTTTTTAAAAAATATTTATTGAAGTAGAGTCAGTTTAATGTTGTGTAAATTTCTGGTGTACAGGCATAATGCTTCAGTCATATATATACATACCTATATTCCTTTTCATATTCTCTTTCATTATAGGTTACTACAAAATATTGAATATCATTCCCTGTGGCATACAGTAGAAACATGTTACCTATTTTATACATAGTAGTTATTAGCTCTTATCTTTTGACAATCAAGAATTTCCTGATTGTTTTTTATCTATTTTTCCTGATTATAACTTTTTAATACTTGTACTCAAATTTTTAAAGCCTTTAAACTGATAGTAAAGACTTCTATATTCAAACCTGTTTCTCCTCCTCCTACCTAATACCCCACAAGCATTCTGCCTCCCAGAAAGACTGGTCCACTTTTTCCCAGTCAGATCACCACACTCCTGCTTCTTCTAATTTGAACAGGCCCACTCTTGACTCACTCATCTTCCACTCACTCTTCTAGAAATCCCTATGGTAGCTTCTCTTCAAGGGTTGATCAGGTCACTTCTCATCTTTGAAACAGCGCCAGACATCCCAGCCCAAAGTTAACTCTCTGCTCTCAAGTCTGTACCTGTCTGCTAGTTGGTAGACCAGTGATCTGTATTCAGGATTGGTTCCATGTTCTTGAGAAGCCTCCAGAGTACGTCTTCCCCATACAGCACCACAATTTTCCCTCAAGAGCTCTGCGCACATGTCCAGTGGTGATGACACTGGGATGGTGAGCAGGCGATCAGAGACACCAAAGCTGAAGCCCAGAGTATTCAGTCTGCGAGGTAATTTGGTGGTCCAAGCTTTTATCCTTTTAAACCTACAACTCTGGGTCTTTTCTATGCAAAGAGGTCCCAGGAACCAGTGATGCAGGCACTCTGGAAGCTAGCAAACATGATTCAGCAACGAGATGGCTCACATCTGCTTCTGATGACCTGACATTTTCTCACTGAACCTCAAACACTTGGAGTTTGCAGGGTCCTAGAATGCCCTTCTTTTCCCCATCCCCTCCATCCAAGTGCTACCGGGCCTCTAAGACCTTCTGTTGTGAGAATGAAGGGACCCATGTTGCTTCCGTGACCCCTCCATCCCACAGTGACCTCACTTTCTCCAAAATCATACAGAAGGGAAGGCTTTCGTGGCTCCTGATGGACAACTGATTACATGCTTCTAGTGTTATTTAATTGTCTTCTCTTGTCCTCAACTAGACTGCCAGTTCCACAGGGCAGGGATGGTTCTTTGACCAGTTTGGTATCCTTCCCTATGTCCAACCGGGAGTCACACAGGGTAAGCATCCAATAGCAATTTGTTCGGTAAGGGGTTGAATTAGGTTTCCTTATAGTGAAATCACTCCTTTTCCTTCTTAAAAGGCTTTTATTTAATTTGTGAGAACTGATACACATGTGTGTATGTGTATATGCATTAAAGAGAATGACTAGCAATAGAATGAACCATGGGAGAGACAGGCAAAGGCCTGTTGACTATCAAAAACAAGACAAAACCCTAAAAATGATCACCCAGGAATCTGCACATGCAAAATCTGTTATATGCTCAAAGCAATGTGTGTAACCATATGCCGTCTGTGTGGACACCACTTGGAGATGCCCTGTGGGTTGTTATTTGCAGAAAGAGACTGCAAAGACTACAAAACAGGAAATCTGGATCTTAGATCCTGGGCTGATCACTGGTCCAGTAAGACTTTGCATAAGCCAGGAGACTCTGACCCTCAGATTCCCATCTTTAAAATGCGGCTACTAATGCCTGCCCTGCTCCACAAGAGCACTGCGCAAAGGAAGGAGGAAGTGCTTTCAGAAAATGGAAGTGTGGCATAATAACCTTGCATGGTTCATGAGCTGCTCCAATTAATGGTCCTCTTGAAAACCTCCTTTCATGAACTTGAGGTGCACAAAACATTTAAAAGTCGCCCTTCATTAAAGCAAAATGGAAGCAGGCAGCATCGGGTGTACTGGGCTTGCTCAGACTCCTGGAGGATGGAATGAAACCACAGGCAGGACCATGAATATGCTGAATGGTATCATTAAACTAGACCCTCCACTTAGATGCATTAATGGGGCTATAGATCAACTGCTGTGTCACAGAGAGTGTCCTGGATGCATTTTAAAATTAACTAGTCATAGGAGACCCTTTGCAATGCTCATTTACACGTCAGAGGCTCACCACCCGGCGATGCACCTGCTCTCTTTGAATAGCCCCCTTGTCTTGTACGGCCTGAAACACCTATGAACATTTTAACTGGCTTGGGTGGCAGCCCTGTGATCATCTGTGAATGCGCTCAGATCAAAGCCCATCCCCTAAAACTGTGATGGAAGAAAACACGGCTGATCCTGGCACCAGCATACAGGCACCAGGAAAAGTCCTGTGTGACATAAAAACGAATGGCCAGCAGAACCAGGACCTAGAAAATCTGGCCAAAACAAACTTTCACCCAGAAGGACTTCAGTACACCAGACTCTTTCTTTGTCTAAATCTACATGTGATAGTCAATCTCCCCTGAAAAATCAGTGCCTGGTTGTGTGCTAAGGAGAGCTGTTCCCCTATAACCTCTCATCAAGCTGTACGTAGACTTCAATTCAACAACTCATGATTCAGTACCTATTGTGCATTTAAACCTGTGCAAGCTGAGGGTCCTATTTTTAAGTGATATAATGGATGTTTGAATTCACTGAAGCTTTGTTTACTACACTGAAAATCTGGAAACAACATGGAGATTCACCAATGGCAGTCGTCTTAAATAAATTTTACTGCAGCCATTCAATGGAGTATCATGCACAAGCAAAAAAGAATGAAGAAAATTTATATGTACAAATCTGGAGAGATTTTCAATTAGAGTTAAGTGAAAAAAGGCAATACATAGTAGAATGTACGATAGGATATCACTTATTTGATATACATATACACACATACATACATGCATAGACAGGCACATATATCAGTATAAATCCGTATGCATATGATCGTTCGTGTACAGAAGAAAGCTGAGGGAGACATGCCCTAAATTTGTGACAGTGGTTACATCTGAGGAATGGAATTTGTGTTGAGAGCCAGGGATGGAGAAGAGACTTTCACTTTTTATATGGTACATTTCAGTCATGTTGAATTTCTTTCCATCCCTTTTTGTACTTCTGTTGTAATCACCTACAAAAGATGTTATTATAAATGGTATACTAAAAATGTGTAACTAGGTACAGTGACGGGTATTAACTAGACTTATGGTGGTGATCATTTCACAATATACACAAATATTGAACCATTATGCTATACACCTGAAACTAATATATGGTTCACCTTTGAACAATGAGGGGGTTAACCAGCGTGTAATTTATAGTCAGCCACTGTATCCATTGTTCCTCTGCATCCACAATCAACCAGACTTGCAGTACTGTAGTACTGAAAAATATCTACAGATAAGTGGACCCAGGGAAGTTCAAACCTTCATTGTTCAAGGGTCAAGTGTAATATTATATGTCAATTATATTTTAGATTTTTCTAAATGGTGTACTAGACCCTCTTCACTCCATGGAGACTCCAATATCATAACCCTTTCCACTGGTAACCATCACCTAAGCTCCCTAACACTCCAGCAAATAAGAAACCACAAATACAGTCTTAGAGACACACACACACGCGCACACACACATATTTAGAAGACTGAAAGAGCAGGTGTGAATGATAACACTCCCTCCTTCCCTCTACTGGAGCTATACTTCTTTTCCTTATTAAATCCTCACTAAAAGCTCGAGTTTAAGTTCCTTCTAAAAGTAAAAATATCTTCGGGAAGGTCCTTCAGCATATGTCTTCTAGTAAAACTTTAAAAAGAACCACAGTGATAAAATTCCATTAAACAAAGCTGATCTGAATGTCCCAAAGCACTTCTTATATTGAAGTCTGATGACAATAAACAGGAGGGCGTCCTTCATAGTTGCAAAGAATTCCTGCTTTCATGGAAATGTAGTGAGCCCTGATCATGACTGCATAGTCAATATTTCCCCAAAATACAGAAAAGTGGCTATAAATTCTACAAAGTGGCTACAAATGTTATAGATATAAATTTTATAAAATTTTGAAGCTAATCAAACAAAAGCTACATTTACAGAGGACCTACTGTTTTTCAAGCACTACACCAGGCATTACTATCAATGATCTTACTTGATCATCACAAAACAGGTGTCTTAGGATGGAATCTAAGTCTCTGAAGCCAAGATTTGCACACAGGAGGGGTTTTTTGTGGGGAGGAGGTGGGGGGAGCGAAGGCTGCAGCACTGGGCACAGGGAGACGAAGTCTCCCTCCCTGTGAAGGCAGAGGGATGATGCAGCTGCACAGGGGCCTCAGCCCATCCCTGGGAGCTCTGGAGTTACCCTGCCTTAAATCAAGATGGCCAGGCCACGACGGCTTTGATATGGACACAGGCTGCCTCCAGGGAACAGACGTGACTGTGGGCCGGGCAGCTCTCTTAGGCTGAGGGCAATTCCTAGGGATGGACTCAGCTGCCAACACCCCCAGCAGCTGGGGGGATGACGGCTCAATCTGAAAGTGTACTACTGGCACATGCAATGACAAAATCCGTGTTCCAGAAATGAGGGCGCAGCAGCAGAGAAATGAACTAGCCCCAGGTAAGCTGAGAGGCAGGATTCCTTCCTTCGAAACTCCTTCCCTGATGCCAGGCTGCCTCTCCTAACCAACTACCCACTTGGGACCTCTGTCTTGGGGCATCTGTCTCAGAGAAGGGTGGTTTCTATCTCTGCACATTACCCTTAAAATCTGCACTTTAACACTGATAAGCATATCCACCTGCCTACCAGGAGGAAGGGGAGAATTCTTGAACCTGATGTTACAAGGAATCCATCAAGAAAAAGACAGCTGTCACAAACACAGGAGAGGGGCTTTGCAAACAATCACACAGATAACCAAGGCCCTGTTGCTTTGTGATCACTTCGGCTTTCTACTGCCTGGTACAGCAGCCTCTGCTCATCCTACTGATGCTGTGGGTCTTGCTGAAAGAGGCTTGCTTTCAAATGGATGCTCATAAAATCCATATTCTATTTCGTTTCCACTCTCCATGTCCTATAATAAACTACCAAAACTAGGAGCCATACAGGAGACACTGGATGAAAGAAGAATGCACATGTTGGCACATGGAAGGAAAGAATAAGAGAGAGGAGAGGAGGGAGGTGAATAAAAGACTCTCCTCTGTGCACAAAGCATCAAATCTCAGATCCCTCAATTAGCAGCTGGAAGTCACTAGGCAAGTTATGCTTGAAGCCTCAGTTTCCCCTGTTGTTAAATGGAAAGCGATGGAACGCGTGCTTCATGGGGCCAGTATGAAGATTAAATGAGATCACGAACATTCAGTGCTTGGCCCTGTGAACACACAGCATGAGCAATGAATAAACGTCAGTCCTTGGTTATTACCACCAGGCCGGCTACTGTGAACATCGACACCCTCCCAGCAGCCAAGTGCAGCAGGAAAAGTCAGAATGAACCGAAGTGCAGTACGCGCGTTGGGGTTTTCAGAACTTTCTGGGAAGGACGTTGGCTTATACATGGCTTTGCCTTCCTATCTTTAGAGATGCCCCCCCAGAGTGGCAAATCCTCCTTGAAATGCTCTGTCCTCTCTGCATTTCACAGCCCATGGGCTGGCGGGCTCCAATGACAGGAGCTCACCCTCACTGCCTGTGTGTACACCTCACACACCCAGCGAGGCATCATTGCTTCCCATCCCTGCCCTGGAGCTCAGCCCACCTGCCTTTGCCTCCTGGATTTACATGTTAAGGATAGTTCAGGATAAAGCAGGACTGGCCTGGTGTTTTCTGCTCTGCTAGAGAAAGTTGGGGTCCTGGATCTGCCAGCCCCACAGAGGTTATCTCACTGATGTTAAACTATTTCTGAATCCCCTAACAACAGCAAGCCTTAAAGCTTAGGTGAGTCAAAGAGGGTTTGTTGAATGAGGAATACACCTGGGGTAGATCAGTGTTTCTAAGTTGGCAACTCCCATCAAAATCACTTGGGTAGTTTGTTAAAAATGCCGATTTCCAGGGCTGTTGAATCAGACTTTTTAGGATGGGGATGGGAAGCTGCATGCTTAAACAGAGTTCAAGTTCACCTAAAGTTTGAAGCTCCCTAGAACAGTCATGCTTTTCTTTACAGCCTATATCACTAGCCTTGGTCATCACAACTTTTTTTTTTTTTAACTTCCATAATCCCTGCCTCCAGATGTCCCAAATATTCACTCGGTGGTCAGCAAATCCTAATTTTACACTCGAAAATGTATAGTCTATTCATGTCCCTGGGGTTTGGCAATCCAAGGAGAGATGTTCTATTTTCTCAGGTGGTGTGTAAGTGTGACAAAGACAAGAAAGATGACTCATTCAACAAATATGGGGCATCCAAATTTGGGTGCCAATCTCGGTACAGGTGCCATGGGGTAAAGAGAAGTCTAACCACGATCCAGCCTTTCAGGAGCTCATTGTGTATACACACACTCAAAACTCCATTCACATTGTGCCCTGAGGCCTCAGAGACACTCTGCATCTAGAGCTGCCCTTGAGCCAAGCACTTGTAACCAGACCTGGGGCTGGAGAGCCGATGTCCAGATTTCTTTTCTCTCCTGCTGTGGACACAGACCTCCCCTGTGCCGTGCATCCTTCCCTCTGTTCTTTCTCCCCAAGGCCTCCCATGTCCTCCACCCACCCTGCTCTTCCCGAAATGATGGGAATGGTGGATGAAGGCCCAACTCCTTCTCCAGATCCACGTTGAGATGGTCCCATCTCAGCAAGATTGCCAGGTCGCTAAAAGACACGAGCCGCAAAAGCCTGTATCCAGTCCTCTAACCCAAAGTCAAGTCCTGATCAGCTCAGAAGGGTCTTCACATGTCCACACTGCAGGGTAAGAAATCAGACACTTGTCACAAGTGAGAGGTCAAGTGTAAAAGAGAAATCCAACACACACAACAGTCCGTTTAATTATCCAAAATGGACACACAGGGAAACACACGCCACGCAGTGGAGACACACGTGGGGAGGCGAAGAGCAGCCAATGGCTGTTACTGCAGTATCTACTCCATGTCTTACGTAAGCAAAAGGAACAGAGCAAAACAGTATTACAAAAGAGAGGTGGGAAACCATGGGTGAGTGTTGTCCCAAAGCCAAGGGCAAATGCCCCGGACCAGACACAGAACATGAAAACTAAATAGTCCAAGGGGGAGGGGGGTGAATCAGAAAACACTACCAAGAGGACGTGATGTAAAGTCAGTCCTGACTTCTTTCCTTTTATTAGTACTGATCCAGCAGGGCTTTCTCTATTACTGTTTCTTTTAACAATTCTTTTTAGTCTTCCAAATCCACACAGAACAACTTCTTCCAGCCCTCCCACCCTAATCGTTTTCACTCTCCCCCACGAGCACTCCCATCACAGCCCGGCTGCTAATGCAGTGGGCCAGCCCGAGTCTGACTGGTCCAGGGATCCCCCTGTCACCGTTTGGATGGAATTCCCCCATTTGGTTGCTAGGACACCATGAAGCTAGGACTCTCCAGCCTCGTTACCATGGAATCCTTCCTTCTCCATCCTTTACTGAATGTCAGGAGGGCACAGGGTAAGCTGTCCACAGCCTACTGGCCAAGCCCATCGCCTTGGACACTGTCCTAAAAGACACAGTGGTCAGAGCCAGCTGCAATCACACACCTGAACCAAGGCAGCCTGCAGAAGGGTTTTCCAGCAGACCCCTCAAAAGATTAACTACATAGAAACAGCCTTTTAAAATCTGTATCTGAAAAACAAAGTGCTCTGAACACGTGTGGGAGCTTTCTTTCGTAAAGGAACCATCGGGTCACTGGTAACAGAGTGGAGCCCTCAGCACAGTCTCACCTGGTCCTGCGAGGCACAGTCAGGGGACAGCAGTACCTGTTTGCATCATGGATCATGGGCAACACCTGTGGCCTACCCACTACCCTGGAACCCAAGGTACTGTCTTCACCCCATGTTCTCAGGATGGTGAACAGGGGGAGAAGGAGGGATGTGAAAGAGGAAAGGCTCGTGTTTGCACAGTGAGGATAAGGTTAAAGCCCTCTGTGGCCTGGAAGCCCACACCTCCAAATTAACATCCCAGTGACATGAGGGTCTGTCTACATGATGAGGGCAAAGCACCCCAGACGAGGTGACACGAGACCTGGGTTCCTCAGAGGAGCAGAGCAGCAGAAACCAGGCTCCCGAGGACAGGATTCTCAAATCCACACTCTCCTGCCCTGAGGCATCCTGGGATCCAGAGAAGGGCTTCATCACCAAGAACAGGCCTTTGTCGGCACTGCCACCCTCGCGGGAGATACACTGACAGGAACTCTCCAACCTGTAGACAGAGGATAAAAGATACTCCAGCCTGGCCTCGGAGCACCAAATCCCAGGGCTCCCAGGCACTGCAGCTGCTCCTCTTCAAACATCTGACACACTTTCCAAAGAACCCTTCTGTTGGTTGGACCTCAACCAAACTGAAGAGGTCCAAAGAAACCTACCTGTGAACCAAAGCACGCAAAAGGAGAGACAGTGATGATGCCACACCATAGAGGTATCTGCTCCAAATTTAACTAATGCAGCCAGAGACAAGGTGGGACGGTGCAGGTGACAGAGGCATCAGTCCCCACGTGCCTCATTCTGCAGCCCCATCCACAAATAGCACTGGCCTAGGGGGAGGGGGAGGACGACAGTGAACCAGCTAAGAAGGCCCTTGCCTTACTGTCAGTGAAGACTGACAAAGGAGAAATAAAGTCCAAGTCTTAGTAAACCACTGTGAGAGGAAACAGGGTGTTCTAATAAACAAAACAATTATTTAGAGGAAAGGAGAGTTAGGGCAAGTCTCTGATGAGGCGACTGTAAGCTGAGATATGAAGGATGATGTGGGGCCAGTCTCATGAACAGTAAGAGGCCGTGAGTGTTCGTGAAGCATCAACAGCACCTGCAAGGGCCCTGAGGCAGGAATGATTAAAGGACATAATTCAAGGCACTTTCAATCCAGCTGAAGAGACGTACACAACCAACCAACCACAATTTCAGGAAGTAACAAGCTTTGTTCACAACACGGACAAAGCGAGCAGAGAAAGAGCCCTTGCAGGCCAAGTTGGCTAGGGGCTGGCTGCTCAGGAGGGCTTCTCGGAGGAGGTGGGGTATCTGAGCTGAATCTTGAAGGATGAGCGGATTTTGCCAAGGCAGGAGAAACACAGAATGGACAAAGGGCTGGAAGTGTGAGGGACACGGAGCTTTCTGGAACTACAAGCAGTTCCATTTACCTGGAGCTTCAGGTGGGAGGAGAGGAGTGATGGAAGGTGAAGCAAAAAAGAGATAAAGCCTTCAAATCATGAAGGGCCTTGTGCTCTATGGCAAGATGAACGGGGAGCCAGAGCTTGGGTCCCCTAACTAGAGGGAGCAAGTAGAATGTGATGGGATAACAGGTCACGCCCAGCTGTGCTCAGAACGGACAGCACCTCTGTATGTCATGTCCTGGTGTCCTTGGCACGCCTGCCTACCTGGAGGGGGTGGGGGTTGTCACCGACAGGTCACACAGCACCTGCCCTTGGCTGTTTCCTCACTGCAGGGGACTCAGAGCCCCGCTGCCAAGGGCCAGCCTTGGCTGGGGAGGGTGTGGAGTCAGCAGGTGGAGGGGCAGAAGCCGGTGGGTGTGGAACAGCAGGTAACCAAGGATGCGTCAGAATCCCACCCACATCGGTGCTCTCAAAAAGGCTGGTATGGGGGGATGAGAGAGAGAGAGAGAGAAAGAGAGAGAGGGAGAGAGGGAGAGAGGGGGAGAGAGTGAGAGGGGGAGAGAGAGGGAGGGAGAGAGGGGGAGAGAGAGAGAGAGAGAAACAAGAGAGGAGATGGGCGGGGAGGGGAAGGAAAGAGGACACACAGGAGGAAAGAGCAGGAACAGGAGGGAACTGGAGCCAGGCTGCTCTACACACGCAGCAGTGGGAAAGCTCTGAGCGCTGCTGGCTGTTTCAAGAAGAAAACAGAAGCAGTCCCGCGGCTGTGTTCCTGCCACTGGGAGCCGCGGTGTCCCCGGTGTCCCCGGTGTCTCTCCGCACGCGCTGCTACTCGGTCTGCCCACGGCCTGCTGGCAGGCGCCTCTCTGATTCACACGCCCTCTGCCTCTGCCAAGCGCAGCTTCTGTGCGCGGCTGCGTCCTCCCCCAGGTCCCCGCCCCGCCCCGCCACACACACAGCCTCTGCCTGGCAGCTCGCCTCACCCTGCCTGCCCCAGCCAACACAGGCTGCTGCCCCCGGCTTCTTCCAAGATCGCCCTGGACATTTCTGTGACTGTCCTAGAGGATCCAGACCCTGCTTCTCAAAGGCTCGACTGATTACGATTCCCAGGTAAAATACACCAGTTAACTCTGAATTTCAGATAAATAACAAATTGATTTGTGTTTTTATTTGCTAAAGCTGGCAATGCTATGTCGGACGGTTCGGGTATGCAAACCTCTCTTCCTCTTGCTCCAAATTTCTCTCCCTGAAACTAATGGTAAGGGCGATAACTAGTATTTCTGAGCTGTTATGTACAAAAAAAAAAAAAGCACGTGCCTTATTTCATCAAATCCTCACAACAACCCTCTGAGATCAGTATTATTATTCTCCCCATTTTACAGATGAAGAAGATGAGGCTTAGAGCTTGTCTGAGGGCACACAACTAGGAACCAGGAACTGAGAGGGGACCCACCAGCATCAGACTTCAGAGCCTCCAGCCATAAACTCTCCACCATCCTCTTGAGACATACAGTGGATCAGGACCTATCAGTGAGCCAAAGAGTTCTTAGGTTCAGATTATTACCTTTCCATTTGAAAACTCTGGGCCAGATAAGCCCAAGAGGCTTCTCCTCCCGTGCCCTAGTCCTGTGTGGTATCCACCTTCCCACATTCCAGAGCTCTCCCCTGGTGCTTGCTCCCAATGCACAGCCACACTAGGGGGAGAATGTCACATCAGTCATTTACACCTTAATGTGTGTTTACATTTGATGTGACCTCTACCCAGACATTTGAACTTGAAGTTGTCCCATACTAAGGAGTAAAGATTTTCACCATTAAATGCAGCTCAGTTCTGGTGAATGCTTGGCATCATCGCCAGGAGTTTTCCATTCACCTAGTCAGTCCTTATCTGGAGTCAGCAGGAAGAGGAGAGGGACCCAAACTGCTCTCAAGTGTCTCAGGCAGTAACGCGTTCCCCAGCCCAGGCTGGTTGAATGATTTTTTGAAAAGTCTGAATCACACGCTTAGATTAAGGGAACTTACTATCCAACTGGGGAGGAGAGACCGTCTTGGTGGAGCCTTTGAGCAAGGCTGGATCAATGAGTTGTTGGGTGGATGGACAGGTGGATGGGTGCGTATATGGAGAATGGGTGGGTGGATGGATGAATAGATGGATGGATCTTTGGATGGACGGAGAGCCTGAGAGGGGTGGGTTTGTGATTCTTGGAGAGGCCACTGAACACATGGGGCTCCTCCTGGGAGGCTAGGTCTTTTCCATCATGTACAGTGAAAGGTTTAAACAGAAGGAGAGAGGAGAAAGGGATGAGAATAGCCAGGAAGGGTAAGGAGGGAGGAAGCCAGACAGGAAAACAAAGGGGAGAAGGAAGAGCTGGGTGGTATTTTAAATTCATTTGGCTCCTCCCAAGGTTCCTGAACCTTCCAGGCTGTTACACGAGGGTACAGATGGTCCTGTGGGGACCCCAGCTTTCCATCTCTGCAATTTACTGAGTGTGGGAGTTCTAGAGCTCACGACGATTGGCTCTTCGTCACTTTATTTATCCAGGAGGCTGGTGCAGGGGGTGAGTAAGGCTGACGTCTCTGCAGTCTGTGTCTGCAGCAGTTGGCAACTCCTTTCACCATCTCCTGTGCTCCCACTCCCAGCCTCAAGGGGGTCACTACTGATCCTGTTGCCCCCCTACCAAAAAAAAAAAACTGAGACCTGGAAAACAGTCCTACAGAGCCCCTGCTTGCCTCCAGGGAAGCCAGACCCTGGCTCAGAGCCTCCCTTCCAGAGAGACAGCAGTGCCTCCTCCCTGACCTCTCACTACAGAGAAGCTGACAAGGAGGTTCTGCAAGAGAAACCAGAGCCCAGGGACCCTCAAGAGGCATCCGATGCCACTGCCCTGCCTGCTCTCACCTACTTTCATGCCACATGCATTCACTTCCCTCCACAGCTGGCTTCACTCAGGCACTTCCTCCCTCCCTCCCCAATGCTGCAGGACCTCACTGATGGCAAGAAGGAGCAGACAAAAGGTCTGGCAAGAGAGGGGTTGGCCAATCCCAAAGAGGAAGAAAAGTCAGCAAAGAAACCCACAAGTGGAGAAGCAATAACCTACCCCACCTCAACTCCAGTGAGTCTCACTGGGGGCCATGCCAACCCTTAGAGGACATTTGGAAGTGGGAGGGGAGAATATTAATGACTGACTTGATGGGGTGGAAGCAGGGAGGCTAAGTCCAGCCATGCACAGGACAGTCTGGGACCAGAAAGAATGTTTTCCCTGCCCCCCAAAAGCCAATGTGTCCCCTATTTTAAAAATTACTGCTTGGAGGCATGCCAATATCCAGGCATACAGAAGTTTCTGTAAGGGCTCAGAGGCACAGAAGGCGGGCCCAGGCTAGAGGGAGCAGGCTAAAGAAACACAAAAATGTTACATGAAGTTTTCCCGCTGCAATCTGTCCAGAGCCCCGCCCTCCTCCCCAGGGCAGCCTGGGAGGCAGGCTCCACCATTTCACTGCCTACAGGAGCCATTTCTCCAGGGCTTGACCCAGGTTCCATGGACGAAGTGTCCCTATGCCTGGAATTTAAATATCAGACCTGAAAGTACTTTTAAAGTAACAGCGCTGAACACTCACAACCTGCAGGCATTCTGCAGACCTACACGGACTCCTTGCAACCACCCTGCAAGGCAGTTACACCATTAGCCCCTCTTCACAGGAAAGAAAACCAAAGCCAGGGAGGCTCCAGAAGGTACCCAAGTTCACAGAGCTGTGAAGTGGAGGAGCCCAGGCTCCGTGGCCCCAGGGCCTGGGCTCGGATTCATCCATTCAGCAGATACCTATTAGGCACCAAACAGGATTTTTTCCAAGTAAACAAACTGCTTTCTGGAGAGGCCATTTCTTTTCACAGCTCAGGAGAGAGAGGGGAGCCAGCCAGCGAGCCTGCAATCACCAAGAGGGGACACCACCTCGCTTTGCTAAGCTTCTCCGCCTCCCCCATCCTCTCCTGGGTGGGGCCTGGAGACAAAATAGGCAAATCTGTCTTCATGGAGCTTGCATTCTCGTGAGGTGGGGAAAGCAATAAATAAGATTAAAATTAGCGGAACATATAATATGCAAGATAGTTACACAGAGGAAAACTAGAGCAGGGAAGGAGGCGGAATGGGAGAGGTACACAATTTTAGGTTGGGAGGCAAGGGCAGGCCTCACCAAAAAGTCATTTTAAGCAAAAACCGGAAGGAGGTAAAAGAATGACCCAGGTAGTTAGCTGTGGACAGAGCATTCCAGAGAGCAGAACAGTCAGTGCAAAGGCCCTGAGGCAGAAGCTCAGCTGACACATCAGGAAGCAGAGAACCCAGTGTTGCTGGACCAAGTGAACCAGGGGAACAAGCAGGAACTAAGTGAGGGCAGTGACAAGGGCCAGTTATGGGCCCCTGAGGGTCATGGCAGAGACTCAAGCTTTGACTCTGATCAGTCCCTTCCTGATGGATAAGAAAACTAGCCTCAGAGAAAGCTGGTGATTTGTTAAAAGCCACACAGAGCTAGTGTTCAATCCAAGGCCTTGACACAAAGTCAACCCTAATGGTTCATCCCACCAAGCAGAGACCCCAGGCCTTTCCCCCCTACCCACAGCCTCTTCAACCTGGCAACCCCACCCATCTCTGGCTTAAAACAGCTACGGTAAAAACTGACACAAAAAGGCAAGCTTGCTGGTGTTTGGTGGGAGGACTGAGAAGTGGGACTCCCTCGCCAGCTCCACTCCACAGTCAGAGGCGGGGGAAGATGACAGAGACGGGAAGGGACAAGGTGCCAAGTGCTAAGAACCCTCTGGCGATGCTGAGCTTTCTCTCTCCTCGAGCTGTAAAAACTAACTGCCTCTCCAGAAAGGGGGTTCGTTTACTTGGAGAAAATCCCCACACTCGTTCAGGAGCGTCTCCCTGAGCATGCGCTGCAAATAAGACTCCTGTTTCCCACGTGGAGGCAGGGACACGCCCCGGGGGACAGCGTGTGCCACACCCACACGGGAGCGGGCTGGGCTTCCTCCCTCCAGAGAGAAGGGGCCCACCCACGGTGGGGATGGCACAGCAAAGCGTGCTGTCTTCCCTCCCACTCCCCGTTGCCCAAGGTGCCCACCCCGGCCGGGCTCCCACGGCATCTGGGGCTGGCATTCTGGGGAGTGTTTGTGAAGGCTCTGCCTTCGCCTCCCTCTTGCTGGCTCTTGAGGAGGGCTCTCAGGAACGTTCCTGAACTCTCAGCCAGGGCTCACCCACAGTTTGCCTGCCCCTTTACACAGTAAAACGTCATAAGAGTCTCTAGAAAACCAAGAAGTCAGCATAAAGAAGTCCTGGGACTTCATGGACCGAGGTTTCAGGCCAACGGCAACAGTAGCTGGGATGCTGGCAGCTCAGCACGTTCTGTGTCCCGCGCACCTCACTCATCTGCACTGGTGTAGCCCTCCCAGCCACCTGTGAGGTGGCTTCTGTGATCATCCCCATTATACAGCTAAGGAAACTGAGGCACAGGGAGGCTAAATGACTCACCCAAGGTCATAGGCACCCCTGGTAGGAGCCAGAGCTGGGAATGTGAATCCAAGCAGTCTGACTTCAGAGTCCACACCCTGGACAAGACAGCCTCTCCAGGGAAAGGTGGGCAGCCCACCCCTCTTCTGGGACAAGTCCAGAGGTGAGCCTCACTGGAACGAGAGAAGTAGCACTGAAGGCAGGATCAGGAGACGATGCGGATCTGACGGGGATCGCAGCCTCTGTACCATCCTGGGGGTTACTCTCTGCACCTCCGGGATCACTGCTCTGTGATCCCCACACTTATCAGGCAACTCTGGCACTGCTGATTCTGCCAGGACTAGACTGTGAGCTTCTTGAGGCTCTGTTCTAGTCTGTACCCCACTGAGAGGCTCTGTGAGGGCTCTGGGCAGCAATCAGGAAATGTGTGCCAAGTGAGATAATAAACAGACATGTGAATGAGTGGACGAAGGCGGCCAGGTCCAGCTGTTTCAGGTGTCTCCTTCAGACACTTAAAGATAGCGCATCACAGCACCCGGGTCAGCGCCTCCTGTCCGCCTCCCGCTCAGCCCCGCAGCAAGACTGAAGTAGGTACACGTAGATGCTCCTGCTTTTCCCCTTTTAGTGCATTTAATTCCATGTTTCCTGTAATGTATTTTTAAAAAGCACAATAGCTTGAAGTGTTGGACACAGTGCTATTCATGGATATTTATCACTCTGGGCTATATAAATTGAATAATTATTAGCAATTAAAAGAAGGTCAACAGAAGGCTTTCTGGAGCTCTCCACCAAGGGAAGGGGGAGAAACGGGACGTTGCAATCGAGAGCCCTCGGCAAGGACTCTGCACGAAAGCAAAGGTCTTAGCTGACAAGGCAAAAACCAGTGCTTAGAGGTCCATCCTAGCCCCGTAAGAAGGTTCCAGCAGGATCTGATACAGACTGTTCTACCCATAAATCATTTATTTAGATGAGGAAAAAGTGGACTTGGTGTGAAAGGATCCAACTGACAGCACAGGGTTCCAGGAGATGATTAAGAAAGGAGAATGGGAGCCTGGCTCTGTCACTCGGCCTGCCTGAGAGCACCGCCCCCACCTCTACTCACCTGCCAATGCCGAGACAGGGAATCGATGTAAAGAAAGCCCCTGGCAAGAGGGCACCCTCGTACACTGGTGGTGGGAGTGTAGACCCCTGCAGCCACTATGGAAAACAGCGTGGAGGTTCCTCAAAAAACTGAAACTAGAATTATCGTATGATCCAGCAATTCCACTCCTGGGCCTATATCTAATAAAATATAAACTAATTCAAAAAGATACATGCACCCCAATGTTCACAGCAGCACAATTCACAATAGCCAAGACATGGAAGTAACACAAGTGCCCGTCAGCAAACAACTGGATTAAGATGTGGTAGATAGATACAGATAGATATAAAGAAATATTATTCAGCCATAAAAAAGAATAAAATATTTCTATTTACAGCAATATCGATGGACCAGATAATATTACACAGAGTGAAGTAAGTCAGACCAAGAAAGACAAATACCCTATGATATCACTTATGTGTAGAATCTGAAAAACAATACACGTGGATATATATACAAAACAGAAACAGACTCACAGACATAGAGGACAAACTTGTGGTTACCAAAGAGGAGAGGAGGGTGGGGAGGGACAAATCAGGGGTTTGGGATTAACAGATAAAAACTACCTAAAATAGTTAAGCAACAAGGATTTACTCTGTAACACAGGGAATTATACTGATATCTTGCAATAACCTATAATGGAATATAATGTGCAAGAAAGAAAAGAAAAAGAAAGCACCTGGCAATGCTCCTGGTACACGGTAAAGGCTTAATAAATGGCAGGTCCTTCCTTTCTCTTTCCAGATGGGTAAGGGTCCCAACCATAACCGGCCCAAACGGGCCATACCAGCAGCTTTCCCTTCCCTCTCTGCAAGCAAGAGGACCCAGCTCTCATTTCATTTAATATCTATTTTAGAAGGAAATAGGAAGATACGTTCCACAGTCATCCACACACCCCTCCACAGCCACCTGGAACGATCCCCAAGACTCTGCTAACCACTCCTTCCCCCGGGGCAAGGTTCCTCCTTATGGGGCCAAAAAATCAGCCTCCTTGCAATTTCTCATCTCCAGTCTAACCCTGACCCCCTAAATCTCTAAAGAACAATTCTTTTCCTTCCTCCATGTAGAAGCCCTTCAAATATTTAGTGCTCCCATCCCCTATGTTTTTTCTTCCCCAGGCTAAAGAACCTAATCTTTTTAACAGTTTATTTTACAAGAATGTCCAGTGTCCTTCCCCATCCTGGTCTCTCATAGCAAATGATGCTCTCATTTATCCTGGGCCCGCAGACCTGAAGGCAACACTGTGGACTCGGCCCAGCAATAACAATCATAAGCACCAACATGGAGTCCTTACTACACACCAGGTACATGCACGTGCGTTACATGTAGGAACTCACGTAACAGCTGCCTTTGCAGCTCTGAACTCTGCATCCGGAAGTCACCCATGTACTGGGTCTAGTCCACCCCAACTGTCAACTCCAAACAGGGGTCACCTCACTTTGACAAGGTTTCCTATTACTAAAGCTTCATGCCACTGTCACACATTACCATCCTGAACTCAATTCCCGGAGGCGGAACGGAGGAAGACGTGAAATGTTGAGTCCCTTCCTCATTTATTCTCAAAATGCACTCAAGGGTAACCATGGTTTGTCTTCTATTCTGAGTCTATTTTTGGTTTGTAAATAAAATTTAAATTATTTTTTAGATTCGGGAAGAGATAACTTAGGAGTTTGGGATCAACAGATACACATTACCATATATAAAATAAATAAACAAGGACCTACTGTATAGCACAGGGAACTATATTCAATTTCTTGTAATAATGAGACAGGATAGAAGGGAGCAGGGCACAGCCATTCAAAGAATAACACAGCAATTAACACCAGGATGGCAAAAACTTCCACCCCCAGGAGGCCTCGAGTCTCAAGATGGCTGGAGATTTGACTTCCACTAGACCTTGGGCTTCATTATACCCCAGCGTAATATATTAGCATGGTGAATAACACACCCACAGGCGCCATGGCAGTCCCAGGGCCAGCCACAAAAGGCCAAAGAGTGGGAAATGGCCAACTTCCTGGGAATCCCAGCCCCTTCCTCAGGATGGTTAGACTGGTCCTTCCACTTATTAGCATATGAAGCCACTGAGCCCATAAAAACTGGCAACATGGCACCTCGTGGCCGCCCCCCCCCCCTCTTTGGAGAGACAGCCCACACTCATCTATGGAGTGTGTATCTACTTTTACTCTAATCTGAGCACTCAACCCCCACACCTCGTGGCCTTTCTGTTGCCTTTTGATGTATGTCTCTAAATAAATCTACCTTTGCTCAACTGTGGCTCGCTCTTGAATTCTTTCCTTCGTAAAGCCAAGGGCCCACGCTTGGCAGGGCACGTCCCAGAGGCTCAGCCGAGGCCCGGGACATGGCCCTCCTCAAGCTCCACATCTGTTTTTCCTGCATCAATAACATATAGTGGAAAAGAATCTGAAAAAAATTATATATATGTATGCATATGTATAACTGAATCACTTTGCTGTACACCTGAAACTAACATTGTAAATCAACTACACTTCAGTAAAAAACAAAAATTTTTAAAGTACACTCAAGGGGTCTATGCCCAGGTAAGATATTTGATTTTGGCCTCTTCACAATTTTCTGTTTTAAGACCATGCACGTGTATGTCTACTGGCAGCATCAATTCTATCACTACGAGATTGTTCCTAGGAAGTGAGAGTGCCTATTGCTTTGAACAAATGTCTGGTCATGCACCATCCCTCTTACTTTAAAATGCTGCATAAAAGAAAAAAAATCAGAAGATCTCAGCCATGGAAGCAATGTCAGTGGGCTTTTTATTAAGCACATGAGCGCACGCGCGCAGACACACACACACACACACACACACACACATTCTCTCTCTCTCTCTCTCCCTCTCTCTCTCTCTCTCTCTCTCAATGGTTTGTTCCCAGGACTGAGTAGTGGATGGGGCTGAATCATACACATTCCCTCCAGGTCATACTCAGTGACAACCGGCCACGCTTAGGAAACGGGCTGCAGCCCTGGGGTCACCTGTACTGAAGAGGATGACAATGGCCTCATTCCCACCACCCTTCACCCCTAGAGCCAACCCCTTGGATGACCCTCCCTGGGGACCAGGTGGTGAGGACCAATGGGTATTTAATGCTTCAGCAGTGACAATGATGGCTCAGGAGCTCTCAGGCAGCCAACTTCTTAGCCCATACCTCAGCCTCTTCCTCCACAAACTTTCCTGTTCCCAGGCAGGCGGTGACAGATTGGCTACAGTGAGCAGAGCATCTCGAATATATTAAAACACTGCAAAGCATGTTTGCATCCGTCTTTCAAAGAGTAAAATTTCTGTTTCTTCTTCTGAGCTTTTCTGTGGTTGTTTTATACTGTTTTCACCTTAAATGGAACCATCCTACTTTCAGCCAGGACCAGAAAACCAAACAATAGCCTCAGGATAGACTTTGCAAAAGAGCAAAACCAACAGGAAAACTGGGCCAGCTGCAGAAGGTTCGGGCAACACAGCCTAGACATGGCTTGCAAACGCCCTGGCCTGGTCCCAGACCGAGACCTCTGCCCATAGCAGATACGCTTGGGCTCATGTAGGGTGAGGAGGGCGTCGCAGCCTTCACTCCAGCCTGAAGCCTGCTCACCCCTCTCACTCCCTGTGTACCAATGACTGGTGAGTGGCCATTATTTGCAGAGAGCTGACACCGAGACACCTAGGAGGCGCAAGCCATGCCCATTCACCTCATGCCCCAGCCATTGTGCTCTGAATGACCCAGGTCAGCTGGCATTATGTAATGGGCATCTCAAAAGTTGAATTAAAATCAGAGGTAGCCCAGAGCAGAGGAGCCTCACATGATCTGGATGGTTACACAACACCATTCACCACTAGAAAGAGAATGAGACTGAGCTGGAGTCCAAGGTTAAGATCAAGACCCAGACAGATAAAGATTGAAAAAGAGACAGAAAGAAAGAATCCGATATGGAGAGACACAGGAAAGACACGATGCCCTAGGCCCACAGGAGGGCTCTGCGATAGCTGTTCTCTTCCTCGCAGGTCTTCCTTGTTGTTTGTTGTCCCTTTAGGTCCAATTCAAAGAACAAAGCCCTTGTTCCCAAAAGACCTGGATTCTCACATCTCCTCCAGCCTTCACGAGCCATGTGACCCACTGATCACAACTCCCGTCAGCTCTCACAGCGCCTGAAACTTAGGAGGCTTCCAAGAAATTCTCATACTCTCCTTTTCAGCATACATCTTCACATCCTCCTTCTCTCCCTTGCCTCTCTTATTCTTTCTCATTTATCATCATTATTACTCCCATCTACACATTAGATTTTACTTTTTACATACAATCAGAGACAATCATCAAATGCTAGACAGGAAAAAGAGATTTTTATCCCTAATATGATAAAAGGTACCTATAACCACATACAGCAAACACCATCACTCATGAAATATTGAATGCTTTCCCCCTAAACTCAGCAATAAGAGAAAGATGTCAGCTATCACCGCTTCTATTCAGCACTGTGGAGAAGTTATAACTCGGCAATAAGACAGGAAAGTGAAAGAAAGAAACAAAACATCCTTTCATTATTCATAGATGATATACTGTTATGCAAAGAAAATCCGAAAAAAAAAGCGGAAGATAATACTGCAATAGAAGAATACAATTCAAAAATGAATATTTTTAATTCTCACATAAATAGCATCAAAAAGCATCAAACTCCTAGGAATAAATCTACTGAAAGATTTCCAAGATCATTCCACTGAAAACTGTGGAACACGGCTGAAAGAAATTAAGGAAAACCAAATAATGTCAATTTTCCAAAAAAAATGACCAATTGCTATAAGGTAATCCTAGCCAAAACTCCTAGCAAGCTTTTTTGGTGGAAATTGGCAAGTTGTTTCTAAAATGTATATGGGAATGCAAAGGGCCAGGAGCCAAGACAACCATGAAGAAAATACTAAAAGTTGACAAATTTAAATTACCAAATAATAAAATGGATTATAAAAGTACAGTATGAAGACACTGTGACACAGGTGTTAGGACAGAAAAAGAGGCCAATGGAACCAAATAGAGAATTCAGACACATACACAAAGATGCCTGATTTGTAACAAAGATATATTTTCCATAAGTGGTGTTAGGTCACTTGGAGTTCTATATGAGAAAAGGATGAATTTGACCCCCTTCTCACATTAGACACGCAGCATATAAAAAAGAAATTCCAGATGGATTACAGGCCTAAAAGTGAAAGTTAAAACAGTAAAACTTCTAGAAGAAAACATAGAATAGTATCTTCCTGACATAGGAACAGGCAAAGATTTTATAACCTTAAAAGAAAAAAATTGATTGAGGGGAGGGTATAGCTCAGTGGCAGAGTGCATGCTTAGCATGCACGAGGTCCTGGGTTCAATCCTCAGTACCTCCATTAATTACCTCCTCTCCCCAAAACAAAGCAAAGCAAAACAAAGCTGATAAATTGCACTTCATTAAAAGTAAAAGCATCCCTTTATAAAAAAAATATATATACCATTAACAGAATTAAAAAAAAAGCCACAAATTGGAAGACGACATCTACAAAGAAATATTTTCTGACAAAGAACTTAAATCCAGAACATGAAGAAGTCCTACAAATCCATTTTTAAAATAGGCAATTTAATATAAAATGGACAAAATATTTGACTAGGCATATTTGACTAGCCTGAAGAGGCTATCCATATGGCCATTAAGCATATTAAAAAAAAAAATAGTCAACATTCATTAGTCATCAAATTTAAAACCACGTGGGCTACTCCACTGTGCAGGCCTTGGCCAGGAAGAGGCACAAGTGGAAATCTCGTATGTTGCTGGAAGGAGTGTAACTGTGCAACCACTTTGGAAAATTGTTTTGGTAGTAGCTACTACAGTCTATTCTATGACCCAGTTATCTATGGGTATACGTTCAAGAGAGATGCGTGCACATATCCACCAAAAAAAAAAAATAAAAACAGGTACAAGAATTTTCATATAATCAAAAAGTGGAAACAACCGAATGTCCATCAATTACAGAATGGATAAGTAATTTGTATGTATTCTCATGCTTTAATATCATGCCAAAATTTTACAAAATAATAATGCTATACATGTCAACAGGGATAGATCTCACAGACACAAAGTGAAAAAAAGAGACACAAAACAGAACATAATATACATACTCGTTACCTACTGCTGTCTAATGGATTATGCCAATGGCTTAAAACAATGGACACGTCTTGTCTCAACTCTGTGGGTCAGGAATCCAGGTGCAGCCTAGCTGAGTCCTCCCACTCAGAGTTGCTCACAAAGCTCTGATCAAGGTGTCGGCCAGACTACGGTGACCTCAAGCCACAGCTAGGGGAATACGTGCTTCCATGTTCACTTCTACGGCTGTTGGGCTGAGAACTTCAGTTCTTTACCAGCCATTGCCCGGAGGGCAGCTCACACATGGCAGCTGGCTTCATCACAGCAGGCGAGGAGGGCCAGGGAGAGCGCCAGCAAAAGGTAAGTCACGGTCTGGAGTGACCAAAGCTTGGAAGTGCTACCCCGTCACCTTGCCGTAGTCTGCTCATCAGAAGCAGGTCTCAGGGTCCAGGCCACACCCAAGGGAAGGACATGACACAGAGGCCTGATTATCCAGAGGCAGAGATAACTGGTAGCCAATCATCTCAGAGGCTGCCCACCACACATTATTCCATGTATGTGAATTTCAACAACAGACACACCTTGATAGAAACAAAATTTGATTACCTCCAGGGGCAGAGGCTACAGATGAGAAGGGAGAATGAAGGAGCTGCTGGGGATGCCATAAAAATTCTAAATCTTGAACTCATTTAGGTAGTGGGGTAACATCAGTGTAATCGCAAGAAAAAACATACTCATTGAGATGTACTATTAAAATCAGTACACTCCAATACATGTATATTTCACATCAATAAACATTTTGGGGGAAAAAGGGATCTAGTAGCCCCTCCCGTCTCCCTTCCTACATCCGAGGATATAAAAAGATGAACTGAATCCCTGAAGGTCAGAGAGCTGGTTCTGAGCAGCAGTCCTGGCTAGCCTCTCTCACCCAGTGAGCGTGTGCATGTCAACTTACACATCCTCCTGGCTGAATCTTCCCTCTGGCAGGACCAGGGGAAGAAAACTGTTTGCTCTCAGAGGCAGAGGCAACACCTGTTTAATTTGCTCTTACAGTGCTAAGGTCAAGGTCACACTTGAGAAACTACCTAAAATCAGTTCCATACCAGGAGTTACACTTCCTGGGCCCCCTACACTCATGGCGTCTATAAGTGAAGAACAGAAGAAAAAAAATGCCAATTATCCTGATCCTTCTAATTCAAAATCTGAGAAAAGTTAGATGTGATATGGCTCACAAAGTTTTGCACTGGGTTCAAAAAGTGTTTACTGAATAAGTTACTGGGGAAAAACATAAAGAACATATTTGTCCCACTTAATTATAGTTCACTTTGACAAGAAATGACATCATAATAAGATGTTACAGATGTATCTCACTGAATGCAGACCTCAACACTGTATAGTAGGTACTAAGATCCATGCCAATTTTGTAAATGAAGATATCACGTATAGAGAATACAAGTAAATTGCCCAAGATCATTTGGCTAGTAAGAGTCCCACCAAGATGAGGCTGAACCCACCTCTATCTCATTCCCAAGTCCATGATCTTAACTAACTCATTACATGATTTTCACGTATGTCTTCAAAAAAGCCACTTAGTAGTTCTGTAGATGCCAGTCATAAATGGTTCTGATAGAATCAGTAACGCAGGTCCAGAAGGGCCATGCTAGCAATTAGACTGAGATACTCTAAGTCCTAGAAAGAACAAGCTTGGATTGTAAATGCATTTCATACAGTTTATGAATTAAAATCTGTACACATGTGTATGTGCGCACACACACAGTCCTGTCACAGCGTAAGTATGATAGCAGGGCTCCAGTCAGCAAGGTGCTCAGCCTTACTGAGCATGGGCATCCTCCACTTAGGAGACCAAATAGAGAGCTGTCCACTCTAGGTCCCGGGGGCGAAATGAAGGGGCCTGACTCGGGCCCAGCAAGGCAGCACAAAGGGAGAGGACTGGGCTCCCGGGGACCCCTCTCTTTCTCAGGTCGGGCACCAGGACAGCAGCGCGCAGAGGGGGCCCACGGCAAAGCACCCACAGCTCTGGGAACCCTGCATACAACTCTGCTAATTAGTCCTCCAGACTTGGATCCATTTTACTAAGAGAACGTGTGACCAGATCGCATGAGAACATGAACTCACAATCGGCGTGAACCATGCAAACCACCCAGTAAACAAGCTGTTGAATTAAAGATGAATGGCCATTTCCTTGGGGGATTTGCCCTTTTCATGTTTATTTGTGAGTTGTTCATTCATTCATTAGCCAAAGTTTAATAAGAAAAGTCCAAAAAAGAATATTTTTTAATTGAGCAAAAGTCTAGCCATTATTTTTGTTTCTGTACAACGGGCCACTGCTCATTTATTTCTGCAGCAGATATTCTAGCCTGATCCTTGGGCAAATCAAGAATGTTTTACATCAGAGGAGAATATCTTCTCTTGAGTTTAGATTCTAGAGAAAGAGAAGGTGGGGCCTTGGGAGAAAGAATCAGGATCAAGGGAGGACGGCTGGCAGGAAGCTCTCAAAGAAGGGAACAGACAAATGGAGAAGTGGGGGTACAGGAAGATGCGGACACGGGCAGAGGAAAGCAGCCAGGGAGGAGGGCAAGAGTCGTGCAGCCCAGCAGGTGAGCTGAGGCAGAGGCAGGTGGGAGCATTTAAGAGTACAGGGCCTTAAGTGCCGGGTGTTTAAGTGCACACCTACTAGAGGAGCCATGTCCCAAGCTTAATAATACACAAACCTAAGTCAGTTTCCACTCACTCTCCAATACCTCCTCACTGAAGCACCATGTATTCTCATCACATCTACTGCCATTTTAACTATTTCTATTTTATTTACTTAACAATTGCCTCTAACACACACACAGACACACACACACACTAACTATAAACCTCATGAGAACACAGACTACAATTCCTGCCTCTAATTCTCACATCTGCTTTTTCCAGCTATGTAACCTTAGGCAGGTTATTGAACCTCTCTGATTCAAGAGTTCATGGAGATTAGGTGAGGATCAAATGAGACTGTACATTGTACAATTGTGAGGCTGTACATTGTATATGTATAATGTAACATGCATATATATTACATCGTATGTTATATGTACATATACAATAACACCAGCGCTCTCATTAAATGTAATTTCCCCTCACTAATACCGAGCAAGAACAGAGTCCAGAGTCCACATTCCACAGCAGCTCTTCCTCCTTATCCTAGATGAGGTTTATTCTGACAACCCATGGTTAGACTCTCCATTCAAGGATCCAAAGAGAAAAGTCCCACATTCTGCCATCACGTGGTATTTTATTGGAATTTCATCCCACTGGCTGTCTCAATCCTCTCCTCTTCTCTCCTCTCCCCCTCATCCTGCCTGATGCTATGATGCCACAATCCAGTCTCTGTGACTTGGAGACTGTTTCCATGGTGATGTGCAGTGATGTCATAAAGGGAGGATTGTTACACAGTTGAATGAAATCTGGCACCAGATGCACCCTGCCTCCTTATATAAGGGGGGGGGGGGGCGAGAGACAAGACCTGTGGGCACATCTCAGAAAATGGGAAACCATATCACCCAAGGGATGGCAAGGGATGACCAGAGGGATAGAAAGTTCCAATCTCTTCCAAGTATTAGCAGCCCCATTTGGAAAAGAATGGATTTAACAGACCTCACCAAGACAAAGACCATTTTTCACCGAAGGAAATCAAAGGAACAAACAAGAGGCAGAGACTACCGGAGACCTCACATTCTAGTCTAAGAAGCCCCAAGCAGACAGTGGCTTCATCCATCAAAGCCCAATGTACTAAATATTTCTTGAATAAAAAGCCATGGACTCTTCCTTATCAGACCCTTAGGTTGCCATGTGCATCTGATTGCTCCAAAGACAGTCCATTGTGATTGTCAGCCCAGCATGCATCTTAGAGTAACAAGTCTTACCAGAAAAATAGCAGCCACCCCCGGCTTAATTCCTAGAGGAACTCAAACCACCTTAAGAAAATTCCCAGAGGAGATCTGATACTAAGGAGCAACCACAGTGCTGCCTGCCATCTCCAGGTCCTCTAAAAGTAAGCCTGGCATTGGCTGCACAGCTGGAAGAAGGAGAGCTTTACCCGGATGAGCAATGCCTGCCAAGTACGGAAGCACTCGTTGCACTGGAAAAGCCTGGTCAGGGTGTGCACCGTCACGCCCAGCTCCCTCTCCGTCTGTCCCTTGAAATTGCAGATTGAGTGACTGACACAATTGCGAGTGCAAAGGAATGGGTCCTTCTCAGTAAAGCATTTCCCTTGGTCCCACAGGAGGCTCTGCATGTGCTTTAGACATCTCATAGTCCCTTATTCTTTCTCCAGGCAGCTGCTTCTCCTGAATACTCCGCTCCCGGCAAGTTTGGTCCACAGCAGTAGCTAAAGGTGCGTGCAGTGCGTGTGTACTTTTATGGCCTTCATCATTATTTATGAACTAACTTCAAAGGGAAGTCATTCCCATCCAGGAAATCCGACATATGCTTTTCTATACCCACACACGCATATAGATACCTGTGCTTTCTTACTATTCTGGAGAGCAGGAGGCAGTGCTTTCCAGATGTCAGTATGGGAGGCACCGAGCCATCTGCCTGTATCAGAGAAAACCAGAGGCCTGAAGAAGGCCCCACTCCCAGGCCACTCTTCAGCCCAAATGTACCACAATCTCTTGTGCCTCCTGACCTTGGCCCATGCTGTCCCCTTGGCCAAGAATGCCCCCTACCCCTATCCTACCCTCCCAGCCCCTCAAACATAAGATCTGATCCTTGGTCAAATAGCCCAAATCCTCCTCTAGGAATGTTTCCTTCCAAGAAGGACTCTCTCCCTCATTCACTGACCACCTCCTCCACTACGGTGGGGCTCTGTGAGGGCTGGGGCCATTCTTTATTCATCCTGAATGTGGCCTGGAGCACATACCCCGCCATCTGCAACAGATGAAACGCCAAGGTGAATGATGCAACAGAAGCCAAGGTCCTTATGCTCTGCAAATCTTCTCTGCCAACTGCAACTCTTCCAAAATAAAAGTTGATTTTTGAAAATTGAGTTTGGGTGACTCAAGTGACTGAGCTGACGGACAAGGTTCCCTTCACAAGGTCAAAGAGGAGCAGCGTGGTCCCATGGGAAGGCCTGTGACTCTGGAGCCCCAAACTCTGGTGAGGAGACACTGAGCAAACTGTTTGTCCTCCAGGAGCTCCAATTTTCTCATCAATAAGGCGGAGAAGGGTGGCAGTCTGAGCTCAAAGTCCAGTTCTAACATTCTAACTCGTGGAAGCAGCGTGTGGCATCTCCACACCCTGCAACAGGAGCATGTTCGAGCTCAGAGATGATTCCTCGAGGCACTCTGCTGCCCTCCTGGGTACATATTGTCCCTTTCAGCCTCTCTTAAAGTCCCCCCTCCTGTGCTCACTATGCACTCCAGGCTGGGGCTGGGTGACAATTCCCCATGAAAGGCAGACCATAAAGACAAATGGAACCACTGGCTTGTAAGGCTGCCCTCGTTAATGCCATGTCACCCGAAGAGAGGCTCACCTCCACTTCCCTAACATCCCTGAACCTAACCTTGTCCAGGCCCCCAGTGCCAGCAAAGCTCTCCCCAAGTCTTGCAACTCTGTGTACCTGGATATTCTGTCCCTCTCCTTGTCCACGACAAATGTCTGGCATAAAAAGTACCTTCAGAAATGTGTTAAGGCCGGCAGCAAGCACATCCAGAGGCCTGGGGAAGGTAAGAAGGCTGCAGATTGGCGGAGAAGTTCTTCATTACTGTACATCGGGAAAATAAAAGGAGAAAGGAGCCGGAGGTGGGGGTGCCAGGGTGAAGGAAAAGACTGATGGTTCATTCACCGGCAGCATGCATGTGTTCAAAGTCTATCCTAGTTGCTCAGCAACCAGGAAAAAGCATTTCAGAGAGCAAGGGGCTAATTGGATAAATGAATTAATTAGACATTTCCGGAGTCAGTGCCACAAATGACAACTGGCTTGGGTGGCCAGTTTTCTGCTAGCAAAGTGTCTTCTGATCCCTGCTTCAGCTCTGGCCCAGCAAACTTAGGGAGCTGGGGAAGGCAGGCGCCAGGTAACAAGGTCAGAGATGCCAGCGAGTGGCAGGGGGTGGAGAGGACCCCCGTCTTGGGAGAGAAGTTGAACTAAATGGCCTCTGAGGTCCCCTTTGACTCTTAACTTTGATCAGTTTTGCTCTGCAGGGTAGAGAAGGTAAAAAAAAGAAAAAAGTAAATCCTCACCCTAGCAGCCTGAGGGTAACTTAATAACCTGCTTTCCCACACCATCCTGTGGGGTTTCCCTTTGCTGTGTTTAAAGGAAGCAGGTTCCCACGAAAGCTGAGAGCCGGCAGTTGTTAGGGAGCTGGGGTGGGAAGTAAGATGTTTTGTTGGTGGTTGCTTTTCTCCCTTGCTCTGCTTTGCTTCCTCCCGTTGGCTTCCTTTAATTACAGTAGAACCCCACTGGCTGCTCTAATGATGGAGAGGACCGCTACTGCGCAGAGCTGGTGGTGCAGAGGAGGGCGCGGGCGAGAGGCATGGCTGGTGGAAAGGGAACAGACCCAGACGGAGGGAAAGGAAGGAAGGTGGCCAGCAGCTGCCTGAGCCTGTCTCTCAGCCTTCTTGCTCCTCCCCCACCCCACGGGCCCCTGCAGTGAGAGGAAAGGACAGAAAAGGGTTAGGGGTGGGGTAGGAGAAAACAAATGACAGAAGCAAACTGCCAAGTCCCCATACTTGCTCAGATGCTGAAGAAAATTCGGCTGTTTGAGGAACAGGACAAGGGGAAGGCACTGTTGAGTGGTTACAGTTTCTACTTGGGCAATGAAAAAGCTATGGAAAGGGACAGCCATGATGGTCACACAACAGTATGAATGTAACCAAGGCCACTTAAAAATGGCTCCAAGTCAGTGGAAGAGTGCACGCTTGGCATGCACGAGGTCCTGGATTCAATCTCCGGTAACTGTTAAGGGGGGGGAAATGGTTTAAAGGTCAAATGTTATATCTATTTTTTAATTAATTAATTAATAGATAAAATTTAAAATGGAGAAAACAGAATAGAGCTCTCCCCAATTCCCTATCTCCAAAGAAAATCCACTATGAGTAGCATTTGACCGACACAGAGATAGAAGCCAGCCTTTGGTCAGAGTCCTTTGCTCTCACCTGATAGGAGTCTTTCGAGGCTCAGGAATGGGTCAGAAAGGAAACAAGCATTTCTGGCCTGGAATTGGAGACAGCCTTTCTCTCCCGGATGCCAGCCCTAAAGATGGAAAAGTTAGACAAAGAGTGCAGACTATGATTTCAGGCATTCCCATCCCTAAAATGCCTTTTCCAAACCATCCCCAATAAAAGTGGAAGATTTTCATTCACTATTAAGAGGTCAAATTCAAAATGCATTTCTCAAAAGAAAGCATACAAATGGCCGACAGGTATATGAAAAAAAAAACGCTCAAACTCGCTAAATCATCAGGGAAATGCAAATCAAAACCACAGTGAGGTATCACCTGTTAGAATGGCCGTCAGACACAAGGACAAGAAACAACAGGTATTGGCCAGGATGGATGAAAAGAGAACACTTGCAAACTGTTGGTGGGAATGTAAAATGGTACAGCCACTATGGAAAGCAGCATGGGGATTTGCTCAAAAACTTAAAAATAGAACTACCGTATGATCCAGCAACCCCACTTCTGGGTAGGTATCCAAAGGAAACAAAATCAGTGTCTCAAAGAGATATCTGCATTCCTATGTTCACTGCAGCATTATTCTCAAGAGCTGAGATGTAGAATCAATCTAAGTGTCTATCAATGGATGAGTGGATAAAGAAAATGTGGTATCTATATACAACAAAATATTTTTCAGCCTTAAAATAAAGTAAACTCTGTCATGTGCAGCAACGTAGATGAACCTGGAGGATACGCTAAATAAAATGAGGGCACAGAAAGACAAATACGGTAGGATCTCACTCACATGTGGAATTTCAAAAAGTCAGACTCATAAAAGTGGAGAACAGAAGGGTAGTTGCCAGGGGCCTCTAGGGTGGGAGAAATGAGGAGATGTTGGCCAAAGGTATCAAGTTTCAGCTGTGTAGTAAGAATAAGTTCTGGGGATCTAATATCCAGCACAGTGATATAGTTAAAATACTGTATTAGGTACTTGAAATTTGTTAGTAGAATAGATCTTAAATGTTCTCACCGTATTAAAAAAAAACGGTAACTACATAGTGAGGTGACAGATGTGTTAACTAACTTGATTGTAGTAATCATTTCACAATGTATACGTATATCAAACTATCACACTGTGCAAACTTAAATACGTACAATCTTTGTCAATTATATCTCCATCAAGCTGGAAAAAAAATCAAATAAAACGCCAAAACCTCAAGGAAAGGAACTGAAGAAATAAAAGGACTGATATTAATTTTTTTCCAGAGCAGGGAGAGTGAGGAAGTAAGAGGACACTGGGTAGAGAGGAAAGTAAGCGCCAGGAAGGGGAACTGAACACACTTCCCTGCATCCCTTTCTTTTCTTGTTTTGCTTTTAGCAGACACGGGTCCAGACCCCATGCCTGAGAGCGGACACAGCCTGGGGGGTTTCAGATCTCCTTCTGTCCCTGGAAATTTCATCCTCTACCCAAGTGTTAATTCATGGGTGACCCTGCTTTAATTGTGATAAGATCACAAGAAACACTGGGTCCTACCCAGCTCACCAGGGATTCTGGATAGACTTATTAGAAGCAGGAAAAAGTCTCAGTTTAAAAAAAAAAACTGAAACCTGTTTTCAGGAAACCCCCTTAGTAACTTAAAACAAGCAGAGGAGCCTCATTAGACACAGAGCTGCAGCAGATGGATGCAAGCGCTTCCGCTTGTTTCCTCTTTAGAGCCACCTGCTGTTCTTCAAAGATGCTCATCCGCACCCTCTCACCATCTCCACCCGCTGTAGGGGAAATTAAAACGGGGCTGGATCTGAGATTCAAGAGAGAAGGCAGGCTACTGGTAAGTCTTAGCTCATCCCTCTGGCTATTACAGAATCACTTCCCACTGGGCAGGGCTTTTCTCTGAGTCCCTCCTCCCCCAATCCTGGGGAAGGGAAATGGTGGCTTCCCCCATGCCTTAAGATACACATCCTCACAGTGGGGAAAACGGCTCTCAGGAGGTAGACCTACCAAAGAGGTAGACCACACAATCTTCAGGACCTCTTACCACCTAATAATCATTTCCCACTTTCAATTTATCTTCTACCACAGGGCACACACCTTGCCAAGCATTTCACATTCACCAAATCCTCACAACAGCTGTGCAAAGTAGGGATTGTAATCCCAGTTTTATAAAAGAGACAGCTGGGTTTCAGAAAAGCCACTTGCTCAAGGTCACAGAGCTGGCCAGTGGTGGCGCTAAGATTCAAAGCGAGATCCACCTGCTCCAGCACCACTCTGCCACCTAAGACACCCTATCTTCTGTCGCCCTGCAAGTTGTCTGATTTATTCATTCTGCCCAAAGCTCCCTACCGGGAGAAAAGACCCTAAACTGTGGTAAGAGCTTAATGAAAAACTGAAGAACACCAAGTGTTGCAGAAAGAGCACTGAACTAGGAATCAGGGAGATGGACATCAGTGTGGGCCCTTCCACTGTTTCAGTGAGTTTAAACACTCCACAGTCTCTTTTGGCCATATTTTCCATATCTGGAAAAGGATGTGGTCAGATCATTGTGTCCTTTCCAGCTCTAAAATATTGTCTCTGAATTGTTTATATTTTAAGATGATATTGGAGAGGACAATGTTTAACTCAAAGGAATGATTCTCAAATTGTGAAGTTTTTGGCCAAAAAAAAAAACGCCCAGAATACTCCCTGTTGCCCCCCAAAATCACACCACAGGTATTTTCCTGTGATTTGGTCATAACGGCATTTCCTTTCACTTGTCTGGAAATGTATAGTGTATAATGTTCTTTCAAATATACAATCTCACGTAGATTCTTGCAACTGTTACACAGATGAGAGATCTTGAGTCTCAGATGCTGTTTGGTTTGGACCACTTCATAAAGCTGGTAGAGGATGATGTGGAGGCTGGTCTTCCGATTTCAGTTTAGTTACAACCAAAAGGGATGTTCCTATGTGTACCTCACACTCAGATCCAGAGTCCTACTGCAGCATAAACCCGTTCATACAACCACTAAGCTATCACCATCACTGTCATCCACAAGAATCTCTTGCGAGGACATAATAGACACTAAGTAATAGTTGTTGAAATAACTTATAAAGGATGCAGGTACTGTTTCTACATATACACCCGAACATCTGCCAACTCCATGCACAGGTGTAAGACCAGCTCTGCTTAGAGGCGTGTGCACATAACACTCACGTGTGCACACACATGGCCTCCCCTCTGTTTTCTCTCTCCTCATCTCAGCTTATGAAAAAGGCCCACTGACGAGGTCCTTTTTTCCCAGACATGATTCTTTCAGGATTCCTCAGTCCAGGCTGCAGAGACTCTTGGCTGAAGCAGGGGATCATCAGGGAACTACAATTTCTCTCTACTGCCTGCCTACATTCACTGACGAGTGTGACAGTGGTGTTTCACACGAAATAATCCACTCTGCCCCCAACCCCATTTTTTATTCATAATTGTGCAAAAAAGAAAACACAAAACAAAGCCAGAAGAGGGGAAAAACAATCTTGAAATGTATTTGACTGCAGCAGCTTATGTTCCTGTAGGCATGGTAGATATTAATAATTCAACAAAATATTACAGTAATTACTATACTTTGCAAAATCACAACAGTGCACTTCAGCACAGCTCCTACCAATCTCCCTTCAACCGCCATTAATAAATAAAACACAATTCCCTATATTAAGTCTGTTGTTTAAGAGCTAAATATTTTATCAGCACTAATATATTTTAAATAATCAGTCAAGACTAAGAAAATCCCTGGCCCCACATTAGTCCCCACCCTTGAAGTAAAATCCCATTTTCTTGGCTAGAACAGAAATGGACTTCATTTCTAGCAAGAATAGACTGAGTGTTAGGGCTTGAAGGCTCTCGCCGAGGACTTGAGGACCACTCAGCACAAACACTCTGCTAGAATCTTAGCAGATGTTGGAAAGAGAGTGAGAAGGAAAATGAGTGGAAGATGAATTCTTTTGGACCGTGAATCTGACCTACTTCATTCGGCTCCAGGAAGAGGAGCCATGAATTGTAAAGAGAGGTGAGTGGCAGGAAACCCCCACAGAGACACATTTAAGTGTAGTCCTGAGCATGGATGAGGCCAATGAGCTTGAAATACAAGCGAGCCTCCCTTTACACTGGAGTCACATTACCACAAATTCGCTGCATCCAGTCTATCAAGTTCTGTTGATTTTATTTGGTCTACCAGTTGGTTCTGGTGGCAAAAGTGCTGCAGAGCAAGCCATTCAAATCTCGATCCCTTATTTTCACGGAAATCATTTGTTCTCATAAGTTTACAGGGCAGCTAGGGGTCAGCTGATCACAGCTGGGCTCAGCGGAGCGGTTCTGCTGCTCATGGCTGGGCTGGGCTGGGAATGGCTACATACAACTTGTCTCTCATTCTCTACCTAGGACCTAGCTAGCATGGGCATGTTTCTCTCGTGGCCACTGCAGAGGTGCAAGGCAGCAGGGAGACACGCAACGCCTTCTGATAACTAAGCTGAGAAGCGGCATTCCTTCTACTGGCCAAAACAAGTCACAAGACCAAACCGAAGGTCAGGAGATGAGGAAGAATGCACCCCCCCCCAGAGAGAAAGGGCACCACAGAGGCCCAGTACAAAGGGAGTTATGGGGGGAGTGAAGAATTACAGAGAAGAGCCCACATTACAGTCAGTCACACCCACTAAACATCTCTTCAGCTGTCTCCTTCTCATAACCTACACTGCCACCATCCAAGCCATCATCCTCTTTAGCCATAGCAACAGTCTAGTCTCCCAGCACCCAGCCTTTCCTCCCTCCAACCCATAGCGTGGTCAAATGTAATTATATGACCCTCCTATTTGAAACTTACCCCTTTGCTCTTCGGATAAAGAGTAAAGTCCTTTCTATAATGAAAAGGAATATGAAAAGGGATATAGGTATGTATATGTATGTCTGAAACACTATTCTGTACACTAGAAATTGACACAACATTGTAAACTGACTATACTGCAATTTAAAAACAAAGGAGATGGTCTAAATACCCCCAATTAAAAGGCAAAAAAAAAAAAAAAAGAATAAAGTCCTTCCGCTGGGCCCATATGGCCCTGCTTGGTCCATCCCATGCCTGCCTGTCCAGCATCATCTCTCACCAGCCCCTGGCACACAGACCGTCTGCTCCAGTCACTCTGTCCTTCTTTCTGTCCTTTCAAAAACCTCACTCCCTCAAGCCACAGAAGCTGTGTGCCCAGAACACTCTGCCCATTCCTCTTCACCTAGCTGAACTTGCTCACCTGCTTCTGCCCCTTTGCTCTCTCCCAGCTAAGTGTCCCTAGTGTAACCTTTGATCGTGTTGTGAACCTCTCCTTCAGAGCTCACCATCACGTACTCAGGGCCCAGCAACACCTGGCATGTAGACCGCACTCCGTAAATACGTGTTGAATGTTGGTGACATTTTTTAAAGCTATTTAAATTTTTTAAATAAAAAGTAGTTAAAACTACCTCTTGTGGTTGAGTTATGTATCAAAGGTATTCAGATCACGTGTCTCCAGCAGCTTGCCTCATGGAGTATTTAATCACCCACCCCATACTGATTTTGTATAAATTGGGTTTTAATGCATGAGTTTTCCTTCCAGGGTTGTGCCTCCCTAACAGGAACAAAGCCATGGTGTCCCACGCTAGGCATCTCCTGCCCCTACCCCCATCAGTCCTCTGAGCGAGAGGGGAGACACAGATCATCCCAAAATAGCAGATGGTGCAAAACCAGCACGTACTCTGAGACCTTCAAAGACCCAATTTCTTTGACTTTAGATTTCTATGTCCAGATGAACCATCAAACTAGTGTGAGATCAAAATAAATTTTAGACATGCCAACAATGAAAAAAGAGAATCACTCAAGCCCTGGATGATTATAATTTGCCATCCAAGGCAGGATCTTTCTGAGAGTTAAAAGGAATCCAGCAATACTCATGTTGGGAATAAGCCAGGACATTCTCATGCACACTCTGAAAAACAATACTTGAGGATCTACCAGCAAAAAATGAAACTCAGCCCCAAAAAGAGGAATAGAATCCAAGAAACAGAGGTACTAATCCAGGAGCAGAATAAATAGAGATAATCAAGATGACAACAGGGAAGCAGGCCTAGAAGGAAATCAGTACAAATTAGAACATCTATTAATAATACAATAGAGAAGCTGGAAAATCTCAGTACTCTGGTGAAAAAAAAAAAAAACAGATGTTTCTTTTGTCTTCCTCTGAGGAAGGTAAAACAATTAGAAACTCAAGGAAAAACAAAAGCAGTCTAAGAAAGTTAGCCCAAACTACTATGGCAGAATTCTGGGCAATTGTCAGAGCATTAGATAATCTCTTTGACCTGAAAGCTCGAAACACTTCTCACCAAGTGACTCAGGTTTAATCATGAGAATTATGTCTATTTCCAACCTTGCTACTGGATTTTGTTGTAATAATAAAGCAACCCTAATCTTTTAAACATTTTATTAGTTTTCATTTACTGTGGTCTTGATTACACTCAATGTATTTCCTAAGAATGCTCAAATTTAGCACATATTTTGCATAATCTCACGTTGTTCTTTGCAATACTTTTCTAGTACGTGATTCCCACACACGGGATTATCAGCTTTTTGGGTACCCAGTCTGCATCATGTGCTTTTTTGGCACATTCTGCATCACTAGGCATCTAGCAGATGCTCCCCAAATACTTCATATTATCTGAAAGAAACAAGGCAGAGCAATCAATACAGGTCAAGCCCTAGTACAAATGTTTCTTTAAACATCAAATTACACTCCCATCTGAGAATTTTATTATATCAGATGTGACCTGAAATAAATTATGTATCATGCCTGGAATAGGAATCTCCAGGTTTTTTTTTTTAACACCATGGTGAAAGTGCTCATGAAAGTGTTCCATTTGTGCTGGGAGAAGGCAAAAGAAAGGGGGAGCAATATGTGGTCTCAAATCTGCTGTGGAAGGACCTCCAGCTACCTAAGGAATAAAGGAGAGGTAAAGAGAACTAACACCTTGAGTTCCTATCTCCCCATCCCCTGTTCATATCACTCTTGTTCACAGCGCTTTGAAAAGCACTCTTCTCAAAGGGCTTCCAGGTGTAGTAGCTGGTTATTTAACTGTGACATGAGGGGAGCAGACAGAAGTGTCCTCATTTCACACATGAAGAAATGACTGACCTAACACCACCTCTAGTTTATGACGAGACCAGCCCGCATCAAGAGATGCATAAGTTACTCTTTCATTTTATAGATAAGGAAAATGAATCCCAGAACATTCAAGTCACTTACCTGGTGTCACACTAAGCAAACAAATGACCGAACAAATGAATCAAAGTAAGCTCATGTGCTTTGGATAAGACTAAATTTATACATGCTTGAAAAAAGCATTTTCCCATTTGCTTTTATCATATGTTCTAGGCCCTTGACTTGCTAATGTACCCATGGAAAAAAAAATCTTATTCACAGACATATAAGCTACTTTACCTGGAAGGGTCTTCATTCCCTTATATCTAAGAAGCAGGTGACTTGCTGAGGAGAGTTTATGTAAATCAGGAAGCCATTTAGAGCCCAACTCCCAGGCCAATATTATTTCCAACCTGTCATGTCGCCCCTCACTAAGGACAGCTTAGGAGGGAAGACATCAACTGTAAGCCAGCTACTCCCTGCTGGAACCCTGACAAAGTCTAAGAAAAAAGTCACACCCTATTCCAGGCAAGAGATCGTCTGCCAGCAGGCAGAGGTTTAAATTTCAGGGAAGCCCTGTATTGTGAAGATCAAACACCTGCCCTCGGGTGGGGGCTCCTGTGCTCTGAAAAGTGACAGTGAAAACTAATTTGGAGCTGTGTGTCCCCTCCTCAAACCCCCAATGCCCTGTTCCTGCCACTCAGTATAACCTGGGGTCCTTCCTACTGGAAGGTTCCAACACAAAAGGAGGACCCTGTCAGAACCAGGGTCAGCTGGTTCTGACCAATAGCTCCCTCTTTATAACCAATATGTACCATAGCAGGGCCTGATGCAGAGTTTTAAAAGAATGTGAGGGAAATTTCTGATTTGGTATGATGGTTAATTTCATGTGTCAACTTGACTATGCCATAGGGTGTCCAGATATTTAGTCAAATAATACTCTAGGTGTGTCTGTGAAGGTATTTCTGGATGACTTGAACGTCGGATTTGGTAGGCTAGGTAAAGCAGACTGTCTTCCCAGTGTGGGTGGGCCTCGTTCAACCCACTAGAAGGCCTGAGTGGAACAGAAAGGCTCTGTAAGAAATGACTCTTTCTCTCTGCTTGTCTTTAAGTTAAGTTGGGACATCAGTCTCCTTCTGCTTTCAGACTTAGACTCAGGCTGGAACTACATGATCAGCTCCCCTGGGTCTCATGACTGCTGGTTGTGGATTTTTCAGTCTCCATAGCAGTGTCAGCCAATTACTTAGAGTAAATCTCTTTATATGTGTATGGATATATGTATCTACATATATAAAGAGATTTACTGTGAAGGCTGCACATATACCATTGGTTTTCTTTCTCTGGAGAGCCCAGACTAACACACTTGGAAATAACTAAAGCATCTTAGGTTGTGTTCCTCCAGAAGTGGACTCTGAAACAAAGCCTTGAGTTCAAGTACAACTGACCCTTGGACAACTAGGTTCAAACAGCGTGGGTCCACTCATACTTGGATTTTTCTACAGGATCCGTGTTTGGTTGAATCTGCAGGCAGGGAATTTCAAATACTGGAGGGCCAAATGTAAAATCATACAACAGGTTTCTTTTAATTGCATGGAGGATCAGCACCCCTCACCTTTACATTGTTCAAAGGTCAACTGTAGTTTATTTGGGAGGTGAGCCCAGGAAATACTGATTGGGGAGGGGAGAAAGGAGATAATAATGGGAAGGCAGCCAATAAAGCAAGCAAGTTACCACCGTAGGCAACTGGGGCTTAATCTCACTGGAGGTCCTGGGAGACAGTATAGAGAACAAGATTCAGAGTTAACTTACCCCAAAGGGCAAGGGAGCTGGGGTATTTATCCACCAACTTCCAGCAGTCATTGTCAGATGGCTATTCCCTACTCCTTGATGGAAATTAATTCCCTGATACTTCCAGCATGCACCTGCATTATCAAAGCAAGCCCCAGTGGGCACGCAGTCCGTGGTGCTGGTGATCAGGAGTCAGGCCAGCTTGCAGATAAAAGGCAAATGCTGAGGGCATGTGGGCAGAGTACCAACTGATCTACTACAAAAGGACATATGTTCAACTTATCCCTCTTCCTGTCCAGGCAGATAATGAGAACTAACATTCTTAACCAGTGGAATAGCCTTCCACGCTAGCCCCTTTAGTGTATTATCTACAACATCCCTACAAGCTCAGTATTATTCCCATTTTACAGCCAGGGAAACTAAAGCTCAGAGACCTACCGGAAATCATTGTTGTGTGGGGAGCTTCTCATAACAGGAAAAAAAAAATTTTCTAAGTTTTGAGAAATCTTCCAGTCAAAAGTTTGCTTTCAAGCATGAATAACATTGAAAGCAACATAGTGATATGATCAATTCATTTGCCCAAAGATACTTTCTTTCCTCTACCTGCCACCACCCTGGAAAACAAGTTTCTTTGCATCTCTAATACAATGGCCTCAAAAACTCTTATTGTAACAAGTTCCCCAAGTATGTGTAATCACATTCAGATATGGCAGCTTGAGCTCCTGAACAAATGTTCAACTCAGTCATTGTTCTCCATCTCCCACTGAGCACAGATTTTAAAAAGAAAAAGTTCATTTCTTATGCAGCAATGTAATCTTTAACCTGATTCTAACCATCTGGAAGAGAAACTGCTACCTCATCATAGATGCCAAAAAGGCTTTGAGAGTTCTGAGTCAGACATGCAGGAACTGGGAATCGGCGAGAGGCAATTGTGATGTCCCAGGGGTGCAGACCCTAGGCCTGGGGGCAGCAAGAAGCCAGATCCTTCCCCATTCCCAAGGCACTCATTCTTTACCCTTGCAGTTTTAACAATTTAAGAATTTTTTTTTTGTCATTCAATTCAATACACTTCTACTGACTGACCACCGTACATAAGAAAGTGTGGGAACACAAAGGCAGGAAATGCAAAAGAGATGGGAGAACCCAGTCTGAGCATCATTTCTGGCTGAATTTACCTGTAGAGTTTAAGCTGAGTCATTTATGGGCTGAATAGGCTGCAGAATGGATGTATTTGAACAAAACATCCATTTCCTTTTTTCTGCAGGAAGGAGCTGAAGGATCAGCACCACCCCCCTCCCCACACTGGATTCAACTGCTTGGTTGCCCATCAATTGTCTATCTATGGTCACCAGATGACCCTTACCACAATGCACTCGCAGGTCCCTAAGGCTCTTCTTCACTCCTTTGCAACAATTCCTCATGCAGCACTTTTTTTTTTTTCATCCTATTTATTGTCACTTCTTTCCCAGGGCAACACTCCCTCTAGTGTCTGTGTAGGATCTCAGGATCCATTCTTGGTGTATAGGGTGCAGGCAAAAAGGGAATTCAAGCCTGTACCTCGCTAGATGTGGATCCTTACAAAATATTCCTGGGTTTGGCCAGTGTGATAATTCTGAGAAAGAAGCTGCCGATATTCTGCAGATAGTTCCTGCCACGGAGATTCCCATTTCACGCCAGGCACAAAGCACAGGCAGGAGATGGAGAGGAGAAATGAACCCAGAACATCAAGGTCTATCCCATGACTTGGATGAGATGAATCTCTGGCACTCTAGGCTCTTCCTGTCCACCAGTCCTGTGTTTTCCTATTTTCCTAAAGCTACACATTTCACTCACCTCCTTCAAGAAGTCTTCCGTGATTAGCTATGAGCTATAATCATGGATGCCCAAGCCAAGAGAAGCTACTCTTCATCTTTCTGGATGTTCTTCTCAAAACATTACTCAATGAAAGCCCTAAAAATATGTTCAACCTATTTGTTGCCTATTAGTGTAATTGTTAACCTGATTCTAACCATTTCTATTACAAATTCTGAATGAGAGTTTCAAATTGCCAGGTCCCCAGCCATTTGCACTTCTCTATCTCTTTCACTATCTCCCTTATCATGACACAGAAAATAGGTATCACCAAGACTCATCTGACTCAGGACATGGACTATGGGAAGTGGTTGAAATGAGCATCTCACCGATACCTAGGTTCTAGCCAAGGCTTTGCAATCAGCTCAGTGGGAAACTTTGGGCAAGTACCACCTTCCTCTGCTTCAGTGTTTCCATCTGAAAATAAAGAGAAAGTCCCTTCCAATATAAAAGTAACCACTAAACCAACTGAAATATTTGGAGGACAAAGTACAAGCCAGGCATTTCTTTTAAACACTTTGTTATGTACAGTATCTTATTTAATCCTTAAAAACAGCCCAGTGTGAGAGGTACTATTATTATAGATCCCTTTTTATAAATGAAAAATAGGCAAGAGAGGGTGACAACTCGCCTGATGTCACACAGCTATTAAGAGACAGAGGCAGACAACCCAATTAAAAAGTGGGCAGAAGAATGGAATAAACATTTTTCCAGAGAGGACATGCAGATGGCCAATAGGCACATGAAAAAATGCTCAACGTCACTAATCATCAGAGAAATGCAAATCAAATCCACAATGAGATATCTCCTAACACCTGTCAGAATGTCAATCATCAAAAAGAACACAAATAAGAAATGCTGGCGAGGATGTGAAGAAAAGGGAACCCTCCTACACTGTAGGTAGGAATGTAAATCGGTACAGTATGGAAGTCTATCAAAAAACTAAAACTAGAACTACCATATGACCAGCAATTTCACTCCTAATATACCTGATAAAAATAAAAACACCAATTTGAAAAGATACATGCACCCCAGTGTTCATAGCATTATTTATAATTGCCAAGGTATGGAAGCAAACTGAGTGTCCATCAACAAATGAATGGATAAAGGAGATGTGCGATACACATACACGCACACACACTTACACACACACACACACACACAAATTAAAAACTACTCAACCATTTAAAAAAATGAAATAATGCATTTGCAGCAACATGGATGAATCTGGAGGGCATTATGTTAAGTGAAGTAAGTCAGACAGAGAAACACAAACACTGTATGATATCACTTATGTGTGGAATCCCAAAAAAAATACAACCAACTAGTAAATACAACAAAAAAGAAGCAAACTCACAGATCCAGAGAACAAACTAGTGGTTACCAGTGGAGAGAGGAAAGCAGGGAGGGGGAATACAGGGGGAAGGGAATAAGATAGTACAAACTATCAGGTACAAAATAAGCTGCAAGGATATATTGTACAACACGGGGAATACAGCCAATATTTTATAATAACTATAAATGGAGTATATAACCTGTAAAAATTGTGAAGCATTATATTGTACATCTGTAACTTATGTGTAATTGTACAGCAACTATATTTCAATTTTTTTTTAAAGACTAAATTAAACTAAATTAAACCTAACCCAAACGAAAGAGAGAGAGGGATTCAAACCCAGGCCACTGGCTCCAGAACCCCTGCTCCTGTTTGTTCACCATTTGTTTCGTGCTGCCAGTCTATCTTTGTTCCTAACAAACCCTGAAGAGGACGGCATTAATGACGGAAACCGTGCACAAGTATGAATTCATGCAAGTTGAGCCATCGTACCCAGGCTACGTAATCCACACCCCAGCAGGACCCTCGATGACCCTCTATAACTGCATCCAGCTTTTCCTCCCAGCTAGGTTCTCTTCCAGCTCAGGCCAAGTCACAGGCCCCTGTGGAGCAAGGGGCACTCTTTTGCTCACCAACAGCCCTGAACGGCTGGCCCCACGGTGCTCCGGGCCCTCTCACCCCAACCCAGTAGGGAAGGTTTCCTCTGCTCCCCAGCGAGAAGATAACAGCAGAAAGCTATCCGTGCAGCCCTGAAGTTCTTAGACTCCGTGACTTTTTGGAACTTTACTGTAGCATGTTTATTAGCATACTACAAAGAACAGCATTTCCATAAATAATTAAACCCAAACTACACTGATCAAAATAAATGAGCAAAATGTTCCTGGTGATGCAACCAGGCTTGATTCACTCACTCAAATAACGAGGTGACTCACAAGAGGCCCCCATTAACAACGGTTAGTAAGACACAGATTGTACATCAAGGAGCTTGGTATTTATTGTCTGCAGTCACAGCAGGGGGTGGGCAGGGTGGCCACGAGACACAGCCAGGGAACAGGAGGGAGGGAGCTATTCCTAAGCCTCTCTGTGTATACTCAGCCTAGGCCTCAGTCTACCCTATCTATAAAATGGGCAGCATCCTAAAATGGTCCGTAAAATCAAGGAGAAAACCAGGAGTGTATAGGGGATAACTATTCGGAGAGAAAGACCAGAAAGGTGTGCAAGCTGTAGGGTACCAATGTTTCTGAGCCCCACACCCCTCATCTTGATGCTGAGTGACGTTATGAACACAATTTCCAAGTGCACTTCCCGCCTAGACTTTCTGTGAGTCTGAGATGCCCATAGGGTCTCCCATAGTGCTCCTCTCTCCTCTGAGCTCACAGCCTGAAATGATCACTTGACAATTAACCACATATCACCCTGTGGCATCTGTCCTGTTGTTATGTGTTATTTAACTTTATGGACGAGCAGTCTTACACCCAAAGCATATCAGAAGGACCTTGAGGCAAATGCTGTCTTATTCTTCTTTGTCTCTCCCTCCACCACAGCCCTGCCAACCCCACAGTCCCCAAAACACTGCCACACACATGGTGAACACTTGGCAAATGGGTGAATATCCTGTGAATCCATCTGACCTCTGAAGTACATGAGGAAGAAGCCAGATTGTTGACTAGTCCCTATTTTCATCCTCTGACTAAGGGGGTTAGAGATGCCTCCACATCTTATGTTAAAAGTCACTTGTAAAATAATGCTATTTATTTTGTGCCATTAAGTGCTATTAAGAGACAGTGTCGACCTAAACAAGCAATTCTCCAAGGAAGACATACAAATGATCAAAAAGCACATGAAAAAATGTTCAATATCACTAATTATCAGAGAAATGCAAATCAAAACTACAATGAGGTATCACCTCACACCAGTCAGAATGGCCGTCATTCAAAAATCCACAAATGACAAATGCTGGAGAGGCTGTGGAGAAAGGGGAACCCTCCTACACTGCTGGTGGGAATGCAGTTTGGTGCAGCCACTATGGAAAACAGTGTGGAGATTCCTCAAAAGACTAGGAAAAGACTTACCATATGACCCAGGAATCCCACTCCTAGGCTTGTATCCAGAAGGAAATCTACTTCAGGATGACACCTGCACCCCAATGTTCATAGCAGCACTATTTACAATAGCCAAAACATGGAAACAGCCTAAATGTACATCAACAGGTGACTGGATGAAGAAGATGTGGTATATTTATACAATGGAATACTACTCAGCCATAAAAACCGACAACATAACGCCATTTGCAGCAACATGGATGCTCCTAGACAATGTCATTCTAAGTGAAGTAAGCCAGAAAGAGAAAGAAAAATACCATATGAGATCGCTCATATGTGGAGTCTAAAGACTCATGGACAGAGAATACAGACTTGTGGTTATCAGGGGGGTAGAGGGTGGGAAGGGATAGACTGGGATTTCAAAATTGTAGAATAGATAAACAAGATTACACCGTATAGCACAGGGAAATATACACAAAATGTTATGATAAATCACAGAGAAAAAAATGTGACAATGAGTGTGTATATGTCCATGAATGACTGAAAAACTGTGCTGAACACTGGAATTTGACACAACATTGTAAAATGATTATAAACCAATAAAAAATGTTAAAAAAAAAAAAAAAAAGAGAGACAGTGTCAGCAGCTGTCCAGCTCTCAGGCTCAGTTCAGCAAGTATGGACGTGTCGAGCACTGTGCCCCAGGCCAGCAGGCACGCAGCAGAAGAGCAGGACTCACTCTGGGGTGTCGGGAAGTGGGGCGCTGTTCTAATTATTTTATCCCTCACCTTCCAAACATTCATATAATAACCAAGTGCTAAACTAAATATAATCAAAAGTGTGAGGCAGTCTGTAAATTCTATAAACAGGAACCGGGAAAATAAATGCTTCTCAGGAAGGTTCTAGAGCGGCACCACGTTTGATTCTTAAACTGAGTTGTGTGAGCAGTGGGTGCACCTCCATAGAGGAAGAAAGTTAATCTGAGTGAAGGACAGGTCAAGAGTGAAGGCTTGGAGTCACGAAGGAGGTTGGAATGACAAAGGGGCTGCCTTGGCCAGAGTGAAGGGGTCCCTCAGGGAACAGTCTGCCACAGAGTTGGAGAAGCAGCCCCCAGGCGCTGTGAAAGGCACAGAACGCCAAGCTAAAGGACTTGGATTTGAATCCAAGAGGTTAAAGGTACTCAAGATAGAACACAGAGATACTGGATGAAATGTTCCTGGTTTTAGCAGCTGTCAAGTGTATATGAACAACCTGAGAAAGAAACCATCGCTATCCCAAGGGACAGGGATTTCCAGTTCCTTCGCAGCCTCTGCTCAGTGAGGCTCAGTCATTCACCCACTTGGTCAAACATGGTAGAGCTTCTCTGCTGCATGTAAGGCAGAGTTCTTTCACTTCCACTTCCTGCCAACAAAGTCAGAGCACCATCCAGACCCTTCTCTCAGTAAGCCACCATGCCAGGGGGACAGTTATGGTTAGCTAAAGGACGTCCATCCCATAGAGCCAGCACTGCTTACCCAAAGTGGCCCACCAGGTGTTCTATATTTTCCACCTTCAATTCTGCAAGACCTCTTTTCTCCCAAACTGGCAGAAAAGTCATCCTCTGACCTTTTCTCCTTACAGGGGAGTGTCTCAAGCCAGCCTAGAGGCCAAAGGAGGCAGGAAAGCAACAGGGAAGCCAAGCCCACAGGCCCTGGTGTACCTGGCCTCAGATAAACCCCTCAGACACAGCCTCCTATCTCAGCTGGTCCAGCTTTGTCACACCTCTCTGCTCTTTATAGGATGATTCAGAGCCAGTTCCCCCAGTTACAGTAAGAGATTCACACAGCCCAGCCCGAGGGAAAAGCAGTTCTCTCCTCTCTGCCCCCTGAGCCTTCTTGACACTGGAGCCAAAACCCTCCCTCCCTCGCCTCCCATCATCCCTTAAACCCAACATAATTTAGAGAAGCCACTTGCCCGCATTCCTTCCCTGCCAACTACGAAGGAAGTTCCAACCACTGCATTTCTGCAACCCTTAAATCAGGCCTCCCAATTCAAGAGTTTGCAACTTCTGCTCACCTTGGAAATCACTGCAGGATCTGAGAAGCAAATCATACCCTGTAACCCAGCCATCAGAGCTGACAAGTAGCCTGTGTGGGGCCCCCTCCCCCACCCCCAGGCCGACAGCGACCGGGAGCAATTAGGGCAGTTCTGTCTGTCCCGCTGCATCTCCCAGCTACGTCTCAACTGAGATGGCTCCCCTTGTAATATTAATTAAAAACAGATTCTTTTTGGCAAACCCCTGAAGAACGGCTCCTGTGGCAGGCTTCTTTATTAAGCCTCCAAGAGGCAAAACGCATTAAGATATTGTGACACGGGGACTGTGAGCAGGGACAAGAAGGCGAGACAATCCAGCCAAAACCTATTTGAAAAATCTGTTGGGGAGCCACAGTTAGATGTTCCAGTGAGTGAAATACAATTAATCTGATCAAATCTGTCACTATTTTGCACATTAGTAGTAAATATTTTAGAGCACAGTCCAGCTGAATTAGTTAAGGGGATGAAATCCTGCCTGGGAGAACCTTTGTGTTCCACCCACTAATGCGGAAGGGTAGGGACCTGGAGTTCTCAGGATCTCCCCGTCTCTCTTCCCCCAGGTGCAGTGTTGGGCACACGAATTGAAAACTATCTGGCAAGTCATTCCAGCCAGACACACTGCAGGGGCAGCAGCCTGCAAATCGCTGTTGATGCGAGTGAGCTACAGGAAAGGCATGGGGATCTGTCTATGGGAAGACGCGGTCTTCTCATCTCAGCATCCAGAATGGGGACCCCATCAAGGGGTGCAGTGCAGAGGGAGCATAGGAAGTGGGCTGTGGCTTCACAATTTCTACTCTCCAAAGCCATTTGCCAACTCACTAACCAAGCAGGGAAGCATCTTTCTCTCTTTGAAGGGGAAGAGCAGAATGATGTGTTTTTCTGTATCCCTGTAAGCCACGGGGTCTGGGTTCCCTCTGAGTGTTTGTGAAACACTCTCTAGCCCATTAATCACCAGGATCCCGGCTGGAGACAACCAGAGAGAAGGGCAAACTGCTCTTCCAGTGTACAGGCTCCAAGCCCAAGTTCACCCCCTCTCCTCCGAAACACCTTGGCAGGGCATGAAAGGTCAGCAGGGGACCCACACTCCATCCCCTCCTGGCTCAAGCCTGCTAGGCACTTGGTGCTTTGCCCTCCAAGCCATCTCACCCCACTCCTGGGAGCAAAGTAAATACATGACTCAAGCCTAGAAGGAGAGTCTCAGCCCCTGGGCACACACTGGATGCGGCAGGTGGGGCGAAGGTCCTTCCCTTGCGTGTCCACCTCTGCACACAAGCCAGAGTAGAGTTCAATTTTCAGTTACATGGGGTGACTGGAAACTCTCCCCAAAAAGTAACTCATGCAAGGAATGAGGTCCACCAGAGGCACTTGGAGGGAGAGTGGGAAGCCCCACAAGGTGTTAACTAACCTGGTGGCCATCCCAGAAAAGGACATGTTTACCCCTTTTGAAGTCAGAGGGAAGATGGAATTCTCTTTTCATGCCAACAGAGCCTGGTGCTAAGACCCATGTACTCTGCCTTGGGGACATCTCCCTCCACTTTGAAACCAATGAGGAAGGGACTTTCCAGAAGGTCCATCATCTCCATCACTCCTTACCCTGGCTTTCATTTACAGCACCTTCTTTTGCTGCCCTCAGGAAAAGGGAGAAAGAAACCAACTAGGTAATGTTGCAGAAATGGGTTTTCCAGTTACTCTCCCAGGGTTATTTCCTTCAAGCCTCTCAAAAGCAGGGCCACCTTAGCCTGTTTCCTCATCTTTCTTAGAGCAGCAGCAACCGACACTCAAGGAAGCCCTTCTCACTGAAATTGCCTATGAAGCACGGGCAACAGACAGGTCGAGCGCAGGAGCTAAAAAGGCAGTCTCTCTCTGGACCAGAGAGAGTAGACACCATGGGGTCTCTGCAGCCACCCATGCTGCCCTGCCCTTTGCTTGGACAGTAAGATCAGCCACAAGGACAACCAGTAATCCCCCTGAGGGGCCTTTTATGGACTGCCCAAATCTCATCGCTGTCCCTAAGGACTCCAAGGCCAACTGGTCCACTCCCAGTCCCCTGAGGCCCCCTTTTAACTGAAGAGCCATTTCCCCAAGCTAGACTTGCCCCCATCACTTCCTCTGCTGCACAACTGCATTGAAGATGGGCAGAGAAGGCTATGCACATTTCACTACTGTTTGCAGAAAGCATTCTCTAACATCCCATCTTCAGGGAATCTGTCGACACACAAAAATGATCCTTAAAATAAAAACCAAAAAGTAAGAAAACTCTTTAGGCAGAATGAATTTCTATTGTTCAAATGTGGCAGTGATAAAGTCACAGATATGTGAGGACATCACCTCCTCCACCTAGGGAACATTTACTTCCATACATCCTGTCCATCCTCTTCACGGAGTAAGAACATGAACAAAATAACACACACACACACACACACACACACACACACACACACATAATTCCTCATTATTAAACTAAAAGGAAGTTGAGATTCACAATCCCTGTTTCTTTCTCTCTCTCTCTCTCTCTCTCTCTCTCTCACACACACACACACACACACACACACACACACACACACACACAGTCCCCTAGGGACTTGCAAGTCCTCAATCACCCATCCTTCCAAATGTTGCCCACTCCCCACGTCTAGAGCTGTCCACTCTGAAGCTTTGGGGGTGGGTCTTCACTGGAGGCAGAGGAAGCCAGCTCTCCCGCTTCTGGGGAGCTGTGCTGCCCAGATGCTTCCAACCCAGGTTGGGCTGCCTGTGCGCGGTGCCTGGTGTCAGTAAGGACCAGGAAACTGTACTCGGTATTGCTGATGTGCTGCGCTCTGTGGACTCCTAGCTTTCCTGTTACTCAATACTCACTCCTGTGACACCCCCCAGGCCTATTAAAATAAGAATTAACACACACGAATATTTCCCAGGAAAATCTTTAAGGTCAGTTACGAACAGAAATACAAAGGGAGTGGAACAGTGTTTTCCCATCAAATAAGTTCCCCAAAGCTGCCTGTACAGACATCCACCATTCTCCAGAGTCTGCCCAGCGCCTGGTTCTGCTCTGATCCTGAGAGCCAGAGGTTAGGAAAGGATTCTTGCTAGACTGGCTGAAGTGGGAGCCGCAGAAAGGCAGAGCAGTGGGGTAAATCGTGGGAAGCTGCCCCAATTCCTCCCTGAGAGCCATCCCCGAGGTCCCCTGGTCGGGCAGCACGCACTGGCTGCGGGCGGGGGCGGGCTGGGGAGCTCCTGCCGGCACGCGCTGCAGGCTGCAGCAGCTGCCTGGGCAGACCATCTTAAAACCCGGCGCCGGGCCGCGAGCGCTGGAGCCGCCCGAGTGGACTCCAGGGCGCCACCTCTCGGTACAGCGGCTTCCAGGGGAACCTGGCCGCGGAGGGAAAGGGATGGAGAGGTGAGTAGAAAGCACCGGGATCCAAGTCCGCTCCGGGAGTTGTTGCAGGATGCAGAGGCCGAGGCGAGTTTTTTTTCCTCAGCGACTTATGTGCTCGCGTTAGAATGAGTGGTGCGGGATGGGTGCTGAATTTCACTTCACACTTTAAACTTTCTTTCTGCCTCTCCAACAGCTTTCCAGGGCAGCTGCCTGGGTTTTGAAGGGGGAATCAGTGTTGCCTAAAGGCCCAGGCTTGGGCCGACTTGGCTCAGCCTCCCGCTTGGACTGAGACAAAGTCGCCTGGAGCCCAGAGCAGCGATCCTAATGAGGGCTGGAGGGAGCAGCGGAGTCCTAGTGGCTCAATCTCTCGGCTCTCTTTCGTGCGATTGGAGGGGAAAGGGGGGGAGCCCCGGCGGTTGCAGGAATCCGCCAGTCTGTCGAGAGGTTCCTCCCCTAAATCAGTGTCCTCACCCAAGAATTCACACACACACCCCAACAGGATAACTGACTCTCCAAGCCGAGTATCAGAGAAAGTGATCACTGATCCCGTTAAGGCATCTCTTCCTCCTCTCCCCTCCCCGCGTCCCCAATCCTAGGGTCTCCAGTAAACAAATGCACACACCGTCTTACAACAAACTCCGCTAACCTGTTGGGGGCGTAGGGAAAGCAGGATGAACCCGTTCTCCCTAAAAGTCGAGGAGCTCCCCTGTCCCTGCCTCTGCCTGGACCCGGAGCTATCTGCTCCTCTCTCCTGCCCCCCATTTCCCTTGCTGTCGGGAAACAGTAAGATCCGCCGGGTGGGTACTCACGCTGCTGTTGTGTCCCGACCAGTGCACCATGGCTTGGTTGTGGGCCGAGTCCCCCGTCAACGCGAATGAGGTGCTAGGTAGCCTGAGCTCTTCAGCCGCCGACCCCCCAGCCCGTGGCGCCTTCACTTCCTCCCGGAGACCCTTGGCCAGAGGGCGGCTTCCTTTGGAACCATCGGCTAAAACAGTGGACCGGGCGTCCCCGCGTTCCAGGGCACTGGGGGGCTGCGCCCGGCGACTCCTCCTCGCGCCGCTAGGCTTGCCAGAAGCCGAGATGCCCTGTCCCCACCGTGCGCCTGCGGGTGACAGCTCCCTGGTTTCTCCCTGCTTCTTCCCGCCGCTGCCACCGCCTGGCTGGGGCTGCTGCTCTGGTCCGGGCCGGCGTCCCAGTGCAGCGCCTCTCAGCGCCGTCACCAGCTCCTCCGGCCACTGGCTTGCCACTGCCCCCGGCGAAAGAGGAGACAGCGCTGGCGACGGCGAAGCCGGGGCCGAGAGGTGCTCAGGACCGCCCGTCGTGCCCCAAGTGATCTCAGCACCGGCCAGGACCCATGTCGACAGGAGCAGGAGCCCGGTCCGGGCGAGGGGCGCCCCGGGCCAGCCTGCCGGGCGCTCTGTGCGCGCCGCCTCCATCCCGCTGCGGCTGCCGCGGCTGGGGCTGCCGAGTGTGTGGCGCCCGCCGAGGTGCGGGTCCGGCGCGGGGGGTGTGCGAGCGCCGACGAGCAAGCTAGCGAGTGTGTGTCGGGGGAGTGGGGAGGGGGCGGCCAGGAAGGAGGTGGCTCAGGCTGGCGCGCCTCTCTGCTCTTCTCTACTCTTCCCTCCTGGCTCTGATCGCTCGCTCTCTCCTCCACAGGGTGAGTCCAAACGCAAGAAAAATTAATAAGTGCCCCTTCGGTGCTTTTCTTTTCCCCTTAAAAATAAGATCCCCCAAAATCTTCCCCAGCGAGCTCCTCCAGAAATTGTCAGGAGTGTTCAAAGGTAATAAGAAAATCCTCTTTTAAAATATGAAAATCAAATCGGATCCAGGAGGAGGGGCTGGCGACGGACCCCAATCCAGAGTCTCTCGGAAATCCAGCCTCCAACCTGCTCCCGGTGAAGAGTTGGGAAACGCTTCTGGCCGCGTTTAGGGGGTTACTCTCCTGGCTTGTAGTAGGAGGCGGGAGATGGCTCGAAGGGAAGGTTGCCGGGGGTGGGGGGCGGGGGGGAGGTAGGTCTCGAGGGAGGAGGAGGAGTAAAGTGTTTTCAGAGCCAACTGTTCCGGTTGGGGAGCCAAAAGGGAGCCCCGAGTCTTCGCGCGGAGGGGCGACGTGCGGAAGCCGAGCGCGGGAGGGACTGGGGACTCCGCTCCTGACTCCCGGCCGGCCCCTCCCGCCGCCCCCAGCGCCTCCGCCCGGTGCGGGGGCACGGGGAGTGCGTGCGTGCGCGTGCGTGCGCGCAGGCGGTAGTGGGAAGGCAAGGGGTGCGCCCGAGGCTGGCGGGCGGGCGCCAAGGGTGGGGGTACCTGGCTGAGCCGGGGGTGGCTGGATGTGCGGGGGCGCGCGGCTCCGTGCGTGCGCATTTGCACGCGTATGTATGCGTGTTAGTGTGAGCGATGGGGTGTGAGGCAGGGAGGGGTGCGCTCGGGCTGTGGGCGCTCGCGGATCACGCAGGGGCTGTGTTTGCATTTCCGTGAGCCTGCGAGTCCTCAGAAAGGCAATACCGAAAGCAAGGCAGGCGGTTCTGGATAGCCCGCTCCTCCTGGCTCCGCGCGCACCCATAGTGCCCCACCGCCTCCGGATGTAAACCAGTTGTTTCTTGAGCCTCTCCGAGGGCTAGAGGAAAGAATTAGGAGGCGCCGGCAGACGGGTCTGGGGGCTTGCCAGCTCCTTCCGGACTCGGTAACTTTTATTCCTGGGACCCCAGCTGGAGCTGGGGAAAGAGAGAAGTCGAGACCGTTTCCTCTCACGGGGAGGATCTAGCCCCCATCTTTCCGCCTGCGACGCGCGGACGAGGTCGCGCCCCCATCTCCCTAGATTTATTCCTGAAAGGGCTCAATTTTGAAAGGGCTGCAAGTTAGAGGGCTCCAGGCCCAGCACAGCTCAGGCCTATTAGTTCCCACAGTAGCCCACTGCAGAAGAGCAGCCAGGGCGCGTGGAACTCACTCTGGGCTGGGACCCTTCGTACCCCGTAGAAGGAGACTTTGAGTGGGCTGGAGAGAGGAAACTAAACCCGAAGACAACCTCAAGATGTAGCTTACAGGCCCTGGGGCAAGTAGTGCAACAGCCTCCGAGAAAATCCCGGGGTTTCTAGGGGTCGAAAAGGCCTAGATCCGTGAAGCTGGAGGAGGGGCTATTAAGAAAGGAGTAGGATGAAGGGAGGGGGCTTGGGGAGCGTGAAGGCCTCCCTCTTCTGGCTTAGACGGAAGAGTTCCAGTGCAGGAGACGATTAAAGCTGAGACGGGAGGGGAACGCGGGGAGGGGGAAGGAAAGAAAGCTGAGGCAAAGATAGAAGAAGGCAACAAAGGGGAAGACAGCGAAAGAGAAAGGGGAGGGGGAGATGACCAAGAGGCGGAGAGAAGGCGAGCTGATGGCGCGAATGGAAAGGGGAGACCGAAGAAGAGGCGAAAAGAGCTCTGGGGAGGACCAAGAAGAATGCAGGAGACAGAGGAGGTGCCTGGGAATCTGAGCCGGGCAAGGAGGGAGACAACAGCGGTTCTCGGGAGCCCCCGCCCTCGTGAACTTGCTTTTCCACCCGGAGTTACAATGGAAATTGGGAACCACGCCAGTGACAACGTCCAGCCCAGAATGAGGCAGATCCTTGGAGTCTGTGGGTTTCCAAAGACCGCGGCCATTGGCCGCCCCAAGAAAAGTTCCAGCGCTGAAGGCTGAGGTGGGCGCGGGTCGGTCTCTGGACCGAAGCCGGCCATCCGCGGGTTCCCAGCGCCCCTACCGGCGAAGGCTAGGCGCTGCAGCCGGAGCCGAAGCTCAGGGGTTGGGGAAGGATTCGAAGCCTCCTCTCTGCCTGGGCTCTGAGGAGACCTGGTAGATGCCAGAGTGTAAGGGATCTGGCCTGTTAGGCAGGGCTCAGGGACTGGAGGTTCATACATCCCTGGAGAGGACGGCCTCCCGAGCCTCAGGCACACAGGGGAGGTGGCCTGTCCAAACTCCCTGCAGTTCCCCGTGGAGAGCAAGGGCAAGGCTGGTGTCTCCTCTCTCACCCTCCCACCTGCAGGAGGCCCTACCCAGATGGAGCTCATGGAAAGGTCGGATCCTCGAGATGGACTAGTGGACAAGTGGCTATAAAGTATTACGGGATTTTTTTGTTGTTGTTGGGCGGGGATGGATAAAAGACTCCAGGTACAACGTTTTCATGTAGTTTCCTGTACCAATTCATCCTCTTGGCCTTGCTCCATCAATTATCACATCCTCCTTCACCCTTTACCTTACAATCCTGGCCCTCAGCCCTGTGCTAACCCTCCCTCCCCAGCCTCCCATTCCCCACCAACCTTCTCTAGTGTCCAAACCTCTTCAAGTCTCCCCTTCCTCACAGTCACTCTCTGCTAGGCTTTCTGCAGTGTGACACCTGCCTTCAGGTGACTCATCAAAGCCCCATCCCAACAAACACCACCAGTGGCTCCCTTGAGACAGCCAGCCCAAGAGCCTCTGCCTCCTGCCTTTGGTAACATGTTCCATTTGGAAACACCTCCCTTGGTCTACATGGTACCAGGGTCTGCTGGTTCTCACTGACCAACCTTAGTGAAGTTTACCAGCCTCTCTTCTTTCCTACACATCTAAAATTCTGAGCCCCAACCTCCATCATTCCCCTAATTCTCTGTGCTTGGCTCCCATTCTATCCTCCCTCCGTGAGTAAGCCCCGTGATCTCACCCATTGCTGTGCTTCAACTATCACCTCTTGCTGTTGACTCCCGAATCTACAACCCCACTCTGCCCTCTCATGAGCTTCACATCCAAATTCTCTATTGCTCCGCATATGTGCATGTCCATGTTGAAAGGTGTCTGCATCAAGTTCTAAAAACCATCCTCCAACACCTCAGTTTTTCAGACTAGACATTTGACATGCAACCTTAACTCTTCCCTCTTTTAATTCCCATATCCGAGAAAATCACTGTCAAGTCCTATTTAAAAGGCTCTTTACCTGTCCTCTCTTGTCTATTCCCAGCATCACTGCCTTGGATCTGACCCCACAATCATCCCTTGTCTAGGGTTTTACTGTAGCTTCCTATCTTCTCCTGGTCTTCAGTTCTTTGCTTCTCCAAGCCAGGCTCCCCACTGTCCACCAGTGCAATCCAGTAGAAATATAATGTGAGTCACGTGGGTAATTTAAAATTTTCTAGTAGCCTCATTTTAAAAAGTCAAAAAAAAGCATGAAATTAAGGTTAATAATATACTTCTTTGAATTGATAGATCCAGAATATCTTCATTTCAACTTATAATCAACATAAATATTACTGAAGTATTTTTACATACTTTTGTACTGTCTTCAAAATCCAACGTGTATTTTACACTGACAGCACATCTCAACTCAGACTAGCTACACTTCAAGTTCTCGGGAACCACATGTGACTAAAGGCTATTGTTTTAGACAGCACAGTGCCATGCTGTTGGCAAAAATAGCCTTTTAAAACACAAGGAAGATTATATCATGGAGTGCCTTCTTCAAAATTCTTTATTGCCAACTACTGTCCATAAAGTCCAAACTTGTTAAAATGTTGTCCAAGACTCCATACACTCTCTTACCTCCATGAACTTGCTTACTGTATTCCTTAAGTCTCTAATCTGTCCTCTGCAACAGTTTTCATTCTGGTTTGATTTAAATGCCAGCTCTTCCCTGAGGCCTGTCCCCACTATCCTGTAGAACCTGACACTGTATCCATTATTAGCACCAGCACAGTCATCATCATCTTCATCATCATCATCACCAAATTCTTCATCTTCCTGCTCTAAGATGGGAGCTATCCAGTGTTTATTTGGAATTTAAAAGAGGGCTAGGAGTTAGAATGGGCTCCCATTTCCTTTGCTGGCATAATGCCTACTTCAGCTGGGAAAGGCAGGTTGAGAGCTAAGATTAGCCCTCACCTGGTCCCAAGGGGGAGTGCAAAGAAAGCCTCGTGGAGAATGCATTTCCCCTCCAGGTTTCTGTCCCTGTTACAAACAACTGGAGAAAGCAAACTGTATGCTATACGTTATCCACGAGAGTACACTAAATGTCATCCTAAAATAGCTTCTTTCAGTTTTTTTTTTAACTCTATAGTGAAATAACATGTGGGGAAACTATACTTCTTCTCCCTGACATCCCAGATGCACACATGCACACACACCGTCTTCCAATCCCTTAATAGTCTAATAGATGTCTTACCATTAGCACTCACAGCCAGCACATATAGGGAAGCTTTCCAATTATGCCTATTTCTCATATTTTATTACATGTTCAGTAGTCGTATGAGGACCTAAAGCTAAATTACTCATTAAACTTAGGGCCAGGAAAAATTTGATTTCTGCTGTGAAGTTGACATCCTATCTTAAAGATTTTCTTAACATGGCTTTGTCTCCTCACTCTGTCTTCCTCTCCTCTCGACAGTCAGGCTGAGTAGCACGTTCACTTGTTCATACAGTCTTCAGAACAAGATCTTTATCCTCTGTTCCTCTTTTTACTAAATACTGTTTGTTTTTATTGTTTGATACTCTTTGGTCATACTATATCTGTGCATTGTTGATAAGCCACTTCACATCCTTTTTAGAACTAAATAGGAAATTAATTAATTGATTAACATCAAAACAACAGTCCCCATTGTAACTCTTTGAATTTCTACAGAGGCAAATGATCATAAAGCAAAAGCTGAAATGTGGATGAAAGCATCTGAAGACTACTGAAATAAAAATTTCTTACTATTGTGTGTCCATGAAAGCAGGAAGTGTCTGTTTTGCCCAGTGCTCTATCCTCAGCACCTAGCCCAGCCCCTGGAGCAGCACTGACCCTCAATAAATGGGCAGTAAAAAATGAAACAGGTGAAGGTAAATAATAATACTCCTGCTGCAAGTACCAATAAGCTGTTCTTTTTAGCGTATGTACACTTTCTAAAGAGGCAAAAGCGCTAAGATTAGATTGATGCTATTCCCTACCACCGGTGACTATTTGCCCAGGGGTCCCAGGTGCAGGTAGTAACATTAAGAATCTTGCCCAAAAGGCATCAAAGACTTTATGATGAAGAAAAGTGAAAGAGAAAGAAGAAAGGCAGAGGAGAGAAGGCAGAAAGGGACAACCTGGAAACTGACATTTAACAAGGGCTTCCTTAATGTCAGGCTCTGAGTCTTCTATGCCCACAGCTTCATTTAATTCTGAAAAAGTAGGTTTTCTTGGTTCCAATCAATAGATTGAGAAGCAGAAATGTGTACAGGTGAAGCAGTGATGATGAGGCGATCATGGTGATGATAATGATGAGCACTAACACATACTGAGCAGTAACTCTGGACCAGATGTGTGGTAAGGACCCATCAGCATTCGAGCAGAGTGATTGAGAGTTCAGACTTTGGAGCTAAATGTCTGTGTTCAAATTCCAGCCGTACTAACCACCAACTGTGTGATCTTGGACAAATTACTTAGCCTCTCTGCACTTCTATTCCTCACCTGTAAATAGGGATGTTGCAACTACTTACTATATAGGATCAGAGTGAGGGTTAAGAGAATTAACGTACATAAGCAGTTGAACAAATATGGCACTGATAGAGTTCCTTGTAAGCTTGGCTATAAATGCTCTTACTCTTCTTAACAGCCTTGTGGAGGCCAGCACTCTGTGCCCATTTTACAGAGAAGGAAGCTTTGATGAAGAGAGTTTGGGTTGCATGGCTTGTGAGTGACACAACTAGGGGCTTGAATTCAGAAAAGGGAAAGTAAGAGGGAGCCAGGAGTGGTGGCTGGGAAAGCCATCAGCCCAAGATGCATGTCAGATTCTTTGGAGGAGAGAGGGAAGGAAGGAAGGAAAGTCGGGCGAAAGAATCGTTGATTACTGCGCGTTCTAAGAAGGCAAGGCAGATGGGAGTCCTTGAGTCCAAGTCACTCCCTGAGGAGTTCCCAGGTTCCCAGTAACAGGCCTGCCATGGTATCCATGCCACACTCTGTTGTGGCTGGGAGCAGCCTGTGGAAAGCTGGCCTGGGCACGAATGTGGTGATGGATTTCCAAGCACGATTGCTGGGGCATTGGTCAGGTAGGCATGATTCAGTTTTTCCATTTTAAAAGAAGATTCTCTAATATCATCCCCATGGGGTAATTTTGAGAAGTAAATGAGAAATAACATATGGCAAAGCTTAACCTAGTACCTGATGCTAATGCCTGTCAAATGAATGAACGCATAAAGGAATGAATGAACAGAAGACAGAAAGGAGATTTGGGTAATTTAATTAGAATATCTTACAGTAGAAAAGCAGGGGATTTTCTAGGAGAGGTGGAGAGGAGGTTAGGAGAGGATTTACAGTGTAGTCCTTCTTTTCCCAGTGCTAGATGGGAAATATTAACAAGTCTCATAGTTATAGCAGGGGAAAGAAAACCCACTTCACTGAGTTTGAAGATTAAACAAGAGAATGTTCAAGGAAGCACCAAGCAAACTTACAGGGCGACACAAAAGAAATGGCATGCCCTGCTGGTTTAGTTGACATCAATATAGTTACAGATCTCATCTCTTTAGACAGGACCCAAGGCAACCCACAGTTCTGATTTCTAGAACCCATAATATGCTTAGAGAGAGTCTTTGTTGCATCCAGCCTCCCTTTTCTGTGCCCATGCCTCCCTCCTAGCTTTGTGCTCCCCCAGCAAAGCTTTAATAGAGGGAGCATCTAATTCATCCTTAAATATTGATGTCTTAATGCACCCCTTCCCAGGAGTACAATATTTGCATTTAAAAAGACACTACCAGAAGCTTGCCAAGTTTAACAAGGGGAGTAGACAATCACGGGAAACTCCAGGCAGCACTGACAATGAGATCCAAGCAGAGCTGACCTGCCCCCGAGGAGTGCCACTGGTAGGGTACAGCCTAGACAGCAGAGAAGCAAATAGGACTGGGGGGAAATGGAAAAGCAAAGAGCAGAAGAGGGAAGAGTAAGAGAAGGAGAGAGAGAAACGGTGCCTGGGGGTGGAAGTGGGAATGTTAGGGAGAAGAGAAAAAAAAGACAAAATAGATAAGTTTTCAGGTACTGGAGATAGGACATGATTTCCAGGGAGACTGTGGAGCCCAGTGAGCAAACACAATGATTCTGAATCCAAACAGAGCCAGTTAAAATCCTAGCTCTGCCTTAAGAGGTGTGCGACCTTGGGGAATGTGTGTAACCCCTCTGAGCTTTGGTTTCCCCATCTGTAAAATGAAGATATCAATAGTTCCTCTCATCTCAAAGAGTTTTTTTGAGGATCCAATGAGATAATGTCTCAATAGTGCCTGGCACATAATAAGCACTTAATAAATTGCTATTAGACCCCCATCCCCACTCCACACCACCCCCGCTTTACCTCCCTTCTCTAAGTCTCTTCTCCATCCTCCCAAAACATTATGTTCCATCTGCCTGATGATGCTTGGATTTCCTTCTTGGGAAGTCCAAGCTTTTTTTCCCCAAGGTGAAACTGCAGAATTAAAAAGCAAATAATCTCATAGAAAAGGTCTCAGTGGCTGACCTCAATGCTGTCTCTGAACAACTGTATGCACCATCCCCCTCCTCATTTACTCTTCCCAGAGTCCTAGGAGGGTGGTCACAGCCAGACTCTGATGATCAGAGAGCTTAAACCCACCCTCCAAGGTCAACAATAGGGAGGGGTGGGGGATTTCCTGAGAGCAGAGGATACAGGAGAAGCAAGAAAGAAGAGCCTGGGTGGAGAACCCAGGGGCAAAGGCTCCCTAGAGGAGTGAGAACAGCCTGCCAGAGATGAGGCCACAGCTCAGAAAAAGTATCTCACTGGGGACAAGGATGGGAAACCCCCAAGAATGGCCGAGGCCACTTCAGCGGCTGCCAGAGGAGAAGGAGATGGATCATGGATGCATCTGTGGCCCTCTCACCCCAACACTCAGGGGTTACGACCCTTTCGCTCATCCAGGGGTCAGAATCTGCACCTGCACAGGGGACCTGAGAGAGCTGGCGGTTCTTAGGAAATTGTTCAAGCTTGGCAGAGAGAGCAAAGCAGGGAGCTAAATATAGCCTTAAAACAAACATGTGGTTTACAACCCAGCACTGGGAAAGAGACCACGTCTGAGGTCACAGGAACCAGAGTCCAGATGAGGCTTCTCCTGCGGAAAACCACGCAGGAGGTTCCGGGCACTCCTGGGAGAAGCCTCTTGCTGCCCCTGCTCCGGGGGCCCAGGCTCCCTTCCTCTGCGGGATGTTTTTCTGCTGCTCCTCACTTCCCAGCTCGCCTAACTCACTCTCCATCTTCCTTCAAATCTTAGGTCTAGCTTCACCTCCTTCAGGGAGCCTCCTCTGACCTTGGGAGCCCCCTCCCCTATCATTAGGGTGACCATGTGCCCCAGTTCAGGCCACTTTCCCAGCCTAACAGCACCACTGTTCACTCTAAAAAACATGCCAGCAATAAATTATGTGGCCACCCACCTTACCTATTATACTTTCTCCTGCGACTATGCATCAATTCTTTAAAGCATTATTAGAGATGAATTTTTATGTGTTCGTCTAGAGATTAAATTAGTGCCTCTCTCCTCCAGAATACTGTAAGCCCCATCAGCAAAGGGATTTAGTTACACTTTTAATTTTGATTGAATTGTAGATTCCCACGCAGTTGTAAGAAATAACACAAAGGAATCCCAGCTCCCTCCAATGGTTACATCTTACAGAAGTACTACACAGTATCATCAGCATGTTGACTCTGGAACAGTCAAGCTACACAGTATCTCCATCACCACAAATATCCTCATGTTGCCATTTGATAGCCACAACCACTTCCATCCAGTCTCCAACCTCTCCTTAACCCCTGCCAACCACTACTGCTTTCCATTACTGTAACTTTGTCCTTTCAAAAATGTTATATAAATGGAATTACATCGTATATAACCTATTGGGATTGGCTTTTCTCACTCAGCCTAATTCTTTGGAGATTCACCCAGGTTATTTGAGTCAACAGTTTATTCTCTTTTATTGCTGAATTGTATTACATGGAACGGATGTATCATAGTTTGTTTAACCTGTTGAAGGACATCTGAATTTTTCCCAGGTTTTGGTTATAACAACAAAGCCGCCGTAAATATTCTTGTACAGGTTTTTCTGTGGATGTGAGTCTTCTTTTCCCCGGGATAAATGTCTATAAGTACAATCACTCAGTCCTATGGTCGTTGCATGTTTAGGTTGTTTGTTTGTTTGTTTGTTTGTTTGTTTGTTTTAACAAACTGCCAAACTGTTTTCCAGAGTGGCTATACTGTTTTACATTCCCACCAGCAATGTCTGATTGATCCAATTGCTCTAAATCCTCTCCAGCATTTAGTGTTCTCACTAGTTTTTATTTTAGCCATTCTGGTAGGTATGTAATGCAATCACATTGTGGCTTTAATCTGCATTTCCCTAATGGTAATGTTGTTGAACATCTTTTCACATCCTATCTGCCATCCATATAGCCACGCAGATGAAATGTCTCTTCATATCTTTGGCCCATTTTCTAATTGGATTGGTTTGTTTTTTCTGTTGAGTTTTGAGAGTTCTTTATATAGATATTAGTCCTTGTTGGAGACGTAGTTTGAAAATATTTTCTCCCAGTCTATGGCTTGTCATTTCATCTTATGAACTGGATCTGTCACAGAGCAGAATTTTTTAATTGTGATGAAGTCCAATTTATCCACTTTTCTTTTATAGATTATACTTTTGGTATCATTAGCCCTTTTTGCCTAGCCCTAGGTCTCGAAGATTTTCTCCTGTGATTGTTTCTGTAAGTTATAAAGTTAACATTTTACATTTAATGCAGTGACCCATTTTTATTTAATCTTTGTGTAAGGTATGAGACAAGTTGAAGTTCACTTTTATGGTTATAGATGTCCAGTTGCTCCAGCACCATTTGTTGAAAAGTTATCTCTCCTCCACTGAATTACTTGAAAGTATACTTCATCAAAAATAAGTTGAGTATATTTATGTATATCTGTGTCTGAGCTCTCTGTTCTATCCCAGTGATCAATCAGATATGCCTGTCCCCACCCTGATACCAAAACCAGGCAAAGACACTACAAAAAAAGAGAATTATAGGCCAATATCACTGATGAACATAGACGCCAAAATCCTCACCAAAATTTTAGCAAATAGAATCCAACAACACATAAAAAAGATTATACATCATGATCAAGTGGGGTTCATCCCAGGGAAACAAGGATGGTTCAACATACGCAAATCAATCAATGTAATACATCACATCAACAAGAGAAAGGACAAAAACCACATGATCATCTCAATCGATGCAGAAAAAGCATTTGATAAAATTCAACACCCATTTATGATAAAAACTCTCGCCAACGTGGGTATAGAGGGAACATATCTCAACATAATAAAAGCTATATATGACAAACCTACAGCCAGCATAGTTCTCAATGGTGAAAAACTCAAAAGCTTCCCACTAAAATCTGGGACAAGACAAGGATGCCCACTATCACCACTCCTATTCAGCATAGTCCTGGAAGTCCTAGCCACAGCAATCAGGCAAGAGAAAGAAATAAAAGGGATCCAAATTGGAAAAGAAGAGGTAAAAGTGTCATTGTATGCTGACGACATGTTACTATATATAGAAAACCCTAAAAGGTCCACACAAAAGCTACTAGAGCTGATTGAAGAATTCAGCAAGGTAGTAGGTTACAAAATTAATGTTCAAAAATCAGTTGCATTTCTTTACACTAATGATAAATCAACAGAAAAAGAAAGTAAAGAAACAATCCCCTTTAAAATAGCACCCAAAGTAACAAAATATCTGGGAATAAATCTAACCAAGGAGGTGAAAGAATTATACACAGAAAACTATAAACCATTGATGAAGGAAATTAAAGAAGACTTTAAAAAATGGAAAGATATTCCATGCTCTTGGATTGGAAGAATCAATATTGTTAAAATGGTCATCCTGCCCAAGGCAATCTACAGATTTAATGCAATCCCTATCCAATTACCCAGGACATATTTCACAGAACTAGAACAAATCATAATAAAATTTATATGGGACCATCAAAGACCTAGAATTGCTAAAGCATTACTGAAGAGAAAGAAAGAGGCTGGAGGAATAACTCTCCCAGACTTCAGACAATGCTATAGAGATACAGTCATCAAGACAGCATGGTATTGGTACCAAAACAGACATATAGACCAATGCAACAGAATAGAGAGCCCAGAAATGAACCCACAAACTTTTGGGCAACTAATCTTCGACAAAGGAGGCAAGAGTATACAATGGAATAAAGACAGTCTCTTCAGCAAATGGTGTTGGGAAAACTGGACAGCAGCATGTAAAACAATGAAGCTAGAACACACCCTTACACCATATACAAAAATCAACTCAAAATGGATTAAAGACTTAAACATAAGACAAGATACAATAAACCTCCTAGAGGAAAACATAGGCAAAACATTATCTGACATACATTTCAAAAATTTTCTCCTAGAAGAAATAAAAGCAAGAATAAACAAATGGGACCTAATGAAACTTACAAGCTTCTGCAGAGCAAAGGAAACCAGAAGTAAAACAAGAAGAAAACCTACGGAATGGGAGAAAATTTTTGCAAGTGAAACCGACAAAGGCTTGATCTCCAAAATATATAAGCAGCTCATACGACTCAATAAGAAAAAAATAAACAACCCAATCCAAAAATGGGCAGAAGACCTAAACAAGTAATTCTCCAAGGAAGACATACAAATGATCAAAAAGCACATGAAAAAATGTTCAATATCACTAATTATCAGAGAAATGCAAATCAAAACCACAATGAGGTATCACCTCACACCAGTCAGAATGGCCGTCATTCAAAAATCCAAAAATGACAAATGCTGGAGAGGCTGTGGAGAAAGGGGAACCCTCCTCCACTGCTGGTGGGAATGCAGTTTGGTGCAGCCACTATGGAAAACAGTGTGGAGATTCCTCAAAAGACTAGAAATAGACTTACCATATGACCCAGGAATCCCACTCCTGGGCTTGTACCCAGAAGGAAATCTACTTCAGGATGACACCTGCACTCCAATGTTCATAGCAGCACTATTTACAATAGCCAAAACATGGAAACAGCCTAAATGTACATCAACAGGTGACTGGATAAAGAAGATGTGGTATATTTATACAATGGAATACTACTCAGCCATAAAAACCGACAACATAATGCCATTTGCAGCAACATGGATGCTCCTGGAGAATGTCATTCTAAGTGAAGTAAGCCAGAAAGAGAAAGAAAAATACCGTATGAGATCGCTCATATGTGGAATCTAAAAAACAAAAACAAACAAACAAACAAAAACAAAGCATAAATACAGGACAGAAATAGACTCATGGACAGAGAATACAGACTTGTGGTTACCAGGGGGGTAGAGGGTGGGAAGGTATAGACTGGGATTTCAAAATTATAGAATAGATAAACAAGATTACACTGTATAGCACAGGGAAATATACACAAAATGTTATGACAAATCACAGAGAAAAAATGTGACAATGAGTGTGTATATGTCCATGAATAACTGAAAAATTGTGCTGAACACTGGAATTTGACACAACATTGTAAAATGATTATAAATCAAGAAAAAATGTTAAAAAAAAAAAAGATATGCCTATCCCTCTGCCAATAGCACACACACTTCATTATTGTAGATACTTTTTAAGTCTTGAAACTGGGTAGCCTGATTTCTTCCACTTCATTCGTCTTTTCAAAATTATTTTAGCTATTTTAATCCTTTTGATATAAACTTTTGCTTTTCGATATAAGTTTTAGAATAATCTTGTCTATTTTTTAAAATATTGCTGGAATTTTCATAGAAATTATACTGAACTTGCACATCAATCTGGGGAGAACTAACTTCTTTAGTATGTTGAGCCTTGCAATTCTTGAACATAGTATGTCTCTTCCATTATTTATATCTCCTTTGATTTCTTTTATCAATATTTTGTAGTTTTTAGCATATAATTCCAGTACATGTTGTCAGACTTATACCTAAATATTTTTGAGTTATTATAAACGGTATTACATTTCTAACTTTTGGTGCCCATGAATTCATTGCTAGCATATAGAAATACAATTAATTGTTGTATTTTTACTTGGACCCTGTGATCTTGCTGAACTCATTTATTCCAGGATTTTTTTTTTGAGTGGATACCTTGGGATTTTCAATGTAAACAATCATGTCATATGCAGAGAGATAGTTTTATTTCTTCCTTTTCAGTCCACAATGCCTTTTCTTTTCTTGTTTTATTGCACAGTATTGAACTTCCAGCACTGTGTTGAATAATAGTGGTAAGAGTGTACATTCTTAACTTTTTCTGATCTTAGGGGGAAAGCATTCAGTATTTCAACATTAAGTATAATTTTACCTGCTGTTTTTTGTAGTGCTTTTATCAACTAGAGAAAGTTCCACTCTATTCCTGTTATTCTGAGTTTTTATCAAAAATAGGCCTTAAATTTTGTTAACTGCCTTTTCTGCATTGACTGATATGATCAGTTGATTTTTCCTCTTTAGTCTATTAATATGGATTGATATCCTCCTATTAAACCAGTCTTGCAAGCCTGAAGTAAGCTCCACTTGGTCATGGTATATAATTCATTTCATATATTGCTGAATTCTCTTTGCTAATATTTTGTTAAAATTTTTTGTGTCTATATTCATCAGTGATATTGATCTGTGGTTTTCTTTCCTTTTTTTTTTTTTTTTGTACTGTCTGTCTGGTTTTGGTATCAGGATAATACTAACTTCCTAAAATGAACCTTCTTCTTCTATTTTCTGGAAGACATTATTTAGAGTTAGTCTTAATTCTTCTTTATACTTGATAGAATTCTCCAGTGAAACCATCTGTGCTTGGAAATTTCTTTTGGGGGAGCTTTTGAAATGATGAATTTAATTTGCTTACCAGTTATAGAGCTATTAAAATTATCTATTTCATATTGGGTAAATTGTAGTAGTTGGTGTTTTTCAAAACATTGGTCTGTTTTGTCTAGGTTGTCAAATTTGTGTGAGTAGAATTGTTAGCAGTATTCCTTTATTGTCCAGAATCAGTTGTGATATCCTGATATTGCTAACTTGTCCTCCCTTTGTCAGTCTTGCTCAGAGTTGGTCCATTTTATTGTTCTTTTCAAAGGAACTGGTTTCTGCTTCACTAGTTTTCTCTCTCTCTCTCTCTCTTTTTTTTTTCTCCTGTTTTCAGTTTCATGATTTCTGCTGTTTCCTCTATTACTTTCTTCCTTCTGCTTGCTTTGGGTTTATCTGCTCTTTTTTCTAGGTTCTTGAAGTGGGAGCTTAAATTATTAACTTGAGTCACTTCCTCTTCTCTAACATATGGATTTTAGTGCTACAAATTGTCCTCTCAGCATGAGTTTAGCTGTACCCCACAAATTTTGATGTATGTTTTTATTTTCATTCAGTTCAATATTTTTTTTTTTTTACCTTTTTCTTGAGACTTCCTCTTTGACCCATGGATTGTTTAGAGTGTTCTTTGTTTCCAAGTGTTTGGAGATTTCCTGGTATCTGTTATTGATTTCCAGTGTGATTCCACACATTCTATATGATTTCAAAATTTTAAAAATATACTGTGGTTTGTTTTATAGTCCAGGATATAGTGTGTCTTATTTGTGTTCTGTGGGCACTTGAAAACAAAGTGTATTCTACTGTGTTCCATCGCTTTCAACTAGATCCTATTGGTTGATGGCGTTGTTGAGTTAGTCTGTGTTCTTGCTGATTTTCTACCTAGCTGCTCAATCAATTGTCGAGAGAGGGGTGCTGAAGTCTCTAACTGTAATTGTGGATGTGTCTACGTCTCCCTTCATTTCTGTCAGATTTTGCTTCACATATTTTGCAGCTCTGTCTTTTGACACTTACGCATTTTAGATTGCTATGTCTTCTTGATAGAGTGACCCTTCTGTCATTATATATCATCTCTGTTTATGGTAATTGTCTTTGTCCTGAAGTCCACCTTATCTGCTATTAGTATGGCTAGTCCTTCATTCTTTTGATTAATGTTTACATATATATTTTTTCTACCCTTTTATGGTTATATTTGAAGTGAGTTTCTTATAGACAGCAATATAATTGGCTCATGCTTATTAATCTATTCTGCTAATCTCTGTCTTTTCTTTTGTATATATATAGACCATTTATAGTTCATGTAATTAGTGATAATTTGGCAGATAAGTCTGCCATTTTATTTTTTTGTTTCTGCTTGTCTCTATTTTTCATTTACCTGTTTGTTTTTTACTGCCTTTTTGTGGGTTACTTCAACATTCTTAAAGTTCCAGTTTGATTGTATCTATAGGATTCTTTCGTGTATCGCTGCACAGATTTTTTTTAGTGGTTGCTCTAGGTGTTGCATTAAACATACATAACTTATCACAGCTGGCTGGCTTTTCATTTTACCAGTTTGAGTAACAGAAATCTTATTTCCCTTTATATCCCTTTACCCTCCCCACCTAAAATTGCCTTAAATATTTCCTATACATACATTTAAAACTGTATCAGACAGTGTTATAAGTTTTGTTTCAACCATCAAACAAAATTTAGAAAATTTAAGAGGAAATGGAAAGTCTTTTTTTTCTTTAACCATGGTTTTTATCACCATGTTCCTCCTTCCTTCCTGATGTTCCAACATTCCTTCTTTTATCATTTTCTGTCTTTTTAGAGGATTTCCTATAGTTAGTCATTTAGGGTAGGTCTGCTGGTGACAAATCCTGTTAGTTTTTCTTCATCTGAGAATGACTTCATTTCTCCTTCATTCTTGAAGGATAGTTTCACTGGGTAAGAGATTCTGGGTTGACATTTCTTCACTTTCATACCTGAAAAAAAAATGCCATGTCTCTTCTTTCTGACCTCCACAGTTTCTGATGAAAACTCCATTGTCATTTGAATTGTTTCCCCCCATAGGTAATATGTCATTTCTGATTGCTGCTTTCAAGAGTTTTCTTTGTCTTCAGTTTTCAGAAGTTTGATTTTGTTGTCTCTTGCTATGGATTTTTTTTTCTTTCTTTCTGATTGTTCACTCAGCTTCCTGAATACATAGGTATGTCTTACGCCAAATTTGACAAGTTTTCAGCCTTTACCTCTGTGAATACTTCTCTATCCCTGTCTTTTTTTCTCCTTTCCTTCTGTGAGTCCCAGGACATGAGTGTTGGATCTGCTGTTAGAGCCCCACAACCCCTGAGATTTTGTTCTTTGTTTTCACTCTGTTTTCTCCCTGCTGCTGAGATTGGGTAATTTTTACTGTTCTATCTTTAAGTTCAATGATTCTTTCCTCTGTCTATTCTATTCTGCTGTTGAATTTATCCTTTGAGGTGCTTTTTTGTTTGTTTTTCAGTTCTAAAATTCCCATTTGTTTCTTCTTTATATTTTCTATTTCCTTGCTGAAACTTTCTATATTTCCCTTTTTCTCAAGTATGTTTATAATTGCTTGTTAAAGTATCTTTACAATGACTGCTTTACAGTCTTTGTCAGATAACTTCAACATCTCTGTCACCTCGGCATTGGCATCTATTGATTGTCTTTTTACATTCAATGTGCTATTTCCTGGTTCTTTGTATGACAAGAGTTTTTTTTTTATTAAAATCTGGATATTGTGAATATTATGTTCTAAGACTCTGAATCTTATTTGAACCTCTGTTTTAACTGGCTTCTTCTGATATAGCTCTGGCAGGAGAAAGGGAAGGGGTGGCCCTTTGTTACTGCCAGGTGGGGGTTCTTCTCTTCACCTTCTCTACTTGGCCTCTATGGACAACTGGGGATTGTGAGGCTGGGCAAAGTTGGGGGTTACCTGTCCCCACCAAACCTCCACTGATACCTGTCTGGCTAGGAGGGGTAGGAATGTGTCTCACTAATGCTTCACTGTGGCCTCCACTGGCACAAAAGGGTGGAGGTGGGGAGTGGCTTCATTACCCCAGGGCAGAGGTGGAAGCCCTGACTGTCCGCTGAGGCCCCTCTGGCCCGCTCCAGCAGGGAGGGGCAGGAGCACCTCGTTCTTGCTGGGTGGGGGTAAAAGTGGCTTCTACTGACATTGCAGGCAGGGATAGGGGCAGCCTCATCACCACCTGGAGCAGATGAAAGTGTTGGCTTCCAACTTGGCCTTCTCTAACATAACTGTCGCAGGGGCTTGGACAACCTTGTTACAGCCTCAAGAGGATGCAAGTCTGGGCCCCTCAGTCAGCCTCTGCTGGTAGGAGCAGAAGTGAAGCTACAGTTTTTCCAGTGGTGTCTGGCAAGAGTAGAGCTGTCATTACCTAAAAGTTCTCTGTCTTGCCAAGCTTCCCCTTTCCTGGTCCTTTGGCTAGAAAGAGGAGGATTTTAATTGCTTTTGCCTGTTGGCATTTCCAGGTTGCTGGTTGCTTCTTCTCCAAGTCTGGGGCACATGAGGCAAGAAGAAGAACCAGGGATCACACCACTGTGTCATTCCTTGGGTCCCAAGGTCCTTGCTGATCTGCCTTCTTTCCACCTTTCAGAGCATTTTTATGTTCATTTTACATACAATGCCCGTGGTTTTTTGTTGCACATAGCAGGAACAATAAGAAAAGTCCATATCCTCCATCTTCCCAGAAACTGATCATACCTACTTCTGTTCATCATTCTATCTTCAACTCCAAACTCATTTCCTGGCACAGAGTAGTAGATCTTGTATAAAGAATTGCGCAGTAAATGCATGTATACAACCGAATCCAAATTCTCCAATGTTTACGTAAGCCCTTCTGCTTACATGTAAGCTTTTCAGTGGGTCTACCTTTCCCAGGCTTTAAAGGGGCCTCCGAGAAGTAGGTGACCTTTCATTTTCTGTAGCAAGTGCATCCCTCAAAGCTATGTATCTGTAAAATTGAGATAAACATAGAACAACCTTATAGGTTAGGGTAAGGATTAAATAAGGAATCCACACAAAGCACTAAGAAATGCCTCTGTCAAATTATAAGCTCTCAATAAATACTTATTATTGTGCAAAAAAAAAAACCTCTGAATTTTTGTCAATTGGATTGCACGTCTCACTGATTTGCCTTATCATTTTAAAGGTGATGTCATTTCATTTCTGATTCATTTTCAACCTGACAATGGTCCCCAAAGCTTAGTTTTTCAGCCTGTGTGACAAGCCCTCGGTAATCTACAAATGGACTGATGGTCAGTGCAGCCAAGGGTCTTTAGAATTCATTGAATTCTGGTGTTCCTTCTTTTCTCCAGCCCTTACATCACGCCCTAATTGTTGCATTTTATAGACTCACATATTGGTTTCTTTACATTCTGCATGTTTGTTGTTGAGCATAATTAGCTCTTACTTTCACAGGCTGCCCTTTATAAAGGTTTTCCATTGGATCATCAGAGGTGGCAGTTACCACAATATCCACTTTTTTCATCAATGATAATCTCTATCATAATAACAAAAGCTGCTGCTTATGGGGCACTTTTTATGTCCAGGCCCTCCCCCTCTTTTTTTTTTTCAGAGTTTTATCAGCATTTTCTTAATTAATACTCATGAAAGATCTGGGATACAGGCCTTCCTACCATCCCCACTTTTCAGATGAGAAAACTAAGGTTTAGAGAGTTAAGTGAGTTGCCTAAGGTTCCAGAGATCCTAGGTGCCGGGGCCAGCACTCCAGCCCAGGCTTGTGTGAGGACCAGCCCAAGGGCTCTTCCTGAGAGGTGGGGGCTGCATCTTCTAGCAGCAACTACCACCACAGAAATCAGTGATGTTTGCCCAGAGACCCCCTTTGGCAGAGGTTGAGCAGATTAAATCCTGAGCAAACCTGGCTCATGGAAATCAAAACTTCTAACAGGCTAACAGGAGGAGATCTGAGTTCTGCTTAATTGACCCAGTATAATTATTTCCATTGCATTGCTCCACATCTGGGGATGGGTATTTACTAAGCAGGCTTGCCTGGTGGTTCCCATCAGTACCTGCTTTAGTCTGGAAGAAGTTAATTGCATGGAAAGTTCTCTTCTAAATCACTGAGTTTCTTATTCCCACCAATGCCTGAAACACACACACACACACACACACACACACAGAGAGAGTCTTGTGCCAAAAGGATTTTGTCAGAAGATGGATTTGTCCTTTAGCTCAGAAGCTGCTTCTGAATGACACAGCTCAACCCATCCTGAGGCTCTCAGTAGCACAGTTATTCCAAACAGCCTGAACAGGGACCTCCGCACTGCAGAGGGCCATACGGTCTCTGGACCACCCAGGCAAAGACAGACCCCTATCCCCGCCACCAAAAGGAACAAACCAGAAATCGCACGCAGGGGAAGCAGGCTGGGCCAAAGTTGCCTTTCTCCTCTTTGTAAACACGAGGAGAAGATAAATTACAGCTTCTGTTAGTAACATAATTACTTAAATTAAAATTTAGGGGGTTGGAAAAGCCAATTCTGAATGTCAGATTTCCAGTGATGTTTGGTAAGCCTGGAAGAACAGAAATATAGCCCTGTAAATAACTAGCATATTATAACTGGAGCAGTGTGTGTGCTGTAATCACGCAGAGCTGCAAAAGAGCAATTAAATGATAGCCAGGATTGCATTCTCTGCCCTCCCTTGCCTCTGCCCTCATTTCACACCCAGGTGACAATTACATGCCTAAGACTGCGGTGGTTTGTCCCTGTCCCCAACCAAGTCATAGTCAAGCTCCACGGCCCTTTTCAAATCTCCCTTCAACGGTTTCCTGAAGAGTCTGTCCCACAGAAATCCTCCCGTCCTAATCAGCCGCTGGACTTGTTTCCTGCATCACGCTCTTTTCTCCTTAATTGGACTGATTTCACTTTGTACTAAAGTCTGTCATATACAGCCCTCTGATTGTGTCGTGTCTCCTTAACAAGATTATAAGCTCTTGGGAGGCACCGAACATGTCATATTGAAAAGAACAAACATTTAGAGCTGGAGGGATGGCAGAGACTACATTGCGGCTGGGAAAACAGGTCACAGAGCTAGTTGAGGGCTGAGCGAGGACTCGAGGTCAGTGATTCTCCCTCGTGGTTCATTGTGGTTCCATCTCCGCGCTGGTTCAGTGGCAGGTTTTGAATGAGTTCCATCAACTTATCACCTTGGTCAGGTAGGAGGGGGAGGGTGTTAGGGGGCACTTTCCTTAGATCGCCACCCTTTAAGCTCTATCCCAGGGGGCTTGTCCCATCGAGTGGGGTGGGAAAAGACAGGTTACGTGGGGGGCTAAGGAGAGACTCTGGTCCAAAACGTGTGCATGTGGCTGCCAGATAACTAGCCAGCCGCTGTCATTTGGGCTAGGGGTGGGTGCACTCTCTGAAGGACAATAAGAAAGGCCAGGCTGGCCCAACCCCCCTGCAGCTCTCTGAGCTGGTAAGAGACAGGACTGGTACTGAGGAATCTTCTCCAGCTCCTCCCTCTTCTCCTTTCCCAGCCTAGCTGTGTTAGCTCAGATTCCCCAGAAGCAGACCCTGAGTGTTTTTTATAGGTGATACTCCCAGAGGAGTGGGGGAAACAGGAGAAGAAAAGGGAAGAAGCCAAGAAAGGGTGAAATTTCATGAAAAACTCCACTGAGGATAGCTTCACCCAGAATCTGGAAGGATGCTTACGAGTGTAAGTTACCCCTTGGAGTTATCCAAACCAGAGGACAAGGGGCAGGGGCTTCACAGTCCCAACCTTCAGGCATTGGCTGAGATCACACTGGGGGGACAAGTTCCCAGGCCCTTCTGTCTCCTCTCATGATTGGGTAGAGGGAGCTCCAGGTGCCCCCCACCAGGGGGGTAGTCTTTGGAAAGGCACAAGAGATTTTAGGAGCCCAAAGACACTAAAGGGAGGGCATAAATGGGGAAAGGGGATCTGAGGACATCAGAGCAAAGCACCAGCATTGTCAGTAACACTAGCACATTTTTATCTAGACAATACGCAGCTTGGAACCTTAACAAACAAGTATCTGTGGCCTTTGTTTTCTGGTTTCATAAAGGGGTGACCCATATCTAGAGCTGTTTGGACCAAAGGTGGTGGGAAGCAGGCAGGGTTTCCACGGGGAAAAGACCCTTGGGGCACATGTAAAGGAATGTGGTGGGTTAAGGAGGAAGTCATTCTGATCAACACTCTGAAATGTTCTCCCACCACACTTAGTATGCACAGCAAGGCGGGAGTCCCTAGGAAGGCTGGCTGACAGACTGCCAGAAACCTCCCCGCGTGGCATTTACCTTGGTGCCTCAGGAAGCGGTGGAGCACACTGCTTAAAAATGTCTACTGGTTTTAAAACCCAACACAGCAACTAACCAGCTGTAAGTCCCTGGATAAATTACTTAACCTGTATAAGACTCAGTTTCGTCATTTGTAAAAATGGAGAATGATAAGAGTTGTCCCTTGGATTTGTTGTGAGGAATAAATAAGGGTTAGGGGTGTGTGTGTGTGTGTGAAGTTTAGCAAAGGTGCTGACTAAAGTAAATGCTGCGGCAGGTTGTATCTTCCAAAGAAAGCCACAGTATTATTTCCCATTACACATGCTGTTTAGAACGCTGGCATTTTCTCATCAAAAGGTGGCTTCAATTTCCCCTCCCTTTGAATCTAGGTGAGCCTGTGACTCTCTTGTAACAAACAGCAGACCATTGGAAGCGACATGACTTCCAAGACTAGATCAGAAAAGCTGATAGGGCTTCCACCTGGTTCACTGAGAATCTCGCTTCTGGAGCCCTGGGGACGCCATATTGTGAGGAAGCCCTAAGCAGCTCGCATGGAGAGAACGAGTGGACATGAAGAGAGAGAGATGCCAGTCAACCCCCAGCTGCCCCAGTTATCGTCATGACACGGTCCACACCAGAACTGCTCAGCTAAATCCTCCCAAATTCCTGAGCCACAGAACCAGTGGGGAACAATAAAATGATTGTTCTTGACTCCAGCCACCAAGTGGTGATGTGTTACAACAGGTAACTGAAGTGGTACTTCATAAATGCTAAGTCCCACAGCCTTGTAGGTTCTGAAGTGTGGTTTTGTTTTATTCCACTGAGAATGAATCAGTATCTCCAGGATGGACTCTCACTAATCAGGCTCACAAAGGACTGACGTGCAGCTCGGAATGCCAACTCACTATCATAACCGAACGGCAAGGGGGTTAAGCATTCTGTCCTCAGACCAGATTATTTCCTTCACGTAAGAAATTTACTTTGGAAAATAAAGTATAATCAGGTTGTCTAGTGAGTATAAAATGAGAATAAGGGAAGGTAGCTGTCTGACTCAAATAATTTGCTGGCATCAGGTCAGGGGGGCACATTGCATTCACCTCCCAGGTAAGGACCCCCCAGCTGCCAGGCCCCGACAGCCCAGACCTTGGACTGAGACCTCATCTCCTTCAACTAGCCCCTGGGTGGATACTGATGGCATCTGCCCATCTGATTTTCTTTTTTCCGTATTGAATAGACAATTCCTCCTTGTGATCAGTACAGTATTTCTTTAGCCCAGCAGATATGAATAGCATTCTGTGAAAAAAATTACATTTCATAATGTTCCATGAAAAATAAAATAGTCATATCAATTCATGAAATACTAGATTCAGCAAATTTTAAAAGGGTTCATTACTACAGGACTTCAGAACATTGACTCTGTGAATTCGTGATGCAAACCACCCAGAGGACGGTATAATAAGACAATGAATTCTCCCATACACACCTAACTTTCCCCCCTTCAGATTACAGTTTGTTGAATGTTGCTTTAAAGATCATTTCAATCAAATCACACTCTGAACCAGGAATCATTCTGGCTACTTAAATTGTCACCATATACGACTTGTCTGGCCCATTAAGTTGACTGGAGGTGTGGGGAGGGGCTAGTGCGTGCAGTAATCCAGGGAAAGTGCTGGGACAGCACATCGGGACAGCGATCCAGAATGCTGTGAGGCCTCTGGAAATACAAGAAATGACTCAGAAAGGGGCAGTATTTAAGGTGAGCTCTGAGGACAGAGCTGAACAGGAGTTCAACAATCAAAGTTGCGAAAAAGGGCATCTCAGGCTAAGGACCAGGGTAAGCAAGAGACCTGGAGAAAAGCAGGGAACAGAGTACTCAGGGAGTTGGGAGGAGCACATGCTGGTGGAGGGATGAAGCTGGCAATGCAGGAGGAGTCTAGAAAGCCATGTTAAAGAGACTAGGCATTAAATGAAGCTGCAGGGACGCAGAGATAGGCCGTGCAAGAGTGACATAGTCAGATTAGCCTCTGGAGCCGGGAAAAGAACACTGAAGCTAGTGTGCAGAATGCACGGGGGAAGCAGAATATGGGAGGCTGCTCAGAAAGTTCCTACCGTATGCCACAGAGATGACAGCTGATACTCGGAAGTATGCGGTGACTCTGTCATCTCCCCTATACTTCTCCATGAAACAGGAGGCAGACTATTAGAATAGCAGCCATTAAGAAAAAAAGTATTGAGCTCTGTGCTTGGGGCTCTTGGAAAAATCATCACCAGATCATTTCAGGCATACAGCTTCACACGACGACAAAACAAAGGGAAAGCACTGCTTGATGACAGCACAGAAGCAGCCCACCTAAATCAGCCCTGCAGATAGGAGACAGGGACTCATCACAGCTCTCAATACGGGGAGACTGAAGGGACAGCGAGACATCCACGGCGCTAGTACAAAACGGTCGGTTTCTTGTCTCTTAATCAATATTCTGCTCTGAACTCTCTCCCACATCACTAGAGGATTTTTAATTCTGTAATCCTGTGGGGCTTTCTTTTAGTGCTGTTCAGAAGCCCCAGAGTCCTTGTACATCCTGAATTTTTCTAAGGAATACCTCCTTGCCTTCAATCCTCGTGATTATAACTAGGTGATCCTGGTTTAAGCTAGTCTGGTCATTTGAGGGGCCAGATCCAAGGCTGAGCCCAGAAACCTTCCAATACAGTGGCCAAGGGCACAGTATTCCATCTCCCAAGCATCTGCAAGACACCTCACAGCAGTCCCAAAGTGGGGGGTTGGTCTCCTCTCCTCACAGGACCCATCAAAGGCGGCCATCTCCTAGGCTTAAAGAATCTTAACTATTCCCCCTCCAGCTGCCTCTGACTCTCCCCTCCAAAAGCCCCCATCTAGCCAGAGTCAGAAACTTAAGTACGCCCAGCAGGTGGTGCAAATGAGTGGTACCTCCAGCAGGAAGATGATAAAATGACAACTGACCCTAAGTCTGGGTGAGAAAGGCAAGAGGGAGTGGTAGGGACTAGGGCTAACTAAAAATGCTCACCTTCAAAAGGGGACAGGGCCATTTCTGGCCCCGAAAACACAGAACCAGTATTGACTGAGCATTCAGTATTCTGGGAAAATCCTGAAATCTGGGTTTGTATGTAGAACCACCTATCCATCTAAAAATGTTAACAACAGTCAGATTTTAAATTCTGTATCAATACTGCTCAGACCATACCAGACACATCCCTTCACTGGCTTCAGCCCTGGGCCACTTGTGCGAGGCACAATCCGTCTCACAAGGGAAAAGTCTGCTGTCGTCTGGCAGCACAAAAGCTCCTGAGGCATAGGAACTCAATTTTTTGTCTATGTTTCATGTTCTTGGATAGGTTCTTGGAAGCTATGTTGTAAGTTATAACTAAATATAAAGCACAGATTGAAATTGCAATAAGGAACTCTGCCATGACCATGTTACAGAGCAGCCTTGGATCCAGTGGGGTGGCCATGGGTGGCCATAACATCCCAAGGCTTCCTGGACGAGCAAGGACTAAGGGCAGGACTGATATTCAATTAGGACATACTAGTTCGGTTGTGCCAGCTGTGAAAATACTGAAATACATTTCCCAGACTTCCCTGCTAGCTGCCCTCTGGTTTAGCCAATGAGAGACAATGTTGGGAGATTGCTGGGCAGAAGAGAAGGAGAATCTGGGGCATTTCTCCCCTTCTTCCTACTCTGATTGGCATCTCCTCTGTGGTCCCGGTTCACATCGGGCAGTCTGCTGTAGATCCAGATACTGCCGAGCAGTTCCAACTCCAGCTCCCTGGATCTGGTCGTGCCGTTTCCTCCCTTTATTCCCTATTCCTTAGAGTTGTAGAGGTTTCCTGCTTCTGTTAACCTTTGGGTTGCCTCATGGTCCCCTGCTGGGCTCTTCAGCTCTCCTGACATCTTTGTGATCAATTCTTCATATTGAATTTCTTCTGTTGGGCTACCTCGTACGTGCTGTTTCTCTGCTGGATACTGGCTGTCTCTAATAGGTCACCACATCATCAGAGCACAAGCCTTTGGACTCCTATTCTTGGTTGCCCTACAGAGGGTAGTATCAAACCACTGAGAACTGGGCAGCCATGCATTAGTACGGTGTTGTCCTTGAGACTCCAGCTCTCTACCAAGGCCACCACAAGCTAGGCCTATCTTTTCCAATGTATACAGTCATCCTGTTGTAACAAATTTTCTTTTAGTGAAAAGTAAGAAATCTCCTTTTGTGTAAATGGCAGGTGATAGGAACTGTTGCATATGCTCCCAGGAAATTCGTAAAATGAAAAATGAACCCACGTATTCTGGAAAAAAAGAAATTGGTCAAATATGAAAACCCAGGTCAAATTTCTTATCATTCGTGAATATACAGACTGGACCTAAAGGTCTTAATCCTGAGATAGTTCTCAATTAGAAGATTAAAAATAATTCTTTTTTTCAGAATAAGATTTTCATGATTGTTGCTTCTCTTTGTCATACACAATCACTGGTGGGAAAAAATGAGACTAATTAGCTACTTCAAAAAGTATTTAGTTGAAAGACTTGTCATGATGTTGTGTTATTTATACCTACCCATCACCCTTCTCAATTCTTTGGATAATGATACTCAGACTTTCTTCTGGAGGAAGTGCCAGTGCTTCACTCGCCCACTGTCCTTTATGTAGAGCTGATTATACCCCCAAGCACACAGGGCATCATGTGACTCAGGTCAGGCCAATCAGAATGAATGCCCATGGTCGTGGTGGTTGATTGGCTTGGGAATGGGCACATGATTCAATCCAAGCCAATCAAGTCAAACACAGCTAACCCTGGGACTTTTTCTTGAGCAGTCAAGAAGAAAGAATTTTATTTTTCTCACAGCTCAGAGCTGTGAAGATGCAAGCTGGAGTTTCCACATGGAGTGAGACCACCTCAGAGTAAAACCAGAGAGAAATGCACTAGGGAGAAATGGAGAGAGAGAATCCAAGTCCTGATGACATAATTTGCAGCTCTTTTCAAGCTGCTCTGAAGTTGGTCTTCTGTTGAAATATACAATTTTTTTAAATTTTTTAATTTGTGTTTGTTTTTAAAATTCTGATATCATTTATTGGCACAAAAATTTTTCAAGCACGACATGGTGTCTAGACATGGCTACACTTTATGCTTTGTGCATTTAGTTTAATATTTCTTTTGCTCATAATTCTTGACATGTACTAGACTTTCCTCTCTGTGTCCAGCACCTCCATGACAGCATTTCTGTATTCCAAGCCCTTGCTGTAAATACAGAGCATTCAGATCTCACTGAAAACATCCTGTGTGTGTGTGTGCGTGTGTGTGTGTGTGTTTGTGTTTTGGTTTAAGAAAGTTTGAGTTGGGTTGCTATCCCTTGCAACCAAAAGAGTTCTGACTAATACACCTGTATCAAGTGTCATTATGTCCAGCACTGTGGAGCATCTCAAGATGAGCAAATTCTCAGGTGGTTTAGAGAGGAAAGAAATGGAACCGTTACTTGGAGCAGATGATATAATGGGAACAGAAGATAGAAAACACAACCACTCCACTTCTATTTTGCCTCCGTCATTTCAGGAAAAATAATCATCCTATAGAGAGGGTAAAACAAACTTTTTTTCAGGGCACAGAAATCTGAGCCAAATGAGGAGAAAAAAGAAAGCTCATCGCAGCCTTGAATGAGTCCAAACTGCTTGTCCCAACTGGGCCACACTGAAGTGTACTTACAGGACTTAAAGATGATAATGCCAAGTAGGGAATAATCTTTGAAGGACTGAAGGGAATTACAAAATATTCTGGATATTTTTTTAAAAAATGGATTTTATTATTTACAGTTCAATTATTTGTATTTAATCCTTGGAAAATTACACACTTAGTTTGTGAACACACTAGAAAAAATGTGTTCATTTTTTAATTAAATATTCTTTAAAGTACTAATTAGTCCCATTTTTTTTCACCAGCAATTGCATATGACAAAGAGAAACAACAACAAAAGACTTAGTCTGAAAAAAATTTTTAATCTCCAAATTGAAGGATATGTCAAGATTAAGACCTTTAAGTCCAACCTATACATTCAAGAATGATAAGGAATCTGAATCAGAGTTTATTATTTGACCAATATCTTTTCCCCCAGAAAAACAGCATGAGTTCAAAAAGAACAAGGTATATCAAACCACTCCCATCCCCATTCTTTAATAAAACTGTAAGATGGTGCATAAAAGGGAATATGACAGACATAATGTGTCCAAATGGTAATGTGACTGGCTGTCTTATTTTTTTCCATTTTTGAAAATTCTTGTTTTCAAATGGAGAAACAAGCCACAGGATAGTAGAGCTAAGATGATTAATTGATCAGAGCTAAAGAGTGTTTGATCAATGGAGTAATGAAAACCTGGAGGGTGGTTTCTGAGGGAGTGCTACGAGGCTCTATCCTACTTAAAATGATGTATCAGTGATTTGGATTCTTATTGATCTTAAAATCATAGAAACCTGGGGGAGATTGGTTGATGAAATCAGGACTTAAAAGATCATAACAGGCTATAATAATTTACCTTAAAAGCAGTAAGATGATTTTTCATAAAAAGGTAAAGTCCTACATTTAGATTAAAAAAAAACCCAATTATACAAGTACAGGATGGAGAAGACCTGGTTGAACTGCATTTTATCCAAAAAAGATGAGGTATTTCACATGACCACACAGTACAATATGATGTCATCACTATGGATAATAATGCAGAAGGGTATTTCCTGACATGGGGAAAATGCATATTACATTTTCTTAAGTGGATAAAACCAATGTATGAAACACACACACACACACAAAGTTATTAATAGAAAAGACTCAAAAAAAGGTAGCAGCGGTTAACTCTCAGTGGTGATAATACAGATGACCCTATGTTCTTCTTTGTGTTGTTTCATATTTGACAAATTTGCTCCAATTATTTTTTATAATAAAAATTTCATTTTGGCTCAATACAGATCAAAAGTGTAATAACACAGCTGATGAAAACAACAGGAATGCAGTTTTAGGCTGTATACATAGAATTACGTTTTCCAGAAAAGAGATATCACTTCACTGGGCTCTGTACTCGGACAGCCATATCTGGGGTAATGGTGCCACATCTTAAGGAGAACTCTGACAATCTGGACTGAAAATCAGGGTTGGAAAGGATGTGAGTCATCTGAAGGCTAAAGAAACTGGTAAGTATCACCCGTAAAGAAAAAACTTAATGGCAACATGTTTGCTTTCTTTTCTATATTAAGGCTTCTCAGATGGAAGGGGCAGTAGAGGTATGAGGGGTTAGAGGTGACCACAAATTCTTTGACACTTACCCCATAGGGAGATGGGAGTCTATGCCCCCTCCCTGTGAATGTGGGTAACCTCTGTGACTGCTTTGATCAACGGAACATGGAGGAAGTGACACTATGCCAGTTTCCAGGCCCAGGTCTTAACAGACTAGCAGCTCTTATTTCCTGTCTTCTGGGGAAGCCAGTGGCCTTGTAAGAAGGATGCCTACAGCATGACCACTGTAATCTGAGGAAGCCCAAGCCAGGCACGTGAGAGGCTATGTACAAAGAGACGTCTGACCACTTCCCAGCTGAGCCAGTCATCCCAGCACAGGCACCAGACTTGTGAACGCAGAAGCCTTCAGAGGGCTTCTGACTGCAGCCATAAGAAAGATCCCGAGTAAGAACCACCCACCATCAATCCCAGAATCATGAGAGGTAATAACAAATTGTTATTTTAAGTTGCTGTGTTTGGTGATAGTCTGTTATAGGGCAATAGAAACTTGGGGCACTTGTTAGGGCTAGCTTGCGCTTAGCGTAATGTTCAGCAGGGTACCACTGACGGGTTTTGAGCAAGAGAAGACATGGTTGCCCTTTATGATAACCACTCTAATGATTCCGTGTAGGATGGAGGGGTATGTGGCACCAGAGACAAATTCAGGGATGAGTGCTCAGAGCTTTTTGTAACAAGCTGCTGCATAACTCTACCTGGAAGGTAAGACCAAACCAGAAAGGTAACTAAAGTTGGCTCCATCGTCAGGGGCTCCCACATGGGAAAGGGCTCATGAACAGAAACAGGAGATACAAGCAAACTGGGGGTGGCCTTTACTAGTGAGCTGAGATCACAGTCCCTCAGGCAGTGCACATGCTGAGCGAAGCTGGGGGATTATCTCCCTACGTGGCCAGTAGCCTCCCATCCCGGTTCTCTGCTGCTTCTCTTGCTACCACTGTTGTTTCTGTTTTCTCCGTCTCTCTTTTACTTCTCTCCTGGACTCTGCTTTTGCGTCCAACTCCCCCTTGGCATGAGCCACCTGGATATTGTGTCTAACGGACAACAGATCCAGAGTCGAGGGGCCTTCTCTGCTCAATGCATGGAGTGAACTCCTTACAAGAACTCTGAGTTAGTGTCTGGGAGGAATAAAAAGAATCCATTCTTCCACAGCATCCCAGATTTAGCAATCCAAAGAAAAAGTAAAAGAAAAAAAGAGTACCAGAATGCTTTTTAGCATTTCTCCAGAAATATGTTAACTATATATACTCACATATTCTAAGACCAATCCTCCCAGAAATCTCACCATAGGAGGATGGTATATTTCACCACTAGATCTAATAGTGTATCGTCCAAGAGGCAGCATCTACTTTAGCTACAGGTCTGCTAGCAACCATTTACATAGGGTTGGCAGAGATTACTCATCCTTGATTTTTCTCATCTGTAAAATTCAGTCTTTGGGTTGGATAATCAGGGGACACTCCCTCCTTGAGTTATTTCTTCCATGATTTTTTTCCATAATACCTCCACTTGTTCCACTCTGAGAATGTAACACAATGTGTAAAATGTCTTTATTTGCTCTTTCATTTACTTTGGCTTTTTTTCATTGCCTGCAGCGAGCTCCACTCACTGGTAAGTTTGTGAGGACAGAGATTCTGATCCTTGCTTGTGACTGTGTCACCAGCATCTGGCACAGTGAAGACATTCAAATAATATTCATTAAATAAATGAGTAACTGAGGCTTTATTTTATATTGTATTTTACTGTGCTTATCTTTGAGTCTAGGATTCATTTAAGGGATGCATATTTGGGAAACTTTCCACACACATCAAACTCAGAGGAAAGGGAGAAATAATGAAACGGCAATAAACCAATTATCAAAATTTCAAAGTCTGGGCTCGATCTATATTCACAAATAACTGGGGGACGACCTCAGGGTGGAGGATTAAAAATAAATCACTTTCACACGATTAATGTTGCTGTCTTTCCAGATGTTGTCTTTTAGTTTCTTTTGACAGGACATCACCAAGCAAAGAAGAATGATAAGACAACTGTTGTGATTCTGCAAAGTGAAATATAATAAAGTTACGGTTCTTCTGAGTGCTGGGTGTTTGCGTTCTATGGATTCGTATTTAAATCAGATTCAGAGCAGATGAAAGGCTTGCACGATCAGTCGGCTTGAAGAGAGAGAGATCAGTCGGTTTGAAGAGCGAGACAGGCACATGTACTCCCCTGGGAAACAACTGGGCCGTTAGCAGCTGCCAGGATTTTGGGAAAGGGGGGGCCAAAACGGAGAGGAAAGGAGCCGTCAGGTTCTGTGCCACTTTCAGATCCACAGTAAGTGCGTTTCTGTAGGCAGATTACAGCTCAGAGGAGCCAGGTAGCTCGAGATAAAGATTTCCATATGGTGATGCAAATTAGGACTCCTCCGCAGAGCTGTCCGCAAAGAGACAATAACCTGGGAAAATGCTTGGAAGCCAGTTTGAAGACAGTGAGAGGAAGGAGACAGAATGTCTTTGGCTAAAAGGAAGTTGCTGTTACTGTCCCCAGCTCTGTTGCTTTATTATCGCTGGGTTCTCTGAGCCATGGACTCCGATAGCAGAGGGCTGGTTCTGTTGGCTTTACCATTTAGCACTAGACGGACGGGAAATGCTCCCCTCTTCCACTCCGTCTGGTTTTAAGAGCCTACCCGATTTTCCTTCACATCTCACATCTCTGATCTCTGCTGCTCGACCCCCTTACTGCAAATGTGAGGGTCCCTCTTCGCCAGCTTCTGCCTAAGGCACCTCTGAACACAAGGTGAGTTCCTCCCTGTCCCGCCCAGTCCGCAGATCTAGTGTAGGAAATGACAGCTTGTGTGGTGCTTTACAACTGTCTACACACACCCACATACCTTGTCTCACTTGATCCTCACTTCACAACAATCCTTGAAGGAACTCAACGAGGAAAGAGAAAAAGTTTCCCTAATGCTGTCAATAACGCTTGAGCTAGGCACAGCTGAGCTTGAGCCCCGCGCTCTCACTTCTTAGCTGTGTGACCTCCGCCCGTTACCTAACCTTTCTGTGCCTCACTTTCCTGATCTCAGCCTGACTTTCAGCCCAGGAGGTGATAAGGAGTTTGGTTAAGAGCTGAGATCTGGAGCCTGACTGCCAGGGTAGAATAATGGCCACTGACCGGCCATATGACCTTGGCCAAGTTACTAAACCACATCTGGAAACTGAGGATAATGATCATTTCGCCAACTCAGAGGTTCCCCGTGAGGATTAAAGAAGTAAATATGCGTGAAGCCCTTCAAAGCAAACCTGCCATGCTGTAATCAATAGGTAAGTTTTACTATTAGTCTTATTAGCCTTTAAAAATTATATTTTTATCCTGCTACTGAAAATAACACATCAGCGTTGTAGAAACCTTGGGGGATCTTGAATTTGCTGTTTATACACAATTTTTTTTTAATAAGAGTCTTAGTGAGCACTGCTCCAAAATACCCAGCCAGCACCTCCTCCCCGTGGTCCCAGCCCCTTCCCTCCAGGGGGTCAGAATCATGAACTGGGGACTCAGGTGAGACACAGGGGCAGGCGGGCCAGCACTTCTCCACCCACCACCTTCCCCTCCCCCAGCGACAACCGGGGCAACAGGCAACCAAGAGCCAACAGGATTCAAATCAAGGCCAGAAGTTTCTTCTTTGGAGCTGGTTGCTTGTTTACTTTACTTGAATTTGTGTTGTCATTTTAATTTGGCCTCTCTGCATTCCTATCCCTCAGCCACTCACTTTCAGAATCTAGGAAGATAACGAAGTTCCCACAAAGTGTGCTGACCTGGAAAAAGGAGGGGGAAAGAATAGACACCCACGACTTCTCGGACGGCCGGGAGGAGAGGGGCTCCCCAGGGTTCTCGCCTCCTGTGGCCGCCCCGCCCCACCAGAGAGGCCCCCTCGTCCAACAAGATTCCAGGCAGCTGTCCCGAAGGCCAGATGTGGCCTTGTGGCACTTCTAGCCACACCTCTTTGAGCGACAGGAGGGTGTTTTCCTTAAGTAGGTCAAGTGTGCGGAAACCTAGAATCTAACATCTAGCCCAGGACAGTTCTAAAGCGAAAGAGGCCTAGGGGATGTTGTAGCTTAGCGGTAGAGTGTGTGCTCAGCATGCATGAGGGCCTGGGGTCAGCCCCCAGTACTTCTGTTTAAAAAATAAACACAAATATCTAATTACCCGCCATCCCTCCAAAAAAGTGAAAGGAGGCACAGTTAGCACTAACCTCAAGAAGGCAGGCCAGGCTGGGTGGTGGTTGCCCTTGAGGCCCCACCAGCTTCAGGTCCAGGTCCCACAAGTGCCACTGCTGTGTAGCTGGGGTCTCCCCCAAGAGCTCTGATTCCCGGAGCCCATGCCCCTTTTGAGGATTCTAGTTGCCCCACCTTAGTCTCTCCTCCGGGTTTTTCCACACAGTATTACAATGTTCTGACTACAGTGGGGGAAGTGTATATTCCTCCAAAATGGAAACGATGTTCATGCTTCCTCATTCGGGAAGGAAGAAGCCTCTTTCCATACCAAGCCCACACTCAGGATAGGCTTCGCTAAGATTTGTTGAATGAACGGTATTAAGTTCGAGTAGTTCTCAAGATAATACAATAGATAACACTGATTGAGTGCTTTCTCTATGACAGGCACAAGGCTAAATGCTTCACACATCTCATTTGCAGCTGGCAGTCACCCCAGGGGATGAGAGACATCCCCAGTAACAGATAGGAAATAGAGGCTTAGAAAGCTTGAATAATTATCCGAGGTCACTGAGCTGGAAAGTGGCAGCGCCAAGACTCAAATCTAAGTCTTTCTGCCACCAGAGTCCACTCTTTTAACCACTGTTAATAATAATAAACATAATAAAAATAATAAACACTGTGTGCTAGTCACACTAAGCATTTTACATCTATAGATACATGTGCATATACTATTGCTAGAGCATTAGTATTATTAAGCCCATTCTACAGGTGAAGAGACTGAGGCACAGAGAAGCTAAATGACATGTCCAAGGTCACACGGCTCTTAAAGGGCCTGAGCTGAGACACAAACGCCAGCAGTCTGGCTTGAGAGGCCCTGTCCTCCACCACGCATCTGCTGTTGCCCGATCTTGCTACTTTATTATTTATAGTGACCCAAGATGACATTTTTTGGGTGGGAACTTTCGTCTGGCAGAACTCTGAGAAAATCAAGACCCAGGCAGCACTCGCATTCAATGTAAAAACCTGTATTATATTATTATTTATTTGGCCTGGGGCTTCCTAGGAACTGTCAAGGACACAGCAGAAGACACGTGCCTTTGTCGTCTAGAATGGTCCTTAAAATCCATTCAAGGCTGAGATTCCGTAAGTAGTATTTACTGAGTACCAGCTGGACACCAGCACTGTGCTAGGTCCTTGTGCATCCCCTGCTTCCTTTGAACTGCACAACCGTCCTGGGGTTTTACAGGTTCCCAGCCTACCCATTTATAGGTAAAGAAACAGTGACTTTCAGGAGAAAAAGAGATCCCTTAGCTGTTAGCCCTGGCCCCACCTGGCCAGGAATTCTCCTGGGCCCATCCTCAGATCAGTCAGCTTCACACATAGCTTCAGTTCTCAACCTTAAGCTTTTTCTTAATATTCAATTCTCATACACACGCACATATACAGAGCCTAGCTATTTAAGAGCCAAGTACAGAACTGATTGCTGGACTCAGTGTTTATTCTAATCCGTGCAGGTTCATAAAGTCCACTTTAGACCAAAATAAGGCTGACTCACATACGTAAAGGGAAATCAGTTCATATTTACAAGCTCCATAAAACCTGCTGCAAATACTTGGGTAGAAATATACAGCAAATGCGTTTACAACCTTACCCAAATTTCTCACTAGCAGTGGTCTGGAGGCGGTTCAGAGAGGGCTGAAAACCAAGAAAGTATTAAGGCTCAAGTAATCTACGAGGGTAATATATTCTAATTACTAAATGAACAGGGCAATCTGAGAATATTGGATTCAAATGGATTTTCCTGTGTCTGCAAAACCACCGCAAAGCATGCCATCAATGAGGCTTATGACATGTTTAGGGGACCAGACTCATGAATATACACATACACCACAGGGGAACAGAGGCTGTGCCTGTGTCTGAAATGTGCCGGCAACTGTTGGCATTTTTGAGGGCAAACACTGTCCCTGTGCCCAGCCTCGTCCGTCATTAAGCAACAACTGTGCCTCTGGCATCTCTCACTTGCCCTGCCCTGTAGTGTGCACTGCAGGGAGGTAAGAATGCAAGTGTGGTTCCTGCCCTCCAGAAACTTACCACGTGACCCCCATGGATTATTCAAAGAAGAAATGAGTTGGGAGAAGTTTGTAAAGGGGCAGGAAAGCCCACTGGAGATGACTCAAGGAGAAAGGAGTTTTGTGGTCAAAAAGAGGAGCATCTCAAGAAACCACGGCGCAGGGAGCAAAGTCAGGCTTCCGTCCGTTTCTCCTTCTCTCTGGAACCCCTTGGTCTCGCTCTCTCATCTCTATTTTTGAGGCTTCTTTCCCCCCATCCTTCTCTCTCCACCTTCTGCACCCACACAGCCAGCCGTGTGTGGAGGGGGCAGGGCTCTTGACCAGGCAACCAAACCCACCGCAAAGGAATGAAGAGCCTGCCCAAGTGCTCGGAAACCCTCCGAGCCACTCAGAGCCTCTCAAAGTCATGGCTTCCAAGGGGAGGAGGCACCTGGGCCTTGAGGACCCCTTGCCCCACTGGCTGTGCTGCAGGGAAGGAGCAGGCTGGCTCATTTTGCATGGGCTTTGAAGCTGGTCCCCCAGATCCCGAATTCTCTCTTGGGAGAAGGACACTCTGCAATGGGGCCACTTTCCAAAGAGAGGTCATAACTTACAGAGATGCCCCATGTATGTGAAGGTCAGAGCTCCAGGAGCTGTGCCTCCCGGGACACAAAGAAGAGGAAAAGGCCTCCGGGATCTGAGCCCCTGAGCCTACGAGAGACAACACAGCCATTTCACAGCTGCCCCAAGCCAGGACTTTTTTTTTTTTTACTGAAGTGTAGTCGATTTACAATGCTGTGTTAATTTCTGGTGTACAGCATGGTGATTCAGTTATATATATTACAATATGTATTTCTTTTCATATTCTTTTTCATTAATGGCCATTACAAGGTATTGAATACAGTTCCCTGTGTTATACAGTAGGACCTTGTTGTCTATCTATTCTATATATAGAAGCTAGTATCTGCAAATCCCAAATGTCCGATTTATCCCTCCCCACCCCTTTTCTCCCCTGGTAAGCGTAAGTTTGTTTTCTATGTCTGTGAGTCTAGAGTCTATCTCCACTTTGTAAATAAGTTCATCTGTGTTTTTTTGTTTTGTTTTGTTTTGTTTTTTTAGCCTCCACATATAAGTGGTATCATATGGTATGTTTCTTTGTCTTTCTGGCCAAGCCAGAACTTACTGACCTACAATATTCTCCGCTCTACCAGCGTTAATAGAGAGCCCGCAGCAAGCCTATGCTTGGCCCGGGGGCTCCAGAACCAGGAAACAAAGTCACCAACCTCAACCGATTCTACTGCTTTGGTAGAATCCTACCACATAGCACAGACATGCCCGTAACCAACCATAACAAAAGGTGACGGTGAAACATGCCTCTAAAGGTAGGGAGGAAACTAGACTTTGTCAAAAAACAGCTCTAGGCAGGAATTTGAGCCTCATGCTCTCCCTGAAAGGCCAAGGGACTAACCAGGGCTCAAAGAGGCTAAGAAACTCGTGCACAGTCACACTGTTGGTTGCAGGATCAGGCCCTGCTCTTTCCATGATGCTAAGAGACTTCCTCCCAGAACAGTGCATTGACCAAGAGAGGTGCAGAGGGCCTGGGGAACACGGAGAAAGAGGGAGTAGATATGACTGCACTGGGGAGATTTCCACCAGCCATGCTGGGAGCATTATTACATAAAGTTAAATTGCTAATGTGCTTTCACAATCAATGATGTGTGGGGAAATAGATTTTAGAAGATCTGTTTGAAGCAGGCACATTCAGAGATTGACGATGATGAAGGCAGACCTAAGACATACCAGGAAAAGATCTCAAAATAGCACTAAAGGAGGCCACTTAGCATAGAAACAACCAGACCCACACACCCCAGCCAGCCCTATACGGCAATGTTATATGGTAATTAGTGTTCCTAATGATACCGGTAGCTGGGTTATCAAGAAATGGATAAATTACCTTGCCATGTTGTCTAAGTGAATAGAATGAGCAGTCAGGACTCAATCGATTCTGCATCTGTCTTGCAGTAAAGGTGTGATCTTGGAAAAGTCAGTGAACCCCCTCTGGACCCCTGTCATCTTGTTGCCTGTGATAAGGTTCTTATCTCATTGCAGAAAGAATTCAGAGACTAGACGTGAAAGCTAAGAAAGTAAAGTGAGGATTTATTAAGGGATGGATAGTACACTCTCAAGGGGAGAGCGGGCAGGCTCAGGTGAGCAGCTGCCCTGAGCTTCTTTGGCAAGTTGGTTACATGGAGTGTAAAAGTGAGTGGGTGGAATATTCATTGGGGAGGGAAGGTTTTGGGGTTGTATTCCCTGATTTTCATCCCAACTCCACCTTCCCAAGGGGAGGAGGGATTTTTTGCCCTTATTTAGTCTGAATCAGAAGTCTCATGGCATCAGTGCATGATGGGTACTTCCAATCTGCAAGGCTAATTTTATTGAAATGAGGGCATAATGAGCAAAAGATTACATTCAACACTGGAGATTCCTGCCTTCTCCCACTTTCTTTGTCAGCCTCCAGGCCACTTATCACCCCAAAATACGTGAGAGCTGATCAGCACAGAGTCTCCTGCTTTTCCTTCTCTGCCCTGGGATCCCTGCTGCTTACATGATGTGTGGTTTCCTGCATTTGGCCTGTGTCCCTCCTTTTTGCCCAGTTCCTGCCATTTGGCCTGTGTCCCCCTTTCTCTGCTCACATCTAGCTATCTGCCTGCTCTAACACTCTCACTGGTGAAATGAGGGTTGTGACAACTATAAGTCTTTCGTTGCAAACAAAGAGATCTTGGAGAGACAAACCATCCCACATCAACAGTAACAGAAACCCTTGTGGGGGCGGCCACGCTCTCCTTCTGGACCATCCAATTCATACACGGTTGCTTATGCCAACGTTGCCATCTTGCTTCCTATCTCTGCTCATCCCCTAAAAGTTTTCTTCTCCACAGCAGCTCCACTTTTGCCCAGGCTGTTACTGGTAATAACATGACTAAATTCATTTTAACATCAGGGGACACTTTGCTATATATGGAAAAGGAAAATATTAATCTGACAGAATTATTTTTATTTAGGATGTTTAAGGGCATAAGTCATGCTGTTTAGATGCTAAGCTACCTTTGCCATCTACAGGCAGCACAGGTCCCTTAATTTCCACAAAAATAAAAATGTGTTGCAGAGAAACCATCAACAGTGCTGAAGGCCGAGGTACATCCTATCGCCCTTCTCGTGTTCAAGGGTCAGAGCCTTGAGAATGAGATTTGGTGCCTTCAGCCCCCAATTCTACTCAAGTCCAGGACTTGAAGCTACAGCACCAGAGGTCCAGTCCTGGAAGCCTCATTCTTTAGTTTCCAGAGCACACAGTTTAAAACCAAATACCCTCGGGGGAGGTAAGACCTTAATCTTTGGATGGTAAATAAATTTTATCTAAACTACCAACTTTGATCCATTGGTAATGACTGCCTGAAGCATCGTACTGAGAAAGATTCTTGAACTGTTCCCTAGGGTGATATTCAAAATATTTAACAATCCACCAATCACTCTTCCCGGTCCCCTGCTGGTGTGGATGTTAACTCTTTAGTTGCTGGGTCAGTGTGGGGAGATCCAAGGGAGTAATCTCAACAGCAGCTATTTATCAACTGATACAGAAGATGTTTAAACCCCCTGATTACATGTAGCGTATCAACTCCGGCTGTCCCGCAGGCTCCTGGGACCTAGGCAGCAATGGATTAGCAGTGTCAGCCTTAGATGGAGGCAAAGGAGAGCAAGTCAAGCATTTTCTCTCCCTGCCTGCAAACTTTACCTTCTGAAGAATCCACATTGTCCTTGGTGGGTCATCGGACCAGAAACCCATGTATTGTAGGCACTATGAATTTTGACCAGATACAAATAGAGAGCGTGAACCTCAGATGTATTCATACTGAACATGGGTGCATCGATTTGTTTTCCATAGTGAGTAACCTTCTGCTGATGTGAGCCCAGCACACTCCTTGGTCATAGTGCAATTTTACTGGAATTAATCTCACACGGCTAAAAATGATAGAATTGCTTCTACTGGGCAGCAAGTAAAATTATATGCAGGATCAAGCCCATCAGTCTAACACAGATGGTGCTTTCAGACTCCAAGAGGCCCAGAAAGGTGGCCAAGTTCTCCTGGCCCTTCTTAGATGCTCCATCGTTACAAGCTATTGCTGAAAACCTGCAGAGGGCAGCCCAGGGTTAGCTTGCATGTTGGACACCTGGCCTGGCAGGTAAAGCAGATCGCCCTCCAGCTTCTGAGGACGTCCCAGGACAAGGGTCTAAGTCTCTCGCATACCTCAGGATGTACCAGAAACACCTGGAATGTGTTAAAATGCAGATTCGTGGGCCAGCCCTAAAAGAGTCTAGTTCAGCAGAAATCTGCATTTTAACAACTTTCCCAGTTGACTGTGTTGCAGGTTGTGAATCACCTTTTGAGAAATCTTAGTTGGTGGGAAAGAGAGCCCAAGAGACATCCGAGGGCGATGGAAGCAGACAGTGAAATGGAGGAAAACAAGGCAAAGGGGACTTGAGGCAGCAGGCGCAAACTCCACTCACACCACCCTCCTCCACGGGCGGCCAGAGCCTTGCCTTCGTCACAATAAGGAATTAGGCTCGTTTGCGGGTGCAGAGAGACAGGGTTTGCTGCGTTTTCATTGATTCAAATCTCACGGCAGCAGATGCCTAGCTGGTGGGCACGCCCACCACCAAACTCCTTGCCAGGTGAAGACACCGAGGCTCAGGGCCACCCAGCTTAAAGGTGGTGAAGCCAGGACTTGAGACCAGACAGCCTGTCTCAGAGCCTAGATGCTCACCGCCCGCCTGTGCTACCCACATTCGAGAACAATTCTGATCTATCTGAGACAACAGCCCGCAATACCCTCGTGGACTAGCCGGAATAGAAATACAACTATCAACTTTTCTCAATTTATAATGAATATTACTGGGAGAAAACACAGAGCAGAGACTAAAATTGACTGGGGCTAAAACCACACACGATAAATTTCACTATAATCGAAATATACCTAAAGAATCATGTCTCCTTAACAAAATTTAGATTTGCAAGACTGGACCTAAGAAACTGAACCTAAACAGAATCAAACCATTATGGCAAAAGCCAAAATTTGAAATAGTTCCCCCCCGCCCAAAATCTGAGTGATAAATCAAATATTTATCTACTATATATATATACAATATATTTTCTCATAATAAAATGTAAATGAAACTCAAATGATTGGAAATTTTTAGATGCTATTAGATAGCAAAAGATGAGCAAGAAGTAAAATTTACTTAATGGATTTTGCTCAAAACTACAATGAGGTATCACCTTACACCAGTCAGAATGGCCATTAAAAATTCCACAAATGATAAATACTGGAGCAGGGGTAGAAAAAAGGGAACCCTCCTACACTGTTGGTGGGAATGTAGTTTGGTGCAGTCACTATGGAAAACAGTATGGAGATTCCTTAAAAAACTGAAAATAGACTTACCCTATGATCCAGCAACCCCACTCCCGGGCATATATCTGAAGTAAACTCTAATTCAAAAAGATACATGCACCCCAGTGTTCATAACAGCACTATTTACAATAGCCAAGACATAGAAGCAACTTGAATGTTCATCAACAGATGACTGGATAAAGAAGTTGTGGTATATATATACACACATACATATACAATGGAATATTATTCAGCTATTAAAAAAGAATGAAATACTGACATTTGCAGCAACATGGGTGAATCTGGAGATCATCATACTAAGTGAAGCAAGCCAGAAGGAGAAAAAAATACCATGTGATATTAATTACATGTGGAATCTAAAAAAGGAGGGGGGGAGGGCACAAATGAACTTATTTACAAAACAGAGACAGACTCACAGACATAGAAAATAAACATGGTTACCGGAGGGAAGGGGGCGGGTAGGGAGGGATAAATTGAAAGTTCAGGATTTGCAGATACTAACTACCATATGTAAAATAGGTAAACAACAAGGGCCAACTGTATAGCACAGGGAACTCTATTCAATACCTTGAAATAGCCTATAATGAAAAAGAATATGAAAAGGAATATATCTATTTTATATACATAAGTGAATCACTATGCTATACACCAGAAATTAATACATTATAAATTAACTATACTTCAACTTTTTAAAAATGCTCATTTGTATGATGCAACATTAATAAAGTACAAACATTTTTATGCCTGGAAAAATCATATTTTGACAAAAATTAATGTTTTATTATTATAATGAAAATGATTTTACTTATAAACATGCAATCAAAATGTACTTAGGGAGTCAAAATAGCAAGAAACAAGCTCTCAGTAAGTCACATTGGGCTGTAGTTATCAATGTTACCCATCACTTAGCAGCCCTCCCTCACAGTCAGTATTTGTATAATAATCAGGACACAAGATCCTATGGCTGTTGGTGGAGTAGGGCATGTCCCCCACATTCCTCCAGCAGCAATATGCTGTTCCAGCTTCCAGGGAACCCCAGCCAAGAATCGCTGCTGAATTGACATCCTGTTCTTGAAGCAAGTACACAACACTCCCCATGAGGTCAGGAAGATGTTTGAGAAACACTGCTTTAAATATTGAGAACTTCTACCTCCTGGCGTCTTTCCAACCCACCCTCCCTGCCCTGAGTATTTAAATATTGGCGCACTGTTCACCAGCTATTCCTCTAGTCTACGCCGACGCCATCGCTCATCTGGACCACTGTCATAACCTCACCTGGCATCCTGTTTTCACTCTTGCCTGCTTACAGTCATTCTTCATTTTGTAGCTGGAGAGATTGCTCAAAAACATAAGTCAAATTATGTTCCTCTGCTTAAAGCCATTCAATGGCTCCCTATTGCACCTAGAATAAAGCATAAAATCCTCATCCTGGTTTACAAAAACCCTTTACATTCTGACCCTGCCTACCTCACCAGATATATCTTGGACCACCTGCCCATCTCTCACCTCACTCCTCCCACACTGCCTGCCTTTCTTTTGTTCCTGTTAATGCTCACCTCCTCCAATCTTTGCATTGGCAGCTCCCTCTGCCTGGAGCACTATGTCCCCTGAAAGATCCTGGTTGGCTCCTTCTTGACTTTCAGAGCTCAGTTTAAATGTCATGTCCTCAGAGAGGCCTCTTCTGACCCCTCTCCAGCCCAGGAAACCACAGTCATTATTGCTTCATCCGATTTTAATTGTCTTCATTAACGCTACATCTCCTGTTTTGATTTGTGTGTTTGTTTCTTGTCTGATTCTTCTGCTATGTTGTTAGGCTCCATAAGGGCCAGGATTGATTTTACCTTATTCACTGTATGTAAACACCCAGTATGTATCTATGGACATAATGAATAGACAGATGGATGAATGAATGAGCAAATGAACAAATGAAGTATCTTAAGTCTGCTGACATTTTAGGAGCTGGTGTGCTAAGAATAACAAAGAGAAATAAAGCTAAGGTGAATCTTCCTTCTCTCAACCCCAGAGCCTCCCAGAGTCCCCCTTTGCCTTAGGAAGCCTGCCCCATTCTCCTCTGAACTGCTACAGCAGTAATTTACCTTTGTGGCTAGGCCTTCCTTCCAGAGTGAAACCGCCTCCACACTGTATTGCATTATCTTCCATGGGATACTGCTCTGCCCCATTGCCCTGGAGAGACCCACCCAACTAGAGAACGCTCCCTGCAGGTTTGGACTATATATTTTGTGACCTTCAGATCCTAGCGGGCACCCAGTAAATATTTCATAAACCACAGGAGTTCAGGGTTGGGGGTATCTTAAAGATTGCCTTCTGAAAACTCCTCCATGGAGGGACAAGAGCTGAGACTGAAGAACTGACCTGCCCAAGGTGGTACGGCCAGCCAGACTCAGAACTGCTCCCCAAACCGGGGTGTCCTGTCTCCCAGGACAGTACTCTTTCCACCATGTCAGTGGACACCTTGTTAGGAATGCAGATTCCTGAGGGCTGCGCCTCAGATCTGGGACAGGGCCCCAGAATCAGGTGCCCAAAGTGACCTTGGTGACTGTAGCTCCAGGGGCCCAAAGACGGTGCGGCTTGTGTAACCTCGTGTTAGGTTGAACCATATGAAATCGCCGACATTCAGGAGCTCTTGGGATACAAAATGGCAATCTCATATGGTTCAAACTAATAATATTCTCTTTGGTATAATGTGTTAATTGTGACCAAGGAAAAGATCCAGAGAACAGATAACAGCTCTCTGAAAAACAAAACAAAACAAAACAAAACAAAACAAAAAAAGAAAGTCTGAGAAGAAGGGTCATAAATAGACTCCCTAGTGGAAATTTTAAGAAGACAGGAAGGTCTTCCCTCCTGGAACAAAAGCTGCCCTGAGGTGCCAGGGAGGGTTAGGGTATCACTGTTCATAGCAAGTCCTCATCCCTAAAAAGATCAGACACAGTAAGGAAAGTCTTTAAAGGGGCTTCTCTTACCAAGGACCACTGTGGTCCTACGTAGACTTCCTCATCTTCACCACAGTCTACTGCGTTCGTATCGTCATTGTTCCTATTTTACAGGTGAGGAAACTGAGGCAGGGAGGGGGCAAGGAACTAGCCTAAGGCTGAGAATGAGGAAGTTGCTCATTCTTGCTCTCACCCACTGCGCTATTTTGAAGATGCTCCAGGGAAAGTCGACGACCGTTCAGCGCGGGCTTTGGAAAACCGCCTCCAGCATGGCGTGGACAGTTGACTAAAAGACCTCCGAGGAAACTTCTGGGCCTGGGATTTTAGGATTCTAGAATTCTGAGTGTGGCATTCTGGTAGAGGAGGTCTCACCATAGTATCTTTTTTCTCCAAACACTCTCCTCCTCGCCTTCTTCCTCCCGCATCTTGGCCATGTACATGCTGTTGCTGGGGGGACGTCTCAGGATGGGTCCAGGAATTTGGGGTTATGAGCTCCTATTATACACCTGATACGCCCCAGGCACTCATCTATCCACAGGCAACACTGTGTCTTATAAACTCTTCTCAATGCCAAGGGAGCAGGTATACCTCACCCCACCCCCCACCCCACTTTACAGCCGAGGAGACTACGTGTCACAGGAGAGGGGCCTGGCCTTAGCTGGCCAATGACAGAGCAAGGACTGGAACCCGGGGCTGTCTGATTCCAGAAACCTGTGCTCTTTTCACCAAACCACAGAATGCCCGTGGAATGTGGCTGCAGGAAAGAGCCATCTCCTCCCTGTTCTTCTCAGATGTTAACGTGGCCTGAGAGCCCAGTGGAGCTCAATGGGAGGGAAAGAGTCTTTAGATTCTCGGTTCTGACTGCAAATGGCATGTGCCTCCTACAGCCTCAGCCCCACATCAGAGAAGCTGGAGACCCAGATGCGCTTATCCCAGGCGGTTCCACACATTACGCCCCCTCCAACGGCTCGAGGTAGATGAGGAACGTGCCTTTTCCGACTTTAACTGATCAACAAACTTGATCATGAGAGTCTGTCAAGACAGTCTGACAACAACACATAAAAGGAAGTTGGGAAGCTCATTAAACATTTAAAATCTAGCCCCGGCCCAGCCTCCCAAGCTGCCCTTCTCCTCAGGTGAGGTCAGTGGAGCAGGTGCTGAGCTGCCAGCTCCCTCGCTGCGAGAGCGGCTTTCCCCTGAGGCAAGTCGCGGGGCGCCGCCACCTCCCCAGCATCCCAGCCCTGGTTCCAGCCACGGCAGGACAGATGCTGTTTCCTTTACTTGCCTGAAAATAATATTTACCTTGCAGGTTCCTTTAGCTGCTTTTTGTTTTATATGCCACAGGAGTTCTCAATTAGCCTCTCTCCTCTACCATCTGCTGATGAGAATGACGGTGTTCATGAGAGCAACTACAGAGGGTCCTTCCCGTCTTTACTCAGAACCAACGAGAAGGGACGCAGAGCCCAGCTCCAGGCCAGAGTCACTGCTTCCCCTCTGCGGGGAGACCAGAGATGACAGAGATGGTGAGGGTCTGAGCGTACTGTCAGATGAGAGAAGACACTACAGTTCTGAAGCCAAATCACCAACGCCAGCTCAACAGTCCCTCTCCAGCTGAACCTTGCTTGACAAACACCTTTCTGAATGTCTGTCTAGCAAGGGCCTGGGCAAAGTATCTTAGCTTTGCCCATGGACATGAGAGCAGCAGCCTAGATGGGGTTGACAAGCCCAGCCTTCCAGCCGTGTCCCCCAGACTGTGTTCTTCAGAGCATTCATTAGCAGATATTCAATTTGTGTCCCTTGATCTAATAAAATGAAACAATTCCACTTCTGGGTGTTGACCCAAGAGAAATAAAAATATATGTCCGCACAAGCTCTTGTATACAAATATCCATAGCAGTTTTATTCTTAACCATCTAGAGCTGGAAATAGCCCAGATGTCCATCAGCTGGTGGGTGGATTAACGAACAATGATTCAACTATACAATGGACCACTGCTTGGCAATGAACAGAAACAAACTGCCTATACACACAACAGGACTGACCCTCAAAATGCATTATGCTAAGGGGTGGAAACCAGAGTCACAAAAGACTACTTACTGTATGATTCTATTTATGGGAGTTTCTAGAAAAGGCAAAATCATAGTCATAGAAAAACAGACCACTGGTTGCCAAGGGCTGGGAGCTGGGGAAACAGACTGATTACAAAGGGTCACGAGTGAACTTCTGGGGCTAATGGAAATGTCCTGTATCTTGATTGTGCTGTTGGTTCCCTGGGTGCATACATTCATCAAAACTCATTGACCTGTACCCTTAAAATCTGCGAATTTCACTGTGTGAAAAACCGTACTTTGAAAAGACTATTCTGTTTTCAATTATACAGGTTGATTTTAAACCACAGGCCTTTTCAGAGCCTTTAATAATGTTGATGTGCATTTTTAAATCTTCAGGAAGTAGCTATAAACACCCAGGGTTTCTCAGACTCACTTGATGAAGGATTTAGTCTTAAGTTTCATGGAACATCAGTTAAAATTTTGAGGAAACAAGTAGAGAAAACTGCATTATAGGATTACCAACCTGGATAAGTCACTGCCCTCTTGAGAAAGGAAGTTTATTCAGTACATCTTCACGGGAGTCCGGGTTTAGTAGGCAGTTTCCTGCAGATTGGAGGCCTAGGATTAGCATGAGCGCACTGGGTGAGGAAGGGGATGCTGGGAGGGGAAACGGGAGCTGGAAGCCTGACTGGGCTCCCCACATGCTGTGGCCATTGGTCCATCCATCCTTTATTCATCCTGTGAGGCACTCTGCCAAGTGCCCAGGAAACAGTCCTATAAAGTGCCCCTCTCAGTAGCTCACAGTCTTGCCACCTCCGTTAAGAGCTTTCTGTCCCAGAGTCTCAGTGTCCATGGGACCCTCTCCTCCATGATTTTCTTCTGTGGCTTTTAAGGCCCTTTCCTAGCAAGAGAGGGGGACACACATTTCTGCATGCCTCCAAGCAGAGTGGTCACCAGCTCTAACCAGCAGGTCATCCCAAGCTCATGGATCACCAGAAGGAATTGAGCACTGGACCTGGAAAGTTCTGGCAGGTGGTGGTAAAGGGAGAGAGTCTTCCACCTCGTTACATCTCAAGCCACGTACTCAAATTCTTCCTTGTTGAGCCTACCTGTTGCTACGAGTCAGGGACAAAGCAGACAAGGAGAGCATCGTGGAGACAGCTGCGTAGCACATGCCTGCTGCTGAGTGGATGAGCCCTGGTCCAGCAAGTTCTTCTCTCACTGCCTGTTTCCCTTCTGCCTCTCTCGTGTCTCCCAGACCTGGCCACTTGGCTCCTGTCCAGAAATAGCCATCTCCAGGGAAGCAGAATGCAGATCCAAGGTTGGGACCCCAGTCTGCTGTTTCTAGAAAAGCTCCTAATTGCTGCTCTTCACTGTAAGTTCTGACCCTGCCCTTCACCTAGGAAAGAAGGCAGACCCGGAGAGTAACAGACTCTCCTCACCTCATTCTGTATTCTGTGCACCGTGCTTATTAGCCAGCCACAAAAATATCCCTAAGCCTCCAAGGCTTAGAGACAGAAGTGCCCGGGAGATGGAACCAGAATTGGTAATGCATAACTGCCCTGATCTGCATCTCCCCAGACTGCTCAAGGTTTAGAGGGGGCACCCAAAGCCCCAGGAACATGCTCTGGTGAAGGGAATAGAGTCTTGGAAACACACCGCATTGAAGGGAATTGGTCGGATGTTCTGGCTGCCCCTTATGTTCTACACTGGGTCCTTGGAGAGAGAGCACCGCCTCGCCCTACATGAGCCCAGACGGCCATGCACCCTCCCCTAGGCTCCAGGCTGCTGGGCCACGGACACGTGACCCAGGCGCCTCCTGTGTCCAGTTCTGTCCTCACCAGGCTGGTCTGAGACTCTGGCAGCCACAGGTCTCCTAGTTTTCCTAGAGTTGCTAGCTTTCCAGTGATTCTGGAGACTTTGAATAGTTCTTCCCTTCATATCTTTTCAACAACTTCCATTGCTACTACATGTTTGATAAACCGTGTGTGCAGCCCCACTGCCTCTACACGAGTGGTAGTCAGACCTTTTGTTCTCAAGACCCCCTCATACTGTAAGAATTAAGGACCCCAAAGGGCTTTTGTTTATGCCAGTTACATCTAGTGATACCTACTGCATTAGAAATTAAAATTGAGACGTTTTTACAAGACATCAGTTTGTTTAAAAATAATAATGAAGTCATTATACCTTAACATAAATTCATAACATGTCAAATTAGGTGTTTTATAAAAACTAACTGTATTTTCCAAAAAAAAAAAAGTGATATGAATGGCATTGTTTTGTACATTTGCAAATCTTGTCCTTCAATGGCCAGCTTCACAGAAGACAGCTGAAACATATGTATCTGCTTCTCCCTTCCAACTGGTTTGATACCACATGTCATGCAGCCTTTGGATAACTCCATTGTACATTCATAGCAGAGATCAAAAAAGACAAATGCCTCTGCATTATTATAAAAACACATGTGAGCTCACATACCTGGTAAAAGGGTCTCAGAAGCCCACGGGAGTTCCCCGAGCACACGCTGAGAATCACTATTCTAAACCTTTCAGATTTGTTTATGGGATCGAGTAGCTGGTTAAGGATCAGCACTTGACCTTGTCAAGGGAAGACAACTGTGGCCCCCGGCACAGGTGGGGAGAGTGGGAGTGGCAGCAGCAAACCAGGGGGGCTGGGAGCAGACGCAGTCAACTCCACCTCCCAACAAGAGCACACGCTCCACCAGGGCTGGTATTGATTCTATTCTGTTTGTCGCTCTATCTCCAGATCGGAGAACCCCTAGCAGGCACTCAATAAAGATGTGCTGAATGGATGAATAAAATAAATGCATGTGTGTATACATTTTAAAGAACCTGATCAAAATTTTTTAAGGAAGAAAGAAAGAAAACAGAAAAGCCCAGATGCTGTAGGTGATTAACCACACTGCAGGAACAGTCAGCTTTCCAGAACACCACCCAGATAAGAGGCACCCTGACGGCCGAGTCTGCGATCGGTCTGTGTTACCCCCATGCCTCACAAGAGCCTGCCACCGCGCAGCGCTCAGGGTAGTGGCAGGCGTGTCCACACAGTGCAGAGATGACAGTCGGGTAGGCCAGGTGTCTGCTGTGCCTGTCTGGTCCTTGTAACGCTTTTCACGGGCATCTCCCAGAAGCTGACTCCTCAAAACCAGAGAATCTGTAAGAAGGCCAAGGAATTATCTAGTCCGGTCATTTTCAATTTCTTTCTTCATGACAGAATCTTTATTTCAAATGGAATCTCCCACCACACATCGCAGGAGAAGTGGGGCTGCCTCAGGGGAGGCAGGGCTCAGAGGAATAAGCCTCTGCATCTGCCCCTCCCTACACCACCCATCCTGCAGCCGCCATCCCAGCCTGGTCACCTCCAGCAGAGTTAAGACTCCTGGCAGCACCGGGCCCCTGCTTCAGGTGGGATATAAACCTCCACCTTTTCCCATGCCTGGGCTCCGCGAGCCACACCCCGCACCCTACTTTGCTGCTTAAGCCAAAGCAGCCTTAATAAAGTTAAAGGATGTGTCATGCATGCCCTCACAGGTGGCCCTAAGCCTTCGTCTCTCCCAGCGTTCACCCCGTAGGCCGTATTGGGACCCTGGGGACCAAGGATGGAGAAGCAGCAAAGCAGCGGCGGTAAAAAGCTTGACCGTCTCGTTGACCAGCACGCTTTCGTTCCCAGCCTACAGGCAGGGGTCCTTCATACTAGATGAAATCAAAGTTAATGCAATTATAACTCAGTAGATCCATGAGGAAATTGACAAGAGCCAATCCTTTGCACAAGACATGCTCTGATTCCATGCTGACAAATTAGTTTTTAAAGGGCGTTAATATCACAAGCTGATGACTTTTAGCCCTGAGCAAATGATGCATTTTAATGTTTCTTTACACATAGCTCCCAGCCCAAGTGAAGCTGTCTTCGGCAAAGCATTAGCAAACATTTACATTTCAAAACGCAACAGAAGGGTTATTGTTGAGTTTTTCTTTCTTTCTTTCTTTTCATACATGCCCAGACAGATAACTCGTATTTCATGTGTTAAGTGGTGTGTAGCATTCCGTTTCTAACCCCTGGCATACCTTTAGGAGACAGTGGCACCTGGTTTTCAGGCCTGTAGTCTGAAGATTGATTTTGAAAGGGAGAAAGAAATACTGTGGCATCATCAGACACCATTACCTCTGGCAGGCCGGCTGTTCTAGAAACAGCAGTGTGTTGTCAGGTTCCTTTATTCCTGGCACAGGGGGCAGCACCAGACATTTGGTGCCTTCTTCTATCTGAGTCAGGGCATGATCCTCGGAAAGTAAACAAAGTCCAGTGGGTAGTGTTTATCTTTTCGGGAGGAGCCAAAATGACAGTGAACCCAGGGGTGAGTGAAAATCACAATCAATCGGGAGCAGAGACTCATTTTCCTTTTTAATAAACTCAGCTTGGTCAAGAGTCACAAAATTAGAGGTCTTGAGCGTGCAGTCAGGATCCGATGCATTTTAAGTCACCTTCCAGTAGTCTATGCCTAGACCACAGTCTTCAAATGCCACCTGCTGTATGGTTTGAGCATGCAGACTCTGTAGGCAGAGAGAGATGCGTTCAAATCCCAGTTCAGCCACTTCCTGGCAGTGAGACCTCGTACAAGCAATTCAGCCTCTGGAATCCTCAGTTTATCCATCTGTAAAATGGGAATGATACAGTTGTCTATCCCTTGGAGTTATGGTATTACAAGCAAATGTGATGACTCACGTGACGAGTCCCACAGAGGCCTTGCTCGCGGTACACACACAATAAGAACGGCTGGTTCTTGTCCTCACTCTTTCCCGTGCAGGCTGCTCTGCCACCTCCATCCCTGAGGTTTATCTTCTCCTCAGGCCGGCTGTGCACCCTCATCCCAGACCTTACCACCTCCTCCCATAACCTTGCAAGGTAATCATTCAGAGAAACAGGATAGTTAAAACTAACATGGGATTGCAGGGAGGGTTGTACAACACTGTACATTTCCTAAAACTCGTTGAATTGTGCACCCACAGTGTGTGAATTTTATGGCATGTGAATTAGACTTCAATAAAAATAAACAACCAGGACAGGAAAGTTAAGGTTAGCTGACAAAGGTTAACCAATGGTTTGAAAGCTCCCATGTGTCTGAGAGTTGTGGTCTGGGTCTCAAGTCCTTTAAATAAAGTCTGATGTGCAGACGTCTCTGCCTTCGCCCCTCTGCTCTTTGTCCAGTGTTGCAACAGCCGATCGGGGGTCTTTAAGGCAGGAGTCCCACTCCTCTCCCTGCCCCTGACAGAGGAAATGTGCTTCCTTGCTCTGTGCCCACCTTTCCTTCCCCAGGTGACACTGATCGGAAGGAACTCAATGAACATGAATGGCACTGGGATATGCTTACCTGGAAACCCAGGCCCAGGAGCGATCTTGTTACTGAGCTGGGGGAAGCTAAAAGAAAACGCAATCCATTCTGCCTAATGTTCACTCGCTCTGACAGCTCATCTCTTCCACATGCTCATTCCCCCAAATATTTATCTATCTTGCCTCCTCTCTGGGTGCACAATGGGCCCCAGCTAGCTGTAACGAGATGGCATTCTCCTGAAAAACGTCTTTGGCGGTGATGTGTGCACTCCGTTATTTTGGGAGCAGCGGGCACCTGGATGGGGCTACAGGATGGCTATTTAGAGTCCCCAGGGCATCGTTCAGGTGCAAGATGACTCTGCTCCCTCTTTGTCCTCGACCTCTGTCCCACTGAGGTGGGCGCACGCAGCCTGCTTTATGGTGACCATAACAGGAGAGAGGCAACAGCCCTCACAGGAGCCTGCAGAGGACACACCAGCTTTTTCAGCTCTTCAGAAGCTGCCGGTGGCTCTGCCTTCTCTGGAAGCCCCACCCCAGTCCCTGTCCCCAGCCTGAAGTCGCAGCTTGGCCCCGACTTCCCACAGGCTTGCTCCTTGCTTATATCCCACCAAGTGTTCTCAAGATAAAGTACAATGTCCGACTGGTTTTCTCAACAGATGTAACATAAGGCAAAGGAAAAACACAAGGAGTCTCCCCACAATGACCCCGGGAAAGGAGCTGAGATCCACAGGTTGGAACCACCCTTGCGGCAGGAAGGTCACTTCGGGCAGCTCCACAGTGTGGGTGGCCGAGGGCTCAGAGGATCCCGCCAGGCACCTGATTTTATCTCTTACACACACATGAAGGAACAAAGGCCAGCAGGCTTCTGCAGAAGTGGAGGGCAACAGGGAACCCACCGAGGACAGGGCAGCAGACACACAAGGTGAGCCCCGGGCCACCCGTGGGTGTGTCCTGCCTGCTGACTGGACAGGTTTTCATGGGTCCTGGTTTCATCCCTGTTAGGGATGCCCTAACGTTCCCCGCCCAGATAATCCCCCATCCTATTTCCTTTTTAGAATTTCTCTGTCTCAACAGAACAATCCCATGTCTTGGCTTTCCAAAGCCACGCTGCTAATCTCAAGGCCCAGAAATAACTTCTGGCTTCTGCTTTCGGGCCTCTGATGTCCTCACATCCTGCTTCTCTGAAGCATGTGCGGGCTCACTGCTTTTAGCATCTACCTGAGCTACAACTCACCACCGGACTAGAGGACCCCTCCTCCAACAGAAGCCGCCTTGTCAGCGGTCCTGAATGAATCAGATGAGGATGCAGGGCTTTGCTTCCTTACTTGTCACCTTGTGCCTGAGTATTAGATTATTCTGCCCCAGAGGGGCCATGGGGGAACACAACAGAGAAGGGGCCAACACTGCAACCAGCAAGGACCCCAGGAAGGTTTCCCTAGATGCCCCCGTCTAAACTTTCCTTCCCTGGATGGCTTCCCTGTAAATCTACACCCACCCACCTGAGACCTCGGTCTGGCAGCCCTCTCCTCCCTCCAGCCAGGTCTCTCCTCTCAAGGAAACCCCTCGCTCGGCCTCCTGATTGTTAGCTCATGATGAGATTGAGCCCCTCTGACTGGATCTGTCCTGCCTTGACAGACAACCCAACCCTCATCCCTGCACCACCACCACCCAGAACCCTCTGATCATGGGAGCCATCCCTGGAACCCCAGGGGTCAGACACACACCCCGCTTTCTCCTAACTGGTGAACATCCCCACCTGGACACAGGCAATTTGTCCCCAGCCTTGATTTTGAGGGTGCCAACTGCCCTGTTCATTGATTGGTCTCCCCCAGCTCGGAGGCGTAAATCCAGCTGCCCCCAGGGCAGCTCCACGTGGCAGTGTGGCAGCACTGCACACACCCCAGAGCCAGAGGAGAGCACTGATCCCTGAACCTGGCCCTCCCACAGCCCTTCTCCTCCGTGAATCTCACCACCACCCACCCAGGGCCCAGCCCCTGCCCCAAGCATCATCTTTGGCTGTGCCCTCATCTCTACCTGCCTGGTGACAATCCAGCAGCAAATCCTACTGGTCCTGCCACCAACAGATGCCCTGAGTTCATGTGCTCCTCCCCATCTTTACCAAGGCCACCTGAGTGTCTCTGGACACGGCAACAGCCCCTGATGTGTCCACGCTCCTGCCCCAGAGTCTGTTCCGCACAGAGCAGCCGGATGCGAAACAGGTCACACCACTAGCCCCCTGGCTTGGACGTCTTCAGCGACTCCCATGGAACTTGGAATAAAATCCAGACCCCCTTCCCTGATCGGTGTGGTCCTGCTAACCCTCAACCCACCTTTCAGACTTAATGTCCTACACACACTCAGTGAGTGGCTGATTGAACAAATGCCTGCTTCATGTACGTTACTCTCCATCTTCCTTTGCTTCTAAAAGAAAAATTGGAGCATTCCGAGGGAGCCTCACAGGGGCTCCCAGAGCAAATCAGAAACTTACCCCACCCGGTATCACTTCCTCACATCTCCAACCAAAGTAAAAACTAGGAGCATCACCTCTGCTGTCCAGTCAGTTTTTCACCTGGGGCTTAAGCTTTACCTTCCATCATCCCTTTTTCTAAGTTCACACTGTTTCTAATTGTGTACCAATTTGCTACACAGCAAAAAACGCAAAGGCATTCAGAAGTACTAGAAACTCTTTGGTGCCCCCTTGTGGTCATGTCTAGTTAGCCGGCCAAGACGTGCCCACAGAAATGGTTGCTTTTCTGCTAGTTTTGGAGGTGGAGGCTGCTCTGGGGACTCTGCAAACGGGAGCCTGAAGCTGGAAAGAGAAGTATTCCAGGTGCCTGAAATGCTTCTCCTGCCCCTGCACCCTTGCCTATTCATATGAATTTTCTGTAATCACCAAATGAGTCAGGCAGGATGGAGAGAAGGTTGTATTTGAGATAATGTGTGTCTGACAAAGAGGTGCCCATATGCCACTCATCGTCATACAAAATGTACCAGAGAAAATGTCAGTGACAAGACAAGTTGCAAGTGGTAAAGCAGAAAGGGTGGAGGGAGTTGTCATTGTCCTAGGGAAACTCAAGGGCAGACGCTGGGTTCCAGCATTTGCAAAGGAACAGAAGCCCAGGTGAAAAGCCAAGTATCAATGATTAAGAAAATTAATCCTAATCTCCTGTGCTTCCCACCCTTTCAGAGTTCCTACCTTAAAGATATTCATCTTTGCACCTCTGGGAGCCTATTAAAATGCTTGACACCAAACAGGTACTTAAGAAGTAGGCAGTGCATGAATGAATGAGCGAATGAATGAATGAATGAGTGAATTTGATTTTGAGGAAATATTTGCAACACATACAAGCCTCTAGCTCTGAAGCGTACTTTCTAATCTTGACCCCTGTAAGCCTGAGCTTTTATATCTCTCTTATTTTGAGTAGAGTGAAAAAGGGTCATGGCTGATTTTGTCATGAATGCCTGGAGTCTTTAAATCCCTCTCTCTACACAGCTAATTTTGCACTGTCTGCCTATCACATTGTCTTAGTCTGAGTAAAGCCTAATAGTAGCAGTGAAAACAGGTAACTTTTCCCTCCAAGCCAATATTTCTTAACGCTGGCTGAACATTAGAATAAGCTGAGAAGCTTGTATAAACACACACACACACACCCACACACACACCCCCAATTCCCAGGCCTCATCTTACACCAATTACATTAAAATCTCTAGGGGTCAGGGCCTGGGCATCAGTATATTTCCACAGCTTCCCCTGTGCATCCAGGGTTAAGAATCACTGCAGTGAATGAGCGGGCCCTCATCCAGAGAGCAGACTCACCAATTACGTGTGATGCAACAGTAGGACTTAATGCTGCCTTTTAAGCACCCTGAGACCCAGGCCGGGAAGAAATGGAGGATCTGGAGCCCAGGGCTTGTAAAGAGGTCTAGTTGTCACTCCTCCTCGGGCACCTCACTTGTTGATGGCCAAGAGGAGGGGACAGGACCCCAGGGGGCTAGGTCTGCCTTGTCCAGCTTGGGCAGGAACAGGAATTCGGGAACAGGTTCCAGCAGGTATGATGACATCAGCGCAGACTCTAGTCCTGCCAGCTCAGGCTGGCCTGGAGAGAAAGCCAGGGTCATGGTGAAGGGAGGGGAAGGTTGTCCCCTTTGTTATGACATTAAGTGGGCGGATCTTAGGCTTTCAATGCAAATAAACAGACATTTGGGGGGGATGCTAAATAAGGAGCCCACTACTCATTTAAAATTATGTTTTCAATAGCTGCTCATATATTTCAAACACAGCACATGCACCTAAATTCAGTCTGCTGCATTGTAACTTCTTGCTTTTAATTTAAGGCCTCCGGGCCTCAACTAATTTCAAGGACAATCTGGTGATGAAAAGGAGACCATCTTCTTACAAAGACGTCATCAGCATAAGGGACCGCTTCTCAAATTCGGAGCACAATTGAGACTTTCCAAATCTTACCCACACTTTGGGAGTCTTTTAAAGCTATGCTCCTGAGCCATAAGAAATAAAATAAAGTCCATTTACTAGGTAGCAAATCAGGGTTGTGTCCATCTCTCCTTCCTCCACCAAACCATTTGTTCATTTAATGTCTCTGAGCTCTTAAACATTCGATGGCTGCCTTTGAAACCACAGAATAAACATGAGTGCGATTCATCACTTTGCCACATTCAGACAGTGAGTTGACCATGTCCCGCTGGCTCTCAGTGAGAACAGCAGTCGTCCGATCATCAAGAAGCCTCTAGCTGAGATCAGAAGTCCCACCCTGGGCACAAGGTACCAACTGCTTGTCAGGATGGATGGGAGCACTGCCAGACCGGCCCCTCTGTGTCTGGTGGCAACACGGGGGAGAAGGCCACATTTTAGGGCTCACCACAGACAGCTCTGACTGGCAGGGCAGGAGACAGGAGGTGCTGACTCAAAGCGACAGAAGGCAGAGTGACATTCACCTTGAATGCATCACCTAGATCCAAGCAGGTGCTCTGAACTGGCCGCCTGGGGTGCCCCACACAGGGCGGAGGCCTTCAGAGGAGTTTCTGCCCAAAGTGGAAAGTAAGTTCCAGCAGCGAATGCTGACTTTCCAAGAGCTCACCCCTGGGGACCTGCTGCGAAACAGCCCAGGTTTTCAAAAGGCCTTGACTTGTCCTTACCTCCCCCTCTACCCTCATCCTCACCGCTTCCCCTCTGTCCTCAAAAAGGGCTTGCCTTTTTTGAGAACACAGAGAACACTCATTAAACATCTATAATAAAATCCGCAAATGGCAAATAAACAGTTCCCCCTCAAAGAGCTAACCCATAAGATGAGAGAAGAAAATCAGGAGAGAGTCTCCTCTTTTTTTTCAGAGCTTTTGTTCAGAACGTTTCGCTTATTCCTAAACACCAGTGCCTTGATAGGGCTTTTCCTGCTCCCTGCAGAGTGAAGGCAAGAATACAGAATGTGTCATTGAAAAGCAGTCTTAGCGATTTCTTAAAGGAATCCCATTCTTCGGTAGAGGATAGAATTGAAAGGCAGAGAATTAGAGAATTAGAGCTTTCATTAAAATGTTGGTTCCGTGAATAACTGAATAGCTTAGCTGCATGGAGCATCCAAGGGCACCCTGTCCAGCACCCTGTCCGCATCAGCACCCTGCAGGGAAGCAGCCTTCCCTCTCAGGTGCTCGGGTCCTTTGAGTCTGCAGGTTTCCACTGGAGCTTGCTCCAGCATGCCATCCAGCCTTGATGAGGCAATGTTTCCAGTGATCTGGGGAGACATGGCAAACCTGAATGTAATATTTCTTGTGGGGAAACCGAGGCATGTTGGGCATTTGAGAAGAGGCGAAGGGAAACAATCTCAGGATTGGCCTGTGCTGAGTGAGAGGTGCAGGGATGGACAGCTGGATGGGGCGGGCAGGGGTTAGGAGTTTGGAGTGAACGGTGGAGGAAGGGGAGCTGGGATTTAGGACAGAACAGGTCTAGGTTCCCCTCCGCCCCCCCAGTGCTGACTGCATGAATGACAGTGGGCACATCTTCCCGTAAACGCCATCTGTAGTAGTGTCTCCCAAAGTGTGCTCGCCAGGACACTCCTTGCGGGCCGTGTAATACTGTCCTGCAAAGATGTTCCAGGAAACCCTGCTTCTTCCACACTGGTCTTTCACAGTATAAAAGAGAGCTAGGGTGCATCTTGGCATCAAAGCCTCTGAGAATCCCTGCAGCAAAGGAACCTGCTTCACTCAGTGTTGCCCCTGCATGTTTGACCATGCAAACTGCTTTTCTGGGAGCATCTCAGGGGCAGCCAGTTTGGGAGGATGCCAGTGGTATAGCAGTGGTTCTCAGACACAGGCAATTTTGTCCCCAGTGAACATTTAGCAATGTCTGCAGACATTTGGGGTTGTCACAACTGGAGGTGAGGGGTTGCTACTGGCATCTAATAGGTTGAGGCCAGGGACACTGATAAACATCCCGCCACACCCAGGACAGCCCCCCTCCCCACAACTAAGTATTGTCCAGTCCAAAATGTCAGTGGTGCCAAGACTGAGAATCCGTAGTCTAGAGCCATTTCTACATTTTCTCACTATTCACTCCCCTCTCCAGTTCTGGTGACCAGTCCAGCTCTGCCTCCTGGGCTTCACCCATACACCTACTACGCATCCCAAAGTCTTTTCTCATTTTTTTGTTCAGCTTCACTTCCTGCAAAACTTGGAGCTGATGGTCTCCATGTCATTCCTGAAACTCTCTCCTTAGCTTCTAAGACCTTTCTCCTGGTTCTTCTTTTGCTCCTCTGACTTCCTCCCCTCGTCCCTCCACGTAAAACAAGGATCCAGAAAGGATCTTTCTCCAACCCTCTTCTTTTATGTTCTTTCGTCTCTCCCTAGATGACGACATCGCAAGTGACAGAAGAACCCAGTGACAGCTTCTACATGGCAAACTCCCTGAGGAACAGGGATACAGAGATGAATAGGAGATGGTTTCTGTCTTGTAAGAACTAATTTAGAGAGGGGGGAAAAATCGGTGTTTATTTGTGCAATAAGGTACGTACTGAGTCACAGTGGAGAGCGGAGAAGCTCCACTGGTAGGCAGGAGGTGGGGGGGACTTCTGAGAGCACCTGTGGGCAGATACCTGGGGAAGGAGTAGACATCTTAACAGAATGAATAAGGCAAAGAGAAGCACAAATGCTGGAGGGGTCAACATGTGCCCAGATGTGTGCTAAGTGGCGTGGCTGAAGGTTGCAGAGGGTTCACACCGTGGAGGCAGGAGAGCAAGTGGGCTGGAAGAGAAGTCAGATGGGGTCAGAGCTTGGAGAAGCAAGAGCACTAGAACAATGAATGCAGACTTTTTACACTTTTACTTGTTTTTTTAGGTGTTGTAAAACCATTCATAACCTTAGAGCCCAGGAATGGCACAGTGAGGGAGGGGAGAGGACTGCTTAATGCGAGAGATCAATCAAAAAGATAGCAGAAGGTTGCAAATAGCCAGAGACTTGGGGGTGACATAAGACTTCCCACACTATTCTGTTCAAAGTCAAGTCAGAAAGAGCTGCTATGATCTCAGTCTGAATACCCTCCCCCGAAATACCAGGACCACCACATGACTCACCAGCTTCAAGCCGCTAATCAAAGGACAAAAACCAACCTCACGCCAACAAAAATCAATTTCTTTTTTTTTTTTTTGCCCTTTGCTTTACAAATGATCTAGATTTTCCAAGTGCATTAGAAGAAATAAGGTAATTGTTTCCTATCAGATTATTTTATGCAAGAAAGTCTCCTTTTCAATAAATAGTTTTAAACTATTCTCCCTGGTTTTTGAATTACACCACTCTCTGAAGATATATAAATATCAGGTAGCAGTTTTATTCCCTGTGAGTGGGGAGCTTTGGTTTAATAAGGAGGAGAGAGGCAGGGTGATAGACTTTTGGAGATGAAACAAGATCTATTAGATCATCTTGGCCATTTCCCTGGGCCCGCCCGAGATTGCTCCCAGCTGCACTGGCATATTCACTGCTGTTCAGGCTAGTCCAGTTTTAAATGATTTAAGGGTAATATATTAAAGACTCATGACCAGCTATAAAGAGGTGCTTCTTCCTGAGACACTAGCGAAGGCTTGGCTGTAATTTTAGATGGATGCTTATCCCACCAGAGGTTGGGGGGCACCTTGCTGTCCTTCAGGCTGTATCACAGCAGGGCCATGGAAGTCACACCCATCTGGACTGTGGTCACCCCCCAAGGAAAAGTATAAATGCCATGCACATACATCAGAACCCAAAAGCAACCATGGCCTGTGTGCATTCCTACTACCATGGCACTAAGTACCCACAGGGCTTTTGAAACCTAATTTGTATACAAGGAGATAGTCTTGGGATGGCATGTGGAGTGGGGCAGACCCAGTCATCTTCTCCTCCACCCCATGAGGAATGGACAGTGTCTCCACTGAGTTCTGGGAGTGATTCATCTTGGGACTGGGGCTCCAGATCTAAGAAGATCCTAAGTCTCATGTGCTCTTGCCCCACTTTGGGCCCATAGCATCAAAACCATTTGAAAGCCTTGGTGGCATGGTTCAGGCTTAGAAATAGAGGGGCAGGTGAAAAGAAATGGGTGACTCAACCAAGGGACTAGAGACCATCAATAATCTCTAAACAAGTCTTTAGAATTACAATCATCATCACTAGATTTAGCAAGCACTTACCACACTCCAGACACACACAATTTCTCCTTTGATGGTACATCCCTGGGTACTTACTATTATCATTATTTTACAGCTAAGGAAACTAAGATTTAGGGCAATTAATCCACCCATCCTTATTTTCATAATTCTCTTCCCCACTCATCTAATCAGCAGCGTTGAGGCCCCTCATAGACTTGCTGTCATTACTCTGCAGTTGGTCAATGTAGCATTGGCACCCCTTGATGTGCACACACAGAAAGACCTGGGATCCCTGCTGTGGGATTCATTTACTATCGGGGATGCCAAAAGTCACACTTCTCACCAATTCCAATAATGTCTTCTTTTACAGTAACTCCAGGAGAAATTTCCACCAGCTTCAGTACTGAATATAGCTGCGTATCTACTAAACAACAGGTCTGTTTTTACCTTCAGACATTACAAAAAAAAAAAAAAAAGAGAGAGAGAGAGCAATGGTATTTCCCTTTTTGCATTTGCAACTAGAGAACTCTGGGACTAATTTCTATCCTACCTCTGTTAAGGTATGTAAGACATTATGCCTTATATTGAGGGTAATACTATTACTCTTGGTTTTGTTTTCTTTATTCTTTCTTTACTTTCCCTTCTGACCACTCTCCGCACTTAAAATTATTTTTCCCTCATCAGCACTATATGCACTTTTATAAGTCACCACAAGCAGTTCTTGAAACGAGGTAAGACACAAATCTATTTCAAAACAAAAAGATCTGGAGGGTGAATACAGATGTGTGTATGCCTTTTGAAAAGACAAAAATTCATCCAGCTGTATATTTATGAATTAGTTTAAAAAACAGAAATGGTGGAGTAAGTAGCTCTAAGAGACTATCCCTCCACAAAAACATCCAAAAATCAAGAAAGGCTGTCCACATCACCTTTGTGTGAAAAACTCTGAAAAACAGTTATATATGTGTGTGGGGGGCATTACTATAGAACTCACAGAAATAAAAACGAATAGAAGAAAATACTGTGAACAGTTGTATGCCAACAAGTTAGAAAACCTTGATGAAGTGGACAAATTTCTACAAACACACTAATTATCAAAACTGGGTGAAGAAGAAATAGAAAATCTAAACAGACCTGTAACAAGTAAAGAGACTGAATCAAGAATTTAAAAAATACAATTAAAAAACTCCAAGAAAGAAAAGTCCAGGACCAGATGGCTTCACTGGTCAATTCTACCAAACATTTAAAGAAGTAACAGCAATCCTTAAATCCTTTCAAAAGAAAGACAAGAGGAGAGAACACTTTCTAACTCATTCCATAAGGTCAGCATTACCCTTGTATCAGAGTCAGAAAAATAAACATCACAAGAAAAGAAAACCAGACAATAATTGTGAATGCAAAAATACTCAACAAAATACTTCAGATTGAACAAAAAAATAAATATACATCAAATGGGATTTATCCTAGAAATGCAAAGGTAGTTCAACATAAGAAAATAAACCAAATATATGAAAATGAATATACATATATATATGCATGACTGGGACATTGTGCTAAACACCAGAAACTGACACATTGTAATTGACTGTACTTCAGTTTAAAAATCACCCAATGTAATAAACATTAATACAGTGAAGAGAAAAAACACAGGATCATCTCAATTGATGCAGAAAAAACATTTGACAAAACCCAACAGCCTTTCGTGATAAAAACACAGAAAACTAGGAATAGAAGGGAAATTCTTCAACATGATAAAGGCATTTATGAGAAATCCACAACTAGCATCACACTTAATGAAGGAAAATGAAATCTTTACCCCTAAGATCAGGAACAATAACAAGGATGCCTGCTTTCATGACTGCTATTAAATATTGTACTGGAAGTTCCATTCAGAGCAGTTAGGCAATAAAAAGAAATAAAGAGTATCCAAATTGGAAAGGAAATAAATCTAGTTCTGTTCATACATGACCTGCTTCCACATATAGAAAAATCCCAAAGAAGTCACACACACACAACTAACGCTAATAAACTAATTCAACAAATTTCAAGGTAGAATGTCAACAGTTAAAAAACAGTTGTGTCTTAACTCAAGTGCCCAACAACAGATGATTAGCTTAAGAAGATGTGGTATGTATACATAAATACATACATATATACACACACATACACAATGTAATATTACTCAACCATAAAAAGAATACCACCATTTGCAGCAGCATGGATGACCCTAAAGAATACTGTATCTAGTAAAGTAAGTCAGAGAGAGAAAGACAAATATTATATGATATCACTTTTATGTGGAATCTAAAAAGTAATTCAAATGAATCTATATATAAAACAGAAACAGACTCACAGACATAGAAAACAAACTTAAGGTTACTAAAGGGGAATGGAGAGGGAAGAGAGGGATAAATTAGGAGTATGGGATTAGCAGATACACACTACTGTACATAAAATAGATAAGCAACAAGGATTTACTGTATAGCACAGGGAATTATATTCAACTCCTTGTAATAACCTATAATGGAAAATAATCTTAAAAAAGTATCTATAACTGAATCACTTTGCTGTACACTCAAAACTAACAATATTGAATCAATAAAAAATGTTAAAAAAAACTAACAATATTGTAAATCAACTAAACTTCAATAAAAAATCATTTCTGTTTTTATACACCAGCAGTGAACAATACAAAAAGAAAATTAAGAAAACAATTAAGTTTACAATAGCATTGAAAAGAATAAAATACTCAGAAATAAATTTAACCAAGGAGATGAGAGACTTGTACAATGATAACTGCAAAATATTGCTCAAAAAAGGTAAATAAGATTTAAATAAATGTGAAGATATCCTGTGTCTGTGGACTGGAAAACTTAATATTGTTAAGATGGCAATACCGCCCAAGGTGATCTATAGCTTCAGTGAAATCTCTGTGAAAAGAAGTTTTACATTAATTTGCCACAGATATATTTTATAGAAGTAGAAATGTGGATCCTCAAATTCATATGAAATTTTTAAGGGGCCCTGAATAGCCAAAACAATATTGAAAAACAAAAGCAAATTTGGCAGACTCACGTTTCCCAATTTCAAAGCTTACTACAAAGCTACAGTCATCAAAATGGTATGATACTCACATAAGAATAAGACCTATAGACCAATGGAATAGAATTGGGAGTCCAGAAATGAACCCATACATTTATGGCCAATTGATATTTTTTTTACTCAAAAATAAGTTTATTTTAAAAAACAGGCAAAGATTTAATCAGATATTTTACAAAAGGATATATGAAAAGCAAATATACACATGAAAATAAAATACACTAAGCATCAACCACCAGTTTTTGGCAATACGGGAACTCGTTATAACGTCAAACATGCACGCATACAACCCAGTAATGCCACTCATAAGTATCTATCCAAGATAAATGAAAACATATCCATGTACCAGGCTTGTACCAGAATGTTCACAGCAACTGTGTACTACGAACAACCAAAATGTGCCCATTACTTGGTGAATATATTTAACAACTTGTGGTGCATCCATACATTGGAATGCTTTTTAATAACACAAAGGAACTGATACATACAACATGAATGAATCTCAAAATCATTGTGCCAAATGGAAGAAGCCAGACACAAAAGTTTCCATATATACATATGATCATGTTTGCATTACATTTTGGAAAAAGCAAAACAATAGAGATAGAAATCAGATCAATGGTTGCCAGGAGCTGGGGTAAGTAGACTGACAACACGGTTCAAATGGGAACTTTCTGAAGTGATTAAAACATTTTACGCCAAAATTTATTCAATTGTACAATTAAATGGGATGAAGTTTACCGAGTGTGAACTCTACATCTAAAAGAATAAAAATAAAGAATATCAAAACAAATAACAAAAAGATATTTGCCGACTATCTATCAAATGCCAAACCCTGTGCCAGGCTCACAGGACCATAGAGATGATGTCTATTCGCAAAGAATGATGCAATGAGGAAAAAGTTAATGCTGAAGTGTTCCCCAGCATCTAACCTCTACACCTCTCACCCCCTTCCTAACAATCTGGGCCTCACCATCCACTTCTCAGTCTTTCTTGGACCACCTACATAAAAGACGGTATCATTTTTAGTGAAAAGGGCAGAGTGAATATGGAAGGAATAAGAAAATATATGAGGACAGGAGGCTGAAGGAGGCCATGGAAGACTGTTTTAGGAATTCGTTTGGGACTGTTTTCAAAAGATATAAGAGTTTTACAAAACAGCGTCCAGGCACAGAAAGCAAACCTACAAGTTTAAGAGGTGGGGGAAAAGGTTTTATTTTAAAATAAAGCTTATTGTGCAATCTACTTATGGTTATTTTCTAAAGAGGTTACAGAAAAAATTAAAATAATTTCCATATCCTGAGACAACTGCAGCAATAAAGAGATGCCAAAAGTGCCTTTGGGGTACAAAGTAAGGAGACCTGACCTAACCTAACCAGGACAGAAGCTAACTCTTGAGTCTTGAAGACCTGGGCTAGTCCCCAAATCATTCAACTCTCTCTTGATCTTTTGGACTCAAGACTGTAATCATTCACCTTCATTTTGAAGTATTGTGGCATTTTTGCACATTTGATTCAGACGTTTTAGGACCCAGTTTGCTTCTTCTGGCTAGTCACTTGGGGGAATGCAAATGAGTTTATATAGTAGAAATATTTATAATATCCCAAATAAATTTTGATACATAAACAGTACAGAGTACCTTTGATTACAAATGACAAAAAAAAAATAGCTTGAGGATAAAAGGATTGTGAGATTACACAGATATGTCAGACTCCAAAAAGCAAACAAAGATTAGGGTCTCACAAGGCTATACTTATATCTAGAAGGTTGTTAAGAATCATAACAATGCTTGTCATCTCTCATTGCTGCTTCTCTTTATATGTCTGAGGCTTCATTCTAGAGAACGAATTGATATAAACATTTCTATCACTTTTAGGTTCTCAACATTTCTGTTTAACTTAATTCCATATCACAGTTTCTTTTAAATAAGTGGTTCTCAAACCTAATTGCACATTAGAATCGCCTGGGTAGCTTTTAACGTGATGCTCAGTTCTCATTTCAGATCACTAAAATCAGAACCTTTGGGGGCTGGACCCAGGAATCAATGTTCAAGGATTGTTTTTACAAATAAGGTTTTATTGTGATGTAATCATTTTCATTCCTTTACATGTTGCCAATAGTTGCAACATAGATCATGGGGCCAGCAAAGCCTAAAATATTTATTATCTGGCCCTGTAGTGAAAAAGTTGGCCAACTCCTGTTCTATTTTTATTATATACATTTTATATATATAAACACACACACACACACACACATATATATATACACATTTCAATGGTTGCCAGAGTTCAGAAGTACAAGGTGGTAGCACAAAGAAATTTTTGAGACTGAGGGAACCAACCTGTATCCTGATTGTGGTGGTGGCTACATGAGTCTATAAATTTGCCAAAACTCACAGAATTTTATGTGAAAAAAATAAATGAATGTTACTGTATATAAGGTTTTTTAACACTAACTTTTTCAGAAATTGTACCTAAGTACTCATAAAACTAAAGCTTTTTATTTTTACATAAAAGAGATGGAAAAAACATGCATATAGCCTAAAAGAAAATAGATCCAGTTCTTACCAGCAGTTATTTCTGATGGTCAATTGATTTTTGACAAGGGTTTTGAGATAATTCAATAGGGAAAAGAACAGCCTTTTCAAAAATGGTGCTTGGACAACTAGATAAACAAACGCCAAAGAATGAAGTTGGGCCCCTGTCTCACATCATTATGCAAAAATTACGTCAAAATGCATCAACAAGCTAAATATGAGTTAGAACCATAAAACTCTTAGAAGAAAATTTAGGGTTAAATCTTTTAAGACCTTGGATTTAGAAATGGGTTGTTTTACATGACAACAAAGGTATGAACAACAAAATAAAAAATAGATTAGACTTCAACAAAATTGTAAAATTTTGTGCCTCAGAATACATCATCAAGAAAGTGAAAAGACAACCTACAGAACAGGAAAAAATATTTGCAAATTATGTATCTGACAGCTGCCTAGTATCCAGAACAGATAAAGAACTCTTAAGAGTCCAATGACAAAAAGACAAACAACTCAATTAAAAAGTACGCAAAGGATTTGAATAGACATTGCTCTAAAAATACATATACAAATGGTCAACAAACACATGAAAGGATGATCAACATCATTAGTCTTTAAGGAAAAACAAATAAAAACACAATGAGGTACCACTTCATACCCAGTACGATAACTATTCAAAAAAGAAAAACAGAAAATTACAAGTATTGGTGAAGATGCGAAAAAAAAATGGAACCCTTGTACATTGCTGGTGGGAATATAAAATACTCAGCTGCTATGGAAAACAATTTGGTGATTCCTCAAAAAGTATCAGAGCTGCAATATGATCCAGCAATTCCACTCCAAATTTGGACATATATATTTGGTACATATCCAAAATAACTGCAAACAGATACTGGAAGACATATATGCACACACATGTTCATAACAGCACTATTACACTATTCCACCAAAAAGGTGGAACCCCAAATGTTCTTCAATGAATAAAAAATTGCAGTGTATATAGACAACGGAATATTGCACCATATAAAGGAATGAGATATTGACCTATGCTACAACCGAGATGAACCTAGAAAACATGCTAAGTCAGAGAAGCCAGACACACACCATATGATTCCTTTTATATAAAATATCCAGAACAGATAAATACATAGAAACAGAAAGCAGACTGGTAGTTGCCAGGGACTGGGGGGAAAGGGAAATGGGAGCGAACTTACTTTTGAGGACAATGAAAATGTTTTAGAACTACAGAGTGGTGGCTGCGCAACATTGAGAATGTACTAAATTCCATTGAATTGTTTGTTCACTTTAAAATGGTTAATTTTATCTTACGTGAATTTCACCTCAATTAAAAAGTAAATCAGATAAACCAATTTGTAAAAGTTTATCAAAAAACAAAGTTACCCAAAGGTAGAAATCAGGCCCCACTCACCTTTATGTGCCCTCGCCCCCTTGATCTCAGCACGAACGGGCACACAAAGACAATGATCAGTGCTCGCCTGGATGAATAAATAATCTGAAGAAAAGCTAGATATGAACTCGGGAGAATTAGAAGTTCCATAGGATCTTCCTTATCTTTCATCTATCCTTTCAATTTGTGTGCTTGTTTAAATATTTCCTTAGATTTTCTTTTTTAGTCACAAAAGCGATACTCACTAGCTGCTACAGGCCAACAACAGAGGTGTACAAAGAAATTCCACCACCTGCTCCCCCAGCCCCCTACCACTGCCACCCATGTGCTCTCACAAACACCAGGTTCCCAGTATTAACTGGTTAAAGTCTGGTGTGTACCTTACACTGTTTTCTTCGTGCTTATTGGTATATCCCCCGAATGATGCACTCAATTCATCTCTCAGCTATCATCATCTCGGTATTAGTATTCCGGGAGTGAACTACTCCTGTGTGCTTTTATTCCTTCATCTCCTTCCCCTGATGCTGGGGGCCAAGAGGGAATGATTAAGAGGCACCTTCTCGGGTCAGAGGAATGACATTTCAACTGCTACATGCATTGTCTAATTACCCAAAGTGGGAGTTTGATTTGAAACTTAAAATGAGAAAGCTTAAGTAGGTGAGACATTTGGCAACACCCATCTTCCCACCCCTAATATATGCTATTTGTTATTTTATAACCATCCCCATTTATCAGCAGTGACTAACTACATCCCAACATGGATTGTATCCAAAATTATTTTGACTTTTCTGGATTCACAGATGGCATTTCATCACCTCCTAATTACTGATTTATAATCAGCCCTCTGTATCCATGAGTTTTGGATCCATGGATTCAACCAACCACAGATCCAAAATATTTGGGGAAAAATAGTCCAGAAAGCTCCAAAAAGCAAAACTTTAATTTGCCACAAACTGGCAACTATTTACATTGTTTTAGATATCGTAAGTAATCTAGGGATGGTTTAAAGTATACAGGAGGATGTATATAGGTTATATGCAAATGCTACACCAGTTTATACAGGGATTTGAGCATCCACGGAGTTTAATATCTGCTGGGGTCCTGCAACCAATCCCCATGGATACCCAGGGACAACTACATTTACTCATTTCTATTACTGTCTGCTCCCCTCCACCCACTGGCATGTCAGCCCCACAAGGCAGAGAGTATAGTCTATTCTGTTCATTGACATATGCCCAGCACCTAGAAGACTGGCACACAGTAGGTGATCAAAAACATCTGTTGAATAAAATGCTACGAGATTTCCCTTTTGAGGAGCTGTTGTAAAAGTCACTTCCCTCTAGACAAAGTTAGGGGGATAAATCTGGAACATTTCCTCTTCTCTCCATCCTCATTCCCCAGGAAGATTACAGCTAAGTAAGGGGGAGTGGGGAGTTGACCAGTTGACAAGGTTCTTGTTTGGCTGGAGGTACCAGTTTCTCACCTCTTGGAGTCCCAGTGAAGTTTAAAGATAATGGGCCCTCTGTGTGCATCATCCCATGAGAACTGACAAACCTCTGAGGTTCACAAGGGTAGGGGACCTAACATAATCTCATTGGGACAAACCTTTGGCAGAGGCAGAGAATGAGGTATCACCATTTCACAGAAAGCCATCTGGGAGGCTTCTGAGTGACATGACGGGGCTGAGATCAGAATCCATAGCTCCAGCTGCTTGCTCAGGGCTGTGGCCGTTACCAGAGAGGAGCACCACCTCTGCCTCGTAAGGTCACATCTTAAAATTCTAATTCAGTGTCAAGCAGTGTCCCCCGAACCTATTTTTGGGACCAACAGAGTACAAAAGCAGAGGCTGAAGTTTTTTTCAAAAAGTATTGGTTGATCCGCAATTTTTTTAATGCCTTTCAATTTGGGTTTGTCTGGTGTTTTCTTGTGATCGGACTGATGATACGCATTTTTTGGCAAAAACACCACAGAAGTGATATCTTTCCAAGGACGTGAAGTTGTATCTTCGGCACAATGCTCTTCGAAAGTGTTAAGGTCATAAAAGGCAAGGAAAGACTAAGGAATTGTTAGAGGCTACAGAAGACCAAGAGAAATAACAACTAAAGGCAACCCGGGGTCCTAATGGGGTCCTGGGACCACAGAAGGACATGAGCGGAAAAACATTCCAGGTCTGTAGTTTAGTTACTAGTACTGTGCCAAGGTTCATTTCTTAGTCTTGATCATTGTATTGTGATGACGGAAGCTGTTACCAATAGGGGAAGCTGGGAGAACGGTACAGGGAACCCTATGATGTTGCAACGTTTTCTGTAAGCCTAATTCAAAACAAAAGATTTTTAAATGTGGTGTTAGCTGTGCCTTGTCCTCCTCCCTGCTATTCACCTGGAAAAGGAGAGAAGGAAAGACACACATCTTTCTAGCTTCTTTAGAGTCACAAAGGTAGGAGCACTCAAGCCCAACCCAGGGAGCACTAGGCAGCTGCCAGCAGCCTCTGGGCTCAGAAGTGGATGACTAGTGGATAATGGGCTCTTCCTGGAATCCTAAGATGCTCCTTCTGGGACAGTTTGCTGAAATTTTTATTCCCACAGACTTAGCTGTGTCCTGGATGATTTGGTCTCATTGGTCAAACTCTGCCCACTTGGGAGGGCCTTGCTCTCCTGTTGGCCTGTAGGAGCACCCACTCACCTCCTCTGTATGCTGGGGCCCTACATGCAGTTGTCAGCATTTCAGAGGATTTATTCCCCCCTCCCCCTGCCCTGACCCTAACTCTGTCCCAACTTATACTTAACATTTCCTGCCATCATCTTAGATGGCAGTGGCGTGCTCCAAGTAGTGTGTGCACACACACACACTCTAAAATAAGTGATTTTCTACTGATACCATGTAATTTTCACACCCTCGGGCCATACTCAATGTTTTTGTAGTATTTGTGAGGTTGAAATCAAGTCATTATCAAAAAATAAAGGACTTTCAACAAACGCCCGTCTGCTGCATTTCATTCATTCAATAAATACCTGAGCATCCGGCACCACGGAGCAGTGGGGAGTGACTCACTTCCAGTCCTCCTTCCAAGACACAGAATAAAGGGACCCTCTTCGATGAGCCTGGAGACCCTCCCATGACTCACCAGGAGGCCTAGTTTAGTGCCACCCATGGGGTGTGTGTACAGCCACGGACATGCAGAGGGCAAAGGTGAGGGTCAACATGAGAGATGTTTTAAATGAATGAAAGAAGACGGTTGTTAATCGGATATGGAGGTATCTGAAAGAATGGTGGAGACCATCCTCTGTTTCTAAGTACCTGGGCCAGATTCTAGCAAGAGCTTCAGGTCTAACATCAAGGAGGCCCTTTTCGTCAACAGTCTTAATCCATCCAAGCTGCTGTAACAAAAATACCATAGACTGGGTGGCTTATCAGCAGCAGAAATGGACTTCTCACAGTTCCAGAGGCTGGCAGTCTGACGTCAGGGTGCCGGCATGGTCGGGTTCTCTGTCTGCCAAGGGCCTGCTTCCCGGCTCATCAACAGTCATCTTCTCAGTGTAACCGCACATGGTGGAAGGGGCCAGGGAGTTCTCAGGTGTCTCTTACAAGGGCACTAATCCCATTCACTGGGGGGCTCTGCCCTTACGACCTAAAGGCCCCACCTGCTAATACCATCACCTTGGGGTTAGGATTCCAACATACGAATTCTGAAACGAACAGACTATAGCACTGACCAACCTCAGTCCCCATTTCCTCCTCTAGCAAATGAAATCCTGGACTCATCCTTACAGGTGAAAATAAAATGTAGGAACGATTTGGGGCCACCCTGACGTGAACTTGACTTTTGAGTTTCCACATTGTTATGGGGGGTGGGGAGGAACACATCAGGTTTGGGAACAGATCTAAGGACCCAGAGGAAGTTTTCAGACCCTGCCTCTCTTTCACAAATATGATGAGATAACCATGGTGTTTCAGAGGCTGCTGGCCACACCCCTGAGTTCCCGCTTCTCCCACGGTCCGCCAGACTGTTTGAGCAGCTGAGCTGGAAGGGTGCTGAGTCAGCAGCACTCAGAGCACCCCCTTCCCAGAAAGCTCAAAGGAGCTGTTTTCACTTAGTCCCTTAAATGTCTCTCAGCGTGAGCGAGGGGCAGCCGACCGCCTTGTCGCCCAACACGTCAGGCAAGTCGGCTGCCCCACATCTGCTCAGCCCGTGTTTTTAATTGCTTAATAATAGTGAGTGGGCTTCCCTCCTCCCCCCAGCGCAGCAGCGTGGGGGGCTTTGACATTCAGGGCCTGGCGTGTGGGCTGATGAGGCTGGGAAAATGTCAGCCTCCTACAGCTTCTCTCCCAATTAATCACAGCACCATATGACAGGACGCACCTCCGATGAGGAGCACGGGGCTGGTAGTCTGGCGCGCTCGCTCCAGCCCTAGCTCCGCAACTAAATTAGCCCTGGCCTTCGCAGGGGTAGCTCACCCTCCGGGAGCCTCCGGTTCCTGCTTGTTTGAAACTTTGTAAGAGGAATGGGAATTGGAGAAAAGGATCTTTAGGGCATGGTTTCATGGGAGAGTAATTAAGAGCTCAGACTCGGGATTCAGACCACCTGGGTCCTCTTCCACCACCTGCCAATAGTGAGCTCCCAAGTCAGTGATTCAAGTTCCCTCCACGGCGAAACAAGCAGGATAATAGGACCTATGCAGCAGCAGGGTGGTCGGAAGGACTAGCGTTGAGCATACAATGAGGTGTGCGCTTCATATACGTTAGTTGCTAGTGTTATTCCAATTCTAGTCATCTAATTCAATTGACTATATTCAAAGTTCCAAGGGAAACATTTTCAAAGATGGATAAAACATGGAATTTGCCCCCCAATCCTCAGTTTTATGGGGAAGGCAAACGTATACATGTAACATTTGAGGGGTGGGGAGGGGAGAGGGGTGGGGATACAGCTCAATGGTAGAGCACGTGCTTGGCTTGCATGAGGTCCTGGGTTCAATCCCCATTGCCTCTGTTAAGGGAGGGAAAATAAAAAGCATCTGAAGGGTGGAGGAGGTGGGCTGCCCGTGATGCACCCCGGAACAGAAGTAAGAGGGCCACACTGAGGGCTCTGCCGGCATTTCCCACTTAACCCTCACAGCTGCCCAGTGAGGCTGATCCTTTTATAAAGTGGGAAGCAGTCTCAGAGAAGTTAATTTGTCTTAGAGCATATAGCTTCTAGGTGTCAAAGACAGGACTCACACCCACATCGCAAGTCACTGCTCTCGAACTCCGCATCACTGGGGAGCAGGGTGCAGGTTCGGGGAAGGCTTCACCAAGGAAGTGGCACTTGAGCAGACCAAGCCTCCCAAGTCTTTATCATGGAAAGGCAGGCTTTCTGGAGCACCTCCCAGGAATGCTTCTTAGCTACATAGGTAAGTTTCTGTTTTGTTTTGTTTTAACTTCTCTGAGCCCGTTTCTTCATTTCTGAATAATAATAGTGCCCACCACAGAGCTCACGAGGGGAGTAAATGAGCTTACATGTGTGAAGTTCTCAACAGTTCTGGAACACAGCAAGCACTTAATAGGTGTCAATCTGCCAGCATCGTCATCTTTAGCATCATCCTTGTCATCATCTGTGCTGTTCCCCTTCAGCCGACAGGACCATCTACTGGTGAAAAGGGAACCTCTATTTTCACAAGGGCTCTCGAGACCATCTCCTAGCAGGTGCCTGAAATGGACCATCCATCATTTGTTCCTTAGGTTAGGAATCTGTCCTATGCCTGGGGTCTTCGTGTCAACGTAAAAGCCACCAAGAGAAATGAACAACACATGCAAATGGTAGCAGTGTTCAGTTAGTGCTTTGAGAAAGGAGCCCATGCCCTTGGAAGGCTGGAGACTAGGAAGTGAGGCAGCTAAAAGGAAGGCCCCTACAAACGGGGACTACTAGAAATTAGGGAGAGGGTAGACTAGATGCTGTCTCCTTCGCAATCCCACCAAGGGCTGCCGTTTCTAATCTGCCAGGAGCCTGAGTCCCTCCCACCCCCAGCCTCCTGGCAGGCTCGGTCTATGAGCTGGCCCTCATTAGCATGTGCCGCCAGAGCTCAGAGGGGTGAGTGATGGCTCCTGCAGAACAGAGGCGTGTCTGATATGGGCTTGTCAGCCCCAGCATCCTTCACTGGGACCTGGGGCCGAGATTCATATCCTCTGTCAGAGGCTCATCTAACACCCTAAGCTGGCCTCCGCTGGGGTACAATTTGTATACCCTCTCCCTGAGAAGGGCAGGCCATCCTTTCATGGCCCGGAGATGGGGGGTGGGGGAGGCGCTAAGCAATGCTCCATTTTCCCTGAGGCTATCTTAGGGGCTGGAGTCAGGAAAAACTAAGATGGAAAAAGGAGAGGATTCAGAAGGAATGCATTAACCACAGGCTTCTACCTGTTTTCTGCCCTTAGAGCGCAAGCTCTCCCTCCCCCAGCCCCGTATCAGGTTTTCCCAAGAATACCACTTGGAATGATGGTGTGTTGTTCAGTGTCAGTTCAGGATACTAGGCTGTCACAACAAGCAGTGGCTCACCAAGGGAAAATGATGCCATGATCTGCCAGGATCACATTCATAATGAGAAATAACATTCTCAGATCAAGATGAAAGAGTTTGACCATTTTAGTTGGAAGCCTTATTTTGCCTATTGTGTGTCTCACTCGGGTTGTCATTGTCTTTAATTCAAGTCCCTATTCTGTGCTGGACAGAGTGGTAGGGGTTGGGAGACGCGCAAAGCTGAGTGTAGCCAAGTCCCTGCTCCAGGAGCTCACAGCCTTGAGCCTGTGGCTTAAGCCTGCCAAGGACGGGAATGAGGTCTTGGGGGTGGCTCACTCCACCGTGCCCGACACACAGAAGATACTCAGTAGGGCCCCTTCAGTGCTCAGTTTCAGTAGCATGTTCCCTGTGAAAATCATGCAGAAACCCAACAGGAGTGAAGTCTTGTATTCTTTTATCTAACTGATTCCAAGGGTAATTCATTCCGAGGGAAGAGTGTTTTTCTTCATTTTCCATTAAGATTGGACAGCAGTTACAGATGCTACAGTAACTGACCCCACACACTAAGGCAACATCAGCGTGTATCTGTGTGGTACTGATGGAAAGAATTCTGGGCTGGAGACCACGAGTTAATGCTGGCTCTGCCCCCAGGTCCCTGTGTGACTGGGAAGCCCCTGGACTGCTCTGAGCCTGGTGCACGGAGGGCTGGCTCTTCTGCCTGATCTGTCAGGATACAAGAGGCAGAAGGAGCTCAAAGATGCCTTAAAATGGGTTCTCTCCGCTAAGTGCTGTGGGTTCCTAAAGTTGAGAAAACAAAATGGTGGACCCAGATGTGATTTTTTTGGTCCACGTAAGGTATTAAAGAACATTGAATTTCCAACATTGAAAAATTACTAGACTTCACATTTTAAAATCTGAATTTCCAGCCGCTCTTGAAAAATAAAAAATCTGACAGCACCAGACCAGAAGCTCAACATGAAAACCGTCTAGTTAAAGAATGGCTACATCCTTTAGAGTTGGCCTGTGCTCCGCAGGTCACCACAGTTCTCACTGCAATCAGTTTTCCTCTTTTAAGCCACTTCCCTGGATGCCTGCAGGCATCTGAATGCATAGTAAACCTGCCCAGGTTAACCTGTGGCCCAGCCAGCACGTGCCCAACACCATCTAGGAATTTACAGTTATGGGCACAAGTTGACCCCTGAGAATTCAGAGGAAAGGGATTCCAGAATGTTGGGAAGGGTGGGGGAGGTGGTCAGGGAGAGAGAGAAATGTGTGTGGTCCTACTTGAGGTCCATGTGTAAACCACTGTGGCCAGATTGGGAGCCTGTGCAGGGGAGGGAGGATAAGGCTGAGAACAGTAAATTGAGCCCATACCGTTGGAATGAAGGACCTGAGTGCCAAGTAATATTCTTTTCAGCCTTTCATGCCAAGAACTCCAGATATAATGTGGGGTTTAGGGACTAAGGCTGCCAAGCTCACCCCTACACACATTCCACTCCCACCTTCATGACGAGTCGAGGTAGGAGTCTAGGCCTCAGGAAACACAAGGCTAAGTACCAAGTTCTGAGAACCACCCTCCACCTTCACAAACTCCTCACTCTAAAGCAGCCAGAGGCCTCCCACAAAGACCCAGTAGCAGCAGGGGGCAAACTTCTAGGCTGAATCCTCCCAAAGCACCTCAGGGGAAAGAATGGGACAAAGAAAGGAGGGGAAAAAAAAACCTCCTTTCAGCTTCATTAGAGTTCCTGCTTAACCGAGCTAAAAATAAAACTAATTGCTTTTGCTATTCTAATGTGAAAAATCAGTTTTTAAAAGATCAAGATTCTCTCCCTGGCTGGAGAAATCATTGAATTGGGAATAGACTGACTGCCAATGAATTATGAATATAGTAATCAAGTCTTCTTGGAAGGCCAAAGTCTTGGTTACAAATGGGCACTATTATTAGAAATATGCTGAAGCTGCCTAAAGCAGACCCCCGCCCCCACCCCCTTCTTTCTTTGAAGGGAGAAGAGGCTCGGACTGCTCCTCCCCAGGCACCTGGCTTATTCTCCAGCAATGCCTGTTCTCACCATTAAAAAAGACAGCTACACAGAAGAGTATAGGAATGCCATCCCCTCCCCCTCTGGAAAGCCCCACCAATTTCCCCACAGTAGTTGTGAAAATGCTTCAGTTATCTTCATCTATGACCTGGAATTCCACCAATTAAAAAATATTCTAGGATAGCTTTTCAAATCCAAGATTGCTGGAGTAGAGGCAGGACTCACTCACCCAGAGCTCAGTGGGATTTCAGTTTGAGTCAGTCCTTCCATTTGAACAAATAGCTAAGCCCCGTGGCACTGGGAGCTGGAGGAGACGGGGCATGCGTGTCAGGGAGGAAAATGAGAAGGCCAGCACTGAAGGGTGGGGCTTAAGGCAAGGAAAGCTAACAGCTAACAAAATGGCTTCCCTGATGCTAAGGCTGATTGCTGCTGTTTGCTGTTCATTTTGACATGTCTTGTTTTTCTTTTTGTGTATTCGCTCAACAGCTTTGCTAAAACAGCCCCCAACCTTCCCTATACATTCTTTTACCCAGAATAGCTTATTCTTTAACCCAGAAACTGTTTTCCAGAAAGTTACAGGTTGATGACCTCAGAAGAATGGACAGACCCTGAGGAGTTTTCTGTAATGCCAGATGGACTTATCAAGATTAAGAAAAATACACCACCACAGCCTGCCCCTGATTGTTATCACTCTTCTGCTCCATCCAGTTTTTCTATAAATCCTCAAAGACGCCAACCCCAAGAGGGATTCAGACTCCCGAAGGCATTAGCCTTCTGTGACTCCCCTTTGCCTGGCAACACAGTAAAGCTGCTCTTTTCTGATGTTCTCAAAACTCTGTCTCCGAACCTGAATTCGACCTTCAGGGACACAGAGGCTGGTTTTCCAGCAACACAAGGGATGACAAGTATGGAGAGGGCTGCCTCCCATCTCCAAATCCCCCAAGCAGGAAGGAGAGGTCCCCCCATAAGACAGAGAACAAGGAAAGCCAATCTAGATTAACGAAGCCGAGGGTAACAATAACGTTCCCCCAAGAAAGTATCACACCTGAAAAGGCGTTCCCTTACCTTATTTTCCCGAGGATAGATCCATCTTAAACAAAAAACAGTGGCTGGAAGTTGCTATCTTTCCTCAAGTCCTTTACCTTTGGCTTGGCCTCTAAAGATGGAACCAGTTCTAACCAGAAAGCCTCCTGGACAGGAGCTACTTCCAAGAGCTTACTTATCGCAGCCCTGGAGCGGCCAGTTGGGGGACGGAGCCCACGACTGAAGGTGAGCCAAGCTCCTTGGTCTCCTGCCACTCGCTGAGCATGAACATACAGGCTTAATCTGGTTCTCAGCCCTGATTGCTCATTAGATTCACCGGGAGATTTTTCAGTGTTGGTGTCCAGGTCGTATCCCAAACCATTAAACCTAGTATCTAGGAGGGGCGAGGGGCACAGTGTGTTAAAGCTTTCTAATGATTCTCATGCGCAGGCGAGGCCGAGAACCACTGACTTAATCAACCCCCTCTAGCACCTGCTCTGTCTTCCTGCCCCTCCTCTCACCTCCCAGACCCCGACGGAGGGGCTTCTCTGGCATGAATGTGTCCCAGGGCAGCAGTGCCTGCATCTCCCAGGACAGGCACCAGATCCTGGAGCATCTCTGTGTCGCACCCAGGACAGCTTCCCCACACACCCCGAATCTGGCCATTAGAAGAGACCTCAAGGTATAGCTCACCCCGGGGTAGCAAATAGGACTCATCCTCATGCTACTGTGTCCAGGCTCGAACTGCTCGCCGCAGGCCGATAAACCAAGAGACAAGTTGTTGGGCAAGGAATAGCAACTTTATTCAGACAGTCCACAGACCAAAAAAGCAGCAGACTAGCATCCCAAAGAACATCTTCCCTTAGCATTCAGGCTTCTTTTATACTAAGGGCGGAGGGAGTAAAGTCATGCATTTCCTGCTTCCGGTTGGCCTCGGGAGGGAACGTGTTCATTTATTCCTACTTGCAGTCATTCACAGGTGAGCCTGGTCAGGGTGCTTCCCATAATTTTAGGTATTTTAGCTTAACACTCATTACCTGGGAGGCAGGGCTCCCAGAGATGGGCCACTATGTATAATTTCAGCTTTCAGGCAACGTCTCTTTAATGATTAACTTGTAGCAAAAGCAATAGAACACAAAGGTTGAAGTAAAAGAAACAGATCCAATATGGAGTTAGATTTGTTCTTCCCTCAAGCGAATGCTGTTGGACCAGAAGCGGCTCTCTAGAGCACTGTACTGAGAAAGTCCTTCTCAAGAGGACATGCCCAAGCTCAGTGGGAAAGAATACCATTTTAACTGTTGCTATAAGGGAGCAGGAGAGAAGATGGTGGTCCAGAAGCTTTCGCATTTTTCAAGCCTTAAAAAAATGTCTTATCTGGCTAAAAAGAGACCCAGAGAGAGGAAGTGGCACGCCCATTAACCAGTTCAGTAAATCAGCAAGTTCGCTTGAAAGGTTTCGTCTGTGTCTGACTCTTTATAACCTTGCCACTAAAATCGAGGTCTGTAGACTCTGGGTTTGGCATCTAACAAGCTGGCAGCTTGTTAGAAATGCAGAATCTCGGGCTCCACACAAGACTAACTGGATTCAAATCTGCATTTTAACAAGTTCTCCGGGGATTCGGCTTCACAATGAATTCTGAAAAGTACCGCCCTGCCGGGGAGTCGAGAGAAGATGGGGGTGACGGTAGGCTCTGCCACAGTCCAGATGAGGAATACCAAGGGGAAAAAAAAGTCAAGCAAAGAACAATGCTAAGTACCGTAGACAACAAAACCACTGCTGAGCCCACAAAGGGGAGAGGTGCACGCAAGCGCAAAGGCACTGAGGCTGCAGAGAGAAGGGAGCCTCTGTGTTACCAAAAGCAAGGTCATTGCCCAGCACGCCATGAGGCCGCACAAACTGAAACATGAGTTTGGAGCAGAGAGAGGTTTATGGCCGAGCAAGGAGGACAGGGTGACTCACGCACCGAACTCCCCGAAGTGTTTCAGCCAAGCATATTTAAAGACCAAGTAACGGAGATGGTCGCAGGTATGTGATCAGCTTGTGCACATTCTCTGATTGGTTGATGCTAAGGGAACAGGGCGGTCAACACTATCAACCCCTAGGCGCCAGAAGGTCTGGGGGCCACGTCCTCCTGACCGTCAGGTAGTTCATTTCTTCCCTTAGGTGGTGGTTTTAAGTCTCTGAAAGACTAAGAAAATATACATAAAATGCTACTATCTAGATACTTCAGAGCAGTTATAGGAGAGGATATGGGGGGAGGGGGTCTGACCCTGGAGGGCCCCCACAGGGTCCTGCTTGGTTACAATTCGCCCCTTTTCTTTGAGACTCTTCAATCTCGAGGAGAACAGGTGTTGGACAAGAAAGGGAATAATGTTTTGGTCCGAGAGTTTAACCATAAACTCAGCAGCGGAACCTGGTTTTAGGGGGACTTGGTTTCAATCACCAATCCTATTTCATCTTCCCTCAGATCTATCAGGCAATGGGGCAACGAGTGCTTTGGCTACTTCCTGCTGAAATGGAGCATAGTCCTGCCTCAATTTGGGGATGGACATCAAATTGAAAATATTTTCATTTCAAGTCCTGGATCTGAGTCTTGTATGATTAAGATCCCAGTCCTTTAGTCCACACTTTTGGTGCCAACAGACCCAAGTAGAAGTAGTTGGAGGGGTGACAAGCAGAACTTTAAAAGACAAAATAGAGCTCATTCCCCGTTCCCAGAGGAATTCAGGAGAATAAACCTGAAAACCAGTCTGGACCTGACACTTTAGAGGAGACTTGTAGCCAGGTAGCTACTTTTATCTAAGTAGGTTTTAACTGCTGATGTGGTATTAACATATACATAACAGGAGCTATTGGCCATTACACATCTCCTTTTTTCTGCTAACATCTGATCTAAATTAACTTTGTTGTCTAAAAATTTAATAAAGAGACCTTGAAGTCATAAGGTTGCAACTGCCTGTAGACACTCCTTTGAGAATGGTTGGTGGTCTCCCAAGGGTGACACAGCTCAGAAAATTCAAGTTCTCAGTAATACAAGAACATAACTGAACTGAACCCCAGTGTTCGTAGCAGCACTATTTACAATAGCCAAGACATGGAAACAACCTAAATGTCCATCAACAGATGACTGGATAAAGAAGTTGTGGTATATTTATACAATGGAATACTACTCAGCCATAAAAAGAGACAATATAATGCCATTTGCAGCAACATGGATGTCCCTGGAGAATGTCATTCTAAGTGAAGTAAGCCAGAAAGAGAAAGAAAAATACCATATAATATCACTCACATGTGGAATCTAAAAATAAAGAAAGAAGACAAATGAACTAATATATAAAACAGAAACAGACTCACAGACATAGAATACGGACATGTGGTTGCCGGGGGGGAGGGGAGTGGGAAGGAATAAACTAGGAGTTCAAGATTTGCAGAGACTGACAGGTATATATAAAATAGATAAACAAGTTTATACTGTATAGCACAGGGAAATATATTCAATATCTTGTAGTAGCTCACAGTGAAAAAGAATATGAAAATGAATATACGTATATCCATGTAGGACTGAAGAATTGTGCTGTACACCAGAAATCGACACAACAATGTAAACTGACTATAATTCAATTAAAAAAAAAAAGAACATATCTGAAATAATACCCCAATGGCGACCTAGTTTTACCTTGAATGTCCTAGTTTTACCTTGAATGTCCAAGTCCCAGCTGCTCCATTTTGACTTTCAAATGCATTCCCTTCCTCAAGGCCAAAGCGGATGTACAATGCATGTCCAAAAGGCCATAAAACAGGTTGCTATGGTCAGTAAAGTTTAAGTTAAACCATGTAAAAACCAGAATGACTTCCCCATACCTCAATATGTGCAGATTTTTCCATCATCTCTCCTTCTGATTGTAAATCTTTCAGTAGAAAACAATAATGATCAAAATATTCATCATTGGATGCTGGGGTGATGGCTCCTGCCTCAGGTTCAGATCATATCTCTCGGTGCTGGGTCTCCTTTATATCTGCCTAGTTATCCATTTTGAGGGGAAACTAATCAGGTATCATGAATAGATTCAGAGGTACGTTAACGGGGAAACACATTATCAGCCATACATTTTATCACTTACACCCAATTGTTACACAAGCATTGTACATGTGCTTTTAGCAATAGACATAGACCAAGCATTGTTACACATCATGAGTGGTTATACACTGTGACAACTCCATTAGAGAATTCTCTTTCCATCCTAAACACTGGGGGCAACAGTGTGGCTGGAAGTAAAACAATAACTTCTTATTGAAGATGAAGCAGTTTTGCAAAGCATCGGCTTAACTGTCTATGAATAACAAAAGACTTAAAAAAGGAAGATTAAAGATCTAGTTACAATGTTTTTAAAAAAGAAGTTTAATCAAGTTGCTGTGGCATACAACATTTTCAGATAACAACTAGACTAGAACGAGAATTATAATAACTAGAAAAAATAGAATTTTGACCGATACCAGGACATATCTAAATTTCAGAAAACTTATATAATTTCCAGAATGTCTATATTAATAACATTTATCAGTACCATATGATCTGAGGAGGCTTATCACTCATTTGACAATGCCATGTCATTTAACTTATTAACCAATCCCAGCTAGTTAAATATTTTTCTCTGAGATGTCTCAGGGGTCCTCTGAAGCCTCCCAAAGTTAGCTGAAGTCAAAAGAATTTTGATTAGAATTTGATAGGAAGCTTATCAACAGCATCAAAATGTTTCACACAATCTGTTATCAGAAGCATCTGCTAATCACAAGCAAGTAAACTTGTTCTTTTAACGGAGAGGAACCAAATCCAGTCCTGCACCAGCCTTCTTTTAATAACACAATCCATTTACCATTTACTTAAGGGTAATCTAATCTCAGCTCAGCCATGCACAAAACTCTTTTTCAGGGGTCCCTTTTCTACAAACTTTTCCCTTGACAAAATGCAATTCCATTCCTCATACTTTTTACTCAAAATGCATATCCTACTTTCCTACTGTATACTGAAATGTTTCCTTTATTATGTTTAGCAGCTTTAATAACATATTTAAATTAGAATCTTCAACTCTTAAAAACCTTAATTTCTAGTGAAAACCAAGAAGTAAGCAATTATGAGCTGTCTTTTACATTAGCATTCTAGAGATCGGCAAACAAATACCAAATAATAATTTCTAAAGACATGTGATTTTTATAGAAAATATCTCAGTGTGACACCAAACATATTTAATAATAGTCCTAAACACCTTTACTTTATCTATAACGGGAAGTCAATGTTCAGTAAATAATGTTCCAGTATCTTGTTTTATTTGGTAATGGCCTAGCTGTTCAACACACTTCCATCATATAACTTAAGTTAGTACAACTCTAAAATTTCAAATTGCCAAGTATCTGGAGAGATCATTTTTAAGTAGACAGTCCTAAAACAGAATTATTTCCAATAAGTTCACCCCCAAACTCTTACGTTGTTTACATTTAATTTACTTGTAAGAATTTTGTCATACAAAGTTAATTGAATTTTTTTTTCTTTCTGACAAACTGCAGCAGAAACCACATGAACCTACTGACCATCAGTAACTTTAGGTACAATAAAAAGACTTGTCTGTGTTGATTATACCAACAAGCTTCAGCTAGCTTTAATATCGGATAGTAGATCACGTGAGCCTGAAATTTGTTGTCTACCTCCTTTTATACTTAGAAGTATTTAATTTTAAGTGCTTACTTTTAAGTCAATTAAATAGACCTCTTTTACATGTTAATTTTACATAAAGACAGACAGAACCAGAGATCTCAGTTTTTCTGGCTGAGTTTGAAAATAAAAACTTTTTCACTGAGAGCCCAGGGAGGTCATTTACACCCGAAAGGCACAGAAAGAGAAATACAATTCCTCTCTAAAGGTTCATACAAAACCCAATCATCTTGGCGATTTTCAGGGAATTTTTTTTCCAGTTCCCAAGTATCCACTTAAGTTAAAAGAAATAAAAATAGTAGACAATTATATATATATATATCTCATTTGTTCACATTCACATGCCTCATTTTCAGCAAAACTAGGAAGAGATAACAGGATTTGGACACAGGCACCAAGACCCTCACACACACACCCCCCACACAAGATAAAAGCCAAATTGCAAAAGGCCTACTTTTACATAACAGCAGAGCCATCAGGGCCACTGTTCTTCAGACCTCAGGGAGTAAGTACTGAGGTCACAGTGTTACTGTAAAAATATCATTTTCTCTCATTTATGGGAGCATAGCTCTTCAGTTTTGCAAAATACACTCCCAGTTCTGCAAAATACACTCTAGGAGGACTATATATAAGATGAAACAGATCTCTGATTATCCGCACTTTATTATTCATGGCCAGTGTTATCAAACATCAAGAAAACAACAATTCAAAACATTCTCAGGGTCACAGGTCCCTAGCCCCAAAAGGGAAATTACTAATCATTGTCCCGCCAATCCAAAAGGGGAGACCCCAGCCCCATCAGAGAATGAAAGATCAAGGCTAGAAAGGGAAAATACTGACCAAACTCCACCACAGGCGAGGCCAACGCAACAGGGAAGGACACCCTGGTGTCGTCACTCGCGAGCCCCGTAACTCAAAGATGTCTGAACGGACCGATGCAAGTTCTCACACACACACACACACACATACACACACACACACACACACACACACACACACATACACACACACACACACACACACACAATCCCACAAACAAAAGATCAGACAAGGTGTGGCCCCAAAATTCTACTTCCACTCCCAGTTGGAGGACTTCAAACAGATTGGCCCAGCTCACAAAAGATAATGGACCCCGAGTGGCTAGCAATGAGCCCAGAATTGCTCACTCCCTGCAAGGGAAGGAGCCCAGATGGAGGGGGTAGCATTTCCCATCCTGTGCAGCCGGAATGGCTCACCCCAAAACCAGACACACAAAAACACAAACAACAAATAAGCTACGGTTGCACAGACAATCAGAGGCGGCGTAGTCTAAGAATTCCACTTCCGCTCCCAAACGGAGGCCTCCAAACAGATGGGCCCAGCTCGCGAAAAAGAATGAACCCAGAGTGGCTCACGATGAGCCCAGATGGAGTGGAGAGAATTCCCAGCCTGTGAGAGCTGGCACGACTCACCCCAGGGGACTCCGAATGTGCACCGCAGCTCTGGACATTTTCTAGGCTCCAAAGGGCCTAGTGCTGTTGGGCAGCCAGTGCCGGAGTCCCTGCCGGTTCCCCGGAGCCAAGGGAGCTCTGGCAGCTGCTGGGACCCAGGGAAGAGGCTGCCCCCCGCCGGGGTCGACCTGCCACCGACACAAACTCCTGGGCGGGCTCTCCAAAACTGTTACCGCAGGCAGGTTCGTGTGCTCGCTGCACCATGAGACCAAATAAACTGAAACATGAGTTTGGAGAAGAGAAAGGATTACGGCAGGGCCGAGCAAGGAGGACGGGGTGGCTCATGCCCAAGAAAGACCCCAGCGCCCCGAAGGGTTTCAGCAAAGCGTGCAGAAAGGCCAGGTAGGGGAGGGGTCACAGGGTACGGGATCAGCTCGGGCTCAATTCTCCGATTGGCGGACGCTGAGGGAACAGGGCGGTCAGCACTATCAGCCCGCAGGCGCCAGGAGGTCTGGGGGCCGCGTGCTCTTGATCATCAGGTAGTTCATTCCTTCCCTTTGGTGGTGGTTTCAAGCATCTGAGAAACTCAGGACATATACATAAGATACTATTATCCAGATTCTTCAGAGAGGAGCTATAGCAGAGGACATGGGGGAGGGGTCTGACCCTGAAGGCCCCACAGGGTGTCCTCGGTTACATTTGGGCTGAGTGATACAGGATGGGTGGAGTTTAGACAGGCAGCAAGGGCCCCCGTCTCTCTCTGGCAGCCCTGCTCTCACCTCTGGGAGCCCTCTGCCTCTCACCCCTCCCCTTCCATAGCTCCAGATACAGATCAGTTGTTGCTGGTGGGGGCGTTTTCTTCCCAGCAGGCCTGGGGGGCTCCTTGAAGCCAGGGATGGGGTCTTTTCCCTGCCCCATCTCTTGCCCAAATGCACACAGGACCAGGCTCAGAAGGACCACTCCAGTATGTTTGAATGAATAAATGACTGACTGGACGAACAAGGAAGGACTGAAAGCAGGCACGTAGCCATGCAGAGCCCAGCTGCCATCTGCCCCTCTCCAGCACTGCCTCCCCAGACTGACCCAGTGGGACTTAGACTGTTACCCTAAGTCATCACACCATGACTTGAGAAAAGAAAACTTAATCTAGAACCCCAAATCTCACCCAGGTCTTGTCTGACAGCTAATCAGTTAGGGTCCCTTCATTCTGGAAGAAAACTCTCTAGGCTCTGTGTTCCCAACATTCATGGTTGAACCCCAGATGGACAGAAGCAGAGATTAAGGCTTGAAGAGAGGGTGTGGGAGCCCTGCCTAAAATATCATGGAGCAGGGCTAACAGTCATGCTGGAGGGTCGGTTCACTTAGTCAAGATGTTCTGTCTTACACAGCAGACGCCAAAGGTCCTTCCAGTCCCTACCCACCCCAGCCCAGCCCACAGAGTGGATGTATGTGAACACACTTTGCAGAGGGTAAAGGGATGCGCAGCATCAAGTATCATCATTGCTGTATTTTGAGAAAACCTCACGTAGAATCTTGGAGTCATGGATATTTTCCATACCTTTATCCTTTCAGTCTTGCATTTGTGAACGTTGAAGAAGAAAGAGAGAGTTCTGGGTGACAGTACCTATGTTTGGATCCGACTCTGGCACTTTTTAGTTGTGTGATCTTGAACAAATTATTTAACTTCTCTATCCCTCAGGATCCCAATCAATAAAAGGGAGATAGTAGTAATAATAACACCTACATCACGAGGATGCTCTTGGGATTAAAAGTTAATGCATGTGTGAGTTCTTGGTACATACTACATATTCAATAGAAGTTAGCAATTAGTTTCTGCCTTTGGCTCCTGTCCATCTTACCTTCCAGGGCACATCTCACTACACACGTTTCCCCATCCTCCATGCCCACTCTGTGAATGTTGCCCAGTTTCTCCCATGGATATCCCCCTAGACCTGGTCTAAGGTTGCATCTCATGCTTCAAAGGAAGCAGTGCCCTCTGATATTTGACTCTTTACATCTACCAATCTCTTAGAGTATATTCTCAGTAAACTTGAGAGTATTTTATAATATAATTTATAGAGAGGTGTTATAGATTTATCACTGTCTACATTCCTTTAAAGGTACAGAATATTTGCTCTTTAAAAAGGAACGTAAAGATAGCAATGCTGCAACAAAAATGGACTAAGCATTAGCGCTGGAATTTCAGACATGGTCATAGATCAGGCAGGTAGGTGTTTTCAAACTGAATAAGGAGAGAAATCTGAATGCCAGTCTGTGGGAACAACCATCATCCTAGTGCAATAGCAGACAACAAGAAAGTTGCAGAAGCAATTTCAAGGCAGATGTCTGTTTGGTTGGTCACTGCTCCTGTCCTGGGAGTTCCTCTTTTTTGGGGAAGAGCATAAAGGGACATCTCTGTCTCTGTCATCCCCACCAGTAAGCAGTCCTCCTATGGGACCACCTCTGCCACTAAGGTCAAAATTCCCTTTGGGATAGTGAGCCTCATAAGCTGAATCTCCCTGAGCACCCTTCAAGCATAAACCAGAAGAAATCTCCACCATTTTCTCATCACTATCCAAGGAAAACCCTCCCTCCAGGTACAGTGGAAATGGTGCCAACAGCAGGAAGGCTTAACAGTATTGGTCCTGCTTTCTCTCGGGCAAACCGCACGTGTAGGGGAAAACCTGGGAGGCTAGAGAAAGAGATACAGGGATGGCTGGGGGCCTGGGGGGCTGGGGGGCGGTCTCTAAGCAGCATCTCAGGCCCCACTCATGGGTGTTTCAGGAGTCCAAAAAATCCAGAAGGAAGAGATGAAATTTTATTTTCTAACTCCCCCAACTCACTTGGCTTTCTGAAGCTCTGGCATCACCCCCTGCCCTCATCACATTGTATAACTTCACACCCATGCACCCCACCCAACCAAGAGACTCATAGTAGACACAACAAACACACACCAGAGGGCAGCTGAAGAAGCTCCGGCCCCTGAGCATCACCTTTGCAGTGAAAAGGTGTGAACAGGAAGGGGCCAGCTGGCCCAATGCCCTGTTTTTACAGAGGATGGCAGCAAGTCTCAGTAAGAAGGCATCTCTCACCCCAGATCAGATGTGCCTATAACTGAGTCAGGACTAGAACCAATTCTTTTTTACTGTCTCCTGCTGGGAACCCCTCTACTGGGTGACCTCGCACAGGTAATGTCTAATGGTGGCTGACAGTAGATACCCGAAGGATAAATAAGCCTACAGTTTGAGGGTTTCTCTTCTCCATCTTGACTTTATCCTGAGGCTCTGGAGCAATGGGGTCTTGGTTACGTGCATGTTTCAGCCTGCCTGGACACTCTCACCAATATGGTTCCTGCTATCGTGCAGCCTTTGCTCTCTCCTCTGACAGTGGGATAGGCCCTCATGGCTGCACCTTCCTCCCCGAAGCAAGTCTTGGTTGCCCTTTGGAGATGTTCCTAGTTGAGGAGATTCTGCCCCAACATTAGTGCTCCCAGATATCCCTGGCCAGAACAGGGCTAACGGCTAGGGAAGAACCTCAGGATAGTCATACTGACCATCGGAGGAGAAGAGATGGCACTTAGGGGAGGGGACAGAGCTCTAGGCCCTCAGCCAAGAATCACCCTTAAAAGTCATTCCCTCTCCACACCACCAAAATGCAGTGGAGGAAAGAATTGGGAATATAGTAAGAAAAGCAATAGAGTCTTATTTCAAAATATTATCCCCTTCATAGCTTCTCTGTGCATCATCTGCACTCTGGATGAGCGTGTCACTTCTGTGTACTATTCATGTTCTTTGCTTCAGAGCAAGGGAGTCTTGTTTGCACTGAAGGGAGAGATGAGAACAGAGAGGGTGGGGCTGAGAGGGAGCACTAGAAGGAATCTCTCCAGTCCAATTTTTAAATGCTACCCAAGGAACAAAATGAGGGATCCCCTTTAGACCTGAGGGCTATTAGATGCAATCACTAATCACTTAGGAAGGCTGGAGTCTCACCTAGTAGCCGGCTTTGAAGCAGGAGGCTGAATGATATGAAAGCCAGGGGTAATGAAGAAAGAACGCATTTTCAAATCAGGAAGACTTTGCTATGACGTCCAGTTTCTTCACTTACTTGCTATGTATCTTTGGACAGCATTCTTAAACTGCCTGGTACTCAGTCTCCCCACTTAAAATAGGATTATAACATTTGCCTCCTAGGAATATTATTAAGAGTATATGAACCACTGAGCATCAAGTACCTGGAACGCAATAGACACTCAGTAAATTGAAGCCAATTGTATAATGATTTTTCAGTTTTCTTTTAAGGGTTTTCAATCTCCTCAAACCAAGAGTCAGCATGTTTTGCTGCAGTGACTTTCAAATCGTTTTAGGGATCAAAATATTCTCTTCAAAATAAATCAAATACATAAAACTGGTCCCATCATCCCCTTCTCTCCTGAAGGATCCCCTGAGACACTGCCTCTGAACCTTTAGAAAACTATCAGTACAGGATGAATTGTAGGACCTGAATTCTAATATCTGTTACGCCACTAGCTCCCAGGGAGGCCTTGGACAAGTTACTTCTGCTCTCTGAGTCTCAGCTCTTTCATTGTTAACATGGAGAGCTTGGGGTATGCAATTACTAATGACACTCTGACTTCCATAATTCAGAGAAGACTCTGGTTACTGGACCTGATTATTGGTTTTCCTGTCTTTTCCCCATGCCTACCCTAACCTATCATGCTGAATAACTCTGTCCCCATCACTAGGGTAAAATTGTTCTGTTAAATGAAGTAATATCCTCATGCGTTATCCTGCTCCACACCTGGGCACTTGCATATGGCAGAACATCACATGCAACTATCAAACTGAGAGGAAGCCAAGGGTCCTGGGGATGAGGCTGTGGCTTTGGCCAGATGGTGAAAGAAGCACAAAGCGACATGCCTACCTTAGTCTGAAAACCCCGAAGGATCCTCCAAAATGGGAAATCAGGAGCTGGAGTTCCATGGGATTTTAAAGACCACATTATTTCCCCTTGAAATATTCTTAACCTCAAGACTACCCATTATAAAAGAAGATGAACACTTACCAATGACCTGGAGGCTTTAATTAGTGTCAAGAGAGTGTATTACCTAGTGGACAAGTCGTCCAATGTTGAGTGAATGGCAGGAACTTGAGGAGAAGGCCTGAGAAGGTTAATTCTGGAGGAGAGGGCAGATAGGGGAAAGAGGATCGTGTAGCACCTGGCCCAAGGCTTAAGGAGTTCAGGGAGTCAAGTGTAGGTCTGGGCAAGATGAATGCCAGAATAAAGCCAAAGATCTTGTCCTTCTAGCTAAGGCTGTTTGTCAAGATCTGCAAGCAAAGCAGAATGAGGCTTAACAAGAGGTTGAAAGTAAGGCTGTAATTGTGAAAATACAGAAAAGGCACGGTGTATAAAGAGTCCGGAAATACCTTCAGGTCGTACCTTTAACATATACAAAACTGTTTCATATACCTCTCAGAGATGATAGTAGAATCAAGTGAAAAAAGCACATTGTAGAGTCCTTTGAAAACAGTTAAATGTCTAACAAAAATAAGATGCTACTCATTCAGGTGTCGGACACAACCGGTGCTTGTGATCAGCACCAAGGATGGACAGCGGCTGAGCTAACTGCCCTCTAGGTCTTCCTCAAGCTGCTAGGTTTTTCCAGGACGGCCCTGAAATAAATCTTAAGATGTATGTGTCAGGATAGGCCCAAATTGCTTAAAATGCATACTCAAAACATATGTCATACAGCGTATATGCCATACATATGCCATGTTTTCCCAGGAAATGAGTCTCTCATCTGGGGAGCTTACCTAATTGTATGGAGTTAATTCCTCAATGCCCTCTTGGAGTTGAAGCAGGAGGCTTGAAACACACCAGCAGAAGATGACCCCGAGCAGGGGTCAGCAAAATTCTTCCATAAGGGCCAGACAGTGAATATTTTAGGCTCTGCAGGCCATACAATTTCTGTTGCAACTTCTAACCTCTGTCCTTGTAATGCAAAAGTAGCCATATTCAATTTCTAAACAAATGAGTGTGACCATGTTCTAATAAAATTGTGTTTATAAAAACAGGTGGTGGGATGGATTTGTCCCATAGGTTATTGTTTACTGACTTCTGATCTAGACGGTCAGTTGTAAACCACTTTAGGCAGGACTGGGTAAAGCTTTTCTAATATATAACCAACACGTGACCCAATTTGGTTGTATGTAAGGGATATTTTAAAAGTGTGAACCATCCTTTCATTATCCTGAAACTCAGCTTTGGCCTTTATTCCAGATATCCATTTGGGGGATCTCGGGTAGTCCCAGCAAATAAGTGCAGAATGTAAAAAGGATCAAGGAAAGGAAGGAAAAAAAAGTCTAACAGTTATGAAAGTTTAGTGGAGAAGAGAACTATGGACATACAGAGTCTTAGAGTGGGCCTTGCAAGAGACATAGTGCTTCCACTGGTAGACATGTTTCCATAATAATTAGTAAGAGTGGACCACCGAGAACTGAATGAAAGGGGGAAACCGTGATTGCAGCAGAGGCTGCTTAAATCAAGTACAAGGAGAGGCTCCACATCAGTTAGGCACTCACTTGCTCCTGGGACCTGCACTGGGAGTTTTGCCTGTGTAATTGTGTTTAATCCTCACCACTCCCCTCCAATAGAATATTACTTGTACTAAAATATGAGAGGTCGGAGAGGCAGAGAAATGATGTCACTTGCCCAAGGACATGCAGCTAATGAGTGGGGACACCAAGATGACAATAGAGAACAATTTAACATCAGAGCCCTTGTTCTCCCCACGCCCACTCTCCAAATACCTTAGATTCTGAAGCCTGCATCACTTAGGGAGATGCAGAGAGTGGAACCTCTCCTCTTCAACTTATTTCCATTTCTGCTGTGCCACTCTGGCCAGTCTCTAACTCTCTCCAGAGCCTTCTCTCTGGAGCTACCCAAACTGGGAATGACGAGGAACCACATTCCCACCCTGAAGACCCTTCTCTCTCCCTCTCTTACATGCAGATGGCCCCGTGACCTTCATGCAGTAAGTACCTTGGACGGGACAAGGATCAGCAAAAGTGGGCGATGAGGGGAGTGAGCCTGGAGCAGATGAGAATGAGGGCTTGGGGGCTCCCAGCATCATCCTCCACTGCCCTCCCTGCTCAAAGAGGGCCAGGATGGCAGCTGCAAATAGCACATGAAATCCATCCCTCGGTGCTGCCAAGTGCAGGGGGAGTGGGAGACTGTTTTAAAGTAAAGCTATAACATGCCTACAATAAAAGTTTACCGGCCTTTATATAGGTTCCCAATAATGAGGGGAGAGATTTCAGCAGCTCGGAGAGCGCCGTGAGAGGAAAGGCAATCCCCAGCACCACCTCTTTAAGGTGAGACTCTGCCTCCCCGAGAGGGTTCATAGCTGGGAGCTCTTCCCATTTAAAGGGGATTACATCAAACTCTGTGTCTCTTCGATTCCTTGTTGGGGTTTGTAATGACTCCCCAAATCATCCGAATGAAGAGTTTATAAAGAGTAAGTTTGCACTGGAGATGAGTGGTGAATTTTTATACCCAAATCTTGGCAGAATCAAAAGTTACAGCAACAGAGAGGTAAAGAGGTGAGGAATCCAGTGTGTTCTAGGAGCTTAGAGCTGGGGGAAAGGGGCGCGAAGAGAGAGTTTGTGTCCTCAAGTTGTGAACTCCAGGAAATTATTAGAGGCTGGATCAAAATGCCGCTGCCCTAGACGAGGACCTTAAGGGGCCATGTCCCCACAAGGTGGCCAGAAACCTAAGAGGAAGTACAGAGAAGAATCTCCCAGGGTGCCTGGAAAAGGGGTACAACTGGGGAACCAGGGAGAATGACTGGCCACCTGGAAGCACAGGAAATGCCTTCAGAGCTGCAGGTGAGGAGGCAGAAAGGGTTCAGCGCAAGGGAGGCCGGGACACAGGTAGATGAAGCCAGTGTGGGAGCAGAAGGAGGGAAGCCTGCACTTCCAAGTGGCCCTCCCACTCTCCCCAGAGAGCGAGGACTCTTTTTTCCTGTGCAGGAAACTGATCGCAGCCGGGGCTGTGATGCCCTTGGGACTTGACACAGATCTGTGGGGTCCCATGATATTCACTGGCTAATGGGCATCGTGTCAGACCTCATTAACAGAAACATTCCTGCTTTCAAACTTGAGATCATGTGGACACAGACAAGACTCGAACTGACATGCGAGCTTTCGAAGAAAATAACTTGTTACACAAATCAAGAGCACAAAAGAATACTGGGCAAGAGGGATAATCAACCTACCTGGGGAAAACCAACCGATTTCAAGAACTTGGAATGATGTTAGCTCCTCTATCTTTGCATCCAAACAGTGTCACTTATAAATGACAGCTGTCTAACTGCATCATAGACCCAGCAGACTCTCTGCCCCATAACACTTCCATCGGTCACTAATTGGTGTTGTTGCGTGTGATCCAAATAGCAATAGTAACGCTTCCCTTCTCTCAAGGTCCAGCTCAAATCACCCCTCTCCTGTCCCTGAATGAGGCCTTTTAGGACTTCTCAGCCAAACAACTTTCCCTAAAGCATCCAGAGTCTAGGTCACCCAGGTGCCATTTACGGGCTACCTTGAAATACAAGTTTTTCTGTCCCACACCAAGTCTTACAGCCCTAACTGGGCCAGAAGAACTTGGAGACTAGAAGAGTGTATTTATGGCAATTTGACCCGCTAGGTCAAGAACTCTGTGTCAGCTCATTAAAAGGGAAGTGTGATTTTCTCACAAAATCATATATAATGGCTTCTATGAAATATTAGGAAGCAATGAAAAAGGATGAGTTGGAGTCAAATACATTGATTGACCTAGGAAGATATCCATTTCACTTTTAGTGGGAAAAAATGATTATAAGGTTATGCACATTGTATGATCACTGAAGAAAAAATGCTTTTAATATTTTATAAACATTTAAATATATTTCGATTGAGTGTAGAGAAGACGAAGGAAGAATATACACCAAGCCATTCATGATTGTTGTGGGGGATGGGGTTGGGAATGGAGGAAGGAGTTGGCTTTTCCATTGCAGGTCTCCGTATCATTGGATTTGTGAAAGGAGCATGCATTACTTTTTACTCTGTGGGGAAGTCGGTAAGCATTGTAAGTAGTGCAAAGTCCAGCTGTGTCAGCCTTTGCTCTAACCCAGACAGCATCACCTCTTCCCCAGGAGGCTTAAGGCCAAGCTTGGTGGGGGGAGTAGCCTGGCAGATCATCGATTCCTCCTGCCGCCCCATGTGGCATCCACACAGTCTCCATGGGGAACTTTATAAAGGAACTTCTTAAACTGCATATCCTCCTGTGGGCTGACCTGGGGTTCCAGCCCCATCAATTCTTCTTGAAATAACTGTAGGTGGATTTCTGTTTCTTACATCCCAGACAAGCCCTGCCTGAAACAGGAGCTAGTGCTTCAGAGCTGGGTATTGTCTGCTTTTCCTTTCAGATTCACTCTCCCTCCCTGTCTTAGTGCCTCACGGGGTTGAGTTCAGCCAACTGGAAGATGATCCAACAAGAGACCAGAGGGTGGGAGGAGAGAGCGGTCAGGTTCTCCATTCCACCAGCTCTCCTGCATCCCAGCCCCAGGCTGGCAATGGCTGTGTTCCGCTCCCGAAAGCCACCACTGCTGTCGGGTGCCTCCTCTGCAGCTATCGCTTTCCTGGGGTGAGGCAAGTGCTTCATGTCGGGTGGCAGCGTGTGTGATAACAGTTTCTTGCTGTTACCAATCCTGAGGTGCTTCACGTCCCCGGCTGGTACCCTCAGACGTGCCTACAATTGTGAACAGTTCCTCTATTAAATTCTCTTCAACCCCACTATGAGTATGCCATCTGTTTCCTGCTGGGACCCTAAGACACTTCCCCACGCTCCGCCACTAGCAAAGGGCTCTGGGGCGCTCCAGCAGAGAGCAAGGGCTCCATCAAATACCGCCTGGGCTGTGAGAAGCCTCTCCAAGCCAGAGACTTGTGCATCCGGAAACACTCCTCAGGCAGGCTGCTCAGCCTGAACCCAGGGGGCTCTAACAGGCACAGCCACGCACCCTGGGTCTCGCACCCACCAGCCACGGAGAGGGGGTAAACATGCCAGCTAGCCTCCTGCCAGTCCATCTGAACAAAGGAATCAAGCAAACTAAGAGAGATGGAAATCTCTATGCCTCCTCGCAGGCTAGACACAACCAGAGGGGTGCTGGGAAGCCAGCCACCGTAGCCAGCTACCTCCCATGGCAAAGTTCTGCTCCCGTGCCTCTCACCCAGCGGATGTCAATCAGGCAAGGAACAGGGAGGGAAGAGATGCAAACAAGCCAACTAAAAATACACCCAGTGCAGACTTCGTTAAATGTGTGGGAACATTCTCAGTTCCTGGGGCAATCGTGGGACCTCAGGATCTCAAGGGGCAGAAGAGAACTAGCAGCTAAAGTAAAACTCAATATAAAAACAGCCACAGTAATGACAAATATAGGTATCTGATACAAAAAAAAACCAAAAAACACCAAACTTGTTCATAGTCAAATCCTAATTTGACCTAACTCTATACCTAATGACTGATCAATCTGAGCAAGGATGAGCTATGGCCTCTGTATCAGCTCCTTTCTACTGTCCAGAATCCATCATTCAATCTGTGTGTGCTATTAACTCCATGAGCTCCCAGAGGTGTGAGAGGGGACCCATCTCAGGACCATTTCCAGACAAGCAGGAGGTTGCAACCAAGCAGGGCCTGAAGGCCAGGCATAGATGACAACAGACAAGCAAACAACCCCTCCACCATCACCCACCAACTTTCTTGGCAGCAAGAAAGTGAAGATGTTCTAGATCCAGGTTTAGAACAGCCAGGAAGACAAAGGACTGGCTTTCATATCCATAAAGCCCCATTTGCTACCTTTATTTTAGTGAGAACACTGATTGCATGCTAATAGAAGTCTAGTTTGAACTGGCTTAAGCAGAAAAGGGAACTGATTGATTCATATAACTGAAAAGTCCAAGGGTGATTCAGGCATGGCTGGATCTAGGTGCTCAATGGATGTCACCAGGAATAGTTAGCTCTCTGCCTCTCAGATCTGTTTTCCTTGGTGGGAATTGACTCTCACTACTCATGGGTGACCCCCGGCAGCTCCAGGCTGATACCTATTATTAAGCAACTCCAGGGGAACATACATGCTGCTTCCCAAACAGTTCCCAAAGGAGTCTTAAATTTGAGTTTCAATGGTGTGACCTGTGTCATTTGTCCATCTGTAACCAATTCTGTGGTTAGGAGAATGGAATGTTCTGATTGGCCGGGCTGGGTCATGTGCTCACCCCTGGTTCTTGGAAGTGGGGCAGTCTAGCATGTAGTAGACATTCAAAAAATATATGCTGAATGTATGAATGAATGAATGAATGGCCCAGAGGTGTGAACGTTCACAGTACACTGGGGAACAGTGAGTTGGCTCCTGTGGGTAAAAAACCTGTGATGGGAAAACCAAGAATGAGTATCTGATGTGGCAACCATGGATGAGGTGCTTGCCCAACTGGACTATGAGCCACAGGACACATGGAGAAGCCCAGATGAGCGGTCTGCCCTCCAGAGCTGACAACCTGCTACGTGTCATGTTACAATTACCTACATGTCTTAACAAGAAAAATGTCATGGGCCCTACAGGAGCCAGGGGATGCCTTCCCACTTGGGGAAGGAGGAGGGCCTCAGGGACCTTCATTTCAGGGGAGGCATCTGTATTCTATTTGCAGTTGGTGAGTTGGAGTAGTTTAGACAGGTGAAAAAAGGATGAGCACTTTATGCAGAAAGGCTGCTCAGGGAGATGGCGCCTGGGTGGTAGCTCTGGTGGAGGACAGACCTGCAAGGGAGGAGTGCCAAGGAGAAGGGCCTATAAATGGGTTCAGGAGGCCTTGCGGTTTCTGGCCAAGGGTTTAGAGCTTCACTCCATTGGCCATGGGGCATGCTTCTTGAGCCAGTTCATCTCAGTCAACACCCTAGAAAGAGCATCCACCTTTTCTTGGGGCATCTCAATTCAATCTGATGGCTTTAAGGAATTGACAGGATAGATCTCTTTTTTAAGAGGCTGCTGCTGGAGGGGTGGGTGATTCTTCTCCGAGGGGCAGCATCTTCAGGCTGCAAATCGCCTCCCTGACTTTCAGCCATTTCCAGCAACAACGGCATAGCTCATCTTAAAAGAGCCACGTGTCCTGGCATGCGTGATAAACTCAGCTTGAAGCTGATTATTAAAATCTACAAGCTGTTAATCCAGTGGCTGCAGCAAAGCCCCATTCTCTCCACTGTTTAATCTTCACTTACAAGAACGGAATTCATATGTTCTCTCCGCTGCTCTCAGCAGCCCCCACCATGCCTTCTTGAGACCTCTCCTGCAGTCACTCCATACAGCAAGTACATTCACATAATCTCCTCTTTCTCTCTCTCTCTGACCCTACATGAGACATATCTGGAAATTACTGGTCAAAGCAAGCAAAGAAATCACTTGACGCGGGCGAAATTCTGTGTAGGGGAAAAGAATGGATTCTGAAGGATCTTTACCAGGCTCAGCCCACTGTGCGGGGGAGTGGTCCAATAGGCTCAGAGGACGGCTGGCTTTGAAGAGTGACCTTAGCTAGCCATCTGGGTTGGGCCAATCAGCAGCGGTGAGCTTTGTCAAGGGTCTCCCGGTGGGTAACCTGGGAGCATCACTGAAGTCGGTGTTGTTCCCCTCCCCCGTAAACAGCTTTACTGCTGGCCTGGGGCACACAGACGCCAGGACTGGTGCACACCAGGCCAAGTCAGAGCTGCCTCCCTGTCCCCACACCAGACAAACCACCAGCCCAGGGGCAGACTAGTCCCACATCACCTTCCTCCTTGTCCTTCTGTCTGTCTCCTACTCACCGCCCATGACAAGGCCTTCCATAGCCCCTGAGATCTTTCCCAGACTGGTCCCACTTACTCTGCAGCCTTCTCTGCCCCCTACCTCTTCACATACCCTCAGTTCCAGCCCTAATGAGCTGGAGTTCCTCCCAGAAACCTCATACCCTTTCTCATTCCTATGCCCTTGATGCCTCTGACTCCTCCACCAGGCCACCCACAGTGCAGCCATCCTTCCCTGACAAATACCCGGCTCTCTAAATTCTACCACACCTTCAAACTCCGATGTCCCTTTTCCATAAAGCCTTCACGTGGGACCCCTTCCCCTGGACTCCTGAGGCACTTTTTGTTCATAGGACATTCCTATTCTGCTACTTCATATTACAACAGCAAGAGAGTTTAAGAATGTAAAGCTTTGCTGTGTGGCCCTGAGAAAACAACATAACTTCTCTGTGCTTTGATTTCCTAATCCATAAAATAGTAGTAGTATTCCCATTTCAGAGATGTTGAGAAAAAGAAATAGACCAATATCTTAAAGCAAGATGTGTGGCAAGATCTAACATACAGGGACTGTTTAAAAACCACCAGTTGGGTTCTCACTGTCAGGGTGGTTGTTACTATAATCCTTTTATTTCTCCCACTGCGTTGTGAGTTCCTTCAACAGGAACATGCCTTGTTCATGCCTGAATTCTTCTTACTGCTCGGCATACTTTCTGGCACACAGCATGCACGTGTTAATTGATAAATAAATGAACAAGCAAGCGAAAGAATTAACTATGTAGCCTTGGCTTCCCTGATTGGATTCATTAATTTCTTTTCTGGGTGTCATGCAGACAGTCCACAAAGCCCTACACCTCACTCTTCTCATCGTTTAGTCATTTCTCTCATTTAGTCAGTCAACAAACCTTTGCTCAGCACTTACTCTGTGCCAGGCACCGAGCTAGGTATCAAGGCATGATGGGAATAGTTTTGCCCCTGTGGAGCTTGAATCTAGCAAACATAGGCCTTAATGAATACTAACTCAAATAACTATAAAATTATAGTTAATATAAGCTATGAAGGTGGCATTTCATAGGAGGGACTGGCCTAGTTGGGGGCTGGGGTGGGCAGGCAAGCATCAGTAAACAGCTCCAGGGGCCCTTATTCACAGCACTGTCTGGAGGATTGTACCCCGAGGTGCCACTCCCATAAAAGACCAGTCGAATGATGCTCCCATCAGAAGTCTGCAATGCAGCAGCCCGAAGAGAACTCTCTTAGGAGGTGTCCTGGGCTGAGACCAACAGCATGAGGAGGATTCAACCGGGACTAGAGGAAGAAGTGAGCACTGCAGGCAGAGGGGGCAGCCTGTGCCACCGCCCTGTGGCAGGAAGAAGCAAGGTAGCTTCTAGGACCAGAAGGAAGACTACTACGTCTGAATCACAGAACACCAGGGAGGCTGGACGGGAGGAAGGTGTCAGATCTCGTGGGGCTTTGCTGGTCATGCTGAGGGTCTGTGCCTTACCCTGCAAATGGAGGGTGTGGGTGGGGTCCTTCTTTCCTAGGACTCTGGTTTCACAGATGGGCAAGATGTACCCCGACGGAGGCTACATGGCAGCTCAGAAGGGGCCGAGCTGGGATCCCAATCCAGAGCTGTCTGGGTACAATGTTCTAAGATCTTGATGCCTGACAGAGGGAAGGGAAGGACAACCTTTGTCCAGAGTGAAAAGCACCCAGAGATGCACAACCCAAAGCCCTCCAGGCCTTGCTTCAACGTAAAGACGCAGCTCCAGTGCGCTTTTCTAGAGCGGGGGCTCCAGGAAGGGCCTCCAGGGGGCTAGTGCTCCCCCGCGTCCATCCTGCTGGGCTAAGGCTTTGCCCTCGGGAAACGATATCAAGTGGCCGAGACATGTTACTAGGTATATGGCACTTTCTTCATCTTCCTCCTGGGTGGAGCAGGGGGCCGTGGGGGCCGGAGAACCTAGGTATGAAGCTACCATGCGGAGTGGAATGGGGAGCACTGACCTGGGGCAGGAAGCTGGTGCCCACGCACAGGGCTCCTTCTGGCAGCGGGGTGAGGGTGGGCCCCCTGCTTATCTTCCCTTGTCAAGTTTGATCCACTGTTCTCCTCAGCCCTGGGCTCTCTTCACTCAGATGGTCCCCACGATGGGTTCTCAGCCAGATGAGTAACATGTTACTGGCTGGTGTCTGCTTCCATCCACTCATCAGTCAACAGCCTGTGGAGTATTGCAGGCTGATGACATCCAGAGCCCTGTGCTTGACCCCGGGTGGGAGGGAGGGGGCACGACACAGATGTACTCCTTTCCCTGAGAGCTTCTAACTCATTAGACAGACAGAAGTAATCCCCACAAACCTCCCAGATGGCAATTAAATTACAACCAAGGACACGCGCCAGCTGTCTTAAGGAAGGTTCCCAGAAACTGGCATGTGACACCTCTGCTTACATCTCATCTGCCAGATATGAGTGCATCTGCCTTGAGCTGGGTCAGCTGGACTGGAGCAGGGGATGGAGATGGGGGGGTCCAAGTAGGCCTCATAAAACACCCAGACTGGGCAAATGAGTGCAGGCATGCATGTGTGTGCATGCATGTGCTTGAGTGTGGGTATGCGTGTGCATCTTCAGACTGGTCTTTGCTAGAAGTGTCAAGCTGCAGGTTTGTCCCTGACTCCATTTTAAGTGCCTTTCTCCCTCTTTCCTCAGCACCCTCTGCCTCCCTCCCCTCCCCTCCCCTCTTGCCCATCCACACCACACGTAAGAACCTGTGGCCCCTCCAGCCCCAGAGGTAACCAAGTTACTGTGAAGAGAGGGACGACCCCTTACCAGGAGCATCTGCCTCTGCATTTGAAAATGAGTGATGCTGGATCCCTAGGCCTGGATCTCTAGTGGGGAGTACTCGGTGATGGGGGAACGGGTTTTCTAACAGCTTTTATGAACCTCCCGTAAGTCACGCACAGTGCTAGGCAAATCACGTCCATTTTCTCATTCAATCCTCAAAACAATTCTGCAAAAGACACATTCCCAGTGTCACTCTCAGAGGGTAACTGGGGCATGGAGACAGGAACAGTGTTTGCCCAAGGTCACCTGGTGGTGGAGCAGAGTCTGTCCTTTGTCAATACGCTATGCCTGGACAGGGACAAAATACCACAGTGGGGATTGGGATCTACGGGGAGATGCTCCTCAGAGCCCCTCCAGGCACAGACACAAGAACTACTCCTCCATCCGGGCTGACCCCACATCTGTCAGACCCGGGGTCAGACTTCCAGAGTCTCCCTCTCAACCCCACCCCCTCCTCCCTGCCTCCTTCCCCTCCCCAACACCCTTCCGCCCTCCCTCCCTCTCTCCTCTCCCCTTTTACTTTAGGAAGTAATTAATGAGGCAGGATTATTTGCCTTTGCATTCACACTTCCCCAAACGAGGCTCCGGTTTGGGGCCATCCCTAAGCAGTTTTTAAGAAAGCAATCTAAGCTGAATCAAGTTAACTTCCCCGCCTCAGATTTCAGCAACAGAGTCTTTTCTCTGGAAAATAATGATAATGAAAAATGGCCTCTAATTATTCCAAGCCTATTTCCATGAATAATTCAGGAGCAAAGGAGCTAGGGTTCCTCACCTGCTTGCCACAGCACCCCTCCTTCACCCCATTCCTCTCTTGCTCCTGGAGTGCTTCTTAAATTCCCCCCAAAAGACTGTAATCTCTACACACTGAAGAACAGAAACCTGGTCACCTGGAAATGCCAGTTATATAACCACCAGTGTATGTAGACCCCGTGCTGTGTGCCCGACCCCACGCTAAACATGTTGTGTGTAGTTCCTTGTGTAATTCCCTCAGGATCTGGTATTGGCAGCATTTGACAGCTGAGGAAGCAGAGGCTCAGAAAGTGAAAGAAACCATCCCAAGGTCATATAACCAGAATATGACAGAGGAAGGATTCAACCCCAGGAGATGCCAGAGCCCTCCACCAGCGCTCTGATGCTGACGTCCATCTACACAGAGGGGGCGGGGCTTCCTACGCTGCATTCCTGGCCAGCCCTCTCCTTGTGCCCACTCTCAACTTAAAAGCAGAAGAGCTCTTTCAGCTCATTCCAGTGTTTTTAGGTTTGGCACGGAATCGTTCCTCCTCCTGGAATATTTCTGGACTCCCCAGTTTACAGCACTGGCTTCCTGCAAGATCTATTTGGTGGACAGAAACTTGGGAAAACTTTTGGAGCCCTCTGGCATCCGGGGTCAAGCTTTGCCTTATCTTGAGTCCAGCTCCTTGGAGGAAACTTTTACAAAGTTTTCTGTGTAGGTTAAAGCAGCCTCAGTACCCGCAAACCCCTCCCTCATCTTCCCATCACCATAGCAACCTGTGTCCCATCATAACTAAGAGGAGAGATGGGAGGAGAAATTGTGCAAATAGAACTTGTAGCTTCCTGATCTAAGATGTTTGTACTCTGGTCTGCTGTGGTCCTTTGCCTTCTCCCTGTGAGACTGAGTACGTGGTCCCCTGTTATGCTCAGCACAGGGAAGGGGCCCAAGTTGGCCACGACCCCACAGTATAGTAAATCAAAGCCTAGGCACCCAATAGTGGGAGAAGAAAGAAGGCACATTGACTCTGTCTATCCCAATCATGTGTGGGCTTTGATCAGCTCCAAAGCAGCGCCAACCATGGGGCTGTTTCAGTACCATGGACTCCCGATACCCGTTCCCCTTTCTTCCTTAGAAACAGAATCCTGAGACAGTCTCACGCGCTGTCTCCAGCAATAAAGCCAGCATGTCGTGGCCTCCCTAGGCAGCTGGATTCTGACCACGTGAAAGGGAGGAGAAATGTGTAGACTTCCAGGAAGTCTTCTTGTCCCTTCCCTTCTTCCCATCTGCAGCCCATACTCAATGTGATGGCAGCAAAGGACCAAAGCCACTGCCAAACCGGCAGGACGAGAGTCCCTGACCTCACCATCTCTTACCCTCTTCCCACCTGCTGGCCCTTCACACTGGCCAGACCCACCGAGAAGACAGAGGACTTGAGCTGAGTGGTCCATAGTGGTCAGCCTCTGGAGCTCAGCTAGCGAAATGTCCAACCACGGCAGGCGTGAACCCAGAATACCCCCTTACCCATCTCCCCCTTATGCAGAATCCAAATAGCTCATAACATTCCTTCCAGAACCCCCACTCCTTGCCCTTTAAAGCCAACTCAGCACTTCCAGCCAAAGACATACGAGCCACCAGCCAATTTGTACACAGAGCATTATTTGTACTTGCTAACTCTTTTCGTTTTAGTTGTTGTTTTCGATTTTTTGTTGCTGTGATAAAATACAGATTACACAAAATTGGCCTTTTAAGCTAGTTTTAAGCGCATAGTTCCGGGGCATTGAGTACACTGACTTGTTGTGCAACCATCAGTGCTATCCACACCAGAGCTTTTCATCGTTCTAACCTGAAACTCTCTGCCCGTTGAACAACAACTTCTCCCTCTAGCCACTGGTAACCACTATTCTGCTTTCTGCCTGTATGAGTTTCATGACTCTAGGTGCCTCATATAAGTGGAATCGTGAAATAGTTGCCATTTTGTGGCAGGCTTATTTCATTTAGCAGAATGCCTTCAAGGTTCATACATCTTGTAGCGTGAAACAGAATGTCCTTCCTTTTCAAGACTAATGTTCCATGATATGTGTTGCTTACACTTTGTTCATGCATTCATCCGCAGATGGACACCTGGGTTGCTTCCACCTTTTGGCTACTGTGAATAATGCTGCTATGAACATGGGTGTATAATATGTTTGATTCCCTGCTTTCAATTCTTTTTAGATATATACCCAGAAGTGGGATTCTGGGCAATATGTTTATTTTTTTATTTATTTATTTTTTAATGGCAGTGCTGGGGATTGAACCCAGGACCTTGTACATGCTAGGCACGAACTCTACCACTGAGCTCTACCCTCCTTGCCATATGTTTAATTTTTTGAGGAACCGCCATATTATTTTCCACAGTGGCTGCACAATTTTGCATTTCCACCACTGCTGACTTGTTATTCTTTGTTTTTTTCTCATGGCATTTTATATGTTGTTATATGTTTCATGACATTTTATATTTTGTATATTGTTTCCTCATCTAGACAATCAGTACCTCCAGTGCAAGGACCACACCTCTTGCCTATGGCTTTGATAGCAGTAACTATTTATGGAGGACCCACAGTAGAAAGACATTACAAGACACTGAGCGCATTAACAAAGATGACTGTGATTCTTTCCTGGACCCCAACAAATCAAGATTTTCAACCTAGAAAGAAAAACAGCCAAGAAAATAAATGCAGTGACATGGGCTGTAACACAGAGACAACATGCTAGCACCCTCAGGGATGTTTAAGGAAGTCTTCCTACTAAAGACTGCACTTGAATTGGGCCATGAAAGATGAGAAGCATGTCTACAGCCAGCACTGAGAAAGGGAACTCCCTGTGAGGGAACCAGTGAGAGCAAAGACATGGCACTGTGAAAGGCCTGGTTTGTTTAGGGACCAGCAGAAGCTCAAGGGGGCCACTGTCTACAGTGCAGGGCAGGGAGCTGAGAAGCAAAGTTGATGGGGTGGGTTGGGGCCGGGAATGAAGACCTTATTAGGCTCCATGTGGAAGAGGTTTAGCTTTATTTGGGAGGCCATGGGGAACCACTGAACGTTTGTGAGCTGGAGATGTCATAATCAGAGCTTTGTTTTAATAAGGAAAACAACAGCAGTGAGAGGATGACTTGGACGGAGATCAGAGGCAGGCAGCCAAGTCGAAAGGCCATGGTGAGTTTGACATGTGCCATATTTTGAACCTTGAAAGTGATGCTGAGGTCAGAGTGGGTCTGTGTTTGGGACTCTGGTAGGAGGGCACAGTGCCAGGTGCCGTGAATGTAAGCTCATCCTCTCCAAGCAGAGGAGACCTGCTGTGTGCTGCCTTCCTCAGCCTCTCCCCATTTACATGTGGTGCAGACTCCAAGTCAAGAATCACTTGGCCTTCTGCACGGCCCACTGAGGAAAAGGTGAAATGACACCACTGCCAAAGCTTGGGATAGGCCAGCTGGGACAGGGCCGAGATGGAGGGCATGGAAGACACACAGGGGCCCCTAGCAGGAGGAGCAAAGCGAAGGCCAAGGCAGAATCCCTACTGGACTCCAGAACCTGAGCACTCTGGGTCTCTGTCCTCCTCCACCTGGAGTGCCAGCGAGCTGAGCTGTGATCAGGTGGGCAAGTGACATCACTGTGGAAACCATGCAGATCTGAAAACTCCTGTATCCTGATGCTTTGAGAGAGCCCCCATAATTCCCAGTATCAATTTGGTTCAGGGCAGAAAGAAGAGAAACTGAGCAATCACCCATCTCAGACCACATAAGGTATGTTTTCAATGCATCAGGACGCCAGATCCGTTATAGGTAAAACAGAAACGCTACATGTTCTATACCAGAGAAGGAGATGCTCTCACGACATTATCTTTGATCCCCTGCATTTAGAAGGGAATTCCACTTTAGGTGCCAAACACGTGTGTGGCTCCTCATGCCCTGGACACACAAGTCAGGGAGGCAGGTCCAGACCCACATCTCGAAACTGTGGAAACATGGCTGAGAATTGAGGAAGAACAGAAAGATGTGGGGCTGGGGCACAGGACCACTGTATACACTCCTGCAGGTCCACCCACCACACAAGGACTCCTGGTGGACAAGGTGCATTTTCTAATTTGATGAAAGGCTGCACTCAAAGTGGCTATGGCTTTGACATAGACTTTTTAATTGGCAGAATGGGGCTTCAGAAATCATCTCCCATGTCTGATATCCCAAAATCAAACATCTCTCACTGACCCTGGAGCTCCTACGTGTAGCCCCTGTGACAGTTAACAAATTTCTATTTGTGGGATTATTCACCAATGTCTGTCTTCCGTCTAGATCATAGTCTCCATGACAGCCGGGGGTAAGGGGCTGCTTTGGTGCCTAGCAGTGCTTGGCACATAGCAGATATTCAGTAGAGATTCGGTAAGTGAAAACCATTTCTCCACTGTGGGTCAACACGGGACTCGACAGGATGACCCTCATGCCCCAGTTCCTTTCCCAGCATTGAACCCCAGTTCTTTGAAGAATGGCTGTGGATTAGAAATGGGAGAGAAGTCTGGCCATCATCATGCTCCAGCACTTCCAGATTTGTTTTTCTTTTTGGAGTGGGGCAGGTGATTACATTTTTTTTTTCAGGGAGATGCTGGGGATTGAACCCATGACCTCGTGTATGCTGAGCAAGTGCTCCACCACTGACCTATACTCTTCCCCACCAATGCACCTCCAGATTTTGAAGACAGTGCATTGTATGAAAACTCTCAAGTCACAGGCAAGCATGGACACCCAATTGGGCTCCCTCACCTCTTGTGTCCCATCCCTTCTGGCAACAGTAATGCAGTGAGCTGGCCAGGGAACCCCATGACAGAATGATGGAAAAGTCCAATTTTCTAAAAAGCATCTAAGTCAGATTTTGTCTGAAATCTACACACTCTCACATGCACACACACACACACATTATTTTATACTGCAGAGTTACTCACAGAAGTCAGCCGTGGGAAACATCTTTTGCAACTATAGGGGAGATGTGCCGCTCTTCAAAGAAGCCCCATTTCTTTTTCCCTCCTACAAAAGCTGACAGCATTCAGGTTTTAACAGCAACAGACTTAGTTAAGAGAGGAAGATGTTTGGGAAAGTTTTTACAACTCCTCCACCTCTGTTCAGTCTTCCATATGGGGAACAACCAACCACTTCTTCAAGTCACTTCTCAATGTTCCATTCTCTCTAAAATGTCCACGTCATCCCTTAAAAACAACTAACACTTCAAGGCTTTGTATGTTTTTCAGCCTATATTCTAGGTTAACAGTTGTATTAAACAACTGTTGCTGAGGAACGAACACCCTCCAAAGCCCACTTCTACCCGACCACAGGCATTTGTGTTTCACTCAGCAGGTTGGTCAGGGCAGCTGTGCTTCGTGGGTTTCTCATCCTCATCCAGGGGTGAGTCAGGTGATGGTTAAAGCACAAGAGGGCAAGTCAGCTGCACCAGGGCATCCCAAGCCTCTGTTCATATCGTGTCTGCTAGTATCCCATTGGCCAAAGCAAGTCCAATGGTCAAATCCAACGTCAAATCCAACGTCAAAGGAGCAGGGACATGTAATCCACCTTTGTGAGAGGGACTGCAAAGTGACATGGCCTGGGACACGGATACAGAGAGGGGGATCCCCATCCCCATAATAAGTGAACTACCTGCTATTCAGCAAGCCCCACATTGCTGAATGCCCACTACGTGCAAGGCACTGTGGGATACCAAGTCGAATTCCAGCCAGTCTCTGCCCTCCAGATATTTACAACCCAATAAAAGCAACAACCAAGTCCATAAAGTGGTAACACTGGAATATGAAGCAAAGAGCTTGAGAACAGGAGAGGAACTGACACATCATTTCTGTGAAAGTCAAGGAATATTTTGCAGGAGAGGGAACATCTTAGGTACAAGAATGACTTCGGTAGGTAAAAAAGGAAAAGACTCAGCTCTCCAGCCAAGAGCATGAAATCCAAGATCAATGGTGGTGTCTAATGCTACATTTATTTATATTATAAACTGCTTTCACAGTCCTGGATACTAAGGATGCAGAGGGTGCTGGATTCCCAGCATTATAGTGCTGAAAAGGATTCAAAGGTCACCTAATCCAAGCCTGTATCAGGATCCCCAAACTCTACCAAGCCCTGGGGACCCAAACACGAACAAGACACAGTTCTCTGCCTTCAGATGGGGCAGTCCTTAAAACTCTCAGAATGGAAGAGAGATGTTTGCACATGTGTGCAGGTGCATAGTTTATGACTGTGAGAAATCGGTAGAACAAGTGTGCCACAAACCCAAACAAAGCCACATGAAACAAGGAGCGTGCTAATGTGGTAGCCTCAGGGACAACAGAAACCCTGAGAGGTCCAGGCCCACACTTGGCACCTTTCCCTGCAAGAGGATCTGAATTCTCTCTGTGTGTATGTGGGTGTCTGGAGTAGAATTTCTTGTGAAGCCCCTGGGCCCCAGAGGCTTTGGGTGAACCCTGATTCTCCTCCTAGAACTTGTAAGTTAGAAGCAAGATACGTCTTCAGATCCATCTGTTCTTGGTTGCATTGGGGAAACCGAGGCAGCATAGTAGACCCTTGTCTAGCTGATGATTCAAACAAACAAATGCTCGAGAGTCTCTAGAAGATAATGCAGCCATGAATTCTCACTGTGTGGTCTAGGGACGGTCATGAGTAAGTCTGTAAGCATCCTGAGATGACGTAGAATGTGTGTTTTCATGGCTGCAGTTTTGAGGGGACAATTCTTAGCTTTCATCAATCTATATTCTCAGCACCACTATGACTACTTCCAAAAAGGTAAAAAATTTGATCCACTCATTCCCTCATTTATGCAACAAACATTGATGCTGACAATTCAGAGACCAAGTATCCAGCACGGAGAGTACAAGGAAGAAAGGACGCTGTGCCAGCCTCCAGGTAAGACAACCCATTCATCATCCTGCTCTTCCAAGAAACCTATTAGGCGGGTCAGCAGAATTTGAAACTCTTTCAAAAGGTGGACCCATCTGGCCACCCGATGTTACTCCTCACGGTTCCCCCAATCCCCCAAATTCCCTCCGCACCACACCACTCTGTCCCTCCCTCCCTCCCACCCTTCCTGCTTTCAGTAGATATTGAAGGAGCACCTCCTTTGTGCCTGGCCCTGGGGCTGTATCTTTTTTAATTGCTGGAACCATGCATTGGACTGAATGAAGTTTGAGGCAGTTCATCTCCATGATAAAATCTAAAATCTCTCCTCTTCTTCTGGCAAAAAAAAAAAAAAATCTAACTCTCTCTTCTTCTCTCCTCCCCCTTCCCTGCCACCCTGCCCTGCCCCAGTCAGGGAAAGCTTTGTTTTCTCCTTGAAGAAGCCATAATGAAGACTCCCCCTACGTTTATGGTTTATGGCAGAAGAACATTAGAGAATTGCTATGGTTACGGGCCCCATTCTGCCTCCGTCTGAGGACCAGAGGGAGATAGAGGAAAGCGCCGAGCAGCAACTCCTGGTGCCGCTCAGCCTGGAATCATCATTAAAAAAAATGTTTACATCAGACGAGAAATTGCTCCTCAAATAGCAAAGGGAAAATGCCAGGTTTGATGAGATTGTTACACAGAATGTTGGCTGGGTTGTTTCTCTCTGGCTCCCCCGTCCCCCTGCCCCATTATTATTTAAGATTGTATTAAATCAGGGAAAGGGAGAAGACGACGAAATGCAACTTAGTGTTGGCAGCTCTGGCAGGACGCCCAGGCTCCGTGCTGGCCCACATCTCATCTTCTTCATCTTCGGCCGCAGCAGCCTCTGCCGCCAGGATCAGCATCTCCCTGCAGACCCTCCTGGAGGACCAGACCAGAACCCACCGAACAGACCCGACTCCATCCCGCTGAGGGCTCATGGGGACTCAAGCAGACCATTCTAATTCTGAAACAGAACCAGGGTAGGCTAGAACCAGGCAACCAGCATCCCAGTCCAACTCTGTTCCTTATTAGCTGTGTGTCCTTGGGCAGGCGTCTTCGACACTCCGAACTAGGATTTCCCTTCCTTTAAAATAAAGGCATAGGTAACCACCCCGAAGGCAAAGCAGTGGAATGCTGTTGTTACAGGTCTGGTCCTCTTGTGCCTCAGTTCCCTCACCTGAAATGATGGTAGCATTCGCTGCAAGAAGTTGTAAGGATAAACACAGCATCTCTCAGAAGCAGGTGTGGCCAAGAGGACACTCCGTAAATGGGCCCTGTCATCCGTGACCATCCCTGCGGCTACAGCACACAGCGCGTTGTTCTGTCTCCGCTCTTTCAGAAAGCCTGGAGATTGACGCATTCCTTCAGTTAGGGGTGTTGTTTGGGCTGCCAGATGGCAGCAGAGGCTGTTGACGTGATAACATAATGATCTTGCACCCCTCTTTCTTCCTCCTTCTTCCCCACCCCAGCCCCTCCCTCTGAACGAACCCATGGATGTGGGGTTACTGGGTTACATTCTGAAGGGCCCATCCCGAGGGCACTGCCTATGGGCACATGTAGGCGGCCCGGGGCTTAGGAGGGACGCCCCCTTGGTGTCAAGCTGGGGCCAGGAGGCCTGATTCCTCCACACCCCGCTCCTGGAAGCAGAAATGTCCTGAGGGTTCCTTGAAGAGGTAGAGCCAGAGCTGAGAGATCCCAGCAGAAGAAACCTCAGCTGAGGGTGAGTAAACCAGACTGAATTTGCCAATGATGGCGGATTCACTCCTTCCCGTGTGCTCTCTGCCTTCTCGCAGGGAAGCCCACACCTGCCGGCAAGGCACCCACTGTCCTGTCCCCATCTGACACATGAAGACACTGTGGTGTAGCCTCCTGCTGGGGCTCGCCCCGCTTCCAGAGCTCACACCGGCTTTGACCCAGGATGGTTTGGGTTTCTTCATCCACTAGGAAAATAGTTCGGCCTACAAAGTGCCATGGCCCTCTGACCCCAAACCCTTTGCTCTTTCTCATCACTGTTCTGTTCTCTGTTGTCTCCTTGATATTCCTGAGAACTTAGGAAGGTATTACCTTTTCCTTTTTTTATTGAACTATAGTTGATTTATAATGTGTTAATTTCTGGTGCACAGCATAGTGATTCATTTATATATACATATATTCCTTTTCATATTCTTTTTTATTATAGGCTACTACAAGGTGTTGAATATAGTTCCCTGTGCTGTACAGTAGGACTTCGTCGTTTACTTTATATATAGTAGTTAGTATTTGCAAATTCTAGACTCTCAATTTTTCCCTCCCCACTTGCTTTCCCCCTTGTTTTCTATGTGATCCTGTCTCTGTTTTGTAAATACGTTCTTTTGTGTCCTTTTCTATTTTTTTAGATTCCACATATAAGCAATTTCATATGGTATTTTTCTTTCTTTCTGGCTTACTTCACTTAGTATGACGATCTCCAGGTTCATCCATGTTGCTGCAAATGGCGTTAGTTTACTCTTTTTTTGTGACTGAGTAATATTCCATACCACAACTTCTTTATCCAGTCATCTGTTGATGGCCATCTATGTTGCTTCCTTTTCTTGGCTATTGTAAATAGTGCTGCTATGAACATTGGGGTGCAGGTGTCTTTTCAAATTAGAGTAGGAGGTGATACTTGAAAATCCAGCCTTGCCTCAACTATGCAGAAACCTGGAAGGAGAATCTGGAAGCTGAAAGTCATGCGTGCGTGTGAGGCCAGCAGCCCTGCCCCACACGGAGACTCTTCACCCAGAGACAGCCTCGGAAGACCCAGACTTTAGTTCTTCCAAGATGGAGGATTCCTTCACACAGGGCTGTGGGTCTATTGGTCAAATTAAGCATCAGTCCAGCAGCGCTGTGCCAGCCCCAGGGGCGTGCAGCAGGAAGTGGCCTGATGAGAGCGCTGGCTGCCTCCGACGCGCTCTGCGCCAGGAGCTGTCCTAAGTCCTTCACACGCATCCTGACACTTTGTCCTCACAGCTACCCAGTGAGATAAATGCTGGAGCCGTTCCCATTATGTGGATGGAAGAGGAGACTTAGAGAGGTCAAGGGCCCTCTCCCAGTTCCCAAAGTGAAATACAAACTCAGAGCTGTCCAAATCCGGAATCCAAATCCTGTTCTCTGTGCCCAGTGATCCCCTCTCAAGGCAGAAAGTGAGCAGAACTGTTGTAAAAGCACAGGGAGGTCTGCCTAACCCCAGACCGAAGGGCTCTTGGTCGTTTAGATAAGTTCCCTCTCCTCCAGGGAGTCCAACCTCGATGGGGGGACAGGACAGCTACCACAGCCAGCTAAGGAGCACTGAGAGAAGGTCCACAGTGAGGGATGGATGCGTACAGAGGAGTTACCCCTGAGGGCTGCTGGGAGGCCTCTAAGCGGAGGTGAGCTGAGAGGAGGGACTCATCCTAGCAAGGGGAACCAACCCAAGCAAAGGCAGAGAGATGGGACACGTCTGGGAGGAGCAGAGGGAAGAGCGGGAAGTCTAGTGGGGCGCCCTAAGAGATGAATTGGAGGAGTTCCCCTCCAGGGGCAGTGAGGAATGGTGGGAGGTCTCCGAGCTGGTGTGTGCTTCAGGGTCAAGAGTGACTGTGGGTACTGAGCCCCTGAGACCCCACGGGTCCCAAGAAGGGGCTCTGGAAAGTGGAACAGTGCAACTTAGGGAAGCCCGAGGTCTGGTGCCCAATCCACCCTTATCCCCGACTCAGAAGGGAAAGCAATTTTCTGTCTTAACGTAGCCAAGTCCCAAACCTGCTGACCTGTGAAAAACTCTTCCCAGTGATTTATTTGTCTCCTCTTGCTAAGACAACTGCCTCATTATTTTAAGTCATGAACACAAGAGATGCACACACTCCCTTCTGGAGTCAGACTGGGCTTGCCAGGGGAACCAGAGAAAGCCTGGAAGGGGTCACCAGGGGGCCCAGGCCCCAGGGAGGCATCGCTTGGCAGGGCTGCTACGGCACTTTGGGACCACGAGGAACTCCTTACAGACTCTAGTTCACAAAGGACTTGGCAGGAGGTGCCAGAACAAGAGAAAGCCTGGGCTCATGCAACAGCCAATAGAATAGCTCAGGTTACCTGACTCAGGGTACCTAACTATGAAATCAGAGATCTGTGTCACAGCAGATCCCATGGAGAGCTTTCACGAAGTCCACAGTGGACTCAGCTGGAGTCGGGGACAGTCTCGTACTTGCAATGACCCTGCTTATTACCAGAGAGCCGTGGAAATAATGGCACCCCAAATATCCCCCACCCAGGCCCATTTCCTCCTTTGCTGGAAAAAGATGGGTGCTAGGTGATGGATGTTAGACACTGGTCCCCAAATATTTTCATATACCAACTGCATCATACTATTCTCAGAGTGGATGTGCTGTCTTCTCACGGGGACAGTTTCTGGAAGATGGGGCTGTCTTTACACTTTTGTTGATCGAAACTCAGACAAGAAGTGTTTAACCAGCTGATCATAGAGACAGAGGGGCCTTCAGGTGAGAAAAGTCAGTCTGTTAGACTGGTCAGGTAAAGAGTGGCTCAGGGTGTACTGAGGATGTGGCCTGCCCATTGCCCACATATACAGGGGACTGATGGATGGATAGATAGATGGATGGAGGGATGGATGGATGGATGGAGGGAGGGATGGATGGATGGAGGGATGGATGGATGGATACATGGATCAAATGATCTAATCTTGAGGAGATTTGCCTTGCCCCTTGGTCCTTTCAAGTTAACCCTGAATCTTACCTTTCTTTCCTCCTCCACAGGCTGTTTTCCCAGCCAGGCTACACCCAAAGCCTGGAGGGGCAGGCTGATTAGTTTTCTCACTTTCTTGTGTTATGTAACTAAGTAATATAAAAGCAACTCAGTGTCACGTCCCGAACATTTCTGCAGACACTCTTAGCCTCCTAATTAATGCCACTGCCCAGCAGGCCCTCGGCAGCCTGCCCCCCTGAGCTTCCTCTGAGCCCCCATCGAGTCAGACCAGGCCCAGTGCAGCCTGCATTGAGCCCCAGCCAGTGACCCCCTCTCTGGCCCACCCTGAAGACACAAACACTCTGACAAGTTCAGTGTGAGGCAGCTTGATGCCATGACATTCCCAAAAGTGTGGTTCCCAGCATCGTGTAGGAAAATAGGCGGTGCCTTTGAGGAAAGGCCAGGATGGTCCCTCTAGAGCTTCCTTCCAAAGCCTTAAATCTTCTCAACCCACGTCCCACGCTCCAGTAAGCCGTCCCTGATTCCTCAGCCCTCACTGCTCAGTTCCCTCCTCCAATCTCTGCAATCTGCTCTCTACTCTGCGGGGAAGGTGAAACTCTCTCTTCCCCTCAACCTCAGCCCATCAGAGAAGGGCATCTTTTACTAGTCTCTCCCCGGAGGACATTCTACAGAACACCTCAGAATTGTCAAGGTCATCAAAACAGCCAAAGTCTGAGAAGCTGGGGCTACCAAGAGGTACCAAAGGAGACATGATGACTAAACGTAATGAGGATGGGATCCTGGACCAGGAAAAAAAAATGAGGCCAAAACTAAGGAAATAAATAATGGAATAAAGTATGGACTTTAGTTAATAATAATGTACAAATACCAGTTCATCGTGCAGGGCAAACATACCAGACTAATGCAAAATATTAATAATAGGGGAAGCTAGGTGTGGGGTATACAGGAACTCTCTCTTACCATCTTTGCCGTTTTTCTGTAAATCTAAAAGTGTTCTAAAATTAAAAGTTGATTTTAAAAAGCTAACAGAAAGATTTGGGTCCCAAACCCCACCCCCTGAAACTTTGGCACTTACACCCCTCCTCCCAGGGCAGAACATGTTCGGATACTGTCTCTGCCATGTATGCTCCAGCAAGTCCAAGTTCCTTAAAGGTAAGGACCAAGTCTCTTTCTCTTCCTTCATGGCTAGAACCAAGCACGTAGCAGGTGCTTCATAAAGAATGATGATGTTTTAAAAATATCTCACTACCTCAGAAAGCCTGGGAGGCAGGAGAGGACGGTGAATGCTGCCCTGTTTTGCATTTAATTATATACATATTTCCACAAAGAAATCAAATGACTCTGGTAAGTTCAATGAGGCAAATCACGGCAACTTCACAATTAGCTGACCTGCACAAATAAGACGTCACTCATAATACCTGACACTTGGTGCATGAAGTGCTCATAACACGCCAGGTGTGGTGCGTGATCCCACTGACTTTTCATAACGACTCTCAGTAGCAGGTACTCACAACCGCTGTCATCCCCAGTTTATAGAGGAGGAAACCGGAGCTCAGCAAAATCGCGCGATTTACTCAAGGTCCTATGATAGCAACCGGCGGAGAAGATTTTAACCCATGCAGAGCAGTCTGATGCAGAACCTACTCTGAGCCAATGCACCCTATTTGTGTTCGTTAACCAGCGGCAGTTACCGACCAATCTCTGTTACTTATTTCAACCTGTTTCTCAACCAGTCTGTGGGTTCCATGTTCAAACGACAGCAAATTCCCAATAAGTAGATCGAAGTAAAGAGGGATGTCTAAAAGTCTCTCTCCAGACTGACAGAGGGGAGGTCGCCCAGAGTTTCCACGAAACCAGCCTTTCCACAGCAGATGGCCTGTCTTCCATCTGCCATGACACTCGATTCTGGTTCCGGCTCTGCCACCTGGTGGCTGTGTCCCCTCTGCAGTTTCCTCAGTTCCCCTGTACACTAAGAGGGTTGGACTAACAAATCTCTGAGGTCCTTTCCAGCTGGAACATTCCAGAGCTGTTCAGGCACAAATGGAGCCCCAAGGGGCAGCCCCGCCTGGGTCAGGACCTGCGGTGGGGGTGTACATGGGTCAATGTCTGGAGAGAGCCCTGCCTCTGTCTTGCACTCCAAATCATCCCAGCTTAAATTCCCAAAGTCCCAGTTCCATCACCTCTACTCCAGGGCCCAGATCTCAATAACAACCTGGGGCTGACCTCAGGTCCCACACAATCACGGAACAGGTGGTCCTGGCCTCTACTGCAGGAATTTCCTTGAATAAAGCAGATGAGAATGGATGCCTTGAAGAACTTCTCTCAGAAACCCCTTGTTTGGGCTTCCACTCATTCTTGCCAGCAAGTGCATTGATCGTCAGGCTACAGTTAGAAACACAGGCAGTGTTTGCAACCTGTGGGCAGGCAGGTGCCAGCCAGAGCAATGCCCGGTCTCTTCTCAGCAACCCCTGCAGACACCTGCCCAGAACCTCCTGAAGGTGCAGCTGGTGGTGGCTTCTCCACCGAGGAACAGAGTCAAGATAACCAGGCTGCCTATCCAGACAGGCCAAGGCGCCTGCCTGCCTTTGGGCTCCATCTAATGTCCCTTTAAGAAGCCCAGGAAGGAACAGCCATACCTTGCCCTCCCCAGGGACCCCTGAAACATCAGAATACCTTTAAAGGAGTGTGGGCACGTAATGAGAGCATCAGGCCTGAGTTCACGAGAACTGGACTCTGGTCCCACCTTTGGCACTAACTGTGAGGTTTGGGCTTGTCAACCACCCTCACTGTTTCCTCATAGATTGAATTATTTTTAACTCCACAGTTACTTATATAATGAATTGTATTAATACCTGAACCGTTTAACCTGTAATGATGGTGTAAGAATTCAGTTAGACAATAGACAACAGCCCTTTCTCCTGAAGGAGAACTTACTTTATACCAAATCCAGAACCTGAACTAAAGCCTATTGCATTCACCAAAAAGTAAACATTTTAGGCATAACAAGTTACTACCCTCTTAGCTGCTGAAAGCAGTAACCACTGGTTCAGTTTTAGTTCTGTAGGTCAGAACCCCAGGCCCAGTGCAGCCAGGTTTCTCTGCTCTGGGAATCACAGGGCGAAATCAAGGTGTCAGCCAGGCTGCATTCTTTTTTGGTGCCTCTGAAGGAAAATCCACGGCCAAGTAGTTCCTCCTGGTTGTAGGACTCAAGTCCCGTTTTCTTGCTGGCTGTCAGTTAGGGGCTGTCCTCAGCCCCTAGAGGCTGCCCTCACTCCTTGTCACGTGGCTTCCTCCATCTTTAAGCCTATAGTGTAAAACTTCTCCTGCTTGAATTCCCCTCACGCTTCAAGTCTCTGACTCTCTCAGTCTCTGAATTCCTCAGTCTCTGACTTCCAGATCCAGATTTAAAGGGCTTGTGTGATTAGGTCAAGTCCAGCCAGATCATCTCCCTGTCTTAAACTCAGCTGATATGAGACCTTACTAACATTTGCAAAGCTAGATTAGTGTTTGAATAATTGGGAAAAGGTACATATATCCTAGAAGGCCAGGAACCCTGAGACTATCTTGGAATTCTCCCTGCCACGAGTTTTGGCTATTACAAACCAAGTGAACAAACAACAACAACAAAGCTAAGCATTTACACGCATCCGAACCAGGTTGACCTGGGACAGATCCACTTGCACGTCCTAAACCTCAGTCATGGGTGCATCGAATGGAGCTGAACCACTCTTCATGCTGCTGGACCAACTGGCAGAAAAGGAGGTTGGAGCATGGGCTGGGGCGGTTGATCCCGGGAAGGTGACTGATCCAAAGGGAAACTGGGTAGCTGACTCATAACGGGGCTAGAGAAATTATGTCGGGAATTCCGGAGAATCAACGGGTACCTTTGGTATCCTTTGGTCCAATAATCCTGGTTAATGGGAAAAGCAGCAATCTAATAGACCTAACATCTCACAGGAATGAAACCGTGGGACACCCACCAAGAGAACTTCACCCAGAAGGAGCTCATCCTGTCAACAGCAGATCTTTCTGAATTTCTTTCTTTCTATTTCTGAGGGGAAAATCCATCCGAGGCAGTTCTACCCAGATGCTCTTTCTACCACACAGACCTTTAAGACTGAATCACAGAATCTCCAGGTTGGCAGTCACTTCAAAAATAATTCAGCTCAGAAGTACCTAGAGCAGTCAGATTCCTAGAGACAGAAAGTAGAGTGGCAGTTGCCAGGAGCTGGGGGGGGGGGTAAGTTTTGCAAAATGAAAAGAGTTCTGGAGATTGATTGCACAACAGTGTGGATTAATTTAATGTTTCTGAACTTTAAAAAGGCTAAAATGGTAAATGTTATGCTGTGTGTTTTTTTTAATTGTGGTAATTTTTTTAATTAAAAAAATTTTTTAATAATACACAATTTTAAAAACTCAGTTCCAACCTACACCACCACCAATGTTTAAATCCACTCTACAGCATCCATTCTAAGAGGTCTACTTCATCACCACTGGCAGGCACCCCTCTAGGCTCGCTGTGAACTGGATGTACTGGGAGAGGGCTCTGGGGAGGCGGAGACCAGGCAGGAAGCAGGGGGAAACAGGATATGGTCCTGCCCTCTGTAACTGTGCAGGGGCAACAGTAGAGGCTTACATTTTAAACACACTCACATAGACACTGGGCCAGTCCTCGCCCCTCCCCTGCTCTGTTCTCTGTAACAGAAAACCCTGGAGGAGCCTTTCCCAGGCTCTTACGTCAGATGGCTTCTGTCTGGGTTGGCCCAAAGCAAAGCATTGGTAGGATACTAGAAGACAGGAGGAAGGGAGAAGCCAGAGTCTCTCCCCTTCCTTCTCTACCCAAGGAAGTATCTATGACAACAGATGCTTTCCTAACTGGCTCTTGTTCTCATCAGTAACCCCTGCCCCATGGCCCCAGTTTCCACCAGGTGACACCCCTACCCCCTCACTCTTGGGCTCTGGTAACACCTCCGCTTCTCTTTGACCCTCCAGCCTGGGGTGCACAACTGCATCCTGAGGTTGCTAAGCTCTGGGTTGCCTCACCTTCCCTTTTGGCTTGAGGCTTTTCCATCATGTTGCATTAAATGTCTAGCCTTGTAAAAACTCACAGTGTCTGTTTCCCTGGTTGGACCTTGTCTCCTGATACCAGCTTCACTAGTTACACCAGCATCTCGGGCCTGAAGGCAAAGCATCTTTGGTCCATTGCTCTTGGCACAGCTCGTCAGTGGGCCTGTGCTCCAGAATAGGCACTGGCAGACCCCAAGCGGCTAAGGGAGTCCAAGAGCCAGTCCAAGAGCTCCCCACCTGTGGCTCAGGCTCTCCCACCACTGTGGGACCTGCTCCTCCCCTTCACGGGTGTTTGGGCACCCAATGGCCGGGTGTGCTCAGGGACCACTGAGAGCTGGGAGAACCTGTCCACGACCTGAGAGCAGTGATGCCCTTGATGGAAGGTGTGATCTGGAGCAGTTCAGGAAGCCAGCCACACCTCCCCACCCACCCAAGTGGAGACACGTAAACCCTTGCCAGGTGTCCAGGGGTTCTCAGAGCAGCATTTGGGGGTCATTCCTTTCTAATCAGGGGTGATCGTGTTCATAGACCTGCACTGCCCACAATGGTGGCCAATAGCCACATATGGCTTTTTCTCATTTAAATTTAAATAAATTTTAAAATTTGATTCTTCAGTTGCACAGATCATGTATTTCAAGTGTTCACCTTGTGAGCTTGTGTGCCATATTGGACAGCCAGATACAGAACATTTCCATCTGTGAGCACCACTGTTGGTAGACAAAGCTATCTTTGTCAACGGGGAAAGAAATGGAACCTGCAGAATACAAGTTAACCAATCACATGTTAACAACAGAACACTCTCCCAACTATAAGTATGATCAAAGGATGATTGCACTGTTATGCAGAAACGGCTTTTAGCTGGGCTAGCTGGGGGTTCGGGCAGAGCGGATGAGGCAGAGAGAGTATTTTCTAATGCATCTTCCGAAGATGCATGAGTTAAGGGTTGATGAAATTCATGTAAGTATGCAAACCCACCAAAGCGAGGAGCTTTTAGAAAGGAAAGAAAGATATTTACTTAAATGGGACAAAGAAGAAACAACATGTTTACTCTTTGCTTGGTTCTTTTAAAAGAAAAGAAACAAAAGAGCAACAGCTAAAATGGATTTAACCACCGCACAAGCTTAGCAGGTCAGGACTCTGAAGATGATGCTGGCAGTGGGTGAAGGAGATACAATATTTAACCTGTCTGCTCTGACAAGAAAATTAAAGACAATTGAGCACCACATTAAGCCTGGAGAAACAGAGACGGTTCTGCTGTGTCATGCCTCCTTCCCCTGCAGCTCTTAGCTAGGAGGCAATGAATGGCTCTATTTCCAGCTCATCCAAAATTTGCATACTGACTGGGGGTGGGAGCAGAGGGAGGTATCTGGGAGGCCAGAAGGATAAAGGGGAGTTATCTGCTAACCTGTAGAAAGCTGACACTCATTACAAACTAAAAATGTCAGAAAGTTACAGGGACATTGTCCTAACGAGAATGAGAGAAAAGGCTTCGTTCCCTAAGAAGTGGGTCTCACTAGCAACTTTCTGGGCTCCACCTTCCGATTCAGTAGGTCTTGGGATGGGGCCCCAGAATTTTCATTTTAATCAGTTCTCAGGTGGGGCTGATGCTGCCGGTGGGAGCCGCACTGTGAGAACCACTCCCCTGAGAGAAGTTCCACACGGGGCAGCGCGAGGGAGGGTCGTGTTCACTGCGGTCCACTCAGGGCCTTGTCTACATGAACAGAGTGGGATGCACTGGTTTTGGGTTTTTTTAATGTAACATTAAAATACTATTTATCTTGATTACTCAGGTTTTGGTGGCTGTCACCCGAGGTGAGTGGCTGGCTCTCCTTAATGTAGTCCTGGCCGTGGCACCAGGATCCCCATCTTGCCTCTGAGGCTCAGAGATGTGGAATGATTTGCCCAAGATCACACAGTAAGTCCAAAACCATGACTCAAACCCAAGACTTTTGATTCCCAAATCTAACTCCTCTAAGCCCCAGTTCCCTAACTTGATACCCTTTGTTTGTCTGTTTTTTCACTGCTCACGTGACTTCTTCAAGCAGACTGGCAGAGAAAGCCCCCACCATGCCTGCAGAAAACTGCACTATCCACTGTCTGCCAGCACCCTCCATCCACACCTTACCTCTTAGGTGTCCAGCTGGAAAATGGCAATTCACCTACTGAATCATAACAAACAACTCCTCAAACCAAGGAAAAGTCATCACTGACATTAATTTAACATTTACTCTGGGCCAGGCACCCTACCCACGTCATCTCATTCGATCTTTTATCTGGGGAAGGAGGTACTGCCAGACTTTTCAGTTCACAAATGAGAAATGCCAGGGACAGAAAGTTACGTCCATTGAAAGTCACAAGGGCAGTAAAGGGAAGATCCAGGATTCCAACCTGGAATGCCTGCTTCCGGAGGCTATATCCACCACTGCTGCACCACATATCAGACGAGGGGGGAAGGTCCTGGATCCAGCAGATGCTCACAGGGCTTCTAATCTCTTATTGCAGCCACAGACTGATTGCACATCTACTTAATGTGGGGACCAAATAAGATGTAAAGATTCTCAGGTCGCACTTCCAGCCCTGCAGGATTTCACATATTTACCTCTTCCAGGCACATAAGAGGCTGGTCCTTCGTGGATAATGCCCAGATCATTTTTCTTTCAAAAAAAAACACATAGACAAAAAGACACATTTTTAGCAAGAAAGAAGATGCCAGAAGGTAATTGCTTTGCAAATTACTGTAAATTATAAATGGATCAATGATTTTCTCCCAAATCGGAATCAACTGTAATTAGCAATATGCAAATCCCACCCGGAGCCCTTTGCTGCCCACAATGAAGGGGGAGGCACCCTCAGCAGCCATGACATTCATTCCAAGGAGCCCAGGGAGATGCTCATCAGATGGGGTTTGCGGGCCGAGAACTGAAGGAAGGTGGAAGTGAGCAGAGGAAGCCTGTGTCCTGCTGGACCTGGGGGCCAGGTGCTCCTCAGGGTGCTTCCCGCAAAAGCCCTGCCTCTGTGCGCAGCTCAGTCTCAGAGGGGATGGCAAAGGAGGATCTACTTCGAATGGGACTTCCCTTTCACACTGCACAGTGAGGGTGGGAGAAGGGCAGGAAAAGGGTGGGGATTTAATTTCTAAGTGAAACTGAAATGTTTGTCACTAGGTGAGAGGAATGCACACTGGACAAGGAATGTGGAAGCCTGGGTACCAGTCCAAGCTCTGCGCTGCTAGCCTTGTGCCCTTGAGCCTCACCCCTTAGGTGTTCAGGTCTTCATCTGTGAAAGAACTGGGCTGCACAAGGTGTTCTTTCGGGTTCCTTCATTCATTTATTCATTTTTTGCAAGCACTTACTCTGCCTCCTCTGTGCCAGGCACTGTGCCCAGCACTAGGGCCAGAAACCCAATAAGGCTTGTTCCCACCATCAGGAGCTCTTAGTTTGCCAAAAGCAAATGATGGGGACTCAGAGCATCTTAACGATGTGCACTATGTACCCAAGTACACACGTGAACAGGCTCATTTCAAGGGAATTAGGAGGCTTCCTGGAGGAGGGAACACTTGAGCTGGACCTCAAAGAATGATTCTATACTTCATTTCCAAGAGATTCACTTGTGACTCCATCTGCAGGCACAGAAGGTTTAAGGCAGGGATTCTTAAGCTTTTACGAACATGTGAATCATTGGGGAGCATCTATAAAATGTCTGGTCCTGGGGTCCATCTCCTACAGATTCCGATGAATCCATCTGGAACTGGGAATGAGAATCCACATTTCAACAAGCTCACCAGTGATTCTGGGGCACTTGGTCTGTGGACCACATTCTGAGAAAGAACTCGTTCAATCCTTCTTGATTCTATCTATATTATTATGAAAAGAAAAAAAAATCCTAAGGGCTGTTTTCAGATGCTTGGCATGACATTGGACATATGAAAACCATTCATGAAACTTCCACATAGATGTTCCCGCCCAAGAAGCAAACCGACAGCTGCTGCCACAACACTGGTGCCTCTGAGGGGACACAGAGCGCTTCTTTAGAGCTGAAGCTCTGTATTCCATTCATGTCCCGTGAGGGGCCAGTGACTCAGGTCTGTCCTAGAGGCGCCTGAGAAGCAGTCTGGGAAGATGCCCCAGGCTGTTCCTTCAATCTTATTCTCCTGGTCCCTCCCCGCTAATTAATGACTGGCTCCGACCCGGAGGTACTGGGTTTTCCTCCTTCCAGCTTCTTCCTCCTGTTTCACCAACCCCTATCAAAAATGGGGTCTTCCAGTGCCAGCCTGGGAAGCAGAAGGTGAGGCACAGAGCAGAAGCCCCCTAATATTGCTGGATGAGTTGATCTGCTCATCTGAACCTCAGACTGGACCATGGGATAATGTAAGACAATCATCCAATGCCTGGCAGCCTCTCTGCCAGAGCCAGAGTCAGAACACATGTTGACTTTCCATTAACAAACTTCACACTAATCAAAGCAAACTTTAAAGGATAAAGAAAAACAGCTAGTGAGGATTTTATGCTTGTTCAGAGGCGCCCTGAACAGCTGGCTTACAACGGCAAGTGCGGCAGCTCCCTGGGGTCGCGGGAAGCAGCAGCCGAGACCAAATGGTGATGGCGCAGAGCTGATCTTTGCAGGTCCCGGAGCCAACAGCTGGCCTTCATCTGCCACGCACGGAGCACATCCGCCCTGAGTGATGACACTTTGCAAGCAGACCCTTGGCTGCCCACCCCTGCAGAGCACAGCCAGCTGCTGATGCCAAAAGAAGCCAAAGGTCCCCCCTGTGGTGAGCAAGCTGACTAAATGTGGGACAAGGAAAGCAGTGTGGAAAGATGCCTTCCCGCCGCTTTTTGCACAAACGGCCCCCTGATACCAAGCCCTTTACTCCCATTTGCAGGCTCTTCTGCCCTCTTCGTCCCGCTCTCTCTGTGTTTGCAAAGGCTTCTCGATAGGTAGCAGCTGGTTACTAGAAACACAAGGAAGTGTACAAGAGTGCTATCTGCCGGGATCCCCGGAATCCCCAAAACAGTTGGCACTGGGATTTTTGAAGGGACTTGGTCAACCCCTTTATCTTTAACCTTGCTGAATTTCCTTGTCTTCTCGTTAATGGGCGTTCTCTCTGCACCCTTGTGAGAGTTAAATTAGGCAATGCATTTATTTAAAGCAGCAGCTCACACGTTGTTGCGCATCACAACCATTCAGAGGACTTTTTCAAACACAGATTTCTGGGTCTTATCCCAGAGTTTCGGTAGGTCAGGCCTGAGACCCAAGAACTTGCTCTTGTAGCAGTTTCCCAGGTGAAACTGATGCTGCTGGCCCAGGGATCCCACTCTGAGAATCGCTGACTTAACAAAGTAGATATATAAATATGAACATCGGGAGCCACACACAGACACTCAGGGAGCTCAGATTTTTCTGAAATTGTCCCAATTTTTAGTCAATGGAACTACATAAGCCCTTTTAAATTACCCCATCCTACAGCCCTCAAAGGGCTGTGAGGAAGACAGCCTTGCAGCAAAGTGGTTGTAAAGGAGGCAGAGAGGAGAGAATAAATATTTCACAGGCTCAGAAGCTGGCATTCCTCAGAGTCCAGGAAGAAGCCAGACAGTGTCTAGAGAGAAGAGAGAGGAATCACACATCTGAATCTGTTGCCCAGGGAACATTACTGCGTTACTCATCGGTCAAGGAGGAGTGGGAGGTGGAGGTGGGCTTTTAGGGCTGCGGGAGTGTTGATGGACCCGGATCGAATGAACATCCTTCTCAAGCTCTAAGATCCATGGGTCACAGAATCACAGACGCTCAGACTCCCGGACCTCACTCCAGACTTGCAGGATCAGTCTATGAAGAAGAGGTGAAGTTTCTATTTAAACACAGACCCAGGAGCAGGGTAAGGCTCAAGCAGTGGAGCGCATGCTTAGTATGCACGAGGTCCTGGGTTCGATCCCCAGTACCTCCTCTAAAAATAAATAATAAAACCTAATTACCTCCCCACTGCCAATAATGATGATGATGATAATAAAATAATAATAATAAAATGATAATACAATAATAAATTAATTTTTAAAATAAAAATAAACACAATCCCAGACCAGATTTATATACACTTGAGTTCTTTCCTAGGGTATCTCAAGTCCCACCAAAAATGCAAGATGCTGGATGGGTGGAAATGGGCAGTTAGCATTTCATGAGTACAGAGTTTCAGTGGAGGAAGATAAAAAAGTTCTGGAGATGGATGACGGTGATGGTTGCAGAACAATAAGACTGTACTTAAAGTCATAGAAATCTACACTAAAAAATGGTCAAAATGGTAAGTTTTGTGTTATGTATATTTTACCACAATAAAAAATAAAGACCCTCAAGGAGATTTTAAAAATCAGCAAGTATCTCATTATATCTGATTAGTTACAAATTACCTTGTCCAAGTTGTCATAATATATCAGATGGAGTTCAGAAAGACAGAAGAAATCATGTTTTGAGGTGTTCCTGCCTGGTTGAAAGGGTGGTCAGATTCTAATAACAAACACTTCTGAATGAGGCAAAAGTATCTTCAGAATAAATAGGCAATGTTCCTGGTGAGCAGGGGAGGGTATAGCTCAGCGGTAGAGTGCATGCTTAGCATGCACGAGGTCCTGGGTTCCACTCCTAGCACCTCCATTAAAAAAAAAAAATCCTGGTGAATATCCAACCCCCTTTGCTCCTCTTCTGGGGTCCCCAGGCAATATTGTGATCTATCCTAGGGACTTCTCAAGCACTCCTCCCTACCCACCCCAGGAGGCAATGTCCCCTGCAGGTACACATGGCTGGAGAGGCCTTTTGTTGTCAATTTCCACATGACACTCCGCTACCTGCCTCTTTCCCCTGGGATCAGAGTCCTGTTTGGCCACAGCAAATCCATCTCTCAGAACCTCAATGCCCGGTCAATACAAAAAGCGGGAGTTCTAAACCTGCAAAGCTGATGATGAAAATGATTCATTAGAGGAGCACAAATTCCAGAAGGCCCAGCCTGAGAAACACGTAGTCAACTCCATCCACCCTCTTCCCCCAACACACACCTGCTTATAATGAAAGTAGAAATCAAACCTGGGAAATGCTTTCATTTGCCTGGGAACAGAAGCTCATGCTTTCCAAGCTCATCACAGAACTCTGTCAAGTCTCACTTTATCTCACGTCCTCAGCAAAACTGTGGCTGAATTCTCCAAACTCTATTCATCTCCCCCTCTCTCTTTGAAATGCCTCCTGAACCAGAATCAAGATGTAGCATTTAATCATACATGGGCTTGAGTCTTTTTCTGGCATAAGTAGCTCAGTAAGGTGCAAAAGGTGTAGATTTTGAAGCCAGAGAGATTTAGGTTGGAGGCTGGTCCTGCCACTCCCTGGCTGTGTAACTCTGATTCTGAGCCTCGGAATCTGCACTATGCTTAGAATTTAAGAAACTCAGTTCCTGCAAAGAACTAAGAAGCTGAGATAATGGCTGTAAGAGTGCCCAGCACAGTGCAGCACACAACAGGACCGCTCTGAACACACTACTGTGAGTGAAAGATACTGACTGCCGTGTTAGTAAACAAAGGATGTTGCAGTCATCAAGCCATCACCTTGCAGCCACCCCGATGGTGAGCCCTGAGGGAACTCAGGATGGAAACGGGCTGCCCACCACCCCCAGTGGTGCCCCCCAGGAGACTCAGGATAGGAAGCACAGGATATTGGCTCTGGAGAGCTAAGGTGTGTGTTAAAAGGATGATTTCAGTGAGCTCAGATTCTTGCATCTCCCCATACATAGAAAAAATGCTAAACTCTTTAACTTGAGAAACCCCGTTTTCTTTACTTAACAATAATCTTTTAATGTTCCAACTGCTTGGTCCTAGTTGCAGAAACTCCTGTATATCCTGGCTTCTACCCAGCCTCTTCGGAACAGTCTCTTAGAGCGGTATGAGAGGCTGCCTCCTGGGCTTGCCCACCAAATAAAATATTACTCTCAACTTTTAGGTTGCGCTTTTTTTTTTTCAGTTGACACTACTAAGCTTCCAGAAGGCGAGAAACATGCAGACGTCTCCCTTTCCCCCAGAGCTGAGGTTCTCAATCCTGGTTGCACCTTGGATCTGGTAGATAGCTTCAGATGCCCAGAGATCCTGGGATGGAGCGCGCATCTCTTCTTTGAAAGCTCCCCCAGCCACTTCCCTAGAGCAAATGGCACAATACTGAGTTCAACAAATGTTCAAAAAGGACTTAATACATCAATTGAGATGCAGAGTTCTGTGATCAATACGATTGACAAGAAGGGACTAAGCCTTGCAGCCATCATTATTGTCAGGTCCTATTTTAACAGAGAGAAAACCCCACAGATATTAGAGCACTCCAGCTGAGCATTAACTGAGCTGCCAAACACTTGATCATAAGGCCAAGGATCCCAACTATGTTTTTCTTAATTATTCACATTCGACAGCAGTGTCTCTTCACATACTGAGACACCTTATTAGGAAAATAACCATCTTCTCTGAAACATGCATTGTTTGCTGCAGCAGTGAAAAATAAAAGGGTCATGGGAGAACTTTGGGAGGAAGAGCTGAAAAGCCTATGGTGTATAAATAGAGAGCTAGGTGCTTACTAAATTTGACCCCGGAGTCATGTAATTAGAGAACGGGGGGAAAATCTCATTAACTACAAAAATCATTAGTGGGGAAAGGAAAAAAGGGTAGGGTTGAAGGTAAAGGTATTGAGCTGCCAAGAGAAGGCTGCTTGGAAGGAGGCCGGCACTGTAGCTGGAGCAGGCTCTGGGGTCAGCGCAGGAGTTTGAGAGCCTTGAGGGAAGACCCAAGAGCTGGCCAGCCTCCATATCCATGCAGGGTTTCCATAAGAATAGATAAGGGACTGGGAGGGTGTAGCTTAAGTGGTAGAGCACATATTTAGCATGCACGAGGTCCTGGGTGCAATCCCCAGTACCTCCTCTAAAAATAAATAAATAAACCTAAGTTATAAATAAACCTCATCCCCCTCAAAAAAAAAGAATAGACAAGGGGTTGAAAATGCTCAGAGCATTTAAATGGCCAGGGCCCCTGTCTGCTAATACCTAATTCAGGGCTGTGTGGCTGCACTCCCTGCAGGCACAGAGGTGTGCAGAGGTGACCCTGACCCTCTCCACTCCACGTATGGAAGTGAGGGCTCCTCTGTGACCTGGAGAGTAGCCAAGGCAGGACTCAGAATGAAGCCAAGGACCCAGATGAGCCCAGTTCCCAGCTCACTAGCCTTCCCTGATACCTGCTCCCCAAATCCCAGCTCCCTCTTGGACTCTCCAAGCCTGGATCCTGCCTTTGACCCAAGTAGGGCAAGTGCAGACTCACTCCATGTCCCATGACCTAAGGAGGAATGTGTTCCCTTTGCTTGGGTCATTCGGCAAACACACGCTGCCCTCCTACTCCGTGTTCAGTGAACAGGGATGCACATGCACAGAGGACAATGTCTGCTGAGTGAATGAACGAATGAAGGGTAAATATTAGTAACAACAACAATAACTAGCATTTATTAAACCCATGCAACATGCCAGGCACTGTGCTACATGTTATCATCATATCCTTAAACAACCCGTGAAGAAGATAATATGATTTCAGTTTTACACATCAAGAAACTGATGTTCAGAGACTTTTAATAGCCAGGCCATAAATCGAGGACTTGGTGGAGATGAAATCAAAGTTCACATCTGCCTGCCCCAGCATTTGAAGAGCTCAAAGCCTAATTGAACAAGGTGACTGTTCAAGGTAATGTGGTGAGAGGACCAGAACGCTCCAGACACCCAGCAGGGGAGGAGAAGAGCAGGGAGGGGCCAGGGGCAGGAGAGTCCAGGGATGCTTGGCGGTGGGGCAAGGTCGGGGTTCGAGAGCCTGGTGGTTTCCTGCTCAGAGGAACCCATCCATGTTTGCCCAGCAGTTTTTAAAGGTTTGATTTTGATTGCCTTTGGATGTGGAATGTGTACCATGCATGAATGTCTAATCACAGTCTGATTCACACACCAATTCTCTGCCCAACTCCTGTAGACATTGGATTTGGGGGTCCTAGGGAAAGACTAGGAGCCCCTAGAGGAGATCAACCCCCAGGATGAAGTTATAGCACAACATTTTGCTTCATTTTAAAAATACAAAGGGATTACTTTTTCCTAATCAAGTTGAAGAAGTGTGTATGCACAAGCATGTGTGTGCACGTATAAAAATGTGTCGGGATGTGTGTAAGTTCTTCAGTCTCAAAGAAGAGTCAGGTTTCAAACTACAATCACTTTGAACCCACTGCCCAGATTTTAACTCACACTCTCCTGATCCCCTAGGGAGAGAGGACCTTAAATAAACATTGAAAGCCCAATGCCTGACTACTCTTTAAGGCAGAAGCTGCAGGCAGGATTGCTTTGGGGACGCACAGAGTGCAGACAGCCATTCCCTCTGGGGCATTAGTGATGCCTCAGTGAGAGGGCAACTGTTTGTGGAGGGAGACTGTGGTGCGCCATGGGAGATGGGGTACAGGTGGGGGCAGGGACAATGCCCTGTGGACATGGCGACATCCAGCACAGGTGACAATACACAGTTGGCCCAGCGGCAGCCGCACCCAGCAGAAGCCTGCAGCAGCTGACCAAGCTCACTCAAGAGCTCTCATGGGACACCCCCCCCCCCCCGGTGCACCAGGAACACCTGAGGGGCTTTCGGCATCGGGGTCCTGCATCAGCAGGAGAGGATGCACGCTAGGAATGCATAGGAGATTACTGATGACATGACCTTCTTTAAACCTCAGGCCGCAATGGCCTCAAACCTGTATTAAATGCATGTGAAAGAAAGAAATATCTGATCCTCATTTTGACTTTTTTAAAAAACTTTTTGACTGACCATAATTTCTTTGAAACAAAAAGGCCAAGTTAGGTGACCAAAAATTTTTTTAAATAAAATTTGGGTCAAAATTAGGAAAATAGCTTCAGTTACCTGACGTCACGTCTACCCTAAATTATCCTCCAGATTGATGTGAATCGTTGGCTTAAGTCTTTCCAAGTGTTCCAACCAGCCCTGACCATCCAGAGAGATGTCCACTGGCCCCATGAGCAGAACCCACACCCCACGTCCCTCAAGCCAATGGGAGGACGTACCCACGCCCACCTGCCTGCAAGTCCTTAGGTGCCCACGCAACACAGACGTACCCAGAGATCGCAGCGTTGACAAGACAGGGTTAAGGACTCCACCTCGCTTTTTCTCAGCAGATGCTGTGTGAAAAAGTGCTGGCCTGGCTGAGCCCTGTGGCTTCAGCAACCAGGCCGGGAAGGCTAATTAGTCAGGCTGAGCTCCGTGGGGGAAATGCTGACAGACTCACTCAGCAGCAAGTGCCAGACCCCGGGGGAGAGGGGAGGCCGGCACTGCAGAAGCAGAGAGCGGCAGGTCCAGGGGCAGGGGAAGGGCAAACGGGGCTCCCCAGAGAGCCCATTACCTGCTGATCCCTTCAGCCTGTTTTCAAAGGCCTTACCAAGCTGCAGACACTGTACCTGCGCTTCCTCAGACTCCCCTTTGGGTGGTGGGGACAGGCAGCTGATGCCAGGCATCACAGGGTTTTGCAGGATGTGCACAGCACACCGTCACGTCACATCTCTTATCTAAAGATGCGGGGCGGTGGGGGGGGCGTGACTGCCTCACTGGATATCAAAACAAGCATGGATATTTTATGGAATACCATGCAAACTCTGCAGAAATGTTTAAAATCGAGCAGAAGGCTTTAGAATTAGGGCTACACTCCCAGACCCCCCCCCAACCCAGGTCACATGGTCAGTGTGACCTGAAGTTCAGGTACGTCAGGACTCTGTCCCCATACAGCGACTCTGAGGGTTAGATTTCAGTATCTCTTTCCCAAATGAAAAAAATAATACTAATAATGGCTTAATGCCTTTCCCAAGCTCACCCAGCTCATGACTGAGCCAGGAGTATAAAATGTGTCCGACTCCACCCACCCCCCAACTCAAGGAGACAGCAGGGAGAACCCAAATCCCTGTTCAGACTAGAAACAAGGCACTCGGGCTCCTTAATTATTCCCCGGGTCTCCCAGAGAGCACTGAGCGGCCGCTGGCAGGCAGAGAGAGAAATGGCATCCAAAAAAAGACACTGCACAGGCTCAGAGAGGAACAGATCCAAATAGGCTGGGGAGTGTCTAAACAGCCACCAACAGAGCAGAAGGAAATCCTGAAACCAACAGAAACTGGCCCTTCCCCTAGTGATCAGGTGCGATGAAAACTGAGTTATACAGAGAATAAAATGTTTCTTTTTCATCTCCTGTAATACATCTTCTTATTGATGTGTAGTGACTCAGGACATCACAGAAGCCTACTGGTTGTGAAAAACTGATTCAGTTTTAATAAATATATTCGCACACTTTCTGGACTTTGGTGGAAACATTAAATTATAGTGGTTTCCAAATATTTCTGAAGATTAAAATTCATAAAGCTTGGGTGAGCTTTTATTTGGCTGGCATATCTTCATTTCACTTACATCCTTGCATATCTTCCAAATCGAAAGATATACTGCAGACAGTGTAAGTCGGGTCTGGAAGCTGCCCATAGGGAGTGTCTCACGGGGGTGCTGGGGCAGACATGGGTGACAGATGGCTCCCTGGAGGACTTCCTGCACAGGCAGCCATGCCAAAAGATCATGGTCATGCAGAGGAGCAGGGAGGACGTGGCTTTGGGATTCACCCATTCAGCAGACAGCTATCATGCCAGGCTACTGTCCTAGCCACTGCGGACACAACAGTGAAAAGAACCGTCAAACACCCTCTCTCAAGAAGTAACAGAACTGATACCAATTCAGATTCTTGGGTGAGAAGGGATATTGCTGTAGAAATGGCAGGAGCCCCTCGGTAGTAAGTACTCTTAACCTGTTACCTAATTCTCTTCGTCTTCCTGGACCTTACTCAGTTTCCTAGCCTGTACATGAAATGTTGGTAACAGCCATCATTATGAGAGTGTGACAACTCATTCATTAAATATATCAAACAGGAAACACGGTGTAGCACTGTGACAATGACATGGGCTTGGGGCCAGAGACCTGAGTTTGAGGATGTCGCTTTGAAGTCAGTTATCCTTTGAATTACAGATGATATAAATAACAACCCGATTTAAAAATGGGCAGAGACCCGAATGGACATTTTCCCAGAGAGGACCTGCAGATGGCCAAGAGGCACATGAAAAGAGGCTCGACATCGCTGATTATCAGGGAGATGCAAATCCAAACCACAGTGAGTACCACCTCACGCCTGTCAGAATGGCTGTCATCAAAAAGAACACAAATAAGAAGTGTCGGCGAGGAAGTGGAGAAAAGGGAACCCGCCAGCATGGTTGCTGAGAATGTAAACTGGGGCAGTGGAAGTAGCTCTCCTTATAGAATAAAAACAAACAAATGAAGCAGGGTTGAGGGGGCGGCAGGGAAGGAAGGATGCTGCAAATTGCATCCACTGGGTTAAAAGAAAATCAGATCAGCACGCTGTTCCCAAGTAGAAATGGGGCTGGCTCCACCAAAGGCAGCTATTAAGTAAACAGCTCAGCCCTGGAGAGCACACGGAGAAGGAAAAAGGAGTTGCTTACCACAGCTCCCCACCCCCTAACCCCCACCCTGGCCGCTACCGGCCCTCACTCTGCCCCCAGCTCGGCCTTCACTGGGAGGAGGGGACCCACTCTTACAAAGATGCAACACAAAGGAGCCAGCTGAGGGGCCGAGGGGAACAGATGTCTCGCTTTCCTCCCTGGGCCCCTTAATGCTGCTTTCAGCTTAATGAGCCAGCTGTGCTCCCCTCACACCTGGATGGGAGTCTGGAGGGCTGAGAGGGAGCCCCCCCCTCCCCACCCTTGGGGCTCTGTCTGAGCCACAGGAGCCTGCCTCCCAGGCAGACCTCACCTAGGATGTGTCTGCCACTGTCTCAGGACACACTTAACCACTTGTCTTCCTGTCTAATCTCCACCTGCACAATAGGACCCAGGTCAAAGGGGCTGTGATAACTGAGGTCACAGACACTGGATACGCAGCACAAGCCTGGCCCGTGGGAAGTGTCTACAGATGAAGATCTTCCTCCCAGTCATCTCACGTTCCCGTCTTACTCAGACGTCAGAAACCCCAACACAGTTCTCACCAGGAAGACAAACCAACTAGAAGCTGCCAACTTATAGATTCATATTTTGGTAGGCTCCTTACAATACCTCGAGGTTTAGGGAAATCTCAGACCCCTAGAAGTTCATTGATTTACACAAGGAAATCAATATATATTAAGGAAAATGAGAGCAAATTCAGAATTATTTTTTAAGACCAATGTGGTTCTTATCCTTGACTGTATTTTAAAATCCATCAAAGAGCATTCAGAAAAAAGACAAGCCTCCTCCCAGAGATTCTTATTAGTCAGTCAATGATGGTGTCACTAATATTTCTTATATTAAGACTTTGTTTTTAAGAGCAGTTTAAGGTTCTCAGCAAAATTAAGGGGAAGGTACAGAGACTTCTCATGTACCCTCTTAACCCACACATGCACAGCCACTCCCTTTACCAACATTTCCTACTAGAGAGGTACATTTGTTATAAAGGATGAACCTGTATTGGCACATCATAATCACCCAAAGCCCACAGTTTACCCTGTAGTTCATTCTTGGTGTTGTACATTCCATGGGATTGGACAAGTGTATGGTGACAAGTATTCATCATTATAATGTCATACAGAGTCTTCTCACTGCCTTAAAAATTCTCTGTGGTCCACCCAATCGACCCTCCCCCATCCCTCCTGGTTTATAGTCTCCATAATTTTGCCTTTTCCAGAATGTCATATACTTGGAATCACAGTATGCAGCCTTTTCAGATTGGTTTCTTTCACTTAGTAATATGGATTTCAGGTTCCTCCCTGTCCTTTCACGGCTTGATAGCTCATTTCTAGATGTACAGCAGTTTAATTAACCATTCATCTATGGAAGTTCATCTTGGTTGCTTCTAAGTTTTGGCAATTATGAATAAAGCTGCTGTAAACAACTGTGTGCAGGAGTTTATGTGGACGTAAGTTTTCAGTTCCTTTATGTAAATACCAAAGAGCACAATTACTAGATCATATGCTAAGAGTATGTTTAGTTTTGTAAGAAACTGTCAAGTTGTTATCCAGAGTTGCTATACCATTTTGCATTCCCACTGTCGATGAATGAGAATTCCCATGGCTCCACATCCATGCTAGCATTTGGTATTGTCAGTGTGGATTTTGGCCATTCTAATAGGTGTGCAGTATTGTTTCATTTTGCATTTCCCTGATGACATAGGTATGGGACATCTTTACATACATTTATTTGCCATCTGTATATATTCTTTGGCGAGGTGTCTGTTAAGGTCTTTGGGTCATTTTTTTAAATCAGGTTGTTTGTTTTCTTACTGTTGAGTTTTCAGAGTTCTTTGTATATTTTGGATGAAGGCCCTTTGTCAGATGTGTCTTTTGCAAAGGTTTTCTCCCAGTCTGTGGCTTGTCTTCTCATTCCCTTGGCATTGTCTTTCACAGAGTAGAAGGTTTTAATTTTAACAAAGTGCAGCTTATTGATTATTTCCTCCATGGATTTTGCCTTTGGTGTTGTATCTAAGAAGTCATATCCAAGGTCATCTAGGTTTTCTCCTATTTTATCTTCTAGGATTTTTATAGTTTTGCATTTTACATTTAGGTCTGTAATCCATTCTGAGTTAATTTTTCTGAAAGGTAAGCATCAGATTCTTTTTTTTTTTTTGTCTATGGATGCAGTTGTTCCAGCATTATTTGACGAAAAACTATCTTTACTCCATTGTATTGCCTTTGCTCCTTTGTCAAAGATCAGCTGACTATATTTATGTGTGTCAGTTTCTGGGCTTTCTATTCTTTTCCATTGATCTATTTGTCTATTCTTTCACTGATACCACATTGTCTTGATTATTATAGCTTTACAGTAAGTACTGAAGTCAGATAGTGTTAGTCCTCCAACTTTGTTCTCCTTCAATATTGTGTTGGCTATTCTGAGTCTTTTGCATCTCCATACAAACTTTAAATCAATTTGTTGATATTTACAAAATAACTTGCTGGGATTTTGACTGGTACTGCATTGAATTTATGGATCAAGTTGGGAAGAACTGACATCTTGACAATATTGACTCTTTCATCTATAAATGTAAACTAGTTCACCATTTCTTTAGTTCTTTGATTATGTTCATCAGAGTTTTATATTTTTCCTCATACAGATTTTGTACATATTTAGATTTATGCCTAAAACTATTTCATTTTGGGGGGGTGCTAATGTAAATGATATTGTGTGTTAAATTTCATATTCCAATTGTTCAATGCCGGCATATAGGAAAGCAATTAACCTTTGTAAGTAACCTTATATCCTGTGATCTTACTGTAATCCTTCTTAGTTCCAGGAATTTGGGGTCAGATTTTCTACATAGACCATCATGTCATCTGCAAAGACAGTTTTATTTTTTCCTTCACAATCTGTATACCATTCATTCCCTTTTCTTGTCATTACATTAGCTAGTATTTCCAGTATGATGTTGGAAAGGAGTGGTAAGGTGGGACATTTTTCCCTTGTACCCAATCTTGTGGGAACACTTCAAGTTTCTCACCATTAAGTGTGATGTTAACTATAGTATTTTTGTAGGTAATCCTTATCAAGTTAAGAAAGTTCCCCTCTATTCCTAGTTTACCAAGAATTTTTATCAAAAATGGATATTGTATTTTGCCAAATGCTTCTTCTGCATCTATTGATATAACCATGTGGTCTTTTGATGTGATGGATTTCATTAATTGATTTTTGAATATTGAACCAGTCCTGCATACCAGGGATAAATCCATTAAGTCATAGTGTATAATTCTTTTTATACATTGTTGGGTTCTATTGGCTAATATTTTTTAAGATATTTTATCTATGTTAGTGAGAAATAATGGTGTGTGGTTTTCTTTTCTTGTAACGTTTTTGTCTGGTTTTGGTAGTAGGGTAATGCCAGCCTCACAGAATGAATTACAAAGTATTATCTCTGTTTCTATCCACTGACAGAGATTGTAGAGAATTGGTATAATGCCTTCCTTAGGTGTTTAGTGGAATTCACTAGTGAAGCCATCTGGGCCTCGTGTTTCTGTTTTGGAAGGGTATAAATTATTGATTTAATTTTTTAAATAGATATCAGCCTATTCAGATTGTCTATTTCTTCTCGTGTGAGTTTTAGCAAACTATGCCTATCAAGGAATTGGTCGGTTTCATCCAAGTTACCAAACTGGGGGGCATAGAATTGTTCATATGATTGCTTTACTATCCTTTTAATGTCCACAGGATCTGTAGCGATATTCCCTCTTTCATTTCTGATATTAGTAATGTGTGCCTCTCTCTGCTTTTCTTAGCCTGAATAGAAGCTTATCAATTTTATTGATCTTTTCAAAGAACCAGCTTTTGGTTTCATTGATTTTCTGCATTGATTTCCTGTTTTCCATTTCATTGATTTCTGCTCTAATTCTTATTTTCTCTTCTGCTTACTTCAGATTTAATTTTCTCTTCTTTTCCCAATTTCCTAGAAATTCATAGATTTCCTAGAATTGCATAGGTGATTGATTTTGATCGTCTTCTTTTCTAATGTATGCATTCAATTCTATAAGTTTCCATCCAAGAACTTCTTTCACTGAATTCCATGAATTTTGATAAGTTGTGTTTTTATTTTCATTTAGTTCAAAATATTTTTAAGTTTCTCTTAAGATTTCTTCTATGACCCATATGTTACTTAGAAGTGTGTTGTTTAATCTCCATGTACTTTGGAATTTTCCCTTTATCTTTCTGTTATTGATTTCTAGTTTAATGCCAATGTGGTCTGAGAGTAGACATTGTATGGTTTCTATTCTTCTAAATGCATCAAGGTTTGTTTTATGGCCCAGAATGAGGTCTGTCTTGGTGAATGTTCCATATGAGCATGAGAAGAATCTGTATTCTGTTGTTGTTGGGGGAAGTAGTCTACCTAGAGAGAGACAAAATATCCAGTTGATTGAAGGTACTGATTTTTTGCCTGCTGGATCTGTCTGTTCCTTACAGAGGAGTGTTGGAAGTCTCCAACTATGAAAGTGGATTCATTTATTTCTCTTTGCAATTCTATTCGTTTTTGCCTCAAGTAGTGTGAATGCTCTGTTGTTAAGCTATGAAGCAACTGTTGAAGATTGTTGTATCTTCTTCGTGAACTGATTTTTTATCAGTATGCAATGCCCTTCTTCATCCCTGATAAGTTTCCTTAGTTTGAAATCTGCTCTGTGATTAAAATAGCTACTCTTGCTTCCTTTAGATTAATGTTAGCATGGTATCATTTTCTCCATCCACTTATTTTTAATCTACATGTGTCTTTATATTGAAACTGGGTTTCTTGTAGACCACATACAGTTGGTCTTGGTTTTGTTGTTGTTGTTTTTTAATCTACTCTGACAATCTCTGTCTTTTAGTGGCGCATTTGGACTCTTGTTATTCGAAGTGATTATTGATATGGTTGGATTATTATCTGTCACATTTGTTAATGTTTTCTATTTGCTGCCCTTGTTCTTTGATCCTATTTTTGTATTCCATTTTTTTTGTATTTTCTGGCTTTTAAGTTCACATTTATATGATTCTATTTTCTCTTTTTATTAAAAAATTGGTTATATTTACTAGAGTTTTTGAAAACCTGTGATGGTTATTTTTGCAAGCTTTTTTTCTGCCAATTTAAGCTGTCTTTCTGTTCTTCTTTCACCAACTCTATTCCATGTAGCCACTTACTGCTCTCAGTGGGCCATGCTGGGTTATCAGTTATTCAGTTAATAACTTGATTTTGCACTTAATTCTAGGTACATGGTGATCCCTGCCTTCAGGAGTTGATGATCACAATTACCATTTACTGAGCATCTATTATGTGCCAGTCACTGTCCTCAGTGCTCTTAACTACTTCAAAACAGGGGCATTACTCATCCAGTTCCAGAGATTTGCTGCAAAAACGTCCCTCATTCTATGTTGTTATCATCATTTTTCCAAAAGAAATGAGAACAGTCCAAGGTCTGAGTTGGGATCTAAACCCTGATGTCTCCTATTCTTGGCAGGTTACAAAACCTGGCCCTCTTCACCATGACTTCCTCTCAAGTTCATTTTTTGACCCATGGAGCAGGGGGAATCATTTGGCTTCAGCACCAGTGTTTGATTTTTAAAAATTAAATTCAAGCATTTTTTAATTTTAAAAATTTAGAGCAAAGGCATTTGGGGCAAGCATTAAAAAGGATGACTTCACCCTTCCGGGCATTCTGCTCTAATCTTAGTTGTAATGATAATATTCTAGTAAAATCATAGGGAGCACCAAACATTTGGGGGTACCCTATACACAGCTGGCTCCATCAGTAATGACCATCTTGCCCAAGCGATGGCCTTTGATTTGCCACTTTTGGGAATCTGAAATGGAAACTTGGAGATTCAGCCACACATGGGAGCAGATCAGAGGTGGAGTTTGGCTGAATCATCCTACAGAGAAGCAATAACGCGAGATCAGGGAATTCTGCGATTGCTGTCGCCCTGGGAGTAGCCTGGTTCCCACCTTTCTTGTGGCCTAACTGTCCACATTTTACTTGGATTCCAGCAGGCCCATCCATGGCTTTAGAATATTCTTCCCCTTACTTTAACTCCAGGGGACTTCTGTTCCTAGCAAATATATGATCTCTAAGATAAATGGATTTTGCCTAAGAAAAATTAAATGTACCTCCTTCGCAAAAATATGACAGATATTCTCTCCCGAGCTTCAGACCATACATTGACTATAATCAAACACTCAGGCAGGTGGGTGTGGAGCTCTCACCATGCACTTGATCCCGAGCCAGGGCTCGTGGCTCAGACTGAAAAAGAGACAGGGTGCTGTGGGGTGGCAGCGCTATCCTATTCATCATGGAGGGAAAGGACAGGAGTGAGAGCAGAGAGCCTGGCTTCCACCCAAAGGGAATGGCAAGAAAAGAAATGGGGTAACTTTTGGTCCTCACAGGCTGCCAGCTCTCTGGCTGCCACGGAGTCGGGTTGGGCTGCCTCTCAGGCTGAGCCCTTCTTCTCTGAGAGCTGGGAAATAGAATAAAGCTACAAGCAAGCTCTCGCTGACACCTTTGCCAAATCAATAAATTACAGTTCATGGGAAGGGTGAGCTCATCCAAGGACGGTTATCACTAATGAAAAACTGCACACGATATGACAGTCGCTTTTTTTAGGAGCCTTAGTAATCAAAATAGAATCCTGGTTAAAGTTTTATGTATCTGTATACCGAGTGAGTGTGTTTATGTGTGCATGGGCTTTTGGGGAGGGTAACTGGAAAGAAAAGCATCGTGATCGAGAAAGCCACGTCCTGGGTGTCCTTGAACAAGTTACTTAACCTCTCTGAGCGTCAAATTCTTCATCCATAAAATGTAAAAAGATACTATCTACCCCACAGGGTCATTGGGAAGATTAAATGAGCAAACATAGAATGCCTGGCATGCAGGAAGCCCTCAATTAGCAGTAATTATTTTTTTTAAGTTTCATTGGATTTGGGAGTCCTTCAGGTCTTAAAACAAGATCCCTCCTAATCCTTTGCTGTCTGGATAGGATAGAAAGTTCCACCAGCATTAAACTTGGCCCTCTACTCTTAAAACAGAAATGCCCCAGCATTCGGATATAAAATTTCCTTCTCCTTTACGGGAAAGTGGTTCGAGGAGAGTGGTGGAAAAAGCACCAGGGCACGGCTGATGCTCATCTCAGCTCTGTGCTTCCCTTACCTCTACTGCCCTGTCTCCTATCAAATCCCAGACAGGTCCCGGTGCCCAGAACAGGGGCTGCACTCAGTCCACATAGGAATAGGCAGAATGGGGAAGGTACAGCTCAGAGGTACAGTGCTTGTCTGGCATGCACAAGGTCCTGGGTTCAATCCCCAGTACCTCTATTAAAAATAAATAAATAAACATACTCACATCCCCCCAGGGGGAAAAAAAAACAAGCAGCCTGAACTCAGATCACCTGAGAAGTTTCCTCTGACCAACTCAGGGTTTCATATTTTAATGTAGCCGATATTTAAAAATCAGATTTTATATTTTATAAAGCTTAGGTTTCTGGTCCCTCTTGAAAAGTCAGAAACCAGGCCACACTGGGCCCTCCTTCATCGGTGTCAGCAGTAGGCTGGCACTCCATAGCAGCTGCCTCTTTTAGTCTTCTGTTTGCCATAGTCCCCACCACCCCCTATTGCTTTATCCTTATTTACATTGCTCACCTGGCCCCATGAGCATCGCAACATCTGGTCTAGAGCCATATACTTTCCCAGCCAAATCCCTACTCTCCATCAGCCCCTTATTCTGTAAGAAGACAAAGAGCATAGGTCCCACGGGATTCCATGAAGTCCTTAAAATGTTGCCCCAAGAAGAGGCCAGGAAAGTTTTGCCCCCAGACTCTGTTTCTCCCCGAATAGGGAAAGAGCACTGGATTGGGAGTCTGGCTCGAGGGTGTGTGAATTCCTCCTCCCCCAGGTCACCTGCCCGGACTTCCACTTCTCCTCCTGTGACGTGGAAAGACTGGAGGAGAGGGACACAGAGGCTCCCTTGGGCACTAAATCATCATCACAGAGTCAGCAAGTATCTGCTTGGGCTGGAAAAAGAGCTACATGGTGACCCCCAGGAGCCTCAGTCATGGTTCAGAGCTAGGCATGCCCTCCCTGTCCTGTTAGAGATCGGCTGAGCTGACACTCCCACCTGCTGGAGCCCCAGCATAAGAGGGACATGAGCTGGAGGCCTTTGTTTCTTGCTGTGAAGGTTCACTTACAACCCAATGATGCACAGTGAGTGGGTGTCAGAGGAAGGGGAGTCCCAGGCTGGAGCTGGGAAAGCAGTAAAAACTTAAAGCAGAGAAAAAAATAACATTAAGAGTAGGTAAAAGAGGGAAAGATAAAAGGAGGAGAGAGAGAGGTGCCTTCTTAAAGAGCTGCATAATTCTGGACTGAAAAATAAAATCCTGGAGGGATAAGAGCACTCAAAAGTGTCATCAATTTCTGTTGACTTGCTCTGGAGCCACCCAGCTCCTTGAGGCATTTACAGCCCTGGTTCCTCCCCACCCTTTCTGAGAATTTGCTCCGTCTGCCGGCTCTCCTTCCCACTCCGCTCCCTCAGAGCCCTGGCTGCTTCCAGAAGAGCCCTCAGTTCTGTAAGCTATTTTCTTAGATTGCATCTAACATCAAATGTTCCACTAGAATAATTGTGTTTTCATTTCACCAACCAAGAGAAAAGACTTGAGATGCTTTGAAAAAGCAACCAAGCCCAGGCAGTTTTAATAGGCTGGCAGGAGGAACAATAAGAGTACTTTAATACTGATTTCAAACAAAGTAGATGCTTCAGAGAGACGGAGAGAAAGAGAGAGAGAGAAAGGGATGGAGAGAGAGATCGAGCAACCACAGAGGAGCAGGCTTTAGAGCATCCCTCTCAAACTCTGGTACCTCACCCGAAATCCAAGACAGACTCAAGGAAAATGAGCACCCACAGCCAGACTCTCCCCCGTCAACAACATCCGTCAAGCAGCTCTGGCACGGGATACTGTCCCTACAGCTGGTGCCTTAGATGGACAACTGGGTGACTGCCGGATGACTATCCCTCGGCCATGGGCTAGCTGGGTGGGTGACATCTGGGGAGATCTATGTGTGCTTTTTCCAGAACAGGCAGGAAGTCCTTGGCCTTTCAGGAAACCCCACTAGGGCTCCGACTCATTTGGATGTGCATACCAGAAGGTCACCTGCTAACGGGATGCCAGCAGGTTCCAAACCCAGACAACCCATGAGTGGCGAGTGGTCCTCTTTTAACCAGAGATCTGAAACTTTCTTTGTGTGTTGGGGGTGAGGAGGGGGAAGAGGGAGGGAGTAGTCCTCTCCACTGGTATTGGAAGACAACTTTTCCGCCATCACTATAGCAATCGCCTCCTAACCGGCTTTATTGCCTGCACACTTGGCCCCTGTGCCCCCATCCATTCTCCTCACTGCAGCCAGATACTTATCTGGGAAACTGGAACCTGATACTGTCAAGGGAGGATCTTATCTGCTGAAAACACTTCAGTGACTTCCCATATTTAGGATAAGAACAAAATCCTTAACGTGGCCTGAGAGGGTGACTACATACCGTCATCCAAATCAAGACAGTGTTGGGAGTAAAGAGGGACCCTATTCCTAATTTTCTAGGGAAACAAGCAAACCAGGGCTGTCCCTGGCAAGCCGAGATGTGTGGTCACCATCCATACAGGCCCTGCATGTTCTGGCCCCCACTTTCTCCCTCCAGCTCAGCCTGAGCTACCTGCCTGCTTTGCTCTGCATTCTAGCTCTCTGGCCTTCTTTCACGCCCCAATTCCTCATGCTCCTTCCAACCACAGGACTTTTGCATGTGCTGAACCTTCTACCTGGAATCCCTTCTGCCATCCCCTTTAACCGAGTAACTTCAACTTATCACCCATTTCTCAACTTAAACGATATTTGTAAGAGAGTTTTTCCCTGACCTCCTCCTCCCACTCACAGCCAGCCTGGGCCAGATCCTTCTGTTACGTGTTCCCAAAGGAACATGTTCTTTCCTTTAGATCACTTATCTCCCTTTGTAGTTATTTGCTCGTGTGTTTAACAAGTGTATGGCTGTCTATTTCCCTCATCAGACTCCATGGGGCAGGGATTGGATGTGTTCTGCTCACATTGGGCACTTAGCAGCCAGCACCATGCCTGGAACACAGTAGGGGCACAATAACCCCGTGACAGAACAACAACAGTGGGTCGAGTCTTTCTGGAACAGGTGGGGGAAACTCACTGTGCTCAGCCCCCAGGCTCTGGGCCAACTTTACATCTGGTCAGCGTCATGCACCCTTGCCCTGCCTGTCCCTGAGCACTCACCCCTCCTTCTTCTCCTGTATCCCACCCGGTCCCACGAGGCTGGGCCACCAAATGGAGCACTGGGTTGTGTCCTGCTTTGGAACATTCTTGAATAGATTCCTGGGACTTGTGTCTCCCAACCAAGGTAAACCAAGGACACGAGCCTCACAACTGGAGGGAATGACCGAGTTCTGAGCCAACTCTCCATCTGAGTGGCTGTCAGCTTTGTTTTGATTTTTTGCCCCCACCCGCCTGAGACACGCACCACCCTGCCATCAGGCTTTAAGTCAGTGATTAAGAGAACATATCAGAAAGGACCACCCGGGTTCCAATCCTGGCTTTACCATTCATTAGCTGGGTGACCTTGGGCAAGTTGCTTTTCCTCTCTGTGTCCCCTCTGTAAAGTGGAGATGATCTCTGTCCCACCCTTATAGAGTGTTCAAGAGGCTGAGATGAGTTTGTGCGTGTAAAGCCTTTCAAACAGGTAATGTTCTAAATGACATATACTAGATGTGCAATAAACAATGCTGTTATTATCAGGAAAACTCTAGCAGTGATTCTGGGGGTGGGGGAAAAATCTCAAAAAGACTCTAAGTTATTTAAACACACATGCCCTGGGAGATGCTTCTCCCTGTCTCCCCTGCACCCTACATGGAAACCACTGCCCTTGTGACTAGTCCAGTGAGTGCAGAGGTCCCTCCTGTGGTTTCCCTGGCTTTACTCCCTTAGCTCCACTGTCAGAGAAACCATCACTTCCCAATTCAGGCCAATCTCATCAGACACAGCTTTAGTTCTTTCAAGACACATTGAATGAGAGTTTCTGAAGACTGGGGAAGCCCCTAAAGGTCAGAACTATGTCTCTGTTGTCCACTAACATACACCCAGTGCCCAGCCTGGTCCTGACACAGAGGGATTCCCAATAAACATTTTTTTGACTGATTGACTCCTTTTTGCCAGGCACTGATCTAGGCACAAGGGGATATGATAGTGGCTATAAGACACACAGCCTCTCTACGGGGCTTACCATCTAGCTAGAGGGATAAAGATATTAAGAGACCATTATATGACAGTGTGCTAAGAGTAGGGGAATACTGAGTGCTCTAAGAGCATGGAGGAGGAGCTGCTAAACCAGACTAAATGAACAAGGGAAGGCTGCCTGGAGGAAGAGACATTTAATCTTTAACCCTTGGATTTGAAGGATGAGCTTTGAGAAGCTGAGGTAGGGGAAGCATGAGACAGGCAGAGGGAACAGCATTGTGAAGGCTCAGTGGCAAGAGGGAATGGAACATCCAAGGAACTCAAAGGGATGTGGAGCAACCGAATGGCTGGAGACAAGGAAGAGAGTATCTGGAAGGAGCTTGATAAAGGAGACCAGACTGCTTTATGTGGCCTGAGAAGCCACACTAAGGCATGTGGACTTCATCCTAAAGTGGTGGGAAGCATTCAACAGATGTTTACTAAGCAACTTCTGTGTGTCAAGACTGGACTAGGCGTTGGGGATGCGGAGGGAAGAAAATCAGATGCGATGCTTGCCCTCATGGACTTCACAATTCCGCGCAGAGAACAGACATGAACCCAATAATAACTGAACAAATAAATGTCTCATCAGTGAGGGAGATGAGCAATCCGGGACAGTCCGCCCAGATCTTTCCCTCCTGACGGATATAGGTGAATGCAGCACAGACCCATAAGGCTGGTGTGCCCTTAGAATGTGACTAATATAGTTGAAGAACCAAATGTTTAATTTTATTTCATTTTTATGATCTTAAACTCGCATCTGAATAGCCACAGGTGGCTAGTAGCTACTGCTTTGGGCAGCATAGGAAAGAATGAACTCGGTTCTGAGAACACATGACACAGGAGCCTGGTCCCACCGGTGGGCTCAGGGTAGGAATTCCTGAGGGAGGGACATGAGTTAGGATCTCAACTATGAGGTGGTAAATACTGTCAACTGGATTATCCTAAAACTTCTAATGTGCAGTGGAAAGAAGACTAAGACTAGAATACACAATAAGTGGGTTCTAGCCCCGCCTCAGGGACTTACAAGTTAGGCCACACAGTTACTCAAGTCCTTGATTTACATGGGGCCTCAGTTTCCTCATCTGTAAAATGGGAATCTCTGTTCTACCTAACTTGCAGAACTGTCACAAGGAGCAAACAAAAGCAGGTATTCAAAAACTGTTGAAAACTATAAATACTATAGGAATGTAAGATACAATGTTAATATCCCTTTCGCTCATTGCAAAAGAAATACCCATTGTAGAAAATTTGGAAACTGTAGAGAGATTTAAAGGTGAAAAAAAATTTAAATAATATAATATTTTAGCCATCTCTGCAGTCATTTTTGGCATAGGTGTACATATATGTGAGCATACTTACATGCTGTTTTGTAATCCACTTTTTTCCCTTAGTGGTATATCATGAATCTTCCCCCAAGTCATTAGATAGTTTTCTACAACATGGTTTTTAACGGCTGCAAGTGTTCCATAAGATGTTGTAATTTTACCTTCAGAGCCCATTACTTCCTTCATTATCAGGTTGAGAGTGAGTCAAGGGAAGTCCCCAACTGTTTCCTTCTACCGAGGAGCTGGCACTGGGCCCAAGGACGCTGCCAGAGCATTCTAACTCCACAGCACCCAGTTCCTACAATCCATTGCCCAGATGCCCCCAAACAAACCAAATGATGAACGAGGACGAAGCCCAGGGGACTCAGCTGATCCCACCCATGGCGGTGCACTTGCTTCCCCGGGCCCTGGAGTCAAGCCAACCCCAGGTGGCAGCTTTGCCAGATTCACCAGTAATTACACATTGGTACTTGGCACCCAGTGCCGTGTGGGTGGAATTCCCCGGGGTTGACCATCAGTCTCCCTCACCAGTCCTCTCCTACGCCGGGCTATTTGGGGAATAGCTTTCCTTCTTTGTCACTGATGAGCTTCACTGGGTTTTCATATTTTCAAAGTTCAGGTGGCCCTGGACTCTCCGAGCGGTACTCCTGCTGAATTGGTTTTCAGACTGTGCCACTTTAAACATGATTCAAGAAAAATTACAGGGGCCTCTACTCCATCTGTCTCTGGAAATGGTCTTTGTGCTCAGATCATTTGCCAGCGACACTCCATCTCCACAATTACCCCGGCTATTTTATCTTTATCTGTCTGGAACACTGACGGGGAAGCAGCAGATAATGCCGTTATTTAAGCGACTTGTGCAGCTTAAACACGTTTGCACCTCAGAGTGCAAATACCTCCACTGCTGCACTGGCCTCTCCTGGGGCACCAGCCCCTGCACTGTCTTTAGATTTTAAGCATGATAAAGGTGGGCCGCCCATGAAACGGTTTCATCGGAGCTAGCGGGGCTGCATCCTGAGAATGCAGGGATGAGACTGAACCCTGCCCACAGCTAGAACCACCTCTTCATGTGCCTCCTGACCCCCAGGTGGCCCCATGCCTGAAAGGTCAGGAGGAGAAGGGCAAGGCTCAGCATGTTAATCTACCTGGTCCCTAAAAGTGCGTCATTTACTTACTTCCTACATATGCATGCTGCACGCTCCATGAGGAAGAAAGATGCCACTGCGTGCCTCCCACCTTCAGGGAGATAAAATATCAAAAGATAATGAGCAAAACCAGGCAGTACATGCCAGGTTAATAATAACAGCCAGCGATATTGAGCTCTTACTACGTGCCAGGCTTCTGCTAAGTACTTCATCACATTTGCTTATTTACTCCTTGCAACAATCCTATGAGGTGTACGTGATGAGCCTCATTTTTCAGATAAGGACACTGAGCTATGGTGAGATTAAATTTGTCCAGCATCACATAAGCAGTACTTGTAGCCAGAGCTTTCTGCTTTGCAAGCAAGACATTGATGGGTCCAAAGGGAGCAGCATTCACGCGTCCTAATGGAGGGAAGAGAGGGGGCCTGGTCCCACTTTCTAATAAAGCCAGTCCATTGGCTGTTTCAAGGGTTAGGGCGAGAAACTGATCAAAAGCACGCCAGGAAGGCCCCATGGGTGGTGGACACAGCTTCGCAGCGCTCTGCTACTTTTCTAGAGATGCACCCCTACGTATCACGCCCAGTGTGGGGACCACTATTCTCTTTTCCTTTCCCTCAAAAGGGAGGCTCTCTCTTTCTTTCTCCCTTAAAAATAAGACTCCAGTTTCTTCCACTCAAGGACTGAGCCAAAACCAGCAGGAATACCAGCCACATGGACCCAGGGAGGGTCTAGGAATCAAGCCAGGTCATTGCTCAGAGGACCCTGAAACAGATACGGCCTGAGATGTCATGTGAATTGAAAGTAAAGAAGGGAGCAAGAAGAGCCCAAGACAGTACAGGACAAACTGCCTCGGATCCTAGATTCACGGTGAGGAAGCCAGTGGGGGCCAAGACAGGAAACAGATCTGCTTAGTGTGCCAGCCCCAAAGCAGGCTCTGAGACATGGCTCTGGGAGGTGACTCAGAAAAAGAAGTAGGGGAGAGGGGAACTGAGACAGGACAGGAAGGAAGTGAATACAGGGCATGTTAATGGAAGTTTATCATTTAAGGCAACTGGGACCCAATTGCACCGGGAACTCCTGGCAATGATGCAGAATAAATCTCGGAGCTATCCCTCCCTAGGGGCTAGAGAACTGGGGTCTCTGCCCATCAGCACCTTCACGTACATAGTTGACGGCTGCTCCCATGGGCGATAACTCCCAGCGTTTCAGCCCACTCTTCCTGCCCAGGCTAAGCAAGCTCCTCCTGCAGCCAGAGGAAGCCTGCAGAGAGCAGTCACAGGTGATTGCAGACAAAGCCCTGGTTGGGTTGCCCAGGGTGGGTGAGCTGGCCCCGGCAAGGTCAGAGCCAGAGAAAACAGTAACTGGGAGGGAAAGAGTGTAAGGACATGGTGCAAGTCCCCAAGCTAGAAGGGCACAGAGGACTGGAAGCTTCCGCTGCAGCCTGGCTGATGACCATATGACATAGGGACAGGCAGGCCTGGTGGTTTCCAGGGTCAGTGTTGGTTTGATGGGGAGCAACTCCGGTGGGCAAGTTACTCAGGCCCTCTGCCCAGCATGGACCTGCTCTGTGGCCCCTTCCATGTCCTAGGGATGAGCTGGCCGACCAGCCTGGAATCAGACCCCAGGAAACAGAAGAGCTCCCTGCCAGTCCTTGGTCCTTTCATCACCTTCAGCTTCTCTCCCTCACCCCACTCTGCTCCTCAGGGCTCCCCATGCACTTGATCCCTGGGCTGGGGACTGGGTGGTTTTTCTGAGATGCCAGCTCCTCTCCTGCAGCCCAGACCTACAGCCTGCCCTGTGACAGTGGCCCCAGGAGTGTCACTCTGCAAATAACTGTGGTCAGGGTGAGAGATGCGGAGGCCAAAAGGAGGATCTGAGACAGACATCTGTAATTTCACATTTGGGAAAACCCAGACCTTTAAACAGAAGTGCTATTTCAATTTTCTCACTCCCATTCTTCTTTAACCTCAGACTGAGGGAGGAATAAACCCTCTTTGATTTGTAGACTGAATTCTTTAAAGAGCCAGCTTGTCCTTTTTCAAATTTATTTTTTCTTTTTGCTCGGGGCAGAAACCAGGGGCCCCAAATGGGAACACGGTACCTTGGTCAGATGGCTCAAAATACCAAAAGTTACCACAGGGACTACCATGCTACCTATCCATCTTTCTTGCTAATCCAAAAGTCAAATAAACCCAGGGAGCTTTTTTTTTTTTTTCTTCTTCTAGAATTTCAGGCTCCCTGAGGACTAATTTCTCTGAAAGCTGCATTAAACTAATAGCACCATAAAAGGCCCATTGTGAGATGTAATTGGTTTGCAGGACTTTCCTATAAAAATAATAAAAGACTGCCAAAGGCAGTTTCCAAAGGTCAATTATCTGTGTTGCTTGAGTTGAATGGAGGTCAGTCCCAGAATTCTGTTTTATAGGCATATTAATCAAAACCGGGTGGCCCTACCCATCTGACCCCATCAGCTGTCAGAGAAGTCGCAGGCTCCACCTTATGCTGATCTCCAAAGAGATGCACCGCACAGGGCCCCTCTTTTCCCAGGAGGATACCCAGCCATCACCATGGTGAATGCCAAGCTGGAAGCTGAAGTTTTCAAGGCAGAATGAAAGGAAGAAAAGCTATACCTTGAGCACAGAAAAGGAAGGGAGGGACTCAGGCCCCCTTCCCCAAGGAGCTGGAGAAGTCGATACAAGTGTTGGTTATGTCTGACCTAAACCAACTTAGACTAGCTTAACCAAAAGGGATAAGTTTAGGTTGGCTAACATAACTGGGAATTTTAAGGATGGCTGGATCCAAGGGCTCAACCAATGTCAACTCATTGATGAGAGGATATTTGCACCCCTCTCTCCCTCTCTTTCTCCCAATCTCCCTCTCCCTCGCCTTAACCTCTCCCCCTCCCTCTTTCTCTCTCTCTATATCTCTCTCTGCACTGCTGGCCCCTGCTCTCAGACAAGCTCTCTGCCACATGGCCGGCAAGAAGCCTTCAGGCTGCCCTTGCTGTCCATGTTCCCCATTGAGCTACCTCAAGCATAGCGAGATGCTTTCTTCTAGTGTTCCTGTATCAATTCCAGGAAAAGCTCTGATTAGCCATTTGGATCACATGTTCAATCCTTGTAACTAAGGGGTTGCAAGAACACGATTTGCTCAGGTTGAATCTTGTGTAGCTAGAAGGTCTGGAGAAAGAGGGCATACACACAGCATATTTAACAATTAACCATATCACATCTAGTAGGGGGAGAGGAGGTTCCCTCAAAGACAGGATGCTGGCAGATAAAATCCTGCCCACCTAAAAAAAGCTATCCAACTTCAAAATGCACTCTACTGGTTAACTTGTCTTCATTCCAGCTATTTCATTAATCTATCCATCTCTCCCTTCTTCTACCCACCCATCCATCCATCTGCCCATTTATCCATTCATTCATCCATCTATTCATCCATCTGAGACAGGAAGGAAGGGGACAGGGCACAGCCATTCAAGGAATAACACAGCAATTAACGCCTGAATGGTGGAAGATTCAACTCCCAGTAGGCCTTGAGGCTCAAGATGGTTGGAGATTTGACTTCTAGTAGAACTTGAGCTTCATTATACACCCATTGTAATATATTAGCATGGTGAATAACATGACCACAGGCGCCATGACAGCTCCAAGACTAACCATAAAAGGTCAAAGAGTGGGAAATGGCCAACTTCTGGGAATCCCAGCCCCTTCTCAAGGGTAGTTAGAATGGTCCTCCCACTTGTTAGCATATGAAGCTACCAAACCCATTAAAACTGTCAACACAGCGCCCCATGGGTGCCTCTTACTCCCTCATCTTTGGAGACAGCCCTCACTCTGTCTATGGAATGTGTAACTGCTATTACTCTAATTTGAGCACCCAACCCCCACACCTCATGGCCTTTCTCTTGTCTTTTGAAACAGCCTACACTCTATGCAGTATGTATTTCTCTAAATAAATCTACCTTTACTCAACTGTAGCTTGCTCTTGAATTCTTTCCTGCATGAAGCCAAGGACCATACTTGGTGGGGCACATCCAGGGACTCAACTGAGCCCTGGGAAATGGCCCTCCTCACACCCCACATCCGTTTTTCCTGCATCACATTCATCTATCCAGCCATCCATTCATCTATCCATGTATCTGGTAAAAGAGTTGGTTTTATAGGAATAAGTACTTCCCCTTCTTGCCCCTGCTCAAAATAAAATCTAAAAACAATTACTCTTCAGGACCTTAAGTTTCTAGAAGAATGAATTAGCCTCAAGCCCTAGAGGCCGCAAGTCTCAATAAGGAGGCATTAAAAAGTATGGAAGGTTATGCAACAAAATATTAACCATGATTATCTCTAAGTGGTATGTGTGGCTCCTTTTTTATATATCATGTTTTCTAATCTGTCTATAACAAAAAGGTACTGCTTGCATAATTTTAAAAAGGAGAAATTAATGCTAAAAACCTCTCAGTCTCATTACTCTGATTCTATATGCACCAAGCAACCCTTTGGGGACTTACATTGGTTTCCCAAGTCAACTTTTTGACTAAAGAAAGAACAAGGCTGACCATACTGTTGAAAGGTGATGGCTATGTTTTTAAATAAAAACGATGCTCAGCCATGCTGTCTATCAAGTCTTTTCTAAGTCTCGAACTGCTCACGAGGGACTGGCCCAATGGCTAGTTTCTTCTTAGCAAAACTTGAAGGCAACATCTAAAACCCTGGAGGATAAAAGTGCTTTTGTCTTCTCACAATAACCTTGCAGTGGCTGGCCACATTTGTAGCTGGCCACAGAGCCATTACTCATTAGCAGCTAAGTAAAAGTCAGTGCATTTTCTATTATCTACATGAGAAGGTGGTTTCTTGATGCAAGCAGTGATTGTCCACACTGAGCATGAAAGGGATGTGTCCTTCCTGGGAACAGCGGCAGAAACGTAGCAGCTGGGGTTGGGAGCAGCGTAAAAAGTCGTTTCTATGTTGGGAATAAAAGTGGAAATTATCAGACCTTTGAAATAGCTTAAACTTGCTTCTTAATGTTTCGAATAGGATCAAAGTGCCTTGGCATAGTACAGTACGTTTCATGGAGTCCTTTGTCACACAGGTATGGAAATACATGTATATCTTAGTCAAAAGTGTTTTAAACTTTTATGCCCAGGCTCATGTTGGAAAAGGTAGAATTGCTGATCAAATAAAGAATATAGTTTTTGAAGGGTGTTGGTGCTTCTCAGATATGAAACTGTTAAGTGATTGAACACCAAGCTTCATAATATTCACATGGACCCTGAATCTGATCTATTTCCCAAGGAAAACAGCTACCAATAGAAATAAATCTAAATTTCCTATTCCTCTCCTATGATTTATATGTATTATTTCAAGCAACACCTTTACCACAACCCTACACATTTTTGAAGGTAAGAAATCAAGGAATAAAACCAGTAAACGGAAGAACCAAAGTTTAACCCAAGTCTGTCTTGACTCCATCCCATACTTCCGGCCATGACTCCCCCGTGTCCTTCTCAGCAATGCCCCCACTGTGTCTGCACGTAGTGCGCACATCCGTAGGCATCACACGTATGAGAAGCTTCTGCGATGCTCAGGTGCCACATTTTCTGCATCAACTGCATATTAATATGCAGGCAACGGAAAGGAATGCTAAGTGAGAAAAAGTCAAACGAGAAAGGAAAATAGAAGGTAGAGTTAACTCCAAAAGAGTAAAATATCAATTTAATGTAAAGAACCCTTCCACTGCACAGAAAGTAGCAGCCGGGCAGTAGGTTCTGGATGAACCTGGCCATCCCGGGCTTAAATACAACCTCTTCGGAGGAAATTTCCTGAAGTGTCAGGTAGGCATAATTCTAAAATGTAACGCTAAACGTCAGCAGGGAAATAAACCCAGTGGTTATAAATCCCATAAGAAAACAGTAAAAACGTCTCAGACTAGGTAACAGCACGATCCACCAATGTTCCAGAAAGACAAACATAACCATCAGTTGCTGCCTCCTTTGAAAAAGAAGAGATCACAGACTGACTCTGGCTACTTCACGGAGTCCTTCCTGTTAGGGCTGGGAAAGTTACAGGGCCCCAGGGCCTGCTCTCGGACACCGCTTTCTGGGAGGGGTGCTGGCCAAAGCGGGTTCATTTCTTCTAATGCTCAGACCGGGGAGAGTCCACATCTTTTCTTTGGAGGTTTATAGAAAACACAACTGGCTTATTGAGAGTATGGCTTTTGTTGTTGCTGTTCTTTACAATGACAGGGGGATTTGGATACACACTTGGGTTTATGAAGTATAAATCCTGTTTAAATCTATAGACGTTAAAAAAGATGTGATGGTTGTTTGGAGAAGAAAGCCACACCTGTGTCCAATCATACCGAGCGGTGATCTTTGCTGTTGTGAGAAACTGATAAATCTCCAGGCTTTCAACAAGGGCGTGTCGAGAACAGGAAACTCATTTCAAATCACATCTCAGGTAGGCGTCTGAGCCAAAATAAGATAAAAGTCATTATTTTTTTTTTCTATTAAGCCACCAAGCACAAGTGGAACCATTCTCTCCTTTTCTTATTTCGTCCTGAAATCTGGTAGGAACGAGAGCCAGGTTTCCTGTTCTAAATCTTCAGAGAACTGCACAAAACTGTTCTTTTCTTCCTTCCTTAGGAAGGAAGAGTCCACACACAACAAGGTGTGAACAAAGCTGTCATTTAACATGTTAATTAATACTGGGAGATATAATTAGGTGCTACAAGCATTCCTTTCTCATTGCAAGCATCGCTGATGCCAAGGAGATTAATGTCCCTATCACCGTTGGGGTAATAGCCCACCTGATGGATAGGTGTGCTCTACCTGTCTTGCTTTGGTAACATAACATCCCAAATTAATCTCTGAATGATTTCCCCAGGCCTCTTCATATATGCAAAGAGTTACAGAGGCCAAAGGCATCCCCAGGCAAAATCCTCAAATTTGTGAACGTAAACAAGCTTACACCAAACTACTCAACTTTCTGCAACAACATAAATGTGGGTGACACTAGTTAGGCGGCCAAAGTTGACCCTGCAACTCAGGGCAAAGCTGGAACAATCTCTGATGGTGACAAACCAGACAGCTCGCAGTGGAGGATTTAAGCACCTAAACTAAAAACCCCACTGCCTTCAGTCTACATATGACACCACAATAAGAAAGATTAAAACACCATCTTTAGAAGGCTATGTTCAGATGAGGTTATACAAATTACTTATACTACACTGGGCTTTCCTTTTATTTCAAGAAAGACAAGCTTGTTCAATTAGAAAACCCAGGCATGCAGTTTGCCTAGGAATAAGCATGCTGCTCCTTCACCTGAATCATTCCATCACTGCCCTCAACCTTTCTCCCCATCTAACACACAACACAAGCTGCTGGCGGTCCAGCTACTTCCTCCCATGGTCCATTTTCTCCCTTCATCTCTGTCCACTTCTCACCATTCCCTGTAGATTACATACTTGAGCCAGGTCACTGTAGTCTTTGCTTCCTATTTTTAAAAAAATTCAGAGCTTTAATATATCTTTCATGCATAATAAGTTATAAGGTATAATTACTTCTTTGAGTAAAATGACGATTCCGTCAAGTTTATTAATTCTTCAGGAAAACAGGGTATCATAATATTTGAGTTGGGAGTGCTTCTTCCAATGTGGCTGCTCTGAGCTTTCGCTCTGATAGCCAGATACACGATCCTCCCCACTCTGCTTCAACACTTCATGTGAAAACAAAGTCACCTTATCTAAGACAACCTGCTACACTGACAGTGCAAATATGTGTAGACCATTCTGCCTTATGTTTGCTGGAGGCTGTCTCCCATAACTTGAGGCACTGACACTGGTTCCACTCTCAGGATTTATAGGGGAAATTTCCCAGTTTTGGGATGTTGACAACCAAGCGAGAAAATGGTTTTAAACATCATGTAGGTCCAATGAAACACATCTGCCAGCCAGATCCAAACCACAGAACACAAGTTGGAATGCACGCCTCTGAAACCTCTTCTTTGAACCATAGGTAGGATAATTCAGATGAGAATGGAAAACACTGAGATCCCTTTTTATTCCAATTGCCACACATACTGGCCTACAGAAATGGTCAAGAGTCTTGCTAGCAGCATATGTTTGCATTTACCTGGAGGTTTTCTTTTTAAAATCATTTCGACAAAACTAAATCCTCATGAAAGGCTGCCTGCGTGAATACCGGTTGGATGGCTGTTAGTTACTCAGATAGTGAGCCAACATCACGACTCATACATCCATATGTGGCCTTAGGAAATGCACTCTAACTCTCTGAGCCTCAATTTCCTCATCTGAAAACTGGAATAAAGAATATCTTCCTTGGTGGAACTTAATTACTACCATCCCTTCATGGGTTGAGGCTGCACTAGAATTAGTGACTCACTTCCAAAGAACAGAGTATGGAAAGGGAAAAATAGTAATTTCACAGAGGGGAAACCTGGCAAACACTACCTTTACCAAATGATAAAGGTGAACATCACCTGTGACATTATGTGGCTGTCACATACCTCTTGGCAGGAAGAGATTAGAAAGGTACCTCCCCTCTGAGGTGTTCTTTCCCCTCAAACCATAACTTCAATCTAATCATGAGAAAAGCATTAATTAATTTCATATTGAATGTATGTATGTTCATGTATAACTGAAAAATTGTGCTCTACACTGGAATTTGACACAACACTGTAAAATGACTATAACTCAATAAAAAAAATTCATATTGGAGGCATATCTGCAAAACAGTGTTTCAAGGAGGAGGAAGTCGTTGGTTGGGTCAAATGTTGTTGAGCGATTGTGTAAGATCAAGACACGAAAGGCTCTACTGACTTGAGTGTTTCCAGAGGGGTGGCTGGAAACTGAGGCTCCACTGGAGAGGGTTGAAGAGCAGGTGGGACCAAGGATAGATGGCAGGTTCAAGAAGATCTTCTGGAAAAGAAAGAAAAGATACTGGGATATGAGTGGAAGGAGGATATGAAATCAAGGAAAATTGTTGTTGGGTCTTAATGGGCCATGCTAGTAAATACAAATTAATGAGAATGACCCTATAGAGCAGGACAGACCAATGGTGCAGGAGAGAGCTAATAAAACTTACCAAAATAGCAAGTTCTTGAGGAAGTGAGGACATGAGATTCAGAGCACAAGAGAGGCTGGACTTTTATAGAAGTGAGGACACTTCTCACCTCTTAATGGAAGGGAAGTGAAGACAGAGCAAGCTCCAAGGAGATTTCTAGATTTGTTGGTAGGGAGATTATGGCTTCTATGTTCTCAATCAAGCATGAAGCAAGCCACTAGTTAAAAGTCAGAAGGTGAGGGGTGAGGAAGGCTGGTAAAAAGGGAGCACACTCACACCAGGAGCCTTGCCAAGCCATTGCATCAGAAAGGAAGGGTCAAGGGAGCTGAACATGTTTGCAAGGAAACAATAGTAATTGTAGGCCATAAAATCTAAGCCACATAAGGAGGGAAAAGAAGAAAAGAGATGAATAGTGACAGAGTAGCAGAGTGTAAGTTTTGAAGGGCTCGATGATGTTGGAAAACTGTTCTTTGATTATTCTGCAGCATAGTATCTAGAAGAATAGGAAGAAGAATATTTAAAACCAAGATTTCAAGACTCTAAATAATTGGAATAATAAACAGTAAGCAGAATAACTGGATGATGACTTGAGGCGGAAGGGAGGAAAAGTTGTTGGAAGTGAGGACCTCAAGGAAGTGAGAACCTGGGACACTGCGCGGGTCTCATCCGCATAGTTGCTGACATCGCCAGGAGCAATGCGAGGAGCAGCAATGAAGAGGCGCACAATGAGCCACAGCTGAGGAGACGCACAAGGAGCGTGCCTACCAGGCAGGTAAGTAGATGAGTGAAACGCCAAGTGCTGGTGGGTGATAAGCAGGATGGCCCAACTTCACGCACACTAACATTGCGAAGGAGAAAAGAATAGGAATTACAGTGGAAATGCCGAGCAAGGATGACACCAACTCCACACCCTCAGCCTGAAGAGCAAGGAGTGTGTGGGATTTAAGAAGGAAACGGTCTCCACTCAAGAGAGAGACAAGGAAGTGAGCCAAGTCTCTCTTAGGGCAAGGAGAGGAGGGAGGGGACCTGCATTCAGAATAAAAGGTTGAGGATGTAGGATGTTTGCTGATCATAGGTCAGAGTTCAGAGGGCACAATGAGGGCAAGGAGGGGTAGGGGTTTGGGTAATAGGAGCATGGGACAGCCTGAAACTTGTGCTTCCATCAGAGACTGGGGACAACCACCATGTCATGAGCAGGGGCAGGATGGGGTTGGTCAGAGGCTAATCAGTTTGAGTCTTGCCCTGAAAGTCAACTCCATGACCCAGGAGGCTGCTCCTCTCTCACTGGGGAGGTCGCGTGGGCCTGGAGAGAGGCTTCCCTTAAGGAGGAGATATTGTGTGTAAAGCAGCCATTCTCAAGCCTGGCTGCGCATCAGAACCACAGGGGAGCGTTAAACAATCCTGACACTGGGGCCAATAAAATCAGTGTCTCTGGGGGAGGGACCAGACATCGGTGTTTTTTAAATTCCCCAAGTGATTCCTATGTGCAACTAGGTTTAAGAATGTGGGTTCCTCGCTCAAAGATGCAGGGGTGTGGCCTGAGCCTTAGGGTTTTTAAAAGCCTTTGTGATGGTGGCTGTAACTGTAACTGTTACACTTAGGAATTTCCCTTGCATCATCTCAATGGGAAGGAAGAAAAGGAGGAAAAGGAATTGTCTTCATTTAGATAAAAGACAATTTCTTCGGAATTAGAGGGAAAAGTTCCTGGCATTCTGTCTCAGATTAAGTGGAAGAAAGACTAATCACTCATGGGAGAGAAACAGAATGGACACAATATACTTTAATAGCCATTCAATCTTCTAACACTTATTTAAAGAGCAAAATAGAAGGCTTCACAATCCAAAGAGAACTCTGGACGATATCCATGCAGCCAACAGTTAAAGATTTTTCACGAAGTTTATTACCCATCCAAGTGAGCACTGGAACAATATTTTTAAATGTTCCAAGCTACTATTAGTAGCAAGAAAATGATTTTTACATAACAATAATTAAAGCTGACACTGATCAAGCACTTACTATGTGCCAGGCACTGTACAAACATCACAAGTGGTCGGTCTCCTGTAGTCCTCACAACAGTTCTCTGAGATGGGTACTATTATTATCCCGACTTTACAAGTGAGAGTCCAAAGTCTAGAGAGCCTACTTAACTAGCTGAGATCAAACAGCTGTAATTGGAAGGGGATGGATTCAAATTAAAAGTCCATCTGGTCCCCAAACCACTATGCCATCCTGCCTACTTACAAGACTCCAAAAGACATGAAAGGGAATAGAATTGTGGGCAAAGGTGGAGGAATCAGCCTTAGAGAAAAGAAGAGATATGTTCTCTGGCTTGATAGAATGAAAGAGAAGGGACAGCTGGGAAAATGTGAAGGAACTTGAAAATGAAGAGGAAAAAACTCAAAAATTCTAAAATTTACAAGGACACCTTTACATTTCCTAAAGTGCTTAGCACAATATATATATATATATATGGTAGAAACTCAAACATATTATTGACTGAATATTTTCTCAATGGTCATTATATCATTAAACAAGAAATCTTAATGGAAATAGTTGTTTTGTCAAAGGGCTCAGGTTCTGAAAACTTTTTGTTCATTTTTAAAATTCTTATATTTATTATAATCATATCATTGGTACAAATATCTTAGAAATATAAATATTAGAAGGGAGGAAAGAAAGAAAGGGAGAAAGGAGAGCAGGAGGGAGGGAGGGAAGGAAACATTCTTTCAGTAAAAAGCCAGTTAATAAATAGAGAAGGAATGATAAAATAAGAAAATCACCATTTGTCAAAATATTATAATTGCTGTTGATTCAGGAAAGAATCATCAGTAGTGCTAAAACGAGTGGATAAAGTTTGAGGTGGAAATAATCTTGACATAGTCTCGTTTTATTTACCTACTAGATATTTATATGTTGCAGTGGATTGAAGGGTAAATATACAGTGGATAAACATGGTGATACCACCTTAAGTGAACTATTCAACTTAACATGATCAGTAAGGGGACTGACCATCTGCCTTCTGATATGACGCACTGAGAAGAACTCAGCATCACTTCTGTGATAGTTCTGCCAAAAGTGTATGACCTAAATGTAAGCATAAGAAAACATTTAAAAAAATCGAGTTTGAAAAATAACCCTCAATGCCATGAAATACAAAGAAAGACCCGAGGTCCATTCCAGGTTAAAGGTGTCTAAAGAGATATGATAACAGAATGTAAGATTTCTGTAAAGTATTGGATTTTCATTTGCTATGAGGAACATAAATGGAATAATGCATAAAATCTCAATAAAGTCTCCAGATTAGAAAATACTATTATATCAGTGTTAATTTTCTGAGGTTGATTTTACTGGAGGTCTGTGACAGAGTTCCCTGGTTATAGGAAATACACTCTGAAGCGTTTAGGAGTAGAGAGGCATAATCTCTACAATTTACTCTTACACAGGTTCAGAAAAAAATAGATAAGTGAATAAAGCAAATGCAGTAAAATGATAGCAACTGGCTAGTCTGGGTGAAGCATATCAATGAACACTTTATACTATTCTTGCACCTTTTCTGTAAGTGACTTTTAAAAAATTTTTGAGTAAGCCTCTAAGGTAATCCACAAGCAATTTAACTATCTAACAAGACAAAATTGCACACCCTTTAAACAAAGACAACAAAATCTAGACATTCAACAGTACAATATTCACAATATCCAGCCTCCGATAGAAAACTACCAGATATACAAAGATGCAGGAAAATGTGGCCCAAACCAGGAGAAGATTCAGTCAGTACTAATTACAGAGATGATGTAATTAGTAGACAGGGATTTCAAAACAGCTATGGCAAAAATAAAAACAGCTCATGGATATAAAGAAAGCATGAATATAAAGAAGAGAGAGATGGAAGATATCAAAGTAACCAAGCAAAACTTCTAAAAATAAAAAACGTACTGAATGGTGTTTAACCACAGAGTAAACACTGCACAAGGAAATATTAGTGAAATTTTAACACACATCAATAGAAACTATCCAAAGTGAATCATAAAACAAAATAAAAAAGACTAAAAGTAGAGAAATTAATGTCTAACATAAAAGTAATAGAAATCCCAGAAAGAGGGTGCACAGAAAATTTTTTGAAGAAATAATGGCCAACTTTTTTCCCCAAGTTTTATGAAAATTATAAGCCTACATATTCAAAAATCTCAATGACCCCCAAGCAGGATAAACATAAAGAAAACTAACCACACCAAAGCACATCATAATAAAATCCTAAAAATCAGTTATAAAGACAAATTTTGTAAAGCAAAAGATACATTACATTCAAATGAAAAAGATAAGAATACTTTCAGACTCATAGGCAGAAATAATGTATACCAGAAAACAATGTAATAACAAACAAAGGGACAGGTTGGTAAAGGGTACAAAACAATATTGATAATCTCATTAAATGTAACTGGTCTAATTCCTCCAATAAAAGGGCAAGACTGCCATACTGAACTTAAAAGAAAAACAGCAACATCCAACTATATTTTCTCTACAATGGGTACATTTTAATATAAGGATACCACTAGCTTAAAAGTAAAAGGATGGGAAACTATAATATAAAAACACTAACAATCATAAACTGGAGGGATTATATTCATATGGGACAATGTAGACTTTGAGGTAAGCAATATTTCCAGAAATAAAGAGATGTCTTTTGTAATATTAAAAGGGTCAATTTATCAAGAAGATACAATCCTAAACATCTAGGCACTGATTTCAAAGCTTCAAAATGCAGGCAGCAAAAACTGACAACACTGAAAGGATAAACAGACAAAGCCACAATCATACTTGAATATTTGACACTCTACTCTCAGTAATCAATAGAGCAAGTAAAAAGAAGCCAGGAGAAATCTAGAAGACTTGAATAACACCAGCAGCTAACTTGACCTAATTGACAGTTACAAAACACTCACCCAACAAAAGCAAAATACACATTATTTTCAAGTGCACAAAAAACAAGCATCAAGATAATCCATACTCTGGCCCATAAAACAAACCTCAATCAATTTGAAATGATTCAGAGTATACAGGACACGTTCTCTGATGACAACAGAAATAAAAAATTAGTAACAAAAGATATCTGGAAAAGCACCTACATGTTTGTGACATTTAGAAACACGATTCTAAACAGCCCATGAGTCATAACGGAAAGTAGAATCTAATTAGACTAAAAAATAATGAAAACACAACATATTAAAATGTGGGGAATGTATTTTAAGCAGAGCTAGGAGAGAAACATAGAGCTTTAAGGCTGTATTTTAAAAAAGGAAAGGCTAAAATCAACTACCTTAAGAAGCTGTAAGAGAAAGAGAAAATTAAACCCAAAGTAAATAGCAGAAGGAAAATATTAAGTGCTATAGCAGAAATCAGTGAAATAAAAAACTGATAATAGAGGAGAATAAAACAAAAAGCTGGTTCTTTGAAAATATCAATAAAATTTTATTAATGAACTCTCATAAAGAAAAAAGGAGAGAAGGTTTAAATTACCAATATCCAGAATGAAATAAGGACTGTCTGTTTGGATCCTAGCAATTTTAAGGAAAGTAAAAGAATATTTTGATCGACTTTATGTCCATAAGTTTAACAACTTACATGAAATATATAAACCCCTTGAAAGACATGAATTATCAAAAGCAACAGAAGATGAAACAAAAAACCCCAAATAACCCTGTATCTAATTGAAAACTTTCCCACAAGAAAAATTATCATTTCAGATAACTTTAAAGGTAAATTATATCACATATTTAAGGAAGAAATAATACCAATCCTACGAAGTATTTCAGGAAATAGTGGAGAAGAATCATTTCCTAGTTCAGTTTGTGAGACCAGGAAAACCTTGAAACCAAAACCAGGCAAAGACCTCATAAGAAAACTACAGACCAATAACCCTGTTGAACAAAGTTGTCAAAGTCACTAACAAAATGTTAGCAAATCTAATTCAACAGTGTATAAAAACGACATATGACCAAGTGGGGTTTACCCAAAGAATGCAAAGTTGCTTTAACAGTTGAAAGTCAAAGTAATTCATCATGTTAACAAAATAAGTGAGAAAAAAAATAAGACTACCTCAATACATGCAGAAAAAGCATTGCTGAAATTAAGTATCCATGTACGATCAAAACTCTTAGCAAACAAGCAATAGAAGGAAGCTTCCCCAACCTAATAGAAGGCATCTATGAAAATCCTACAGCTAACATCATACTTCATGATGAAAGACTCAGACTTTCCCCCTAATATCAAGAACAAGGCAGAGATGCTGCTCTCACCACTTTAATCTAACAATTTACTTGAAGTCCTGGCCAGTGCAAGTATGGTGATTATGAAGAAATAAATAAACAAACAATAAAAAGCATACTGATTGAAAACAAACAAAAACTGACTTTATTTGTAGAAAACATGATTATGTTCATAGAAAATCTTAAGTAACTCCAAAAAGCTGAAAACAAATGGATTTAACAATGTCCTGGGATACAAAAGGAATACACAAAAGTTAGTTGTATTTCCACATACTAATAACAAATGAAAGATAGGTTTAAAATTACCATTTACAGTAACATCAGAAGTTGCAGAACACTTAGGCATAATTTTACAGAACATGTGCAATATATGTACACTGAAAAATACAAAATGTTGCTGAGAGAAATTGTAAAATTTTAAATTAATGGGGACATAGGCCACATTCATGGCTTGAAAGCCTCTATATTGTTAAGGTGACGATTCTCCCCAAATTGATCTATAGATTCAATGCAATTCAACCAAACTACCAGCAGACTTTTTTGCAGAAATTGATAAACCGGTTTAAGTGGTGTATAGATATGGATAAAACCTAGAACAATAAGAATAATTCCAAAGAAGAAGAAAAAAGTTGAAGATCTTATACCATCGAATCTCAAGACTTGCTATAAAGTTACTGTTATCATCACAGATAGGTATAGAACTACAGAACAGAGTTCATAAATAGAACTACTCAAATAAAGTCAACTGATTTTCTACAAATATGCCAAAGTAATTCAATGGAAAATGACAGTCTTTTAAACAAATGGTGCTGAACAACTGGATATCCATATGGAACAAAAATGAACCTCTACTCTAACCTCAAACCATACATAAAATTAACTCTAAATGGATCATAAATATAAACATAAAAGCTAAAACTATAGTAAAACTTCTAGATAAAAATAGATATAAAATCATTACTCTCTTGGAGTAGGCAAAAATTACTTAGGGCAAGAAAAGTACTAACTACGTAAGAGAAATAAGGATAAACTGGATCTAAGTAAAATTTAAAAGATCTACTCTAAAATACACTGTGAAGAAAATGAAAAGGTACAGCCCAGCCTGAGTGAAAATATTTGCAATATATATATCTGACAAAGGTTTATTTATCCAGAATAGACAAAGAACAGTTATAACCTAATTATGAAAAATTTTTAAATGGGCAAAGGATTTGAAAATGCTTCACATGAATGACCAAAAGCACGTAAAAAAAAGGTGCCTAGTATTATTAATAATTGGGAAATATAAATTTAAATCACAATAAAATATCAGTATATATCCAATAGAATGGCTTAAAAAAATACTGACAATACCAAATATTGACAAAGACAGGAGTAACTGGAGTTCACACACATTGTAGATAGGAATGAAAAATGGCCCAGTCAGTTAGGAAAACAGTTTGGCAGTGTCTTATCAAGTTAAACGATCATTTACCTTCAAAGTGATCCAGCAATTTCATTCCTCAGTATTTACCCAAGAGCAAAGATAATGCTTGTCTACATAAAAACTTGTACATGAACATTCATGGCAACTTTATTTATAATAACCAAACACTGGATACAACCTGAATTCCTATCAACAGGTAAATCAATAGGCAAATTGCATTGTCAACATAAGGGAATATTACTTAGCAATAAACATGAATTAATTACTGACATACACAACAACATGAGTGAATCTCAAAAAAAAATTACATGAAAAAAAGCCAGGCACAAAAGAGTGTCTACTGTATGATTCTATTTACATGAAATTCTAAGAAAGATATAACTAATATATAATGATGAAAAACAGATCTATCATTGCTTAGGCTGGATGGGGGCTGTGAATATTGACTGCCAAGAGGCATAAGGGCATTCTTGGTGATTGTGGCAGTGGTTACTTGGGCATATTCATTTGTCAAAACTTACCAAGCTATACATTTAAAAGTGTGCTTTTATTAAATGTAAATTATATCTTTGAGCTTTAAAAATAAAATATATCTATATATACTTACCTTAAATGTCCAGAAAGATACACTCAAAATTATAAAACAGTAGTATTTCAAAGGTGATATTCAAGATATTTAACAATTGGGAATTATAAGCACCAATCAGTCAGAACAAATGGTGGGCATAGCAACTGGTATAGCCAACCCAGGTCAATGAGATGTGCATTAGCACAGGAAAACAATATTTATCAATAGATGGTGGGGTTATTGATGCTGATTCGTATTTTCTTTTTGCTTATTCATATTTTCTAATTTTCTCTCTGTATTTCAATAGGTACTTTTAAATAAGAGGAAAAAATCTATTTTTAATTATAAAAAAGAAAAATGGTACCCTGTTGATAACACATTTCATGCCGTTGTAAAATCTAATGGGTCTCAAAACCCTAATGGAACTTTTAAATAATAGATATGAGAAATGGTATACTAAAACAGCATTGAATTAGAAGTTAAAAATGGATAATGCCATAAAAATATTTCCCATCTACTACAAAGAAAATAGTGAGATATATTTTTAAACTATTTTACCATTTTAATATTTCAAAATGCCCTCCCTTTGCTCCCTATTCCAACTAGATCTCTATACAATTGATCATGTTGAAGGGAAAGAGTATCTTTCTTCCAATAGTCCAGGCTCTGAAATGCTATTCAACTCTCAATTCATGACATAGTATTTTCTGATTGGTATGTTGGCCTAGCTTAGACATCAGAATCTGGTTGAGTGAGCCAGGAAATCAAACTGTAATTATCAACCCTGGATAAATTTTTATAGCAAAATTACAGCCCATGACAAGGAGAGCAGCTGCCATCTCCTCCAAGCATGACTACTTCCATCTCCATGGCTTATCACAGCAACAAACCTACACTCTGAGCAATTTCTTCAGAAGTAAGCACAATAAAAATCTGGCTGTAAGAGCAGTTGCTGAGAAGCTCTGATCAGCAAATAATGACCCAGGAGTCATGTCTTTATCATGTCTCTCTATCGACAGAGAAGCCATAACAGCTCCCCATCAGCCCAGTTGAGAGGAAATGGCTGTTTTAGCAACATGACTCCTTTCTGAGACACTCAAAACCCCAGGGTAAAATGGTGTTACTCTACAACCTCCTAATGTTGCTTTACAATGCAGCTCAGATTTGTGATTTTAAAAGCACGTTAGCCCACTGTGAGTTCAGAGTTATCTTTAATGATGTGCAAATCTCAGTATTTTTAATAGCTCACTTTTGTACTGTGGCTACGGTGGCAACATCTCCACCTAAATAATTGTCGCTTAGAACACCTGGGCTGTCAGGCTGTGCAGGGAATGAGAGGCAGCAGCAGTATCTCTCACCTTTTCTGGCCTTAATTCACTCCTCCTCCATTTGAACATAAGCATATTGAGCTTATGGAGCTGCTGTGTTAACTCCCAGAGCCCACACGATCTTGGCTTGACGGGCCTCTGTCAGCAGCAGAGGCTGACCACCCTTCTCTGCTACATGGAGAGAAACAAGAAGAAGATGGCAGCTAACCACAAAAGACCTAGAATTGCCAAAGCATTACTGAAGAAAAAGAGGCTGGAGGAATAACTCTCCCAGACATCAGATAATACTACAGAGCTACAGTCATCAAGACAGCATAGTATTGGTAGAAAAATAGACATGGATCAATGGAACAGAATAGAGAGCCCAGAAATGAACCCAAAAACTTTTGGTCAACTAATCTTCGACAAAGGAGGCAAGAATATACAATGGAATAAAGACAGTCTCTTCAGCAAATGGTGTTGGGAAAACTGGAGGGCAGCATGTAACGCAACGAAGCTAGAACACACCCTTACACCATACACAAAAATAAACTCAAAATGGGTCAAAGACCTAAACATAAGACAAGATACAATAAACCTCCTAGAAGAAAATACAGGCAAAACATTATCTCACATACATCTCAAAAATGCTCTCCTAGGGCAGTCTACCCAAGCAATAGAAATAAAAGCAAGAATAAACAAATGGGACCTAATGAAACTTACAAGCTTCTGCAGAGCAAAGGAAACCATAAATAAAACAAAACGACAACCTACGGAATGGGAGAAAATTTTTGCAAATGAAACCGACAAAGGCCTGATCTCCAGAATAAATAAGCAGCTCTTCCAACTTAATAAGAAAAAAACAAACAACCTAATCCAAAAATGGGCAGAAGACCTAAACAAGCAATTCTCTAAGGAAGAAGTACAAATGATCAATAAGCACATGAAAAAATGCTCAATATCAATAATTATCAGAGAAATGCAAATCAAAACTACAATGAGGTATCACCTCACACCAGTCAGATGGCCATCATTCAAAAGTCCACAAATGACAAATGCTGGAGAGGCTGTGGAGAAAAGGGAACCTCCTACACTGCTGGTGGGAATGCCACTTCGGAAAATAGTATGGCGATTCCTCAAAAGACTAGGAATAGACTTACCATATGACCCAGGAATCCCACTCCTGGGCATATATCCAGAAGGAACCCTACCTCAAAATGACACCTGCAGCCCAATGTTCACAGCAGCACTATTTACAATAGCCAAGACATGGAAACAGCCTAAATGTCCGTCAACAGATGACTGGATAAAGAAGAAGTGGTATATTTATACAATGGAATACTATTCAGCCATAAAAAACAACAACAACATGTCATTTGCAGCAACATGGGTGTTCCTGGAGAATGTCATTCTAAGTGAAGTAAGCCAGAAAGATAAAGAAAAACACCATATGAGCTGGCTCATATGTGGAATCTAAAAAAAAAAAAAAAAAAAACATAAATACCAAACAGAAACAGACTCATACACATAGAATACAAACTTGTGGTTGCCAGAGGGATGGGGGGTGGGAAGGCACAGACTGGGATTTCAAAATGTAGAATAGATAAACAAGATTGTACTGTGTAGCACAGGGAAATATATACAGGATCTTGTGGTGGCTCACATTGAAAGAGAATGTGACAATGAATGAATGTATGTTCATGTATAACTGAAAAATTGTGCTCTATACTGGAATTTGACACAACATTGTAAAATGACTATAACTCAATTAAAAAAAAAAGTTAAAAAAAAAAAAGAAGATGGCAGCTAGAGGCCACCAGCATCATTCCCTCTGGAAGCTCTGACTTTTGAAGGTGAGAAATCTGTTCTCAGATCACAATGATAAGAAAAATACACAGAAGTTTTCATGAGTTCCCCTGTACGGCATTTCTGCAAAGTACTCAATTATCAATTATATTAGCAAATCTAGCTTCATCCAGATATTTTAGTGTCATTCATCCTGTAAATGCTGTAAATGAGGATCAGAATCACCTTTATAGTTGATATAATAAAGTATTATGTAATAATGTTTATTCTCCAATTTCAAAACATATCTCTTACATCATAATAATAATGGCAGATGTTTATTGAACAATTACTATGTGCCTGACATTGTTCTAAGCATATACATGTGAATCCATTTAATCCTCAAAACAACTCAGTTGTTTTGATGAGCCAGTATTTGAACCTGGCATCTGTCTCTAGAGTGTCTGCTGTCCTGGGAGGAATCAAGAATCCCAGATCCCATTTCCCTAGAGAAGTGAACTTCTTATAAAGTCACCCAAGGACTCAGAAGGAAGTTGGCTATGGCTCTACTTCAAAATGGGCTTGAATGGATGGGAAACCCTCCAGTGCCGTGCCTGTGTCATAACTGCCTCGCCTTACCTTACCTGTAAAAGCCTTTTGTCTAAACAGAATATGGTCAGCTCTGAGGGAAGATATCATCGGTGATTTTCAAAAATGGAAATGGCCCCACTGTGATTCTTTAAAGTGTTCTCAGCAAATTTTCTCCGGCATGTAACCATCCTCACCTCCCATATGGTACACAGATTGCTGATGATCACACCTCACCCGAGGGTCACCAGCTACACTGGAGGTTGATTTCCATCCACAGTTCTTGACTGGGATCATGGGGGAGAAGCAATAAAGGATAACAGTGCCTGACTCAGTTCCCCCCCAAGCCCATAACCACTTTCCCTTCCAACAGTCAGCAACTGCCATCTCCTTGTCTGACAGCTGCTTTGCCTACAGGCAGGACAGACCAGAAGGACCCTTCCACAGTAGTCCTTGGCCAATGACTAGAAGCATAGGGGATATAAATATCTCAGCTCCCTCACCCCTGATGGGGACAACTCTTGAGATGTGATTACATTGTTTCCAGAGCTCCCTGCAAGGTCCAGCCAAAGACTCCCCTCCGTGGAACTTGACATGACACTGCACCTTGGCTTGGTCTCCTTCTCTTCTCTGTCCTATTTCCCCACTCTTAGTGTGTTTCCTGGGGTCACTTCATAATAAATCTCTTTCATTGCTATCATTGCCTTGGGTCTGCTTCTGGTGGTGAACTGAGATGAACAGCAAATCATGCAGAAGACCCCTCTGAAATCCTCTCTCTGTATAATCTGAACAAACATCTTGGGGTCATTAAGTCTCCTGCTCCTCACAATGAGAACCTTAGTCCTGTAGCACAAATGGAATCATCTACTTACATCCTCCTTGCCTATCCCTCAGCTACTTCTCAATTATTTAAAAAAATTACAGAGGTCAAGATATTGTGAGAAAGATGGCCAGAGTGTCCCACATAATGTTACTGAATGAACATTCTAAAGGAGGGAACTTTGAAATGATGCCCACACAATTGTGCCATTAACAAAAAGAAAATACAATGGATTTGGTGGCTCAAAATGCTGGCCTGCAGCTTGGAAGTCATACAGATCCCTATCCTGTTATCCGAGTGTGAGGTCTAGAAAAAATAGACCTTCAGAGGACACCAGCCCAAAGCCTTCACTTTATAGTCTGGGTTCCTCTGAATCAAATCCTTCTGTTAAATATTTCTCAGAGTAGTTTTAAACTTTAATTACGTACTCTACCAAAGCAAAGATCAAAATCTCTACAAAAGTTCTTTTTATTTTTTATGATGAAGTATTTATTAGTACGTCTCTTTGGAATAGATTTTCATACCCCAGGCCTGAAAAGAAATTCCACATAGAAATCAACTCTAAAAACACTTTTTAAAAAATACTTAAGAGTATGTCCTTCATTCTCATCTCATCAGTGACTTGTTAATGAGAAATAATTAAAATAGATTCTTATGAATAAGAATGCACTGTGTTTCAAAAATATGCCTTTAAATATAAATCCTAAGCACCAATGTCTATAATAGAGAAACTGGGTTCCAAAATTTCATCCATACGGAGTATCTAGATGTGGTGCATTTCAAATCAATCAACATGGTGGTAACCAAAGATCTGCTTCATGTAATGGGTCAGCCTAATTTGAACAGATACAATTACATTCTGTTAATATCCATGTGGACTAAGTAGAACTTCATCATTCTTACATGTACATGACTGTAACAGTTCTGCATTTCTTTCCATCCTGGAATCTAAGCATTGATTTCCCATAAAGGTCTGTGATCCAAGAGATTTCAAAGAGATTCCTCCAAAATGTTCAGAGCAAATTTCATGACCTGGTCAGCTGGACCCAGGTAGCAGCTTCGAGTCAGGACTTCATCTTGGATGACTTGCTGAGGGGAAACCCACCCCCTGTAAAACGAGGGCCAGTTGGTTTGGCCATTGAGAAGGTGTCATCCATGGATATTCTGTCCTTGTTTCTGTAAGAGAGGAGGTGAAGTTAACTTCCTTACCATCTTTTTCCTCTTCTAAGATTGGTGTTAAATTCCTAGGGTGAGTGAGCCACTGAAAACTGGTTTGATCAAAGCTTCCAATTTTAGACAAGGTGGTTGTTTAAATCTAATTAGAGGTTTGCTGATAACACATAGAATTAGGGAGAGACACAATTAAATGTGCCTTCGTAATGCTGATCTAAACACAGACAGAAGGCCTCATTATAACTCAAGCGCTATGTACTGGAGGCTCCTAACTTGTAATCATATTCCTGTTTTATAAAACATTTGTTTAGTTCCAAAGATCAGTCAGAAGAATCTTTCTCTTGGCTCAATTATAATGACTAATTCATCATTTATCAACTTTTATATTCCAACGTTTCCATGGAAACTTATAAATATTTACTACACACACATACACACACACACACAAAGGTACCTTCATCAAACTTGGACATTTATAAAATACAAATTTTCCTACAACTTTAGATAAGCAGCAGTTATTATTAGAAATAGTTTAAGATACAAAAAAAGTTGGGTAAGATAAATAAGATAACACATTTGGCAATGGATAAAGGAAGTTCTACCTTAAAATCTACACTGTATTTTCCACATGGATCTTCTTTAAACACACACACACACATTCAGGTTTCTTGCAGAGGCACATTAAATTTATACAAATTATCTATTGTATAATTAGGAGACTTATGGAAAACATCTTTAGAATTCCTTTTTAAAAATTAAAATTAAGCACATGACTAAGACTAAAACCAATCAGATCTGACAACTACAAAAGATTTATCTTAAGGGAGAGAATTCTACCTTTTGCAGAAGAATCTGACTGGTACTGCAGACTCTAGACCAGCCAGGGGGTCCAGAGTAGGGGAATTAGGGGCAGGTGGGTGGGGGTGCAGGTCAGGACGGGAGCATGATAAACCCAGTGTTTGAGAAAAATGAAGAAAGGCAAAAAGGTCAAAATGATATGAGTTGCTAAAGAGCATGTGTGAGGAGAATATCCACAGAGATTATTCTAAATTATTCCATATGGAAAGATCCTGTAGAGGACTGGTTTATCAATCCAGCCGTCTCTTAGCCGAATTGATTTCCTTATTATAAAAACCCACCCTCCATAAATAGGACAAAAGCTTCAGCCTTGAATGGATCCAGCAAAGAAGATTCCTCCAAGTGCTTTGACAACTTGTCTACCTCCTGACTGTTGTTCAATGCAGGCACCCCCCCCCACCTCACTCCCCCCACCCTTGCCCTCTCTTGCCTTAAGTAACCTAAATCTTGCTTTCTGGAGGAACTTAAGCTTAATGCTTCTGGCCTGATCGAAGCTGACTAATGGGAATAATGTCTCCTTTATATGATCTTTTTAATGTATTTATAGACCATCCTAATGACTCCCTTCAGCCTTCTTCCTTCCAGTCTAAACCATCTCAGCACTTTTGTTCTTGCCCTGGTACATTCTCCTTCAGCTCCTTAATCTTTCTTTCTTTCTTTTTTTTTTTTTTTTTTTGCTCTTCTCCTATGAACTCATATCCCTCTGTCTCCCTCCAGTTTATGGATCCCCAGTTAAATGGAACCATTGATGACACGCCAGCCAGGTCAGAGTGGCTACAAGGAAGGAGGATTCACGGTAAAGGCAGAGGTTCTGGAGCAGCACAGCGCTATCATATACAACTCCCCCCGAGGGTGGAGAAGCTCTAACGGCCAGGCTGCCCAGGGTGGCGTCCACTCACAAGTGGCTCCTAAGTAAGTGAAATGTGACTCCTGAAACTAAGGAACTGAATTTTGAATTTGGTTTCACTGTAATTCATTTTCATTTAAATAGCCACAAGCAGCGTACCACAGCGGGAGCAGGGGTGGGGCAGCACAATTCTAGTGACCTAGAGCCATTGGGAAGAGCCAAGGCAACAGAGGGGTGTCACTCTGTTGGACAGCATGCTCTCTGTGTCTAAAAAACTGTGTTTTGGGAGGTGGGGGGAATCAATAAGGTCAAAGGAAACGAGACCAAACCCCAGGGCCAAGGCAGGGAAGTTAATTAGCCCTAGAAAGATAATTAACTGTCTAGCCAAGCCAGCTGTCTGTAACTGTAAATTAGACCACTGGTCTCCAAAATGGAGTGCGTGAACTCTAGAAGATGCATAGGATCACCCATTAGCAAGTGGAAAGCCAAGATTAAGAGATTCTACATTTCATCTTTAAAAATTTAAAATCTTGCTTTACTAATAATTACCCACAAAGTGACACCTCTATATAATTTACAAATTTAAATATACTGGAGGTAAAAAAAAAGATTCCAAAGAAAATTTGTTTTAAAAACTACACGAATATATATGAGGGGGAGCTGCAAGCTCAGAAATGTTTTCCTGATATGGGTGCACACTCAAAAAGCTTGAAGGCCACGGAGCTAGACACCGGCCTTATGTGGAAACTAGCCATGCTGACATTTGATAAGCACAACCTTGGTCCTGAAATAAACTACAGTGTTTCCACTCACTCCAACATTCATTTAATTCACATAATTAATATAGGTGGTTCTCAAACATCAGTGTGCATGGAAATCACTGAGGAGCAATTAAACTGAAGATTTCTGAGTCCTGTCCAGAACCTGCTGCATCCAAATATCTGGAAATGGGGCCTGGGAAACTTCATGTTCAATAAATGAATCTCACCAGTGATTCTGAATCAGATAGCTGCTGGACCCACACATTAAGTAAGACCCACCTAAATGAGCTACCATTTTTAGCAGTATTTTAGTCTACCAGGGAACTGGCATCTAAATGTGGAATGGAGGATTATTCTGATTTACAAGAAGAGGAGATTTTCACTGGCCAATGAATTCACATCCAGCTACTTTAAATAGCTGTTTGCCACTAATGAATCATAGGCAGATGCATTTAAACCCTCCACCATTTCCTTGAAATGCTCCTACGGATGAGGTACCAAACTTGACTTTCAACTCATAATGTGAGCCACCACGGAATTAACAAGATAATTTGGGCAATGCCAAGCAGCCAAGTTTCAAACCTACTGATTCATCTGGACCGACTCTCTCACCCTGGGATTAGGCAAACGATGATAACATAGTAAGGAGAACATGTACTCTTCAACATGTAGGCATCTTGAAACCTAAAATGTTCACCTGACATCTGCATTATCATCTCCAAGAAGAATGAAAGCTCTTGTCAGTGCCCCTCAGCAGACACTGAAGTCAGGTACTAGATATAGAAAGGGTTCAGAGATAGTTTATCTAAAACGTGGGTGAAAATTATTCATGAACTGCACGTAATTATAGTGGTCCAGCTGTGTTATTAGAAAAAACAGCTTTACCAAACCCAGACCCCTTAGCAAAATTAACTGTGGCTTGAAATGTGAGTACATTTTAGCCCCCACACGGCTGACTGTGAACCTCCTTTGCTGACACAGTTATGGCATGCTGATCTCCAAACCATGAGAACAGCGTTGGGGGAAATCACAATAGGTTTCCTCTGCTCCACGTGAGGTCCACCAGGGAGCAGATATTAATGGATCCCTGTCAGGGCCCTAAGGAGGGGTCTCAGCATCAGATGAGACACTCGTCTTGCTTTGATACCAACCCGTTGATTGACCTGTGCAATGTCACTTGTTCACCCCGTGACTTCGTTTACCGCATTGAGGTCTGCAACTCTGTCCGCAGTTACTTCTTTATCAGTAGGTAATAGGCAAAACAAAATTAGAAGAACATTTGACTAATTCTTACTTCTGAATGTATTCTTTACGTTTCTGAGCAAGGTATTTCTTCTTTATGTTCAGCAGGTCGCTGGTAAGTTTCTCGATCTCATACTTATATTCTTGGCTCTGTGATTCATACATATTCAGTTCAGAAGATAAAACCTAACAGGACAAATAAAGTCGCATTAACAGAAGATACACAGTGAGGCAATGTCTTTTTCTGAAAAAAATCTTTTCAATCTGCTGCCACTTACCTCAATGAGGCCAGGGATACAAAACCATGCCCAGGTTCAACAGTTAATCCGCACCCTTCTACCAGTTCAAGGTCTGTATCTGGGTAAAAATCCGACACAGGTCTGAAGACTCATAATCCAGTGACAAACTTAATGAAACCTCATTCCCCTCCTTACAAGGAGAACTATCAGGCACATTCAAACAGGCTCACAGTGGATGGTGTAATGTGTTTCAAGAATATTGTGAATAGAAACAGAAGAACTCCCAGCATACAGTATAAAATTGCTTTCAAAGCCTTTTTGTTTTTAAGCATTCAGAAAAGTGATCACTAGGGAGTGTGATTCATTTTAGGATTATTGTAAAAATTATTCAGAATCATCCTGCTGCCACCACCACTAAGTAGGCATTTAATTTCTGTGTTTTCCGAAGTGGTTGGTCTGCTGAGTGTCCATCACCTCTTCACTGTGCCCTTTGGGACTATTCACAGATTCTCACTTTACCTCAGCACTGGGACGCCTACCTCTAAAAGGGGGGGGAGGGGCTATAAAATGAGCATGGGAGAGTGACGTGTGTATGAGAGGCTATAATAGGAAGCCTGGTTATCTGCTTCTTCCACTGTTGTGCTCAGTAGATGCTACTGGTTTCAGGCTGGACAAGAAAAGAGGGAAGTTACTCATCTGAACAGATGTGTAAAGCACACCACAGCGAGGAGTTCCCCTGACAAAAACAAGGGGAGAAAAAGAAAGCTATTGTTCTAAGAGACATGCAATGGACTCAATTTCCCCTGACAAAAACAAGGGGAGAAAAAGAAAGCTATTGTTCTAAGAGACATGCAATGGACTCAATTTGCTTTTCCTCTAGCTCCTAATTTTTTAAAAAATTGCATGGAAGGGGGATCTTTATCTTTTGAGTGCTCATCTGCTTCTGAACTCTTTCCCACTCATTGCTGTGACAAGGATTCTGATTATGTTAACATAAGCTGAAGAAGATGATTGTCCTGTTGGGAGAAAATCCATCTCAAAAGTTAAACTCTTAGGAACAAAGACCTTGCATACGAACCTAATGCGGAATTTCTTAAAAGAGTCCAGATAATGAGGACAAATTAGTGGACAGACTCAGTACCACCCACCTGTGAATCTCTTCTCCCAGGGGTCACATTTCATTCAGAGAAAAAAATCCAGATATCCTGAGATAAAGGGTTAAAGTCACAAAAGTCTCCTTTGAACCGCTGACTACAGTCCAGCGCTAAGCACAGCTACCCGACAGCAGTGCAAAGACAGACATGTGCTGTTCTAATCCACGCCGACCCATGGGAAAAGAAGTTTTTATTTTGTTTGATACATTCAATTGTTTAAAGGATTGAAAATAATCAAAAGATTATGCCTCCTGCAAAACTCAAATTATGCCTCAGGATACTCATGTGAAATGAATGCTTAGAGTGATAAGCCAGAAATTAATGCTCTCATTAGACTTCTGTTTCACCTGCCTTTTTTAAGAAAAAGGATGCGATTTTACATTTTATTTGTGAAAGGATTAGTACTATATTAGTAGCATGGTATCTATTTTACTCCAGGCAGAAAGGCAATGATTATTACCATCACTGCTCAGGTAAGTGCCAGAATTCAGCTGTCATGTGCTGTGTGTGTGTGTGTGTGTGTGTGTGTGTGTGAGCCCTTCCTAATACATCAAGAATATCTAAGTACTCTCTTAGGAGGTAAAACTGAAAATATAATGAGAAAACTTTTAAAAGGCACATGTGATAGTAAAACATTCTATCTCCCCACCTGCTGTTCTTATGTCACTTAGAAGGGAATTTATGCTAACAGGATCCTAAAATGACTTAATTCACTTTTCATGGCTACTTATTTGAGAGGTGGTCATGAAGCAAGGCCGTTGGGGACTAGGGAGTTGGCTTCAGTGGGCAATGGTGTTAAAATACTTCCTCTGTTCTTCTCCACCATCCAAATCCTCTAAATCGTCTTGCGATAATCCGTACAAACCCTATCTCCCAAATTTCCATATCCTCTCCCCAACTCTTTCTCCACTTGCTCATCTCCCCCTTTTTGGGACGTGAAGTGTGGCGTCTATCAGTCCAGGAGCAGAGGGGTAGCTTTGAGGCTTGCCCTGCTCCTCCTAGGACTGGAGGAGTGAAAAGGCTGACCTCAGTGGAATACAGTATTTGGGAGGCTGGCTCCTTATGCCGAAACGGTGGACTTGTCCAGGGGTGCTCCCCAGGCACAGCCGTCCCTCAGCCCTGAAAGAGCAGAGGCTAGCACTTACTTTAAGCTGCTTGGTCTTCTCCCGCAGCGTGTGGCGGTAGATCTGCAGCTGCTCTGCAGCCTCAGGCCCAGGCTGCCGGGCTAGGATGTGCTTTAGTTCCACATACAGCTTCTCCTTTTCCTGGTGGAGAGCATAACCACAAGTGGAGATAAACGGCCCCATCAAGACAAGGAAAGGGCCTCTGATAGTATGCTCAGGATGACTTGGGATCACCGTAAGTTACTTCTCAGCTCCATGCTGTTCACACTTACCTGTAGGTTCAGTCCACTGTGCATCGAGCCACATAAGGACCTCGGCCTGCCCACCAGTGGGCTGGTAGCAGCCTTGCAACCCCCAGGCTGTGTGGCCAATCACACAGGAAGCCTACTTTGCCCTCTAGTGGACTCATGGCCATTGTATGAGGAATGTCCTCCCAGCCAACCTGGCCAGCAACCTGCCCCACCTACCAGCACACCCACACAGCAGTCAGCTTTACCACAACAGAAGAGTATACCAGGCCTCAGACGGGGTACTCCTAGAGCATATAGCTCTGGTGACCAGAGGGGAGTATGCTGCTGGGCCCCAAAAGATACAAGGCAACTTCCCCAAGATTGGAAAATGTAATTGACATACCTAACATATAGAAATAAACACAGAGAATTGGGCAAAAAGAGGACACAGAGGAATATATTGCAAATGAAGGAACAAGACATAATCTCAGAAAAAATAATGAAAGGAAGTAGAGATAAGCAATCTATCCCACAAAGAGCTCAAGGTAATGATCATAAAGATGCTCACTGAACTCAGAAGAATGGATGAACACAGTGAGAATTTCAACAGAGTTAGAAAATATAAAGAAGAACCAGATACAGATAAAGAATACAATAACTGAAATAAAAAATGCACTAGAGGGAATCAACAGTAGATTAGATGAAACAGATGAACAGATCAGCAAACTGGAAGACAGGTTAGTGGAAATCACCAAAGCTGAACGGAAAAAAGAATTTTTAAAAAATGAGGACAGTTTAAGAGAACTCTGGGATAGCATCAAGGATACTAACATTTGCATTATAGGAGTCCCAGAAGAAGAGAGAGAGAGAGAGAGAAAGGGGCAGAGAACTTGTTTGAAGACATAATAACTGAAAACTTCCTTAACCTTGGAAAGAAAACAGATATCCAGGTCCAGAAAGCAAAGAGAGTGTCAAACGGAATCAACCCAAAGAGGACCAAAGAACAAAGCTGGAGATATTATGCTCCCTGATTTCAAACTATGCTACAAAACTGAAGCAATCAAAACAATATGGTACTGGCACATAAATCAATGAGGCAGAATACAGAGCCCAGAATAAGCCCGTGTTTATAAGGTCAATTAATCAACAATAAAGGAGGCAAGAATATACAGTGGGGAAAAGACAGCTGGGATAAATGGTTCTGGAGAAACTGGACAGACACACGCAAAAGAATCTCACACCTTATACAAAAGTAAACTCAGAATGGATTAAAGACTTAAATGTAAGACCTGAAGCTATAAAAACTCCTAAAAGAAAACATGGCCAATGTGCTCTTTGACATCGGTCTCAGCAATATCTTCTTGGATCTGTCTCCTCCAGCCAGGGAAACAAAAGCAAAAATAAACAATTGGGACTACATCAAACTAAAAAGCTTTGCACATCAAAGAAAATGATCAACAAAACAAAAAGGCAATCTACTGAACTGGAGAAGGTATTTGCAAACAATATATCTGATAAGGGTTTAATATCCAAAATATATAAAGAACTCATATAACGCAACATCAAAAAAAACTTGATTAAAAAATGGACAGCAGACGGAATAGACATTTTTCCAAAAAAAAAAAAAAGACATACAGATGACCAACAGACACATGAAAAGATGCTCAACATTACAAATCATTGAAGAAATGCAAACCAAAACCACATGAGTTACCACCTTATACCTGTCAGAATGGCTATCATCAAAAAAGTTTACAAATAAAAGTGGTGGCGAGGATGTGGAGAAAAGGGAATCCTTGTGCACTGTTGGTGGGATTGTAAATTGGTGCAGCCAGTTTGTAAATTGGAAAACAGTTTGGAAGTTCCTCAAAAAGTTAAAAATAGAACCGCCATATGATCCAGCAATTTCACTTCTGGGTATTTACACGAAGAAAATGAAAACACTAATTCGAAAGGATATGTGCACATCAACGTTCACTGCTGTGTTATTTATAACAGCCGAGATATGGAAGCAACTAAGTGTCCACTGATAGATGAATGGAGAAGGAAGATGTAGTGTATGTAAACAATGGGATATTCCTCAGCCATTAAAATTGAAATCTTACAATTTGTGGATGATATGGATGGATCTAGAGAGTATTACGCTGTGTGAAGTAAGTCAGAGAGAAACAAATGATATGATCTCACTTAAATGTAGAATCTAAATAAATAAAACAAAACAAAAATAGACTCCTGGATACAAAGAGCAGATGGGTGGTTGCCAGAGGGGAGGGAGTTTGGAGGAGGAAGAAACAGCTGAAGGGGATTAAGAAGTACAAGCCTCCAGTTATAAAGTAAATAAGCCATGGGGATATAATATACAGCATAAGGAAAATGGTCAATAATATTGCAATAACTTTGTATGGGGACAGATGGTTACTAGACTTATCATTGTGATCATTTCATAATGTATGCAGATGTCAAATCACTATGTAGTACACCTGAAACATAATATTGTGCATAAACTATATTTCCATTTTTCAAAGTTTTGTATATACTAACCCTGATCAAGGGCCTAGGATGTGCCCAGCATTTGGATACAAATAATAGGACAAAGGAGAAAAAGAAAGTCCCTCTCTAACCTAAACTGATGATCACAAAACTGAGACAAGGATGGTGACAGAAGATTTCGACAAAGTGCTGTGGCCAGTAGAAGCAGGCAGTGACTGTGGTTGGAGGATTTGGGGCGGGGGGGTGCATCACAAAAATGTCACTTGAAGAATGAGTGGGAGATTCCCCTAAGCAGAGAGAGAAAAGAAGTGTTTAAGGCCAAGGTTCAAATACTTGACAGGACAGGGGAGAGGTGAGCCCAGTTTAGCAGGTGCACTGGGTGGGAGGAGGGAGAAGCAGAGAGAAAAGGCTGGGCTCATAGATTGGGACAAGACAGCGTAGGGCACACGAGATGTGGTTTGGGATCACATGTTTTGGGCAACTGGGGGCCTGGGATTGTCTTCAGAGGAATAACTCCAGTGGGAAAGCAGAGAGCAGAATGAGGAGACGGCTCAGGGCACCAGGTCAAGCAGAAGACAAAGAAAGCTAGACAGAAGGCAACTAGAATGAAAAGTAGGCAGTTGTGAAGACATTTCTAAGGTAGAATCAGGGGGATTTGGTGAATGATCAGACAAGTAAGGAAAGAAGGAACAGGAGTTAGAGGTCTTCAAAGCCTCGAATGTGGACTCTTCTGGGGCTGGAGGATGATGGCAATGGAGGCAGGGAGGCTGGGAGAGGGGAGGGTGTAGGGGGAGGGTAGGGAACTGTTACTGCATTCTCTTCTGACAATCAGCAGGTTGCTGAAATGTTGAGCTTGGGGCCCTGGGGGAGTATCCAGGAGAGGAGTTGAAACTGAAGTCTCAGACTTGAGAATGAGGAGAAAGTTGGAACCAGAAGTGGGTCATGGCCAGAGCCATGGGTGTGGATCCATCAGCTGGGACGTCTTACAGGGCAGGCCAGCACAACCAGATTGTTGAGAAAACTAGCATATAAAGGGTAGGTAAGTAAGAAAGACCCAGAGAAAGAGAATGAGAGAGTAACTGAGTATCCCCCAAACCCAGAAAAGGCAGACGTTTATAAAGGAGGAATGATTTGAGTGGTCAGGGACATCAAATGGGGTGAAGAGAAGAAGCTGAAAACAGCCTTTGGGGTGGGCTGTGGGGATGAAGCAACCTTGGTCAGAAAGGCTGGAGGAACATGTGGGGGCAAAGGTCACAGAAGTTGAAGGAGAAACAGGGAGGAGAGAAAATGAGTCTTTTAAGAAACATGGCATGGGAAGAAAAGAGATCTGGAAATGGTTAATGGACTAGGTAAGAATCCAGGAAAACTAGGAATACAAATTTGTAGAACTAAAAGAAAGGACTTCCTAGGATCCCAAAGCAAATCATAATTCCATAACTTAATTAACCCAATAAACAATACAGAACTCCCATTTGTATCCTAAAGCTTAATTGCTTGTAACCTATTTTCAGATCCTTGAACTAAAGATATTACACACAGGCAAAGATTTATTTCTAAGGCTTTGCAATTCTGGATCCCCATTTTTCCAAACTACAATAATTTCAGCAAACATTGATAAAGAGTAGTGTGTTGACTCATTTGTCTCTGTACATATTTACTTCCTTAAATTAATTATGTTAAAGGAAAAATAATATAAGTAACAGCCCACTCATTAAATGAAACATCAAGTCAAAAGGAAGCTGATTTTTACCCAGAGCTAAGTAGTCTTACCATTGTCATCAAACCATCTGTTTTTGCCAGAGAACATATAAAAGGCATCTCAAAAAAAAAATAGGTAAAAGAAAATTTATTAACAAGCCATAGTCACAATTTGTTATGGTTTTTCCTTTTCACTGGCCAAATTACAAAAAATTTATTAATAAATAACATGGCTCTATTTTGAAAAGAGTATATGCAACTTGAAAATTAGTTGGATGGGACACAGAAAACAAACTTACGGTTACCAAAGGGGAAAGGAGGCGAGGGATAAATCAGAAGTTTGGGATTAGCAGACACAAACTTCTATATATATAATAGATAAACAACAAGTTCCTACTCTATAGCATAGGGAACTACACTCAATATCTTGTAACAACCTATAATGAAAAAGAATATGAAAAAGGATATATATATATACATGTAAAGTATAACTGAATCACTATGCTGTACACCAGAAACCAACACAACATTAGAAATCAACTATATTTTAATTTTAAAAATTGGATGGGATAAGCTTCTGGAGAAAGAAATATCAAAATAATACTCATCATTTAAGAAATAATTTCAGAAATGACAAGGAAACCCAAAAGCCTGAACAGAAGAAAAACAACTTGAACACATAGCATTACAAAATGGTGATGTTCCTTTGCTGTACAACGCCTCCTGTCACACCTTACAATATAGTCTTCCCAGTAAATGGGTGTAGCACACAATGAGAAAGATACCGGGAGGTGGGTGTATTTTCTATAACCACTTAACACCTGCTCTGTTGGAAAAATAACACTTCTGACAAGGCTTCAAGATCCAGTTTGGAGAGGGTAATAAACACACGGAGAAGCCCCTGCAACTGTTTTGTCCATTTCTTTCATCTCACCTTTCATTACGCCAGTGTACCAGTCGGCTTGAAAAGTAAAGAACCTCCCAGTGATGAGGAGAAAGCAATCTGGCTTGGGCAATAACAGTGCCTTAAACTGAAAAGACCATCTTACGGCAAGGACCCTCAAACGTTTCACAGGCATGATTCATTCAACTGCTCCTGGGAGGGAGGGAGGAAAGAGTCACAGAAGGCTAGAAGAAGCAAATATCTTTACCTCAGCTCCCAGGTGAGCATCCCAAGGTCAACAGGGATGAACAGTGTGTCTGAGTGGCTCGACAAGTCAAAAACCTCATCATGATGCACTCAAGGATCATGCTTCCCATAACACGCCTCCTCTGGGGCTGGAAGATGTGTTATAACTCTGAAACAATCTGAATCAAAGTAAGCCACACAATTCCTAAAGGCTGCATGATAACATCAGTGGAAGAACAGAGCCAGATTCAAAGCCAGGTGAGAGGGTCTTAGAGGTACGGGCACAGCTCCACTCCCCGCTCTCCCGCCCTACGCCATCTGAAGGAGCCTCGCCCTGGCCCTTGACAGGAGGCGCAATCTTCACAGACAGAGTGAGCAGTGTTACCACATATCCTGTCTCCTATAACTTTCTGGGGTTTTTTGAGGCTGTAAAATGAATTGAAATGGATTTATTCTAAAGGATAACTGAGTGTTTGAACAGTGAGGACCCACAAGTGTGGAGGAAAGTGAAGAAACTGAGTGAATCATTATGAAAACTGCCCAAGTATTCAAAGTCAAAAAAGTTCTGAGAGTTAAATAATCCAGGACAAATGATGTATGTGTGACCATGGTGGGTGGAAGGAATACCAAATGAGATGTCAGGGACGAAGACAGAGGGATGTATGAAGAGCAGAGGGAGAGGGAAGGGAGGACAGTGGTTGAAATGCACTGCCAGCCTTCAACGTGCATGAATTTGGGTCTATGCTTACAACGGAAAACCTAGCTTTTGATAAAACCAGAGTGAAGGCTGGTCAGCATTAACATTCTAGCGGTGTGTATCACACGGATTTGTATTTGGGTAGAACGTGCTAGTAATTTAGATAAATATGGAGGGTTTGATGGATTGAAGGTCTTAAGTACGATTGTTTTCCAATTTATTTCTTTCCTAACCCTCTACAAGGGCCAACCAAGCTCTTCAAACACTGTGCAATGGTGTGTATAATAACCCCATTTAGAGACAAAGCATGCAATTCTATTATAAAGAGAATCTATCTTATGCAACAGAGACTCATTAGCTGTCCGATGTATATTGTCTCCATAAGCCAGTGGTGGCAGAACCAGCTGCCTTGTAATACATATCCTGTCCTTCTTCATTAAGCCACATCCATTTCTTTTTAAACCAAGTCAATTAATTTGTCACTGGGTTAGAAGCGCCATATGTCAATGGAGCATCATAAGAAAATCATAAATAGTTTATTACTTCCCCACCAACAAAAGATTGACTCTTCAGGCTGACATTTCTTTCTTTATTCAGAATTTGTGCATAATGCACATTAATATTACTTTGTAGCATGCCTCATTCTTTAAATTACCCTATGAACAGCTATACTGGGGGAAGAAAAGTTAGACTATTAACACCAAGAGGCTAGCCCTTTCTTTGGCTGAGCATAGCATTAACCATACTATGTCCATCCTTGAAACAATGTCCTCTTCCTAGACATCCCAGCCTCTTGGCTGGACAGACTGTCAGACATGGTTATGGATTCTTTTGCTGCAAAAGTCTCTGCCAAGTTACACTGGATAACAGCATGACTCGCTGTCAATATTGGCTGAGGAGAGTGGTAAGAAATTAATTACAGTATTAGCTGCAGATAATGCTGCCATTACATGGTGACAGCCTATAACCCCATATTGGAAACTCCAGATATGGAATCACTCAGACTTCAGGAATCTATATTTTATCTGACAATAAATTAAAAGTCTACATTCTGAACAGTCTATGCAAATAAGAGGCAGTGCTATTCTGGGTACAATTCAGAGGAAGAAATTGAGTTGCTCACAGAACTCCTTTCCCCACCAACCTCCAATTTCATATTCACTGTCTGTTTCTATTCCCTGTCTTCTGCTTTGCATCTTCAGCTGAAAACAGAAGGTAGTTCACATTCAGTGTGCACCTTAACACTCCTCTTCCTCAGCTTGCCTCCTTGAGGCAATAACTGACTAAGAGGAACTAATTTATTCTGTTTTAATCTGAATCTGAGTTTGGCAAATGCCAGTGCATTGATTCTGCTCACCCTGGATTCATCAGTTTGCTTGGACAAGCATTGGGAATAATCACCTCACTCCATGAACTAGCTAATTCATGTGAAACAGGCAGCTCTCCTCCCGATCCAAAGACGCATGCTTATCTACACCCACCAGGGTGAAAGCCACCCACTCAATTGCTTGGATAGGATGCACTCAAAGGAAAGAGACGTTGGTGTGGTCTACTACTACTACTCTTGCTCACCCAGTGGGTTCAAGATGGAGTTGATTTTTTTTTTAATCCCATAACCACTATTTCTGGGAAAGCCTACTTCACAGAATATACAGAAAATCTCATTTCCAAAATGTCAACAGATGCCATTTGTGTTACTTCGGTACTTAAGCTTTATGAGTCCATTCTTTCTCTCCAATTGAATTATGAGCCTTTAAGGTCAGAACCACAACGCATCTCTCTGTATAACCCTCGCAACTACTTTTCTAGTGCTCTACTTATTCGAGGTGCTCAGTAATTTTGTTGCTTGCAATTATATTGTCAGCAAACTCTGCCCATCATATTTCACAAGTACACATCAATAGAAGTATGATATATTTATGCTGAGAACTTTTACTTGAATTAGGCCACTGGGTACCATCTTCCTGTTAACAGAGCTTGTATATAATTCACCCCAGTGAGCCAGTACTATAAACTTCATAGATTGGAGCTAAACTTTTTCATTGTGCATACTGTGTATGATTGAGGAAAGCACTTGATGTACAAACTTGACCTTTTAATTAAATGTTCATAGGGGTTTTCTGATAGTGCAAGTTGTCTGGAATGCTTTTTTTTTTAATTCATAACATTTGCAAATGCATTTACTGAATTGGCTCTGAAAACTCTACTTGTATGTGCATGTATACACTGATACACGTAGGTACAAAAGCGCAAGCATAACTCAAACTACAGTGCTCTACTAAATAATGTGCTGACTTTTTCAACAGCCTTCTTAAACATGGAAATTCTAATTGCACGCATAACTCTTTTCCATAATTAAAAAAAAACGCAGTACATGTTTGCCTCATTGCTTGGTTTCCGTCCTTTTCCATCCTCCCATCCCATCCCCCAGTCATAATTCTTAACAAAAGACTAAAGCCAGATTTAAATTTTTAAGCAAAATTGTTTTCCTTTCTCTATAGGGGCAATTTCAGAACATGCCTAATTTATCCAGGAATGCCTGTTTTTATTAGTAGGAAAATAAAGAAACTTTGTAAACATATTACATTTCTATCTAGTTTCAGAAAAGGGAAAAAATGATGGCTGGTACCTTGGGGCTTTCTTGTTTATTAGCTTAATAACAAAAATGTCAGCTACACTGAACTCTGGACCTATCTTGTTTATGATGTCATGAAGTGGTAAAGCCCCCTAGAGAGGATGGGAGATGCTAGATTTGGGGATGATACAGAATTACACAGCTGAGTTCCTTATGAGCAGGGAACCACTTGGTTACACAGTGGTTCTTGGCTTCGGATGTGGATGATTAAGTGTTTTATGAGGCATAAGAGAAATTTGCATGCACTAACATTCACATTTTTGTAACAATAGGAAAATACTTTGGGTACTTCCTGATATAAAACAAACTTTTCTTCTTCTTCTTCTTCTTTTTTTAACACAAACTTTCTTGAAAGATCTGTTCACAAGGAATTTTATTTCCAAAGGCAAATATATGTTTGTGAAGTCCTGTGCAAAGTATGTACTGTCTAGAGTGGCCTGAACTTCATTACCAAGACTGTTGGCCTGTTTTACCTTTGCACTGTACTTAGCAACTTAATGTGTGTGAAGAATTTGAACATATTAAATAATGGTAATGTTGACTTTTCTTAATGCTTATAACAAAAAGGGTCTAGAAAAATGCAAGTCAACTAAGTTTTAGTGCAAATACCATGCATGTGATTGTGCTAGTTTCACACAAACAAAGGTAAGGAAGGTCAAAAACTGTAAAGAGATTACTATTCAGTTGAGGAAAAACAAATAACTAAGTCATAAAGCAAGACAGAGTGATACCAGGTCCACAGAGAGGTGGTGGGAGGAGTGGGCAGCGTGGGGGTAGGTTCAAAGGTAGAGATGATATCCCTTTCGTGGACCATAGAAAGGGAAACAGTTCAGACAGATCTTGGTGGGAGTAGCAGTAGCAGTAATAATATTTGTATTCATGAATTAGATAAGGGCCTCCCTATCAAAGGACAAATTAATTAGCTAAAGCCACTTGAAGGCAATTCACTTGAAATGTGATCAATTTTCACAATAAATAGTAGGGGAAAAATTTGAATGAGATGCTTTCCTTGAAAAACTGATCTAAGCCTCATAAAAAGAAGTTGATTTTGTTTTATTTAACATTTTACATTTTAATTGTAATAATGTACTCCTCACTAAAACAAAGTGATTGGGTTTTTAACATAACTAATGTTACATTATAGTACAATTTGACTTTGTACAGCTGACTTTTACAACACAACATTTTCTTAAATTTTTATTATGTAACAACCATACAAAAGAATATCTATACTCTATGTAACCACAGAGCATGAGCACAAAATCAGTGCTCATGATGGATCCGTCCCCTAGCATACAAACTAGAACGTTACCAATACCTAAATCTGTACTCCCTTGTCTGTCCCATCCCTGTGCCTACACAACCGCCACCGTCAGCCAGGTAAGCACCATCCTGAATCCTGTTACTATCACCCTCTAGGTCTTTTTCAGGTAGTTTTTAATCAGATACCCATTATTTAATTTTGCTTTGCTTTACCTCCAAGTGGATCTAGTTTTCTTTGACTTGCTTGTTTTACTCAACATGATGTTTCCAAGCTGTATTGATGTCACTGTGTGTTTCTGTTCATGTAGTTTATCTGATATTCTATTGGATGAGAGTCCCACAGTTTACTCAGTTTCCTGTGGGTGGGCATTTGGGTTGTTTCCAGGGTTTTGTATTTACCCACAACGTTGCTATGAACATTCTGGTGTATGTTCCCTAGTTCACAAGTGCAAGTCTTCCCAGCATGTAGATTTAGAAGTAGAATTGCATCTTAAAGATATATGAATGTTCAACTTTGTCAGATAATGAAAAATTATTTTCCAAAGTATTGTATAAAAATCCCCACTGATCTGCATCCTTGCCATTACTTGGTGTCGTCAGGCATTCCTCAGCAGGTGACCCAGCTAAGCCGTACCCAGACCCCGATCCACTGAAAGTATAAAATAATGTGATTGCTTTAAGCTGTGAAATTGGTGCTGATTTATAACAGAGCAACAGATAACTATTAAAAGCATCTTAGCTTTTATCTCTCTAGAAATAGTGAAACTGTATCTCAGTATGATTGTGTATTTCATTCCTCTGCTTACAAAACAAGGATGAGCATTTTACTCATGCGTTTCCTCTTCTGAGAAATGCCTATTCACATACATCGTTTTCCTGTTTTTCTACTGAGTTTTTTTTTTCTTATTGACCTGTAACTCTTTATATATTCTGGATAGATAAAAATAAAGTTTGTGCCTTGCTTTCTTTACAACTTCTTTTGAGGAGCAGACATTTTTAATTTTAATGTAGTAAGATTTATCCATAATTTCTTTTATGGTTAATGCTTTTTTGTATCTTAGTTAAGTACTCAGACCAATTATTTTTAAAAGACTTCCTTTAGGAGAAATATTTAAAGCCTTCATTAATTTCTCCCAAATCCCTTCTTAATCCTTTGACATTTAAAACATTCTTTTTTGAGGTACCCGCACTTTACTTGTTCAATTTTTCTTTTTCCACTGGATGCTGATTTGTCATTGCCTTTGTGTATGATTCCATCATCTTTCTAATACCACTTTCACTGACTTCATAAGATCTGGCATCTTTGCAAAGTTTACAGTTTTATTTTACAACTGCTTTGCATTGTATTTGTATTTCCCATTGGGTATAATAACATCAGACAATCCAAATGAAAAAGAGAGACCAACGATGTCAAGATGGGCAGGAGCTGGTCACATGACGCTGGTTAGGCGGTCTGAACAGTAATAGTCACATAAATGACAAGCTCCTCAGTGAATACACTTATATTATGACAACATTCACTTTTCCACACAATCTCACAATCTGAGAAAATGGGACAAAGAATACTGGAAAGAGAGTACCAGAAGCACTGGCAGCAGCTCTCATTTAAAGAACAGGGATTACGGATGTGCCAGGCACGGGGCTGAGCTCAACACGTGTGTTATTTCAGTAACTCATCACAACAAACCTGAGAACTGATTGCCTTCCTTCATCATCATGCCTTCCTTCCAGATGAGGAAATGGAGGCTCAGAAGTGTCAGTGCCTTATCCAGATGAAACAACCAGAAAGTGGCAGAACCAAGATGTGAACCTGTATAAAATAGAACACTTCAAAGATTGAGAGAGATCCATCTTGCTCCTAAGTAACAAATGTGTTGCTTCCTATAGCAAGTGGAGAGCAAGAGAGGAGAAAGATACAAACAAAGGTGTAAAGGTCAGGAGAGGGAACATGAAAGCATCCAGTAAGCTTGCAGCACACAAGGGAGGTTGGAAGGGGCTGTTTTACCAGACAAGGAGGGAGGACTATGTGCGTCCTGAAGGACAGGCAGATGAAACTACTTTCCACATAACAGGCAGCAGAAATCATTGAGGGTTTCTTGGTGGATAATATATTATTACTACAGTAGTAATATTAATATATTATTATATGTTTATGTACTACTCTAACAAATTATTTACAAGGTATATATAAAATGGAACATTTTAAAGACTGAGATTAAAATGTATATATATGTAGAAATTCTAATACTTTCTTCCAACATTCAGTGGATTGTCTTAAGTGCTCCACTTTGAAGAATACAGGTCTAAGATAATAGCAATGAGGACCTAAATCAAGATAGTGGCTGTGGAGAAGGGGGAAATACAAGGTTAGAAACAGATGCAAGAGCCTGTGGAGACGGAATTTACATGACTCAGCGACTGACGTGGTGGGAGGAGGATGGAGGAGTCAGAAATGACTCTGGTATTTCCAGCCTCTGGGTGCCTGGAAAAGCCACCACCCCGTGAACATGCATACACAAACCAGGGAAAGAGCTGGCTCGAGGAGGAAGGTGGACATCCTTTTGACAAACAAGTATTATAAAATATGAGTCCAGAATGCAGTTTGTAATTATTATGTGATGTTTTGCCTCCAGGTAGATTAAGAGTCAGACTGTGGCAATACTAAGGAAAATTAAAATACCTACTAATTTCTTTTAAATTCACCTTCCTGGAACTGTTTATAAACTGAGAATTCTTATTAATTTCCATTTTCTCAACTCTCTTCAGATGAACTGATTGCAACAAACTTCAAACTCTATTCACAAAAAAGTCAAGGTCCTGGTGACTCTAGATCACCAGACTTTGGATTTGAAGCCTAAAAGCCATCTTTTGTGCCCTGGCCACAAAAACGAGACCAGCCCATTTTCTCTTGTGACTATTTCAATTTCCCTCATTTCAAATGTTTCCTTCAGCATCAAAACCTCATTATTCTACTGCAGTAGCCTCCTGGCTGTTCACTCGATCTTTATAGTCACTCTGATTTCCAATCCAGTCTTCCTACAGATGCTCAAAAAATCAGCATTGTTTTTCTTACTCCAACTAACTTTTTAAAATAACTGGTCTCATAAATAAAGTGCTGAGTCAGGAAATAAAAACAAATTGAATAATTACTGGAAAGGAAGAGGAAAACCATCATTTCTTAGAGGAGGTATGATTACACACCTAGAAACCTCAGAAAATTAACAGAGAAGCTGTTTAGTATGATGGGCTGGATACAAATAACTGTGCAAAAATGTATAGCTTTCCAATATGCCAGCAATAACCAACTGGGACACACACCTGGAACACCTACTGGGGGAAAGATTTCTGTCGTTCCAACTGCCAAGCCCCACCAGGGGCACAACCAGGAAGAGTGAAAGTGGGAGGAATGAATTACTGGAGTCCCTTGTTCTTCTGTGATGGCAACTGTTTGTAGCCATTATGTGACATTGGGTTTCTTCCCTATTTTGCTTTCACCTTCTGTTCAAGGTTTAAAGAGTCTCATGGTCCAAATTTCAGCCTAGGCAGCTCTGTGTGTGTGTGGGTGGGGAGGAGAGGAGATGGCAGGAGAGTAGGAGAGGATGGCTGTGGTATGGTTGATGGGTCCCACGGCAGTGATCAGCAGCACCAAACTGGGAGTTACCACTGACCGGGATGAAAACCTGAATCCACTGTTGACTCTTCTCCTTTGACCTTCACAGACCATCAACTGCCAAGTCCTATAAATTAGTCCTATTAAAGACATCACAGATTTACTCCTTTCTCCTCAACCCTAGTTCTGGTTCCTGGCTAATAACCTCAGTAACTTTGGCTCAATTTACAACCATCTCTTAGCTGCTCCTTCAGCCCTTTTCTGTAATCCGTGTCCTTTTCTGATTTTCTTTCTCGTCACTTTTACTGTGTCACACTTGACTGGTTGATATTCTATAGAATGTAGGCCTGGCAGGCCAACCAACCTGGGCTGGGATACAGGAGTCACCTTGCACCCCAGACTGCATGCATTTGAGCCCCAAGTGTCTCACTGGTTAGCTTTGTGATCCTGACCATATTACTTGATCTCACTGAGCCTCAGTTTCCTCATTTGTAAAGTTGGCTTAAGGCATAAGTTTAAAAAAGTTATTGCGAGGATTAAAAATAATACATAAAACAGAGGACCTGTCATAGGATGGGACACACAATAATACAATAGGCATTCAAAACCCGTCACTGCTGCCATGGCGGTTGTGGTCCTTTATCACAATTAGAGTCCACAGTTGTCTGCTGGAGCAAGTTTAGTGCCTGTGCTTGGTCTCTAAGACCATATAATTGGTCCCCACCCAACTTATCCAAAGGCACCCCCCCAACACAAAACAGCCAGCTATGTGTCCCTGCTACTCAGCCACATCTCTACACCCCAAACGTACTCACCCCATCCCAGAACAATGACTCTTCATCTTCCCTCAGCCTAAAACACCCTTTTCACTTGCTTCCAAATACGTCTCCTTCAAAGGCTCCTTCCACTACCCAACCCTTGTGCCTTTTCCACACCTGCACCACCACCATCACACACAATTAGCTCTCACCACCCTGTGTGTCTAGCTCTGTCCCAGGCAGTTTCAATGAGTTGTCTCATTTCATCCACACAGCATCCCTGTGAACCAGGTACTCATACTCACCACTTGACAGCCAGAGCCACTGGGGCTCTGGGAGGGTACGTTGCTTACCCAAGGTCACAAAGTTGCTCGCGGGTAAAACCAGGACTAGAAACTAGGTCTGCACTCTCAACTGCTATCCCATCCTTCTTCAACACATATTTTTAGGCAATGGCAGGATGAGTCATTTTAACACATCAAAGTCCAGCCCATCACATCTTCTTTGTCCTGGAGGAAGTCAGTTCTTACTAATCTCCCCTGCTTTTACCGCTTTGGCACTTACATCTGTTTTAAACAACCAACGCCATATTATACGCTGTCCTACACAGTGTCTGTACCACAAAATTAGGCACTCAGTTTTCTCAGGATCTGGTATAATGTGATTATGCATAACTGGGTATCATTGACTAAGTGGAATCATAAAATAATGGTCTGAGTTTCCACATGCTGCTGATAGAGACCAGTCTCATTTCTTCCCAGATACACCTCAGAAATCTTTTCCAATAGAATATAAATTTCTTATAGGTAAGGACCACATCTCATATTCCTTCGTGTCTCACAAACTTCTGCAGAGATTAGAGATACCTTGTGGTTCATAATGGGCCTTCCAAGTAGGCTTTCTTAACCGGGGGGACGGAAGGCCCCTGGAGGTACGCAGGACAAAGGGTATGAGAAGGAACAATCTTTTATTACCATCTCAGAATATCTCAGAGAGCACAGCTGGGTCCCTATACACATTGGGGAAAATGTTTCCAATTGTCAGAAGCCTGAAGCAAACTGGGTTTGATGGCATCAATATAATGCTTAATCTGCCACATATCTGGCATCTGTTTCAGAGGAGGCTGTGTGTCAGGAACTCAGAAAAGGTCTCCTGGGCATCGAGGCAGCTCCCAGTCTGTCTCTTCCACATTAAATACACTCAGGGTAGGGAATATACATTTTAAAATACATGAAACATGAGCCGGACTTGACACCCATCTATCAGAGCTGCTTTAAGGATAATAAAATCAGTGCTGCCATTATAAGGAGAAGGAACCTGATGACCCACTGGAGATTCCTTCCAATCTAAACGATTCTATAAATCCCCCTAAAACCATAAAAAAAGCAGATTAGGGATTCATGTAGGTGTTTGGACTATAAATACAAATTAATTTCTGCTCCAGCTGCAGTTTTTTCTCATCCTTGTAAGAAGCACCTCTATCTCTGAGATATTTCTGGGTGAAACACCAATAAAGCAGCTAAAGATGGATAGGACTCCCCTAGGTTCTCGTTGGCAACTATTTTCTTCTAATTTCACAAATAAATTTGCATCTTGCAATGAACTGAATTGAATCTTGCTGCTGTCCAGAAACATTTATCACTGGAAATCCATTTTATTTAGGGAGTGAGATATAATTGTGTACAGTCAGTAAGAACCTGAACGTTCCACTGAAAAATGCTTTATTAAGAATGTTTTGTTTGGACTCTAAGTAATCTATTTATTTCCGTTTTCAGTCACTATTCATATTACTGCTATTTGTTTTCACTTAAAAAAAAACCTGCTTAAACACTGCTCTTACAAAAAAAAACTTGAATACTTTCTGATACCAAAAAACTCACATTATTTTGCTTTGCACATGAGGTTTTGTGAAACTTAATTCAAACTGACCCTATAAAAGAAAGAAATTTCTTTTTTAACATTCCCTCATCTATTAGAGCTCAACAACCAGAAATCAAAAGAAAATGGTAAGTAACATGTTTTAACAGATTAATTTATCAACTTATATATTTTGGGTCCACATATTTGCTCTCATTCAATATGCAGTCAGAGACCAAAATAGAAACAAACAAATGGGTTATGGATCATGTTTCCAATGCATGGGGCTAAATGCATATCCCTAAGGAAATGTGCTCAGTTATGACATCACGGCTGTTTCTACTGTAAAAAGAACTATATCCTGCAGCAAACTATAATTTTCCAAATAAAGGGAATAAAAGATTAAAGAAAAGAAAAACAAGTCAGCAATAAAATCCAAGGATAGTGACCAGATGCCAGGCATATTAAAATACCATATCTGACAAAGGATTAAAAAAAGAAATTGTGTACCACTTGAATGCTTAACTGCAAAGTATCTCCCCTCAGACTCATCAAAGAAAGATGTGGTATATTGTTGTAATAATGGCTGTCTGCCTCATGATCTTAGGCAGTCCTCACTCACATTTCCTCTGGGCTTGGCCATGTGAGTTGCTTTGGCCAATGAGATGTGAGCAAACATGACACAAATGGAGACTCAAAAAGCAGTTGCACTTTGGGGCTTGTCCTTTCATGCTGCTCTCAGGAACCCTGAGACTGTCATCATGAGAATAAACCTGGGCTGGCTTAGTGGACACATGTGGTCTGCTGCTCCCATTACTACAGCCAACTGCCAGCACCAAGCACTGTACATGTGAATGGAGCCATCTAGGCCAACCAGCTCCTAGCAACCTGCCAGCTGCCTGCAGAAACACAAGTGAGTCCAGGCCAGACCAATAGAAGAACTGGCTAGCAGAGCCCAACCCAAACTATCAACTGATAGACTCAAGAACAAATAAATGACTATTGTCTTAAGCCACTGACTTTTGGATTGGTTTGTTATATAGTAAGCTATCTGATACGAAGGTCATCACAAAACCTAGTTCATGAGCACAACAGTTAATGGGCCAGTCACCCTAGAGGGAAAGTAAGAGGCTGCCCTACAGATTGGGGGGGTCTACAGAATTATTCCTAGAAGTGAGTTTGCATATGAAATAATCGAGTTTTACTAAGCCATTTATAAGCTAATAGTTTGGGGATCTTTCTAAAATCTACATCCACAGTGCAGTCTATGATTATAGCAGTTAACATTTATTAAGTGCAAGCATGAGGCTATGTGCTTGATAAAAATGATCTTAATTTATCTACATAAAAACTTCATGTGAAAGGTATTATTATTACCTGCATTTAAAATCAAGAACTGAGGCTTAGGGAAGTTAAGTAACTTGGTTGGAGTCACAAAGTATTACAAGCAAGCCTGGACTCACAAATCTGATTGGCTGAAGAGTCTGAGCTCTTAATCACAATGCTTTTCCATCTGATACCACTACCACCCACACCATCAGCCATGAAAGGCTTCTCTTGTTCAGAGGGCTGCAGAATGGTCAGGACCAAAAAATTCTCTCTCTCTCTCTCTCTCTCTCTCTCCCAAATCTTCAGTAGTCAGGTGGGACAGACCCAGTGAGACCTACCCACCTAGTGGAAGATATGGAGGAGCTGGGATGGACGGTGGACATGGTAGGTCTTGCCCTGGCCTGCTGACTTCTGACACAGTCTGAGAGAGCCAGAGAGCTTGAGCACAGGGGCAGGGGCTACTTCACACATAATGGCTGGACCCATCAGCAGTGAGTGGCCAAGTCTTAGGCTGTGACCAACCAGATGAGCAATGCCTCCCTTCCGGTCTTGGGGCAGATGAGGGTAAAGAAGGAAAAGGGTCTTGGAAGAGGCCAGAGAAACAGGCGGGAAGTTAGGCAGAAGTTCCTTTCTTCTCATGAATATAGAATGGACTCCCATGAGGAGAGGGAAGAGGCTCGGCACCCATGGCAGACTTACTACCTAACTGTTCTTTGTTAGCGAAACCTCTGGAATCGGGCCTGCTTCGTCCTGGATTTCTGACACTTCAGAAGGCCTCAACCCTCACTCAACACTGAGAGGAAAACAGGGGTTAAGAGAAAGAAGTCAATCAAGACAGCCCCTTTTGAAAACAACCTGTTTCAAAACACTTAACATGAACAAAACCCTTTCTAATCAAGTCAAAGTTCTAACCCACTAGTCAGCTGTGCACCCCCTTGGGCTGGCTGAAATCACAAGTGTTAAAGGCACTTATGGTTGAAGGTATAAATTGGTTTTTAACCTCTGCCTGCCTAATGGAGCCTACCAGCGCCAATCTCTTTTCAAGAAAGTTCTAACGCTTGCAGGGCTCTGCTGCTGCGGGAAGCTATTTCTGGCACATTTATAGAGACTAGTGAGAGGAAATGAGAGAAGGCCTGTGATAACTGAGAACGTTAAATGCCCCTCGGCAAGTGGGAAGGGACGCAGGGTGAAAAACAGATTGACCTTAAATGAAGCTGAACACAATTTTAAGTCTAAAACATCTACATATTAAAATCATCCTGCTCCTGTAAAGGAGACCAGTGGGTCCTCGACAACCTTGCACAATCGTCCTTTTTTTAGGACTGCTAGCAGCGGCAGAGGCATTTTCTGAGGGCCATAAATCTCCCTGGCCTTTCGTTCCCTGACCTGTTAAATGGGGCTGCTGCAAAGTTTAAGAGAGAAAGAAGTAGTTCTGATTTTAGATTCCTTGAACCTGAATAATCGACCCCCTCCCCACCAAAAATCTTGGAGGCATAATTTTGCTGCTTCTTTTGCTAAGTTTTAACATGAAAAAGAGAAAGACTAATAGGTAATATATTAATGTGGTGTCTGCTCTGTGCCGGAGACTATTCTAAACGTTTTACATGTATTAATATAAACTCCTCAACAACCCTGTGAGATAGGTATGATCCTCCTCATTTAACAAACGCAGAAACTGGGTTACTGTTTCAGAGCTGGTGGCAGAGCTAAGATTCAAACTCCAGTCATCTGGCTCCAGGATCCACATGCTCAACAAACAGGAAGTGGTCAGGAGCTCTCACCAATCATTTTCATGAAAGAAAGGAATGTACAAAAAAATAAGAGAATGCCATTCCAAAAAAACAGCATCTCCAAAAACAAAAAAGGACATGGGGAAAAGGGCACCCCCCAAGTTGAAAAGTAAAACTGGCTTTATGCTATGCATTGCACTCATTACAGACCAATGAATATTTATGTGTGGGGACATACAGATTTTCTCAATCCCCAGGTGAACGTCTGGGAACCACTGAGATGCCGTGTATAGAAGGCACTTTGATAACATGCCCTTCAGACATTAATGGTTGCAGCGCTGCTATAAGATCATGAGAGAGGTACCGTCCTCTCCAAGGGCTCACACTGAGGCTCTTAGACAAACCACGTGCCCCACAGGCTGGCCTCACGGATGTGTGCACATCTCTGTGCAGGGCCAGCACTGGCATCCTGTTTCTTTTTTGTAACTGAAGTATAGTCAGTTTACAATGTTGTGTCAATTTCTGGTGTACAGCATGATGTTTTAGACATACATACAAATACAAATATTCCTTTTTATATTCTTTTTCATTAATAGGTTACTACAAGATACTGAAAACAGTTCCCTGTGCTATACAGTAGAAACGTGTCGTTTATCTATTTTATATATAGTAGTTATTACTTGCAAATCTCCAACTCCCAATTTATCCCTTCCCACCCCCTTTCCCCACTGGTAACCATAAGTTTGTTTTCTATAGCATCACGTTTTCTGAACAACCTCTAATTGCCCCTTCCATCCTCCCTGACAGGAAGAGCATGTGCAGGACAGCAGGAATCCCCCAGGAAGTGCGAGGAAGTGGTGGCGGGGGCACAGCTCCGACCAGGAGCACATTGGGAAAGAAGCCCCCTCCACCATTCCCAACAAGTTAGACATTCTTTGGCGAAGACAGCAAGGCTCTACAGGAGGTGTTCCCTCCCCGCATCTCATTCTTCTTCCCTCTGATTTTAGAACAGAACAAAAGTTTCACAGATGGGCTTCCAGCCAACAGCTTCAGCGACACTGTGCCTTTCAGTCCCTTGGTCTCTCTAGGGAAGGAGTATCTTCAACAATATCAGCTCTGTTTGTGGAGGACGTCACTTAGTTATCCGCTAACTGAGCAGGCAAGCATTATGTTCGGTGTAGATCACACCATCAGCAGCTGGGACACAATGTTGGAATTCTGTCTTCCATATCTTAGGGCAGTTCTTTAACAACTGAACAATTCCTTTGGGGTTTGGGGGGATGTGGCGGGGAAGAAATGGGATGTTTACTGGCTCTATGGAGAGGCACCACAGAACACGGGCAAGAGGTTCTGTTCTGGATTTCAATGATGGAGGTTCCTAAGAGGGGTCAGCAATCCTTACTGCAAAAGGCCAGAGAGTAACTACTGTAGACTTTGTAGGCCACAGAGTCTGCCACAGCTACTCAGCTCTGCTGCCACAGCATAAAGGAGTCCTGGACCACAGATATGTGGATGCGGGTGGCTGTGCACCAATACAACTTGATTTGTAGACACTGGACTTTGAATTTCACATCATTTTTACAAGTCACAAGATATTCTTCTTCTTTTTATTTTTTTTCTAACCACTTAAACATATAAATATGATTCTTAATGTGGGCCCTATAAAAACAGGAAGTGAGCCAGACACGGCCTGTTGCAGGCCATAGTTTACTAAACCCTAGTCTATAATTGCAGCTCTGGCATTTCTTAGGGGTCAAATCTTGGGTAGATTTTGTTTAGAAGCCTCAGTTTCCTCCTCTAGAAAATGGGAACAGCAACAGCGTCAACCTCATCTGGGCTTCCTATGGAAACAGTGAAAGCAAGATGCTCTAGCCCAGGGCGGCTGGGCGTGCACGCAGCAGGCAGTAAACGTGAGCTGTTACTGTCATTTCCCTCCATCTTCAAAACTCTCTGCAGCTTCTGTCAGATGCATCCGGGCTACTATCAAATGGGATCACAGATTCTCATGTCTCTACTAACAAAGAAATATTCTAGAATTTTCATGCTAACATCAGTAGGCTTCAAAAGTTTATGGGGTCCTAAAACATGCCTCAAAGCCTGGAAGCACTCATTTATCAGTTTCCTCCTAGGTCTCAGTCCTTGTCATTCAAGAGCTGAGGACCAAAATGTGAGGTTACCATGCTCCAAACCAGAATAAAGTCGTCCTCGGCATCCATGGGAGGTTGGTGTTCCAGGACCCCACACAGACACCAAAATCCACGGATGCTCAAGTCCCCAATACAAAATGTCACTGTATTTGCACCTAACCTACGCACGTCCTTCTGTATACTTTAAATCATCTCTAGAGCATATATAATACCTCATACGATGTGAATGCTATGTAGCTAGTTGCTAGCACATGGCAACTGCAAGTTTTGCTCTTCAAAACTTTCTGGAATTTTAAAAATATTTTTGATTTGCAGTTCTTTGAATCTGGGACGTGGAACCCATGAAGACCGAGGGCCGGCTATAATGATATTTTCTGAGCACTGACCAGTTCTGATGACCGCTGGCCTCTGCTAAGTGCTTTATGCAGTTCCTTCTCTTCATCTTCACAGCAAGCAAAGGATGCTGATAAGGTGATAAGCTCCAGGCGTCAGAGAAGGAAGGTCAGGTAACTAGGCAAGGCCATGCATGTAGGAACCAGGAATTGTGGGGTTCCTTCCTGAACCATGGCTCTTGCTTTGGAGCTAAGGTGGTCACCTTTTACAGCCCCAGTGCTTCTCTGACTGAACCAGTATCCTGAATGCCTAGGGATTTTGTTAAAATGCTGGTTCTGATTTATTAAGGTCTGGGGAGGTACTGAGATTCTGCATTTCTAGAAAGCTGTCAGGTGATGCCAGTGCCACTGGTCCTAGGACCATAGTTAGAGCAGCAAGGCTCTAGATACACTGGGAAAAGTGCACCTTCCCCATTAATGACCTCAGTGGTCTGCACAAGACAGATCAATGAATATATTTCTCCACGGAGCCAGGCTGCCAAAGTTAGACTCAAAACTCCACCTGGTGCTGGATGTGTGGCCTTAGGGGCAAGTCTCTCAACCTTCCTATGCCTCGAATTTCTTGCCTATAAAGGGATAGATAATAGCTTTTTTCTTATTGGGTTGTGACAATGATTAAATGAGATTGTACGTATACAAAGCACTTAGAGTAAGGTCTCACCCACCGTAAACACTCAACAAATGTAAAATAATCAGAAGATCAGGAAAAATGAAGATCCTTACCAAAGAATTATCTAAAAATACAGTTTGCTCCCCCCGCCCAGCCAATAACTTGCACAGATCCATCCAAAGCCTCCTATCCTTCAAGCCGTTTTACAGTTAAGTAAACCAGACTTGACATCTAGTCAGTCATAAAATTAAATTAGAAGAAAGTTCACCCTGAAAGGGCAGGACCCAAAAGCAAGAAAGAAGCAGCGGCTTCCAGCTCGGTTCATCATTTCTTTATCTGAGGGACATGCCCATTCCCTACACCTCTCCGCACAAGAAACAGTCGCGGGAGCCGGTGACAGTTTCCTAAAGCAACACAAAGCAGAACCACATCAAAGCAGTCTTCTCACGTGGGTCATTTCCGTGTGTCACTGCCATCAGGTAGTGTGTCCCCACGCTTGGTAACCCCCTGGAGTGATTAACCCTTCTAGTAATATGTCACTATTCGACATATGAAGGGAAATGCCTCAGTGTTCTCACCTGTGAAATGAACATTCTGCGAGGTCAAGTTTGTTTTCTTTCTCTGAAATTGTCCCACCTGCTCCTATGAACGATGGCTCATTTCACGCCTCCACCATCTGGCGAGTTCACTGTGCGCTCACCATCACCCTGAGGACTGTGCATGGGTAAAGCACAGTGCCCAGCACACAGGAAGCACTCCATAAAGGATGGTTGTGATTAGAACAAAATCAGGGCACCATCTTTTAAATGAACCACAGGCTGCCCTGACCGTGTCACTAGCTGCTGGAATAGCAGTAGATGGGTGGGATGGGGGAAGACCAAATGGGCACTTGGTTGTAAAATAGCCACTGCCTTTGCCTCATGCGGATTGGCAACTGACCACTCAGGTGAGAAGTACGCAGTAAGGGGCAGGGAGGAAGGGGTGTACGGGCAGCGGTCTTCAGGGTCTATCAGGAAACCACAATTTCTGTGACAGACACTGTGTGTGTCCTGAGCCTCATCTTCCCAGTCCATCTCAAACTTTCAGCTGCAGCTGAAATGCCTGGCGCAGTGGGATGGCCATCAGTTCCTGGAACACGTGGGCAGCTTCCACCCCAACTGCCTGCGGAGTCAGCCTTTCTGCCTCCGGCCAGGGCTTCCTCAGAGGTGGGACTGGGAACAAGTGAAGGACCCTGTTTTCAGAAGCAGCCCAGTCCCACGGGGGCAACCTTCAGCCAGTGGGGAAGGGAAGCCCGTGAGCAGTCCCAGCCTCCCTTCCTCTGACGGGACAATTCTGCAGTGGTTTCAGCGTGGCTCCTCGGAGGCACTCTGGTGGCGTCGGAACTTAGACACCCACAGGGATGGCCAGCTCTCTCCGGCCCTGCACTGCCTTCTCCTCCTCCCCCGCCTCACGCTCCTGCTCCCTCACTCCAGCTTCCTGAGTCCACCTCCGCAACCAAGCCCTTGCCTCAGTCTCTGCTTTGGGGAACCCAAACTGAGACCCCTGACCACCTCAGAGCCTTGTTCAGAGTCCCATCAAGTCCTGAAGAGAATCACAGACCTTGTCGCACTGCACTGTGGCTGCAGAACCAGGAGGTCCATCAAAGCCAGGATCGAGTCTGTCTGATTTACCCAGGAACCACAGGCGCCCTGGCACGGAGGCTCAGTAAGCTGTAAGTTGAGCAGATACCAGCCATACATCTGCTGTCCATGCATCAAGAGGGTCAGGAGGCAACCAGGTCTCATTGACAATTCAGGGAATGCTTCTCTGTTTCAGAAAAGCTTTACAATGAAATTAAGGCAGAGCCATTAGCAGCTGGGGAAACAGACACCTTCTATTAAGCCCACCCACTGCTGCCCCACAAAACACAGCCAGGTTTCCCTGCCTCCTGGCTCACGTCCTCAAAGGAGCTCAGCCTAACTTCTCTGACTGTCCACCAGTGCATTCCACCTGTAGCCTCCTCCTTCCCTATTTCCTCTTTCCCTCTTGATTCACAGCCGTGTATTTCCATCCAGAAACCGTAACAAAGGACTAGATCAAAGAAATTGAAATAAGTAAAGCTGACTGTGCTGCTGTTGCTCCTTTAAATTCTTTCTCCCCCAGGCCTTGAAGCTGGAGGTTGCAAACTAGCTGCCTATGGGTCAAGGGTGGTTGGCAGATATGTTTCTGGGAGGGCCATGCAATGTTCTTAAAGTTGCCAATATTTAAAACTCAGTATAGGGAACATAAAAATTCACATTTCCAACTATTCTTGAAAAATTTAAGATTTGATGACATGCACCACAATTAGCTGGGGTGAGTTTAACCGCTTCCTAGAGATGGACCCAAAGCCCCCTATGTGCTGGGGTCCCCACTATGCCCTTTTAACTCTCACCCTTAGCCCCTTGTCAGTTGCCATTTGTGATTGTGACACACAAAGTTCACTTTGCTCTTTCTTGTTACCTGTCTGGCCTTGAAGGTGAAGGTATACGAGCTTGCTCTGCCATATTTAAGCACTTGGACAAAACAGGTCCCAGCTGCTATAAATGTTCCTTGTGTTTTTAAAAAGCCTCTGGCAAGGGATTCAAGCTTCCTACTCTAATGTTATCAGGACTTGTGCCATTATTTGGAATCCCATCTTGATGTGATGATGATGATGGTGATGTAATGCTAGTACAGGATAGCAGTTATTCATGGCACACATGCCTGCCTAATCCTACAGATGCCTTTTTAAAAAGAAATTATTACTACTAAGGGATTTGGGAGAGATGAGGAATAAATGGAGCAAAGACAGAAAGGAGAGGCCAGCAGGAGCCACATTTCAGTGATGCTTGCCTTGTCCTTGCTTCCTAAAAGAGGAGAGTAGCCTGGTGGGAAAAGAAAAGAAATCCTTCCCATCCACACTTCAGATTCCGGTTCAGGCAAGAATACAGACCACTTGTTACCACTAAAACTGTAAAATCAAGTTATCCTTGAGCAAGGGAGAACTTTGAGCACACTGCATGAATCAGCCTGCCTCGGCATGCAGAAAGGACCCAGACAGTTTGCACCAAGTTTATAGATCCATAAACCACAGTAAATTCCCGACTCCTGCAAAGTTAGAAGTTAATACAAAAATTCAAAGGCAACAGGGAGAATAATTCCCATAACCTCCCAGAGCTCCAAGACAGAACTCAAATGACTGTGTGAAATACCACTTACTGAAGGACCACCATTCTCGCAACATTCACTCAATCACTAAACAAATATTTTTCTGTGGGCAAGGGACGAGGGATGAAGTAATCATTAAGACAGACATAGGAACACTTTGTGAAGCTTATGGTCTAGCAGAAAAGTCATTAAGTGCACAGCTGCAATTATTTCATGAATGACGAGTGTGACCACGGTAGGAAAGAGAAGCCAAGGTATAGAAACATACACCAAGAGACATAACCTAGGAAGAGGGGTCCTCTGAGGGAAAAGTATTTACGCTTAGGCCGAAAGGGTGAATAGGAGTTGCCCAGGCAAAGAGTCTGTCCATCTTTATTTAGCACTTATTACATGCCTGGTACTGTATCAGGCACTGGGGTTAGGAAGGTGAATTAACAAGAGTCTTTTCTCAAAGAGTTTACAGTCTATTGGGGGCAAACAGACTTGCATTACACCTGTGCTGGGAGGTGACAGGGATTCTTCCTCCCCTGAAACAGATTAAACGGTCATTTTAAAAATGTTCTGATACTAGGAAGAATTCAACCAGAAATCTTCCTAATTGCAAAATGTTCTGTTGTGAGTTCAGAGAACTTCTCCAATAATTTAATAAAGCAGCTGAAATTGAGAAACTGTCAACCCCCGTAGCACGCCTGGGGTTTCACCAGGATAACAAGGCTTGTTGTCGGCAGATGCACAAGCTCTGGAAGAAAACTCACAGCAGGCACAGGGCAGCCCAAGCCTCCAAAAGAAAGGCTAAATGAGGAGTTGGACAGAGGGGACTGAGGCAGGCTATTCAACTTTGGAGACCTGGGGAGAAAATGCTTGCTGGTTAACAATATTAACAATCATCACCAGAATGTTAATGACTACTAAAGACTCTGATCAACCTTTAGGTGTACTTACACTTAATTCTACTATTGTCCCAGTTTGTGGATGAGAAAACTAAGGATTAGAATAAACCAGAAATTTCTGTTTATGGCATTATGGTATACTCAATAACCTGCAAACTAAAGTCCACAAAGCATTTGACTTGCTTAACAAAACAACACATCCTTTTAATCACAAAAAGGAGTTTACAAGTAGTTTGATCCTCAAGTATCAAAATCAAAGGGTGAATCATATTAGAGCAGTAGATAGATATGGCAGCTACGCCTTGGGGGCTGACTGGGATAAGTGACTGGACTCACTGAATAAGGAGCTTGGATTTTAATGGCTTTAAGAAGATATAAAATGAGGTGCTAAACCTGTGTAAAGTGGGGAGTTGGTACTGAGATTCCTCCACATAAAGTTACGGGCTTACAAGAGTTACACCCTCAGTGAAAAGACACAACAGGTAGAAATTCACCCACTGGGACAGGAAGACCACAAGAAAATCTAACTCTCTCTCCTGGGCTCTGGGCAGGGAATAAAATGGCTTCCCTGAGAATTTGTATTCATAGTTCTTCTATCATAAGAGTTTAGAGTTTTAACATAAATTAATTGGGTAGTCTAGAAAGCTCCAAAATGAGGATTTAACATAAAAAATTATCTTAAGCAAGTGAGATCTCCTAGGGCACCCAACAGAAACAAATGAAGGGACCTACCTTTAACCTGGACCATTCCCAAGTCCCATATGTAAAGCCTTTCTGAAAATGAGTTCACAATCCAAAATCACAATGCAAAAGGAAAAGGTCCATCATGAATGAAAGTCAGCAGTCACAATAAACAACAGGAAAGACCTTCAAATAATAGAACAATCAAATAAAGACTATAAAATAAATGTTTCAATTAACTGAAGACATAAAGGAAGGAATAAAAACATGAAAGATCAAGACACTATCAATAAAGACCACTCATATGTGAAAAAGAATCTCTAGAAAACAAAAATTGAATTATTGAAAATAGAATCTTGGTAGATTGGCTATTAGCAGATAAACACACCTCAAGGGAGACTTGGTAAACAAGAAGCTAAAGCTGGGAAAATGTAACATAAGAAATAAAGAGAAGAAAAATATCAAAGAGGTCAGTACATAAGAAAAAAAGAATGGGAAAAATCCAAGATACATCTAATAAGAATTCCAGAAGGAGTGAAAATAGAATAAAAGAGAGATTATTCAAAGACACAGTGTTAAAAAAAAAAAAAGAGACAGAAGGCCCAAAATGGAGTCATTTGTGCTAAGCCCACATCACCAAACTCAGACTTAATACTTAACCTAACTGCAGATTCAGCCTTTATTAAAAATGTAATCTTAACTGGTGAGGCTGGAATTACCTGGTCAACACTGGTGGCCCCTGCCATCCCCCAAAGGAAGTTGACCTTGCCTAGACAACCCACTCTTTGCAAGTAACATCATCCTGCTCACTTCTGCCTATAAAAGCCTCCCATTTTGTACAGCTCTTTGGAGTTCCTTTCAAATTGCTAGATGGAATGCTGCCCAATTCATGAATTGTTGGATAAAATCAATAAGACCTCTAAAATTTATTCAGTTGAATTTTGTTTTTTAACAACAGGAAACCTCTGACTCAGGAAATACAATGAGTCCTAAGCATAGCAATTAGAACTAAATTCATACTAAATGTATTGTGCTGAAACTCCAGAACACTGAAGACAAAGAGGAGCTCTAACAATCAAGCAGAAGAAAAGGCAGGATACTTAAAAAGGAGCAATAATAATTAGACTGACAGTAGACACCTCAGTAGCATCACAGAAACTAACACAGGGGACTAACATCTTCAAAGTACAAATAGAAAACAGGATTTCGACTTAATCATTTACAAGTGAGGTGAAAATAAAACCATTTTCAGACAAGCAAAAGAGAGTGTTAGCCACTGAAAAATTTATCATTGAAAGGACTATGAAAGCATGCACTTCAAAAAGAAGGAGGTGGAAACTAGAAGTAAGAAGTTGGAGATACGAAGAAATAAAAAATTAACTGGTAAATATTTTGGTGACTCTGAATAAATAATTCATTGGCTCTATAAAATACTGATGATGATGACGACTAACACTGGGAGGACCATAAGAGGTAATCTGAATTAAAGCATTCCAAGCCCTTCTGTTGTTCGTGAGAAGGATAAGGATATTGATCAACTTTAAATTTGTTTAGACTTGATGTCAACTATGCATGTTAAATTTTTAAGGAAATCAGAGAGAGAGGGAATTACATTCAGTCGTGGTAACTATTCGGAAAAAATAAACAAATAAACCAGGGAAAGGAAAATAGGGAGTAATGAGGAGAGAGAAGTGGCTGGTGGAGGGGAAAAGATAGAATAAAGAAAACTCAATCCAATAGAAAGCAGGAACAGATCATTTCTCAGCATTAAAAAAAAAATCAGAACAAATAATAGAAAACAAGAAGTAGAAATAAACCTAAAATTATCAATAAATACAAGTAGACTAAACACACCAGCCAAAAAGACAAAGATACCAGATTAGGGTTTTTTTTAATTACAAGAGACTCACCGAAATACAAGTATGCTACAAGTTTAAAAGTATAGAAAAATTATGCAAAAAAAACCCCAGAGCTATATTAATATCAGACAATTTTGTAAGTAAAAGCATTAAGAATTCAGGAGAGTTCTTGCATAATATCAAAGGAACAATTCACCAAGAAGAAATGTACACCATGACCTTTTACTCACTTTGTGATAATCCAAAGTGTCCAAAAATGACAGAACTACAAGGAGAAAAAGACAAATCGCCAAACTTTTCTCTTTCAGTGATTAGGTAGACAAAGAAATCAGGAAAGATGTGGATTTGGACAATGCAATTAAAAGGCTGGTCTGACGAACATCGTGTAGACTACTGAATCTTTAAAAAAAAAACATGCATTCTATTTAGAGAATGCATATCCTTTTCAAGCACGTAAGCATCAGTTATAAAACTGACCACTTGGCTGGTCACAACGCAAGTCTCAACAAATTGCAAAGAATCAGCATAATAGAGACCACAGGCAAAAAAGTGAGAAATCAATAACTAAAAGATTACTTAAACACATATATATTTGGAAATTCAAATTTGTAATTTTAATTACCACAAGATAAATAATGGGTATTTTTCAAGATTTACTCTCAACGGAGAAATAATTCTGCAAATAGAAAATATTTAGAACTAAAGAAAATGAAAATACCATATTTCAAAACCCATAGGAAGAAACCAAAGTTTTAAAGGACATTCTGTAGCTGTAAATGCTTACATTAGAAAAGTTGGCTGAACATTAATGAGCTGAGTATCAATCTTAATAAGGTAGAAAAAGAACAGAATGAACCCAAAGTACACAGAAGGAAAGGAATAATAAAGTTAGAGCAGTCGACAAAGTATGAAACAAACTTACAAGAGCAAGGTTTGGCAAAACACAAAATGGTTCCTTTTAACACTAATCGTGATAAGAACAGGAGAGGCAGGTAATGAAGTGGTAGGAAGTCAGCTCTGGAGCTGACTGCTTCATTGGAGTCCCCACTCTGCCACTTACCAGCTGCATGGCTGTGGGCACGTGACTTGTGGCTGGCACTGGTGGAACCACAGCTCAAACCCTGGACTGCGGACCCTGGTGCCCAGGCACTAACTGGTTATTCCTACAGTAGGACTTTCGGGTGTGTACTCTGAAGAGAGTATCATCCTTCCATAATGAACCCGGGTATTATTATACCCACTTAACAGATAGAGAAACTGAGGTTTGAAGAATATATGTAATTCTCCTCAAGTCATGAAATAGGAAGCATTGGAGATGACTCAAGACCAGATCTTTCTGACTCTGAAGTCTGCCCTCTTAACCACCATGCTCATTAATGAGAGGTGAGGAAAATCCCTGTTGGCCACTCACTGTATACTCAACTTCAGGGAAAACGTCTTTTCTAAGGCAGAATATAAAAGAGAAGGGGCAAACGCACCCTTGCTCATGGACAGAAGTTCTTACTTTTACTAATAATATCCCAGTGGTTAAGATTACAGAGTCTGGAATTAGAAATAATAATAATTGCTAATATTTATTAGATACTTACTATGTGCCAAGCATAATGCTAGCCTCTTTATTCCTTACAACATCCCCTCCCTTTTTTTTTCTTTTAACATTTTGCCAATTTTATGTCACTGATCCTCCATCTCCACATGCAGGTGTCTCCCTTCCCTTCCCCTTTCTTCATTTCTTTGCTCTAAAATTCTAAAGTAAACCCCAGACTATGTATCATTTCATTTGTAAATACTTCAGTATGTTTCTCTTATGAAATGGGCTTTTTTTCTTTTTTTACAAAACCGTAATACTCCTATCACACCTTTCTTAATGTCATTCAATACACATCCAAGGTTCAGATCTCATGTTCAGATCTCACTGACCGTAGAGAAAACAATGAACAGACGCACACACCTTGCACGAGGCCAGCCACACAGAAGGCCCAGGCAAAGGCAGGAGCTACTATGTTTGGTACATGATAAATGGTGACCGAGGACACTGGAGTGTCACGCTTTCTCCACATGGGGGTTGAACCAGAATGACGAGGCCTGAGATGATGGCTGAGGGAAGGTGAAATGAAAGGGGACAACTGAATTCTACTGGGCACAATTACATGCTAGGTTCTGTGAATGCTCTTCCTTGTACCAAATTACTCAGTTTCAGAGAGAGCTACTGAAATTGAATGGTTAAACTGCTGAGGACAAGTAGCCTTATATCCTAGAATTCCATACTGAGTGCTGGCTAATTTTATTACAGGGGAGAATCACAGGCTTTCCCCACCCTGGGCTGCCCTCAGAGGTCAGCGATGTGGACCAAGAGCAAAGTGCAGGCGCTCTCTCCCCACATCTGGTGAGTTAGGACGTAGGCAGCCCACGAGCATCTGTGTGAGTTTGGGTGCAGGCGATAGGACAGGACATGATGGCAAAGATGGGCACCCTGAGCCATCAGTCTCGCAGACTCTTAGTGTCCCAACAACGTCCCTTTCCGCAGGCTCTATTATTGTCCCACAACACAGATCAAGCACCTCAGATGCAGAGAAGTTAACCTCACACACTACAGACTGAAAGAGGCAGGATTCCAATCCAAGCCACCTAACACCAGAGCCTACAGTGTAATCCACACCAAACTCCTTGGGGCTCAACTTCCTTACCCACTGATTGGGGGTGACAATATCCACCCCCTCTATCGAACTGTGAAGAGGACCTGAGACAAGGAGATAAAGCCACCAGCACAGTGTCTGGTGATGAAGGAAACGACAGTGATGACAACTGGTACTTGCAAAGATACAGGCACACAGGGATGTTACCACTCCTAACTGCTCCAGACTAACTTACCACATAAAATCTTCACAAAGATACCTTTGCTTCCATTTCGCTCTCACAAATCCTCCAGAGGACACTTGTGCTCTATGAAAATTAGCTCTAAGCTAATTTTCAAAATCAAAATCATGGCGTTTCATATTATATGAAGACATGAAGAAAAGTATTTAAAAGAATCTAACAAAGCAAACTGCAGAGATGTTGGGATAGAGGGGGCAGCTCACATTACCCAATAGAGTAAATCTAGACTTGAACTTAATTTTTTAGAATTCTTGAAATATCAGTGATGGCAGCGTCAAAGACCAATTAATCAGGTTGTTTGTTCTCTGTGTGTGAGTCCCTGTTGCCATCTACAGTTGAAAACAGGGCATGCATGCAACACTGCCAAATTAACAAAACCTAGTCTTGAGGACGCCGGCGCTAAGAAAATATGCTCATACAATGAGTACAGCACATGGAAATGTTACCTGGAGGAGCAGCTCTTTTTCAACCACCTCTTCCGTCTTGCTGATGAGACGCTTCTGCAGGGCATGAATTTTCTGAATCAGCTCAAAGGTACTGGGGTCACTGGCCTGTTCAAAAGGAACAAAATTAAGCAGCCAAGATGATCAGTTTCAAAGCACTGAGGTCCCTATGCAAAAATCAATGTTTTCTGAAAATCGACTGCAAAGCTGTAGACCCAATACAGAGAGAATCAGAACCAAAAAAAAAAAAAGTATAACAGATGAGACATCATCAAAATAGACTGATGTCTGGCTAATGTTTTATCTGTTACCTCTAGTTAGTAGATAAATGGAAAGTTAATATGTTTATTTCACCAGGGGAAATAGTAACCACAATATGACAGCTACAGGGCATCAAACCTGACTCTTCACCACCATCCAGAAACCAGGCTGAGTGCTTTTCAAATATTATTAAATATTAGTCACATGACAGCCCTCTTAGACAGTATTATCTTCCCTTTTTACAGATAAGGCATCTGAGGCTCAGAGGAGGAAGTCATTTCCCCACACTGATAAAGGTCGAGCTGGATTCAAGCCCAGATATGTCTGGCTCCAAAGCCTGGGGTTTTTAATTACTATGCTCTGAGGTTTCGCTACTGTCATCTCTGCTTCCATAGGAATGAGACGGGGCTCCCTAATTCATTCCATCTCAGGATTCTCCTTTCCTAATTGTCAACAAGAAGATTCATTACAGCCTATGAGGGGGATGTCTGCTAATAATTGGCAGCAGAACACAGCCATGGTGTTGGTGTTTAGCTCTCAAACAGCGTTATCAATCCCGAAAGCTTTGATGTGCCTTCAGTCTATGCATAATTCAAACAAGATCTGCAGTTATACCTTGATAATTTGTCCTCTGGACTTTGAGCCAAAGCTTCACTTCCAACTGTACTGACACTCAGAATTAATTTAGCAGCTAAATATCTTCAGCTGCCTCCCAGAGTCTCTACTTTCTAATTTTTTTAATAGAAATTGACATGAATTGGAAACTTCAAAGATCTGCTTGAAAACACATGGAAGAAAACTACTGTGACAGTAAACGAATTTAAAATCTTTAGCCCCACTTCCCCAGACACAACCGTATCATTGTTTAGTAAACTACCCGACTCTTGGCATTTGAAGAGAAATAAATAAGGGTCCAAGAGAGGTGGGGGGAGATATTCCATGGAGTCTGACTGTGCTTAAGAAATACTAAGCAGAGCCAACTGATGCCCACACATTGGGACTAGATTTGGCACCCACATTCACTTGGCAACAATGGACGTCATTAAAATTCAGGCCTTATGTTTACATCACAATTTATAATGCATTATCTTTAATGCTTTCTTCATTTAAAGGAAAAAATAAAAAACAAAAACAAAAACCTACTTGGCTGATTTTTCCCCGTGCCCTCTTTTCTATATCACACACTTCTATTCTCCCAGCACCCTAACTGTGCACTTAGTCCAAACCCCTTGTGGCCCCCATACTGTTGGGTACAACTATAGGAGATGGACATCTTTCTCTTGAATAAGCAGTTTGTCTTCCACTGTGAACTGCTGGTGGTAATGCCTATCAGGAGGTCATAAAATAAATTGTGAGGTTTATTATCCATCATCTACCAATGGGACTTTGGCTGTGTCCCCAGATCCTAAGAGAAGGGGTTTAACTAACACAACGTTAGTTCTTTGAAAAGAGGGCTAGTTCACAAAAGCCCTATTTCCTGTGGGGAATAAAAGGAGGCAAAGGCCGACTGAAAGATGGTGAAGAGGCTGGTGGTCAATGCAGGTGAAGGCAATTAACTATCCAAGAAAAACAGGCAGCCGAAAAATAGCTGGTTGACCAAAAACTGCTTCAACAAAAACAAAAACAAAAACAAAACAAAATGTCCATTGGTGAGGCCAGTTCACAGCTTTCACTGGGTCTTCTTTAGGCAGAAAGGGTTCTGTCCAAACAGAACCCAAATCTGGAACAATCCAAATTACATTTGATCCAGCCTGACATTTTAGGCGACAATCGCACTGCATTAAATAAAAACACGCTTCTTATTGGCCTTGAGGTAAGGAGACAAGCAGGGAAGACAGAGGTTTGGGGGTGGGTGGAGGCTGTGCCAGAGGTTACCTCGAGCTTCCTCCATCTGTGCACGTTCATGGGGTTCTCCAGCTCCTCCTCCAGGGCTCGGCATCTTGTCCTCTCCTTCAGGAACTCTCTCTGCGTGTGAAAAAGCTCCTGCCTGAATAAGACAAACTTTCTTTTGCAAAGAAATTCTCTACCCATTTGAGTATCATATCTTTAAGTGGTTACATATACACTACATCTCATAAAAAGCTGGAATTATCGGGAGACTTTGGGAACTGAGCCCAGCCTCCTAATCTGGGCAGGACACAGATGGCATCAATTCTTGCAGAGCTCAAAGTTCAGCTTTAGCTTAAAAAAAAAAAAAGGTACCCCTGCTTCAGAATTATGATCCTGGATATCTAAGGAATTTAGAACAAGGAAAGAACAGGGGAGGTAAATTATGAGGATTTCAATATATTTTTTAAAGTTTCTAAATGCCTCCTATAGTAGCAGTGAAACCCCAATCCACGTTCCACCACGAGGTGTGGCACCAGAATGCACGCTATCAAGGCTCAGGCAAGAACCTGACATCAATTAGGACAGAGCTTCACCGCCCTGACTGCATACTGCAGTCACCTGGGGAGCTTTGAAAACCTACCTTTGCCTGGACCCAGTGCCCAAAGGGATTCTGCTAATTGGTCCAGCATGTGGCTTGGGTTTCGTAGACTGTCATGTCCTGCTGGTAATTCTAACATGCAGGTCAGGATTGAAAAACATCAAATGAGGAGAGATCTTTTCTCTCAAGTTCCACAACTACACAGATGGCTGGAAAAGTCCTGAAGAGCTAGCTCAGGCTCAAACACACTCTAAAATCTGTGAGAATCTCTAGTTAATAGGTAATGCACTACAGCCAGCCACAGTACCCAGTGAGCCGGCTGCCACCCTATTCCACGAGAGGTTTTGCTGGGAGGCGGAGTAGAGGCAAGCACTGGCGTTGACATGGGCAAGAAGGATATTATTATCTGTCCTCGTCTGCTGTGGGTGTTCAGATTACTAATACTAAGCCATCTCTTTTACTTAATTGCTTCATTTAAACCAATAATACGACTTCCCCTCATTAGCAAGACAAACCATTAGAATTAACCGCATGATGTTCACTCAACAGGGAGCTCAGAACAAGCTGCTGAGAATTAAAAGCATATTTTTAACACTACAATTTTCTACAGTGTCATCAGCAAAGGAGGGCAAGAGTATTAGCCACTGTTACTGATGGCTCCTTTTGTACTAGACTCTGTGCCAGGCACATTACGTTTGTTTCCATGTTTCATTTTAACTACAAGTCTAAAGCTCAGATGAGTTAAGTGATTTGTCCAAGGTCACACAGCTTATAGGTAGCCAAGTCTGAGATTGGAGTTCAGCCTGCTTGCCTCCAATATCTTTATTAAGTTGTTTTCCCATTATAAAGAGAGATAAAAATCTATTATCAAAAAACCAGCAGTGTTGACTGAGAATGGGTAGAATTTGGTCCTTTGTGTATGTAATAAAAATAACACATGGCTGGCAAGTTTAAGTGCTGGTCCTGGAGATCATTCAATAGCTACTTAGAATGAATCCATTTGTCTCCAAAATGTCAATGGTGGTATCTCTGCATAGTAAACTTATGAGTGATTTTCTAATCCCTTCTTTATATTTTTCCTACATTCCCCACATTTTCTACAGTGAATTTGTATTACTTTCATTGTCTGAAATATGAGCAACTCTTTAAAAGAAAAGAGTATTGATCTATCCTTGAGAGTGGCAACTTCCCTTGCTATTCCTGAACGTATTCACTGCATCTAAAAATCAAAACTATCTTCTAATTCAGCTAATTTAAGAAGCAGATCCAAACTGTGTCCTTGTCCCCAGGTGGTCAAGGATACTGTGTATCTCCAACTCTGTGGGGAATAAGATAGCTACTGAGAAAACACCAGACCTCTTATTTGGTTTCCTGCAATTGCCTATATAAAACACAGTGATGTTTTCCCAAAGGGAAAGTAGATCTTGTATAATGTAAGATTTAAAGCGAGAAGAAGGCGTACTAAGCTCAAGTGAAAGCTGCAGAAGATAAATCAAGAGTAAGATATAAAATGTGGCCGCCTTCTAAGGAAACAGAGTTCTCAAATAGTAATAAAATTAAATTTTTCCCCTCTTCTCATTCTGCATATAATTCCAAGAAAAAGATGTGCAAATGTTAGCAGGATTCAATTTAAATATTGATGCTCCATCTCTTGCATCCTGCCTTATTAAAGAAATTCTACAGAGCTCATTGGGGGAAAATTTTTTCTGAATTGTAACAAGTTTGTGTTGGGGATTTGACTCGAAGCTTCTTTTTTTAAATCCAGAATAAAGGTTTTTTTTTTTTTTTAAATCCTTTTGCCCTTGCTTATGCTCCACTGAAAGGAAACTAGTTCATTTCCTGTGACACAGAATGGGCACAGTGTAGATTCAGAATGAAGGAAAAGTGGTTCCCATTATTTGCTAATAGTTTCAACATAAAAAAATTATTTTATACAACTTGATCAAGACCTTCCATGACCAGGGCTGGAGAGTATAGCTCAGTGGTAGAGCGCATACTTAGCATGCATGAGGCCCTGGGTTCAATCCCCAGTACCTCCTTTAAAGAATAAATAAATAAAAATAAATAAACCTAATTGCCTACCCCCAAAATTAAAAATAAATAAATTAAAATTTTAAAAATAAATAAGTAAAACTTAAAAAAAAAAAAGACCTTCCATGACCAACAAGAGAAACCCAAGGTCCTTTCAGCAGCTCCCCACAGACTCCCGTGCCCTCAGCTCCAAGTGGGTCTTCTACTACCTGAGTTCGTCGACGTTAGCCACGCTCCGGGCAAGGATCCCCTTCTCCCGGCGTAGCTTCTTGATCTCAAGCTTGAGGATTCTCATGTCCTCCAGCCTCTGGTTGTACTGGCTCTCGCCTTTGTTCAGCACGGACTGCTGGATCTTGATCTTCTCATACAGCAAAGCCAACTCATCGTTGCGTCGAACTAGCTGTGACCCAAGGATGTCTCTCTCGCTGATGACCTAGAAGGGGAGGGAAGGGCGTGGCCACCAGGGGACAAAACGGCCCACTTTGCATGATGACAGCAGTGCTCATGCAGTCAATGAGGACCTGTGCTAGGCAGCCAGGAGGTGAGGCCCTGGGAACAGCCTGCTACACACCAACACCAGACCCTTCCTGGGAGAGTTCGCAGCCTTGTTGGAAAGAGGAGTACAATAAATAATCCACGATAATAATCATCCAATAACCCTTGGCCCATAGATGTTTGCTAGGTTGATTTTTTTCCAACACGTTATTTTATAAACATTTAAATGTGAAGGCCTTTACGGTGGGCTAACTCTTGACAGCCTCTGCCACTCCTTACTGTCCCACAGTAACCAAATTCTCTTTGTTTTAACCTGCCAGATCTCTGAAAGCATTTAAGTGTCTAACCCCTAAATGACATAATTATTAAATTGTAAGTATATGTAAGCAATGATATTATGCTAGGAGGCAAGCTCCCTGCAGACAGAACCTCATTTTCTTGGTCAATGTATCCTCCATGCCTAGAGGAGAGGCTGACACCCAGGAAGTGCCCGTAAATAGGAGCTGAATAAATGAATGAATATTTCATGATTAATCAGCAGAAGGTGGGGCTCCAGGGCCGTCTTTCCGATAGACTGAATGGAAGAGCTTAGAAAAGAAGGGGCCTTGGTGTGAAGAGCTGAGTCAACAGTGGCGTCTGCAGGTCTGGTGAGGAGCTGCTCCTACCTGGTCTAACTCCTTCTTCTGTCTCAGCCTCTCCCCATCGGCCTCGACAATGATTCGCAGCAGTCTTCTCTCTTCGGCTTCCTGCTGTTCAATGAAGTGTTTGGTCTCCAGGGTTTGTTGTCTCAGCTTCTGCAGCTCAGCCTGACAAAGAGTGAAAGGTACAGACCAATTTCCCTGGTGACAGTGCAAACCAGGACGCAGGGCCCAGATTCAGACGGATGGCGTGCTTCTTACATATCCCTGTGATGTTTCGTTTAACGTGGTTTGATCACCTTCACAAGCAAAATGAGCTACACACACACACACACACACACAAGCGCGCGCAGTCTGTAAAGAAACAGCAGTGCACATCACGGTGATCATGTTTATTCCATGAGTCGTGCCCTCAGGGTCTTCCATCATTTTTCTCTATCTGTGTAGCAGGGGCTTCATTGGTATTCAGCAGCACTTCTCTTACCAGCTAAACACCGGAGAATTCACAAAGAAAAGTGCAGAGAGGATGTGGAGGTGAGTGTGGCAGGGAGGTTGAGGAGGGGCATCTCTGTACATAGCAGCTCCTGTAATGGTCCTAACTAACACCACCAGCATATCAGCTGCAGAGATAAGAGCCCATTACAAGCAAAACTTAAAGATAACAACCAAGTGTCTATCTTATAAAACATCTTGATGGAATAGAAGAAATATTATGATATAGAAAGATATATAGATCCTACTCCTAAGACGACTCCAATCCAGATGAGAAGATAAGATATACAAGTATTATGCAAATATTAACAAGTCCAGGCACTAACGTTTCAGGATCTTTATTATCACCCAGACAGTGAAGTGATGTTACAGGACGTCAGAAGACTGCGGCTATCGGGAAGGCTTCCTGGGACAGCTCAGATCTTGAAGCTCTTGAGGTGACGTGGGAATCGTAAGAGTGATGGGGGAAGGGGGCTGTGAACTGGTCAGTCTCAGAAGGAAAGCTCCTCTCATCAAAGGACACATTTGCTGCAACTCCACAAGCATATGTGTGGCTGCGATGCCCCTGGGATGATACTAAGTATTTTGCACAGCTACCCTTATCCCCAGCCTACAGACCCAATTCCAGAGACAAAGAAAAGTACCTCAACCTGCCCAAGGTCACACAGCTAGTAAGAAGAAGAGCTGAGATTCCAACCTAGATCTTTTGATTCCGAAGCTCATGCCCCCTCTGCTACCTCCACACAATGGTTCCAAGTCAAACACAGATGAGTAAGACGTGAGGGATTCACCACCCAATGGAAATGGCAAATATAACCAAGCACACCACAGTGTGGAAGCGCCAGCTAGTGTGTGAAGGAGGACATGGGAGTACACAGGAAAGAGTTCCTACTTCCTCCTGGGGTTTAGAGGGAAGAGGCAGTCAGGGCTTTGGCTGCTGACAGTTATTTCCAAAATGCAGAGGTATGTGCTGGGGGGAGAGCAGTCAACAGGCAGGCTTGTGTGAACGAAGGCGTGTGAACCTGGTGTGTTCACCAGATAGCAAAGCAACCGGTGGGGCTGGGATAGAGTGTTGGAGAGGGAACAGCAGGAGGTAAGGCTGGTAAAACAGCTGAGCCAACCTGCCAAGGATCTTGTACGCCACGTAGAATGTATACGATGGGGAGCCCCAGAGTTAATCATATTAAAGAAAAGAGAACTACAGCTTTGAGAGGTTCTATGCCCAGATAGGAAGGACAGGTGCCATCACAGAGCAGTCAGCACCAGAAGGAAAGACGGGAGGAAGAACTAGCCTTTCACCCATGCCTGAAATCACAAGGGCGATGGCGAGACAACACTAAGTCTCCAACTTTTCAATGGTTTGCAGGGCTGCAAATGACAGCGAAAAAGTAATCATTTTTTTCCTTCTAGGAAGTATTGGGACCCCCACCATCCACCCCACCTCCAGAAATGTCACTGGCAAAAACTGAATACTTGCAAGTGAGTGCCTGTGAACGAGCCCAACTCCAGCTGTAGCCCACCTCTCATCCATGAAGACCAAGACTCATTAACTCCATGGCTCAAACCTATCCAAACAGTACAAGACACGGCAAACCCAGCAAGAGACATGTAACATCACAAACTAAGTGCGGCTAGCTACTGTAAAACCGGGGTTCCTTTCATGACAGTTCGTTTGTTCATTTATGAAATACGCTTTGGTCAAAGGATAAGCCAAAGGAAATAGCTAGTGAGCAAAGACCTGGTCTGGTCTTTACCACTTCGGGGGATTGCCTGTTAGGAAAGAGTGAAGAACGAACCAGCCTTTCTCTTTCTATCATCCTTTAAGGTGACGGCGAAGACAGCAATAAAATCCCCGTTTGGCTCATACTTTCTTTAATAAAACTTTTATTTTCCCAGATGTGCGACATTCACTTCCCTGTTCCTAAGTGCCGAGAGCTGATCTGAATCCATCAGCAGAACAAAATGAAACCGCTGTTATATTAAAATGCAATCAATGGTGTGTAAAAGTATCTGTCTGAAATGTAAAACCATTCATGTGTTTGGCATTGCTGGGCGGTTTTTTTTTCCATAATATATCAAAGTTCTGAGTGGTGTCTTTATGTCATAAATTTATGGGCTGTAAACAAGATGTGGCATTAGATGTTGGCAGCAAATGTTAACATCAACAAAATACCTTGGGTCTCGTGCATTTAGCAGCTATAAATCTGAGCTGTCTCACCCAGGAAAGATGGTAACAACTACTGTGCACCCAAAAGCTCATCAAGCAATGTTCTAGGTGGGACCTGAGGTATCTGCATTTATCAAAGTGTTACTGGTGGTACAAAGTTGTAACACAATGTCAGGACACTCTTTAGTTGCAGCCTCCACAATTATATAGTTTTGTGACAGGTGTTTATGGAACATATATCCTCTAATCTGGCATATATCCATAAATCCTATCCTAAGAACCATACTTAAGGGAGTTTCACCCATTCATACATGATTCCAATATTAACTGGGTTTCACAGAATCTATCTGTTTGTATCTAGCAAAACAAATAGGACCTCCTGAAGTCTTCTAGCCATGAGAATAATTAGGCTTCCCCCCATCTCTCTCCCCCCCCCCACCCCCACCAATAGTTCCCAACCATGTCATTCTAGACAGTCTGCTAAGTAAAGGGATATGGTGCCCTGAAGCCAGTTGCTAATGTGATGCTGAGCTCTGGACATAGAGAATTTGATGCTGAATTATTCATCAAGGATCAGAGTGCTGTCAGATTGATGTGGGATGATTGGGAGGTGACGAGACAGAATTGAGGGCTTGTTAGGACTGGAAGGCAGACACTCCAAATGAGATGGCCCCTTCAGTGCTGATGAAACAAGACTGGGACAGAATGGGCAGATGAACACAGATGCAGCAATGTCTACAAAGAACCACTGACATTCTGTCATAACCATAATGTGCTGACGATGTCTAAGATCCTGAGGAGTCGGTAGAGCCTGGTAGCAACCAAAAAAGGAAAAGAAACATGGAAGGAGCAATATTTTTCTTTTAAGGGGGATGAATGAGGATGAGGATGACCTATTAAGGACAACTGCTTGTCTGTCAGGCTTGGAGAAGTAGTAAATTGAGTTGTCCCATCAAAAAGCATCTTTCAGTCTACCAAACAGGTCAAGAATTGCCGTCCCAGGGAAGATTATGTGCCCATATAGCTTCGGAGAACTCATAGTAACAAGCTACATGCCTCTGGTGGGGCAGAGTCACTAGCAAATTTGCCCTTCCCTTCAGGGTTTGGTTTGCAAACTTTAGATGCATGAAATCCAGGGACCTCTGTAAACGTGATTCATATTTGAGGCTAAAAAAGTCAAGAGGCTGAAACTGAACATTTGAGCTGTCATATTTTTCTAAAGAATGTCAAACGGGCTTAATGATAGGCCAAAATTATCCAGTTGAAGCACCACTGCAAGTCACCCTTGGATAACCTCAAATAATAAATCAAGGAATCATCCTTTGTCTGTTCTTAATTCTTGCTTTAATGGGAAAAGCTGGGGAAAAGGCAGCCTAGTTTCACAGTAAGTCTAAAGCAATCATCTTCCTATAATCGATGACCCAAAGCTATCCAGACCTAGGATTCCCCATTTAGAGCAGGTTCTCTAGAGCAGAAGCCCTTTAATCATCTTTCATGTGCACCAGCTGCCAACTCTGCTGGCCCAGGACCGAAAAACAGGAGCCTACAGTCTTTTATCTCATTGTATTATGATGCTTCTTTCAAGCTATGTGTGTAGGTGTCTAATGATGGAGGGTGTGAGTGAAATAAATATTCACCAAAGTCAAGCTCTAAGGAATTAATAATAATTGCCTTTTTGCATAGGACATTGCTCATTCTAAAGCAGGATTTTGTCTACTTTGGACTTCAGCAATTATAAAGCAATAATTAATCTTTTGAAAAGAGCACTGCTTGGGAAAGTAAGAGATGAGCATCAGTGTCATCCTCTGAAAGGAAAGAGAGGATGTACCAAATCGAGTTACACTGAAGCCTTGCTAACACGGGTCCATGAAGCCCATGGGTGAAGCAATGTTTATAAAAAGATTCTTCTGATTCATCCCATGATAAATAAACCCCATTCCACTACAGACTCCAAGGTGGAACAAAATACCTTCTATAAAATTATGCTTTCAAACAAGGAGAATAAGGACAAAGATGTAGGATATTTTCAAATTTTAGAAAATATATTTATGTTTTTAATATATAAACAACTCTTAAAACAGAATTTTCTTATTTTTCTATCATGAGCTAGAATGGGGAGACGAAAATCTTAGGCAGGTAAGTATATCAATTTACCATATCTTTTTTATAAAGGCATTTTGTTACATTTCAATCTTTCTCAAACCTAATGTGCCTTAATTTAATTTAATGTAGTAGTTCTATTTCCATGAAGACCTATCATTAAGTTGACAAAACCTATTAAACTGAGAGTGCATATTTCAATCAGAATCTTGGAACCAAGGAAATTTGACATTAAACCTATCCAACACTCGAACATTTTCAAGATAGGAACTATCTTTGAAAGCTAACATGTGCTGAAAACAAGACACCCAGTCTCTCATTTGTTAAAGATAGTTCCCGCAAGTGGCTCATAAACATACACGTTTTAAAAAATAAGTGACATCATTCTCTTAGGAGATCCTTTGTTATTTCTTTGGTCAAATGGATTAGAAGGGAAATCTACTGGACTGCATAGGAAAAGGAAAACACATTAGGTTTAGTGAATGTGTATAGTAAAACATATATTTGGCTCAACGATTTGATATGGTGTAATTATTTGGTATGTATTTTGGGGAAGAGTATATTAGTAGACACAGAATGTTCTAAATTAGCAGATTTAAAAGGATGTATCTTAGTAATAGATGTGAAGACAATATATCTGATTCCCTGAAGTCAAAGTTCTTAGACTCACAGAGGTAAGGTGAACCATGAACCTGGTTGAGGGCAAATCAAGTGAGGACAAAGCTTGACACCTGGTAGTTAGTGATGTGGCAGGCAGAAAAGGCACTGCACATGAAATAAACAGTGATCAGGACAGAAGGACCAAGGATCCCGCCAGCATTGTCTTATAGAAGCCCCAGGGAAGAGCTTGGGAGGGTTGGGTGTGGGCACAAGGGTTGAACTTGGGTTGTAAATGCAGAGATTGCAGTGAGCCTGAGAGCTCCAGGACTCCTTGTGTGCCGCTGACCTGCTCGGTTCTCTTGCGCTGATGTGATGATAGACAGCACAGGTAAATGAGGTGCTATGTATGCAACTCCACCTGCCCCTCCCCGTTCTACCCGGGAGCCCTGCCTGGAAGGAAGCCTGACCTGGAGGTGGTGGAGTTCATCCTCCTGGTGCCTTGGTTGTTCTCCCAGCCCCCTTGCTGCCTTTCGTAAACGTGGGGCCTGCCCTTAGCGGGTCAGACAGATTGACTGTGGGTCCACGGCTTGTATTACGAGATCTGTACCTTCAACGTTTCCTTCTCCTTTTCAATCCGCTGCTGTTCCAGATGTAGCTTCACAAGGGCTGACTCCTTCGCCGAGATTTCTTCTTTCAACTGATCTACCTGATGGGTCATAATCTTTAACTTTCTCTTCATTTCTGTTATTTCATCCTAACAAAATGAAAGGAGAAATGTTTGAAAGTGCATTAGAGAGATATCACCGTCCCTGTGGAAATTCAATACATACTTAATCAAGAGCTTTTAAGGGTGACTCACTCCAAACATTGGTCTCTTGACCAATTACGACTGGGCTATCCTTTGTACCTTGTGCCCATCAACCTTAAAGTGCTTTCTAGAATTAACTCTCAAAATATCCTCATGAGATAGCTATAAAGTATACATAATGAATATGCCACACACACACACACACACACACACACACACTCACACACACACACACACACACTTTATTCCTCATAGAGGAAGGAATTAGAACCACAATAAACATTTTAACTAAAAGATTACAAAGCAAAGCTCTGCAATTAAAGGACAAGAGTACACTGCTCCCGTCTGAGTCACGGTAGCTATCAGCAGTTTTAAAAATTAGAAACAGGACATTGGCGATTCTACACAACAATGAAAAGCAGGACCATGATTTTCACATCCGATCAAGTTGTGTCATTTCCATTTCAAACAATCTGATAGTTTTTTTTTTCAATTTGTTTTAGGTGGGAGGTAATTAGGTTTATTTATTTAATGGAGGTTCTGGAGATTGAACCTAGGACCTTGTGCATGCTAGGCATGTGCTCTACCACTGAGCTATCCCCTCCCCAACAATATGATAGTTCTGCAGAAACTGATCTTCTCTTTCAGGTGAATTCCAGGAAATCTCTTTCTTGATCTAGTCTAAGTTCTGCCATTAGGATAACAGAAACTGCTTTAAACCCAGGATGGGGAGGGATCAAAATGTAAAGACGTAACTATACTCTTTACCTGAGCCTCAACCAGATTTTTGCTATACAGATTCCTGTCTGATCTCACAGCTTCATACAGGTTCTGTTGTTGTTTTAATTTAGTCTCTGATTCAGCGATTTTTTTCCTGTAGTCAAAAATCTGCATCTCACGGACTTTTATGTCTTCCATGTTCATGAGGACCTGGAGGAGAAAGAAGTATATAAAGATGGTTAAATATCCTATCTGTGGTTATTGGTTCAGGGAAAACAGAGATTTTTTTTGTTTTAATCTAATGGTAGCTAGTAGAAACGGCAGCAATCAGAAAATCTGGCTATAATCACTGCAGTACAACACAGAAACTCAGCCCAGCTGATTAGGAGTAAACATTTTATCTATGCTGGAGTTGTGCTCAAGCACAAAGGCTTAGCACAGTTATTCTGTGATCACAGGAGGGTAAAGAAATAAAGAAATTCTTTCAATTCTGAAAACCTCTCCTGACCACCCCACCCACCGAAAAAAGAAAGAAAGAAAAAAAAAAGGCACAGGCTTAAACAGATCTTAACACAAAGCACTAAGAAGGATAAGAGATAACTTAGCTGTTTGGCCACACTCATGGCTTTATAAAGTCAACCACGAGAAAGAAAAGTGGCCTTTGAACACTGATAGCAATCATAGTGCTGTCTTGCCAATGTCAAACTCACTCCATCAGGGAAACCCAAAGGGCTTCATAAAAATGTGTTCCATTGTGCACAAAACACTTCTGGGCAAGATAGATCCAAGAATTACTGCCTCCTTTTTGCAAGTATGAAAAACCGAAGCCTGAAATTCCACCATCAGCCAATACCTCTTGACAAGCAATCCATACAGTAGAAATTACATACTCATGACTCTCGGCTGCAATGCCCACAGAAACTGATTTTCTAAGAACAAACTTCTTCAAAAATTCCTTAACAAAAAAAAATTTAGCAAGGAAGGCCGATTAAATCAGTGGCACTATGGTATAAAACAACAGCTAGACCACCACAAGGAGAAAATTCTCAAGACTATCTCACTGTATGTCAGTGGACTTCTCTTAATTAATGATGACAGTTGAAGGAAACAAACAGAGCAGTATGACTGAGAAGGAAGGAAGGGGATGTACTTAAAGTAACACAGCCAGGGAGGTTTCCTCTAAAGAAGAGGCATTTTACCTTAGAACCTCAAGGTCAAGAAGGACTTAGCCCTTTGCCATCCTGATAATCATTGTGATTCAGGTGTGGGCTACCTGTGAGCATCATGTCCCCACATTACTGCACTAGCGAATCCTTTTATTCCATTTGTGGGATTAGTATTCCAGAAAATATACTCCAAGAAACCCTCTTCTAACGTTTTCCCATCAGAGTTAATGATGACTAGTATTTAATATATTTTCCTTTATATCTTTATTTTTTTTTATTTTAGGCAAATCTTTTTTTTATTGAGTTATAGTTATTTTACAATGTTGTGTCAAATCCCAGTATAGAGCACAATTTTTCAGTTATACACGAACATACATACATTCATTGTCACATTCTCTTTCGCTGTGAGCCACCACAAGATCCTGTATATATTTCCCTGTGCTACACAGTACAATCTTGTTTATCTATTCTACATTTTGAAATCCCAGTCTGTCCCTTCCCATCCCCCATCCCCCTGGCAACCATAAGTTTGTATTGTATGACTATGAGTCTGTTTCTGCTTAGTATTTATTTATTTTTTTTTTTAGATTCCACATATGAGCAATCTCATATGGTATTTTTCTTTATCTTTCTGGCTTACTTCACTTAGAATGACATTCTCCAGGAACATCCATGTTGCTGCAAATGGCGTTATGTTGTCGGTTTTTATGGCTGAGTAGTATTTCATTGTATAAATATACCACTTCTTCTTTATCCAGTCATCTGTTGATGGACATTTAGGCTGTTTCCATGTCTTGGCTATTGTAAATAGTGCTGCTATGAACATTGGGGTGCAGGTGTCATTTTGAAGTAGGGTTCCTTCTGGATATATGCCCAGGAGTGGGATTCCTGGGTCATACAGTAAGTCTAATCCTAGTCTTTTGAGGAATCTCCATACTGTTTTCCACAGTGGCTGTACCAAACTGCATTCCTACCAGCAGTGCAGCAGGGTTCCCTTTTCTCCACAGCCTTTCCAGCATCTGTCATTTGTGGGCTTTTGAATGATGGCCATTCTGACTGGTGTGAGGTGATATCTCATTGTAGCTTTGATTTGCATTTCTCTGATAATTATTGATATTGAGCATTTTTTCATGTGCCTATTGATCATTTGTATTTCTTCCTTGGAGAGTTGCTTCTGCCCATTTTTGGATTGGGTTGTTTGTTTTTTTCTTATTAAGTTGTATGAGCTGTTTATATATTCTGGAGATCTAATCTTTGTCAGATTCATTTGCAAAAATTTTCTCCCATTCCGTAGGTTGTTGTTTTGTTTTACATATGGTTTCCTTTGCTGTGCAGACGCTTGTAAGTTTAATTAGGCCCCATTTGTTTATTCTTGCTTTTATTTCTATTGCTTGGGTAGACTGCCCTAGGAGAGCATTTTTGAGATGTATGTCAGATAATGTGTTGCCTATATTTTCTTCTAGGAGGTTTATTGTATCTTGTCTTATGTTTAGTTCTTTGATTCATTTTGAGTTTATTTTTGTGTATGGTGTAAGGGAGTGTTCTAGCTTCATTGCTTTACATGCTGCTGTCCAGTTTTCCCAACACCATTTGCTGAAGAGACTGTCTTTATTCCATTGTATATTCTTGCCTCCTTTGTCGAAGATTAGTTGAACAATAGTTTGTGGGTTCATTTCTGGGCTCTCTCTGTTCCATTGGTCCATATGTCTGTTTTTCTACCAATACCAAGCTGTCTTGCTTACTGTAGCTCTGTAGTATTGTCTGAAATCTGGGAGAGTTATTCTTCCAGCCTCTTTCTTTTTCTTCAGTAATGCTTTGGCAATTCTAGGTGTTTTGTGGTTCCATATAAATTTTAATATGATTTGTTCTAGTTCTGTGAAATATGTCCTGGGTACTTTGATAGGGATTGCATTAAATCTGTAGATTGCCTTGGGCAGTGTGACCATTTTAACAATATTGACTTTTCCAATCCAGGAGCATGAAATATCTATTTTTTTAAGTCTTCTTTAATTTCCTTAATCAGTATTTTATAGTTTTCTGTGTATAATTCTTTCACCTCCTTGATTAGATTTATTCCTAGGTATTTTATTACTTTGGGTACTATTTTAAAGGGGATTGTTTCTTTACTTTCTTTTTCTATTGATTCATCATTAGTGTAAAGAAATGCAACTGATTTTTGAATGTTAATCTTGCAACCTGCTACCTTGCTGAATTCTTCGATTATTTCTAGTAGTTTTTGTGTGGACCTTTTAGGGTTTTCTATATATAGTATCAAGTCATCTGCATATAGTGACACTTTTACCTCTTCTTTTCCAATTTGGATCCCTTTTATTTCTCTTACCTGATTGCTGTAGCTAGGACTTCCAAGACTATGTTGAATAGGAGTGGTGATAGCAGGCAGCCTTGTCTTGTCCCAGATTTTAGTGCGAAGCTTTTGAGTTTTTCACTGTTGAGTACTATGCTGGCTGTAGCTTTGTCATATATAGCTTTTATTATGTTGATATATGTTCCCTCTATACCCACTTTAGTGAGAGTTTTTAATCATAAATGTGTGTTGAATTTTATCAAATGCTTTTTCTGCATCTATTGAGATGATCATGTGGTTTTTGTCCTCTTGTTGATGTGATGTATTACATTGATTGATTTGCGTATGTTGAACCATCCTTGTGTCCCTGGGATGAACAACATTTGATCAGGATGTATAGTCTTTTTTATGTGCTGTTGGATTCTATTTGCTCGTATTTTGGTAAGGATTTTTGCATCTATGTTCATCAGTGATATTGGTCTGTAATTCTCTTTTTTGGTGGTGTCTTTGCCTGGTTTTGGTATCTGGGTGATGGTGGCTTCATAGAGTGAGTTTGAGAGTATTCCCTCTTTTTCAATCTTCCGGAAGAGTTTGAGAAGGACTGGTATGATTTCTTCTTTGTATGTTTGGTAGAATTCCCTGGTGAAGCCATCCAGTCCTGGACTTTTATTTGTAGGGAAGTTTTTTATTGCTAATTCGATTTCATTTCTAGTGATCGGTTTGTTCAAATGGTCAGTTTCTTCTTCATTCAGTCTTGGTGGACTGTATGTTTCCAGAAACTTGTCCATCTCCTCTAGGTTATCCAGTTTGGTTCCATATAGTTTTTCATAACATCCTCATATGATATTCTGTATTTCTATGTTATTTGTTGTAATTTCTCCATTTTCCTTTCTTATTTTGCTTATTTGTGCTCTCTCTTTTTCCTTCTTTGTGAGTTTGGCCAGAGGTTTGTCGATTTTATTTACTCTTTCAAAAAACCAGCTTTTGGTTTGATTGATTTTTTTCTATTTTTTTAATGTCTATTTAATTAATTTCCTCCCTAATCTTTATTATTTCCTTCCTTCTGCTGACTTTTGGGTGTTTGTGCTCTTCTTTTTCTAGTTCTTTTAGCTGGTGGGTTAGGTTGTTTATTTGAGATTGTTCTTCTTTTTTGAGGAAGGCCTGTAATGCTATAAACTTCCCTCTTAGCACTGCCTTTGCTGCGTCCCATAAATTTTGTGTGGTTGTGTTTTCATTTTCATTTGTCTCAGGGTATTTTTTAATTTCAACTTTGATTGCATCAAGTGACTCATTGGTTTTTTTTAATACCATGTTATTTAATCTCCATGCTATCGTTTTTTTCTCCTTTGTTTCTCTGTAGTTTATTTCTAGTTTTGTGGCATTGTGGTCAGTAAAGATACTTGAGATAATTTCTATCATCTTAAAATTGTTGAGGCTTCTTTTGTGCCCAAGTACGTGATTAATCCTAGAAAATGTTCCATGTGCACTAGAAAAGAATGTATATCCTATTTTTGGGGGGTGTAATGCTCTGAAAATATCCATCAAATCTAATTTTTCTATTGTATTATTTAATTTCTCTGTTGCCTTATTTATTTTCTGTCTGGAAGATCTGTCTGGTGATGTTAATGCAGTGTTAAAATCTCCGACAATGATTGTATTCCCATCAATTTCCCCTTTTATCTCTGTTAGTAGTTGTTTTATGTACTTAGATGCTCCTATGTTGGGTGCATATATATTAATGATTGTAATATCCTCATCTTGTATTACTTCTTTAATAATTATAAAATGTCCTTCTTTATCTTTCTTTATGGCCCTTGTTTTGAAATCTATTTTGTCTGAAATCAGTACTGCTACACCTGCTTTTTTGGCTTTTCCATTTGCATGGAATATCCTTTTCCATCCTTTAACTCTCAATCTATATGTGTCATTTTCCCTAAAGTGGGTCTCTTGTATGCAGCATATTGAAGGTTCTTGCTTTATTATCCAGTCTGTCACTCTACGTCTTTTGACTGGAGCATTTAGTCCATTAACATTTACAGTAATTAATGATAGATGTGTGTTTATTGCCATTTTGAACTTATTTTTGCAGTTGATTTGTATTTCCTCTTTATTCCTTTCTTCTTCCTTTTGTGATTTGGTAATTTTCCTTTGTATTATCTTGGATTTTATTTAGTTTTTGTGACTCACTTGTAAGTTTTTGGCTTGTGGTTACCCTTTTTTGTAAGTCTATTAACCTATTACTATAATTGTTTGTACTAAACAGATAGAAATATAATCTCAAACCCATCCTACCATGAACAAAAAATTTTTAAAAAAGAAGAAAGAAAATATATATATATATATATATTTTCTTTCTTCCCTCTCCCACTCTTAATGATTTAGATGTCTTCTTTTACAATTCTGTGTTTATTCTTTTTGTAATTCATGGCAGTTATCACCTTTCCAGTTATGAATTTCTCATTTTTGTAGCATCCTGCTTCTTTTCTATTTAGAGTAGACCTGTCAATATTTCTTGTAGCATGGGTTTAATGTTGCTAAACTCTTTTAGTTTTTGCTTGTCTGTGAAGTTCTTTCTCTCTCCGTCTATTCTAAAGGATAGCCTTGCTGGATAGAGTATCCTAGGCTGCATCTTTTTTTCATTCAGGACTTTGAATATATCTTGTCACTCCCTTCTGGCCTGTAGTGTTTGTGAGGGGAAATCAGCTGAGAGCCTTATGGAGGTTCCTTTGTAACTCACTCTTTGTTTTTCTCTTGCTGCCTTTAGGATCCTTTCTTTATCCTTGACTCTGGCCATCTTGATTATGATATGTCTTGATGTAGGTCTGTCTGGGTTCTTCCTGTTTGGGACCCTCTGAGCCTCCTGTACTTGGAAATCTGATTCCTTCTTTAGGTTTGGGAAGTTTTCAGTCATGATTTCTTCCAATACCTTTTAATTCCCCTCTGCTCTTTCTTCCCCTTCTAGAACCCCTATTATGCATAGATTGGCACACTTTATATTATCCCATAAGTCCCTTATATTGTTTTCATTGTTTTTTGTTTTTCTCTCAGCTGTTCTGATTGGATGCTTTCTGTTGTCCTGTCTTCTAGGTCACTTATTCTTTCCTCTGCATTACCTAGCCTGCTTTGTACAGCCTTTAGATAAGTTCTCATTTCAGCCAATGAGTTTACCAATTCTACTTGGCTCTTCTTTATAGCTTCTTTTCATTTTTGACATATTTTATATCTCTAAACACTATCTCTTTTAGTTCCTTCAGTACTTTGATCACTCCTTTTTTGAAATCTTGATCTAGTAGGCCATCAATGTCTATTTCATTGATTGTGTTTTCAGGGGATTTCTCTTGCTCTTTTAATTGGGAGTGGTTCCTCTGCTTCTTCATATTGCTCATATCTCTCTAGCACTTGGTTTAAGGAGTATCAGTTATATTTTGTGGTCCTTAAGGAGTTTATTTATTTATCTATCTAAAGCCTATGCCAGAATAAAACTTAAAAAAAAAAAAACAGAGAGAGAGAATTTTAAAAGAATAGATAAAAAAGGTTTGAAAACAGTGTATAATCAATAATAGAAGAGCAAGTTGAAGCAGAATAGCAATTAAGTTGACACGTCTTTTGAAAACCTTAAAAAAAGGAGAAAAGATCAGAAAACAATATTTGACGCCTGTGTATAATCAATAACAGGAGATCAAAACCAAGAGAAATGAAAATGAAATGACGTTGATTTTTAAAAGTAATAAAAATAAAAATAAAAATATTTTAAAAGAAAAATTTTAAAGGGATTAAAACTGGAGGCATACAATTGTTTAAAAAGTAAATTTGAAAAAGTAATAGAAAATAAAATGGATTTTAACAAAAGATAAAAGAGAATTTTAAAAGGGAGAAAAAAAGGTTTGAAAACAGTATATAATCAATAATAGAAGAGCAAGGTGAAGCAGAATAGCAATCAAGTTGAGACATCTTTCAAAAACCTTAATAAAATGGAGAAAAAATCAAAAAACAATATTTGAAACCTGTGAATAATCAATAACAGGAGATCAAAACCAAGATAATTAAAAATGAAATGAGGTGGACTTTTTTAAAATAATAATAAAAAGATTTTAAAGAAAAATTTTAAAGGGATTAAAACTGTAAACATATACAACTGTTTAAAAAGTAAAGATTGACTTCCGGGCAAGATGGTGGAGTAGAAGGACGCTTGTAAGTCACCCTCTCCCACAAATACACCAAGACCCACATCTACAGACCCACTCAGCCAACCAGAGCACCTGCGGAACTCCGACAGAACATCGCCCTCTTCAAAAGATAAAGACGCCAAAAATCTGAGAACTTGCTCCACAAAGACAAACAAGCAGCTGGGTCTTGGCTCGGAGCAGGGACAAGGCTGCCCCTCGGTCTTCCCCGAGCCCACCCACGGAGCGCGACCAGAGCGGAGCGCCGACCAGGGCGGAGCGCCGAACAGGGCGGAGCGCGACCAGGGCGGAGCGCCGAACGGGGCGGAGCGCGACCAGGGCGGAGCGACGGCCAGGGCGGAGCACCGGCGCAGAGCACGCAGCCGCACAGAACAGCGGAGCTACTGGCGGCGCAGGCAGGGGGAGAGCGGCCCCCCTCCTGTCGGGCAGGAACACAACCCCTGACCGAGGTGCTGGGACGGGGCACGACCCGCCCTCCTGCCTGGCCAGTCTGCAACATCTGACTGCGGCATCCGGAGGGGCAGTGACCCGCCCGCCCGCAGCAGAGGAGAGCTGCATCTGACCCAGTGTTAGGAGGAGGCGCGATCTGCTTGCCGACAGGTGCTGGGAGCAGCACAGAAGAGGGCGCCAACGGAGGGCCTATGAAAACAAGCTGAGCTTCCAAAACAGGACGAAGACAGAAGGACATCACATTAAAAGCACACAGACTCCAGGAGAACACCGACAACCCCCTTTTTTTGTTTGTTTGTTTGTTTGTTTTTTAATCTGTTTTTACCTGTTCTATTTTCAATTACTCTCTTAATTTTTACTTCTTAATTCATTTCTATTTCTCTTGGGTTTTGATGTCCTGTTATTGATTAGACACAGGCTTCAAACACATATATTCATCTCCCCACCCCTTATTTTTTTTTAAGGTTTTAAAAGGACGTCTCCACCCGATTAATACTCTGCTTCAACCCGCTCTTCTATTATTCATTATACATTGTTATCAAACCCTCTTTCTCCCTTCTTTTAAAAATCTTTCTCTCTCTCTCTTATTTTTTTCTTTTTTTCTTTTTTTCCCTAAGTTCTATTCCTAAATAGGCATTAGATAGATAAAATCCTTAAGATCCAAAATAGACAACTGATACTCCATAAACCACAGTGCCAGAGAGGTATGAGCAAGATGAAGAAGCAGAGAAACCTTTCCCAATTAAAAGAACAAGAGGAATCCCCTGAAAGAAAGCTCAATGAAATAGACATTGATAGCCTACTAGATCAAGATTTCAAAAAAGGAGTGATCAAATTGGTGAAGGAAGTAAAAGAGATAATGCTTAGAGAAATAAAATATGTCAAAAATGAAATTGAAGCTATAAAGAAGAGCCAAGCAAAATGGGAAAACTCATTGACAGAGATGAGGAATGATCTAACAGCTGTGCAAAGCCGACTAGTTAATGCAGAGGAACGAATTAGTGATCTAGAAGACAGGGCAACAGAAAGCACCCATTCAGAAGAACTACAAGATAAGCAAATAAAAAATAATGATAATAGCATAAGGGACCTATGGGATAATATAAAGCGTCCCAATCTTCACATAATAGGGGTCCCAGAAGGGGAAGAAGGATCAAAGGGGATTGAAAAGGTTTTTGAAGAAATCATGACTGAAAACTTCCCAAACTTAAAGAAGGAATCAGATATACAAGTACAGGAAGCTCAGAGGGTCCCAAACAGGAAGAACCCAAATAGACCCACACCAAGACATATCATAATCAAGATGGCCAGAGTCAAGGATAAAGAAATGATTCTAAAGGCAGCAAGAGAAAAGCAAAGAGTGAACTACAAGGGAACCCCCATAAGGCTCTCAGCTGATTTCTCTACACAAACACTACAGGCCAGAAGGGAGTGGCAAGATATATTCAAAGCCCTGAATGAAAAAAGATGCAGCTTAGGATACTTTATCCAGCAAGGCTATCCTTTAGGATAGAAGGAGAAATAAAGAGTTTCACAGACAAAAAAAAGCTGCAGGAGTTTAGCAACACTAAACCCATGCTAAAAGAAATATTGAAAGGACTATTCTAAATAGAAAAGCAGCAGGATGCTACAGAAATGAGAAATGTACAACTGGAAAGGTGATAACTCATGAATTACAAATAAAGGAAAGACGAAATTATAAAAGAAGACATACAAATCACTGAGAGTGGGAGAGGGAGGCAGGGAAATATAGAATTTTTTTTTCTTTCTTTTTTAAAATTTTTTTTAACAGTAGGATGGGTTTGAGATTATGTTATTATCAGTTTATTAAAAACGGGTATAGGTTAATAGATTTACAAAAAAGGGTAACCACAAGTCAAAAATTTACAAGGGAGTCACAAAAATTAAATAAAATCCATGATAATACAAAGGAAAATTACCAAACCACAAAAGGAAGAAGAAAGGAACAAAGAGGATATACCAATTCAACTGCAAAGATAAGTTCAAAATGGCAATAAACACACATCTATCATTAATTACTGTAAATGTTAATGGACTAAATGCTCCAGTCAAAAGACATAGAGTGGCAGACTGGATAATAAAGCAAGAACCTTCAATATGCTGCATACAAGAGACCCACTTTAGGGAGAAGGACACATATAGATTGAGAGTTAAAGGATGGAAAAGGATATTCCATGCAAATGGAAAAGCCAAAAAAGCAGGTGTTGCAGTACTGATTTCAGACAAAATAGACTTTAAAACAAAGGCCATAAAGAAAGATAAAGAGGGACATTTTATAATGATTAAAGGAGTGATACAAGATGAAGACATTACACTCGTTAATATATATGCACCCAATATAGGAGCACCTAAGTACATACAAGAATTACTAACAGAGATAAAGGGCGATATTGATGGGAATACAATCATAGTTGGAGATTTTAACACTGCATTAACATCACTAGACAGATCTTCCAGACAGAAAATAAACAAGGCAACAGAGAAATTAAATACTACAATAGAAAAACTAGATTTGGTGGATATTTTCAGAGCATTACACCCCCCAAAAATAGAATATACATTCTTTTCAAGTGCACATGGAACATTTTCCAGGATCGATCATGTACTTGGACACAAAAGAAACCTCAACAAATTTAAGAAGATAGAAATTATCTCAAGCATCTTTACTGACCACAGTGCCATGAAACTGGAAATCAACAACAGAGAAACAAAGGAGAAAAAAAGAAAAGCATGGAGATTAAACAATATGTTATTGAAAAAACAATGGATCAATGAGGAAATCAAAGCTGAAATTAAAAAATACCTTGAGACAAATGATAATGAAAGCACAACCACTCAAAACCTATGGGACACAGCAAAGGCAGTGCTAAGAGGGAAGTTTATAGCGATACAGGCCTTCCTCAAAAAAGAAGAACAATCTCAAATAAACAAGTTAACCCACCACCTGAATCAATTAGAAAAAGAAGAACAAAAAACCCCAAAAAGCAGCAGAAGGAAGGAAATAATAAAGATCAGAGAGGAATTAAATACAATAGAGATTAACAAGACCATAGAAAAAATCAACCAAACCAAAAGCTGGTTTTTTGAAAAAGTAAATAAAATCGACAAACTTCTGGCCAAACTCACAAAGAAAAAAGAGAAAGCACAAATTAGCAAAATAAGAAAGGAAAATAGAGAAATAACAAAAAACAAAATAGAAATACAGAATATCATACGAGAATATTATGAAAAACTATATGGAACCAAACTGGATAACCTAGAGGAGATGGACAAGTTTCTGGAAACATACTGTCCACCAAAACTGAATCAAGAAGAAACTGAACACTTGAACAATCCGATCACTAGAAAGGAAATAGAAATAGCAATTAAAAACCTCCCTACAAATAAAAGTCCAGGACCGGATGGCTTCACTGGGGAATTCTACCAAACATACAAAGAAGAACTCATACCAGTCCTTCTCAAACTCTTCCAGACGATTGAAAAGGAGGGAATACTCCCAAACTCATTCTATGAAGCCACCATCACCCTGATACCAAAACCAGGCAAAGACACTACAAAAAAAGAGAATTATAGGCCAATATCACTGATGAACATAGACGCCAAAATCCTCACCAAAATTTTAGCAAATAGAATCCAACAAAACATAAAAAAGATTATACATCATGACCAAGTGGGGTTCATCCCAGGGACACAAGGCTGGTTCAACATACGCAAATCAATCAATGTAATACATCACATCAACAAGAGAAAGGACAAAAACCACATGATCATCTCAATCGATGCAGAAAAAGCATTTGATAAAATTCAACACCCATTTATGATAAAAACTCTCGCCAAAGTGGGTATAGAGGGAACATATCTCAACATAATAAAAGCTATATATGACAAACCTATAGCCAGCATAGTTCTCAACGGTGAAAAACTCAAAAGCTTCCCACTAAAATCTGGGACAAGACAAGGATGCCCACTATCACCACTCCTATTCAATATAGTCCTGGAAGTCCTAGCCACAGCAATCAGGCAAGAGAAAGAAATAAAAGGGATCCAAATTGGAAAAGAAGAGGTAAAAGTGTCATTATATGCTGACGACATGTTACTATATATAGAAAACCCTAAAAGGTCCACAAAAAAACTACTAGAGCTGATCGAAGAATTCAGCAAGGTAGCAGGTTACAAAATTAATGTTCAAAAATCAGTTGCCTTTCTTTACACTAACGATAAATCAACAGAAAAACAAAGTAAAGAAACAATCCCCTTTAAAATAACACCCAAAGTAATAAAATATCTGGGAATAAATCTAACCAAGGAGGCGAAAGAATTATACACAGAAAACTATAAACCATTGATGAAGGAAATTAAAGAAGACTTTAAAAAATGGAAAGATATTCCATGCTCTTGGATTGGAAGAATCAATATTGTTAAAATGGTCACACTGCCCAAGGCAATCTACAGATTTAATGCAATCCCTATCCAATTACCCAGGACATATTTCACAGAACTAGAACAAATCATAATAAAATTTATATGGAACCATCAAAGACCTAGAATTGCTAAAGCATTACTGAAGAAAAAGAAAGAGGCTGGAGGAATAACTCTCCCAGACTTCAGACAGTGCTATAGAGCTACAGTCATCAAGACAGCACGGTATTGGTACCAAAACAGACATATAGACCAATGGAACAGAATAGAGAGCCCAGAAATGAACCCACAAACTTTTGGTCAACTCATCTTCGACAAAGGAGGCAAGAATATACAATGGAATAAAGACAGTCTCTTCAGCAAATGGTGTTGGGAAAACTGGACAGCAGCATGTAAAACAATGAAGCTAGAACACACCCTTACACCATATACAAAAATCAACTCAAAATGGATTAAAGACTTAAACATAAGACAAGATACAATAAACCTCCTAGAGGAAAACATAGGCAAAACATTATCTGACATACATTTCAAAAATTTTCTCCTAGAAGAAATAAAAGCAAGAATAAACAAATGGGACCTAATGAAACTTACAAGCTTCTGCAGAGCAAAGGAAACCAGAAGTAAAACAAGAAGAAAACCTACGGAATGGGAGAAAATTTTTGCAAGTGAAACCGACAAAGCCTTGATCTCCAAAATATATAAGTAGCTTATTCGACTCAATAAGAAAAAAATAAACAACCCAATCCAAAAATGGGCAGAAGACCTAAACAAGCAACTCTCCAAGGAAGACATACAAATGATCAAAAAGCACATGAAAAAATGTTCAATATCACTAATTATCAGAGAAATGCAAATCAAAACTACAATGAGGTATCACCTCACACCAGTCAGAATGGCCGTCATTCAAAAATCCAAAAATGACAAATGCTGGAGAGGCTGTGGAGAAAGGGGAACCCTCCTACACTGCTGGTGGGAATGCAGTTTGGTGCAGCCACTATGGAAAACAGTGTGGAGATTCCTCAAAAGACTAGGAATAGACTTACCATATGACCCAGGAATCCCACTCCTGGGCTTGTATCCAGAAGGAAATCTACTTCAGGATGACACCTGCACCCCAATGTTCATAGCAGCACTATTTACAATAGCCAACACATGGAAACAACCTAAATGTCCATCAACAGGTGACTAGATAAAGAAGATGTGATATATTTATACAATGGAATACTACTCAGCCATAAAAACTGACAACATAATGCCATTTGCAGCAACATGGATGATCCTAGAGAATGTCATTCTAAGTGAAGTAAGCCAGAAAGAGAAAGAAAAATACCATATGAGATCGCTCATATGTGGAATCTAAAAAACAAAAACAAACAAAAACAAAGCATAAATACAGGACAGAAATAGACTCATGGACAGAGAATACAGACTTGTGGTTACGGGAGGGGGTAGAGGGTGGGAAGGGATAGACTGGGATTTCAAAATTGTAGAATAGATAAACAAGATTACACTGTATAGCACAGGGAAATATACACAAAATGGTATGATAACTCACAGAGAAAAAAATGTGACAATGAGTGTGTATATGTCCATGAATGACTGAAAAATTGTGCTGAACACTGGAATTTGACACAACACTGTAAAATGATTATGAATCAATAAAAAATGTAAAAAAAAAGAGTAAAGATTAAAAAGGTAATGAAATAAAACAGATATAAAAAAATTAAAAAAAAAAAGATGTGTTCTCCTGGAGACTGTGCATTCTTAATGGTTTTATGGAGAAGTCTTTCTGTCTTCGCCCTGTTTCGTGAACTCAGCTTGCTCTTTCCAGAGGCCCTCCATGGCACCCTCAGCTATGCTGCTCCTGGTGCCTGTCCGCAAGAAGATTGCACCGCCTCCCAACACTGGGTCAGGTGCTGCTCTCCTTCGAGGTGGGCTGGTGGGTCATTCCCCCTCCAGATACAGCAGTCAGATGCTGCGCTCCACGGGAGGCAGGTGGGTGGATCGCATCCCCTACCAGCACCACAGTCAGGTGCTGCGTTCCTTCCAGGAAGGCAGGTGGCCGCCCGCCCTCTCCCAGCACTGGTCGCTTCGCTGCTCCGTGCAGCTGCCTGCTCCATCTGGGGTTGGCGCTCCATAGGTGGGCTTGGGGAAGACCACCACCCCATTCCACCCCTGCTCTGTTCCATAACTCAGCTCCTTGTTTGTCTTGGAGGCGCAAGTTCTCCAAGGTACCAGGGCAGAAAGATCCTATCTGCCTCAGGCTGTAAACAAATCTCAGTCCTGCCCAGGTGGTTGTGGTGTCACCAGGTGTGGATTCAGGTCTCAGCCCGGCCCCCGCCCGAGCACTGCACACACGAGGAGAAGGTGGCTCTGGCTGCGCCCCGCCTCTCTTCTTGCGAGTAGCACCAGTAATGGCACAGCAGGTCTGAGGAGACAAAGGTTATGGCGCCCCTCCCCTCAGGGCACACCAGCAGTGTTGCTTTGCTTTCTTTCCCCTGTAATTTGTGCGGGGGCCCAGGTTGTTCTGCTCTGTATCCCCTCCCAGCCACAATGCACAGCCCCCTGCAGTCCCCAGGGGCTGCCTCAGTGCAGCCGCCCCAGTCCTCCCCCTGGCTCTAGCGGCCTATCCCGACCCCCAGCTGCCGGCTCGCGTCTCAGGCTGGGTGTTGCAGGGACCCTTTGTGCCCGTTTAACTTGGTTCTGTTGGTCAAGGGGTGCTCCAGGCAGATCTGAGCCTTGGAGGCTCCCTCTCTGTCCCGCTGGCCTCTCCGTTGGAGGGGGGAAGACCCAGCAAATGAGTGCTAGTCCTCCTTTGCCGCTCCCTCCCCACGGGATCAGTCCCGCACTGTTTTACTTTTTCTTCTTTCTTTTTTCCCTTTCTCCTACCAGATTTTTGGCGTCTTTGTCTTTTGAAGAGGGCGATGTTCTGTCGGAGTTCAACAGGTGCTATGGTTGGCTGAGTGGATCTGCAGATGTGAGTTTTGGTCTATTTGTGGGAGAGGGTGAGCTGAGAGCATCCTTCTACTCCACCTTCTAGATTCTCTTCCTTTATATCTTTAAACAAATACCTTTCAAAGATTTCTTTGACATATTTCAGGAGGGATGGATTAAATTTGAGTAAATGCTTTTTCGCATGTATTATTTTGCACTATATTATTGGGCCTATTGATTTGATATACTTAGTAATAAATGTTTCCTTTCACGGGTACTTTCATTTTATTCCTTTATATATAGTTCCATGTGTCATAATTTTAAATAAATGCATAATATACATTTATTTATTTTCTTTTCCTTATTTACTTGGACCTTCCTTCTCCCTTCAACCTATATCAGGCCCTCATTGACACATAAAGTAACCAAGTTAACAATCTAGATGTATTCGTCCGTATTTTTCTTTGAATTCTGCATATTCTACTTAGGTCTACTAATATCATCATCATCGTAATAGCTAATATTTCTTAAGTATTTTCTGTTTACCAGGCATTTTATATGCATTAACTCATTTAATCTTCACAAAAATCCTATGAGATGTGCATTATTATCACCCCAATTTTACAAAGAAGGAAACCGAAGTCAAAAGAAGTAATATCGTTCACAGCTATTCAACTAGTCAATATACAGATACAGGGATTTGTTTGTCTCCCTTCGTTTTGCCTTTGGGGTGTGGTTTTTATTTTTTAGCAAAATGGGATCTGCTTATACACTTTCACGCAACTTGCTTTTTATCACTCAATAATACTTGGTGGAAATCAGGTACAGTATCTCTAATTCATTGTCTTTAAAGGGGGGATAACACCCTAAAGTGTGGGTGAACCATCATACACTCAGCTGTTCTCCTCTGATGGGCATTCACTTGGATTCCACTTTTTTGCCACTCTGGACTATCCTGTAATAAACATTTTTATACATATGTCCTTATGCACTTGTTCTTTCACTTCTGTTGGGATGGATTCCCACGAGTGGTTATCTGACTCAAAAGACATATATATTTTTAACTTTAATAGGTATTGCTAGATTGCTTTCCAAAATGGTTGTAACTCTTTGCATTTCCATACTGCCAGCAATAGTTTCCTTAATAGACATCTATCCTTGAGGTTTCAGGATAAACTCTCTTTGGTCATACTGGATGATTCTCTTATAATGTACTGAATTTCATTTAGGATGCTGCATAATAAATGACATAAGTCTAGAGTTTTCTTTTTGGTTCTATTTTAATATCATGATTTCTGCTCATTTCATAAAGTGAGCGCAATATCCTCCTGTTCACTCATTCATCTACTCACCCACTTATTCATTCATTCAATGAACAGACATTGATGGCCCATCTGTGGTGGACACTGTAAAAGTACTAGTGATGTAAAGAAGACTCAATCCCTATAATCAAGTTCACCTCTAGTGAGATGACTTCACCATGAAATGGATAATCAAGGAATGAATGCAACCAATAACCTGAGATCTGCACAGGGTGTTATGAGAGAATTAAACACTGAGAGGTTAATGGACAGTTTCTGAAGATGATCTGACACACCTTATCCAAGAAATTAATATTTGGGATTTACATAATTTGTGAGAACTACCTGTTCCTTCTTGTTCCTCAATCAACCCAACCAAGGACTCCCCTTGGACCCCAAGCTCTCTCCTCGGCCTGGAATCTTTATTCATCATCACAGCAAAAGGCATGGGTTATGCCCATACAGCAATGCCCACCAGTATTACCCCCAAAGAATACATGGCATATGAGGAACACTTTTTCTAAATTCACACACAAAAAATTTATATAGCCTGAGAATTATCTGATTCTTACAACTTTGAAGGAACTCAATTCTAAAATCATTAGGCCGCCAGTGACAGTGCTGGAGCTAATTCTCTCTCAGCTTTTTTGGTGGCTTCCCTAATTACTGATCTTTCTATGTTTTCTGTTTCTCCTTGAGTTGAGCCTTTATGTGTGCTTGATGTGATTTTTGAGAAAATTATCTTTCAACTAACTTTTTAAATTCATGCAACCAGAATTGTACAAAGAATTTTCATATGCTTTTACTGTTTTATTATTACTAATTGCTATTGTCCACTTCATGTGGAAAGAAAATGGCCCGAGATAAGACTATAAGCAGACCCAGCGATGAATGGCTTGCATCATTGGTTGGGAGCCTGCAAGGAACAAAATTAGGAAATCTGGGACAAGCAGGTCTGGAGAAGAGGCATGTGGATAGATATGAAATGCAAAGAAATCTCATTCCTTTTTCTATCATTTCTTTGATCTACATCTTTAGAATTATTAAAAAATGAGTAGCAGGTGGCCTTTTAAGGTAACATCGCCAGTAACTAAAATGTATAAATTAGGAATAAATATGAAATCTAAAAAAGATATTACTAGATTTATTACTTGTTGGATTTTTTTTAAAAGAAAGGCATCATTTTAGCATAATAATAATAAAGAGGGGACATGATCACCCTCTTTGGGGTCAGTGAAATGAATAGACTGAAAACACTTTAAACACCATCATCAGCATTCAAACATCAAAAAGCACATCAGAGAATAGAAAAAAAAATTGGTTGTTCAATCACTTTGAGATATAATGTAACAAGAATAATCCTTTGCACAGACAGAATAATGCTCCAGAGAAAGGATACAGCCAAGGGCATTTCTTTTTGGGGAACCCAGCTAGCAGGGTCCATCTTTCTGCAAACAACAGTGCACAAAATCAAACTTGCTTCTGGATTCTTGAGGTTGGGAGTAATAGGAACCCATCATGATCCCAAAAAGGTCAAGGGTATTTCATTTAAATGACAATGAAAATTTTTTAACGTATTGAAATGAAAGGAAAAGACAATTCACAAAGCAATTTAGCTCTAAGTATTGGGACTCAAATTGTTTTGAGGGAAATCATTCAAGCCAAGGTCACATAGAGATTCAAATCCTGAAAATTCATAAAGTGTGTGGAGTGTTAAGTAGGAGCAAAACTCTTTGCCAGCAAAATGTCCCCAGTTTAAAAGGATATGTCAGAGAATGTGGAATGCCAGCTATGGGGCTGGAGCTTAATTAATTGATTACACTTTAGATACCTCAAACCAACTCATGAGATAAATCACATCCAAATATAGTAAGTTTTGTTACAGCCAGAGAGTTGGAGATCCTAGCATATGGAGGCCTACTTCAGAGGAGCCCATAAAATGCTTACCATGCACTAGGAGGGTACAGACTCAGTTTATAACCTACTACCTTTTCTTTTTCTGTTAACATAACCTGCCAATAGAAATAAGACTGAGATAAAAATCAATAACGCATGCTAGAAATTTGCAGCCATAGTCAAAACATCATATAGACTAAGGCAGGCTGAGAAAGTAGGTCATTGACTTTAGAATCATTTAACGTGCATTTGATGAAATATCAGTACAATAAACTTTTCAAATAAGTTTTTCTGACTTGATGGCAATGATCTGGATGCTGACAATGCCTTTATCTCCATAATGAAACTAGACAACTCACTCTCTGGGAAAAAAAACACCTAGGTGCCTGGACATGTGGAACTTTAAGTCATCTCTATTTTTCTTACTTTCTTATTTTATCCTCTAGCTAAAATCTAGAGGCATGTCTGTTTCCCTATCTGTTTTTAATAACATATTATAGTATAAAATGGGGGATATATTATCTGCCTCAGAGGGCTATTACCAAGATATAAGTGAGAAAATATATATTTGTGGCATCATATAAGTACCTAGCATATCATAATTTAATCATTTAATAAATATTAATAGACTATCATGATAGGTTAATATTATGTCATAATGGATTCTATGCATCAAACTATGTTCTGTAGGAAAACAGTGATCCATAATACATTTTCTTATTATAACACAAAAAGTTTATAATTTGTATATGTCCCCTTGAGGGACCTCTCCAGGATTCTACCCAATAAAGACACTCGGCATAAGATTTCATATTAATACTGAAGAAACAGGAGCTTCTTTTTATCACGAAGTACCTATTCAGTGAACAATACTTCTTTGATCAACTTTTCCTAACTTCACTTTCTTCTAAGCCCTTGAAAGCACATTATTATTCATTTCTTGGAACCTCTGTCTAGAAGAGCTTTGCTTGACACTGTTATAGGCAAATAAGCAGAGAGCTAAGAAATTGTAGGTAGGGAATCATTATAAAAAATGCACTTGGGCATATAAGATGTCTGGGAGGCGATGACCAGAAGTGGCTTTTTTTTTTTTTTTTAGATTCCACATATGAGTAATATCATATGGGTATTTTCCTTTCTCTTTCTGGCTTGCTTCACTTAGAATGACAATCTCCAGGTCCATCCATGTTGCTTCACATCAGTTCTGTTCCTTACTAACTTCATTGTACATTTTAAATCTGTCATTGTTTGCTTTGGTCTGGTTTGGGTTTTTGTGTGTTTTAGTCTCTCCTCAATTGTTCCTTATTTTATCTATCACTTTCTTTTCATTCCATCTTTGCTTTATCTTAGAAGTAATGTCATCTTGGACTTAAACCCAGATGACAATCCTGTGCCCTACTGGGGTCACCCTGTTCTTAACCACACAACAGAAAGTCCAGAATCTCCATTCTCTGTGCTAGGAAATCTAGCATCCCACCTAACTCCAAGAATTCTTAAAGTGGCTGTATTTCTCCTATTTACTGTGATTTCAAGTTCCTGTTTCTCATTTGGCACTTCTCTCTTGCACGTTCTATCCCTTTTCTAGGATGTGGTACCTTACATCCCTCACCATCCCATTCCTGTCCCCACAAACTGCAATCCGGTCACAGGGTTGATGTAGCAGATTGTCACTGGAGGTTGCAGGTACAGAGCACAGTAAAGAACTTAAAATCAGCTATTGCACATCCCTGCTCTTAGCAATTCCTCGGTCATTCCTGCCCTGGGAACTGGTCATGTCTTCCAGAAGAGCCCAGCCTACTGCCTGGGTGCCGGTGTTGTTTGCGTTACTTTCTCATCCTATCGTCTCTCCCCCCATTTCCTGCTCACCACCCAACTCCCCTTCCCAATCACTGTTACTTTTCTTACCTTACTTTGCTCCCTCTCTGGTTCATTGGACCTCATCTTTCAAACAAACACAAATATCGAGAGATTTTGCTAAACAGAAACTGTTCTTTCCATTAGAGGAAACCTGGCACTGATTTTTGTATATTTATATTCTTTGAAGGAAGCTGAATCTTTTCTCTGCATTTTCTTCTATTAGGCTGAACCTTAGGCAATCACTGAGAGTCAACTGTTCTCTACTTCCAAAAGTGTTTGTTTCAAAGGCTTCAACATAAATACCTGGTCATGGAGGACCTTTCAGAGGCGGGCTGTTACCCTGGGGCTTTCAGAGACCATTCTCTTTCTCTGGTTCCAAGATTATTTTTTTTCATAGGCCTCATGAAGCTGGTGTTTTCACCTTATTCATCCCTGAGCAACGCAGGATTTACAGCAACCTAGGAATGACACTATTAAGGTAGGTCCAACTCTTAGTACCTCAGGATGGTGGTAGAATCCACTTTCACATCTACAGCTGAAAACACAGTGATGTGCACAGCTCCGTCCACCTCCCAATCTCCAGTATTCTTTCATTTAGGGATATGGCTGGAGCCCCGGGTCCAATTGCTTATTACCTGTCACTCTGAGCTGATGCAGCCTATGGAAAACTGTAATTCCTAGTTTGCTCCACTCCCAGGGGTGATTCTCTCTGCCCTGTCACACTCCTAAGCCACCATCCCCAGAATGCACTGGGCCCCGACCAGTTCCCCCACAGCCTGCCCACTTGTTCACTGGGTTTGCTGTATTTGCCCAACCAGCTGGGAAGAACAGGTAGGAGGGTGGAGTGACACCTGGTCAGTTCTTGGATAGTGCAGATCTGGAGTCAGGGAAGAGAGTCCAGATGGGAGATGCATCTTTCTAGCTGTCCTTGGGTCATCTCTTTGGGTTTTTGTATGTTTGGGTGTTTCTTTTTTTTCAGTAGGGGGGTAGGATTGGGTTTATTTATTTATTTTAGAAATGGAGGTCTGGGGATTGAACCCAGGACCTCATGCATGCTAAGCACACACTCTACCACTGAGCCATATCTACCTATCCCTCAGGTCCTCTTTATGATGAAGCAAATTCTGGGATCATGAGGTTAAGGTCCAGGAAGATTTTCTCAGTTTCCCTCTGTTGGCTTTAAAATTTTCATCCATTCTCTCTTCTTCTATTTTAGCATCAGGCTTTATGTCAGTCTTAGTGTTTGATCCTGTTAAAAACTTTCATCTATGTCTGCACCTTACTGACACTTAACAAAAGAGTTGAGAATAACTGCATTCAAATGCCACTTGGAAGAAAATTCTGGACTATTTATGACAAATGCATTTACTTATCTATTTGCTTATTTATTTATTATTTGCTTACTTATGAGACATTTACATAGCACTTACTATGCACCAAAGATTGTTCTAAATACTTTACAGATATTTCCTCATTTAAGATTCCCAACCATCCCATGCTGCATGCTTCCAATCCTTTTCCTCTGCACACAGAAAAATCTGGGGTCAAACCAAATAAATAATTTTGCATTTTGTTTTTATCAGATTCATATTGTGACCATGTTCCCCATTTAAAAAAATATTTTTCAAACATGATTTTACTGGTACCCATCAAATTTGCACAATTTATTTTGAAGAATATTCTTCTCTGAAAATCTCTGCATTCTTATTTTTTCATAGATTCAGTGTTTACAAAAGAAATTGCTGGGTCAAATGGATAAACTTGGGACATCTCTCTTTAGAAGTTGATGAAAATATCAGTTTCATGACACTTTCCCCAGCCCTCAACTTATTAATAGAATGCAGGAAAGGGAACTTCCTGCTTGTGGGAATGAGGGGTGTGTGTGTGTGTGTGTGTGTGTGTGTGTGTGTATGTGTGTGTGTGTAAAGAAAGAAATATAGGGAGGTATCAAAAGGACATATATGTTTTTAATAAGAAGTCCAGAGATGACACAGGTTGCTATAGCAACTGATATACGCTGTCAGGGGTTAAGTAAGAGATAGAAAAATTGTAGTTGATAAATAATATTTTAAGAACTTGTGCAGTTAAACATCAGAAATTGTGAAAAACAGTTACCAGCAAAACTTGGTACCAGTATCTCTTTTACACAAGGAAACAGAGAAATATACAACCCTATATTAAAATCAGTGGCGGGATTCTTTCCATTACTCATTCTCTCTCCATTTGTTCAACAAATACTTTCTGGTGCCTGCTATTTACTAGAATGATGAAAATGAAGAAAAGAACGAGATAAAGTCCTTGAGCTCAACAGAAAGTAGGGAATACGAAGGTACAAATAAATAATTACACAAGAAGATAAGTGCCATTCCAGAGGGATCCACAGACCCATAAAGTAGGACATGACTAGCTCTGCCTAGGGAGTCACAGCAGGCTTGACCCCAGAGATAAGCATTAGAGCTGAGTACTGAAGCATGAATAGGAGTTTTCCACGCAGAGAAGGGAAGGAAGGACTTTCCAGGGAGAACAAAGAGCTTGGACATTGTCCCGTAAATTAGAGAACACCAATTTCTGTGTCTTGCATGGGTTACAGGGGTTGCAGGAATCTACCAAAATACCAATTTACTCTACCCACAGGGTGGCCAGGTAATACCTGGGCAGCTGGCAGCCCTGGTTAGTTCCCTCCAGCCTTGCTCAGTCTCATCCCCCTTATTCCCACATGCTATAGACATGGAATTTTCTTTGTGTGCTGTGATGCAAAAAAAATTAGGAAGCACTGCCTCAGGTTGCTGAGATACGGCAGAGGTTTGTAAGGCAGGGAGTAATAACGAGATCACACTGGAATTTTTAACAGCCCTGATAGTGTGAGGGCAGCCAGAGTGGAGAGAGACTGACTGTCAGGAAGGAGAAGTAGGAGGCTGCACAGATTATACATCAGATACATTCGTATCTCACCAGGCAGGGCCCCTCCCCTAGTAGTATCATACCCCTGCCCAGGGATGTAAGCCTTGGTCATGTGACTTCCTTTGGCCAATGGGATTTGAGTGGACAGGCCCTGTGCCCCTCCCTTGCCAGCGGGAGCTCTGAGCACATCAAAGGTTCACTACTACACTTTCTCCTCTGTGAGAGGCCAGCACATCCCAATGGAGCCAGTCTGGAGTGAAGAGGATGTGAGCAGGGCTGTGGTTGACACTCAAAGGCCACTTAGATGAGTAAAAAATAGATGTGTTGCTATAAACCACTGAGATTTGAGAGTTATTTGTTACAACTCATTCTGACTGATACAAAGGCTAACAGGCCAGCTGAGCTAGAGAACATGAGTGTCTGAACCTACAACGAGTCCTCTCAGAGTCAGTAAATCAATCAGTAGGGCTTCTTAAATGAGTAAGTCACAAGAGAAATATGCTGTATTCCAAAGGCTCCCAACCAGGGGTATGAGGATCTCTAGGGGTCTTTCCAAGGAAGACATGTCCGGCCAGAGCTAGACGGAGCAGATGCATAGATGCTCCTCCAAACCTCTATTCTGCAAATATCTGCTCCACATTTATTTAGTCTAAACAGGAAGAAGCTGATTTCCTAGAAAAGCTTGTTTCCCATTATCTTAAATCAGCACATGAACCACAAGCTGAAATCTGAGTAATTCGTCTTTGCAACAGTGTGAGGCAATCAGAAGTGTGACAATCAGAAAGGATGTGCTGGTGCTCGACCCCCACCCTCAAAGGGTGGCTTACCTTTTGGGTAAGGTCACTGGCTTCATTGATGTACCGGTCTCGCTCCTTTTCCAGTTGAAAGATGATCTTTCTCTGCTTCTGTGCTTCGTCTTTGTAGTTCTGGATTTCTTCCTCCAGGTTCCTCTTGGCTTGTTCATGGAGCTTTACCAGGTCTATCTGTTTCTGGGTATTACTGACTGCCTTAAGCATATTCTAAAAAACAGGACAATAGAGCAGCCCCATTACTCAAAACATTTGGGGTTTTGCATTTAAATTTACTCCCTGCCTTAATCCTAAAACAATTAGATGCATTATTTGGTGGGGGTGAATAAAAATAATCACATTTCTACAGCTTATTAAGAGCTCGTTATGTTAATTTTGCACAGGGCGCTATAAACACACATATAAATGCACAAAGAGACAACATCATAGGAAGTGGGCACTGTATTGCTCCCATATTAGGGGTAGGAAACTGAGAATGAGAAATTAAGCTACTTGCCTACAAGTTCATACAAGAGCAGAATGACAGAACTAAGATTTGAATCCAGGGCTAACTGACCCTGAAGTCAACCTCCAAATCAGCTCTAGCCACTTTCCTATGACGTTAGAACAAATAAACCCCATTGTGAAACAGTCTTTGACTACAAAGTAAAATAAACCCAGCTAATTAAAAATACAGATACCTATAATGTACCTATGATCCAACAATATCACTCCTGGGTGTCTACTCAGAAGAACTGAAAGCAGGTGTTCAAACAAAAACTTGTGCATGAATGTTCAGAGTAGCACTATTCACAAAAGGTGAAAATAGCCCAAATGTTCATCAACTGATGAATAAATAAACGAAATGTGCTAAAGCCATACAGTGGAATATTATTCAGCCATAAAAATGAATGAAGTACTGATACATGGTACAACATGATTAAAGCTTCAGAACATTATCTGAGTGAAAGATGCCAGATATAAAGTCATATAGTGTATGATTTCAATTATATAAACATCCAGAATGGTCAGATCCACAGAAACAGAAAGCAGATTAGTAGTGGTCAAGGGTGGGAGGAGGAGGCAGTGGGAAGTGACTGCCTGATGAATACAAGGTTTCCTTTTGAGGTGATGAAAATGTTCTGGAACTAGATAATCGTGATGTTTGCACAACACTGACCATACTAAATGTCACTAATGTTAAACTGTTTTATGTGTATTTTACCACTTTAGAAAAAGAATTAACCCAGTTTTTTTAAAAAACACAGATGCTCATGTCCCAACTCCAGAGATTTCTGATTCAGTGGATCTGGGATGGAACCCAGGCACATAGGTTTTTTTTTAAAAAGCTGCACTGATGATTTCTGATACTGAAATGGAAATGCCTTGGGTTGGCTGCCCAAGAAGCCAGGTTGTTCCCCTGAAACACAGAATTAATAGGGTGCAGTTCTGGCAGCCGTGCTCATGCTACAGGGTCTGCTTCTCCAGCCACAGCTGAATGGAGCCAGTGGCTTTAGAAATAGGGCCTCTGGATTTTTTTTACTTGGTAGAAGATGTAAAGTTGGGAGCTGTTGGTGACAGCTTTTTTCTGCCATATGGACTGGGAAACCGAGTGAGACAATCTTCACTGCAAGGAAGAAATGAGGCAACAACTCAGCTGGAAGTCTAGTGGTGGAGAGAGAGGGCTTTCTGTGCATCCCAAGAATGTGAGGTCAGGTTCCTATCCATTCCTGAGGCCCGGCTGTATCCTTGGGCTGGTTCCATGAGGCACCTCATAATCCCTTCCCAAATCTCTCACCAATCAGACCTGCAGCCAGGTCTGAAAACCAGTGGAATATAAACAGGTTAAAAAAAATGGACATTAAACTTGGTTGGGTAACGATGTAGAAAATGGAAAAGGTCAAGTTTACTTTCAAGTATTGAATTAAACATTTGCTCTGTGAAAGATAAAGCCATTTCAACATGACACTAAAAGAACCAAAATATATTAACATTGCTTCCTGCAAAACTATGTCACTCATTCGTACAATGAAGGTGGCCTTTCAAGTCAGTGGGGAAAGAATGTACTATCAACAAAGACTGGTTGCACACCTGCAGAGGGGTGGGGGCTGTGCTAGCCCCTAAGGATGCAATGGCCAGGAAAGAAAAAATAAAAGTATATCCTGCCCTAAAAGAAGGTGTTGATGTAGTCAAATGAAACAAATAAATATAATTAATGTGCTAGGTGTCCTATTATGGCACAAAACCTACTGGTTATTTACCAGGATATATAAAATATAAATGGGTGAAATGTTGTATGTGTTAAAAATAAATTTAAAGATCTAAATCCAACAATATTATGTACATGTACAAATTTATAAAATAAAGGAAGAGTTTCCAGGATTACACAAAAAAAAAAAAAAAGAAAGAAAAATCAATGACTTTCTTAAGGAGTGCTCAGCATGTAAAGATAGCTCATCTTCTATTTCCTGAGAGTCCCTAAATAGTCTACTTTAAACTACAGGGTAATCTACTTTGTTAATATTTGTTCAATTCTGGGAAACCTAAAGACATAATAAAAATTTGCAATGAACAAATTTGGGCCGCCTCCACTTTGACGAGATGAAGCTGTCTTGGCAGAAAGCCATCAGGCTGTCTGTGATGGAAGCAGCCTCCCTGTTCAACACCCGGCCCATCGCTTTTTCCTCCCTGGAGGAAATCCTTGAGTGGGAATGTTCACCCTAAATCCCTGAAGGTAGCATTGTCTCCCAAGAGTGACTGTCCATGGAAAGAATCCTCTGAAAAGAGCAAGGAGAGGAAAGGGGCGGGGGTGGGGTGGGGGTCCTGTCTTGAATGGAAGATCTCCAGGCCTCAAGCTCCCCTAACCCCTCCCTCAGCTTTGGACCACGTTGAGCTCAAAGGCTAGGAGGAATAAGGTCTGAAAACAGAAACCTACAACACTCCTGAAAAGAGGGAGGGAAGCTTAGAGACTCTTTACATCGCCCAGCAGCCATTCTTTTAACACCTCAAAGTTAAAATGGTATTAGCACTCACTTGTATTGTCTGGATTAGCAAAGGCTGCAGATAATAGATACTAAAATCGGAGATTCTGATCAACTGCTTAGGATGCCAAATAACACGCCAGCAATAAACACAGAAACCGCAAGACACTCTGAAATCCCCCGCGAGGTTGTAGGGTAATTCTCCCAAGTCCCTTTGTGCTCACAGGTGATAATGTGGTTTCAATTCCCAGCCAGTGAACGGTAAAATGTAGACAGCTGCTTAGAGGAAAATTGAGCACTATTATTAATTCTAATCTACTTTTGCTTGCCTCAGAGTCTTCTTTCCCCTGCAACCGGTTATAGGTAGATATTATAGCACTAAAGAAAGACATTTATTTACCAGTGCTACTGTAACAAACTCACCTTATTCAATATGTCCCTTTCTCTCAGAAGCTCATCCATTGCCTTCTTATCAAGTTCTACTTGTTTCTTTGAAGCCTCCACCTCTAAATCACCAGGGAGAAAAACAATAGTAAATAAAGAGAAAAACCTAGGAAAGAATCTGCCAAAGCCAAAGTGCCATAAAAACTGCTTTATATATTTATTTGCAGCTATAAAGCTACTTTTCGTTGAGTGCTACGTGATCTTCATTATAACTCGGTAAGGTACATCTTCCTGCCCCACAGAGCGGATGGAAACGGAGGCTTAGAGAGCCACATGTCAAGGGTCCGCAGCCAAGAGGTGACGGAGCTGAGGCTGGGAGCTTCGTTGCTCTGACTCAAAAAGTCCTTGCTCTTTTAAAATCTTTTTTATTATACAAATCATTAGAAATACAGGAAGAAATGGGAAACAAAAATAAACAAGGGGGAAAAATTTTAAATCAACCAGAACCTACTAGGATTTTGATGTGTCTCTTTCCTTTTCCTATGCAAAAATGTATGTGTATATAAATATGAATATTTATACACCACATACACCCAGAGGGACTCATACTACACATTACTGCTTTGTAGCTTACTTTTATAATTAACAAACATAAAATAAATACCTGCCTATATTGTAAATGTACATCTGCATCAGAATTTTTAATGACTTCACATCTCACTGTATAAAAATGTGTAACTTATTTAGCCAATTCTTGTCTTAACATTTAAGTTGCTTCCTTTTACGTTTTTTGTTTTTGTTTTTGTTTTTGTTTTTTGCAATTATAAGCAATAATCCTGTGAAAGTTTCTGTTCATTTGTTTCTCTAGGAGAGGAAGCCCTGGATCAAAGGTGATTTTCTTTTCAAAGGCATCTCTCTCCTACCACCAAATTTCTTTCCAAAAATTAACAGCAGTTTAAATCCACACCCAAACCACCACTGGTATTATCATTCTCTTTGATCTTTGACAATTTGATAGATTTTTTTTAAACCAGTATGCCTGTATTTAATTTACATTTCTTTAATTAGTAGTGAAGTTGACTACCTTTTCATGTTTAATGATCATTTATTTGTATTTCTGTTTTTCAAATTGCCCACATTGGCCCTTTGCCCATTTTTCTCATGAACTGATTATACTTTTTGTGCATTTATAACAGCACCTTATATATAATAAGAATACTAACTCTTTGGCACTATTTTAGTCAATTTGCCTTCATATGTAGAGTCTTTTGCTGCTTAAAAAAAAAACTTGGTTTAAATTTCATTAAATCTCTCAATCTTCACTTTATTGTTCTACATTTGGTCTTAAATCTTTTTTCCCCCAAAAGTAGCTCATTGTCATGCTACCATTTTCTTAATAATTCAACCTGCATATTGGTAAGAAACAACACCTTTATGGTCATCTTGGGTATTTTTGTGGTCTTTCCAATTTTTTCCCATTGATCTGTTTATTCAGGCATTTTCACTAAAATATTTGATTACTGAAACTTTATAATACACTTAAACAGATGGTAAGCCAAAGGCTCCCTTTCCACTTTTCTTTTCCAGAATTTTATGGCTATTGTCACGTGTTTATTTTTCTGGAGGAACTCTAGAATCAGTTTTCAAGTCTCAAACAATATAACTCACTGAAATTTTTATTGGAAATTTAAATGCATAGATTAATTTGGACAGATTTATATCTTTATCATATTGAGGTTTCTCATCCAGGAACTTGGCGTCTCTCTCCATTTGTCAAGTCTTCCTTTATGCCCCTCAATAGAATTCTGTAGTGTTTTATATATATAGGTCCTACCGATATCTTGGTAACTTTATTCATAAATATTTTATTACCTTAGTTGCTATTGTAAAGGGGGTTTTTCCATCATATATTGTAACTGACTCTTTGTGCAAAAGAAAGCTATTGATATCTATATATTTATTTTATAACCTGCCACTCTGTTGAACTCTTGTTAGTTCTGGCAGTTTCTCACTTCCTTTCTCGGATTTTGTGGTAGGAAATCATAACAAACGGGAGACTCCTGTTCCTGACCATGATGTCCAGTGCCACACTTTGATAGGGCACATCCAAAGGAAATGCTCCCTAAGAAGAAATAATGATGTTAACGATATCTATAAAATAGCCAGATGAGAAAGCACAATGACTTCTGTAAACATGATTTAAGGATGAAGAATTGGGTTCAACACTGAATGGATAATTTTTTTAAAAAGCTTAGAACTATTGCAAGTAAAAATACAGAAATTTTAATATGGGAGTGTTTTTGAAATTCACTAAGCCAGTTACAAAACATGCCCTACTAGTTCTTTTTTTTTTTCATATCTGTCATTGAAGACATTAAATTGTAAACTCATACTAGGCTGTAAGCATCCTGAGGGCAGAAACCTCCATGCACCCAATGCCTAGCATAATGCCTGCACATAGTATGTAATCAAATTATTGAATGAATAAATAAATGGAGAAATTGCCAAGATCAACTGCAACTGTACCTCAGTAAAAGATGATTTCCTGACATCTTAGGATGAAAAATCTCTGCACTTCTCAAAGACTTACAAATATTTCTACTTATCTTATCTAGAGATTAAGTTTTACCTAACTTTCAGGGAGGCAATGTGCATTTGTATTCTTTTATGTATGCTATCTCATCCAGTGATTTACAGCTGGGTTGGTGAGGTGTTCCTGCCGTAGATTTTCTGGTGTAGTCAGAATTCAAATCCTGATCCTCTGTCTCCAAGTCCAGAGCTGTTTCTACCACACCATATTTAACTAGTATACCCTATTTTTAATCATATCCTTTTTCAGAATGAGATAGTATTCTATCTTATCACTTTTATAAATAGTAATGTAACTGGATAATAATAGGTGACATGTAGTAAACACTTACTATGTGCTAGGCACTGTCCCAAGAGCTTTCTGTGTATTAGGTCTTTTTGTCCCCCAAGAACTAAGTGTGATGGAGGTGGGGTATGAACCCAGGCAGATCTGACCCCAGAGTGTGTATCCTTAATGATTTTTCTGTACTATATAGCCTTCTGCAGCACTTAACTTTTCCCTTCACAGGTCAATGTGATAGCTGGGTAAAACAAGAGTTTGCCATATGTAAAGTACTAGCAGAGGAAAGAAGTTAGAAGCCATTTATTTCTGTCTCACTGATTCTGGGCGCACTACTGTCTCAAAGACTGCTGATGGGGAACATTCATGTTAATTTGTCCCGTATCGTCTATGAAAAAAGAACACTGAAGAAAAAGTCATGCAGAACCCAGATCTAGAAGCATGGATGTTAGATCCTCCACTGACAAATACTGAGCAATACTCACTAGAACCTCTTGGAGAGTTTTTTAAGGAAAGAAAGTTTAAGATTTTGAAAATGATGTCCCCTCCATATTATCTGCTTACTAGTTTGAATGTAGTTCTCTTGAATTCATTTGGCATGGTTTGCATTTGTATGCACGGAGCCCTGGGTTGCCAAATGACATCAGTCACCAATGAGGTGTTTAAAAACTAATAAAGCAAAGCACAAAATGACCCTTGGTTTACCTCTCTCTAACCCCAAGATCTGATTTTTCAGAGTTTCCTTGTGCTGTTCCACTTCTGCCTTTTGATCTTCAATCTGATGCAACTTCTTATGGATTTGTTCTCTGATTTTGTTGAGCTTCCCAATGTCCAGGCGCATCTGATGGATTTCTTCTTCCTTGGCCTGTAATTAGTTAGAGAAGACTAAGCAGGGACACACATTCTAAATAAAGGGCTGGCGACTAGATGATGGTAAATTCAGAACCAATACAAGGAAATTCTTTCCAGGCCAATTTAAAGTTGTTCTCTGAGATTAAATCAAAACACACACTGTTTGGTTTTGAGTAAACTGGAAAAACTCTAATCTCTGAGTAAAATAAATGGCTATATAAGCTAAAAATGATGAAAAGACTGATTAAGCCTGATGTCTCAAGGTACTATCAAATTGTTTAATCAAATGAGAATGCTGAGTTGCATGTATCATAAACGCATGAAATTTGTGTACAAATGCTGTATCTGATTAGACTCACAGAGTGATCTCTCTCAGAGGTTATTAACATGCTATAAAACTTTGACTCTTTTGGACCCACATGGCCACTGTAGTGCAATTACATACATTAGAAAAGGGGTCCTCCTTCCTCAGACTGTGTCAGTCTGTGACTGTACATATGGACAGATGGACAGGGTAACATTAACAGGCAAGTCTACTTGATGGCAAAACATATCAAAACAATAATTCTAGCAAAGTAAAGCACCAGATTTTTTGTCTATGGACTTCCAAGTTTTATGAATTTTCTTAAATTCAAATTAAATTCATTTTTTTAAATTTGCCATTCTTAGAAATGACTGGAAAGGATTCTTCTGCAAATAAATAAATAAATAAAAGGTAGCAATTATCCCCAGTTCCTGACATTTAGAGACTGCACGTAGCTCAACCTGTTACTCTCACATCACTGCTGGAAGCAGAATCCCACAGGTTCAGGATCTCAGAGCAAAAATTCTCCATCTTTCAAGGTGCCCCATTTGTGTTATCAAAGGAGAGAATTAATGGCATAAGTATTTTTACTTTAATTTCACCTTAGGGGCTAATACATTATTTTGCCTTAAGTAGTCGTTTTATTTCTGCTTCAACTAGGAGCATTCTCATAAAGAATGGTTTTGAGTCAAACTATTCCAGATTCCTTAAATGTTCCTCAGCCTCAGATCCTGCCAGGTCCAAGTTCATTGTCCTAAGGTCCCTTTCAATTGGAATAATAAGATGTTCTAATTCAGTGGTTATTAATCCAGACCTTATGGTTAAAATTCAGAAAAATCCTGTAAACCTCTAAGACTGCATGCAAAACAAAACAAAAGATGTGCAAACAAGCATGTGTGTGCATCTGTGTGTATGTGTATGTGTATGCTGTCACCAGATTCTCAAAAGGGGCTGTGACGCAGAAACTGTTAAGATTCACTACTCGAATCTATGTATTTTCCTGATTGGTCACTAATTTTATACCTAGTATTCTAACATAACCAGAGTAGGGCTTATGAATTTTTCAGAATTGCTGATAATTATAAAGCCACCCTCTTAAGCATGTAGGCATACAAAATGTATCCAACTATAAAACTGTTATCCAAACAATTTGCAAGCCTTCTTCAGTGAGGGCAGGGAGAAGACTAGGAGATCTGTTTTGAAATTCACATTGGACAGAAGCGAAAACCATGATTCTGCAGTCCTGAGAGTAGACATCAAATAGTACCAGTCCATCGCCCACCCCTCCCACTCCATCCTCTCCATACAAGTAGTAAAATATAATCTGACTTCCTTGCCACTCACTCATGTAAATGGTTTCTAACTCTAGGCAGCTGGTTACTTGCAAGGCTAAATTACAGAGATGAATATCTGAGCTTGCTTTGGAAAGCATTTGCATAATCATATGATCAATAATAAGGTTTGCAGTAGTCTAAGAATGGAAGTCATCAAACTGTCTGCTTCTGGGCATAAAGCAATCACTGTAGGCTTACAACCTGCCTCTGATGTATCGAGGCTAATACAGGTCATCCAACCAAGGGCTCCAACAGCCACAGCCAACCCGTATTAATAGGGAATGAAGGAGGGTATGATAGGAGACAGATAAATCACTCGGTGTTTACTTTGAGCTCCAACGCCTTCTGCTGGTTTTCCTGAGATAGCTGCTCACAAACCAAACTGTGCTGTTCGTTCTCTTGCTGAAGTTTAGCATTTCTCATCTGAAACTGCTCCAGCTCCTTTGCAGCTCTCTCATTCAGTATCTGAAAGACGCAAAACGAGCTGGTTAAGGCTTTTGAATCTGACTACAGTAGCTGCATATCCAGGCAGGAGGCCCTGTAGACCTACGGCAAGCACGGCAACCACACTTTTTTTTTGTCTTTGCAGGAATTGTTCTTTCTCCCCCGTGAAAGCACGAATGCACTCAAATATGATGAATGTTAAATGGCTGAGGGAAATGATGCCTTCTAATGAATAACACAGAGAGCATCATTTTTTTTCCCTGGGAGCCTTGGGAAGTCTTGTTCACAGGTGGTGGATAAATATTTTAATGCCTGTTTGCCATTTGGCAGGCTTCGCATACGCAACAATTGCTATAATCATTGCAAATGAGCTAGAGATTCGAACGGCTTTATCAGCCGTGGGGCTCAGAAGCTACATCTTCAGAAGCAAATCCCACATTAACATGCCTACAACATTTTCGTGAACAGAACCATTCACTGACACCAACAGAGACAATTCCCCTTAATCCAGCTTAAGTCAAAACCGTGGAGCAGCAGTGGAATGATTTCTATCTGCCTGATTCCAGTGTCAGTTGGATTTTCCTCTTTTCTACCTTGACTATCCTGAGAAGACATGGTTTTATAAAAGCAGAGGAGTCTGTTTTGGGGATCATTTCAACTGGGAAAATATTGGGGAGATAGAGGGAAATCAAACGGGATAAAAAAAAGAAGATACTTTAGACACTTACTCGAAAGTGTCTTTTTTTTTATTCCATTCAAGCAAAAGTTAAACAAAAAAATCCATCCAATTTCCTATCAATAGGAACTAAATAAAATATATCTAGCTGGCTATGCTTAAAAGGAAATTGTGTTTTCCATGAGTCCAGGCTATTGCTAAACAATGCACTATAGTTTTAACATGATGACCAAAAAATCTCTCCAATCTCATGCTCCAAGAAGCCTCATGTTTTTCCCGTGAATACTGCACACTGTATATTATCTATTTGATTTTTGGCTTTATATAAAATTAATAAAGCAACTGACAAAGAAATGTGATGTGTTCTAATATCTAATTTTTTAAGTAGAAAAAATGATGTATGACTTGAAAATACTTTGGAAACTTCCTAAGAGGATATATTTTCAAGAAATGACTCTTTTCAGTTACATGAATTGGTTCTTTAAGAAATTAGAAAAGAACGACTAGCATTTGTGTTACCTTAAATTGCTGTTACAGAGGAAATGTTTAAATAAAAAAAAAAGGTACCACATTTAAAACACATAAAGACTGAGTGTGGTTTCCCAAACTTGAAAATTAAAAATAAATCATGTTATATTCACAGGCTGGAATGCTTAGAGTAACGAGAGTGAATGAATGGTCTACTGAGCTCTGTCCAATAGAACTTTCTGTAATGATCTCAATGTTCTCTATCTGCACTGTCCAATATGGTGCCTACTAGCCCCATGTAGCTGTTGAGCACTGAAAATGGTGCTGGTGTGACTGAGGAACTGAAGTTTTAATTTTAAACGATCTAAATGTAAATAGCCATGTGTGGCTAGTGGCTACCATATTGGACAGTGTGGTTCTGTAAGTATGTGGCAACAACATGAATGAATCTCACAAGCAGAATATGTGAGGAGAAAGAAGTTAGACATGAAAGAGTACATCCTGTATGATTTCACTCCTGTGAAGTGCCAAAACAGGTAAAGCTCATCTCTACTGAGAATTCAGAAGAAAGCTGCCCTTCGCGGGAGAGAGTGACTGGGGAGGGGGCACCAGGGGGCTCCTGGGGTGCTGTTTCCTAGGCTGGGTACAGGTGACCAAGATGTGTTCAAGCAGAGAAAATTCATCAAGTGGTATACTTGTGACCTGTACATTTTTCTCTGTGTATGTTATACATCAATAAAAAGTTCAAAAGAAATTAACCTGTTGGAGCTGGAAGGGGGTGGGGTCGGGGGAGAAGGAGGGCATATCTACCCAAAAGGGCCATTCAGAGACCAAAGGCAGTGCTACGTGTTGTGTTACCAACATCCGTAGTGAAGGGAGTTTGCTGGCTTTCCAAAGAAAATTCAAAATTCACCATTCTCATTTGGCCAGGACCCCACCCAGCGCACCTTCTGCTCCTTCAGCTGCTGCTCCAGCTTCTGAAGCTCCTCCTTGCTCTTCTGCACGTACTGCTGCAGGGCCTTGATTTCCGTCTGCCTGGTGTCCATGTCTGTCTGAATCTGCTTGAGCTCCTTCTCTAGTTTTTCCTTCTTCCGAGTCTCCCGCGAAGCTTCATTCTGACGTTGCTGGATTTCCTGTTGGAACTATAGGCACAGAAAGGGCAGGGTGGAAAGAGATGGGTCTCAGATGGCCAAGCGCCTCACTCTCTCAGATAGTTCATTTTCAGGGTAGTCACTTGGTATTAGTATTTCTCCTCAAAGAGAGTCATCTTTGAACCCTAATATTCAAACTTTTCACGAATATTCTGTATTGTTTTTCAGAGCTGTGGCACTGAATGCCCACCCTGATGGCGGGAACAAATCCACAAAGGAAGGAATAAAATCCAGTTCAATATGGAAGCCCAGAATTCCAGAGAAGTCAAACATGGAAAGAACTCATCCAACTCTCCAGCGACAGAAACTAAATAAAATGTAGCCAGCTACCCTAAATATGAAATTGTGTTTTTCATGAGTACTGGAGATTGCTAAACAAAGGAAACGTCCTTCTCTCATCTCATTCTCAAAGGAGCCTCACATTTTTCTCCTGAGCCTGCATTTGCATACTATCTACTTGACTTCTGCTTTTATAGAAAAGTGTTCAGACAGATTCAGTTAGAGAGCTTCATAACGAGGGAGAAAGGCCAGGGGAACGGCTTCCACCAGCCCCAGGTGCGGGGCATCCTGGCTTTCACAGGGGACACCTGCTTGGGCCAGAAATGTAAGCAGCACCCTGCCTTGGTGACGTCTCAGACAGAGAACTTCAAGAAGAACGACTCAAGTAAAACTGCCTTCGCAAGAACAAACCAGAAAAACAAACAGAACAACGGATGTTTCGTTTGGATGCCAGGAGGTAAACTGAGACAGGAACAAGACGGAAAGGGAGCCTGGGAAAGGACAAAACCTCCTTCTGGAAGGGAATGTTCCTTCATCTTGCTCTCCACGGCAGAGCAGACCTGACTGATGGTCTGCTGGGCCTCTTCCCGGCTCCGTTCCGTCTCCTGCTGCTGCTCAGTGATCTGAGCTAAGGTCTCTCGTAATTTCACCACTTCAGACAAGAGCTGGTCTCTCTCCTTGGTCACTTCTTCTTTGAACTTCAGCAAATCTCGGATGCTGGGAAAAAAAAAAAAAGAACATGGGAGTCAGACAATGGTCATCTGCTGAGGGAACATTATCATCCTCTGAACTTGTTTTCAAGGGAAAGACTTCCAGTCAAGGATTAACACTATTCAGGTGTGAAAGAGAAAGATCTCTGTGCCCTGCCAGGGGAGCTGTTTGTGAGTTGTTAACTAGGGGGGGAGGGAAAGGCATTCCAATAATAATGTGCATAATGTGATCCCTTTTTTTTCTATTTTTAATCAACTATAACCCATGGGTGTGCGTGTATGTTATAGGCATTTATATAGAAGTCCAGAAAAATAGGCACCAAATTGATAACAGGTTATCTAAGAGGACTGGAATTAGTGGGGAAGAGTTGGGGGGCTGATTTTCGCTCCTTATGCGCCACATCCCTGTAGTATTTGAATTTGTTACAATGAAACTATAGTGTTACTGTCAGCTCTTCTAATTAACCCTAAGGAGATGTCAATTTAGGAAATTATTTGTTTAATACATCCACTGGAGAGCTCTAATCACAGCTATAAAGTCTAAAATGCAGCATAAACATAAGTAAACAATATACGTTGCCAGTTTTCTATCCATTCACCCACAGAGATTAGTTTCTCCGAAAGGGATGAACCAGATGAAATATTCCCAAGAACAAAATTTGGAAAATCATTCGTGATGCCAGTTCTCGGAGGATATGTGATAATACTCGTTGATTTGAACTGTAAACCAGTTACCTCAGCATTTCAGAAACCATTACGTATGATTTGGCATGACATTCTGCAGAAACGGCATTTTAAAAGTAGAAAAACTGTCTGCCACGACCCGTGCAGCAGAATCTGTCTAGAGCAAGGCAGCTACTTTAGAGCTGAGAAACCAGAGAACTTGCATTTGAGACACCTGCAGCTGACAGCCATCAAACGGCTGTTGAAAACACAGTAATCTGATACTTACTGACCAACAACTTTGATGTAACTGTTCAATAAAGAACCTTCAAAACTGCATTCAATCTCTTCAGAAACGAGCCCTTGAATTCTACAGTTACTGTGAAGACAGACAGCTACACCTAAGTGCACTGTTGAAGACAAAACTCTTGGCTGGATCATTTCTTCAGTCCTCCTCCTCATTATGTTCCAATTTTTCTTAAAAGTCCTTCTAACCAAATCAGTTCCCTCACATTTTTATTCAATAGTTGCTTGACTTCTTTAATAAGAAAATAGAGTGTATTACTATGGACACCACATCTTCTGTTTGTTTTTCCTATTCCCACTCCCAAAACTTTCACTCAAAACCATCTATCAACCTAGAATAAATGCATCTAGAAAGCATATAAAACCTAGATAGCAGAAAGATTTAGTTAAGGATGTGTAAGGAAGCTCATTCCTGATTCATTCATTCATTCAAGGTTTTACATGCCCTGCACAGTGCTAGACCTCTACAGGGAAGGTAAAGACAGATGTCTTCCTACAAGGAGTTCACAGCCTAATGGGCAGAGAAGCACAAATAATTTTGATACAATGTGATCAGTGCCATACTTGGGAGAGATTGGGTCTTATGGAAACAGGGAAACATAATGACTTTTTTGCTTGGTCATTGGGTCCACTTTTGGGGAGGAGGTTGGAAGAGAAATTGTTGATGGTAATGAAGATAAGATGGTGTTAAAGTTAAGATGTGTTCAGGATGACTCTTGAAGGATGTAGTTGTTTACTGAGTGGGGAAGGGAAGAAAAAGGACCCCTGGCACAGAAAACAGCACGTTGAAAGGCACAGAGGTATGAGTTAGCATGGTGTGGCTGGACGTGAGTCTAGCAAGTGACTGGGGCAGATCCATGCAGGGCTCTTGCAAGGCATGTTCAAGACTTTGGGCTTTATCCTTTAGAAACAGGTTGTTGTCAAAGGTGTTTATGCTGGAGATGGGAGCATATTTTTATGTTTTAGAAGCGTAAATCTGGTATGGAAGACGGTAGAGAGGAGATGATTCCTTGAAGGAAGGGAGAACAGTTAGGGGTCTATTGCCAAATCCAGAAGAGAACCAAGGCAGAAGCCCTGGTGACAGGGAGGAGGGGAAGACAGAAGTAATGCTTAGAAGGCAGCGTCAACGAGACGAAGCTTTAAGGCATGAAGGGGTAGCAGGAGTGAAAAGCAACCCTGTTTTCTGGCCTAGAACCTGGGGAGATAGGAAGGATGGTGATGCAATTAATGACGGGGTGTGGGGAAGCAGAGCGTATGGGAGGGGCTGGGACTCTCAGCAGACAGTCAGTCAGTTCCATTCCACACAAGTTGGAGAGAAATAAGCTTTAAATCTCCACTTGTTTTAAACCAGTAGCACTGACTCTATGGAGCCAGAAGCTGGATATAAACACAAGTCAGAAGTTCTTGCGTGTGGAGAAAGGGAGTGTTAAAAAGAAAAAATAGCGACAGGCAGAAAAGTATCTCCGGGAACCAAGCAAAAGCATTCACAAAGAAGGTTCAAGACGGCACCGGCGAGCCCCAGGCTGTCTGTCAAAGGAGGAGGCCTCTGCAAAAGCAAGTGCAACACGCATCACGAAGGCTATGACCTACTTGCTATCCTGGGCCGTAGACAGTCCAGATCCTTGCTCGACTAGTTTGGTTAGGTTCACGATTTCCTCTTTCAGGGCAAGAATCGTCTCCGTTGCCTTCTGCTCTTTATCATAGGCTGTGTCCACCATCTTCCAGGCCTTTTCAACTTCCTAGATGGGCCATGAGACATCAGTGAGAAAAACCAAAGTAGGATCCAGATGCAAGATCAGCTGAATGAAGAGAATACTAAGACAACTACATTATAGAAGTCATTTATTGGGAAAGAAGATTACACGTTACACTCTGTGTATTCAGTGTATATTGACTTCCTGCGTTGTTCAACAGGAGCCAGTCAATACTGAGCAGCAGTTTTAAGGAGGGGTGCTGGCAAAGTATATTTTTTCTTGTGTAGGTGAATGTGGCTACAAGGCTCACATACTGCAAAGACTGCTACAACTAGTGGGATTATTTCTAGTAAAGATGTTAAGATAGGTTTACAAAATTTAAAATGAAAGCTTATGTGCTTTCCAAATCCAGATATTTTATAGGGAAAAAAAAAGGCTGTATCACATAAGAAATGGTCTTGGATCTAAGCTCTAAATTTGAAGCTCCTGATAGATTCTATATGAAACATATATTTTGCCCTCAGGCCCCAAGTGAGCTCCTGGAGGGCGATACGGAGTTTAGAGCCACCCACAGCAATGAGGTCTTCACTGTCACCTAATTGTACACAACAGCCTTGGTCATTTCCATTTCCAGAAACTCAAGCTCAGGCCTTCTTATCAAATGCTTACAGGAGGAAAACAACACCTATAGCAGGGAGTGGAAACTGTGACTCAGACACCACTGGTTTTCTTTCTATTTGAATGCAATGTGGAGTATTAAGAGAAATACTTAAAAGTGAATTACAGCCATTCAAGTAAATGGATGAAGGACAGCAAATGTTGCAACACCCTTGAGTTTTGCTATATCACTTAAATTTCTTGCAAAACCCCATCAGGTGGAATGCAAGTCCTTTTCTACAGGTAAGTATCTATACACTTAAGGTGAAAATATTCTACTTTTATGTTGACAAGGAATAAAATGAGTGGAAGAAAGTGTTTAATTAAATAAATTCACGCTCATTGTTACATTAGAGAGATGATTCTTGGGTAACTGCAGCACGTAATGTAGTGATTCAAAACAAAAAGTCAGTTTATGGGATATATTTTTCTGCAGCAATCACATGTACTATTTTTGACAAAGCAAATGAAGGATATTTAAATGAAAATATGATTATATGAAATTTTGTCCAAAGGAACTTCACCACGTGGACTTTCATCAATTCATGACTTCCATCTCCAGTTTTTTAATTTACAATAAGAAGTGGGGTTTTTCCCTCATCACAAAAAGAATTGAAGCCTTCTCATATTGGTATTTCAGCAAGGAGAAGAAGAAAATAATACAGAGAAAATGACACTAAAAAAGTGGTTCCTAAAAAACTAGATAAGTCACATTTTGCACTGGTCTTGGAAATATATTTGAGCTGGGTATGTTTAATTGCATGATATCAAGGGAATTGTAGAAAAACTTTATACATCATTTTTCAGTATTAGGGTTTCAATTATAAAGCAAAATTTCTTAACCTCTCATTGCCCTGCAATCTACAAGAAATGTTTGTGTTTTGCCTGCAGAATCATGCAACACACTTGAGGATGGAAAAATTCTGTATAAAACAAAGCCATGCCTCCTTGATATGCCCCCGAGACTGAAGCCCTGTTCCCACGTTACGAGGAACTAGGGCAATCAAGGCAGAGGCAAAGGGGTGATAAAAGGAAAGATCATGCAAATTACTGTCTGGAAATTCTCAAGGTAATCTCTCCTAAAACATTGGAAAAGGTAGAAATATGAAACTATCTTTAACAAGCTATCATCATGAGATACTTAATTATTTATCTTAGGTCAAACAAGACATACTCATATGCCTAATACTACACTTACTTAGGGCAGATTCTTTCCACTAACTCAGTATTTCTTAGAAACCACGCCAGTAAAGTTCTACATTATTTTCTGCATAGTGAAATTCACCCAAGCTGATTATATTCTTTGAAAATGAACATTATTCCCTAGGCTTAATGAATATATAAATCATGTAAATTTTCACTGAATAACTTTTACTACCAGCCCAGAGCTGTCAGTATAATGAAAGGCTGATGCTTTAAATATAGGATGCAATTACGGCAGCTCGCCATTGGTTCTGTTTTCTAGAAGATCACTGACCTTCTTTAGGGTTACGATGGTGGTCCGATCATCCTGAGAGAGCTTTAGGGAAGCGGCGACCTTCGCGGAATTAACCACAATCTCTGCGTTCAGTTCCCTGCACTTGGCCATCAGACGCTTTTCATTGTCATAAGACTTTTTCATGACAGCATGAAGCTTCTCATATTCAACCTTAAATTTCTCCAGACTTCGGTCTCCTGAAAGTTCCCTGAGAACATGCTGAAAATCCCTTTCAATTTCTTCATATGCAGTTTCTTCCAGCATTTGTTTTTCGCTTTTTTCCTGTACAAAATGGCAAGGATGAGAATGAACAGTGCAGTATATTCTCCACCACTATTCAGGAATGACTGTTACTATCCATGGACAAAAGACCTTTGTACAAGCAAAATAAAAGCCACTGACCAGTGGACAGTTTAAGACTCTTTGATGGGAAGACTCTGTTCATCCTCTGATGCATGTCTATATGTACACATATGCACTAGGATAATAATATTTCCTATCACATGTTGTTAAGGATGAGAAAAAATGGGGCAATTCATGTCAAACACTTAGCCAAGTGCCTGGCAAACAGTAGGTAGGTATTCAATAAACTGCGAGCAATTATGATTAGTCCAAAGCCTGATCTCTCTTCATTTCATCCTGCTTCTTACTGTTCCCAGGACTGCAAAGGGAAGCCACAGCATGTGGAGGTCATGAGGTCTCAGGAAATACTGATATAGATACCATGAAGTCACACCCACAGTGAAGCCCATCCATAATACGGAATATTCTCCAACAAGAAATTCCATCCCCTAACAAAGATTAGCCTAGTTCATCTCCACAAGAATACTGAAGTGCCCTCTGTGCACTTGCCCTGGGCCTTCTCCACATTTGCTTTCCGTGATTAGCTGGACAGAAGATTATTTAAAAATATAAGCCTGGACATATACATGTGATTCAAGCAAGTCTGACGATGATTTAGATGAGAACCCAGGACTTAGTTACGTGAGAATTCTTATTTCCCTAGTGTTATGGACTGAACTGTGTCCCCCAGAAAGGTATGTTGAAGTCCTTCAGTAACTGTGAATGTGACTTTATTTGGAAACAGAGTAACTGCAAATATCACTAATTAAGTTGAGGTCATATTGGAGTAGGATGGGTCCTAAAACTTATGTGACTGGTTCTTATGAAAAGTGGGGAAAATTTTCTAACTATGTGGGGTGATGGGTGTTAACTAAACTTGCTCTGGTAATCATTTTGAAACATATACATATGTCAAATCATTATATTGTACACCTAAAACTAATACAATGTTACATGTCAACTGTATCTCAATAAAAAAAAGGAGGTGGAATTTGGACATACAGGGACACACACAGGAGAACGGCATGTGATGGATGGAGGCAGACATGAGACTGATACAGCTGCAAACCAAGGTAAGTTAAGGATGCTGAACCAGAAGCTGAGAAGAGAAGAGGAAAGATTTTACTCAGTTTCAGAAGGAGCATAGCCCTGCTGACACCTTGATTTCAGACTTCTGGCCTCCAGAACTGTGAAACACACAGCACAATAATAATAATAAAAAAAATAGGTATGGTTAATATATTTACTCAGCAAATATTGATTGAACATCTGCTGTATGTAAGGTGGAATGATGCAGCCTGTAGGAGACATCAAGGCAAGGAATAAACTGCCCTCCCGTAGGACATGTATACATTAAGAGCTGATGGGGTGTGAATGCTGATAATGGAAGTAAAGAATTTGATACCTGTCATAAAATAGATTCAAAGTTCTGCAAGGACTTCGAGGAAGATGGAATCACTCCCAGCAGCAAGAATTAAAGCAAATTTCATAAAGGAACTGGCATTTGAGCAGGCGCAAAAGGGAGACTGGAGTTTTCAGAGGTGGATGTGGAGAGAGAGGGCATTCCCGGCCCATGGCAAGACTTGATCAAAGGCTCAAGGCCAAGCAGGTATCCAGGATTTGAGATTGGTTAAGATGCTCAAGTTAGCTGAAATACAAGAAATATGACACGAAGGAAGGAGACCAGACAGGGAGTTAGGGACAGACTTGGGGGCCTTGAACGGCATTCTAAGGAATAGGGAGCGAATTACTCTGTAGGCCATGGGGAACCACTTCTACTTTTGAGCAAAAAACTGGTAAGGTTTGAAAGGTCTTATTTATGTTGGCAACATTATGCTTTGATATTCTATACTATAAAGGGCTTTAACATCATAACTCTATTACTAATCAAAGAAATTAACTGAGCTTTAATCCCAATAATAAAGCAAAATTCAAATTCACTCCGAAGATTTTGGCAAGCAATTTAGTTTACCTTCTGCTTTGACAAGCTTGTCTTGCCCAACATGGAGAAAGTCTACACATTTTTGGTTTTCAAAAACACTTGCACTATTGATTGCACATCTAAAGTTGACATATCAACAAAACAAGAGTCCACATCTTAAAATCGACGTGGAGTCACAAGCATATCCCTACAGCATTTTGCATAACAACAAAGGACTAACGTTAAACTCAACAGAGGTCTTCTTCCTGACTAAAAAGCAGATTATTGCAAAGATCTCAATACAGCGATTTCACAGAGGAAAAATCATATTAAGGAATAGTGCTGCTACTGCTCTGTGCTTTCCCCTCGTTGATGCTAAACTTGAACACACACAAACATTTATCATGGCAATGTCCTCGGTTACATCCCTGTAAAGGGTATTAATGTCAACACTTGATCACTAGCCTAATGATTTGTTTGCAGAAAAGGTTTTCCCTGTACACCAGGCACTGAGCACAGAAATGGAACAATATCAAAGGAGAAAAAGTTTTAAAGAAACTATTTTGAACAAAAGAGATTTGTTCATATTGTCATTAAATATATATATCACAATTAAAAGCAATGCCAGAATAATCTCTTAGCTCTTACCAGTGACCAGCTGGTATCCACAGTTATAGCATATAACAGTATCTATTTCCGAAGCATGATTTCAACATGAACTGATCAGAAATGAATTCTGGTGTTCCTTCATTCAGCACCTATCTACTGAGTGTTTACTATCTGCCAGGCTCTCTTCTAGGTGCTGGGAGTACTAATTAGCAGAGAAAAGGAAAGAGAGCTATACTGAAAAATGAGGTGAGCGTGGAAATGAAGACTTATGAAAGCAGGGGTGAGGAAAACTGGGCTAAGGTCTATTGAGAAGAAAAACAGGAGAAAGGAAGAAGTGACAGGAAATGATGAAAGGGAAGAGAGACTGGGAAATAATTAATTTATAGTATTGGTAACTGGGGCTTACGTGGGGAAAATGAAGAATGAAATAAACCAAGATGACTAGTGGGGGAGAAAAAGAGGAAATACTCAAAAGGAAATAACAGGAAAAAAAAGAGGAGGAAATGGGAAGAAAAGAGCTATGAATGAGTGTGGGTACCAGCTGGATGGATGTAAGAGAGAGCTGAGAGTGAGGGAGCCCAGAGACTGAGGAAGCTGGAGCGTCTGAAAGGGACTGTATGATAAGGAAAAGAGGGAGCTGTTGACCACAGAAGATGGAGTTTGCAAAGGGAGACTAGATGTGGAGGAGATGGAATGATGTAAATGGTGTAAAGGAGATAAGAGGAGGAACTGGAATAGGGGAGGGAGCACGATGGCGGTGATGATGGGAAGCTCGGACCAGGGCTGGCTTCGTGGGCATGTGAAGTATACAGTTGCACAGGGCTCCTTGCTCAGATGTGCCCCACCCTTGGTTTAATGCTCTGCTGAAATTCTTAGTATTTTTTTAACAAAAGGCTAACGCATTTTCATCCTTCATTGAGCCCCACAGACTATGAGGCTGATCCTGGCTGGGACTGACCAGGTGATGGGTGAGATGGGGAAGGGTTTGATGGGGTGATTAAAGATTTGGGTTGGGGCCATAGTGGATGAGGACTGTGACTCATAAGTGACGACAGGGACCTGAGGGTTGTCCAGGTTATAAATGAGGGTGCTAACAGACAGGCAAAGGTCATTAAAAGACTGCAGAAATAACCCCTCATCAGTGAGGCTGAAAATGGGGTGTGCTACAAAGTGGGGGTGTGAATGGAGAGCTAAAGATACTAACACAGTGGTCAGAGACAACACAGGGCAGTGATGATGGGCTGAGGAGCTTAATGAAGATGTGTAATAGCAGGTGATCAGACGAATCAAGCTGTGACAGGTGGACAAGAGTCAGTGCACAGGGGTGACCCTGGGTATTTATGACGCTTTCTCCCAGTCAGCCAGACATCAATATTTCCGTGTGTATCTCTCCTGCGGCATCACCTTATGGGTCAGAATTTAGGGGTGGGGGCCTGTCTGTCATCTGTGAGTCTGGGAACTTAAGAATTTCCTACCATTCTGAGCACAGCGCCAGTTTAATAGGGTGAGGTAGGGGGTGTCCACCAATGGAAGGAGAAGCAGGAGACAACGGGGCCAGAACCAACAGGGACGGGGGTGGAGGCGGTGAGGCTGCAGGTGGGGCAGGATGTTGACCGGGGGAATATTCGGAATCAGTGGATGTGACAGGGGATAAGTCTACAGCAGAAAAGGGACGGCGGGGAGGGATAGAGCGAGAGGCGACAGAGAGAGGGGCGCTGGCTTCTGACCTCGGCCATCCTGACGCGCTCCCGGAGAGGCCTCAGAGGCTGCTGTGGAGCCCCCGGGAACTGGGCCGGAGTCTGAGGAAGGGGCTGTGCACCGCCCCCAGCGTCTAAAACGGCGCCACGTTATTTCTGTCCCGCGTAGGGGGCGGAAACCCGGCGCTCGGCGCGACCTCGGGTCTCCTAGCAACCGCCACGCCCTTCGGGGGGTGCAGCGAAGTTCGAAAGGGGTGGAGCCTCTGAGGCCCGCACTTGGGCGGCGTTCCTCAGAGTCGTACGCAAATATCCTGGATGGGCGGGACCAGGAAGATGAGGGGCGGTGCCTCTGAGCGGCTGGGAGGAGTCCCAAGGTGTGCGCCAGAAGTCCCCAGGATGCGCCGAAGTTAGAAACACCCAGGAGAAGGGACCCTCTCAGCGAGACCCGGGAGCCGGCAGTGGAGAGCCGAGGACGACCCTCTGTGGATCAGTCAGTTCTGGATGAGGGAAGGACCGGCAGCCTCCGTCTGCCCTCTGTCATAAAGGGACTTGGCCACAGGAACAGGAAATAATCTCAACTGGAGTCGATTCCAACCCTTAGGAGGCAGCTACTGTGTGCAGGACACAAGGGTAAAACTAAAAGAAAACACAGACCCTGCCCCTAAAGGGTTCAGTCACTAGTGGTGAGGAAAACAGGGTGCAGAGGTCAACGCACCTGGAAGACCGTACGTGGAGCCACATCATGAAAATCTGCCTGGATTCTGGGGCTCCTCTCTAAAGACCCTTTCTTCTCTCTCTCCCTTTCTCTTTCTCCCTCCCCTTCCTCCTCCACCCTCTTAGACTTCAGGTGCAGAGCTGAAATAATTAAACTCTTTGGTTCATGAAATATGCAAGACTCCTCTCTTGTTTTATTTTTCCCCGTTTATCCCCATCCTTAATCCCGCGCCTCATCCTCACCCCCCCATAGGAATTCATGCTACTGTACTTGGATATGTATTTTCAAAAAATGTATAGCATTTTCACTGGCACACTATCTTCTAGTGTTTTCACTCAACATTCTTTTTAAGGCTCTATCTCTGTTGCACTTGGTGTTATAATCCCAGTTCACAGCTTCTGACTGCTGCGTAGTCTTCCAGGTTGGACATCCACACGTTTTACTTCCATCCCCCAAGTGCTGAATACGAAGGCCACCTCCACCTCGCCGCTAGTACCGCAAACAATGCAGCCATGATCATCTTCGTCCACAGTTCTTTGTGGACCTATGTGCAAACTCCTCAGAAATATATGCCTAGGTGAGGTTGTTAAAACCATAGGGTATGCACAGGACCATCAAATTCAGTTTTGTAACTTCTCCTGCACAAAGACATCCAGCCAGGGGGCCAGTGGGGGCTGAAAAATAGCCCCTCTCCTCTTGCCCATATCATGTGCCCTGCTGAGGAAGACATATCCCTTCCTTTCCCACAAAGCTCTCTTCCTTAGTCAAGCCATGAACCTACAGGCTGTGACTATCCAGAAGGTATATATGCCCTTTTCAAATTCACCTGCCCAGTGGCGGACAGTATTTTCCAATGGCTCAAAGGGGCCTATAGCCTGGTGGAAGCTCTGGGTACTTGACTTCACTGGGTACTGCTAGTTGGCACTCCAGAATTGCTGCCCTACACCACACTCCAGCGTGTAGTATAAGGGTTTCTGTCCTCCACTCCGGTCTTTGCCAGCATGCAGTAGTTATTTATTCATAAACACTCGTATAGTGTTTATTAAGTGCCAGATACTATTCTTAGTGCCTTACAAATACTGACTCATCTAATTAGCCAATTTTCTGTCAATATCATGGAAGTATTGTCAACAAGTTTTATTTTTAATTTGCGTTTCTCTGACTATGAGTGAAATTGGGCATTTCTTCATACATTCATAAGCCACTTGAGGTCCCCTTCTGTAAATTGTCTATTTATAGCCTTTGCCTATTTTCCTATTGCTTTTTCTTTTTGATTTGCAAGAGGTCTTGTTAAAGTCTAAACATTAACCTGCTTTCAAAGACTGGACAAGTTGCTTGTGATGACCTTGATTGAAGAATAATCTTTAGTTTTGTAGTACTTCATCTTTTTTATGCTTTTTTACTGTAATTTAAGAAGTCCTTCTCAACCTTTCAACCCCAAGGTCATAAAGATATTCTCTGTCATTTTCTTCTATTAGTTTCATAGTTTTACTTTTTCACATTTAGTTCTCTCAACTAAAGGTAGCGCTCACCTTTGTATACGGTGTGAGATAAGGACCCAATTTTATTTTTCACAGTGGAGTGAGCCCATTTTTCAACCATCTTAGTTCCCAGATCTAGATGGGTCTGTTCTGAGCTTTTTGGCTTATTCCTGTGCCAGTACCACAAGGTTTTATTATTATAGTTTTGTAGGTGGTCATTGTGGTTAAAGGGCAGAAATCCAATCCCTGCTCTGTCAAAACTGCATTGGCTATTCATGAACCTTTATCATCCCATATAATTTTCAGGATATTTTTCAAGTACCTCATGAGAAATTTTAATTGGAACTTCATTGAATTTATGAATTAATACAGGAAATATTAACATTTGTACAATGATATCTCATTCATGAACAGAGACTGTGTATCTGGTGGGCAAAAGAACACAATATGGCTGAGGCATAATGTGCAGGGAAACAGTGAGACAGGTGGCAGATGAAGCTGGAGAAGCAGTTGAACCAAATTGTAAGCCAAGCTAATAGAAATGAGATGGAGATGGAGCAAGCAACACAATTCAGGCAGCTTTGTGTGTTTATAGGAAACCCAGTTACACACTGAGACCAACTTGTGGGACCACCATGATCCAGAGAGGCCCCATAACGTTCCTGAAGGTGCATAACCATATACCTAGAGGGCCCTGGCCACCCATAACTTGCATGGGTGTCAACTCATTTCCTAGGACCCTCCTAAAGGACCACTTCACAAGCAGGTGGACTGCCAAGGTGACAGCAATTCAATCCAGAAAATACTATTTTTTTAAGTACCTGATACATGGCAGGCACAAGGAACCACAGAGGTGACTAAGGCAGTCACTCCCCTTTGCATTCACAATCTGGCTCTGGGGGAAAGAGAGAAAGGAAAATCTACAGTTAATTCTAAGACGACGGGATGGCATCATTTACAACAGGCCAGGTCGACAGCAGGTGCTGTGGGTGCTCAGGGAATCCAAACACTGACACCTGAAAGCTTTACTTAGGATATCAGGACAGAAAGATGGAACATGGGAAATCAGGGAACCACTGGAGGTGGAAAAGAACATGACATGTCCAACTCACAAGAAAGAGACGCAGGTGGACATCAACAAGGGTGGATGAGTGAATGAGAGGATGGGTGGTTGGACAAATTGATTTATGCTGGTGAGAGAAAATACTTCATTTCCAATTTTCCAGATTCCCATAGAAGAATTTACTCACCACCCAGCAGCCCTTTGTTGTTGTAATAAAAAGGAGCACTAGGTGGCATCATACCACCAAAAGTCCTCCCCTCCTAGAGCCTCTAGGAGGGACACACCCACCAAGATTGTGTCAGCCCCCAAGTTAGGCAAGTAAGAGTGCGTCTATCAATCGCATTTCTCATTACCCCCATGTAGTTTATTTCCTGAGCACCTACTATATGCCCAGCCCTATCCTGCACGCTCTGGAGACTATCAGGGAGTCGAAAGGCTCTCCTCCCTAAAGGAACCTAAGGAGAAGCAAAACATGCATGCCGCCCCTCCCTCACACAAAACAATTTAAAACAGTCCGAGGCAGGATGCAGTGAGCACTGAAATGAGGATGTCAGGACATAATATCTTGTGTAATCGGCCCTGGTGGCCTTCTAGTGCCTTCTCCCACCACTTACTCTTTGCCACGATGGCTTCTTTCAATTCCTTGTATATGTCATGTTCTTCCGCTTGGCATCCATAGAGCCTGATCTCTGCCTGGAATACCCGACCCTCCCTCTTCACCTAGCCAACACCTGTCCAGCCTTCCTTCAGATCTCACTGCCTCAGGGGACTTCCTGAGCTGCCCCCAACACCAGACTGCCTTCTCAGGTACCTAGTATTCTGCTTCCTGGACCCTCCCACAATGGTAATCAATTATGTAGTCATGGAAATGGTTGTTTCCTGTCTGTCTTTGTTGTCAAACTTTGTCGAACCAAGTTCATGTGCCAGAAGCACAGTGAGGCCAAACAAACCGAAACACCAGAGTTTGGAGCAAAGGAAGATTTATTGCAAGGGCCAAGCAAGGAGAATGGGCAGCTCATGCTCAGAAAGGCCGAATTCCTGGTGACTTTCAGGGAAAGAGTTTTTATTGGCAAAATTTGGGGGTGCAGTCTGCAGGGTGTGTGACCTTCCTCTGATTGGTTGGTGATGAGGTAACAGGGTGGTGTTCCAGGAATCTCAATCATCAGCCTTCAGGTTCCAACCAGTCTGGGTTCCATGTGTTTATATTCAGCCTGAAGTTGCCATCCTCCACCTGGGTGGGGGCCTTTTTCCCAAAGAAGAACTCAGAGATATATTGTTATATATCTCCCCTGAGGAGGAACCAGGACCTGCTTTATCACTGCACTATTGTTTTTTTGATTGCTCCTCATTTATTTCTGCATTCCTTCCCTTCCCTGATTAGTAAGTTTTTGAATCTGCCCTTTGGAACTCAGGGAAGGTCTAGGAGGCTGAAACCTTCTTCCTACAAATAAGAAACAGGGGACATGGAGATGCTCTGGTACCCAAGAGGGCCCAAGAGGGTCCTGCTCAGTTTCATCTTTTCTACTGGGCTGTCAAAGAACAAGAGAACAAGGATCACTTTTCTGTCTTGTTCAGCCCTGTATCCACTGATGCTATGGACTTGACTGCATCCCCTAAAATATCTGTTCTTTGAGCCACCCAGTCTGTGGCTCTTTATTATGGCAGCCCCAGCAAACTGATACATCCTTCTCAGTACATAACTATTAAGTGAATGACTATTGAATGAGTTCTGAAATAAGGACAACCCGTGAAGTTCACTATTAGTAGGGAAAGGTACATGGCAGACATGGTTCTTGAACTTGACTTTAAATGACACATGTGAGTTAGAGACATGGGAAAAAAGAGAAGGGATCCCAGGTGTGGGAAACAGCACTGGGCAGATACCAAAGCCAGAATGCAAAAATCCTGTTACAGGGAGGGTGGGGTCCTCTATCAGGGACCAGTGGACACTGTCCACACTAAGTCAACATAAAAGGGTGTGGGTGAAGAGTGGACCCTTTGAAAGAATAGCATAGAAGTGGCTGCAAACTCCAGGACAAGGGACAGCCGAGGACACACCCACTTGCTCTGCCAGATAACTAAGATATGTGAACCCGAGCTGTAATACATCTGCAAAGCTCCTTGTTTAAATTTAGATATAAGTGCCTCTGCTCTAGCTCCCTCCTAGGCCCTCTAAGCTGTGTGCTGTGGCTCAGTAATAAAAACAGCGTTTAATGGACACAATGCCCAACTCTTCAACAGCATCCAGTGAGGGTATGAAGTGAAACTCCAGAAAAGCAGAGAGAAACACTGACATGCAGCTCTGTGTGGAAATTCCAACCTGCTATGCAAAACAATTGCACCCTAAAGAAACCTACTCCTCTACTGAACCAGAGAGAGGTCTTAGAAGCAATTTGGGGAGAGTCTACACAGCCCACAATCCCCTTCCCTGAGACTAAAACTGCCCAGAAATACATTCCTCACTAAAGCCAAAATGTTCTAGATGGCCCAACTTGCTTCCCCCAGGCCATAGCTGAAAGGGTCTGGAGTGGAGGCTTGACCCAAATGACCCATTATTTTTCCTGGGGATTTGTAATTGGACCAAGAGTTGCAAGTCACTCATTGTGGAGCCTGGAAATGAGTATGTGATGCCCAGGAGAGGCAGAGAAAGGTAGGCTACATAGAGGGAAGAGCAAAGCAAGTGAACAAGGAGAGGAACCCATAGGCTGAAGAGACAAAGAGAGAGTTGTGGGGAGGGGCTCCCTTGGTCGTTGATGCCCCTTCAGGTCCTGGTTACACTCCCTGAGGCCGCCCAGAAACACCTGCTCTCTTGGGTTCTGCCAGATACTTTGCATCCTCCTAACAAATTCCCTTTATTTGTTTAAGCAGCGAGTTTCCACTGTTTATACCGCCCCCATCCCCAAAATACTCCAAAGACAGAATAGGACCAACACAGGTCCTGCTTGCACAGGCATTCTTGTGATATCGCTGATTTAGTATCCGTGAAATTTTAACACTGCATTTGGGGCCCCAAACAACATGATCAAAATGGCCCCAGCCATCATACCTAGCACTTCTCCTCCAGGCTATTGGGAAGATTAAAAGCCCACGTGTTACACAAAATTGTTATCATTTATCAGCTGACCCCATGCTCACCTTTGATGACAGAACAGAGTCCCAGCTGGCGAGTGCTCACCAAAACTGTTTGGGTCATATTTTATTCCTTTAATCTGCTCCTTTTCCAGACTGCTGCAGACCTAACTTAACAGAACATTTGCTGAGCATTTGACATCGATTCCCAAAGGCTCCCTGTACAAACTCTCCTCTTGATACCAGAGAAGGCAACGAAGCTGAGGCAGTTTTATTAGGAAGATTGAAAGGTCGGGCATGAGGTGGAAACAGTTGGCAATCTGCCACTGCAGGTGATCATTTTTACCAGAAGGTGACAGTGTCACAACCCAGTCCTCTTATCTGCCTTGAATTTTATTGGCTTAATAGTAACTGTGCTTCTCCCAGTCAAATTCCTTTTGGGTATCACTGGTTGGGCTAGCTCATTCAGTGGGTGCTTCTTGCCCAAGAGGCCAGACCAAGGTTCCTCTTAAAACTAGTGAAGACTTACACAAACCAACCAGCTAACCAGATTGGTTAAAAAGACTAAATAGCTCCACACAACCTGTTCCCACCACAAATAAATAAGCAAACAAATAAATTGACTGAACAGATGAGTGGATAAGCAAATTAATAAAATTACTAAAGTCAAAGCACCCTAAGAGGGATTTGTAGGCAAGAAAAAAAAAGAAAAAGAAAAAAACAAAAGCACAAATCGTTTTGATGATGGGCCAGTGCTCTTATTTCTACTCTCCTCTGAAAACATCATATGCTCAAATAGCTCTGGACTTTATATATGTTTTCTTTTTTAGCCAGTGAGGTTTTTCAAAACTCAGCTCAGTGTCACCTCCTCCAGGAAGTCTTCCCCTGTTAGGCATACCTCCTCTGTTTTACTAGAAAACCTGAGTGTCTCTCAGTCTAATACACTGTATTGTAATCATGTGTTTATTTCTGTGTCTCCCCCGCCAGTCTTTTCTTTAATATATCTATGGTGCTGATTCATGAGTCACTCAAGACAAAGTTTGGTAAAGGAAGGAAAAAAGGAAAGAAGGGAGGAAGGAAGGGAGGGAGGAAAGAAAGGAAAGTGGGAGGGAGAAAGAAAAAATACAATTAGCTTATGCACTGAGCACACAGGAATTACTCTTGGGAGTGACTAGTGACTAGTTAAAGGCTATTGGAACACAAACCTTTAAGATTCTAAGGTAGTTAAACAAAATCATCTCCAAGTACACACCAGGTCCCCAAACAGAGGAATTAAGTATGTCTATAAATGCATGTATCTCATTTCTCTTCCCATCTTTGATGCAAGTGCCAAAGAACCAAATTTTCTAACTCACAGGGCTGGATGCACAGTAGGCATTCAACAAAAGTTATGACTTGCTTCTCAGAGCAGCAAAGATAAGCATTTGTAAAAGGAAACTCCTTGCTCTCTGAAAGGAATAAACTCCTGTCTATCCCATAGGCAGGTTGCTTTATTTCCAATATCTGCTGCCAGATCTACCGAAGAGTTTCAGTAACAACAACAACAAAATGCCTGCTGGGCATCTGCTGTGAGCAGGTGTTCTTTGAGGCAAAGCAAGGGAGGCAAAAATCACCAGCCTCCCCCTCCAGCCCCACCAAAGAAGCGTGAAGCCCAGTTAAAGCTAAGCAGGACAATTCAAACCTCCAGAATGGTAGAGACCAGCCTGAAATACCACTGTGTTTTAGAATTTAGCATACAGTCTGCAAGCTTTCTCTGTAAAGGACCAGATTAAGAGGCATTTTAGGCTCCACAGGCCACATGGTCCCTGTAGCAGCTACTTGACTGCCACCAGCACACAACCAGCCACAGACAATACATAAATGAACAGCCTGGTGGGGAATCCAAGAAAACCTTATTTACAGAAACAGGTGGCACTCTGGCCTGCCAGCCAGCTTGCCAACTCCAGATTTAGCACAATGCCTGGCATATCATAGGTGCTCAGATATTTGCTGAATGAATGGATGGATGAATGAATGAGTAAATGAAGATTTTCCTAAGATTATAGCTTGGAGATTTGTCTTAAAGCCCCAGTGTACCATCGTTAGCCATGAACTACAGGGAGTGCAGTGAGTACCTCCTGACCAGAAATAAGCTTGATAGAAATTATCTGACAGTCTTTCCCACTCTGAGTGGTGTGTGTGCATGGTAATTGAACATATACAAACCGCTAACAGCTTTCATAACAGAGATGAGAGCTAGAAGAGTAGTTTAAAGAAGAATTTTTTTCAATCTGTAAATCATGACTCACAAGTAAGTTTTGGCCTCCATTTTTTTTCAAAAAAGGATAGAAGATTTCAAGAGAAAGGAGAAGAGGGCACAACACCAGAATCTATCCCCTGTAGTCAGCATAAGAATTAATTTTAAGGAAACTGCCTGTCAATTACAATGTACTTGTATGTGAGAGTATATTGGGTTCTAAGAGGTAAAACGTATTTTAAGAAAAGTTTGAAAAACATTCTAATTATTATAATGTCATTCTTGAGGAAATTCAGTGTTTTTGTACATTTGAAGGGGGTTTACTTTGAATGAAAAGATAGAGTGTAGTAGTTACAGGCAAGATTCTGGAGCCAAAGTTCCAGATTTGAATCCTGACTTAATAGCTGTGTGATCTTGGGCAGGTTACTTAGCTTCTCTGGGCCTGTTTCTTCAACTGTTAAATGGGAATGTTAATGATACTACTACATAAGGTTATTATGAGAATTAAATGAGTTGTCATATGAAAAGTGCTTAGAGTAATACCTAGCACATAGTATAAGTTTTAGCCATTATTATAGTGTCACTAACCAACAATGTGACCTTGAGTTTGTGACCTAACATCTCCGGTCTTCATTTTTGTTGGTAAATAATCTCTAAAGGCCCTGCTGGCACCAACATTACAAGAAAAGGTAAGAGGCAGTTTCCCAGAGTAGACCTTGAGGGATAAAATAGCCAAATGCAAATCATCCATCCTGTACAACAAACACCTCTGAGGTCTCAGCAAAGCAGCCTGTTCCAAAGAAACACTCGCAGGCCAACTTGTTATTACCTCTTGAAACTGCATGCAAAGGTGAATTCACGATGGAGAGAGATTGACCTTATCAAGGAAAATGCTTTTTTTTTTTCCATCCATCAGACCCGTCATGACTAGCATTGGCTTCCTGTCTCTTCCACTGTCGTGTATTTTATTCCATATACTGGATAACAACAGCGAGGGGTGAAAAGGAAATCTGTTCCCATGTTTGTTTGGCTTTTTATTTCCAACATTCCTGAATGTGAAGTACAATGTGAGGCTGCCCTGCAGTTGGTCTGGTGTTGGTCCCAGGTCACCATTCACTGTGGAATTTGAAGTCACATCTAGCACCAAAGATTACGAAAAAAAAAAAATTCCATTAACTTTCACACACACACACGCACAACAAGCCAACAGAAAGACAGGTGAAGTTATTATGGATTATTCACAAATAAAGAAATAAAAATGGTCAGTAGTAAGGTTCTGTTCAGTGTCATATGTAATTAAAGATACACGCAACAAGACGCTGAAATATCTTTTTTTCACTGATAAAAGAAGCAAACTAAAGTTAGGAAATAGCTAATGCTGAAAAGGATGCGAGGAAACAAGCATTCTCAAACTCCAGGAGTCCAAATCGGTGAAACTTCTTTGGAGGACAATTTTGCAATAAATAGCAAAACATAAATGTTCACAACTTTTGACCAGCCCTGAAACAATGAAGACATTGAACCAAAGCAACCTATATACAGACTTCTCGTTTGCGAAAAATAAGGTCCTATTTGTTTAATCTTTTGTAGTCTTAGACATGCATAAAATTATAGTTAAGTGTTCTAGTACTTGCAACTTAACACATTCCTGATCGACAAATCTAACAAAGAGGAGGCAGGTGAAGGAGGATGTTTCTGCACTGATTTTAATGTAAAGGTTTTTACTGTTACCCCATTAAGCTCGATACTGGCTTTGGGCTGAACTTCACTCTTCTTTTGTCATACTGCAGAAGTGTTTATCTATATTTAGATGCTGAATTTTGTCTAATGGCTTTTAAGCATGTATGATAATGATCTTTCCATTTTTCTTTTTTGATCTATTTGTGATATAATATTCTTTTGATGTGCAGCTGGGATTCTGTGTTAATTATTTAAGATTTCTGAAACAGTATTCATAAATGAGATTAGTATGTTATTTTTCTTTATTTTCCCCTTTTTAATGAATCATTTTATTGGAATTTTGACTAATATATTATGACTGACTTAAGAAAAAAAGAATTCCAACCATTCAGGGCTTTTTTATGCAAATGACTAAACTTTTTACTTCTACATATTGTATTTGTAATTTTTCAAATTTGCCTATTCTTTTGTCTTAGTGCTATGGCCTATCATTTTGTCTCTGTAATTATGTTGAACATAACTATTTTATGGTCTTTTCAAACTGTTCTATTGTCTCAGGTTCTTCAGGGGCTAATTCTCCTGCTTTTTACTGATCCTGTCCCTCAGGTGGTTCATTTCCTATTTGGGTTTATAATTCCTTATTGTAAGTTCATCTTCAGTGGGAGTTGTTCTATCTGTCAGAGAGCAGAATAAACAGCTGTGTTTTGCATTTGCTCTGACAGGACCAAGGGGATTCATCACTTTGGAACCAGCCTTTATATTCTTTCTTGAGTTCAGGATTCACCTCACCACATGGGTAGTATAAACTGGGACCGCACACCAAAGCATGGCACAGGAAGCCTAGTGGTTTCAATTTCTATAGCAGACACTTTTTAATTCATCCATGGTCCCCAGACAAAGCACAGTCTTCCTTGCTGTGGCCCTGGACGAGTGGGAGACTTTCTTCCTCTGTTATCCAGACATTAATATCCTTCCCAGGGTGTCAGCTTTAGGCAGGGGTCTCAAGTCCAGATTTCTGCCTTTGTAGAACATATGGCTTGAGTAGGTTCCAGCCCCAGTCCTTGGCCATTTGTGCTTATGTTCATGTCAAATATCACTATTTGCCTTTGAGTTCCTTCTTCCTGTCTCACACCTACTGATCCCTCTTTCTTTCAATTGTTGATATGGTTTTTCTTTTTTTCCCCCAGCATTTCTGTGTTTGAAGCAGAGGTTCCCTGATTTTTTGGCCTCTAATGTTCCCAGAAGTTTAATCTTTGTATTTTCCTGTCTTTTAAAAACACTTTCTAAATAAGCACAAGTTGCTATGGAAACTAAATGGGAGGGGAGGATGAGCAACCCAGGCATGGAGGTTTGAGGAAGACTTCCTAGAGGAGAAATCGACTCTTCAGAGACCTTAAGACTGAGCACACATCAGCCAGGCAGAAAAAGTGTGTGTGCATTAGCAGGGGTGACAGGTTGAAGGAAGAGGTGGGGTGAAGGCTGCAGGCAGGAGATAGAGCCCATGTGAACATCCAAGGGAGTGAAAAACAAACCTCATATCACATTCTGAGAAGCACAAGTTCCAAGAACTGCAAGAGGTTTGGTGTGGAAAATGGAATGAGATATGCAGTTGGTGAGATAAGTAGAGGCCAGTTCAGGAACGGCATAGGTGCCCAGTTAGGACAGTGGACCAAGTGCCAAGAACAGAGGAGAGATAAAGGTGACCAGCAGGTCACAAAGAATGAAAAGAAAAACAAATTTAATAAATGCTGCTTGAATAAATAAATATACACAGCTGGTTAGAAAATGCTAAAACAGCTTTGCATACTGGATGACGATACCAGAAGGCTTTCAGACGTTAACCTTGGCATTCCACCATGAATAACCCTTAATTCTTACCCTAAGGATTTTATGGAAGCCTAGTGGTTATCAGTCCCCTCCTCCCTGGAATTTCCCTCACCTGCTTTGGGTGGGTGACACCCCACCATCCAACTTGCAGACATTTTAGAAATACGCAGACCGTTCAAGAATGTTTCCCCAGATCTCCCCATTCCCCAACTCTCCCCAACAGCCCCCAAAACTCTATCATAACTGTCCTTGTGTAAGGAAAGAGCTGTGAGCAGCAGCAAACGCTTGAAAACAAGAGTAACCTGGGCCAAGGGCCAGGGGTTCTATTTTTAGAACTTGTTCTCATTGCCTGTTTATCTTTCAGACTCAGCCTAATGTCTTCCAGGCGAGTGTTAAAGCTATTTGGCTGGCTTGCCGAGGAGAGGAAGAAGGTGATCTAACACCAAACATCAGTGGCAATGGTGATAATCATTCGGACAGTGTGTTCTCATGATTTCCCCCAAGGCACTGTCACTGGCGTTTTGAAAGCCGCAAAGCCACTTACGTACGATTTATTCAAGCCCTTCCCAGCCACTTCTAGTGGCTGTGGAATTTGGGCAGGTCACAAAGAAAAGATAATAGGTTATGGATTTCATAACCCATCAAGAATGACCAGGGTGCTGCTGTCCCCTCCTGGCCTCAGTTCGCTCCTGTCTAAAATCTGGCTCTAACGAACATCCCAACCTTGAACAGGCTTTGGACGCTAAAGCGCCCTCTACAGATAAAAGCATTTAGTCATCATTCTCCTTTGTGTCTGGTTACTCAGGAAAAGGCCACGATGCATTCATTTATCATAAAACCTGGTGAGTTATTTTAATCCATTCACGCCGCAAAAGAGTAATGGGCTGGCGTTGTGTCTCGATTTATATTTTCCTCCAGAGGACAAAACACTTGGCCTCTGGAAATTCCACCGCTTGTAAAACGCGCCGCGGAAAACGCTCCGGAGGCGTGCAGTGCTTTAACCCCTTCTGTCCCGCGCGCCGGGACCGACTTTTAAGGGCGTCCTCCCTGACTCCCCGTCCATTCGCCCCAGGTTACTCCAGTAGCCAAATCCCGTCTCGCCCAATCACCCTCCGGCTCTGTTGTCCCCTTTGGAGTTTCTGGGGTGGCCGATGGGAAGATCTCTGCGGCGGACGCTGGGTGCAGACCCTCCCTAAGTCTCACGGTCCACCTTAAGGAGCCTCGGCGGACGCGAGTAGAGGCGGGTGTTTTGTTCTTATAAGGAGGAAAAGTTTCTTTGACATCCAGGAAATGAGTAACTCCAAAGCCCTTTAGAGCCCAGCCGATGGAGGCCAGAAGGCGGGAGCGGGTCGGGGTATCGCTGCCCCCGTCCCTCTAATTGCCAGGCGGGACGCTCCGCCGCAATCACCGCCAGACAGCTGATTCGGGGCGCCCGGGACCCGCGTGCTCAGCCGGGGCTCGCGCGGTCCTTCTCGCACCAGGGAGCACGGACCAAGGCTAAACGTAAGTCCCGGGCCCGCAGCCGCGAGGCTCTGCGTCCTCCCTGAGCATCTCGTGTGTTGGAAAGATGAAGAGGGGTCAGGGGGAGCTGCACCCGAGATGGCGGATTGGAGCGGGATGCCCGCTCGGCCCCCCAGATTGGGGCTGACTTGGGGGATCCTGTTACGGCGCCCGAGCAAAGGCAGGGAGCCTGTCCTCTGCGGTTCCCTGTCCCTCCTCGCGCCACGCGGGGACTTGCACCCCAGCCTCTCCCGGGCCGCGGACAGCCGCGGCGCTTTGCTGCAGCCCCAGCGCAGCGGGCAGCTCCTCCTCCGGGCGCCCCGAGCCGCGGCGCCGGAAGCGAGACCACGTTGTTGTCTCAGCGGCCCTGACGATCCGTTACTTTCGATGGTCTGAGCAGAGGGCTAAGGCAGAAAGACTGGTCGGGTCGCCCCGCTCCTTAGCCAGCTCTTTACCCTCCTTCCTTCCCCTCCTGGAAGGAGGGAGTAGGTGTGAAGCCTGTTTTTTTCTCGGTTTAACCTAATGAACCTACTAGGTTCCTGGGGCCAGATGAGGCCCCCGCCGCTTCCTCTTTCCGAGCTATTAGTAGAGGAGACCCCACGTGTGCGGAACTTTCTCTTGGGGCTGCAGTTAGCCTCTGCCACCTGACCCCTAAACTATCCCCGACCCCTTCCCAGTGTTTCTGCCTTCCTGGCTGCCGAGTAGAGAGGGACTCAGAAACCCTAGGGCTGGGCTTCCCATCCAAAAATACTCCTCTTTCAAAACAAAAAATGCTGCCGCCCAGGAAGGGAAAATATTTTACTGAACCTCTCAGGGACCACACTGTCTTTTGCTCCTCAGCCTGGAATGAGAACCATCTCCTCACCCCACTTCAGAGCTAGAAGAGCACCACACTGGGGGATCCTGGACCCAGGCCTTTTGGATCTAAATCAGTTGCAGAGTCTTATTCTGGTTTTTTGGTTCCTCTTTTGGATTTGACCCAGGGCCCTTCCCTTTTACAAACCAGTTGGACCTCAGAAAGGCTGCCAGGAGAAGCTAATCTGTGCTGGGTGCACTCACAGGTCCAAGTTAGCCTTGAAAATGGCAGGTCAACAGGTAGAATTGCTGCCCATCACCTTTTTATTAATGACATAATAGGCTGTGCTTTTGAGTCCTCCTTCCAGCCAAAGTGCCTAAGTGGCTTTCATTGTGTTTTAATTCCCTGTGTGCTGCTGCTGCTCCAGGCCATCCTGCCCTCATACTTTCCACTTGTGGGTAACCACACAGTGGTTATACTGACTCTCCAAGGAAAAGGCTTTGGTTTCAAGTGCTATCCTCTAGCTCCATAATTTTCAAAGATGCAGCAGTTTCAAGCTCTGGCTTTCTGGAGGCAAGGGTCTGAACTTTTAACCTGATGCCATTGTCCCAGAAGTTGTTACCTTACCAAGAAGGCTTCCTGGGCTCCTGCAGCGCCGTCCTGCTGCACCCATAAGGGAAACAAAGAAAAGGGTGTGTGAGTGAACTTTTTTATCTGAGGGCAAGAATGGGGAGAAACTTCTGGTAGAGGCTTCTGGCAAAATTGCTCACCTGAGAAGGTATCATCTGGGAGGAACCTGGTTTTGTATTTTTTTCTTTCCTGGACCCTCCAGGGTGAATAAAAAGAAGGAAGATGGGGGGCTCTGTATGAAGGAGAGGGTGCAGTCTGCGAGGGAGGCTGGTGTGCACAGCGCTGTTCTCACTTGTCCGCAGAGGAGGGGAGGGAATGTCATGGAGGATCTGAAAAGTGCTTCTTGTGAGGGATAAGGGAATGAAATGGCAGTATTTCCCCCAGGGATGAGAAGCCTAGGGGAACGGGGCTGTGGCCTTCAGGAATCTCCAACTTGGTCACTTGAGAGAAGGAGAAGACTTGCTCTGTCTGGCCTCAGAGACTCACTGGGTGCAAGAAGCAGGAGAAAGATCCTGCTCACCCAGGAATAAGGAGGAACCTGCTGACCGTGGGGCTCCTCTGTACGTAACGCACCACCATCACTGTCAGCAGACACATGGCCATCGACATTTACAAAGGAGATGATCCTTCAGAGTCCAAGACTCTGCGGCTCTGTGTTTGGGGTGGAGCCTCCCCTCAATTGGGATGAGGTAGTAGGGCAACCCCAGTGAGGGGGGGTTCCTGGGGAAGGCTTTACCCGATAAGCAGCCTAAGGGAGGGGCTAGTGCTCCAGGTATAATGGGCAGCTGAGAAGCCGGACCTTACTTGTGGCTGGGACTAATCTAGTCTTGCTGCGCAGGGAGGAGGACATAGCCATGAGAGCTGAAAGCTGATAATAATAACTTCCCAGGCTGCTGCTAGCCTGTTCCATCCTTTGTGTGAATTAGAATAAAGCGCTTCCTCTCAGTAAGAGGTTGGCATCCTGGTACCATTTAGAAAAAGAGGCCTCATCTGGGTGGACAGAGCCAAGGCACATAGCTGGGCAAGCTGCACGTGAGCTGGATTCATCCTCACCACCCCCCGAGGCGAGCCCGCTGTTCTTGAGCAGTACACCACGTACAACCATACACAGCAGTTGAATTCTTGATAACCAGCAATTACTGAGGGCTTAACATTTGCCAGGCTTTTTTTTTTTCTCCAAAACCACTTTGCCTGTATTAATTCATTCAGTCTTCACGGTCGCTCAGTGACATAGGTATCGATATCCCCATCTCATAGTTGAGGAAACTGAGGCACAGAGAAGTAAAGTGTTCAGAAGCCTAGAGACTGAGCCCCAGTCACTGAGCATTCACAGAGCAAGAAGTAGGTTAAGCTTCAAAAGCTAGTTAGTTTGGGGGCCCTTGTGGGAAAGAGAGGAGAGAGGTTGCTCTTTTATTTTTGTGTCAAATGAAGTCATACCCGCTCTCACGTCAGAGAGAGGAAGATGGAAAACTCACGTGGCAACTAGAAGAAAGGAAAGAAAGAGGCAGGCCTGGCCCTGGTGGCTGATAGGAGGCCTGGCCCAAGCCTCAGATGGCTTTCCTTCTTCATCACTGGGCATGTGAGGTGGCAAATCCAGTTTAGGGCCTGGCATGAAGGTGATGAGTAAGTGCTACCAGGGCGTGGTGCGGAGGAAAAGAGCCATGCAGGGCCTCTGACCTCGGCAGAGAACGCCCGCAGGAGTGGACAACGGAAGAAGTATCCGGACAGGCTGTCCTGACGCTTGCAACCCCACAGCCCCATCCCTGTCCTGTGCTGTTCACCTGCATACACCCGCCCCGAGCTCGTCCGGGAAGCCTTTCCAAACTCCATTTCACGGCTCCATATATATGATCACTTATTTTCCACACTGTGCACTTTAGCGCTTCATGAGCTGAAACGGCATTTTACTACATGGTGTCCATAGGTAGTATTTTTAAACAAAATAGGCCTCTCAGCCAATGAGAAAGTCATCATGTCTTCTGGAAAGGGTCGGCTGGTGCCCAGCAGATTGCCCGGAAGGGTGGCGTTTACCTGCATTATGTCACCTGTCCCAGGGGCTGGCCTTTGGCTGTGCCCACTCAGAAACTCTATCTTCACAGTTTTCAGAATAGTTTGGGCATAGGCTACTGAGTCATCTCGAGAGAACTCCCGGAAGTGGGTGTACAAATAAGATTACTAGTGTATGAATTTGAGAGAAAAGGGAGACTTTTGTGACCGTGATGAAACCTAGATGATACCTGCTTCTTGCATCCTGGCAAGCCATGTGGGAAACCCAAGATCAGAAGGCAACCTGTGCTTGGCAAAGCTGGATTCAGATCAGGGTAGGGGAAGGAGGACGGGAGTGATGGTCCAATACCATGCATGGGGTCTGTTCCCTTCTGTGGCCCCCTCACCAACAGAGAGAGAGGGAGGGAGGGAGGGAAGGAAGGAGAGAGAGGGAGAGTTGGGGTGGGGAGAGAGAGAGAGAGACAGACAAACAGACAGACAGAGACCGACCAAGACTGACCGACCTGCCAGGTAGACCAGTACTCTTGTATGCTGTGTGTCCCTCCTTGGCCAGTGCTTCAAGGGCAGTATTTACCAGTAGGGTTTCTCCCTGTCCTCTTTTGTTTTGTTTTGTTTTACTTAGTTCTTTTAGGGCTTTATAAGCATTAGCTCCCAGCTACATTGAGTTGTTTTTGCATAAGTTAAATAATTACTGTAAAATTTCAGGCCACAGGGGTAAATGCTATATGCAAAATTAGGATGACTCCTCATAGGGCCTGCTTGGAATGCACTCAGCACAGTGCCTGGTGCAGATGGGCTCTTAAAAACAGTAGAGGTCAATCAAGGATCTGCATTCTCTGCCACATGGGGACCCTGGCTTCCCCATTAGTGCCACTGCTGCCTCTAAGGCCTGGGCTAAGGGCAAGGCCACAGGGACCGAGACTACCCCATGTGGTGAGAAGGAGACCATCAGGGCTCTTGCATAAGTTCACTCAGAGCCAAGGGCAAAGCTGTCCGTTCAGACTTTTCGACCGACACTGTGAGAGGGAAATTCGGGTTTGAGGCATGGCCGGAACAGGCACCCAGCGGGGAAGGAAGGATGAGCAGGTTTTCTGGGAAGGAAGAGGATCATTTGTGGAGCCCAGGAGGTGTACAAGATCCTCCTGAGCAGTTTGGGTCCCGTGACATTTTCCTGTAGGAAGCACATTCCCCCTTCATTCATGTGGCCCAACCCATGACATCAGCGGAATGGAAGCACATCACAGGTGACATCACTGTTGCCCAAGGCAACTCCTCCACCTTAAGTTAAACTGGGAGAAACGAGAACCACCCAACTGTAAGACACATATTGAAGGGAAGGCCCACTGGAGGCGGAGGCATAACATCCACAGGTGTGTTTCTCGGAGGATGGGTTCGGGGGAGGGTGGCAGGGCTGCAGGTCAGAGGGCTGGGCTGTGAGCCAGCTGGTGGAGAGTCTTCAGGCCTTGGATTTGGCCTGAGGGAACTCACTGTGCTGACAGCTGCCATCTGGTTTAGTTCTCTGAGCTGCAACTTGGAGCAAAAAGCATGACTCCTAAGTGGTTACTGGTGGCCTCCGTGACTCTGGGCCTCCCTTCTACAGCCTGAATCTATCCCTGAAGTGGGTAGGGCAAGAGCAGGCCAGAGCGGTGTTGGGGAGATCAGAAAAGTGGCTATCCCTTCTTCACCAGCGCCACCAAAGGAAAGTGAGAAACATGGATATCCACGTCTTTCTTATGGGGCTGACTTAAGAGGGAACTACTGTTCATTAATGGAGTGAGTATGTACTTATTTTGCGCCTATGATGTGATGGACACTGTGCTGGGGCTTCTGTGGCCTCAGGGAGCTTTGTGATCAAATGCACACAGAGGTGGCATGTCCAGAATTCACTCCAGCAAGAGTCTGTAGCAGCTGGAAATAGAAGCAAGGTCTCAGAGTTCACCTCTCATCCATCTGGCATTCCTCATGGACTTCTGGGTGGGCTAAGTAAAACCTATAGAATCCCTTCCTCCTCAGTAGTTTGTACAGGAATTCAGGAATGTCTGAGATATACCAGAGATTTGGGGAGTGGTATTAGAGGACAGCCATGGGTGTCCACAGAGTCCTGCCAAGGGACAGAGTCCCACAAAGTCTGAGGGTCAAAGGTGAGAAGACACCAAGCAGACCACCAACCTCAGTTCCCCTCGTGCTGTGACTTGCTTTGTGATATTAACAGGCAGGGCTCAGTTTCTCTGTCTGTTTAATGGGGACAGTAACAGCCAGTACTAAATGCTATTCAGAGAACTTTGAGATCCTCAGATGGAAGTCCCTAGAAAAAAAATCAAAGCCCACAATTTTCAGATGACTCACTTCCAGATGAATAACACAGAGGGACACTTAATTTCTGCCCAGGAGGAGGGGCTCCTCTTTGAGGCTGTCCTGGAGTTTCCCCCTCCGGCTGCAGCGGATGCAGGAGGGTCTCCTACCAACCTGCATCAAACCACAGGGAGGGCGTAGTCATAATTTTGGCCCTGCTTGTTGGTACAAAACCACGTGCTCATAACAAACTGTTCTCCTGGGAGCCTGTTTCAATAGCTTTCTTAGTAGCAGTCAGGAGACCCGCCTGAAGTTCATGAAAAGGTCCTTTGTTTGCTGAGACTTTGTTCCAGAGTCGCTGAGGAGGCAGGACGGCAGCATGCCTGGGCTGGAGGGGAAGAGAGCGGGGATGCTGGCCCCACCCTCGTGTGCTGCCCCAGAATGCACCCACCCTATGCATCCATGCCTCTTTCTCCCCACTGCCTCACCCCAAAAAAGTACCGCCCAGGGTCGGATGGGCCTCCGCTCTCTTCCTAATCCACTTCAGAGGAGGTTTCCTGTCTTTTCAGCTGAAAAGCCATCTCAGATATCCCAGGTCACACTCCCAGAATCTCTGAGTGGAAGGAACATCATGGGTTCCTTAAGTCTAACTCCCTACCTCAAATTTCACCTAAATTGTCACCTGCTTTTCCCGAAACAGTACAGAGAATGAAAGCCCATAAGTGCGTGTCTAATATTTCACAGGTACCAGGTCACTGAGCAGCAGGGTACCATGGGAACACTGGAGGCTTGAAAGTTGGACAGCCCTGGGTTTGAACCCCAGCTCTGTGATGTTGTCGGAGTGGCCTCACCTCTCTGTGCCTCAGTTTTTTTATGAGGATAGTGCCTCCTTCAGAGGTTTATCATGAGGACATTACAGCAGCATAAAGCATCTTGCACAATGCTCAAATCTCAGTGAATGCAGTACATTGTTTGCTATTCAACCCTCCCATGGGTGTCAGGGCCATGCGGCTTGTCTGGTGTTCTCCAGAAGGGGAGAATTGCTCTGTGTCACTCTACCAAGGTTCCTTCTCTTCTTCTCTTACATAATTTGCATCAAATCCTGTCATCCTCCATTTATCTTCCATTTCTATGGGGATCTCCAGCGAGGAGGTGGGTGCCAAGGGGAGGGGCAGCTGGGGGGTCAGATAACTTACATCAGGGTTCATTCCCGGGTTGTCATCTTGGTCAACATTGGTGATGAGTCAGCCTACAGTTAGATGAAGGCTGTCCAGCCAGACCTAATGTGGCTGTCATCTGTCTCCGGGGCTGTGTCTGGAAGGGTTTTTGCTCAGATTTCCCAAGGCCCTTACCACTGTTAGCACTTTGCTTTTCTGATAGGGTGCCGCACAGGAAAAAATATTAGAGGTTACTTCATCCAGAATGCTCCGCTCCATTCCCATCTCATGCCAGTAACAATGGCTTTTACAGGGCACGACCGTGTGATGAGCGTGCCATGACGTAGATGCTGCTGTCACAGCAAGTGGGAAAGCCAGGATTCAAACCCAGGTCTCTGATTCCAGAGTTTGGACCCTTCACTACTAAGCTTCTGCAAAGTGTTAAGCTCTTCTGAGCTGAAGAGCTTTGGGATGTTTCTTTCTGGGCAGCCTTGGGGCGGGAGGATGTCCAGATGAACTTGGCAGTATTATCGGTGCCTGCTTGCAACCCGCCCGAGCCTGACCCGTGTGTACCTGCCACTGGTTCAGGGATGCCTATGTGCCAGCCGCAGCCTCTGGCAGGAACCAGGACCGAGCACGGGCATCCACACATTCTCATCATCGCTCCATCCCCGGAGCTAGAAAACCATGTGGTTGTAGGTCATTGTTCTGTGTAATTCCCAGGGAGTCTGATGATTCTGGGGGTCATTTTTCTAACTTCCCGGCCTTACAGTATAGGCCCACTGCTAACCCTGTGGGAGGAGACCTTTGCTGTGACCGATGCAGTCCTGATGTGGGAGGATGGGCAGACGCTGGCTCTGTTTTCAGCCCAGGTTCCTGCAGCAGAGAGCACAGCCAAGAGGCCAACCGCAGACTCTTAAGTTTTTTACAGCTGGGTTGGCCTCCCTCTTGCCTTTGTGTCTCTTGCTGCTCCCCTTTATTAAGATGAAAGGGGTCTTTAGATCTTTGCAGGCATAGAGCATTAGTGACTGAGTGTGTGTGTGCAGAAGGCCCAGAGTGCTTCCGCTCCTCCCCTTCTCTCTCCCTGTCTCCCAGCCCAGCTGGGGCCCAGGCATTGTGTCAGGTACGCCCAAGCCTCAGGGGACCAGGGTAGGAGCACTGCCTGGGAGTCCACCGTGTTGGGGCCAGAATCCCTCTGAGCCAGGACGTGAGTAACAGGAGTAAGGCGTGGGTAACAGGAGTAAGGCAATGGGTGGGGAGGGAGAGAGTGGAGAATCTGCCTTTCTCACAGAAATCTCACAGAAAAGCCCGGGGGGCCCACCCCCCCACGCCTGAGAGGCCAGGAAGTCATCCTGGGCTGAGCTCTCCATGTTCCTATCCGGGGATCACAGGGAAGGTGGCTGCTGGGCACCGTCCATTTAACCTCATCCATCCCCAGCTCAGCTCTGAGAAAAGGAGCGGTGGCGTGGCAAGGGAGGCCCTTGTCTTCCCTTTGTTGTCCTTTGTGTTTACTCTCTGCTTCCTGCCCCACCCCCTCAAGTGCCCTCCACAGGAAGCCCGTGTGGCTGCTGGGGTCTGGCACCCTCTTCCAGACCGCCCTCCCTGCCCTGGGGCAAAAGTGGGGCTTGTCCTGAGCATTTGCCCCTCTGCTTGGGGGCCTGGCGTGTAGCAAACACCGGGTGAAGGGAGAGATGGGGACAGTCTGGGGAGCCCTGGCACACCTGCGCAGAGGTGGGTTTGTATTCCCTCCGTGTAGCCACTCTTGCGGGTGAGACGGGGCCCACAGGCTGAGGGGAAATTCCGAGAAACAGTAGTTCGAGTCAAGCCAAGGTCTGACAGTCACGAGGGCTGCTTTGCTGTGGGAAATGGTTAGCACTGTGCTTCTGTTGTTAAAACGCACCCTGTGGTTTCAGGTCTAGGAATCTGACCTGGGAATTGGGGTCAAGGGAGGCCCTTGGTGCACACTCGCTATAGGAAGTGCATCCTTCCTAAGGATGGCGGGCATTGATAGAGGCTTTCTTTAGAAAGTGGGCGTCTCCCATGTGCAGTGTGTGAGCTGGTGGGTCCCCAAGGTTGCGTGTATCCTTAGTGAGCAGACAACCCTGTGTTTGGTCTCTGCCAGGCGCTCTGCAGAATATCATGGCAAACAGGCCCACCCGGGCCCTAGAGGAGCTCACAGCAAAGAAGGCAATGGAGTAAGACCAGAACTCAGGCAGCACAGGATACACCGAGGAGCCAGTGGGGTCCAGAGCCACAGGCCCAGCAAGGGGTCTGGCTGCTCTGCTTTCTTCCTACTTGTGTGACCTTGAGCAACTGCTCAACCTCTCAGCGCCTTGGGCTCCTGCCTGGGAAACAGGGCTGCTGCACCAGTAAGATGAACTAAGAATAAAGGCGTGCGGAGCCAGCCTTTGTTGGGTCCCTGCTACGGACACTTCTGTGGAGACACCATCTACAGGAGACACCTGCCTATACTCAGGGGTTTAATAAAGATGCTGTCTCCCTCCCCTTGTTCTTCTATCCCTTTCAAGAAAGAAGGATTTGTCTCAGGAGTTGGGGTGGGGAGATTGGAACACTTTTGGAAGCGATTTCTTATTTTTATTTATTTTTTGAGGAATTGAACCCAGGACCTTGTGTATGCTAAGCATGTGCTCTACCATTTAAGCTGTATGGAAGTGATTTCTGAGATGGCTGTGAGGACCGTTGGGTGGGGTTCTGGCAGGAGAGATGTGAGGCATGGATGTTGCAGGGAATGGTGGGGAAGAGTAGGGGGTTCAGAGCACGGTAGATAATCTGCAGTGTCTGGGCCAGGCAAGCGGGAACCGAGGGGTCCCCGAGGCTGATTGTGACCAGGCTCTGAACATCAGACTTAGACTCTGTCTTATGGACAGAAACTCCCTGAAGTAGTGAAGGGAGCCCTCCAGGGCCAGAGCTACCTGAGGTGGCTGGGAATTAGGGAGACCTCAGAAGAGCTGATTCCAAAGGTCCACACCAGGCCAGGAGGGAGAGCCCAAAGACTGTGGGGTCTCCAGGCTTTGGTGCAGAGCAGAGGCTGCATCGGCGATGGCTCGGGACACTGGAGAGGCCCATTAAAAATGGGAAAGTCAGTGGGAGAGCTGGTAAGGGAGAGGAGGGTGCATTGTGCTTTGAGGCTGCATTGGTCTCAGACCTAGGGCTGCCATAGCAGAAGATCACAAACCTGGTGGCATAAAGCAACAGAAATCGAATCTCTAATAGTTCTCTCTGGAGAACTCTCTGGAGGCCAGAAGTCTGAAATCAAGCTACTCTCGAAGGCCCACGCTCTAAGGAAGAATCCTCTTTTGCCTCTTCCAGCTTCTAGTGGCTCCAGGCCTTCCTGGGCTGGGACAGCAGCACCCCAGCTTCTGCCTCCGTCTTCCATCACCTTCTCCTCTTTGTCAGTCCTCCACTTTTCTGTCTCTTTATAAGGACACTTGTCATTGGATTTAGGGTAATCCAGATCTGTCTCATCTTAAAATCCTGAATTATATCGGTAAAGACCCCTCTTCCAAATTCCCATTCATAGGGTCCGAGTATTAGCACCAGGGCTTGTCTTTTTGAGGGCTGCCATTCGACCCACTGCAGTGACTGTTGGATTCGAGGTGCCTTGGGAAGTATGGATGAGAGAAAGGGGGGTGTGGGCCTCGACTCAGGGCTGCCAGGGGAGCCTTTCCTTGTCTCTGTGACTTACAGGCCTTCTCATCATCCCTTAGCCTCTGAAACCCCAGGCCTCAGTGTAAGTGTATCTGTCTGTCTGTCTCTGTCTGTCCCAAGATGCTATGATTTTCCATGACACCCTGTGGGTCAGGGCCTCTGCTGTGGGGAAGTCAGGCAGCATGCCTGGACAGAAGGACGCCATGAGCCTGGGAGATTGATGGCTTCCCTGCCTTTTCCATCCCTTGCCCGCCAAGTGACACACGTGAGCTGTGCTGGAGGAACAGGAAGGATGTGGGCTCTCCCACCCTGTCGGTGGAGTCCAGGCCACTGTCCTTCCTGCACCTGGGCTGGCCAGCTGCATGACCCTGGTCCAGAGGATGGGGCTGGCATCATCCTGGTGACTTTCAGAAATCCCTTCCTTTTCTGAGAGTGTCCTTGAGAAAACTTCATGCTTTGGCAGGTGTGACCGGTCACCCTCTGTGAGTCTGGCCAGTGTGGCCACATGGGGGGACAGCTGAGCTCCCCTCAATGGAAAGGCCGCTTCCCTTGCAGTGGACACTTTCCCAGGGGCCCATCAGTAGGTCCACCTCCCTGGGCGTCGGGGCGGGGCCTCTCCTCTCTGCTCTCTCCCTCATTCTGTCCTGCTCCCTCACCCTCACCAGGGCCCATTCTTGACCCCTGGGTTTCCCCTGGGTTAGGGAGGGGCGGAGGGGGTCCAGCTCTTGGTCCTGGCGACCACAGGCTTTAGTCTGTAGTCTGAGTTCTGCGTAGTCCACACCCATTAGGCCAGGTGATCTTTCTTCTAGCTCCTGGAGAGGCCATGGGGAAGGCATGTGCAGGCATGTGTAAGCACGCGGAGCATATGTAAGCCTCTGGCGCAGACCTGGCACCTAGTCAGCACTCGTAAATGCTGGCGATGATGATTCTGAGTGTGGCTGCTGGGGCCGACTGGGAGGCCCTGGAACAGAGTCAGGACTGGGCTAGGAGAGAAAAGTCTAGCCGGTGGGGTATTGGAGGGAGCCTTAGGTGCCGAGGACTAGCAGGTGGTGGTCTGGCTGAGGGGGAAGACTGAGGAGAGTCCCAGGGCCAAGGGCAGCCTTGAGGAATGCTTGACGGGGCCTTGGTGGGGGCGGGGGGAGGCGGCAGTGGGCAGGAGAGAGGAGGCACATGAGGGGCTGCAGGCCGGGGGCCCACAGGATCTGGGGGGCCCGCTGACATGTTTTATTTGGCTCCCATGGTTTTTAAAGTATTTTTGAAAGAATAGATGACATTGTAAAACTGGGGAATTTGGATAAAATCCAGATTTCTGGCTTCTCTTTTGGGGAGTGAAAAAGATTGTGCCATTTTGGGTGTATGGAGCATGCAGTGTGGTAGCTTTCCGCTTAGATAAAGTCTGTGTCACCCAGGTCCCAGCACCTGCAGCCAAGCTTGTTTACTCTGGGGAACTGTCCCCTCCCCAAGCCACCCCCACTCCAGGCATGTCCCCCACCGCCTCTCCTGCCCCCAGGAAGGTGAAAGGAGATGAGGGAGGGAGCCCAGAGGCATGAGGGTGACAGGTCCCAGGAAAGTAAGCCTGGCTGGAGGACAGGACAGAGGTCCTGTCTAGTGGGAGGGGTGGAAGGAAATGCCAGGGGCCTGCAAAGACACTGGGGGCCCAGAAGCACACCCTTTCTACCCACTTTCTCAATTATTATGTGTCGGTCCTCTTCCTTCCTCTTTCCTCACTTCCTTTCTCTGCCGGCCTGTCCCTCTCTGCCCAGGCCTGAGGCCTGCCAGCGCCCAGCTCTCACCCCCAGTGCTGCTCAGCCTCCCTCTCTCCTCCCCTCTCTGCTAGATCCCCTCTCCCATCCCTGTTTGGGGTGCAGGTGAAGAGAGACCTTAGCCTGAGATGCCCCAGTGGTGGCTCTATGGCCTTGTCTTTGCTGCGCCTTTCTCTCCAGCCCGTGAGCCTGTCCTGGAAGGGTGGGAACTACTCTCTGCAGAGCTGCCCTGACGGACCCATCCGTGCTCAGTCTGTCTGTCCCCTGGCCCTGAGTCGGCCAACGAGGAAGGAGTGTGTGGAGACCGGCCGGCCCCTCGCACAGCCGGCCTCTCCTCCTAAGTGTGTGAGAAGCTAACTCCCACTGGCACACTGGGTGCCTGCAGGTGCCCAGCCCCGTGCCTGGTGCCTGGAGGAGGTGAGGGGGGCTGGTGGTGATATTCAGCCTCAGCTTTGGGACCCTGCCCAAACCATAGTTAGGAAGGCAGGGACGAATGGGTAAACTGACACAGTAAAGAGCAAGGAGGTGGCCTGACCCACAGGGGTTCAGGGTGAGGCTGGCCTGCAGCAAGACCTGGAGGAGGGGCCCCTGAGCTGGCCCCGACTGGTGGGTGCTGTTGCTCTTGGCCAGGAAGGTGGTCAGATTCCAGCATGGGGTGTGGGCTCTGCTTGAGAGAAGTGTGGAATTGGGGATGAGACAGGCCGGACCACAGGAGGAACAGACTGCTCCTGGGCCAAACTCCAAACCAAGACTCAGGGTCAAACTCTGGCTCCACATTCAACCTCTCTTTACTTACAGTCCTGTTCCTCCAAGGCCTGGGAAGCTTAGGGGACAGCCAACCTGATGGTTTCGGTGGTCACCACTGGCAGTGATGCCAGGGAGGTGCCACTGGGCAGGGGGAGGTAGCTGGGCTCACTCAGCTTCCCATCAGCCCCTGGCGGATGGAGGGAGGCTGACTGTCGCATACTGCAGACCAGAGAATCTTACAGGCCACCCAGTGAACCTCTCTGACCATCAATCTCTTCACAAGATAGGGATGTTGCAACTACCTAACTGGTGTTCTGAAACTTAAATGATAAAACACGTGCAGAGTACTTCCTGTTGGCTGTTAATGAAAACATCACCACTTTTCACTACTCCTCTCCTGTCTGTGAGGGTCCACAGGGTGATATCCAGCCTGCCAGGCCCACTTCGACCTTCACCCCACCCTCCCAGTCAAGTGTGTCTCCCCTTTAGGCCTCGGTTTCTTTATCTGTAAAACAGGGCTTTGATTAGTCCAGCTCTAAATTCTGACTTTCTTAAATGTGTAGATTTATTTCCCCAAAATGTGTATCTATCTCATTTGCCAGGACTGTGAAACTCTAGCACAAATCCGAGGCACACAGGAGGGGTTCAGCCCACAGTTATGGACAGTGTGGCTCTCCCCTGGCCCCTTCTTTCTTGAGGGGCTCAGAACCTAAGCAATGGAAAAGGGATTCAAGTCACTCCATGAGGCCTGGTCTACAAGTGCCCTCCCCTGCCATCAGCCTACCTCCGATTCCTTTCAGCTGTGAAGGTGACGCCAGGGCCTGAGCTCCTTTTGCTGTTGTAATTAGTAGAGCTAATTGCATCCGACGGGCTGGGCGTGGGACAAACCCTTGGCAAGCTCCAGGATCTGGGCTGCAGTGACACTGCTGGAGCCCCACCCTCCTCCTCCCCGGAGGTCTGCCTGGCTTGGGAAGGGTTGGTTCTCAGACTGGAGTGGGCTTTAGAACCACCTGGAGATGCTGGCCTCTTCGCTGGAATTTCTGATCAGTAGGCCTGGGATTCCACTTGAAAATTTGTATTGCTAACAAGTCCCCAGGTGACATTGGTGATGCTGAGCTGTGACCATATTTTGAGAAGCACTGTCCTGGAAGCTGTTGGGCTGCTGAGAAAGATGCCCGGGCTGCTGAGGCCACGGTCAACAGCCAGCCCTGGGTGGGGGCAGGTGGGTGACGCGCAGAGGGGTGTTGATGAACATGTGGGTCTGGACACAGGCTCCTGCTGTTCTCAGTTTGTTGGAGGAATTCAGTCTGGAGGAAGGAGGGGGCGTGGTGGATATGGAGCCAAGCAGGTGGGCGCCGAGCAGGTCTACAGACAGGAGGGGCCCCCAAAAGAACAGGAATGAAACTCTCATGCTGTGACCTTGTAGCCTGTTGCTCACAGCTCATTCTGTCCTGTGAGGGTTCTTACAGGCTATCTGCTTCCTATGTGGATTGTAGTGTTTTTACCACCGAGGATCATGCCCCGCTCATCTTTGCAGGCCCTGTAGCCCCCAGCATGTTCCTTGCACATAGTAGGTGCTCTGTAAACAGCACAGTGGGAAGTACTTGGGCTTTGGTGGAGGCAGATAGAGCAGACTTTCTCAGCCCAGCTGTGCCTTTTCTAGTTGTGTGGCCAGAAAATTACATCTCTTGAGCTTTGGTTTAACCCACCTGTGAAAGAAGGATAAAACCTACCGCCTAGAAGTTTTCAGGGGTCGCTGTGTGCAGTGCCCAGCACATCCTAGTGAGGGCGTGATAAACAGAAGCGTGTTGCTATTAGCCAGCTCTTAGTGGCATTCATTGGATTAAGCTGTAGTGGGGGTGCTGGGGCGATCTGGGGGACACAGGAGTGAGGGACCTGCAGAAATGAGGAACCATCTGGGATTTCTCTCCCAGGGCCTGGGGCTTCCGGCCAGGCTCAGAGTCAGTGTCTCAGTAAACCGCTCGTTGGGGCCGACCACCTGCAACCCTCTGTCGCTGCCCCTGCTGCCCTCGTGACCCTGGCCCTTTGCCAGGCTAAGTTTAGCCGTGACCTGCATGGGCTGCCACGCTCTGTGGGCAGGGGCGGGGTGGAGAGGAACTTGGCAGGTTTCCTGCCGACTTCCTGGCAAGCAGACCAACGAAAGCCCTCCAAGTGACCCAGGTTTATTGTCAAACTGGATGTCTCAGACTACAGGTGTGGGGCAGCCTTGTAGAGGTGACAGCTTTGGGCCAAGGCAGAGGTAAAAACCCTTGAAATTGGGGAGAAAGGGGCCCTTTGGTGAGGAGTGTATGTGTGTGCATATGTCTATGGTTTTTTGAGGCCCCCAGCTTCTGTCCTGTCCCTGTGGTCTCCAGGAGTCCAAACACCTGGATTCTCTCCCCTCATTCTTCTGACCCCCACAGCCCCCAGGGTAGTGTTGCCTGTGACTTGGTTTGAGGAGGGGGAGTAGTGGAGGCTTCAAACTCGGTCCCACCTTGTGGGCACTGAGCAGCCACCGCCCTGTTCCCCGTCACTTAGGCGCTGCAAGCAGAGCCAGCCTGCACAGAGGGTATCAGGAGCAAAATGATGCCAGGATCCCATCCCTGGGAGGGAGGAGGTGGTTTAGGTGGGGAGTGAGTCAGAGGGAACTCCACCTGCAGGAGGAGCCAAAGCTCCAAAGACTTCTCCCCCTTTGCTGGGGGGCAGGGTGGACGGAGTGGCATGCCAAGGGACCCGCAGTCCTAGGGGAGCATTTTGTGCTTTCAGAGCACTTTTGAGCGTGTGTTCCTCCTTGGGCAGGGCTGGTGTGTGTGACAGATGAGAAAACAGGCCCACAGAGGCCAAGGGGGAAGCAGCTGGTGTTGTAAGGTGCCTGCTGTATGCCAGGCACCTGAGATGCATGGTCTTACTTAACCCCTACTTCCTGTGAAGGGGGGTCTGCAATTAGCTCCATCTCATAAGTGAAACAGTGGAGCCCTAGAGATGCCAAGTGACTCACCCTGGACCCCTCAGCAAGGAGCTGAGTCAAGGTTCAAACCCAGGCCTGTCTGCTTCTTCAGCTCGGGCTCCTTTCTGCTTCCCTTGTGTTCCTGTTGTCTTGCCTGTAACCTACTATTGTCAGTGTGCTCGTGGCTGCCTGCATCGTGCCCAGGTCCCTTGCAGGGGCATCTGCCTGGCCCACTGCATTACCAACGCCTGCAGGCGGGTGCGTTGGCTATTCCCATCCCATCAAGGCTTCCCTTTTATAAGAAAACCAGCTCAGAGGCAAGCATTTGCTGAGTGCTTCCTCTGCATTATTTCCTTTATAACAGCAAGTATTACTATTCCTATTTTACAGATGAAGAGACCGAGGTTCTGAGAAGTGGAATGATTTGACCAAGGTCACATACCTAGTAGGTGGACACGCTGGGTACTAACCCAGTCTGTCTCCTCCAGAGTCCATCCTCTTAACCCCCCCCATGCACGGTGTCAATTGCTCCCGTTTGCTGGGAGGTTTTGAACCTTGCCTGCCCCAGTACAGGCCATCATCTTCCAGCAGGCATGAGGGTGTACACAGGTAGTCCTGTAGAAACTACTGGGCAGAGAGGAGAAGGACTTCCCAGTCACAGGACTTGGGGATGGTACCGTCGCCAGCTGGTGGCATCCTACCCTGAGGTGGCATGGAAACTGACCGCTGGAACCAGGTGTTGACAAGGGCTATTACTGTGACGTGTCCGGGCCTGCTGTGCCCGAATGTGGCTGCCTAGAGCACGGGGCCCTGACGGGCCTCACAACCCCCATATTATCTCCTAACTGGCTGCTGCCTGGTTCTAACATTCTACTATTAGTACTCCTCGCCTTTATCTTAAAACTCTGATCCATGTTAATCAGCCCACCTTACAGTTTTACTTTGAATCACTCTGGCCAAACTTTCCACTGATGTTTCTCTGACGTTGAAACCAGGGCTGACCTGTTTCTGCAATAATCCAGCAAGCTGCTCCTTGTCTTGGGGAAGGAAAGCTGGCTGGCTGCCCCCTGTACTTTCTCCTCACACCACCTCCCTTCTGGTCTGAGACTTCCTCCACTTTCTCCCGTCCTCCATTTCCTCCTCGAGTGAGTTCACCTCTGAGGCCTGAATGTGTCTCCACACTGAATGCTGCTGCTAGACCTTCTTCCCCGCAACCCTTTTCACTCCTGCTGACGTGTGCAACCGGGCGGAGTCACATCTGAGCAGCAGGCCTTGCCCCAGTGTGGCAATTCAGGCCATCTGTATCATGGCACTGCAGATAGCACCTGCAGAAGTGTCCGTAACTGGTGACAGACACCTGCCTCTTGACCATTAGGGTAAGAACTAGAACAGGTGGTTTTCATGGTGCAAAGTCAAGGTCAGGGAATGGGGCTTCTATCAGGGTATTGGCATGTATTGTGGGGGGAACCCCCTCTGTGTTCTTTGTTGTCCAAAAATGACCTCCTTTGGCCATTTGCTTTCCTAGCTGAGGTCCCAGGCAGGAAGCAGGTGGAGCAAATGTGGAAAAAGCCAGGTGTTACTTACCAAGATTTCTGCCAGGGAGAAGGGAGGGTATAATATAAGGCTTACAATGTGAGACTGTAACGTGGATGGTATTAAAATGCAGATTCTGGTTCAGTAGGTCTGGGGTGAGGCTGAGAATCTGCATTTCTAACAAACTCCCAGGAGATGTTGCAGCTGCACAGTCTGAATAGCAAGTATTGTAAGGGGTTAGTTCTTCCCCAAAAGTCACTTGAGACCTAGAAATCCGTTTATCCTGGAGGAGTGGCGTGTCCCCTCTCACAATTAAGAAGTCGGATTTGAAGTTCAGATGACTCGTGAGAGGAAAACCACGGACTGAGTCAGTCTGGTTGTCTCCTAGATGGTCCTGTGAAAGACCCTGGAGTAGCCAGGAGATCAGTGTCTGAATTTGGGGTGGGGTCTTCCAGATCAGAAGTTTACAGTAGGGGAAGAGCTGCAGACTGCTTCAAAAACAGCGGCTGTTCAGTGAACATACGCTGTGCACCATTCCCTGTGCTGTGTGTGCAGTTTTCATGGATCAGTGCTTCCATCAATACAATGACCCTCTAGGTGCTACGACTTTCCATTTGTACAGTAAGGAAACTGGGGCTCAGAGAGATGAGTTAACATGCCCCAGGTCACACAGCTGATCAGTAAGTGGCAGGGCCGGCTTTGGAACCCAACCGTCTTGTTCCTAACCGCTAGGCTATTCTGCACTGAGGAAGCAAGCATTCCCTGGAAGGCATTCACTGTAGGGAGAGGGGATATCTTATTCAGGACTATTTTGGTTTCAGGTGTTGGAAAACAACTAAAATTGACTTAAATAAAAAGGAAATGTATTGATTTATATGACTAAAAAGTCCAGAGGTAATGGCTTCAGGCATGGCTGGGTCCAGCAGGTCTGCTTTCCTCCATGTTGGCATCTTTCTCTGGTGGACCCACACACCTCCACCCCTACTTTGAGGTAGCTAGAGAGCCACCAGCAGGTGTAATCCTTATTCCCTCAACAACCCTAGGCAACAGAGTGAGTCTTTCTCCCCATTGGTCCCAACAAATCCTACCTCCGTCTCCCACTGGCCAGAACAGTGAGGGTCATAAGCTCATCCTGAAACTGTCACTGTGGCTGGTGAGGAGGAGCAGGGAGTAATCTTGGGCTTAGGTGATACCCATACTCCTGCAGCTGGGGGTGGGTTCATCCCCACCGGAGTAGTAAGGCCTGGGAGTAGAAATGGTCTGGTTCTCAGGGAAAGTGGGGTGCTGCTACGGGAAAGAGGACTGTCTGGGCAGCTAGGAATAACTCCAAGACTGTGGGCTGTGCAGCCAGGACTGCTGGTGTGGGACTGGGGTTCTGGTTCCCAAGGCTAGACCGTGGGTTGGGTGGGTTCACCAGCTCGGTGGGGCAGAGGTCGGTGGGAGGGACCTACTAGGGAAGAAGTGGCTTTGAGGGAAGCTCGGTGTGACCAGCGGTCTCTCCCCTTGTTCCCAGGAAAGCTGCCGCCATGGCGCTGGGGCTCTTCCGGGTGTGCCTGGTGGTCGTGACGGCCATCATCAACCACCCGCTGCTGTTCCCGCGAGAGAACGCCACGGTCCCCGAGAACGAGGAGGAGATCATCCGCCAGATGCAGGCGCACCAGGAGAAGCTGCAGCTGGAGCAGCTGCGCCTGGAGGAGGAGGTGGCGCGGCTGGCGGCCGAGAAGGAGGCGCTGGAGCGGGTGGCGGAGGAGGGCCAGCAGCAGAACGAAAGCCGTGCTGCCTGGGACCTGTGGAGCACCCTCTGCATGATCCTCTTCCTGGTGATAGAGGTGTGGCGGCAGGACCACCAGGACGGACCCTCGCCCGAGTGCCTGGGCGCAGATGAAGATGAGCTGCCCGGCCTGGAGGGCGCCCCGCTCCGGGGCCTCACCCTGCCCAACAAGGCCACGCTCGAACACTTTTACGAGCGTTGCATCCGAGGGGCCACAGCCGACGCCGCCCGCACCCGGGAGTTTGTGGAAGGCTTCGTGGATGACTTGCTGGAAGCCCTGAGAAGCCTGTGCAGCCGGGACTCAGACATGGAGGTGGAGGACTTCATCGGCGTGGACAGCATGTATGAGAACTGGCAGGTCAACAAGCCACTGCTGTGCAACCTCTTTGTGCCCTTCATGCCCCCGGAGCCCTACCACTTCCACCCAGAGCTCTGGTGCTCCAGCCGCTCCGTGCCCTTGGATCGCCAGGGGTATGGCCAGATCAAGGTCGTCCGGGCCGACGAGGACACGCTGAGCTGTATCTGCGGCAAGACCAAGCTTGGGGAGGACATGTTGTGTCTCCTTCACGGCAGGAACAACGTGGCACAGCCCAGCAGTGAGGCAGGAGACCCCCTGTGCGCCCAAGACTCCCCTTACCTGGACACGATGCGAGTCATGAAGTGGTTCCAGACAGCCCTCACCAGAGCCTGGCACCGCATCGCCCACAAGTATGAGTTCGACCTGGCCTTTGGCCAGCTAGACACCCCAGGGTCCCTCAAGATCAGGTTCCGCTCAGGGAAGTTCATGCCCTTCAACCTGATTCCTGTGATCCAGTGTGATGACTCCGACCTGTACTTTGTCTCCCACCTTCCCCGGGAGTCTTGCCCCGGGACCTCGGCATCGAGCACCGATTGGCTCCTGTCCTTTGCTGTCTACGAGCGCCACTTCCTAAGGATGACATCGAAGGCCCTGCCGGAGGGCGCCTGCCACCTCAGCTGCTTGCAGATTGCCTCCTTCTTGCTCTCCAAGCAGAGCTGCCTGACCGGCCCCAGCGGGCTGAGCAACTACCACCTGAAGACCGCCCTACTGCACCTCCTGCTCGCCCGGCGGCCCGCCGACTGGAAGGCTGGGCAGCTCGACGCACGTCTGCACGAGCTGCTCCGCTTTCTGGAGAAGAGCCTTCTGGAGAAGAAGCTCCATCACTTCTTCATCGGCAACCGCAAGGTGCCCGAGGCCATGGGGCTCCCTGAGGCCATGCGCAGGGCTGAGCCTCTTAACCTCTTCCGGCCCTTCGTCCTGCAGCGAAGTCTCTACCGGAAGACGGTAGACTCCTTCTATGAGATGCTCAAGAATGCCCCAGCACTCATTAGCGAGTACTCCCTCCATATTCCCTCAGACCACTCTAGCCTGCCCCCAAAAGCTGTCATCTTGTAGAGCATCCAGGACCCAGAGGGCCAGGACTCGGGGCATCCCGCATGTCCACTCCCCTGGGGGCATCTGCAAGCCCTGTCCTGGGAAAATGGCAGGCGTTGTAGGGTGCCGTGGCTTAGCCTGCAGGGGAAGCCAGATCCTATAGCACAGAGGAAATGAAATTTCAAGCCGAAGCTGGTTTGCTTTCATGCCACTGGGGCCTGTTGGTGAAGCTGTTGTCTGGATCTGGGGACTGATTCTTTGCAGCTTACTTTTGGATCACTACCAGTGGCCAAGGTGATAACAGAACTCTTTGAACACTGAGTTGCAGACAATGCAGACATAATTTGGGTGTGATTCTTTTTACATCCCAGATTCAATCTCTACTTGAATATCATCAGAGGAGGTACAGGAATGCTAACAGGAACCTATGTTAACACCTGCACCCTGATTTCCAGTAACCCTTGGCCCCAGGCATCTGCAACCAAATGATGGGGACCAGGTGGGAATTTGCAGCCTTCCATCTGCAGCCTGCACAATATAGGTCCCCACTGTGGCTGCCATTTTTATCCTATTTGGAGAACAGACCAAGAAAGATTCAAAGCCCCAAGAGGCTAATGTCTCTGTTGCACAAAAGTGGGTACTCAGTGGCAGAGAAAAGTTTAAATTGACCGCTTTTCCAACCACAGGTCTCACTCAAGGTGTACCCCCCCGCCGCCTTCTCCCCCAGGATGCTGTGTCCTGAACCCTGTGGGTACCACACATCATGCTAGGTGCAAGCTCAGCGGCCCCTCACCCCAGGTTGTTCTCCCCACAGCTGGTCTCTCTGACCACCAGTATGTTGGGACTTGGAGTCACACACTGGAGGTGGAAGATGATAGAGAAAGAGGCAAAGGGCAGAGCCTGGTACCCGGGTGCTGGGGTCTGGCTTGCAGCCTGGCTTCTGTTCGGAGAAGGTCGTGGAGCTGCGAGGTGAGGGGTGCCGTAGCCCTGAGTTTTCCTCAGGGCCCCGATCTTAGAGCACGGTGTGCCCGGAAGCAAGACCTGCTGTAGAAACCCAGCCCCACGCGCAGGCCCCCCGATCCCCTCGGCTCTTTGCTCCAGTGGGGCTCCCTCACAGCACAGAAACCCCCTTTCTGGTAGGCCTTGCTGGCCACACAGATGGCCATCACCCAAGAGCCAGACAGAGGCCCGGTTGACCGGGACACACAGGGACAGACTGCAAGCACAGTGCTCAGGCCTCGGAGAGGCCACCTTGGCACTGCCGGGCGGCAGTCCCTGGGCAGCCAGCAGAGCCTGTGGTCAGAGCTGGCCTTGGGCTGCAGGCCTGCTTCAGCGGTGCTGGGAGGCCGCTCCCTCCTCCATTTGTGGCTTCACTGGCCCTTTGGGAGTGCCTCTCTTGGCATTGCCTCGGTAACCCTTGCAGAAGGCCAAGGAGGAAGCAAGAACAGGCGCTCCTTCCCCAGGACTGCCTCCTGGGCTGAAGCTGGCCGTGCCTCCCAGAGGGCATCCGGTTCCTCAGGGGTGTGGGGCTCACCGCGAACTGAAGAAAGGATCCTCTCTCTACTCCAGGAGTGCTCTCACCTGGCCTCAGAGTATTCTAGAAGATGGACAGTTTTGCCTGACAAGGTTGATTCACAGTGGAAGGCTGGTCTGTGATGGGGCCCTGAAGCCCATAGGAGGCCCTCCTTTTGAGCTGGGGTTTGACTGAGCAGCACCTGGGTCTGCCCCTTCCCAGGCCCATGTGGTCTCCAACCATAGCCCCAAGTGCCCCATTCCACAGGGATTTGTTTCCAGAGTCGGGGTGAATTTCCTTTATTTATTGTCACCTGTGCCTTTCCTTTCCCATCTTCATCCTCATTTGATGGCTTTGAAGAGACCCCAGCAACCAAGAACCAGCTTCCAGAAGCCACAACCAAGCCTAAATCTCCCCCCACCCCCGATTTCCCCTCTTTGCTTCCAGGAGAAAGTTCACTGAAAAATTACCTTCTGGCCTCTTGTTTATCCAGCGGCAACAACTCAGAGGGGAAATGGGGATCTTTTATGCACCAAAGCTGCTTCTGAAGCAGAAAGCAGTGGGGCTCTTGGCCTTTCATGCTGCCCTATTTATATTAAAGGACGAATTAAATTCTTGCAAGGAGAAGGCACTGGTCACGGTGTTTGTTTTTAACTTCAGGAAATCTGTGAGATTCCCAGTAGCTGGCGAGGGGGTGGGTTTCCTATTGACGAGCGGAAGCTTTCCCTTTTTATTCTTATGCTTTCAGGAAACTTTAAAAGATAGCAAAATAGAATATTTCTGGCCCATCTTTGAAGCAGCCTGCAGAGTTCCAGAAAGGGCCTTTGAAAGCCAGCTACAGGGTGGATTCTGGCACAAAACCTTATTTCACAGAGAGCTGGTGTGTGCAAAGAATGTCGAGCCTGGGAGTAATGTGAAGTTTTGGGCTTGAAGGAAAGAGGTTGTCTTTTAAACAGAAGAAGTTCTAGTCTTTTAGGACACGTTAAGCCTTTCCACTGAGGACAGCTTTCTCCGAGGAATCTCTTTCCTTCCCAAGGATGCTAGACTTTACCCAGCATCTGCTCACTTCCTGTGCCAAACATCCGAGGACTTTTGCTGCACCTCTTGATAAATGAAATGATTAGGGCCAGCCTGAAGCCACAAGGTTGGTCAGGTTGAAGGAGGGCCCCACCTCCTCAGAAGCCCCAGCCCCTCTCTCAGGCTTGTCAAAGTACAGCCTGGGTTGAGAACTTGGGCCCAGCACTTTGGCTCATAATACAGGGTGTCATCAGAATCCTGTGGAGAGTTGGGTCAAATGCCCAGACCCCACCTTGAACCTACATGGTGCCCAATACGACTCTATTTTTAAAGCTCCCTCAAGTGACTGATGACACTCCTGGTGGAGGATGGCTTTTCACTTCCTTTCCAAATGGAAAGTTAAAGAAAACCCAAGTGGACTGTTTTCCCTACCAAACTGTTGGAAGGTAGGCTTGGTAGAAGCTGGTGAGCCTGCTTGGGATCCGTGGTCCAGGTGGCATCAGCTACATCACAGGCATCCGTGAGCACACCCATACTCACACTAATGGTCTGGGAAGCAGAGAGAGGATGGCAAGGTAAAAGCTGGTAAGCATGCCTTTCTAGCAGGTCATGTGTGGTATCACCTGGGTCCAGGTTCCTGGACTAAACTGCAGACTTCAGTGGAATCTGAAGGAGTCGGGCACCGGAATCAGCGTTTTGCCAAGTTCCCTAGGTGATGCTGAGAGTCCAAGAACCCCTGGTACCTGGGGCATGAGGCAGGGCACTGCCAGATTCTGTTTTTGAAAAATGGGTGGGACTGACCAGGAAACACATCTCAGCCGGAACCATGGAGTGAAGGTAGGAGAGCATAATAGACGTAGGCAGCATTTAAGTAGCACCCACTGTGTGCCAAGTACCTAGAGTAAGTTGATGGCATCTGTGGCAGCAGTCAGTGAATGTCCCAGAAATCTTAAGTCACTCTGAAGACTGTGATTCAGAACCTCCTAATGCTCCATCCGGTCTCTGCCTCATGGGATAGAGCGGGAAGTTTGTTTAGTTTGGCCAGTGGACCACAGGCAGAGGGAGCCAAGAACCACACGGTGATGGAAGTGTCTGCCTTCAGCTCACTACCCCCCTGCCCTGCCCACTTCACCCTCCTCTGCCTTGTCCCCATCCGCCACCCTGGAGGGACATCTCAGAGTTAACTTTTCTTGTTGCCATCCAAAGATAGCTTGTTTTTCTAACCCTTTTTAAACAAAAACAATACAGTCATGATAAAAAAATTCAACCACTCTCAGAAATATTAAGTAACAGATAAAAGCTCCCACTCCTGATTTCTCAGCTCATTCCCCAGCATCAACCAACAGGAAGTTTCTTATGTATCCTTCCAGAATTTTCCTATTATGTATCACATGTGTGGATGCATCCCTTTTGTTCTTTTTTATATAAATTGGACCATGCTATCTCACTTTTCTTGGCTATCTTTTTTGAACCTTTGGCTCTACCTTGTTCTTTAAAAGAGCTGCTTACTATTCCTGTGTGATAAATGTACCCTAATCTACCCCTCCTCCCCTGAGGAACACTTAGGTGTCGTATCTTTTTTTTTTTTTTTGCTATTGTAAACAACCCTGCAGTGAACATCTCTGAAGGGAAAGCCTGCTTTGAAGTGATCTTCTCCTGGTCAACGCTGTATTATTCTGTACTTGCCAACTTGCTGTCTATGCATTCACTACCAAGCATTTTACTGTAAAAATAAGAATAATTCCTTTATTCTGGGATTTATTCAATCATTACGACTCCAGAATGAAGAAAAGGCATTATTATCTAAGTCCTGAGCAACACAGCTTGTGTTCCACCCTGGGTCAGTGCTATGTGGGGGACAAGTATAAGACAAGGAAAGGGTTCTGTCCTTGGGGAATGGGGTCTCTTGGGAAGACGCATCCAATGGCCACAAAGTAAGCTAGAGAACAATGAAGACTGGTAAGTAATTGGAAGTGGAATTGTGGCTCTGAGGCCTGTGGGGGAGCAGGGGGATGTGCAAGAAGCCAGATCAGCTTTGGATTTGAGCTGTAAGTTTCTACATCATCCAAACATCCTTTCATTCCGTCATTCAGCCAATCACATGTTCACGTATTTGATCTTTCGCAAAACACTGAGTGGCTGTCACTGCTGAATGCCAGCCACTGTACCAGCTGCTCAGAACCCAGAGTTCAAGTGAGACGCTTTGTTTTTTTTTGTTTTTTGGTGGGGGGAGGTAATTGGGTTTATTTATTCTTAGAGGAGGCGCTGGGGATTGAACTGAGGACCTCATGCATGCTAAGCATATGCTCTACCACTTGAGCTATACCCTCCCCCTTGAGATGCTTTGTTTTTATACACAGCAAAGTGTGAAGAGCCTCCCCAAAGAAAATCAAATCATCACGATGGTCATTCTGTCACCAGATGCCTGTGTTCCATTCACCTGAGCCCAGGGGTGGTTTATTTCCTCCTGCACAATGTGGGGCCCCTGCTTTAGAGGTGAGAGTGGCATCATCTATCCCTTTGATGTTCCTCTATAGCCCCACAAAAAAACCAGAAAATAAAACTCAACCACAAATTCTGTCCCAACAGGAGGGAACCATATACACCTCAGAGATGTTCAAAGATATTTCTTTTTCGATGGTAAAAGGTAGGTCTTAAGAGTGCAAGGTGAGATTGGCAGGACAGAGGTTGGGTAGGGAGTTGGGAAGAATTCAGTCCCATCTGTTTCTTTAAAACCCACCGATTAATGATATTTAAGGTTTCTCTTAGGGTAACTTTGTTAAAAATAGAAAAAGAAAGCACAGACCCACTTCCTGCCACTCCTCACAAGCTGTCTTCCCAACTGACCAGAGGTGACTCACAGCCCCCACGGCCTCGTTGCTCACCTGGTCCTGGAGAGTGGACTGAGCTGTGCTAGACCAAAAGTCCCTCGGGACAGTGGTCGGGCCTCCAAAGGCTGAAAATGTCTCAGCCCTCTCCCAAAAGGCGCAATTAGCGCTGAATCAGCCCTGCTGGGAGCTGAACCTGCAGGTCAGCCCTGGGACTCCCAGCCAGAGACAAGCCTGTACAAACCCCAGATTCCTGAAACCCAGGAGTCAGGACCAACCAAGGCAACAACAGAAGACTTAAGTGGAGCCAGATTCCGGGTCAAGGAGGTTGGTGGCGTTCAGCCCTCTTGAGAGCTCAGCTTCCACCAAAACAGTTCCTAAGAAGCCCCCTCACACGTTTGTTTCCTCCTCACAGCATTTTGTAATCCACCAGGCAGAGAAGCTACTGAAGCCCCATCCCTCCAGGATGAGACAAGACCCCAAGCAAGACTGCTCAGCCTGGATGTTGAAGGATCCAGAGAGAGGCGAGGAAGAAGGACTCCCTGCCCCATCTCCATGTGCCCACTCAGACTGGAGGTGCACCTGTGAGGCTCGGCCCACTGGGGACCCAGACTGCTCCCACGACAAAGCCGTGCAAAGACCAATGAGACTCAGATTCCATACAGGTCAGATGGCACAGGGGCTAAGAGCTCGGGCTGCGTGTTCATATCCCAGTGTGCCGTGTCCTAGCTCAGCAAGTGTCATCATTTCTACGAGCTTTGGTTTTGCCTCGCGTTCTTCTGTAAAGTGGAAGTAATGCTGCCCATCTCATAGAGCCACTGAGAAAATTGCATGAAAGAGCACGTGTGAAGCACTTAGCTTAGGGCCTGATGAATAATAAATGACAACAAAATGACAGCGGTTATTACCGTGCTCTAGGAGGGCTCCTTACACCAAATGCCTGCTTCGTGGTTCCCCCGTCAGTGATGAGGCTGTCTCTCAAGTAACTCCTCCCACCGCCCTTGATTGAGTGAGTCTGTCTGCCCTCCGGGCTCCCTCAGCGCACAGCGCAGGACCTGCAAGAATGAATTCCTCCCCACCCAGGGCCAGGTGCATGCGTAGGAAATGTGCACCTAACCAAGTGGGCCTGGGGCACTGGCTCCAGTTTGGGGGAATAAGAAGGGGTCTCTTACCTTGGCCCTTCTGACCCTTCTGCTCTCCTAGTCCCTTTGTGGAAGAGCCAGAGCCCAGACCAGCAGTTGCCATAGCAGCAACAGAGCCAGAAAGAGGGTACCAGGCAGGGCATCCCTGCTTCTCAGGCAATCAGGTGCCTCTTCTGGACAGCAAAGCAGGGAATTAGCTGTGAGAGCTGCCTCACAATGAGCTCCCTGGAAGGGGTGCAGGTTTCTGTTATCCGTGCGCCCCTTCATTCCATCATTCATTCAGTCATGTATTTATGTGTTCACTCCTTCACAAAACACTACTGAGTAGCTGTCACTACTGTATGCCAGGCACTGTGCCAGGTGCTCAGAAAACAAAGTTCAAGTGAGACACTATCACTTATCCCTGCCTTAAGAGAGCTCCCAGACTAGAGAGGAAGTACAAGGGGAGGGCAGGAGGTAAGGGGGCTCTGGTAAGGGGGAAGCAGAGGAGTGTAGGGATTAAGAGCACAGCCTCCGGAGTCAGCTGCCTGTGTTTAAACCCTGGCTCTGCCCATTACTGGCCATGTGACACTTGGGCAAGCTACTTGCATCTCTAAGCCTCAGTTTACCCACCTGTAAAATGGGGGTAGTTAGTACTTCCCTTAAAGTCTGTGAGGTGTAACTAGTATATGTAAAGCACCTGACAGACAGCAGACACTCAATAAACAGGTTTCCTATTGTTCTGACTCTACCCTGGGATTTCCTCCACACACTCAAAGCCAGTTTTATTTTTTTATTTTTTTAATTGGAGTCTAGTTGATTTACAATGTTGTGTTCGTTTCTGGTGTACAGAACATTGATTCAGATATATATATTCACATATATATATGTATGTATGTGTGTGTGTATATATATATATATATATTCCATTCCTTTTCATATTCTTTATCATTATAGGTTGTTACAAGACACTGAATGTAGTTCCCTGTGCTAAACAGTAGGACCTTGTTCTTTATCTGTTTTATATATAGCAAAGTCAGTTGCAGATTAGAGACCTCAGCAGAGCCCCAGCTAACCCTTCCCCTGGCCTCCAGGTTAAGCAGCCCCCTGTCACTGCACCTGGGACATGTGTGCGCCCCAGCCCCTGCTGCCATCAGATTATCCAAATAGTGTCCAGGCAAAGTCCTCAAAGGGGGCCTTTCTGTTTAGCACATGAAGTACTGCTTGTTTCAGGATGAAATTCTTTTTTTAATGGAGGTACTGGAGGTTGAACCCAGCTAAGCACATACTCTACCACTGAGCCATACCCACCATCCCAGGATGGAATTTTTAAAATACCTCCTGCCCAGATCATTTACAGGGTTCCTCATTATTCATCCAAGTACTTTCCTCCTATGGGAGAAATGCCCAGAAACATGCGCGTGCGCGCGCGCGCACACACACATACGCAAACACAAACACACCGTTGAGAAGTTTTCTATACCCCTGATAACCCAAATATTCCACAGCTTTGGAAGTAGAAGCCCAGGTTTAGCAAAGGCTGCTCCTGCTAACAAACATGCACCCTCCTGGCTTCCCAACCCCCAGGTCTGGTGCTGACAAGCCACAGGGTCCCAGGAGGTTTTGTGTTCCCTGCTGCATCCTAGCTGCCTGGTACCTGGGCAGGCCTGCAGACATTTCAGATCCCTCACATTTGAACCCCCTGATGGTGATAACATGCTCCAAGAGGGCAGGGAAGCTGGATTCCGAGTACTCCTCCATAACACGGGAGAGGTTACTGATTTTACCATCATCAATGTGGCAAGCTTCCAAGAGTCACAATATTAAACTAGGCTTGGGGTGAGGAATGCAGAGTAGGGGAGGGATAAAAGTCCCAGCTTCCAAGGGCTCACAGGTGATCTGAGACAACCCACACACACAAGGCAACCAGAAAGCAACTCCAAATCATGGATCAGGCTGTGTACAATTGTGGGACATCTTGTTCCACAAAGTGATGAGAGAATAAACGCAGGGTTCAAGTCTGATCATCCACAGAAGCCTCACCGTGGTAATAGGTTTGCTGGCCATTCACCGAGCATTTTCCTGGCATGGGCTAAGTCCTTCCGTGGATGGACCCATCATTCTTAAACCACCCTATGCAATAGGTACTTAGTGGTCCCATGTTATAGACAAGAAACTGAGGCTCAGAGAAGTTAAGCAACTTGCCCACGGGATTTGATGAGTGTCGGAGATAAGTTGTGAACCGGGTACCTCTGACCACACAGTCCTCTTCTTATCTATGATGGTACACTACCTCTTGGCACAAAGAAGGATTCTTGTCTGAACTTTGCAAGGAAAAAATTGGTTGGAAAAAAAAAACAACAAATAGGAGGCTGCCCTGAGGAAGATTAGAGAGTGGAGGAAACAGCATTTGCAAAGGATCAAGAGCTCTGACAAGCCAGATGCGAGCAAGATATTTGAGAAGACCAAATGCCCTGGCTTCCTGGGACTCAGAGGTAGATGAATGGGAACTGGGGCTCCTGGGTGGGCACAGTGTTCAGTGTGTGTATGGGGTGGCAGGAGGCCGAGGAGGAGCTGGAGGCTAGTCAGTGAGAATCAGCTTGGGCTGGATATTTGGTTGTTTGTGAACTTTAGGTAACACACTTTGGATACACACTTTAGATAAGAGACTTTAGATAACAAAGGGAGCCAGGCTGACATAAACCATGGGAGAGGCCAAGGGAGAGCAGCGAAGTTCCCCCTCCATCAAGAAGATCATTGACTTTGACAAAGGAAGTGTGGACCAGGTGGGACACGAGGTGAGAAATTAAGGGAGAAACACACCCCCACCCTCACCCAAGCTTGGAGGAGCAATATAGAGGCACACCCGGGAAGTTCCTGCAGCAGGGAAGACGCACTATCTTGGACTTGATCGTTCAGATTTAATCTGCTCTGATGCTCACAGCCACTCTGCTGTCTGCGCTCAGAGCAGTTTGGAGCTAGAAGGAATTTCAAGTAACATTGAGTCACCACTCCCCTTACACCCCACCACCGCCACTGCCAGCTGTCCTGGCCATCCCATCCCACCCCACACCATGTCAGGATGTAAGTGGACTCAGCCCAGGTTGGCTCCAATCCAGGACCTCTATGGAATGGAGTTCATACCACCTCTGGTCGTCAGTTTTGATGTTAACATCATCTGTGACAATGAGGCTCTCTCAATGCTGTGGTTTAAACTATTTTTCTCTTTTTCCTTATCTGCAGGACATAGGGGACAGATTTCACCTCAAACCCATAGTTGAACATGCTTTTTATAAGATACACTCCAGTTGTTAACAGTGGTTATCTCTGGGACATGGGATGTAGGAAGACCTCCCGTTTCTCTTTCTTGTATTTTTTTAATCCTTATGTATTATTTCTGTTCCCTCCCCCTCAAATAAAAGAGGTGGTGTTTGGAAAGCTCCTCATGCCTCTTTTCTCCAGGCTAAATGCTTTGAGTTTCATCCAGAGGTTGACAATTCAGATTCCTCTGTGGCTCAAACGGGTGACATAAAGGAATGAGAAGGAAGTAGAGGAAGGCACTGCAGGTGACCTGGCCAGCTGCAGAGAGCACAACTGGCCAAAAAGCTTTCAAATCCCAAACTGGGCTGGGGCCCCCAGTCCGCAAACTCCCCATGAGCACTTCTCTCCATCCTTTATTTCCTGGTTCTCCAAGCTTCCTAAATTAGCATGCGGAGCCCCAGAAGAGAACATCTCAGGATTTGGCCATCCAGAGACACGCTTTTATCTGTTGTGTCAACAGCAATCTCAGTCCCATGCCAAACACTGGCCAACATACAGGATTTACACCTGCAAAGATGATCAGTCCCCGGGTCCCAGGAGAGGCCGAGCAAGCATCCCAGGGAAATGTGACTAGCAGACCTCACTCTGCGTTGGCTCGGGCGCCATGGCAACAGAGAGCTCCATCCCGAGCAGATGGCACGGCAGACTGCCCCATCACGTGGCGCCTGTTCTAGCAGACCAGGCTACCTCCCCAAGCAGGCTTGCTTTGTCCAGCTGGCACAGAGTCACACTGGTAACTATTTACATGAGTCAAAATCCTCCCAGAGGCAGCAGATGGCTGGGCCGGGCTGAGACGTGGGGAGAGACCCGGCTGGTTTGGGCTGGGTCAGAGGCAGGAGCAGCAGACAGCTCCTCTGTGGGCACCGACAAATCCAAACATCACTCCTGCTGCTGCCTGGTCTCTCAGCACAGCTGGAGGCTGGGAAAAGATCTGGCATGAACAAAGCGGAAATGATCACAGACTGATCCCAAGACCCTGAGATAAAATGGCATTGGACTGGCCTGTCCCCCTCCTAAGGCACCTGCTGGCATGCCTGGCTACCGTTTTGGGCTCTTTGTCATCTTCAGTGGTGGGCACTGCCAGATGGACACAGCCAAGGTGCCAAATCAGGCCAAGAGAAGCATTCCTATAATTTGGTGCAGTCCCTATGGAGAACAATATGGAGATTCCTTAGAAAACAAAAAACAGAGTAGCCATCCCAGCTATCCAGCAATCCTGCTCCTAGGCATATATCCAGTAAAGATGAAAACTACTTTGAAGATACATGCACCCCAACGTTCATAGCAGCACTATTTACAGTAGCCAAGACGGGGGGGGGGGGGAGGGTGTAGCTCAGTGATAGAGCACGTGCCTAGCATGCACGAGGTCCTAGGTTCAATCCCCAGTGCCTCCACTAAAATAAAGAAATAAGTAAACAAACGTAATTACTCACCCCCCCAAAAAAGTTGAAACTACAATAGCCAAGACATGGAAACAATCTAAATGTCCATCACAGATGAATGGATAAAGAAGTTATGGTATATATACACAGTGGAATCTTACCCAGCTATAAAAGAAGAATGAAATACTGACATTTGCAGCAACATGGATGAACCTAGAGATGATCACGCTAAGTGAAGTAAGTCAGACAAAGACAAATATGGTATCACTTACATGTGGAATCTAAAAAAAAAATACAAATGAACTTATTTTCAAAACAGAAACAGATTCACAGACATAGAAAAAAAATTTATGGTTACCAAAGGGGAAATGAGGTGGGGAGGGATAAATTAGGAGTTTGGGATTAACAGATACAAACTACTACATATAAAATAGATAAACAACAAGGACTAACTGAATAGCACGGGGAATTGTATTCAATATCTTGTAATAACCTATAATGGAAAAGAACATGAAAAATAATACAAATATCTGTATATCTGAATCACGTTGCTGTACACTTGAAACTAACACAACATTGTAAACTGACTATACTTCAATTAAAAAAAATATTTTTTAAAAGGAGAAGCATTCCCACTGCAAGGCAAGCAGCTTCAATGCTCTAGGTTTAAAACCTCAACCAAGATGAGTGGAGAGAGCAGAGGCCCCTGTGTCTTTGTCATCTTTGTCATCTTTATCACCCACATGGACCAGGGCTTGGTACACAATAGAGCAACCAGAGGCCTGTGTTGGGATGAACTGAACGCATGTGTGACGCAAGTCCAACAGAATGACCTTTGCCCATGCCTGGGTTTGGGGCGTGTGTACTTTTTTAAGGCAGGATGTCGGCTATAGAACATTTTGTGAGCCATCCTGAGCCCTGAGAGCCCCGGTGAAATTCTGACATCATTAGTCCAGGGTGATAACGGGTGTTTCATTTCCGGCTTTGGAATTCTTTTAGTCACAAGACCCTCAGCGTCTCCCAGGCCCACGGCCAAAGTTTGAGCGAGAAGGATTCTCATGCACGCCCACGGGGCCTGCAGATTTAACTTGGCAGCTGGAGAGTGTTTGGACTTGAAGTGTTTTCTTCCTCCCCGTGTCTAGCTGTCCTCTCTCCAGGAAGTTGTGGAGGGTGCCAGTCTGTCATGACAAACATCAGCCACGGGGAGGCCTCGTACCTCCACGTTAGCGTCAGCATCGATAACCTGCACGTCCAGATGGGCTGAAGGCCAAGTTGCCAGGCGGCACACAGGCTCCCAAAACGTCCCTGGACAGTAGCACTGGGCACTAGAGATTTCTAGAGAGTCATTAGAAGCCATGGCCTAGAGGAGTCATACAAATGATGATCAGAAGGAATACATTTTCTGGCTCCATGTTTATTGGGAACCTCAACGAAAATGAACAGAGATTCACTGCCCCACCAAAATGAGAGCTGACACAGAATTACGACAGGCTTGGGACTCCTGGCTGGTGAACGGGGCAGGCTAGGAGGCACAGCAGCTTAGCCCGTAGTCAAAGGCATCAGGGTTGTTCTGAAAATAGAGATTCAAGAAGCCCAGGAAGATGTTCTTATCTATAAGAAGAGCGCACACTGTGGGGTCCTGCTTCATGGCGGCGATCCAGAGCCGGAGCGCGGGGGTGTGGTTCACGCAGCTGCAAGACAGGGAAGGAGCGAGAAATGGGCTTACTGGGGCAATAAAGTTATCTTAGGTACCTTATTATCACTGGCGACAATCACTTACTAGAGGAAAATCTGATTTCGGGAATAGCCGTGTGTGCTTTTGAATTGCAAAAGTTGCTGCCTTTAACCTTAAGAGGATTGACTGATCTGGGGAAATTGGTGTCTGTGCTTCACTGTTCACTAATAAAAAAAAACAATCGCCTTAAAGAGACATGCTTCTGTCATTCTCAGATTTTATTTTATGGGGCTTGAAAAAAGATAAAGACGTAGTTTCCAAAAACACTTGTTTAAAATGAGAAAAACAATCATTCAACCTTGAAATAATGGTGCTGACTGGACCCTTTCAAAGACCAGTCAGGATGTTTAAAGTGACTTGCTCAGATAGTAAACTGGTTAGTGGAAAACTCCAGGAGTGGAGGTGAGGGTTCCTAACCTGTGGTTCAACCCTCCGTCCCCAGAGGAGACAGGTTCTTGTAATGTCTATGTTGAGACCTAGCTTAAAATACCCAAGTATGTTCTAGCTGACCCTCCCTAAGTGGGGAGCACAGCTCACTCTTGGGTAGACCCAAGCATGCGTTATGAAGGTACAGACGCAGTTCCACCTCGGCAGGACCGGCTTCCCAAACACCAGATGGTCCGGCACCCACCGCGCGACTGGCTGGGGTTACAGCAGAGCCGGCACAAGTCCAGCTTCTCTGAGCATCGTGGGAACAAAGCACACGATCTTCCCAGGGACCCTCTGCCGTCTTCCTGAGTCTATCGGGTCACTCCTTTTACTTGGAACATCCCTACCCCTCCATGGCATATGGCTGGCCATTTTGTTTGTTTGTTTTAACATCAAGCATTACTTTAAAAATCTTTCTTTTTAAGGGTATTCCTATCTGAGGGAAGATTCCTCGGGGAACTCAGGTGTGAGTAAGGTGTGTGATGTCCACTGGGTGACTTGGCAGGACCAGGTGGAGGGCCACGGAAGGGGCTTCAGACAAGGCACCAAGACCCTGTGACTGAGACCTTCCATCTGCTTCTGTTTTTACCACTGACCCTGACCCGCGCTGCGCGGGCCGGCAAGGACGCGGGCTCTGAACCACAACAGGAAGCTTTTGGACACGGTCTTTCTTGCCAAACTCTATGGGTAGAGTTTGGGTCCACAGTGAGTGGCAAAAGAGCTCAGATGCATTTTGAACAAGGAAACACACAGTTTAAAACCTGATCGCATTTCACCTTCACGTGAAACACGTCCAGTGGAGGATCAATTCCTCTGCACAGACCGTTTCAAGCACTGATAACCCAGTGCAGCCCTAGGAACTCACAACCACACGGTTAACTGTCTTACTCGGCTATTCCATATACATCCAGCCGCTCAAACCAGGGCCAGAAGAGGTAATCAATCATGGTTATACAGTCTCCACCAAAGAAGATGGTGTTCTGATAGCCAAGAATCTGAAAATGTAAACAGAGCAAAAGCATGTTAATTTACCTATTTACCTATCAGCTAACATATTTATAGACAGAAAATACAAATATTAAATTAACTCCCTAAGAAGGAGAACCAAGGCTTTGAGTCTCCTTCCAATTTGTTAGGTGAATGCTTCCTCCTTTTTCCTGAGGGTTCTTCCACCTCCTTTAGGGTCATACTCCTGGCCACACTTAGCCCTCACCTCCTTTCAACATTGGAGCCAAGGTTCAGCTCATCTGATTAGAGGATTTGGAAGGGGACAACCCAGGGATTGGGAGCCCAGCTGCTCCCTCTCAGCCCAGAACAGGCTAAGCTTTCCAGGGACAAGCTCAGCCTCTGGAGAGGGGGACCCTGCCTCTGACCAGCACTGCCCCTTGCTGGGAAGGAGGGGGCGGCATGAGGAACCTCACCTGTGGCAGCTGATCCCCATTCTCCAGGATCCTCTTTATCTGTGATAAAGGAGATACTCTAGTCTCCACACATCTTCCTCTTTGGTCTTATTTCTCAGTCAGTTCAAAATGAAGGCAGGGGAGAGCAGGGCTATTCAAAGGGCTCCCTCAAACCCCAACACGATCTTCCTATCTTATTTTTTTTTATTTGAGCTCTTTCAACAACACTCAACGCTATCAACTTTTTAATTTTAAAACTTCTCGTTCCCAAATGGGGCAAATCAACCCAGACAGATGAACTGTCAAGGATAACAGATAAACTCTTAATAGACATCCAAAGATCGTGGAGAGAAAAAAAAAAAAGGTGCTTGAAGATCTAAAAAGTAACAGTGCTTATCAGAGATTATTCCTGGACCAGGTCTTCCGAAAGAGAAAAGAGGCAGGTTATCTAGCTAAATCAACAAAAGACCCTCTTCGACCCACCTAACTCATAATCAACTAAATGCTTCCCTGCAACTATAGATCTAGATTCCTAGGTCCTTTATCGAGATTTCAGTTCTTTTCTCTATCACTCAGGCTTGGCTCCGGACTCCTGACCAGCTTGCTGCCGCCACGATGCAGTCTAGGGTTGCAGCTGAAGGTGAGCTCTGGAGCTGGCAGACCTGGTCCTACATGGGGCTGTGCCCCTGATTCAACATGGAACCCGGGGCAACTTACCTACCTCCTCCTCCAAGCCTCAATTTCCTTATGGTGGTAATGTGCATGCCTACCTCAGAGGTTATGGTGAGGAGTAACGGAATCATGCATGAATAAACGTGAGCTCTTGTGATGAGAGAGCACAGAGACACCAGCCCCCAAAGGTTACACCTACAGAAAGCAAACCCTTCCCGAACAGAAAAAAAAAATCAATGGGATTCCCTCACCCATCACCCCTCTCAGAGGAGAAAGCAAATCTTACTGCCTTAAGGCCTGTGTCTTCATTACCTCCCTGCGTGGCACAGAGGAGCACCCTGCCTAGTGCCCTGGAAATCTGAAAAAAATGTTAGATGGCATCACTTGGTTCAAAGAAAGTCTCAGGATGGTACTAAAACAGCAGAGTCCGGACAATGAAAACTCAAAGTAGAGGCTATTTTCAGTTGTGTGTAAATAAGACCTGATTTTCAGGGGAAAGGAACACCTTGTTCATTCTGCATAGATTCCAGAAAGCCCCAAACCTTCTTTATGTTCAGGAACAGAAAATAATTACCCAAACTTTTATCACTGGCTTTAAATCATATACCTCCAGCTTATTATTGGCCTTCATGGCACAAATCAGAACTGAGCCTAAACTGAGCAACTCCGGAACTTCTGTATCATTCCTCTGTTTCACAGAAAAGAGGTGGGAAAGTCCTTATCAAAACAAGCCATATGTGGACACTTACTAGAACCCCGTGATGAGTGCTTTGGTAAAGCAATGAGATATTTTGAAAATTAATAACTGCTTAGTAATTGATGTTTATTTAGTGTATATTTTTAAAGCTTTTCATCTACTCAAAGTAGGAGTATGCCTTTAAATATATATGATCTTGTAGATACAATCAATTTTTATATAAGCTCTCAAAAAGTAATTCAAGCCTTATCAAGGTGCCCAGTACAATGAAAAGTCAAGATAAGCATGTGGACAAAATGGATGAGGCATCAATGATCTGCCAACTTCTCCCTTGCTCCTGATATATATGTACACATTCCCTCGGGCTTCCTTAAATCCAAGTGTGACACCCAAATTCCTCGGAGTTCTTGATACAGCTGCAGATTCTTGAGCCCTGCCTCAGACAGGCATTTCTCTACCAGATTTCATATGGAGCAAGTCTTAAAAAACCCAAGAGAAAAGCAGTTTTCCTGTAAACCAGCACAAAGTTCTGGCTCCTTTACAGACACATCACAGTGACACAGGAGCACATCCTGGCCGGGTCTCCTTGGAGGTTCATTCCCATCTTCAGTACCTTCAATAGGAGAGCTCCCTTCTCTGCAAACCTGAGACCTTCTAGACATGTCCAATGACTTGTCCCTTTAGAATCACAGAACTTCAGTACTGGAAGGGACACTGTGACTCATCTAGGGTGAATCCCCTCCCATCTTTTCATCTATTTCTACCATGCTCACTACACAAAGGATTGGAGGTACAGTGTACCAAAAAATATTAAATATGAAAAATAATAACATGCTAAGATCAAGGAAAACAAAAGTTAGAACAGAAGGTCAAAATAAGGAAGGGAAATGGTATCAAGAGATCAAGCCAAGGCTCCTGCAGGGTTCCTTAATAAATAAAGCTTTGAATTTGACTTGAGTTTCCTGGCAGCTCAAGTGGAGAGGAAAACAGGCTGGTGAGCTGATTCTTGCCTCTCTTGTGGAAGCACAAGAGACTCTGGCTTACAGAGCAGGAAAAACTGCCCCAGGGAAGTAAGGGGCTCTCTGGTTAGTGCCAGAGCTAAGACAGAAACACCATTTCCCTAAGCCCCAGACTAGTATCAACCCCGTATCATTAACTTCACCACAGAGGCTTCCCCAAGTCTCTTGTGAATTCTTTGCTTATTCTTTAAAGTTAAGTATCAACAGAAAGCTTAGAATCAGCAAACTCTGAAAGCCTCCTTCCCCTACAGCCAAGGACTGGCCCAGCTCTGAGCTTCCCTGTGAGAACTGCCCCCCACCCCCTTACTCCTTCTCACTCTCTCTCAGCAAGGGGCTTTGCCAGAGCACCTAACCAACCAGGCGGCGAGACACAATCATGGAAGAAAGAGCTTTTCAGAATCCTCTCCTTCCTGCTTCATTCCATGGATAAGAAGGTCACCTTTACCTGAAATAGCTCTTCTGTGTTTATACTAAGTCCCTTGCTTAGAGCCAGTTAGCTGCTTTTAAAAATTTTAGGATAGTCAGAAGCAAAATAAACCGGCAGTCTTAATGTCCAGTGTCTTATCTCTCCTGAGTGTTCTGTCACCAGAAACAGAACAAGAAGCTGCAACTACACCTCGACACATTTAGCAGCAGTCATGTTAATATCCAATTGTCATTTTTTAAAACTCTATTTTATTTCTGTCAGCCACCTGCCACATACTATGATACTCACCATTCTTGATGTCAGATTCTTTTCTTACAACGGACTCCGTCACTCTTAGAACTATTGTCCTTGGTACGGTCAAGCAAGGCAAATAGCCTGCTTAGAGAAGACGCTTTCCCATCCAGGACTCACCCGGCCAGGGGAGGGAACTGAGGCTCGAGCTTCAAGCCTTCACTTTCCTTAATGTATTGACACACCTTCAATTCAGGCTTAAGAACTGAGATATTTTAGGGAAAGCCACTGGATGTTCTGGAATAGTAGAAAGCTCTATATTTAAAACTTTGTTTTCCAGTTCACTGAAAAACGGCTACAGATCCATCCTTTGTTTTGGGGAGTGACAAGGAATAAGGAGTGCGCATGCAAATAAAGAGGGAAGCACTGTTTGGTATGCCGAGAGAGAACACTTTGTCCACCTCTGAACTTCAAAAGCCTGGAAGGGCCGCTCATCTACTGCGAAGGCCTCTGGGGCTCCCCCAGGAGGACGAAAGGAGGTTTGCGCTGGAGCGCGGAGAAGGAAGAAACGCGCGGGGCTCCCCCTTGTGGCCATCGTGGTGAGGCGCACAGGCCGGGGCTACGCAGGAGGTTCGCCGAGGAAGAAAAGGAAATCTGCCAAAAATTTTATGAGGCCTAAGATCATCAAGAGACACGAATCCCTGACTTTCTCAAACCAGGCATCCTAAGACGCTTCACTTCTACAGTCTTTGACTCTCAGGTGCAGCTTCAGTAACTGCACTTCAAACCTTGACGCGGCCACCTGCCCCGCACGGGTCATTTACACACCTGCCGAGAAACCCCGGGCCTCTAATCAGGACAGCGTGGTGGCTTTCAGCGGGCGCTGCAGTCCTGGCTGGAGCAGGAAGAAAGAGGTTTTTCTTGACGGAAATAGTTCTTAAGAAGCAGAACCCCATCGCCCTATCTGCCAATAAAATACACAAAGCCACCTGCCGGTACATCAGCAATGCAGGCCCTTATCCAGAAGCAAAGGAAAGCACTCAACTCCTGGGCAGAAATCTTTTGAGTTCATAAAAGATTAGGGGAAATTCTCAACATTTCAAATTCCACGTCCCTGCTACACTGACATACTGTAGCTGAGGCTGAGTTAACCAAGAACGAACGGATTCCATTTAGAACAAACTAAGGGAATGAACAGAGTATAGACAAAACCACTTCTCTAGAAAGAAGCCTGAGAACAGGGTGTGTGCAAAACACTCGCCTCCTGCTGGCCATCGCTCACAACCTAGAGTCTCCTGTGAAGATTCAGAATGTGGCTTGCCGGCATTTGGGGAAATCAAAGGACCACCCTGAAATTTCTATCCTGCAATCCTTTTCATGGGCTTAATTCTTTTGTCAAAATACATTTGTAAGCAGCAAGAGAAAAAAGCTAGTAGGGCAAGGCTTGATAAATCAAATATCTTTTAAGTGATGGGTAGTGAATGAAAATATAAATGAATATTCATCAAATCTCTGAAGTGGGAGAGGATTTCCTGTGTATAAAAGCAATGGAAGAAATTACAACAGGGAAGGCTTAGAGCATAATATTTTTTAATGTTATATTTCTATATGTAGGAAAAAAGGCAAATTAAAGTTAAAACAAAACAAAAACTATGTCTTAAAAACAGTCCAATATCCTTTATATACATGGGACTCTTTAAAAAAAAAACAAATCAACAAGGAAAATCAGCAAGACCTTGACAAACAGATGGGTAATAGACCATTTTCACAAATAAAACACAGAGAACCACATAGTTTGGGGGAAATACTCCACTTCACTAGCAATCAAACAAATACACATTAAGTCAACAATGAGAAACTATTGTTTCTTTCCAAAACAGGCAAATATCTTTTTTTAATGGAATTTCCCAACAGTGAAAAGGGGATGGTACAAAGGGCATTTTCACACACTGTGGGCAGTGGATAAACAGCACAAGTCTTGGGGGGAAGCAATTTGTCAACATCCAGCTCCAGCCTCTAGAATGTTCATACCCTTTGATCTGGTAATTCCATTCCTGGAAGTCCAGCCTAAGGACATATTCTAAAATAGAGAAAAGGCTTTTTTATGCAAAGGAGCCACTATTCCCAGCAGCATCCTTCATAATGGTAAGCAACTGAAACAATCTAAATAATCTTAATGAGTGTGCTGAATAAATAGCTATGGCTTTTACATATGGCAAATTATGCAGAATGAAAAGTGCTTTCTTTCCATCTTTAAGAATTACATATGTAATGAAGAAAGGCATTCTTACTATTTAAAAAAACTCTAAGGCAGAAAGCAGTATAAAAGGCAAAGATTCTCCCTCCCCCACCCCTGCCCTCAACCACTTTTCTTTCCCATCCCAGAGCTAATGCCCCTCTCCCAGTAGTAGTCACTAGTAGGAGTTTGGTGTCTCCAGACATTTTTCTAGGCATTTATTTATATGTATATATATGCGCATATATAGTTAAGTTTTGTTTTCGTCTACAAAATTGGATCATACCACTTGAATTACTGTGTAATTCATTTAACTGTTTCTAGGCAATCTTTTCATCTCAGCACATGTGGACCTACTTCATTCATTTTTATTTGCTCTACAGAATTCCACAAGATGAACATAATTTATTTAACTGTTCTCTAACATACATTAAGGTTTATCGTTTTTCACCATAGCAAATAATGCTGCTCTAATAAACAGGCTTATACATATAAATAAGTATTTATAGAGTTTATTAAAATACGGGGAAATCCTTATGTCATTAATGGTAATCAAGCTCTATACACAGTACAATTTCAACTACATAATAATATATATAAGAAGGGGGCAGAAAAATAGTAACAGTTTTGTTTCTGGCTACTGAGATTATAGATTTCTTCTCTTAGTTTCTATATTTTTCTGTGTTTTCCAAATTTTCTCTAATGAACAAGTATTACTTTATAATTGGAGAAGGATAAAATTAATTTTTAAATAACAAGAATAACTATTATTCTATTATTTACATGGTGGGAGAGGATATAGAAGAAGGTTATTAAAAGAAATGCAGCAAATAGTTTATCTAGTAAGCAACTGTCAGAATTGGACAACTAATGAAGTTACCAAACTAGCAACAACACTAAAACTACTCAACTAGCCATCATGACTGGAAGATCACCAGCTCCCTAGTGTGGAAGAATGGTGATTACAACCAAAAAAGTGGCACATGGAGTGGACACACTAAATTAACTAGCAAATCCAAAAGAACTGACAACATATATCCAACCCCAAATCTCATACATGAATGTTCACAACAGCAATTATTCATGGTAGCCAAAAGATGGAAACAACCCAAGTATCCATCAACTGATGAATGTATAAACAAAATTTTGTATATCCATGCAATGGAATATTATTAAGCCATAAAAAGAATAAACATCATGCCAAATTAAAGAAGCTCATGAAAGGCTAACAGTAAATGATTCCATGTACATGAAATGCCCAGAACACCGCAATCTATAGAGACAGAAAGTAAATTAATGGTTGCCTATGGCTGGTGGGGTTGGGAAGAGATGGGGATTGACTGCCAATGACTAAGGGGTTCTTTTTAGGATGATAAAAATATTCTGAAATTAAATAGTGATGCTGATCACATGACTTTGTGAAAATTCTAAAAGCCACTGAATTGTATACTTGAAAGGGATGAATTTTATGGCATGTAAAGTATATCTCAATAAAGCTGTTATAAAAATAGCTAGTAACAACTAATGTAGTTTGTTGCTATGTTAAATTACTTGATAAAAAATAAATTTAGATTGTAAATAGTTTGCCACATGCAAAAGGCTATGGAAAATTATTTTCAGTGAACAATTAGCCAGGTGTAAACTTTCTTTCCTTCATGTCCTGGTGACATCAAAGGAGAAATAATTAAACAATATATAAATAATTTCATTATTGAAATTAATAAAAATTTTAAAAGAATAAAAGAAAAACTTAACCAAGACAATATAATCTAATTGAACAAAAGTGTATTATTTTTGGAGAAGAGACAGGACAGATTAAAAATTAAGATGGGTGAAATTTTGAGTCAAGAAAATATTTAATTACAGATGCTCGTGGCTGAGGTACATACAACTTGTGCAACTTTGACTTCATACAAACTGCTACCATATAAGACATGTAATCAAATTTGGCGGCGTGGGAAACTTCGCATGGACATGCAAAGTAAAATACAAGGCAGGTTGGTGAATGCCAAGAATTAAAAACTTAACGTGTCCTGTGGCCACCAGAAGCTGAAGGCCTCAGTTACCGAACAGGTTCTCACTCCCTCAGTGTTAATCCAGGGTTATCTGTGCGAACCCCCTTCTCACTTCCATTCACTGACTTCTGATGATAACTAGTAAGGGATTGAGCAATAGCCAGGATATAGAATCCCTAAGCACAGGAACACTGAACTACAGCAAACATCCAAAGCATAGAAGAAATCTGGTCAAATCCCATTCTTCCTTGGGCTTGACTGGTCTACTTCCACAATGAAAATATTTAGAATGAAGGCACTGGACCCCCCAGAAAAGAACCAGTGAAAAGTTCTGCCACATTCATGTCTACAAAGTCATAACAAAGGTGCTATTTTGAAATGAAAGCCAATAATAAACATAAAAACAGAACAAAGCTTTAAAAAAGTATGCTGCTAAGATTAATGATTCAGTAACAGGATAGAAAATCAGTTCGAAGACAGAGAACCATGTGGTCAGAGGAGGGCAGCCCAGCAGTTTTAAAACTCATGAAAATGCTATTCAGAACAGGGAAAGCAAGTGGGGAGGCTGCTGGTTTGATAATAAAAGCAGCAGGTATGCATCTCAAAGAATGGTAAAAATAACAGAAAAATGTGGTTATATAACAAGCACAATAAATCTTTAATTTTGAAGAAATTGGGTTTTTTAAGAAAAAAAAAAAAGTCAAACAGAACATTTATTTCAAAGGAAGAAAGTGTCAAAGTTTCCAGCTGCAAAAGTTTAACTGAGCCTCTTGCTTGAGGATCACATGGTAGAAAATTATACCTTGGTATCTTGAGTTGCTTATCACTCAGAAAGCCTGTGGATATTTAAGACATTTTTAACCCACAGAAAATCCTGATTGTACAAAACTATGGGAAAAAGCTGTACGCCTCAAGGGATCATCTCTTCTATGTCCAAAACTATGAGAAAAAGCTGTACACCTCAAGGGATCATCTCTTCTATGTCCAAAACTATGGGAAAAAGCTGTACACCTCAAGGGATCATCTCTTCTATGTCCAAAACTATGGGAAAAAGCTGTACACCTCAAGAGATCATCTCTTCTAGAATTATTTCTACAAGTTTCAATTTCACTAGAATCTCCTAGAGTCAATATACTGATATTGAGAAGAATGAATTAAATAATTCAGGCTCAGTGGGCATGTTTCAGATCTTGATATTACCTATGACATAGTCATAGTTCCTGCTAGCATTTTACAGGACGAAAGCCACATTCAAATCTGGTGGAACAGTGCTGAACGCTCAGTGGTCCTTAACTAGCCCTGGTTTAGGTAGCTCTCACTGATGCTGTTTATTATATCGGAGAGGGTTGTTGGCAAGATTAAATGAGAGGGTGTATGCAAAGCACCTGTAGCATCATGCCGGGCACAAAAATACAGGTTCACTTCTCCTGGAAGAACTCCAACTAAAGAACTGTGTCTCCATCATAACATTTTACATTTGTTTAGCAATCTGTGATTTACAAAGTTCATCCATCATCCAAATGTAGGGCAGGAGGGAGACAAGTCAAAATGTGTTTTCAATTATCTTTGAATTCAAAGGGTTTTGTTTCCCAGCTCTTTTCCCTGGCCCAGCATTTATCTGTAAGAAGGTAACCAGGCTTGAAAATCAGTTCAACTTATCTTTGAAATAAAGACCTTAAAAATTCTCTGTAGGCAAGAGCTTTCAAACTTCTTTTGGAAAGGAGAGGGCCCCCTCACTCTCCAAATTCGATCTTGTTAGATGTCTTGTTAATCACACTGTTAAAAGCAAAGCTGGCCTGGGTGAAGCAGGATCTGGAACTGCCCACCAGACCTCCCCTCATTGAGCAGTCCCTCTGCAGTACTCAGAAGCTCTGTGGACACACATTTTAAGACATACTCTCATTCTATAAATGTGGACACCAAGGGACAGAGAGGTCCAGAACTTTGCCCAAGGTTCTGGAATCTGGTAAAGCCAAGTCTAGGATCCAAGACTCTTTCTACCTCATCCTATTTGCCTCCTCAGAGTCAAGACTTCTCATACATGACTATGCATCATCCATAAAATACTGCATCTGTATAAATCTAAGATAGGGAGCTGGAATTGTAAATAATTTAACTGCTGCCATTGGTCAAATCAAAGAATACTAGTGATCAGCCTTCCTGCAAAGGGGTAAAAAGAGCATTCTCTGGCCACCAACAGAATTACAACCCACCCGTTAAAGGAATTTAGTTTTTAAAACAAAGATAATGGAAGTCAAAGAACCACCTTCTAGATTATTCTAGGGGTACAGGGTAAGTAGCTCTATTACTACCAGATTAATGAAGAATCTGGTAACATAGATTGTTCCTTGCTTACCCATGGACACTTTCCCCTTCTTTATTTTAAAAAAAATTTTTTTAATATCATGGGGTTTTTTTCAGCTTGCTTCTAACTTTATTTATCTAGTTATTTTATTTTGTTTGTTTTGGGGGGGTAATTAGGTTTATATATACATGTTATATATATTTTAATAGACGTACTGGGGATTGAACCCCAGACCTCAAGCATGCTAAGCAGGCACTCTACCACTGAGCTATACCCTCCCCCTCCCCTTCTTTCTTAATTACAGAACTCTGATTTTATGCAGGGTGTTCCCAGCTAAAAGACTAATTTTCCCAGCCTCCTCTGCAGATACTTATGATTCTACAAGTAAGTTCTAGCCAATGAGATTTAAGTAGTCATTGGGTAAGACTTCTAGAAAAGGCCCTTCAAAGGGGTATGCCATTTTTTTTTTCCTTTCTGTTATCCTTTCTGCAACCTGGAACCTGGATGTGATGGCTATAGTTCCAGAAGCTATCTTGCTATTTTGAGGCTGAAAGCTTTGTGCTAAATATGACAGACCAGAAAAAGAGAAAAAGCCTCAGTCCCTGATAACTCCATGAAGAAGCCATGAAAACACCTCTGAACTCCAGGCTTGTTTTTGTTTGTGTGTGTATGTGAAAGAATGAATCCTTATAAGATAAATTTACAGTAGTTAGGTCCCTTTTGCTAGCAACCAAATACAACCCCTAACTAACATAGACCATAGACTCAGTAGCAGAAGCTTCAGAAGCCATGCAGTTACTTAAGGAATGTGGTGGTTCTGAGAAAGGAAGAAACTCATCACATGCCCTCCCCAACTCCTTGCCAGATTTTCAAGAATAATGCCAGAGCAGGTTAATGGAAGGCAAGCAGAAAAAGAAGTCTGTGAAAGAAGAGGGTGTCCAGGTGACCAGGGTAGGGACCTGCCTCACTTCTTCCACTGCCTCTGACCAGGAGAGGGGCCCCGTTTTGTACCTCTTCCAGTTTGCAGAACTCCTGACGCAGGGCTAGCTTCAGATCAGAGCATTCTCTCCCGCATCTCAATGCTACCAGACACTCCTTGGTCAAATGTGGGACCTGATCAGAGGACACAGGTTCTTAGTGGAGAAGTCTGAGGGCACTCTGTGCTCCTGCCCTGCCTAAAAATGCAGCCGAAGCTTTGTCACTCCAGCTTAACAGGCCACCACCCACACCCAGGCTCCCCAGCTCCCTCTGAAGACCATGTCTGTGGTTTCCGGAAGCCACTTATCACAGCAGCCTGGTAAAACAAGATGCTTTAAAGGGGGCTCTCCAGTGCTCCTTACTTGAACAGCTACTTCCATGCTGTACAATCTTAGGTAGGGCACTTACCCTCTCTAAGTAAGCCTCAGTGTTCTCATCTGAAAAATGGATATGATAATAGTACCCACCTTAAAGGGCAGTGGTGAGGATTAAATGAGTTAATCTATATCAAGTAGTTAGAACAGTGCTTGGCATGTCATAACTGCTCAATAGATGTCAGCTACTAATAGCCTTTCATTATTTTTATTTTTACTTTTTTCAAAGAGAACTATCTGAAAATTTCTCCATCATTTTCTCTCTCAATATCAGCAGGTGACCCTTTTCTCTCTTCTTCACATTTCCTGGACAGTCGGCACTCTTGTTCCCCATAAAGGAAAATCCCTTTCTGTGCATTACTTTTTTCACACCCCAATTTTTTTTACCAGAAAAGTTATAAGTAGTCCCTTTAAAGTATCATCAGTTTTCAACTCTTTCAGTATTCCAATCTCAAGTTACAGTCATAACTATGCTATAACCATAACTCTTGAGACTGCTAGTTCAACTGGAAAAGTACCTATCAGCTAAGGCTTTAACCTTTCATATCAGAGGTCCTAGCCCTACTATAATTCCACACCAGTTATCATTCTAAGGCGCACGTGCGTATTAAAACAAATCCATTTCACCAATGATTAGGCTTTTTAAATGGACTGAAGCTTGGGAAAGACATACAAAGCAAAATAGCGTGTAAACCTTTTTTTAAAAATTGGCCCTACCTTATAGAATAGCTCCAATAGCATCTTCTGGCGAGCTCGCTCATAAGGGTCGTATGGATACAGCTTCTTCCCAGGATAAGCGTCATCCAGGTACTCACAAGCAATGACAGATTCGTAGATCAGCTGACATTTGCTGTTCTCCAGGACAGGAATTTGGCCAAAAGGGTGCTTTGTAAAGTACCATTCAGGCTTGTTTCTCAGGTTAATGTTGACAACTTCATGTCTGACAAAGCAAAGGGAAAACAAAACAGAACAAAACTGAGAGGCTTAGGCAGGCGGACGCTCATCTTGAAAGCAGAAGCAGTCAATGCATAAAATTAAAATTTGCAGTAAGTGCTTAAGTTTAGGTTTTGTACAAAGGAAAACAGGTAACAACATCAGTATCCTCATTCCTGCAGTAAGATGGGTTAAATGTTTCCTGTGCCTTCACCCATTTGTTCCTCGTGATCCCCCAATGAGATAAACTGCGGAGTCGTCATGAGGAGTAAACAAGGTAAGGCAAAGAGAGCATTAAAACCTCCTATGAGAAATAACACTCCTTGAGGTTGAGTCCCTGCCCAATATCACTCACTAAAAAGTGGCAGAGCCAAGATGGGAGCCCAGGCAGTCTGACTCAGAGCTCACAAGCTCAACCCGGGACACCACAGATTTTAGTACATTTTATAGTTTGAAAATACAAATCTGATCTCTGGAGACATATTTTTGATTGCCACAGCTGGGGGAGGGGGATTCTACTTCCATCTAATGGGTAGAGGCCAGGAGGCCAGGAATGCTGCTAGACACCCACAGGACAGCTCCTCCCCCTCACCAAACACACAAAGCAAAATGTCAGTGGTGCCAAGGGTGGAAAACCCTGCCCTAGAGAAGTACTTACATTGGTTCCTAAGCTGCCACTTCATCACTATGGGTAAAACATCAGTCTATTGCTATTTTTGTTTAAAAAAAAAGAGGTAACCTTGGGGCCAACTAGAATTGAGCAAGAGAAAAGAAACTGGAAATATAAGCCATATACACTCAACAAAGCAGAATTACATAATTTTATTTAAAACATCTCTGTATTAGTCTCTACATCTCTTTGCCATAAATCGGAGACTCTGAAGTCATCCCCTAATAATGGACTTTCTAAGCCCAGAGTCCAGAGACTGGAGTAACACTTTCTCAACACTTTAGCTTTGAAGCAGTTGCATCCAGCCATCCCCATTCCAGCAAAGTTGCTCTGCCTTCCAAATCCAAATCTCCTTTGCAGGAGCTAGTCTTGCAAAATTTCTTCTGGAAGGATATGTACCCATTTCTCAGGTATGTGGGAAATTTCAAAACATACTTTCACTGTTGATAGTAGTTCCTTCCATTTCATCGTTTGGAATTATTCGTTCATTCATTCAGAAAATAGTTTCAAGCACCTACTATGCTCCAGGCTCTCTTCTAGCCCTGAATAAAGAGACAAAGTCCCTACCCTCGAGAATTTACATTTGGAGGGGTGGGGAGGGTGGATGAAGGGCTAGGAGTTGTGGAAAGAAGACTGATAAACATTAAAAAAAAAAAAAAGTTAGATGTGGTAAGCTCAGTGAAGAATGAGAACAGAATTGAACTTGAAGATGCCTGTGGTGGGGTGGGGACTACACTCCACGGAGCAGTCAGAGAAGGCTTCAGTAAGCACTAGGGAAGGAACCAGTTTACCAAAGCCATCGTTCAGTTTACTCTGAGTTGTCCTAAAAGTTTCCTGCACAGACCCGCCTCTGCATTTCAAGACGGCCAGTTTTGCTAACCTGCCCTTTGCTTACTCTTTATTGTCTCTGCCTCAGAAGAAAGGTCCAGGGACCCTCTGAAATCTGAGCAGGGTGCCCCAGATTTTAAGCAATCCCGCACGCCTGTGGGGCGCCGGCCTTCGGCTTCTCACCTGATGCCTTTGGCCCGGAGGACCAGGCGCGTCCTGTGCGCGTAGGGGCAGAACCTCATGCTGTAGATGCGGATCAGGCCCTCTGGGACCGGCCCTGGGCGGACACTCCCTGCGGGCGGAGGCGGGTACGGGGAGGCGGATTAGCCCAGTGGAGAGAGGGGTTCACTGGCCTCCCCAGGACCCCAAGAGGGCCGCGCGCACTCCGCCTCCCGGACCCCAGAGAGGACACCTTTTTTTTCTGCACGTGGCTTTTGTGCAGAGGAACTCTTCAAGTCCCTCCTCGCCACGCTCCGCTAGTCTGGGGACCAAGGCCGGGCAGCCCATTCTCCAAAGCCAACACCCAGCCACGCGGCGCCCCCGGCCGGCGGACAGCTGTCAAGGGGACTCACCTTTCCCTAGGGTCCTGGTCGCATCGTCAGACATGTTCTCCCAGTGCCCGCGCAGTGTCCAGCGCTCACAGAGGCTGCCGTGTGGCTTGCTGCAGCTGCCGCAGGGTGCAAGGACAGCTGAGCTCCGGTGCGCCCCTCTTCCCCCAAATTCAACTTTGGAGCAACAGAGCCCTGGCAGGGCAGAGGGAAAGGGATCCAGGATGGCAGGTGGGGTAATTCCACCTGCAGAGACATCGCCACAGATTCAGAAGCCAGAGAAGTAGGAGTAGGAAAGAAAAGAAAAGAAAGACAAAATTTGAAAAGTACCCCTGGCTTTGAACGCGGGGGCACAACATTCAGTGCAGTCTCTTCTCCACATCAAGAACTGGTGAAGAATGGGCATTCAAACTCCATGTAGTTCAAGGGAGTTTAACAAAAATTGACCAGGGTAACAGTAACATTTTCTTTCCCATTCTATGCCATCCCTCTTGCATATCATGTCCTCTATATGAGTAATTTTTTTAAAATAAGGCCAAACTTTTTCATGCTCTAGCAGATAAGAAGAAAACATTTATTAGTGTTGAGATCTTACACAACTCTTGAAACGAGTGTCTCAGATTTTGTGGCCTCACTTGCCTCACACTAATTCTGGCCCTATTTATGAGATTTTACCCAAGTGATGAAAAATTGGTAATGAACAGAAACAAGATACCTAAAAGCAAAACCAAATTTGTGAGTTCTCTCCAACCTTCAATATACATTTCAGAGAAGACCCTTTTTAATTACTAAGGACCCACTGCCAACAGGCCAGCAATCCAGCGTCCATTTGGATAATAGCTCTTTCATCTACATGAGGTAAAGGAGGTAGCTAGCCTTTGCTTTGACTCTAAGAAGCTGAGATCTTGAAATTTAGCAGGTGGAAAAATAATTCCTTTAATTTTTACAGGACAGAGCTGAAATGGGAATTGCTTGTAAATGCATTTTATGGGGTTGACAGGTAAAGAAGGAAAAAAAGTATTACATGTTTCACTCACAGTGACTAAATGATTTCCATGGATTCTCTTATTCGATTCCCACAACTACTCAGTTAGTTATTACCATTCCTGTTTTACAAGATAGAGCATAACCTCAGAAAAACAAAATTACTTGCCCAAAGTGACCAGCTAGAAGAATTAAAGAACTTTAAAAGTTTCAAAGCCTGACTCATTGTCTTGGCCTCTACAGCTGGTAACAGTGTGGAAAGGACATAAATCCCAGAAAAGATATAGCACATAATAGCTGCTCAACAACGGTCTGCTGAATCTAAATATCTTTTATTAAAATGAGAACCTAATCATGGAGCTTATGAATGGGCACCTTTTGGCCTTTGGAATTCCAACCTATCCAGGAATTCTTAGTTAACAGTATTAACTTTTTTTTTTTTCTGAATAAGAATTTTTGAAAATTTTCAGAACAGTGACTCAACTACACTCTTTGTTAAGTCATTTAGAGTGATTTCATGTGAGCTGTGACAAGTCACCATTGTTTTACAAGAATTGGGGAATGGAAGAATATTTGAATAAATGTTCTCGCAACAGAAAATGCATATATGTCAGCAAGAATTGGTATTGGAAAAGGCAAATTGGTTCTTGACTTGCCTTTTTGACAGTTTTGCATTTGGAAGACAGAGAAAGGAAGAGGACAACTACTATTCTGGAGTTAATTTTGATCAAAAAGGACAAACTGGATGGTAAAATGGAAACAACATAACCATGTCATGTGGGAGCTACTGGTAGACAAGGAGCTGACTCCTGATGAGACAAATGTAACACTCACATAAAGAAAGTACATTTCAAATAGTTGAGAGAAAACATACATAGATTCTAAAAGGGAAAGCCATATGTGGAATGTGAAATTCTCAAAAATCAAAATAAATTATTACTAACATGTATCTGGTGCTTTATGTGTATTAACTCAATTAATCCTTAAAATAGTCCTATAAGGGTTCTATTCTCATCTCATTTTAAAAGATGAGTAAAGTGAGGCTAGCAAGGTTAAGTTACTAGTCCAAAGCTTCACAACTAGTAAGAGGTGGAAGGAGGATTATGGAACCTGGAAGTCTGACTCCAGGGAAAGTACTCTAATCAGGATCTTAGTCTATACCAGAGGTAGGCAAACTTTTTCTGTAAAGATCAAAACAGTAAATGTTTCAGGCTTTTCAAGCCATCTTGTCTCAACTATTCAACTCTACCCTTATAGGGAGAAAACAGCCATATATAAATAAATGGGTGTGGCTGTGTTCCAATAAAACATTATTTATGAGTACTGAACTTGAATTCCATATATATTTTTAACTTTATTTTTTAGAACAGTTTTAGATTCACAGCAAAATTGAGCAGAATATATAACCTCCTACCCTCACACATGCACAGCCTACCTCACCATCAACACCCTGCACTAGAGTGGGACATTTCTTACAACTGATGAACCTACATTGACACATCATTATCACCCAAAGCCCATAATTTACATTATAGTTCGCTCTTGGTGAGTTTCACAAAATTTTCACATGTCACAAATTCTAATTCTTCACTTGATTTTCTCCCAATCATTCTTAGCTCTTGAACTGTATAAAAACAAGCAGTGGGCTGGAGTTGGCACACTGGCCTTAGTTTGCCCATCCCTGGTATACATTGACCATGACTGAATTAGCAACGGCCAAACTGAGAAATTCACTTGTAAAGTACAAGGGTCCTGGATCCACATTTCTACTATGCCAGAAGGGAACATATTTTCATGTGTCTCCTCATTCCCACCTTTTAAAGGAAACCAACTCTGAGAGTTGGAAAATATTGTTTATTTAAATATTGTTTATTGTTATATTGTTAAAAGTACAGTTGACCCTTGAACAATTAGGGGGTTCAGGGAGCTGATCCACCACACAAAAATCCAAGTATAACTTTACAGTCAGCCCTCCGTATCCAGGTTTCTGAACCTGCAGATTCGACCAACTGTGGATCATGTAGTACTATGGTACATATTTAGTGAAAAAATAATCCCCATATAAGTGGACACTTGCAGTTCAAACACATGCCCTTCAAGGGTCAACTGTATACCTGTATATGGGAAGTCACATTCTGAAATGCAAGTCTACCCGGTATAGTCATGGGAGAATGGACAAAGGGATGGAAACAGTTTTTCCTCTGAAGGGAAACAATATAATGTCAAGGTTCTCACTTGGCACTATATTCAAACCCTAGTGTTGGCACTTAGGCAAGCTATCCAACCTCTTTGACCTTCATCTTCCTCACTTGTAAAATGAGAACACTAATAGTACCTACTTGATGGGTTTTGAGTACTGAATGAAATTGTGCAGGTGGTCATCCTCAGTAGAGTAAAAGCTCAGTGTACTTCAAAATTAATGACTAATACTGGTGAACAAGAACATAATTTTAATAGCATAGTGCATTCTGATCTTGTATCCATCCATACAGATAAAATACACTGCAACTCAGCATTGTCAAGCACATCAGAATTAAAATTCAACCCAGAATACTTATTTCACCAGTTACCAGTTTAATGCCAATTGAATGGGTTGAATGCCACAGGCGACATTTCAGTAATGTGGTTTTTAATCTTACCACTGAACACTATTGCTTCCCTAGAAAGATTTTAATTATGACCTTTAAGTTTAACCCTATTTGCTGTTTAAAACCCAGTAAGTACCTCTTTGAAAGCCTCTTTGCAAATTTTCCTTGTATGTTGTTATTTCATGTTTACACCTTTATTATACTGATTCACTCAAGCAAGAAATGAATGGTAACAAGGCTATATTAAACCTACTCCAAATTGGCTTCCAGCTACCTGAAATATAATCAGATCTATTTTGACAATGTGGGGCTCTTAGTCATGGGTGATAATGACTTAAGCCTTCTAGGAAAAGAATGCCACCACAGAAATAATCTCTTCACTCTATTTATATGAGTCTCTCTTTGGGGAAGAGGAGAGAAAGTGGGGTTTGAATTTTGCAATTTTTCAAAAGTTTTTTAAATCATACCAATCACTGCTATTGGCTGAACCTGGAGGACATTCCTCTTAATACTTCAGAAGCCTGATTTACATGATCATGTTACTGGGTGTTCCAGTGTTGTTCACCAAGTTCAAAGATTTAGACAGGTGAGGGAAAAGGTTCTTTTTCAAATGGACCTACGTTTAAAACTTTTTTCCACTAAGTTAGAATCATAGAGAATCTTGTGTTCTAATGTCTCTGGGACATTAAATAAGATTACTAAGTTGTCAGAGGAGGAACTTCATCTTTCCACTTGGGAAAGCAGGGTCAAAGGAGATTTTCTTTCTAAGTATTTAATTCTGCTTCCCTATCCCTACTTTACAGCTTTTCCTATCCCTCTTTTACAGCTATTTTACAGAAGGATTCAAAGAAAAAATATTTCAACAGGTTTATATAATAACATTTGAATATGCAAAGGCAGACTTTCAAGATCCTAAAATAAGCCAAAGCCAAACACTTGTAAAATCAAACAAAACACTTGTGTTTCAAAAAGGAACAGCAACACTTCCTGTGGCACCCCAGGCATAATAGTTGTGTGTTAAAAAGGGGCACACAGTCTACTCCTGGCTCAACCTCTAAATCCTAAGAGCTGATGAATTAAGAGATTGGGGCAGAGGTATATGTACTCTTATCTCAAGAACTGTCTGAATGACTGTAAGAATGCAGGCTGGATCTGAATTTCTTCTCCAGCATCTAGCTGGGAAGACCTTGGACAAACCACAATTTTCTATGCCCTGGTGTTCTCATCTATAATGTGGAGCTAATGGTACCAACACAGCATGTGGTCTGGGGAGAATTAATTCAGATACTGGATAAGAAGCATTTAATAATCAGAATCTATTACTCAGTAAGCATTCAACATTACTTATTATTGTTATTATTTGAAAATAGCAGGGAAGACCCACAGTTCCGACAAAACAGAACATTCCTGGGGACCAAATGCCCTACCTGCCAGTGCCTATAAATGTAGCTAAACTAGTGGTGCTCAATGCAGGGCTGACAGTTAATGATCTGGGGTCATCTTCACTTGTTTCCAGTCAAATCAGAAAATGGGAACAATTTAATGACTTCTTTTTTTCCCTTTCAGTTAAAGGCATTCGTTTTAAAGACTTGTTCCTTATTCTTATAGTCCTTGTGCTGTTTTTTTTTCTTAATGTTAAAAATCTTTGATGAAACTCTGATGAAGATAGTTGGGCTTTCTCACGAGTTTTAGGCAAAATTAAAAGTTGGCAATCCTATTCTGGGCCCCCAAATTCGTCAAAAAAAAATCCCCCAATTTAGAATTGACCGCAACCTCCTCTTCCCTTCGAATGCTACCCAGGCCGCAGCGACCCACCCGGTGCAGGTGAGAAGTGAGACGCCCCCGAGGAACTTCCAGGTGCGTGGCAGACGGAACCGGATGTGGAGCGGAGAGAGTGGCAGAGGGGGCGGCAGAAGAAGGCGGGGCCCAGGCGGAACCCGCCCCTCAGATAGCGACCCTATCCGCCAATTGGCCGCGGCGCCCAGAGCTTCAGCCAATCCTCGAAATCTTAGAAGCTCTCTGGCTAAGCCGTGCCGAGCTGAGCCAACCGGCGGCCGCCTTACAGGCTCCTGGGTACCGGAGTCGGGTGCCCACGGGTGTCTGTGGCTGGCCAAAGTGGAAGACAGGTAGTGGGTGGCCGTCGCACTTCAGCTCCCGGGTCTACATCCGACCGAAGTCCGCCTGCAGTCGACCCGGGCCTGTTGGGTGGGGCAGGCGGACGGGGGCAGAGATGGGTCCGCCCGGAGCCTGGGCATTGGTGGCTGCCGGGGGTAGACGGCGGGAGGCCGTTTGTGAAGTCAGCCGGTTTTGAGCTGCCTTTCAGGGCGCGGCCCCCAGGGCGCCTGCATCACCGTGGGGCGGGGGGCTCGTTTGAAATATGGACCCGCCGGCCCACCTGGACCTACCGAATCGGAAAAACAGGGGTGAGCCTTAGGTGATTGTTATGCGCCCTTAAATTTAAAAGTATCGGAAACTAGATTGTGTGGGGGCGGTCGACAGCCCCTAGTTCTGATATAAGAGCCAGGTGCTGGGTGTGCTCTCCAAATCTACCAACACCTTAAGGCCTCTTAACCTAGGGACCTTAGTTGATTTGTCTGTAGGATGATGCCCTCTGACCTACCTTTTCACGGAGAGGTGATATGATGATAAAAAGTAAATAGTGCGACGCCTAAAGGGCTATGGAAGTGATTAGAAGATGACATTAATATTTCTGAATTACTCATCCAGCCTTATATACTTACTCGATGGATGAGGTCTTTAACAGTATTTAATTACATATATGGGACACCTACTGTGTGCCCATCACAGGACTTGGTAGGAAGGATCTGAAGGGGTTAAATGACTGGAGGCCAGGAAAACAAATAGGAGGACACCTAGTCACCGGGCTTTAAGGTGATGTGGGTCTGGTCTTCAGTGGCAACAACAACGGGAACGAGAAAGGTAATGATGATACAAAGGAAAGAATGAGGAAAGTTTCTCATTGAAAGTTTCAACTCAACTTTCAAGACAAACTGAAAGGGCCATCTCTTGAAACACTGTATCCAAGTACAAATGTCTTACGAGCAGTTAGAAATCCAGACTGAAGTCCCACTCTCACTAGAGACGATTTAGAGGTTTTCAGCATGCACTATGATAGAACCCACAGTCATTTGAGTATCCTGAGACAGGAAACGTGTTTACATTTCTGCAGGAGGGCCTTGAGCAAAGCTCACAGGCCATGGTGTCAAATCAGAGAAGGTGATCCAATGAGACGCGAGAGCATTTGGTAAAATAAAAGCATGTTATTATTCAGCATGTTATTATTCATATTAGTGAAGGAAAATATATCTCCTTTTCTGACTCCTGTCCCCATCAGAGCCCACAGTCACAGGCCTCAGGGCTGTCCTGCAAGTAAAGGCGGAAAAATTGTTGATGGGTGCTCGGTTCAATGTAAAGTGATGCTACTGCGGGATCTTTCATCATGGCTGCCATCCAGAGCTTAAGATTTGCAGTGTGGTCAATACACCTGTGGGAGATGGAAAGAATGAAGGTGTGAGCGAGGCTAAATAGGAAGGCACTGCAACGTCTCCTATGCCTTATCATTTCCGCTCTGCAGTTTCATTTTGTTTCCCTCTAACCTTTTATAATATTTCTTTTAAAATACTTATTTAAAATGCACATAATCATCAAACATGAGATTTGGAAGATACTGTAGAGGTTTTTTGTCTGTGGAAGAGGAATCTTGAGTGAAGTGACTTGCTCAGTTAGCATGAGAACTTGTCCAAAATGAGAGACTGATAACTTCTAAAAATGAGAACATGAAAGACTATGGAAAATGTTATATATTTATTATTCTATGGTCAGATTGTGACTAAACATAACCCTGAGTAGCTCTAAGCTCTAAGAAGTTGGAATAAGCCAAGGTGGCTGCTGAACTTCAAAACATGGAGTTTGGAAAATAGTGTGGGACTCTTGCTGGTGAATGGGAGGCAGCATTGGTCATACAATCCTGCTTGTTATATTGTTAAGGGTTTTTAACGGGGAGGGAAGGAGTATATTACTCTTAAAACATTACATATCACAGAACTCCTCAGCCCTAGGGATGGGGAAGAGTGCTGAGTAGGTATATGACCTGCCCTGGTAAGTCCAAGACTCCTCTTGTCTGCTTGTTCCTATTCATGCCAGCTGTATGAAACATTTTAATTTTTCTTCAGAAAAAAAGGTTAATATATACTGTTCCAGTTATCATTATCCCAAATTATGCACAAAATATTCAGATGTCTTACTCATTTAACTCCATGGCTTCCAGCCGTTCAAACCAGGGCCAGATGAGGTAATCAATCATAGAAGGAGAATTACCACCAAAGAATGTTGTCTCCTTATTGGCCAGGACCTGAACATTAAAGAGGATAAGAGTACTTCTTACTTGTGCATTTGATAAGATTCATCATCAGAAACGATGAAGGCAAGTTAAGTTAAGCAAGTGAGATTAGCAGCTTTTACCCTGACATATCCAAGGTGGCTTTTTTCTCTGATCAGTTTAAGCTTTAGAATCTCTTGTTTTGGGATGAAGCAAAACAATCAACAAAATAAACAGAAAATGAAGAAAAATAAAACAAGCTACGGCATAAAAGATCTTTGTAATACATGTATCCAACAAAGGACTGGTATTCAGAATATAGAAAGAACTTCTGGGACTCTGTAAGAAAAAGGCAAACAACCCATCAGAAAATTGGACAAGACTTGGCCTTCACAAAAGAGGAAATCCAAATAGCCAATAACCAATTGAAAATGTGCTCAACTTCATTAGTCATCAGGGAAATGCACACTAGAACCAATATGTCATACCACTTCACATCCATGAGATTGGCTAAAATAAACAAGACAAAGTAAGGGTGTGGAACCACTGCTGACAGGAATGTAAATTGGTACAACCATGCTTTAAGAGTGTCTACTAAAGCTGAGTGCATGCATAGTCTATAACCCAGTAATTCTCCTCCTTGGAAATGTGAACATATATTCACCAAAAGATAGGTAGAAGAATGTTCGTTGCAGCACTATTTTGTAATAGCCCGAAAGTGGAAATGTTTACTGTCCATCAGGAGTAAAATGGATAAACTGTGCAACAGTCACGTGTTAGAAAACTATCGAAAGAACAGGAATGAACTACACACAACATAGATGAACCTCACAAACCTAATACTGAATGAAAGAAGCCAGACCCAAAAGAGTGCACATTACATGATTCTCCTTGTATGAAGTACAGAAATCAGCCAAAACTAATATTCTGTTTCTTGAAACGGATGCTAGTTTTATGGCTGTGTTCACTGTCAATTCTTCAGGCTGTACACTTCTGCTTTGGTTACTTCTCTTCATATAATACTTTAATTAAAAATTTAGTTCAAATATACTGGAAATAATTGGATTAACTATTAAACAGATGCCAAATGAAATTCTTTGAAAACCAAGCACAAATAGTATATTTCTGAAATTTAAGAAGGTGAATTGGTAATTATGGTTTTGCAAGAAGGAGAACTGAGAATATTATGTGGCTAATGAACACCAAACCATTTTACCCTTTATAAAACGTCCAAGGTTTTTCTCAGATCTCTCATAACAGTCTGCATGTAGGTAGACTAGTTATATTTACCTGAGTATTTGGTTTTGGTCCTCTACCAAACTTACCATCTGAACAGAATGGACCACGTCTCACTTTCTACCTCCCATATCATCCAGCAGAGTGCATTGCAATTATTAGGCACTCAGACTTGTACAATGAACTGATATTATTTGGGTCTATCCTTAAACTAGTGCCTGGTAATTATATTATGCATAAATAAAATTAAGCATGGAAGGTTCAGTCAGAATGAAATACCCTCTTAGCAGCCTGAAACATGGAAGTGGTACTACTCACTTTAAAGCATGACTTAACCTGGACTCTCTGAACTTGGGAAAAAAATTATATGCCCCCACCTAACCCCCAATTTAACAAGTAGTATGCATATTTTCTACTGCTCTGGGGATCGACACCCCTAACCTCCACCTTGCTCAAGAGTCAAATGTAGTTGTATATAGAGATTTTTTTTTTAATTGGGTAAGATGATCATCTTCATGTCCGTATATATGAAAACTTAGATGAAATAGGTAATTGTCAAGAAAAATATAAATTACCAAAACTGATTCAAGAAGGAATATAAAATCCTCCACATTAATTAGCATTAAGGAAATTGAACTACTAATGAAAAAAAAAACTATAAAAGTCAGCAGACTCAAATGTTTTACAGAAGCAGCCAAACCCTGTCAAATGGTTTCAGAGCTTAGAGATCCAGACAGTTACCCAATTTATTTTATGAAGTAGAATGTCCTTGATATAAAAAGCAAATAAAGCCACTATAAGAATAAAATAATCTACTTTAAGAATAAGCAAAAATCCTTTAAATATTAACTAAGTCTAGAGTATATATGAATATCAATTGAAAACAAGCAGGTTTTATTCCAGTAATGGTTCAACACCAGAAAAAAATCTCTCAATGACACTATACTCACTAGATTAAAGGGGAAAAAATTCTACAAATATTTCAATAGATGAAACAGATGCAGACAAAATATTTAATAAAATGGCACACTCATTTATGACTTTTAAAAAATTAGCAAACTAGTTACAGAACTTTATAAATTAAAAAATTATTTTTCTGAAAAAAAATCTACAGCAAACTTAGTAGTACTTACTGATAAAATGTTAGGATGCATTCCCGTAATTATGTAATAAACATTTTAACATAACTGTATTTATATAAGTTTACTATATATTAAATGCAAAAAATACAGAATGATTTATGTTCTGATTACAGTTGTTAATTTTTTAAAATATATGATCAAGGATTGAAAACAAGCACGGAAAAATGGAAATGGGTGACAAACTGAAAATGGCGGTGAAATTTTTCCTTGATATTTTAATGTCAGTGTTTCAAAATGTTTGAAAAGCAAGCCCATGACAAAGTATTTTTAGGTGTTTTGGTTTATATCTTAAATGCAACAGCTTACAGCTATCTGTTGCAAACTAAAATTTCCTATCTGATATTATTACAAAGTGATTTTGGAGATGGGAATAGGAGGAAACCAGTAGAAGATGAGGGTGGATACAGTGTATGAAGAAAGGATCGATTACCTCGTCTAGCTTGCTGAATTCTTTACGCAGTTCTTCTAAGCCAGAGATGTTTTCCTTCTTTTGCCATCTAATAGAGTCTTTTACCAAAGGTGGTACCTAGAGAGACAATAATTTCTTAGCTTATCAGTGTGAGGCTAACTGTACCAGCCCACTCTTATAAAAGCACAATAGAACCCTTGTGGTCCCAGTGTCAGGATGTTCTAGAATCCTCAAAGGTGCACCAATGCCTGTGCTCACGGAGGTCGGGTACTTAGAAACAGTTCTGTGGCCTAAGATTGCTGTATTGGTCAGGATTTTATAAATTTCAACTAAAAGAACCCCTTTTGAGTTTGGTGAGTCTGAGTCAAAAATGTCCTAAAAGGACACTGAGAGGCTCATAGAATTGTTCAGAGTCTGAACAAAGAGGCTTGGAACTCAGCTGGAATATTCCAAAATCATGCTCAGAACTGACCTGACGGAAAGCACCCACTGCCACCAGTGAGCCGAGGGCTAGATGCTACAGCTTGTGCCACTGCCAGAGTTGGACTCTGAGGTAACCAGTGCCACTCTGGAATTTAATCTTGCAACCACTCTGGCTCCTGAAAGCCAGGAGATCTACCGCCAGCCACTTTCACGAGCAGAACCAGTGCCCCACACCAAACCTGTTTCCCCACATTGCTCAGGTCTGAATTGAACTCTAACATGTATGTGTCTGAGAGGAAAAACCTAGGTCCCAGGCCTTGGCCCCAGCTGCAAAGGGAGCTGGGGAAGAGGACTTTCCTGATTTCTACGTTGGGGAGGGCATGAGAAGACAGTTCAAAGTGGCTAACTACCTGAAGACTTGTCACGTGTAGTGTCAGATGCTTTAATGCTTCTGGAGGAGGTGTTGGTGTGTTTTACTAAACTTTGGTCTTTGATATTGTCTCACTGCAAGAGACAGAAGTCCCCTCATCCCCAGTAAGTAAACATGCCCTTGCGTACAAGGGAATGTCCTGAAACCCCGTGCGTGTGGGTACAGCTTGCCTTCATTAGAATTGAAGGTGTGCAGGCAGTCCTTCCTTCCACATTTCCATCTGCGCCTGCCTGGTCTTTCATCTCTGCTTCTCCTTAAATGTCTGCTCCATATTATTTTCCATGTATCAGTCCCCTCTGCAATGACCTTAATTTCCTTGCAATGCTTATGTGGCTTTGGTTTGTCGTGTCTCTAGTGATATACACATGCAGCCCCAAAGCCTCAACACATTTACTGTCTTAGTCTATCTCACTTCCAAGTGCCCAGGAGAGATGAAGATTGGGCAGAAAGTGTGGGTGGGGACGTTGGTTTGCTGGGCTGTGGCCAGGAGGGCAGGGTCATATGGTACGTAAGGGCACCTCTTCCCTTAATGTGAACAGGCAAGTTATCTGGGCAGCTCCAGCTTTCAGCTCATTTCCTTTCTACACAGTACAATGAATCTCAGTTGTTTTTTTTTTTTTAATTCTCAAACACACTTGTTGGAAATCCTATTCCCTGTCCATCATCTTTGACAGCTGCTGTCTCTACCATTTTTTCATTCTCATTCTGCTCAGCTAGACAACGCCCTCTTCCTTTCCAATTGGTTTCCCCTTGCCTTAAGGGCAAAATTTAGCCTTAAGATCATGTCTCCTTAATCAAAATGTTCTCCCCACAAATCTCATTTTCCAGTTATTTTTTTCAGCATTTCTTTCTCTAGAGATAAGATCTTTCATTATATGCTTATGTATATCCTGACAAGGTAACAGGATTACAGAGACACAACCTGACATTGCTAATTGTCTATTGTTGGTCATTTCTTTGTTAATACTAATTGTTTGAACTAATCTGCAAAATTGGTGGTATTAAAACAGAGACAGTTCTTCCACAAGAATACCCTTTACTCAGTCTGCAAGTAGCTACTGCCAACACACTGGAGATGCTCACAGCTAGACAGGGTGGCTAGAAAAACAAGAGCTAACACCGAGTATTTACCATGTGTTGGACTCTGCTGTTTGGTGTTTTATATTAACCAATCTTTGTCTATGGAGAAGGAATAATATACTCATTTTACAAATGATGAACTGAAACCAGAAGTAAAGTAGTAAGCAACTTGCTCTGACTCACAGTTAGGAAGTGGCAGAGCTGGTCACAAGCCTAGGCAGTGAGCCGACACTGATGGAAACACAGCCCTCACCCTAAAGGAGCTGGAAGTCCTGGTACAACACAAAAGCAAGAAGATGGGCAGTCGCCACAGGGGGAGGCTAGCACATGTGGGAACACGGAGCTGGGCATTAACCCAGCCTGGACAAGCTTCTGGAAGACAGCAGTATCTGGGCAGAGGTAGTTGTCCCTCAGTTCCTCAGGGGGTTGATTCCAGGACTCCCAGCAGATACCAAAATCCACTGATACTCAAGTCCTTTATATAAAATGACCCAGTGTAGTGGGTTTCAGTATCTGAGGGTTCTCCACATACCGGAGCACACACACTGTATATGAAAAAGGATTTGGAGATAACTAGGCAAATAGAGAAGAGGGAACAGTCTTCCAGCAAGAGTTGAGAAGAAGGTGGCAAGTTTGGGAAAACTGACAACATTCAGCATGGCAGGAATATAAAGTGTCAGGAGAAGAGTGAAGAAGAGGTGTAACTCGAGACATAAACAGGATCTGGACCATGAAAGGTCTTGCAGGACATGTCAGAGCTGACAAAGAGTATAATCCTGTTTGTTTTCCACTCCCAAATCACTGGACCATAAGTGACAGCGCTGATTTAGCTTAAAAAACAAAGTTGCTTTAAACAGAAGCGGAAATGTCTTAAACACACACCTTAGAAAACAACTCAAAGACCATCTTTTGGCAAGCTTTCTCATAGGGGTCATCTGGAAACAGCTTCTTCTCCGGATATGCTTCATCCAGGTACTCGCAGGTGATGGCAGATTCGCAGATCACTTGACCCCGACTGTTTTCCAGAACTGGCACCAGACCGAGGGGATTCTTCTTGAAGAACCACTCAGGCTTATTTTTCAGGTTGATATTGATGACTTCATGCCTGAAAGACACATAGAAGACAGTGAAGAGAGTAACTCTTTTTTTTTTTTTTTTTGTATGTCTGAATAAAGTCTCATGGGTCCTGTCATCCACTTAGCTGATCAGACCTCAAATTTAGGAGTCAACCGGGCCTTGATTTTTTTCCCCCACCCTCTCTTCTAGAAATCAAATGGATCAGCAAGACCTGTCTGCTAGACCTCCAAATCACATTCTGGCTTTATTCACTTTTCAGGTTTAATTCTACCACCTTGTCTAAGACATTATTAGCCACCTGGACCTCTACAATAGTCCCCTGCTGGCCCCTCGGCTTCCACTGTGGCCTCCCTATAGTCCATTCTCCACACATAAGAAAAAATTGGATCAGACCACCCTCCTGCTTGCTTACAACCCCTCTATTGTTGTTCATTGCAATGAGGATAAGCTCTAAACCCCTTTCCAGCCATTTGATCAGGACCCTGCTTACCTGTTACACCTGTTACTGTGACTTTCCCCCTGGTCATTATGATCTGGCCACACTGGCCTTTTTTATACACTTTGAATTCCTTCTTCATTGAACTGATGATAAGTATCTGAAATTACCTGGCTCACTTAATTACATGTTTATTATGTCACCTCCCTTAGAATGTAAGCTTCATGAAAGCAGGGGTATTGTGTGCCTTGTTCATATTCAAAAACAAACATGTAAATGAGCAAAATTTTTTAAAAATTTAAATGCTGTGAAGAAATATAAATAATTTCAGATAGGTATGCAGTACATATTTGTTGAATAAATGAGTGGAAATGCTTCAAGATTATCAGTAAGATATTCCACTTGGGGCTAAGGGGTGTCTTAATTGTATATTATATGAGGCAATAATTGAATTGTGTTCACACCCCACTTTATGGGAATCACGTTGATAAAGTTCAATTCCTCTTGTTAATTTTAATAGAAAGTTCCTCCCTTTTTACAAGAATATTAGGAAATCCAAAAAATCAATCCACAAAATAATCTTTCAGATTAAATCTCTATGCACTGATTTTTTTTTTTTAAATGCTACATGGATGAGTCACACTAAGTAAACCCCTAGAAAAGAAAGCAGGTGAAGTCCAGGCTATGTTAAGAATGTTTTTAGATCTAACTTGCATCTTGCCTGAGAGATTTTAGGGGAAATAAGAAAAAGGAAAGTTTCACATAATTGTTAAAGCCAGGTCCGTATCATCGTCAAAGCTGGATAAGTGTTGAATAGAACAGATTAATTACTCTTTGTTTCTTATTTCCCCATCCACTTCAGTAGCTAGAATAGCATTTAGCTTGTGGATTTAAATATGTAACCCCCTCCTGGAACAAAGGAATAGCAAAGTGAACATTGGTGTCTGTGTATAGAAAGTTTCATGTACTGACAGATTACTGGACACTCCGATACAAGCCACTGCAAGAAAAATGAGTCTCCTTGCCAAGGAATTATCAACATTTCTGAAATTTTATACTATGAAAAGAAAAGGTAAATCCTTGGTGTCTGTAATAAAGAGGTTTCTCATAACACTTAAATTTTGGTAACCTGACATGGTGAGCCAACAAATATACCTTGCCACAAGTTGGAAGATGTTCTTTTTACACAAAATCATGCTTCCTTATATTCTGTCATATGGTAAAATCAAATACCTCTCTAGTCAAAGTCTCCTGGGACTCCAACTTACAACTAATCCATGAACATAGTAGACCTCTGTTGTTTGCACAGCTGTTACCACTCTTCGCCCACTATACACACACTTGTATGGTACAATCACTCAATTTTCCTTTGGAAAACTGTCCCAGTAAGTAAGATAGGATTGTTTTCAGCACAGAGTTCCAGAGCGGCACTAACCCAGGACTTTGTGCCCCCAAATCTAGCTGTGTCTTGATTCTGGATTTTTCAATCACATGAGCAAAAGATGTATCTTTTTCCAATCCAATTGAATTGGATTTCCCTTAAATTCAATAAATGAATTCTGACTAACACAGTCTATATTACAGTATTTGAAAAAAATTATGTTTTGGATAAATGTTACTAAATGTTGATTATTTTGTTATGTGTTCAGACCAGTTTCACCCAAAAGAAGATGCAAAGCTTACTAAAGTGATGGCTAATCCAAAAATAGTTTTTTTTTCTTTAGAATATATCTTACTTTTCTTTATGGGAAAATGAATTATCTGCCTAATTCTCCCCCTAGAAGACTAAAATTCTTTTATAAACTCTAAGCACATAGATGAAAAATTTCAGACTGAGGGCTATGTTTTAAACTTCCACACTGCAGTTATCTAATGTCTATTCAACAGATTCCAACGGTCCTTGACAGTAGGCAGTTCCAGTGGCTCAGAGAAAAGCCAAATGACTTGCATATTTCCTGTGGATCATCCATACATCAAAATTCATACTAGTTTTAATGAGGCTTCCCAAAACACCGAATGTTTAGGTGTAGACAATGTGACTCAAGCAACAACTCAAGCAATAGGAATATTCACAGCAGTTAATTCAGCACTCTGCCTTGAGGGTCAAATCTGGACTCTGTACAGGGGTGAATTATCAACTACTCAGGAAAAGGCCATATACTTAGAATAACAGCAAAAGGTATTAGATACGCCAGACATGAATGGAGAAGTGGGGTGAAAGCAAAAGAACAGGGCACCTGCAGCAGAGATCTACCAAGTTAAAAGAGCCTTGGCCTGCGAATACCAACCAAGTGTTCTCAGTGTATCATTTACTTTACTAGAGCCCCAGCATTTCTAACGCACAAATCGTTAGGCTAATCTAAATGAGGTGTCCTAGACATGTGGAGTCTGTGCCATTCCCCCCGCCCCAACCCGGGGGAAGGGTTCGAAACTTTCTATCCCCCCTACCGCCCCCCACCTGAACAAAAATACGGCAGAAAATAGTTTATTTCCGCAGTAAAGGATTTGCGGGGACCCTGCAGGAGATTCCCACCCGTGCCGCCCGCAGCTGCAGCTCGTTCCCGGCCGGGTGGGGAGCTGCCCCCGCCTTGGTCCTCACCGAATTCCCTTGGCCTTCAGGACCAGGAGTGTCCTCTGGGCAAAAGGGCAGAATCTCATACTGTAGATGCGGATCAGGCCCACGGGGACCGGCCCTGGGGGCGCGCTTCCTGCCGAGGAGAAGAGGAGGTGGTCACAGACCAGATAGCGGCGGGGACCCAGAGACTCCTGCCGCCCCGCGGCGGGGCGCGGCGAGGTCTCGCGCTCGGCGGCCCTGGCCTGTTCCCCGGGGTGGGGGCCTTCCTTTGCGGCTAAGCTCCGGAGCAGCAGCACCTGGACATGTGGCCGTAGGGTCGCCCAGATCCCCCCACCCTCGGATCGCGGCGGGCAGGTCTTACCCTTCCCCAGGCTCCTGGCTGATGGTCTAGACATCGCGGCGCAGCACAGGCCGAGCTCCCACTCCGGGTTGCTGAAGATTCAGGGAGTCGTTCGCCCCTCCCTCTCTCCCTCCTATTTATCTCAGAAATGCTAGCCCGGGGCGGCCACCGGCTTGGCGTGGTTGGGTGCCTTAGGGCCGCCGCTGCCCTGTAGCCGAAAACAAATAGGCGCACAGAACCCCCGTGGACCACCTGACCCCGCTCCCAAGGCCGGATATCCCACCCTATGCAAAAAGGAAGGCGGTGCCGTCGCCGATTGGGCGCTAGGAGAGAGATCAGGGCCAGAAGCCCAGCCCATGCACCCTGACCCAGGATCGATCTTCCTTGTTTGTTGAGGGTTAAGTCTCAAAACGCCACGGGTGGCCATTGTGCCAAAGTTCAACGTGCTGGCCAAGAGGTGAGCCAAGCTGAGATACACAAAAGAAGCTTGAAATCCCCAGAGCCTTTCCTGGACCCTGACAGATGGTGGTCTCTGGTCAGCTCTGCACAAGGGTCCATGCCTCAGCCCATCCCTGACTCTAACACTGACCCTGACGTCCCAGGCCCGATGCAAGGGCAGGAGTGAGACAGGAGCTCTCCTGCCTCAAGGTTTCCCTGACTGCAGGACCTGTGGCCCAGGGCTCAGTGCTTGTTCAGTGTTCTAGAACATGCTCTCTGAAGGTTCTTTCCCATGGCCTGCGGCCAGGTCGCTCAACCACTTGGACAGCATTTTCTTTTTCGGTCAGAACTAGCTTAATGTGATTACTGGGAGGGTCACTCTTCCTCCTGTCAATCGTAGGGTTTTAATTTTAACCTAAAGGAAACAGCACAACTCTAGATATTGTTAACCTCAAAATAATGGTCTTCTTTCAAAAACATATTAAATATGCAGAGTTTGAAGCCCTAGTAGGGGCACGGGCTCAGAGTCAGGCAGGTAGGCTGAGTGAATTTAGTCCCCAGGTATATGAAAAAAGGCTGGCCAGACTATGGGCTCCATCAGTCCGTCTTAATTAGGAAAGAGGGGGTTCCAGGGCACATAGTCCAGATACTGGAAAAAAGTAGTCAATGTTTTGTTTGCATAGATAGCCGGCTGATAGCTCCTGTGTCATTTATTGGGTGAGGAGGTGTGGTGTTTTTATTCTGACTAGCTCTATTATTGGATAGGCAGAGTAATAAGATTGTTACGGAAATGACAGGCCAGCCAAGAAACAAGCACCACTCGGAGGGTTGGAGTACTCAGATTTATTACGCCGGCAGGCTCAGAGGGGGCTTCTGCTCCGAAGCTCTGAGCACCTCCAAGACGTGTGCATGAGGTTTTATAGGGTTCATTACAAGCTTGGGGTATTTGGCCAATAGGCATGAAACAGCTTTAGCAGCATCATTATCACAAAGGTAGAGGCAGGGAGGCAGCAAACCAACATTTCAAGGCCAGATATGTCTCTTTGAAAATCCAGCGGGCTAGCAAAAAAAACATGAAGAGGGAATCAGCAAACTGACAATTATTAACTTAGATTTACGAGTTAGCCCAGCAGAACTCAGATCGGTAATGCGACACTTGTTATACTTAGATTTGTGACTTAGCTTGTTAGCCCAGCTGGGCTTTGCCTTCACAAGATAAGCACACAACAGCTCCAACAGTTCTAAGTCCTGGTAACCAGCATGTAGTTAACTTCTTCCACCCGGTCAGGGTTTAGCATTTGCAAAACAACTCAAGGATGTGACTCTGGATATTAAGTGTAGCCCTTGATGAGGAACTAAAGGTCTTTGACCTTATGGCTTAACTATCATTATTTTGTCTTGTTTGACTGTTTTTTTGTTGTTGTTTCTCATGTCTCTTCTTAAACTTGCTCTTTGGAACTGGGGGAAAGCCTAGGAGGCTAGCTTTTCTACAAACAAGAGGCAGGAGATATGGGGGAGTCTCCCTGGGAAGGCTCCACAGGGTCCTGCTTGGTTTCATGTGACTAAACCCTTTCCCACTCAGAGTTCTCTGCTTTTGCACTTTGAAACAAGACTGCTTACTGTGTTTGAATGCTGTGAGGTTTGTACTTAGTGCCCCTGCTGAAATCAGAGGTGGACACTAGGGAGTGTGGGGAAGATCTGAGTGGCAGAAGTGTTTGGATAAGGGAGAAGGCAGATTAGTGAATTTGTCCACCCCATCCTTTCAGAGAGTATTAATGTATTGCTTCTCTTATAACTAATTATCCTTTCCTAGTGGAATCAGTGAACTATTTTCTAACTTCTCTTGGGTTCCAATTTGTGGTCCCAGAGGTTCTTATGAATTAGTGTAGTATTAGCAATAGTAACACAAGAAGGCTGAGGAATGCTTTCAATAGAAAACAAATCTTATTAGCCTACATTGATTTGGGTATGTTGGTCTAGATGAAACATGATGAAGCCTGATACCAATTCTTTACTTTTTCAACTAGAATTACACTCTTTATATAAAATATTTTTAAAGATCAAAAATCAAAATTGAAATAAAATTTTTAGCTTTAAACCGTTTCGATCTGTATTTTTACTCTTTCATTCTTGTAATTTTTATTTTGACTTTTAAATTTAAGTAAAGCATTCAAAATAGTTGAGTAAATGGTTTATGGGTCTCTATTTACATTCTTGCCCTGGAATTAGGAATGGGCTTGATTTGACAGTCTCTCTCTCCACTTCAAACTAACTCCCTCAGTCTCCTTCTTTGAAGCATTATCCAAAACTGTATGTTTAGTGTCTTATTTGCTTGGATGTTGGTTACAAACCCTTTCCATGTTTAAATCTATTTAAACTTATTTCAGCATCAAGATCAAGGTAGGCAAACTTGGGACAAGAAATGAAATCATAAAGCTATTTTCCACATACATATTCAAAGTTAGAAAATAGTTTGAATTGCTTAGATTAAATGCACAACATAATAACATTCAGTCATTTTTACAATCTGGCCCAGAATCTCCATAAAAATGTGACCTCTTCCCATACTGTTTATTCTAAAACTTTCAGGAATTATGAAGGATTCCTTATTTTTTTCTTATTCCAAAAAAATGGTCCATTCAAGTTAAATGCCCAATTCAATTTAAAATTTCGGGTCTGCACATCTCCTAGAAGGAAGGATTCTTTAGATACTTAAAACTACCTAGGTTCAAATCCATTTGAAAGTTGTGAGAATTTGGCCAAAAATCTTAACTTTTCTGAGACTCAATTTCCTTGTCTATACAATAGGTTTAAAATAATCCCTAAGTGTGTAAGACCCCGGGCACAGATAGCAGCTTTCTACAAGTTAGCTCTATTATCACAGCAGAGCAGAGAGGAAATCCGTGCTGGACATACAGAGACTCCAGAGGAAGGTGGACCCAGGTCTGAATCCAAGTCTGCCACTAACTAAATATGCAGACTGCAGCCTCATACTTCCCCTCTCTGAGCCTGTTTCTTCTGTGGCATGGTTGTTGGAAGGATCAGATTTTATTAAGTTCTTGACACATAGTAGGAGCTCAATAAATTGTGATTTATTGTCACAATTATATATAAAAGGGGTCAATTACCAGAGAATAAGTAGATACTTCTAATTGCAATTGATTATTCATTTACTGTAAAACCATTAGTTATTTCCATCTTTTTACCCAGAGAAACCATGCTCACTTCTTGCTTTTTCTAACTTTTATAAACATTGCCACCTGTCACAAAAAGCAAATAATTGCCTTGTGAAGGAAAAGCCAGGCTAGGCTAACTCATAAATCTAAGTTAAGAAGCGTCGGTTTGCTGATTCCCTGCTCATGTTTTTTTTTTCCTAGCCAGCTGGATTTTCTGAGAGACATATCTGGCCTTGGAATGTCAGTTTGCTGCCTCCCGGCCTCTGCTTTGTGATAATGATGCTGCTAAAGCTGTTTCATGCCTATTGGCCAAATACCCCAAGCTTGTAATGAACCCTATAAAACCTCGTGCACACATTTTGGAAGTACTCAGAGCTTCGGAGCAGCTGCCCCTCTGAACCCACCAGCATGATAAATAAATCTGAGTACTCCAACCCTCCGAGTGGTGCTTGTTTCTCGGCTGGCCTGTCATTTCCCTAACATTTCTGTAGGCCCCAGCGAGACTCAACCACGCTGGCCCCTTGAGCCACTGGACTGGTGGCTCCAGCCGACTTGGGGACGAGACTCCAATAGTGAATGAAGTGGGACTGCCCGATGGTATTCCAGGTTCTCTTTCATGAGGGCGACTCGGCACCCCCCTCCCCACCCCTGGGTGGCTGGGCTACAACCAGAGCCAGACTTGGTGGAGGGACGGACAGACTCACCTGGTGGCCGTCCGGACAAGTTAGGAACCCCTGGGGAGTAAATCAGGTCCTGTACCTAGTGGACAGAAGAGGCTGATCCCCCCCTACGGCTCCCTGTCTGACAGTATTCTGGACAGGGAGATCAGGTTAGATTAGGTTAGATTAGGGATGCCCCAGTGATAGGGAGGGGAATGTGCAAATAGCCTCTGTGTGTGTGTGTGACTGAATGTGCGGCCTGAAAAGCATGCGGTCAGGCTCGAGTTTGTAGCGTCACAGCATTCTGCTACGGAGTTCGACCTCATATAGCTCAGGGCGGTATCGACCCCTTGGGGTATCAATCTGAGTCAGCGGCTTATACTGACCTGCCAAAGCTAAGAGGCACCTTTGTACCCACGAGGGGAGTGGCCAGGCAGACGCAGCAAAAACCCTCCCTTGTCTTGTCTGCGACACTGGCACAGGGTGGCTACACTGGGAGGGAAAGGGACATAAAACAGCATATAAGTAAATGACCCCTGTGCCCTTGGGGACTAAAAGAGGCTACTTTAAAAAGTTTCAGTCGCGACTTTGTCACCAGTCCCCCGGTATATCCTGTCGCGATTAATAAACCAGCCTTAATAATACCCCTAATAAACCAGCCTTAATAATACCCCTCTGTCTAAAATAAAGCTGACAAGACCTGAGCCAGAGGGAGCTGCCCCAGGCATGGCTGGAACCCTCTTTTGAGGTCCCCTTTTGGTCCATTTATTCTGCCACCAGCCGGCCATCCTGGCCTCATATTTTGTCAATTTAGGCTATGGAGAAGGCTTTGTGCAGGGACCCCCTAGAGCTCTTCCAGGCCCAGGAGAGCCTCAGGGACACCTGCCTATCATGGAACCCTAACTCATTGGCAGCACTGACAGCCAAGCAGATAGATATTAGGCCCAGCAAGGCAGCAGGGTTTTTGAGAACTCCACTGTTTTGAGAAGTGGGGAAAAAAAAAAAAACAGAGATACTGGGATCACAGTCCTCGGTGCCAGGAGCAGACCCACACCTATAGGCCATAAAATCTGTTAACTAATAATAATGGGAACCTCAAAATCAAAGCCGACAGTTCTGGACTGCATGATTAAGAATTTCGAAAAGGGGTTCTCAGGAGACTATGGAGTTTAAATGAGCCCTGGAAGGCTCCATATTTCGTGTGAGCTTGAATGGCTGACCTTCAGAGTTGGGTGGCCCCAGGAGAAACTCTGGACCTAGCAACAGTGCAAGCAGTCTAAAGCAGTCTATCAAATAATCACCGGAACCCCAGAACACCCAGATCGATTCCTGGCTGAAAATCACCCAGACTCTACCCCCATGGATTTGGTTCTACTCAAATGGACCTGGACAATGCAAGATATTAACAGCTCAACCAGTCTAGGCCAAAAGACAGATAGAGAAAAGCCTATTTTCCAGGGAGACACAGAGGACGAGATGTGCCTGCTCCCTCTGTATGCCCCCAGGGCACCAACACCTCCGATCCCACTGGAGACTCCGCCACCCTCTGTGTCACCACCTCCCCAACCTGAGGACCCAGAGGCAGAGCCCAGCCCCCAGCCTGAGCCAGTAGGAAGGAGACTCCGCTCAGCACAAACCGGGAGACCAGTACCGCCGGTCCTCCAAATGCTGCTGCGGGAGACACAAGGGCTGCAGCAAGTTGGGGGAGACAGGACTGTTCACCCCGTACTCTGCTACCAACCCTTTAGCACTACAGCCCTTCTCAATTGGAGCCATCATACTCCTTCCTACTCTGAAAAATCGCAGGCATTTCAATCACATTATGGTCTGAACATAATTATGAAGAACTTCCACAATAATAGCAGATGAAGAGCCACTTTACCAACCGGTCAGGATTTTTGGCCTGCCCTCCAAACAAAAGGAGTGGAAAGAATGTCTGAGAGGTCCACGGATGACGTCAGGGGGAGCTGCGCCAAGCGGCGGCAGCGGGTGGAGCAGCGGCCACAGCCGCCCGGCACCACCTCCACCTCAGCCGCTGCCGCTGCCGCTGCCACCACCGCCACCGCCACGGCAACTTTCAGGGAGCGCCAGCCCCCGCCCAGTCCCGAAGTGATGCTGGGACAGTCATGGAGCTCTGTCGTGAAGACATGCCAATATTTGGTCTCTGTCCAGCCCACGATGATTTCTACTTGGTGGTGTATGACGACTGTGATCAGCTGTCAAACCGCAGGCTATGATTGACCTTGTAGAGTCTATCTTTCATTCTCACCGGCCCACCTGGGAAGATGTTCGACAGCTGCTTCTGACCCTTTTCAATAGTGAGGAAAACAGACACATTCTCACTGAAACATGAAAATGGCTGCAGGGCCAAGCCCCCAGGGACACACTGGATGTTGAGGGATGGGCCATGACACGGGCCCCTGATACCAGACCAGACTGGGACTTTCTCTCAGAGTCCTGACTCAGAATGTGGGGCCATGGCATTACCCTGTGGCCTATTTATCTAAAAGACTGGACCCTGTGGCATCAGCATGGCCACCCTGTCTGCAGGCCCTCGCTGCCACAGCCCCCCTGGTCAACAAGGCAGACAAACTCACACTGGGACAGACTTTAAATGTAAAAGTGCCCCACTCCGTGGTGGCCCTGATGAATGGCCCAGTTACAAATGGATAACTAACACAAGGATGATCCACTATCAGGGGCTCCTATATGAAAATCCAAGAGTCCATCTAGAGACCATGCGAACCTTAAACCCAGCCACATATTTACCTGAAGGGGAAGGGCAGCCTCACCATGACTGTGAGGAAATAATCAAAGAAGTGTACGTGAGTAGGCCTGATCTAACCGACAAGCCTGTCAAAACCCAGACCTGGAACTCTTCACAGATGGCAGCAGTTACATGCAGGATGGACAATGGCGAGTAGGATATGCTGTAACAACAACTTGAGAGGCAATAAAGGCAGAGTCCCTTCCCCCAGGATGGTCTGCTCAGTGAGCAGATTTAGGCACTGGTCCAGGCACTAAGGGAAGGGAAAGGAAGACGAGTCAATATATACAATGATTCCAAATACACATTTGCAAAGTTACATGTACATGAAGCCGTCTATAAGGAGAGAGGACTCTTAACTGCTGGGAAAAAAGAAATTAAAAACAAGGAGGAGATCCTACAGTTACTGGAGGCAGTATGGGATCCAAAGGAAGTAGCTGTTATTCATTATAAGAGACACCAAAAAGGAAATGACCCTGTGAGCCAAGGGAACAGGCTGGCTGATCAAAAGGCAAAAGAGGCAGCTGCCTGGAAACACCCAGTAATTAAAGTTATGGCAGCGCCAGAGCTACCCGCTACCCCAGAATATAGCCACAATGAAGACAAGTGGGCACAGGCTGAAGAACGGAAGAAAGAAAAGGACAGATGGTGGATTGTGACGGATGGAAGGGTTTTCGTCCCGGAACAACTAGCTTATCACATAGTCCAACAACAACATGAAGCCACACACATGGGAAAAACGGCTTTGGAGGCCCTCCTAAAGTGATATTTCCTGATTTCTCGTCTCCCTACTCTGTGTGCATCAGTCTCCCAACACTGCTTGCTCTGTGCTCAAAACAATCCAAAATAAGGGCCCACTGGGCCAACGGGAGGACAACGATGCGGATTGGCTCCCTTCGAAGATTTAAAAGTGGACTTTACTGAACTTGGGCCCAGTAAGGGATATAAGTACCTGCTGGTTTTCGTCTACACCTTCATAGGGTGGGTAAAAGCCTACCCCACCGGGACAGAGAAAGCAAGAGAGGTAGCAAAGGCTCTCCTCAGGGATGTCATCCCTCGGTTTGGAATGCCTACCTCCACTGGGTCCAACAACGGACCCGCCTTTGTGACAGAGATTGTACAGCAAGTGGCAAAGACACTGAGAATCTACTGGAAACTACACACGGTATACTGGCCTCAAAGCCCAGGGAAGGTAGAACGAATGAGTAGGACTCTAAAACAAATGATAGCTAAAATCAGTCAAGAAACTCAGCTCCCCTGGGTGGACATTTTACCCCTGGCTCTGTTGCGAATTAGATGCATCCCAAGATTTAACATTGGGTACTCTTCCTTTGAAATCCTCTATGGGCAATCGCCACCTTTAGTCAAGATGGGAAATCCCAACCTGGAGACAGGAAATTTAGGGCTCCACCAACAACTGTTGGGACTAGGACAAGTTTGGGGTTGGGTAATGGAGAGAATTTCCATTTTGTTAGGAGTCCAGGTGCATCCCCATAAGCCAGGCGACCAAGTATGGGTGAAGGATTGAAAAAAGGAACCTCTCAAACCAACATGGAGAGGACCATATTTAGTGGTATTAACTACCCCTACAGCTGTTCAGGTTGCAGGAATCATCCCATGAATCCACCACTCCAGGGTTAAGAGAGCAACTTCACCTCAGACAGAGGGTCCCTGGAGAATTGAGCACTTCCCGGGAGACCTGCTCAAGATCAAGATCAAGAAGGACCAGAGAAAGATCAACAAGCCCTGCTCTAGCCACACCCTGAAGCTGGCTAGTCAACACACAGCCAAAGCTTGAAGAAAGCTCAACAAAACTGTTAAACGTATTCCTCTTGTGCTCCCTTGCCTCTTTCCTTGTTTGCAATACTAGCCTGCTTATTGGCAGTGGGGCTGGCCAGCACTGCCCCACCTGACTGAAATATAGGCCATAAGATTCTGATAGCTGTTTTATACCTTGTTATAACTGCTGCCATCACCACAGCATCATGTCTAAGATAATCCTAAGGCTGATACTGATGCTAATGCCCTCACTCCCCTTGCTAGTGGGGCTCGGAGTGGCAACAGGGGTGGGTACAGGAATCGGTGGCATAGCCTCATCCTCTTATTACTATTATCAGCTTACAGGTGAGTTCAGCCAGGATCTCCAACGAACAGCAGAAACCCTGGGAGCTCTGCAAAATCAGACTGACTCTCTGGCCGAGGTGGTCTCACAAACAGGAGGGGTATGGACCTGCTCACGGCCAGAGACGGGGGACAATGCCTCTTCCTAACGAAGAGTGCTGTTTTTATGCTAACCAATCAGGAGTTGTCAGAGGGATGGTCCAAGAGTTACAAGACCGAGTGGAAAAGAGAAAACATATTTTAGACAAGGGCCCATGGATGGGCCCCTGGGGCTGGACCTTCTGGCTGGCATCAGTCATAAGTCCCTTGCTCCTAATTTTTGCAGCTCTGCTATTTGGGCCCTGTATCCTAAACTTCCTAACCCACTTTGCCAGTGAGCAGATAGAGGCTATAAAACTCCAGATGTTAGCCTCCAATTATGAGCCCCTGCAACAGGTCAGTGATGATGCTAACTCCAACAAGGGTTGTGAAAGCATCAAGAGAGGGGAATGCGAAGTTCAGGCTGGGCTAACTCATAAATCTGAGTTAGTTAGTGTTGGTTTGCTGATTCCCTGCTCTTTTTTTTTTTTTTTTTTTTTTTTGCTAGCCAGCTGGATTTTCTGAGAGACATATCTGGCCTTGGAATGTCGGTTTGCTGCCTCCCTGCGTCTGCTTTGTGATAATGATGCTGCTAAAGCTATTCCATGCCTATTGGCCAAATACCCCAAGCTTGTGATGAACCCTATAAAACTTCATGCACACAATTTGGAGGTGCTCAGAGCTTTGGAGCAGAAGCCCCTGTAAGCCCGCCAGTGTAATAAATCTGAGTACTCCAACCCTCCGAGTGGTGCTTGTTTCTTGGCTGGCCTGTTGTTTCCATAACAGGCTAATTCACAGGAGGACATTTATTCATCTACTTAATGAACTATATCCTAATATGCTGTATAATCTTTTCCCATGTTTAAGTGATCCAGGGAAACCTACTGAAAGGGTGAAAAATTTAGTGAAAATTCATCTTTCAGATATCATGGAGTTTGGCTGGCACTCAAGAGAGGCTGGGAGTGAGATGAACTCTTAGTGGAAAATAAGTGTTTCTGTTCTGTGGGTGGTTGTGAACAAGTTTTGGTTTGGGGCTCAATAAATTTGAATTGACGACTGCTCTTTTGGCCTTTAGGACAAGCAGAATTCCCCTACAAAGGTATAAAACCTCATGCTGAGGATTAGGCTCATTCTGTCAGGACTGGTCTAGTGATGGGGTGGAGATTTGCAAGGAGAGAGGGAGCTGAGAGGGGTAGACTGGGTTTAGGGGGCTTGGGCACTTCCAAAAATGGTGGAACACACTGGTTTTTCACCTTAAAAAACTCAGGGCTGTCCTTTGGGTCACTGATTAGAGAAAGAACTTGTGGGTCTTAGATTTTGTTTCCAGTACTGGTAAGTCTTTCACAGTGAGAATTGGAACTCATTTTCCTGATTTATCCCTCCCATCCCATTGCCCTTCAAGATTATTAAAGGCCACTCATCTTCTTGTGATCTGCATGGTGCAGAGGTCAGGGCATCTCCTCCTGAATACCAGTCACAGATAACCCCCAGAAACCAAGGTGGAGACCTCGGTTTTCATCTACAACTCAGTCAGGGTCATCTACAACTTCAAGAAGTAAGACAGTCCCAAAATTACTTTTTCAATTTGATTTTGTTCAGTTCCTCTTTTGCTTAAGCACAGGGCAAGTTCAGCTTCCCCGAGTCATGGCAGATTCCACCTTCCTATGGCAGCATCTCCTTCCTATGTTTACACTTCCTGCCCAGATGACATCCTCTACCTACTGTTTACTCTGGGAGCAGTGGCAAGACTTGCCCTATCACATTTGTCTCTAAAATGCTCAGGTTGTAGTTAAAGGGAAGAAGGGCAGGGAGGGCTTGACGGTAACACAAATAAGTGAACTAGGGAGGGAATGGCAACAGAAACTGCCCAGGGCTTCGAAAGTACTAGAGGAGAAAGCTTGAGTGTTGTCCAAGCCACTTCTCCCTGTGACTCAGCAATATGGGCTATGAAAACAAGATACCAAGAAATACAAGCACTCTCATGTTTAGTGCAGCATTATTCCCAATAGTCAAGATATGGAAGTAATCTAAATCTAAACTTCCAGTTAAAAGATGAATTAAGTTCTGGGATTCTAATATATAATATAATGACAATAGTTAATAATACTGTTTTTATACTGAACATTGCTAACAGAGTAAATCTTAAATATTCTCACCATACAACCAAAATTGTAATTATGAGAGGTGAAGGATTCATTAACATTATGTGGTAAACATATCACAATATATATGTGTATCAAATTATCACATTGTACACCTTAAACTTACACAATATTATATAACAATTATATCTCAATAAAGCTGGGAGAAGAAAAAAGAAATATGGGAATTTGTCAGCCAGTTTTGTGCAGTCTCAATACTAATCACTGCCTGTGTTGGCACTCACATTTCAGCAAAGAAACTCTTCCAGGAAGAAAGGACTCAAATAGCTCCATTCCTTTCTCACCCTGTCTCAGCAAGGGCACCACCATCTCTGACTGTGAGCATCCTGGATTCTTCCTTCTCACCCTTCTTTATCAATCTATCAACAAATTCTGCAGAGTTTTACCATTAAAATAATGTTTAATACATTGTCTCATCAGTGGCTTTCAAATGGGGGTGATTTAGCCTCTGAGGGGACATTTGTCAGTGTCCATAGACATTTTTGATTGTCACAACTGTGGAGGTGCTCATTGGCAGCAATGCTGATAAACATCCTATAATGCATGAAACTCTCCCCCACCCTCCATCCAGTCCCAAATGCCAGTAGTGCTGAGCCTGAAAACTCTGCTTTGTTTCCCTTGTTAGGATCCAGAAATCAACTAACAGATCTTCCTATTTCTATTCTCCTTACTCTCCATCCCCAATTGATAATCTTCCTGAAGCCAGAATGTTCTTTTATAAACATAAATCTGTTCATGAAATTTCCCTGTTTAAAACCACTTAATGTCTCTCCATGGGTTTTCAGATAAAGACCAGAATTCTCACCTTGGCTGTTACCTGGCCCTTGGCTCTTTCTCCAGCCTTCAGTATGTTCTACTGGTCTCTGTCTTCTCCAGTCACAATGCCCTGCTCAGTTCATACATCCTGTTGTCCTTCCTTAATACCTTTATAAAAACTGTCCTCCACCCATTTCCCATCCTCTTCCCCAGCAATCACTCCTCATCCTGCAAATCTTAATGAAAATAGTGCATGTACTCAGAAACCAGCTCCTAAACTGCACATCCAACTAAGTGAAGACCACAACATAAGCCCTCAGAATATCATGTTCCTTTTTTTCTTAATTCAATCTGTGACTCTACATTTTTGTAATGGAGTGGATGCCTATCGCCCATTCCCTGGGCCCCACCAAGAAGGAAGTTCTAAGTTCCATGAAGGAAAGAATTGTATCTCGTTTGCTCGCTGTTTTGTTCCCAGCGACTAGCTAGCACAATGCTCAGGAGACACTTGGTAAGTATTTGTGAATGAAATGACGAGAGAAGGTGCCAAGATGGGAAGGAGAGACCTAAAGAAGTGAAGGGGAGAGGACTGGAAGAGAGGGACAAAGAGGTGGGGGGGGGGGGAGGGGGAACAGAAGGCTATGAGAGTGAAGGGAAGAAGCAACGACAAACTGTTAACCTTTTAATCAGTTACTTCTAGACGCTGTCTGCTTCCTTGAAGTAGCGGAGGGTCATTGTAGAGAGTGTCATATAGTAGTTAAAGGCTTGGAGCTCTAGATTTAGATTAGACCTGGCTTTAAGTCCCACTCAGATTTGTAGCCTTGGACAAATTACTTCTCTTACTCTGCTCTCCTTTTTTGTAAAATAAGTCTGATGGCGGATTTGAATATTAAATGAAATAATATATGGACAAGGCTTGGAACAAAGTCTGGCATGGTCACCACTAAATATTAAAGTCTGTTGTTGATATATATTGATACCGCAGTCACTTGCCTGGGTCTGGGCCAGTCCAGCACCCACCCCGAAGGCCGCCCCTCGCTTTGCTCGCCGCTCTCCCATTGGTCGAGACTCCCCTGTCCTTCCGCCAATCCGCTTGGCTCGAGCCGGAGCAGCCGAAAGGGCGGAGCCAATGGGCGCAGTGGTTACAGTCTCCCAGATACGATGTAAACTTTGTCCGCCGGGCAACCAGGGGCCTCAGAGTAACCGTCGCAGACCCCAGCCGCGGGCCCGCGTTTGTTGTCCGCCGCCCGGCTGAGACACACACGGCCCATGGCGCAAGGCCGGGAGCGAGACGAGGCCCACAACGTCGCTATCGGCTCGTCCCTGTCCGTGAGGTGCGGCGTCCACGGGCCCGCGACTGACTTAGTCCCGCGGAAATTCCTCCCTCAGAACTACATCCTCTCCCCACCCTCAGCTTCCTCGCATCCCGTAGACGTGCTCTCCCGCCAACTTCGACCTCTTCTCCTTCACCCCACCCCCACCCCACCCCACCCCGTGCCTTCCTGCTGACGTCCTTTCTGTGTGACTTCTCTCCATTCCCCCGTCCCCATATTCAAGGACCACATTTCCAGCTCTTTCCCCGGCCCCCTCGGCGCCTTATTATCCCCAATCCCTCGCTCCCTTACCCAAGATTGATCTCCTCCATTCTTCATTTCTGCCTCTTCTTTCTGGCTCAGTATTACCTTTAGTGATCCGTTTCCTTTCATATGTAGTCCCCACCCTCCACCCCCATCCCAACGACGGCCCTCACTCCAGGCTAGTGATCCTTGGTAATTTTCCCCACAGTTAAGGCCATCAGTCCCTCCCTTCTAACTCCCGTCCACTGACTTTGGATTTATTTGCACTTATAGTGGACTTTGAAAGGCTAAAGCGTTGCACAGATGTAAGTGGTATTTCATTCCTTCCACATTCTAGAGTGTTACCTGCACTCTGTCCACACACCCTTCCCCGCGGGTCCCGGATGTACTCTCCAGTCTCTTGAGTTTCTCTTCCTTCTCTTGAGTTCTTCACCGTCTTTAAGCATATTTATAAATTGAGGAAGAATCTCCTCTCTTCTCAGACTCCCTCCTTCCATCTAGCATACACCACACACTCTTTACTTAAAAGTGTGTTCCTTTTATTTATTTTTAATGGAGGTACTGGGGATTGAACCCAGCACCTTGTCCATGCTAGGCACACACTCTACCGCTGAGCTATACCTCCCCCTCAAAGTGGGTTTGTTGGTTTTTTTTTTGTATTCTAACCTTTTCATTCATGTTGACTTATTCCTTTTATTTTCTGCATTTATCTCTAGTTTTAGATCTAAAACATGACTACACAGGCTCCGTCTTTGTAAAGAAAGCTATTTTCCTACTGGACTTACAACCACAAAGCAGGCTGTCCTGTTCAAAGTTGTTTTTTTAAGTTTATTTTTAAAATCAAAAGAGTTATAAAGGAAAGGCCCAGAATGCACCTTGTGTTCTATTAATATCAAACTCTTTTTCTCTCTATGTTGTTTTCACTTTTTCTTTTCACATATACAAGATCCCAGAATTCCTTCTGAGATTTTCTCAGGTTTGAACAGAGGCTATGCTTCACTAGAAATGTTCTCAGAAAAAGGTTCTTAGACTCAGGGAACTTTAGGTCTATATTTAAGTTTCTCTATAGTGCCTCAAACTGGTCTCACAGAAAGTATGCGTGTTCTCTTATCTTGAGATTGTTTTGGGCAGGAAAGGGTTGAAAAGAATAGATGTGTTTCAAAGATTTTTATCATCTTTTTGTTAGCTTTCTTAAAAAAAAAAGAACAGAAAAATATTTGAAATTCATTGTACTGATGGTGACATATCTTTTCCCAAAGATGGGTGCAAGGATTCCCTAAGCAGAATGTTCATTTTGTCAACGACAGTACCATTTGCTACCCTTGTGGGAATTTTGTGATATTTCTTAATATTGAAACCAAGAAAAAGACTGTACTCCAGTGTATGAATGGAATTGTGGGCGTCGTGGCAACTAATGTTCCTTATGAAGTTGTGGCTTTTTCTGACCGGCGGCTAAGACCCCTCATCTACATATACAACTTTCCTGGATTGACCAGAAGGACCAAATTAAAAGGTATCCTGCAAGACCCTTCCTCTGCCATAACTGAAGGATTTTGTTTTAAGATGTGAACAGATCTAGTTCTTATAAAGAAAGGGTTTTTTGGAGGGAAGGGTTGGTAAGTTTTTTTGTTTTGTTTTGTTTTTTGGGTTTTTTGGTGGGGAGGTAATACGCTTTTATAGGAAGGAATCAGACTGATGACAGAGAATTTAATTAAGTAGGCTGGAGCCTTCATACTTAAATTGTGGTCTGCTTACCTTCAACACTGCATCACCTAGGATGCTTGTTATAAATGCAGAAACTCTGCTCCCATCCCAGACCTACTGAATCAGAATTTTCATTTTAGCGATATTGTCCAAGTGATTTGTATGCACATTAATCTTGAGAAGCACTGGGCTAGAACATTGCATTAGATCACTAAATACTGTTTGAAATCCTTTTTCAGAACAATTTTTTTTCTTTCCTGATGGTTTATTGAACATCTAGCTGAATGGATGTTGTATAATTTCTTTTTTATTTCTTAAAAATATTTTTTTATTGAGTTATAGTCAGTTTACAATGTTGTGTCAATTTCTGGTGTACACCACAATTCTTCAGTCATACATGAATATATATATATATTCATTTTCATATTCTTTTTCACTGTGAGCTACTACAAGATCTTGAATATATTCCCCTGTGCTATACAGTATAAACTTGTTTATCTATTCTATATATACCTGTCAGTATCTACAAATCTCAAACTCCCAGTCTGTCCCTTCCCACCCTCCTCCTCCTTGGCAACCACAAGTTTGTATTCTATGTCTGTGAGTCTGTTTCTGTTTTATATTTAAGTTCATTTGTCATCATTGTCGTCTTCCTCTTCTTATTCTTCTTCCTCCTCTTCCTCTTCCTCTCTTCCTCCTCCTCCTCCTCCTCTCCCTCCTCCTCCTCTCCCTCCTCCTCCTCCTCTCCCTCCTCCTCCTCTTCCTTTGATTCCACATATGAGTGATATCATATTGTATTTTTCTTTCTCTTTCTGGCTTACTTAACTTAGAATGACATTCTCCAGGGACATCCACGTTCCTGCAAATGGTATTATGTTGTTGTTTTGTGCTAAATAGTACTCCATTGTATAAATATACCACGACTTCTTTATCCAGTCATCTGTCAGTGGACATTTAGGTTGTTTCCATATCTTGGCTATTGTAAATAGTGCTGCTGTGAACATTGGGGTGCAGGTGTCTTTTTGAATTAGGGTTCCTTCTGGATATATGCCCAGGAGTGGGATTGCTGGTGTATAATTCCCAAGGACAAGTCTCTGCGCCTCAAATTTCTTGTCCATGAAATGGGAATAATGGTATCTACTGTTATGCTGTGATGATAAATTAAATTATAATATATAACATATATAAGTATATAATATATATGACATATGTTGTATATACAATGTCAGTCATTGTCATATACACAATATGTCAATCTGTGTTTCCTACCATTTAAGTTATTAGTGACTCATTCATACATACAACTGACCCACACTGGGCTGTTTCTGTTGGAGCCTCCATAAAACCATTCCCTCATTTAACACATCACAGAGAGCTCAGGAGGGCTTGAGGTTGGTCTTAGGTCTTTGGATCAAAGAAGTGTTTGGGTCAAGCCTGGGAACTTCACTGTAATTTAACATTTTATTTGTGGGGAAATCTACCTGTGTTCTCATCAGATTAAAACAACCCATTCATACACTGGGAACTGTCTACAGGCATATATCCTTTTATTGTGCTTTGCTTTACTGTGCTTCATAGATACTGCATTTTTACAAATTGAAGGTTTGTGGAACCCTGCATTGAGCAAGTCTATTGGCACCTTTTTTACAATAGTATTTGCTCACTTCAGGTCTCTGTGTCACATTTAGTAATTCCTGCAAATTTTCAAACTTCCCATTACTATTATATTTGTTGTGATAAGTGATCTTTGATGTTATTGTTGTAATTGTTTTGAGGTGCCGCGAACTACACTCATATACGATGGCAAACTTAATCTCTAAGTGTTGTGTATGTTCTGATTATTATACCAAACAGCCATTCCCCTGTTTCTCTCCCTCTCCTCAGGCCTCCCTATCCCCTGAGACACAACAGTATTGAGATTAGGCCCATTAATAACCCTACAGTGGCCTCTAAGTGTTCAAGTCAAAAGAAAAGTCACATCTCTCACCCTTTAAATCAAAAGCTAGAAATGATTAAGCTTAGTGAAGAAGGCATGTCAAAAGCTGAGATAGGCCAAAGGCCAAGACAGGCCACAGGCTAGGCCTCTTGCACCAGTTAGCCAAGTTGTGAATGTAAAGGAAAAGTTCTTGAAGGAAATTCTGAGTGCTACTCTAGTGAACATACAGATGATATGAAAGTGAAACAGCTGTATTGCTAATATGGAAGAAATTTGAGTGGTCTGGATAGAAGATCAAACCAGCCACAACATTCCCTTAAGCCAAAACCTAACCATAACTCTTCAGTTCTGTGAAGGCTGAGGGAGGTGAAGAAACTGCAGAAGAAAAGTTGGAAGCTAGCAGAGGCTGTTTCATGAGGTTTAAGGCAAGAAATTATCTCCATAACATAAAAATGTAAGGTGAAGCAGCAAGTGCAGATGTAGAAGGTGTAGCAAGTTATCCAGAAGATCCTGCTAAGATAATGAATGAAGGTTACTATACTAAACAACAGATTTCCAATGTAGATGAAATAACCTTGTATTGGAGGAAGATGCCATATAGGACTTTTGTAGCTAGAGAAGAAAAGTCAATGCCTGGCTTCAGAGCTTCAAAGGACAGGCACAAGACAGGCTGACTCTCTAGTTTGGGGATAATGCAGCTGGTGGTTAAAAATTGGAGCCAGTGCTCATTTACTATTCAAAAAATTCTAGGGCCCTGAAGAATTTTACTACATTATATATAAAAGTATATTATACTATACTCCACCTGTGCTCCATAAATGGGACAACAAATCCTGGATGACAGCACATCTGTTGACAATATGGTTTATTGAATATTTTAAGCCCGCTATTGAGACCTACTGCTCAGAAAAAAAGATTCCTTTCAATATATGACTGCTCATTGACAGTGTCCCTGGTCACTGAAAAGCTCTGATGGAGATGAACAAGATTAGTGTTATTTTCATGTTCTGCTAACACAACATCCCTTCTGCAGCCCATAGACCAAGGAGTAATTTCTACTTTCAAGTTTCATTATTCAAGAAATACATGTTGATTTTTCTGATAGATCTGGGCAAAGTAAATTGAAAACCTGGAAAAATTCACCATTCTACATGCCATTAAGAACATTCGTGATTCACTTGAAAGAGGTCAAAATATCAATATTAACAGGCATTTGAAAGAAGTTGATTCCAACCCTGATGGATGGCTTTGAGGAGGTCAGGACTTCAGGGGAGGAAGTAATTGCAGATGTAGTGGAAATAGCAAGAGAACTAGAATTAGAAGTGGCGCCTGAGTGTGTGATTGAATTGCTGTGATCCCATTGTAAAACTTGAACAAATACGGAATTGTCTTACGGATGAGCAGAGAAACAGGTTTCTTGAAATCAAATCTATTCCTGGTGAAGATGCTGTGACCTTGTTGAAATGACAACAAAGGATTTAGAATATTACATAAACTTAGTTGATAAAGCAGTGGCAGGATGTGAAAGGATGATTAACTCCAATTTTTAAAGAAGTTCTACCATGGGTAAAATGCTATCAAACAGCATCGCATGTTATAGAGAAATCATTCATGAAAGAGAATCAAAGGATGTGGAAAACTTCCTTTTGTCTTATTTTAATAAGTTGCCACAGGCACCCCAACATTCAGCAACACCACCCTAATCTGTCAGCATCTATTAACACTGAGGCAAGACCCTCCACCAGCAAAAAACATTATGACTCTCTAAAGGCTCAGATGATGCTTAGCATTTTTTTGTAATAAAATATGTTTAATTAAGAGATGTACATTTTAAAGACATAATGCTATTGCACATTTAATAGACTATAGTATAGTGTAAATATAACTTGTATATGCACTGGGAGACCAAAAAAAAATTTAAGTCACTAGCTTTATTGTGATATTTGCTTTATTGTGGTATTTGCTTTATTGTGGTGGTCTGGAACCAAACCCATGATGTCTCCAAGGTATACCTGTATATGGACTAAAACCACTCTACATCTTTAAAATTTCCCTGACTTGATTATTTGGCTGTAGCCCTGTCCAAGCAATTGATAGTTAATTCAAACCAATAGCCAACATTCATATTGAATAATGAAACTCTAAAGGCATTCACAATAAAACTAAGACAAAGTCATTAAGGATACCTGATGTTACACTAGTATTAAATATCAACCTGAAAGTTCTAGCCAATGCAACAAAATATGAAACTGAGAAAAATTATAGCTGTAGGAAAGAAGATAATGGGAAATACAATAGTCTACTATGACTGATACAAGAATGCTCTGTAAGATGCTGGTTTCAAAATAAATGCCCATGCAATTAGAAGATTTAAATATTCAGGAATACTCCAAAGAAGAACTTTGATTGACTGTGATGAAGAAAACTACAAAAATCACTGATATAAAATATTTAAACATATAGAGACATATTCTTGCATGGAAATTCTGGTAATTATAAATGCATTTCTGATATTATTCACAGGTTTATGTTTTAGAGAGCCAGGAGAACTTAAATGAAATGAATGTTCTTTCAGAACAAAAAGTAGAGATGGAAATAATTTGAAAGAGATTGATGACAAGGCAGAGGGCCTCTTAGCATCATGGTGCTCTAGTAATTTAGAGTATGGTATTGGTGCAGGGATCACCTGATCAGTGGAAGAGCTGAAGGCTGAAGACAGACTCTAGATATATAGAGCGAAGTATTTGATGAAAGGCACTCCCCTCCCCACATAGAAAATAGATGATATGGATTATTCACCAATGGTGTTAAGAAAAGTATTTGGACAAAAGTATCAAGTTAGCTACTCATGTCGTACTGTACATCAAAACATATATCCAACAAAAATAGCCAATATAGAAAAACCCATTGAAAAGTAGAAGAAAAATGTGGTAGAAAATTGAAAAGATTTGAGGATGAGGAAGAACTTTTCAAAGGAAAAAATTAAAAATAGTAAGATTAGTATGTTTGATTACATACAAATTTAAGCCTTATAAACATTATGAAAAGTTAAAAGGCAAATAATAAACAGGAAAATATTTTGGAACAAATATGGTCAAATATTTTCAGAATGATTACGAGACAATAAGAAAAAGGGTAGACATCCCATTAGAACAATGGAAAAGGAACTTGCCCAAAAAACAAAACTACCAATGACCAAAAACATCAAAAAATGTTCCATGTCAATATTCTTTTTAAAAAGTGTCATTTAAACCAAGATGAGATTTTTCTGCTTATCAAGGTAAATTTTTTAAAGCTCATAATTGCTAGGCAGAGTACAGTGAAATTGATAGCATTCTTTTTTGTTGAAGGTGGGAGTAAAAATTGATACAAAACCATGAAAATAAAAAAAACAGACAAAGGAGAAGGCAAAACTTGGATCTATGGACCACACTGCAAAACAGCAGATAAAAGAGGGAAAACCAGAGCCTCATACAAGGAGGCAGAAGCAGACACGTTCCTGTTTTAGCATCCTCAATACATATTCTAAACATACTGTTGCTAAGACGTTTAAAGTCATGTTTCATTTCTTCAACTGTAGGTACAGATGAGAATAGAACTTTTTATAGTCTTTCCAAGAACTGGAAGATACTAAGCTGAGATATGTCTAAGGTACAGAGATATGGAAGTAAGCTAGGATTATTACAACTTTTCAGAGTGTTTCACGTTGTTTGAATAACTTTTCTAATTACCATGTTTCATATTTATGGAACATCTAATGGTTCTTGGATCATTTCAAGCCATTTGGAGACATACATGATGCAGTGTGCTCAGTTCTGCATTGAAGTGTAGAATCAGTGACCTCATGGTCTTAATTGGCTCTAAAATATTTTAAAAACAGATCTTAACCTTGCTTTTAGTTTTCTGGTCATAGTTTAGAAATCAGCCAACATGTCTCTTATTCCAGGAGCTAAATGCTTTTGAATTACAGAAAATTATTAGATAAGAGAAATTGAACTATAAGACTATCATTAATCTGAACATGATGATGAAATCCTTGTAATGGATTTTATATTTTAGGCGATGTTCTTCTGGACTACACTTTACTTTCGTTCAGTTACTGTGGCACCTACTTGGCTAGTTACTCCTCCCTCCCAGAATTTGAACTGGCCCTCTGGTAAGTTGCAGGCTCCTGCAGAATTCCTTTCACTGAGTCACATTTTAATCTTGTCCTTCTGGATTTCATCAAAGGTGATATACAAGGGAAAATGGAAGGAATAAGAGTCCTAATCATAAGGTTTAATATAGTTGCTACTTTTAGGCAGAAAACTGGCAGAGGAAAAACTAAAAGATTAATTACTGTCTTTTTCTTTTAATTAATATGTCACAATATTTCCTTTGTCAGGTAAAGAATACATGGATAAATACATAAAGTTTCATCTTTTCTTAAAATAATTGATATCTTTGAGTTATTTTCATACTTTCTACTAATGTTGAAATTAAGATGGTTTCTATGTTAGAGCTCAGTTTGAAGTAATTTTTTTAGAGACATTAGAACAATTGTATGTTCAGAGGGTAGAACATTAATACCCCATTTGACACCAGTATAGGTAATACTTGTGAAAAAGACACATCTGTGGTCTTTGCTGGGTCACTTCATGTGGCCAGCTTCAAAGCTGCACTCAACTACTCCATCCATGATATAAACTCCTTCGGGGGAAATGTATCTTATTATAAGGAAATACAGGATGTTCCAGGAATGATTGAGGATGCTCTTTATATACCAGCATTTCTCATAGAAAAAGGTAATCTAGATTCAGAGAGTCACATTTAGTTTATGCAATTTCTCTTTAAAAAATAGTTTTATTGAGGTATAATTGACATATAATAAATTGCACATATATGTACATACACACACATACACTCTGATGTTTTGATTTATGTGTTATACACCATGAAACCATCACCATAATCAGCACAATGAATATACCCATCGTCCCCAAAAGTTTCCTGTGCTCCTTCAGATCCTTCCTGATTGGCTCTTGCCACACGTACCCTTACATCATCACTGCCCTGCCCCTCACCCACAGGCAACCACTGAGGTATTTTCCCTTACTCTGGGTTAGTTTGTGTTTGCTAGAATTGCATGTGCTTTATATACTCTTCTGTGGTCTGGCTTTTTTCATGCAGCACAGTTAGTTTGAAATTCTCTCATGGCAGTGGAGTGGTGGGTATAGCTCAGTGGTAGAGTGCATTCTTAGCATGCAGGAGGTCCTGGGTTCAATCCCCAGTACCTCCACTGAAAGAAAGAAAGAAAAATTTTTTCATGCTTCTGTATTTCAATAGTTTATTCCTTTCTATTCCATGGTATAAATATATCATAATTTGCTCGCTCACTTGTTGATGGCTCTGTTAGTTTGCTAGGGCTGCCATTAATAAAATACCATAAACAGAGTGGTTAAAACACAGAAATTTATTGTCTCACTGTTCTGGGGGCCAGGTGTCTGAAATCAAGGTGTCAGCAGAGTTGGTTCCTTCTGAGGGTTGTGAGGGAGAATCTGTTCCAGATCTCTCCTTGGCTTGTGAATAACTGTCGTCTTGTTCACATGATGTTCTCTTTGTATGTGTATCTGTTTCCTAATTTCCCCTTTTTAAAATAAGGATACTAGTCACACTGGAGTGGGGCCATACTAAATGACATCATTTGACTTAGTAAAGACCCTCCTTCCAAATAGTCATATTCTGAGATACTGAGGGGGAAGACATCAACCTGTGAATTTTGTAGGACACCGCTCAACCCATAGCAATACTGAAAGGATGAGTAGGAATCAGCCTTGTGAAGAGGAGAAGAAAGGGGATTTCAAGCAGAAGAAAGGCATGTGCAAAGGCCATGAGGTCAGAGAAAACATGGCAGATTAAAGATTTAATTAAAAGATCATAATGATGAGAACAAGAGGTCAGCCCTGAGAGGCAAGCCTGGAGGGACAGTCTGAGGCAAGCTCATGAGAAGCCTTGTAAATAAATGACTGTGTATTTTATCATCCAAATCAGGATACTTGTGAGAGTGAAAGGGAGATGTTATTAATAATTAATACAGAAGGATACTTGCCCTATGTACAAGCCATGCTAGTGAGCACATCCTTTATCCTAAAGCTGACGGATGGGATTCTATTAAGCGTTTAAAGCAGGGATGTGACTTGATCAGATCTGCACATAAAGAGACTCCTTCTAGTCATATCACAGAAGGATATTGGAGGGAAATAAGACATGAACATTGCTTTGGAGGGTGTGGTGGTCCAGAGGAGAGACGACTGTGGCATGGACTAGGGTATGGGTGTAGGGAAGGAGAAAAGTAGAGATATTTGGGAGGCAGCACCATGGGACCTGGTGAATGACTAAATGTTGGGTGTGGTGCTGAGGGAGAGGGGCAGTTGGGGGTTATACCCAGAGTTGTGACTTGGGCAACTTGGGAACATTACGGTACTCTTCAGGAAGATAGGAGGTCACAGCTGGAGGGAGGTTGGACGAGGCAATGGGAGAAGATGAGTTGGGACAAGCTGAGTTGAGGGTGCCTGAAATAAATAGATGGAGATGTTTAGTCAGCAATTGATGTATGTTAGGATTTAGGTTCATTTGCTGTCACAAAAACCCAAATCACCCTAGAAGTGGCTTAAACAAGACAGAAGTTTCTTTCTCTCAAGTGCAGCAGTCTGGGTGTGAGCAGCCCACAGCTGGTCTGGTGGTTCCCCAGTGTCCAGGGCCTAATTCTCCTATCTCGTTGTCCTACGACTCCTAGGAGATGCCCTCATCTCTATTCTAAAGTGCAGCACCAGCTGTGCATTTTTGGGGAGCCAGTATGGGAAGGGCACAAACCTTTGTTGGAATGCATAGCCTGGGAGTTGCAGACATCACTGCCACTTAGTTTCCACTGTCCAGCTTAATCACAAGCCATATCAAGCTACAAGGGAGTCTGGAAATATGGTCCTCACTGTGGGTGACCATGTGCCTGGCTGAAAACCAGGGGTTCTGTTAGTTGGAGGGAGAAATGGAGAATTGATGTTGAGAGACACAATTTGCCTATGCCCCAGATAATCAGGACCAGAGCTCAGGAGAGAGGGGTGGAGACTGACATCTGGAAGTTGTTAAATTAGATTGGTAATCAAAGTGCTAAAAGTGGATAAAAGCACCTATACAGGAACCTCAGGCAGAACCTAGAGGAACACCAATAAAAGGGACTGAAAGAGAAGGAGGAACCTCATAGGACACTCAGAAGGAGTAGTCATGGAGCGAGATGGGACACTGGGCATGGAGGGTTCCAGAATATGCCTCAGCCTGATTTCCAAAGAAAGCAGAGCCTGAGGCAAAAGCTCATAAGCCACTTCTTTAGAAGGGAGTGAAGTCCCAGGAAGGAGGTGAGCTGGAAAAGTGGAGGGAGGCGGGGGAAGGAGGAGAACCAACGTGAGCACGCATTAACTTGCTGGGCACCACTTGGCTGCTGTGTCTTGCAGGTGGGCTTATGAGAGGCTGTATGACGACTGTGAACATGGACAGTCCTCGGGCAGTGACAGACAGTGGGGTGGGAAGGCGAGAGGAAGAGGTGGGAACTTACCTACCAACTCCTGTTACCCTGTCCATCAGAGGTTCCCTGCACAGGGTATTCAGCCTGCCACACTTTCAGATTTATTGCAACACAGGGCCTACAGGAGGCCCTGGGCATGTGGGGCAGGCATGAAGTGAGGCACAGGCAGTGTGTGCTCATGAAGTTAGTCAAAGCCTACACAGTTGTACCACCACCGGTTCCACTAGGATAGCCGATCAAGTTCCCAGAATCAGTGTGAGACTGAGAGGTACGGCGTGTTTCAGAGAGTCCAAAGGTCACTGTGGTGAGCAGGGTCCAATCCTGCAGAAGTAAAATTAGACAAGGACTGAGAAGTGCCTGTTGGATTTAGGATGCAGGTGGATATCAGTGGATCTTGAAGAGAACAGTGTCAGTTGAATGGTGGTGATGGGATACAGATATCCCAGAATGAGGAGAGGGCAGGATTGAGGAAGAGGAGACAGTGATTTAAAACAACTCACTCAAGAAGTTAGGCTCCAAGGGGAGGAGAGAGAGACATGGAAGGCTGAGATTGAGGGAGGCCTTTTTTTTTTATAGTATAGACAAGCACTTAATTTGAGTGTTGACAGGAAGGAGTCAGGAGAAAGGGAGAGTCTGAAGATGCAGAAGAGAAGGAATAATGGGTAAACTAACAATCCTAAGAAATCAGGACCTGTAGGATCCATAGCACAGGTGATGAAATTGGCCTTAGGTAGGAGGAAGGATATGCCTAACATTGTAACAGAAGAGAAGGAAAGAATGATACAGATCCTGGCAGCTTGTTTCACCTGATAGCAGAAATTTGGAGAAATTCTCAGCTGATGGCCTCTATTTTCTTCATGGAAATCAAGGCCATTTACTAACAGTAAGAAGGAGGTGAAGGGTTAGAGGTTTCAGAATAATGGAAAGTATTAAAAATGACCACCTTACAGAACAGGAGAGAGAACCAACCAGAAAGACATAGCAGGAGTGGAGGTTGTATTGAGGGTCCAGGGGAGTGGTAACCACAAATTTATAGCATCACTGACACCATAGTCCTGTGGTCTTTATTCCTATGTCTCAGCAGCCCAGGCTTTCAGTCATATCCACACAGGGTTGATGGGTTTTCCCAGGCCTCTGAAGCAGAAAGTCAAAATATCCAGGGAACTGACAATACCAGCAAGAGAATGATTGAGTGACAGGACCTTTGTCAGGGTTGGATGGAGGTGGGAGCAGGAGGGAGCCAATAGACAAGGCAAGCTTGACATCTTAGTTCCAGTTTCCTAATCACAACCCTGAATGGAGCGCTGGCTCCTTGTGTGAGGGGACAGCTCACATTAATTTTTTCCTGTTCATTTCATCTAGCAAAAGACCTTTTTCACTGTAGGCATTCAGGATATTCTCTCAAATGGGTAAATGAATTATTCCATTTTTACGATACTAGAACCATAATTTTAAAAACTCAGTGACTGATCAGTTGGCATCTATGTGTACAGCATACCTAGATTTATGTGGAGTACTCATGTGTAGTACTTAGACATTTAGATACCTACACTTATTTTTCAGCAAATGTGATGATTTATTCCATTTTCCACATTTGAATGGGTCAAATCCAAATTTAATAAGGAAGATAAAACAACCTTAGTAGCATATGACTAGTATTTTAAAATAGTTATTTTGCTTTCCTAGAAGGATACAGCATAATGATAAGCATAATTATTTATAAATTTGGTATTAAGATCATAGATTAATTAATGATATAAATTATCAATTTATGTAAATCATTTTCAAGTAGAGGTAAATAGTCTCAAGTTATGAAATTCAAATTAATTATTTTCACCAAATTCAATTTTCGTTTAAGGAACTGGGAATTGGGTGTCATTTTGTGCAAAAAGTCACAACCTGGGACAGATGTGAACCAGATGACTTTTAACCCCATGAACTGGCACCAGCTGTGCTTGTCAAGTCCAAGTGCATTGACTGTGTGGACCATTGAAAGAAGTAACCAGGAGCATTATCTCAAAGCAAAGTAAGAGGCATCATTTCAACACAATAAAGTGGGCATCTTTGTTTGCATTCATGTAATGTGATTGGATCAATTTGATGAATTAAGTGGCTTTATACATGGATCTTTCTTGGAGTGGTTGTGTTTTGAAAGGATTCTCTGTAACTTGACTTCCCGCTGAGTCTCTTTTAAATATCAAGCTTTTTCTAACATAGTTTAATTTTCCAAAATTTTATTTGCTCTGACTATTTCTAAACATGCCTATTGTATATTTTAAAAAACATCATGCTATGACTTTTTTGCTCCTATTTTTTGATGCCCAACTGGAATCTCAAAAATAAGACATTTTTAGATAGGAGAAGTGTGTAGATTATACTTTCGGCCACATTATCTAGAAACAAAAGGGTAGTTGCATGTACTGAAATCATGAGAATTACCTGTTTAAATAGAACTGAGTCAAAGAGAAATTCTACGATCAGTGTCCTGGTGATAGCTGATGATAATGGTACCTTTGTTGAAAAGAATTCAAAGACCCAAGGTGCCCCTGAGCTGACCATTCTCAAAGTCAAAGACTAAGGAGACGTTGAACATGCATATCCTTGAAATTGCAGTTTTTGAAAAATTGCCTTCTTAAGAGAAATGTAACACTAGTAAATAAAGTTATCGAAGTAGAGAACTGTAAGAGAGGCACTTTTTTCTTCTCAATATTCTTTATGTCTCAATTTCATTTTTGTAAGAACCCATTGAATAGCCAGATCTGTCTCTAGGCAGAATTGACAATACTGTCCTTTTTCATAAAGTGGATAATGTCTCTATCAGATCATTCCCAGGACAGGCAAGTAATTTATCACATCTTTCTCTTATTTTGCTTCCCTTCAATATTCTTCTCTAGTTCTGAATTTTGAGTTGTGATTTTTCTGTAAGCAAGTGAAGTGGGAAGCAAAGTAAGTGGATTGTTCTGGTTCAGAAAACAAGCAGGATTTGAAAACACTTAATTAAGCCTTATATTTGAGGAGTAAGTACTGTTTTTACATGATCATTTTTCAAAATTATTCATCATTCATAAAACATAACCAAAGATGTTTTGGATTTAATGCATAAAGCCATGAATTCTCCAAACTAATTTTTGTAGCCATTTTATGGTTTAAAAGTAAATATATGGTAAATTTGAAAGTGAATTCTTTTTTTTTTTTTTTGGTATATATCTTTTTATTGGAGTATAGTCAGTTTACAATGTTGTGTCAATTTCTGGTGTACAGCATAATGCCTCAGTCATACATACATACATTCATACATACATACATACATTCATTTTCATATTGTTTTTCACCATAAGTTACTGTAAGATATTAAATATAGTTCCCTGTGCTATATAATATGAACTTATTATTTATTTATTTTATATATATTACTTAGTATCTGTAAATCTTGGATTCCCAATTTATCCCTTCCCACCCTCTTCCCCCCGGTAACCATAAGTTTCTTTCCTATGTCTGTGAGTCTGTTTCTGTTTTGTAAATAAGTTCATTTGTCTTTTTTTTTTTTAGATTCCACATGTAAGTGATATCATATGACATTTTTCTTTCTCTTTCTTGCTTACTTCACTTAGAATGACAATCTCCAGGTCCATCCATGTTGCTGCAAATGGCATTATTTTATTATTTTTTATGGCTGAGTAATATTCCATTGTATAACTATACCACAACTGAAAATGAATTCTTAATACTAGAGGTTGTAAAGGTAGCCGAAAACAACCTACGTATGTGTTTATTTTGGTCCATGTATTTTAAAATTTGAACCACTTGCCAATATTTAAAATTTGAGAAATTTCTTATAAATATCCAGATTATGATATTCTTGTGAAATTTTGGAACCAAAATTCTCACAAGCTAACAAACCCTCCTGGCTGGAACTAACTGATGCCTGCCAGCTTTAGGAGGCATGTACAGGGAGAAAACTCAGACTTTTTTTCTATATAGGGAAAAAACTAATTCTCCTCTCCTGTATTTTTCTTCCCAGTGAGTCTTCTATTTTTTAATATTTTATTATTGTATTACTTATTTGTTTTTATTTTGGCAGAGGGGTAGGGGCAGGGAGGTAATTAGGTTTATTTATTTTTAGAGGCAGTACCAGGGATTGAACCCAGGACCTTCTGCATGCTAAGCACACACTCTACCACTTGAGCTATACCCCTTTCTCCCCTACACTGCAGTGAGTCTTCTTTACTACTGACATTTGTGGTAGATCTTTTTCCTCACACCAAGCAATTCTCCACAATAACAGCTAGATGTCCTACCTTTTAACTCAATTCTGACACTATCTACCCAGAGATAGAATCAGATTCCACAGACTAAGGGTTCAGTCCTGCAAGACTGTCTTCCCCCCTCCTCTTCAGATGCTAGTTGCAGCCAGCATCCAGGCTGTTACCTGTACATCTGACCAACCAGCTGTAGATGGGAGGTTTCAGATCCCCTCCTTGGGTTGCATTAATTTGCAAGAGCAACTCACAGAACTCAGGGAAACACTTACATTTACCAGTTTATTAAAGAATGTGATAAAAGATACATATGAGCAGCCAGATGAAGAGATACTTATGGCAAGGTCTTAGAGGTTCTTGAATGAAGGAACTTCTGTCCCATGGAGTTGGGGTGCATCACTGTCCCAATGTATATGTTCACCAACCTGGAAGCTGTACAAAATCCCTACCATTGGGATTTTATGGAGACTTCCTCATGTCACATGATCAATTATTGGCTCCATTTCTAGCCCCACTGCGCTCTCTGGAGGTTGGGAGTTGTGGCTGAAACTTCTAAGCTCCTAGTCGTGCCTTGATCTTTCTGGTGACCAGCACCCATTCAGGAGTCATCCAGGAGCCCACCCAGAGTCGCCTCAATAGAACAAAAGAGGCTCCTAATGCTCTTGTCACTTAGGAATTTGCAAGGGTTTCAGGAGCTCTGTTTCAGGACAGAGACCAGTGTTTATTTTTTATATTTTTTCTGTTGTCTCACAGGAGGGAAAACACTTTCCCATTTGCCACAATCCCACCTGGCCACACATCACCTGCCTGACCCCTGTCAGCCTTCAAATCTACAATTCCTGCTTTAGATATTAACTTCAAAAAATGTGAAAAATCCCTATGTACTTAATTTGTAACTGTGTATTACTTATCCTTTTATGATATATATATTTACATCTACTATTTGGCTTTTATCTGTTTTTTGTTAGTTTTTTTTTTTAATGAATTATGACACCTCCCACTTTGCTTGCCACCGATATGCTGCAGTTACATCTGTGACTAGTTTCTGTTAATCTAATTATTCTCATGTCTCTTTTTTTCCACAGGTCAGTAAAACTGCCTGTGGAAGATGGGTCATTCTTTAATGAAACGGATGTAATTTTTCCCCAGTCATTGCCCAAGGATCCTATCTACGGACCTGTGCTCCCAGTGTCGGCCATCGCCGGGCTAGTAGGTGAAGAGGCAGAAACTTTCAGGGTAATGACCTGCCCTTCGCCTTGTTTGCCTATTTGCTTTCATGACCATCCCATGAGACATGCAGGATAGGGAGACTCACCCTGGAGGCCACGAGAGATGACGACTCTGGAGTTTGGGGTTCGAGTGGCTAGATGGTGGCAGTGCTAACTGAATCAGGGGCCCAAATGTGATTTCAGTTTTGGACATACTGACTGTGGAGTGCTGGGACGGCATCCAGGTGGAGATGCAAGGTGGCCACATGGACCTAGTGTCAGGGGGGAGAAGGCAGGGCTGGAGACACAGAAGTCAGAGTTGTTCACACAGAGAGGTTCATGGGAGCACTGGGTGCAGGACAGGGGCGGGGTGGTGAGAAAAAGGAGAGAAAGAGTGTTAGAGAAGAGAGCCAGAGAGGAAAGTGTCTGCCAAGAGACAGAAGGAGGAACAGGAGCCTGAAGAGGAACAGTCACAGAAGGAGGAGCAAATCCAGGAGAGAATATGCCATGGAAAACCGTTTCAAAAGGGAGTTTGCCAACAGTTATACACTCATTTTTTTTTCATTCAACAGGCACATATCAAGCTCCCTGTATGCAGTAGGCACTGTTTTAGGCAACAGGGTCACATGGTAACCAACCAGGCATAATCCTACCTCTTGGAGCTTACATTCTATTGGGGAGACAGCAATAACACCAACACCAAAAGTAAAGAGATACAGTAAATCATCGCAAAATGTGACAGTAATTGTAACAGGATAAGTGGGAGTGGGGGGTAGAGGTGAGGAAGGGATTAACACCTGCTGGTCAAGGACGGCCTCTGGGAGGATGATTCTAAAGGACAGGGAGCAGGGTTAAGAGTGTTCAGGCAGAGGGAACTGCATGTGCAAAGGCCCTGAGGGAAGACAAGAGCTCAGAGTGTTTGAGGAGCTGAGAAAAGATTCGGGTTGCCTGGGCTAAGTGAATGAGAGGGAGTGAGGTGCAGTGATGGTCAAGAGGGAGGCAGGGAGCAGAGGGCAGCACACGCAGGGCCTTTGGGATGACAGTAAGAGGCTTGATTCTCCTGAGCCTCTGAGCCCACATTATGCTAATACTTGTGTGAAAGCTCCAAGCCAAGGAGAAAGGAAGTACAGGTTCCCAAATGTTTTTGACCACTGCAGAGAATTACGCTATAGATATTTAAAATAATTCCATGTGATAATTAACTTAAAAATCTCTGGCAAGGAAGAGAAAAGGTTGTATGCTCTTAGTATTTCTTCTAAAGGATGGCAGTTAATTCACTTCTTTAAATTGCAGAAAATGATTAATTCCTTGGAAGCCACACTCAGCCACAGTGGGGCAGCAAAGTAAAAACAAACAGATCAGCCATAGAGGTTTGCAACTTCAAAGAATGTTTCTATGCTTAATATTTGATGCCAAGGAACCCATATATTCAACTGTATCAAATCTGTGTGTGTGTGTGTGTGTGTGTGTGTGTGTGTGTGTTTGTGCGCTCAAGCGTGCACCTGTGCAATAAATTTCTGTGGGAGCCTTCATCATTAACCCTTTGCACCAACCTGATGGGTCCTACATAAGACATTTAAAATTCGTGCTGTTGTTCTTGTCATTTGAAACATGCTATGAAATGCTTTCTTTAAATACTTATATGTGGAGTTACCATTTTTTAAAATGTCCTTAAGAAACAGACATCTTTATTTCCTAGGACTTTTGTAACTCAGAGCATTTTAACCTTTTTCTGAAAACAAATTTAATGTTGAAGTTGGACATCTCTAAATTATACACAGAGTATTAGTAAAGCACATACTTTAAATTTAATTAGAAATTAAATTTCCCAGTATTTACTTTTTCATCTTATAGATAAGTACAGTGAGAAAAATTGCTGAAACATTGATTAATTTGTGTACAATAAGTGAAAGCATAACCAAAAATAGATCTCAAATGTCTTGATTCTGTTCCTTCCTTTGAATGACATTTCTTGTGGCCCAGGTACCAATGGCAAAGAAATCAGTAATGACTGGACCTATTTAAGAGTCTTAAAAATTGACAAGCTGTGAGCTTTTATAAAATTACAAATATTAAATACTTCCATTATCTTTCTTATGGCTAACACTAGAAAGGCACACGGTAGACCTTTAAACAGGCCTGTGTCACATTACACAACTTATTTAGGGCATTAGAAAAAGTATCCAGTAGTAGCATGGGGGAAATCAAAGGCAGATGTTATCTAGGCAGAAACTGGATCCAAGATAATGAATTTAATCTCAAGTGTCAAGTTTTCTTTTTCCATCTGCCTTTTTTTTTAATTTGAATAGAAGTTGCTAAATAGAAATTCCTTTTATAAACTCAAGTATTATGAAACATATTCAGATGCTTACATTTTCTAAACAATATTAAGTTAGACTTGAATTTTTTCATGTTTGATTCCAGAGAACTGAACAAGGAAGTGGTGTTATCAACAAATACTTTTAATCACTACTGGCATATTTTCTTTTAAAATTCTCAATTTCCAGAATTGAAAATTAGTGTTCTGCTTGCACCACATAATATCACATTAAATGGCATAAAACATATTTATTGATGAAAGTAATAGGAAGACAAGCCTATCTTTAAGTACAGCCACGCACAATGCTAGATTAATATACTAATGCAAAAAAAAATCCAACTTTTAATCCTCTCCTTCTGTGATATACATACAAATTCACTTGTGTTACGAGAACCAGATATGCGTGGTGGGGTTTTTTTGTTTGTTTGTTTTAAGATTTTTGAGCCCATAGTCGTACTAGGTAAGAGTCTGTCTTTTGTGATTTATGGTCTCAGGTTAGATGTCATCAAGACAATCCAGGGAACTTCTAAATAATGGTGATTATATAATGAGTAACTCTTTCCTATGAGTTAAATCTCAGTTAAACACCCCAAATATGTCATTTATCAGCAGCGGTTTAATCCTTTTGAGTGGTTTTGCCCCTTTGTTTTGGCCCACTGGATGTCCAGATTGTTACTCAAGTACTTATTTTCTAACAATCTAAGGCTTTGAGGGCATGAAATAGACCAATTGTACAATTAAAAACAATCTATCCTTAAAAAAAATTATCATGATGAGTACTCCTATGTATGATTTCTACCTTAATCATATTTCAAGTTCCATCCCAAATGATAATTCTCTCTCCACTTCCTTCACTCCACCAAGAAGAACCAGTTGCTTTCTTATAGATGCTCTCATAACATTTAAGTACCCCTCTCCTATAACCTACTGTGTTTTCTGATTCTGATATTTGTTGATACTACTTTTTCCCTTAGTGGGTGATTATCCTATTGAGAAGAGGGATCTCTTAGGAGTTGGCACGATGCCTGGTATATAACCAACACCCAGTAAATGTTTGTGGAAATGTCAATTATGCAACAAATTTGTACCAATTGGGAATCCAGTAGAGTAGTTACTTTGGCAGTACCACACCTGCTTTACCTTGAATCTACAAACCTTTCCTAAATTAAAAGAGCAGTATATAACATATTATTCAAACAACTGAGTATTTAATAGAATGGTAGCTTGCATTTATTAAAGACTTTTGAATGGAAAAAAATGGCTATTTATTTAGATGTACTGTATTTCCCAACTGTGACACCTATTTCAACTTCCCCTGCTTTATTTTTCTCCCACAGCGCTTTCAACACATAACATTCTATACATTTTTAAAATATTTTTGTTGAAGTATAGTCAGTTTACAATGTGTCAATTTCTGGTGTACAGCACAATACTTCAGTCACATAGAAACATATATATATATTAGTTTTCATATTCTTTTTCACCTTAAGTTACTACAAGATTTTGAATATAGTTCCCTGTGCTTGACAGTAAAAACTTGTTTATCTATCTATATATTTAACTTCTTAACTTATTTTTACTCTGTTTCCCCTTACCAGGATGTAAACCCCATGAGGGCAAGGATTCTTTCTTGTCTGTTTTGTTCACTGCTATATCTCTGTGTTTAGAACATGCCTCTTATGTAATGGGTCTAATAAATATTTGTTAGATGAATTAATAAAGGAATGAATGAAACAGTGAAATACTGAACTCTCAAGGAATTTAAGAATTCTATTAATTTGGCCATTAGCTTATCAAAAATGCTTTCTGTTCCTATGGCTGTAAGGATGCCTAAAGAAAACAAAGACATTATGTTATAGCTAATGCAATTCTAAATAATAGAGCATAAAAAACTCAGATAGTACTAAATGTTATGTTATAAAGAAATAAACACATAAATAGATAAATAACAGTAAGGTAGTGTGTTTGACTTGTTTAAGTGGAAAGGAAAGAATGCTGTGTTACGGTATCCTGAATTCAGAATCTTAGTCCTGTGGGAGGCATATGCCTAAAGTAGCTGCCACAGTCATTTTGATGTCCAAGAAGGGGAGCAGGTAGTCCTGGACTTAGAAGGAGATCAGCTCTGTGCCAACAGAAAGGGGAAGCAGCCTCTCCCCAGCTGGACAGAGTGTTTAAGGCTGCAGGGAGCATAACACCAAGATATTATTATCCAAGGTACAGATCAACAAACTCTCACCTGCTTTTATATAGCTTCAAGCTAAGGATTATTTTACATTTTAAAAATTGTTTTTATAAAAAGAAAGAAAAAGCAAATTTCTTCTGTATAGCACAGGGAACTATATTCAATATCTTGTAATAACCTTTAATGAAAAAGAATATGAAAACGAATATATGTATGTAAATGCATGACTGGGACATTATGCTGTATACCAGAAATTGACACATTGTAACTGACTGCACTTCAATTTTAAAAAAAAAAGGAAAACAAAAAGAATATGTGACAGAGACCTATATGGTCCACAGAGCCTAAAATATTCTCTACCTAGTCCTTTGCAGGAAAAATTTGCCTTAGACCCCTGGCTCATTATTTTTAGTCCCGAAAGACTGCTTTTCTTGTAGGTATACATTCCCTACATTTTCTGCATTTCTCTATGAGTTTTCCATGGAATCAAAGTCAGGTAGGATGTTTCATGAACCAAACTAGAGAGGCTGCCAGAATCAGGTCCTCTTCTCATTTCCCATGACAGCTAACTAAGCAGAAGATGGAGACCAACCTCTCCATAGCTGCTCAAGGAAAATAATATTCACGCGCCCTGTAGTATCAGGAGGGAAATTGTTGACAAAAATTTACCTCAAAAGGGGTGATTTTAGCTAGACAATGACTTTCTTAGATCCAAGATACAAAAAAGTCCACAGAAGTACTGTGTAGAAGTTATTACTCAAGACTTTCCCCAAAACCCGCAACCCTAGAATTCTGAACATGTTGGCAAAAACACCTAATTTTTTCCCTAGTGAATTAAAAACGTAGAGAGAGAAATAGATCAGGAAGGAGTTCACTTAGTTCTTGGCAGAGGGCAGGGCCAGTTAATGTGTGTAGGCTCATACTCATTTGTTTCTTCTTGGAAAGTTTTTTTGCTGGGTATTTCTCTGGCTCTTCAGCTATGACTATTGTCTTAACATAAGGTTTAAATCTTTCCCTGAAGCCTAAAGATGATCTATATACTTCGCTTCACCCGACTATGCACTGCTGGACTCCAACAAGTGACCTGTACGTTGGCTGTGAAGAGGGTCATCTTTTAGTGATAAGCGGAGAAAACTTCAAGGCGACTGTGCTTAACAAGATGGAGGACGAGCCACCAAGGGGTGAGAGTGCTTTGCTTCTTTCTCCCACAAATGTAGCCACCGGTGATGGTTTTGCACTTGAAAAATGGATGTTTTGTTCCCTATTTTTCTGTCTCTTTCTAGAGATATCTTTGCTTCCTCCTTCTTCTTTATCCCCTAGTTAGTTACCAAGTCCTGTGGATGCTCCTCATAGCCAGCTAATGTTTATGGAGTGTTCTGTGCTCTAAGCATTCTGCTATCACCCTATATGCATATTTCACATAATCCTCAAAACAACTTTGTAAGGAAATACATTTTTAATTTTCATGATATAGATGAGGAAATGGAGGCATTGAGAGGTTAAGAAACGTGCCTAAATTCACATAACTAGTAAACTGTGAAGCTGACAGTTCACAGGTGAAGCTGACACCTGAACTCAGGCGATAAGACTTCAGAGTCCAAGTTCTTAGCTACTATACTGCATCCTTTCCTGTACATATACCTGTTCTGTTAAATTACCTAATTGTGCCCCTTCCTTCTCTCCACCCCTCTCAACCGCTTGCTCCATGATGACCTTCCTTTAAGACTAATTTCCATCTTGAAAATTACTTTTCTGTTGCTTGGTTAGAATTGCTGCGAGAATCTAATCTATTCTTCTTAGATCTGGTGTCCATTCCTGGTCTCGTCATCTGTGATCAAGGTTGAGCCTGGGTCAGAGAAGCCAGTGTACACCCTGTGAGGGCTCCCTGGAGACATTTTGAGAAGGGAGTCTTGCCAGGACAAGTTCTCCAACCTGACTAATGCACTGTCCATTCCAATTCCCCTTGTTATTTCACACTTTGATATCTTCAGCAATTTTAGGACTGACTTCATTGACCTTAATCTACAGCTGACCCAAACCAGGCATCTCATTCCTGCCAAAATGCCCTTCTTGAAGACCATTTCCAACACATAACTCAAACACTACTCTGGTTTGATTTCAAGCCCTCTAATCTGATGTTACCTGTGCCATCATTAATGCTATTTCCTACTACTACCCAGTATGAATTTTCTGATCTAACCAATCATTTCTTCCCATCATTTCACAGACATGCTTCCCAGCTCTTTCCCTTGCCACCCTGCTCTCTGAATCTTCCAGTTCCCAGCTCAAAACCGCCTACAGCAGGTTTTCCCCAACTGCACTGTCCTTCATCTACGCCCTCTCCTGTTCCCTGACTCACATTCCACTGATAAAACTAAAGCCATTAGGTTTAGCATTCCTGCCCCAGCCCTCCCTCTCTTCCCTTTACTCTCACCTGTACCTTCAGGCCTGGTCCACCCTCTGATCTCACATCCACACTGCCATCCCTAACTCTCTAAAAAATAAGCCTCTCTTCTGGCTCTCCCACCTGAGACTTAGCAGTTCTTATCATTCCTGTGCTCTCTCCAAATTCTGCCCACTGGCATTTGTAGTTACCTTAGTCTAGGATGCCCTTGTCTTCCTAGTCTACCTGAAGGAATCATCGTTTGTGGAGCCTTCCCTATCCTCACCCCAACTTTCCAGCAAAATCAGGAGCCCCTTCTGGGATTCCATCAGACTCACTTCTCTGTTAAAGCCTCATCCTGGGCCATTACAATGCCCCACATGCATGTCTGTCTTTCCCACTAGTCATCAACTCTTTGAAACTGTGTCTTACTCATCCTTTGGCTCCAGAGTTTTCATAGCAATCCAGGGATTGCTAGAGAGTAAACTGGCACCTCTGTGTGTTTGTAAAATGGATTATAAAACAATGTTTCTCATTTCCAAACTCCTATCACACTTGCAATATGTCTTACATAATTTAGGACTTAGTTGTATGCAATCTTATATTGTTCGCTATTTCCCTCCTGTATACTACTTTGTATCATTTTCACAATATATTATAAATACTTTCAAATAAGTATTTATCTACAATATGGAATCTTATATAGTGTGGAAGACACTAAGAAAGGTGCCTCAGAGTTCACATAGGTGGCAAATATATAACTTCATAATCAACACCCTCAAGGGGTTTATATTTTATTAAAGAGAATAAGACAAGTTGGCAAATAATTACAGCCAGGAAAATTAAGATGTGAGGAGAACTTCATAAAGTTCTATGGGAATTCAGATGAGGGAAACAGGCCAAGTTAAGCCATTTTGTAGGTGGCATTTGAAATGACCCATGAAAGATAGGTCACAGGCAGAGATGAGGGTAGGTGGAATTTTGGGCAGTGGTATCTGCATAAGCAAGAAAACATGGGGAAGGTTGAGAAACAAGAAGTGGTCCAGTTTGTCTGGAGCATCTAGGGTCAGGCAGGAGTAGTGGGAAACAAAGGGACATCTATACCATATCTGACCTTGAATGTCCTACTAAGGCATTTATACTCAATTCAGCTGAGAGTAGACTGACATCAACTCCTGAATGGGGATGTGCTTAAGGAGATTAATTCAGCCATAGTTCAGGAAAGGACAATCCTATAAGCAGGTGGGTATAAGCAGCAGTAGGTACCTAGACTAGGCCAGGAGCCATAGCAACCTGGACTCTGTTAGCAGTTGGATTGGAAAACAAGGGACTGCTGGGAGGTGAATAGTCTTTGGAGGAAAGGACAGTAAGCGTCTTAGCATCTGGCAAAATGCCAAGCACGTTGTATGCAATAAATAAAAATTTGATGGATGTTTCTGAGCCTTTGATCTTGTAGTTCTTGTGGTTTTTCTACATAAAAGGTAATATGTTTTTTGTTATTTTCCCCCAGGACAATATTTTATTAATAAGTATTTTTATAGAATATTTTTTTCATTTTACTTTTCTTAGTCCACTGTGTTTTATTTATTGAGGTATAAATTACATGCCATAAAATGTACAAATCTTAAGTCTACAGCTTGATGATAATACAGTTTTGGTCTTTTTTTTTTCTGGCCCCTTAAAATCTCTGACAGTGCTTTCCTAAAAAAGAAAATATATTTAGTAAACAATTCTACAGTGTTAGTTCCATAGATCTGATGCTACAGAACATAAAAAAAACTAGTGTGATTCTTATCAGTGATCAGTGCAAAGCAGCTTTTATTATTCATTGAGAGGCATCGTAGCATATATTCTGATATGAAGTTGATTTGTGGAAAGAAGAATTACAAAGAAATGAATAGTCCTAAGAAAGCAAATGAGATTAACCACTCTGTATGGCACTTTTAATTATGTGTCACTTGTTTTACCTTGTTTTTCTTTTCCAAAGTTGGGAGAAATCTTATCAGTCCAGTCACCATGGCATATCAGAAAGGAGGCGTGCTTGCTTCTGGAATTGTAATGTATTTTTTTTCTTCAAAATTAATTGTTTTCAAGAAAATATACAATTTCTATTTGCTGCAGTTTACTATGATGAGCCATAATTTGGTATGTCAGACTCTGTCAGATTATTAATTAAAATTCTTTGCTTTGGGGATACCATTTTAAAACTTTTCATTATGAAGAATTTTAAATATATACAAAAGTAGAGAGAACAGTATAATGAACTACCATATGTCTATCTTATTGCAAATGAGCAAAAACAGAGTTAAAAAACCCATGCCCCGCCAAAAAAACCACACCTAATATCTATCACCGAATTCCATGCCTGTTTGAGCACTTAATGTATCAGGTTGTCAGACCCAAATGGAACCTTCTGTCTAAGCTTCAGCTTAGCCTCTTGTGTGTGCGCCCATTTATCTTACGTGTACGATATGGCTATTGTTCATTTTAGAAGTAGTGTTAATAGCCTTCATTTTCTTGGCGCTTGCTTTGTGCCAAGCACTGTGCTAAGTGTTTTGCTTGTATTATCTTATCACAAGAACCCTCTCAAGTAGGAACATCCTCTTAGACAGATGGAGTCAAATCTTACAGTGTTCTCCAGCCAGTAAGTGGAGAACCTGGGGCTTGAACTGAGGAGTGTCAAACTCCAAAGTCCTCGCTCTCACTTGTCAGGGCACATAGCTTCAGGAAGTATGAAAAGGGGCCAGACCATGTTACTTTCCCATGCTGTTGTAATCAACGCTAAGGTCTGGAGAGGACCTACACTAAAATCTCAGATCCACTGGTAGCTGTCCCGAAACACTACTAGTTTTATCTTTTCTGTTGCCACATATCACATCTCTGGGAATCTGAGGGCAGCTAGCCAATGATGTCAGGGTGGGAGATGTAGTTTCACCAACGAGAAGCAAGCAAGCTGGAGCTCATAAACCTATACTCAGCTCATAATCTCCTCTCCTGAACCTTGCAAGGGACTACCTCCCACCTCTTACATTTGTGGCCTTTTGACTATCACCATTCTCGAGGCCACCCTTGGTGTTTTTTTTTAACCTAGTTTAAAGGAGAGATTGGAGCATCCACCCTGGTGAGAGGTGGAGAAAGATGATGAGCTTGGAGGAAGCACCTTGCACATTTTTCCTCAGGTCCCCCCAGCCATCCCACAAATGCCTACTCTTAGTTGTAATGGGGTCTAAGAAATGATGGGTGAATTTTCCCAAAGCCTTTTCACTAGTGTAAGAATAACTTAAGTTCCCCTGAGAGTAATTTAATTACCCTGAATCTGTTTACAACTAACTGATTAACCAACCAACCAGCCCATTTTTGCTTGATACTTGGCCATGTTTCTAGCACTGTGTGAAAAACTGGAAAGGAGGATACAAAAGAAATACACCACATATTCCCTACCTTTGAGTCATTTATGGAGATAGGAAATGCACATAATAATGATTAAAGAACATGCATTAAGGCTAGGGTCCTTTGAAGTCAGAAGACTGCTATATGCCAGCCACATGATAAACTCTGCCTCCTCTGCCCCACCACTATATTATGAAGAATGTGGGAAGAGGACAAATGCTAAAGAAGTTCAAAGAAAGGAGAGATCAGTAAAATTTTAGGTAATTGAAAAATGTATCATAAAAATAGATAAAACTGAATATTTACCAGGAAACATAGTTAAAGGTTGGCAAAATAAAGGTAAGAAGACAGGGCATTCTAAATAACGTAAACATAGATGATGATTCCAAAATGAACAGTAGATGATAATAATTCTTAGCTTATCTGATGAGGAAAGTGTACTGTGCATTGACTGAGGTTGACTTTCTGCATTTATCTCATTGTTTTTGGTCTCTAGGATGGCTTTGTGTATTCTTTTCTTATTAAAGATACAAATTACAAAGTGGAGGATTTTCTCGAGGTTGAAGGGCCCGTGGAACATTTGATGTTTTCTCCCAGTTACAGAATGTTGCTGATTCAGACAGACAAGGTATGCTAGATAGTGATTTCTTCATATGCAATTTTCAGATATTGTTATTATCATCATTGCATGACAGAAATGAAGGGCATAGTGTGCTGCATAATGATACACTACTAGTCAGGACTCTTTAGTTTGTAAATGAAGAAATACCCAATTTAAAAGACCTAAATAGCACAAGGATGTTTGTTTTTGTGTGTTTAACTAAAAGTGCAAGGAATTGATATGAATCCAGGAGCCTCCATGATGCTACTGGCCTTGTTCTTCTGCCATATCTTGGCTCTGTTTCCTCCCTTTCTATATAGACTCTCCCCTATGATGTCAGAAGAGCCTCCTGAAGCTCTAGTTTTGTGTTTTTATCCTCTTGGTGAGCCTGGTGGAAAGATAAACAGCTGGGAAAAAAAGTCCTGGAATCTAGACGCATTGTACTAACTTGGGTCACCTCTCTACCCCGGGTCAGTTACTTTGTCCAGAGGGATTCTAAACTCTTATTGACCAGGCCCAAGTCGCATACCTACCCTTAGACCCTGGGTAGGTCAATCCACCCAAACATGAACTGAGATTGGGGTCATGGATGGTTCTCTAAGGAAAATAGGGGTTCTGTAAAGGAAAAGAGAGAAATAAAGAGTAAAATCATTTTCTACCTAAAAGAAATTTAAATTTAAATTTAAATATGGAAAGACTTAAGTTTCTGGTAATTATCAAAAGTTAAAACAACTGTGCTAACTACATTTTAATAAATGACATACTTAAAATGTCTATGCAGAACAGGAAGAAATGAAAAATGCAGCATAGCAGAGGGGAGAAAGTCATAAATAGAAGTTGTATAAAAGAAAACAATACTAACAAAGTAAAAATTAAATGAATATGTCTGACAAAAGACTGGCTACAGCCAGAGAGAGAACTAATGAACTGAAAGATAGATCAGGGGAATTACCCAGAATGTACCCAAGAGACAAAAGTATAGGAAGTATGGAGAAGTGAGGGTAAGAGAAATGAATGATATAGTGAAAAGATCTAACATATATTCGGTTGGAATCCCAAAGAGGAGAGAGAGTGGAACAGAGGCAATATTTAAAGAGATATTTTCCAGAACTGATTAAAGATATGATTTTATAGCTTCAAGAAGCTTAGTGAATCCCAAGCAGAATACATGAAAAGATAATCACACTTAGACTTAAACTAAAATTTTTGAAAAACCAAAGACAAAGAGAAAATCTTAAAAGAAGTTAGAGAGAAAAACAGATTATTTCAGTGGGGAGGCTATGGCTCAAGTGGTAGAGCACATGCTTAGCATACATCAAGGTCCTGGACTCAATCCCCAGTACCTCCTCTAAAGATAAATAAATAAGCAAAACCTAATTACCCCCCCAAAAAACAAAAAAACAACAACAAAAAAGAAAAAAACCAGATTATTTCAAAAGACTTTCAATTAGACTAACAGCTGAGTTCTCTAGCAATAATGTAAGTAAGAAAGAGTGGAGTGGTATCTTCCATGTAGTGGAGGGGTCAGCAAACTGTGGACCCATGGACCAAAACCAGCCTGCTGCTTGTTTTTGTAAATAAGGTTTTATTGGAACACAGTCAGACTCACTCACTTATGTACTGTCTATGGCTGCTTTCACACTACAATGGTAAAATTAAGTAGTTGTGAGAGACCACATGGCCTACAGTGTCAAACATATATACTGTCTGTCCATTTATAGTAAAAGTTTGCTGACCCCTGATTTAGTGAAATGAGGTTGCTGTCACCTGGAATTGTATATCCAGTGAACATACGTTTCAGTATAGGGGTGAAAAAAGACATTTTTTTAGACACTCCAAAAATGAGAGTTTGTTAGCAGCACATCATCATTAGAGAAAATTCGAAAGAATGTATGTACATCAGGCAGAAGGAAGATGATCCCAGATGGAAGGACTGTGATGCAAAAAGAATGACAATCTGTAGTAAATGTGTGGAGAAATGTAAGTGGACACTGACTGTATAAAACAGCAAAAATAATGTGATGGTGGGTTTTAAAATAACACTGAGTTAAAATCCTAGACAACAAAAATATAAGTTGGAGGAGAAGGAGTAAACAGAATAAAGTATTTCAAGTTTATTGTATTTCCCAGGAGGAAAATAAATGTTTTAAGTAACTTCTGACATTTACAAATTAAGTGTGCATGTTCTGACCTTTAAAGTAACTGTAAAAGAATTCAAACAGCAGATGAAATTTCCACATTATAGAGGGGGAAAGTGAAATGTTTAAAAAAAAAAGCAACCCAAAACAAGGTAAGAAAAGAGAGAAAAAGAAACACAAAGCAAGTGAGAAAATAGAAAGCATAAATTAAAATGTAATGTTTAAACTCAAATACATTTTTTTAATTGTAAAGAAATTACAATTAAAGCAAAACAGAATAATTGGTCTAGTTAAAAGTAAAATTACCATATTGGATTTAGAAAAAGCAAAACCCAACTATGCACTGTTTACAAGTGACATATCTAAAGCATAAGAATGAAAGTAAATTTAAAAAAATATAGTAACATTGAAAGTAAATTAAAACACAACAGCCAAAGTGAGCAAAGCATTTTTCTCTACTATGCAGAGCCCTCTAGTGATTTCCCATGTTATTCTGAGTAAAAGTCAAAATCTTCATGATGGCCGTTCATGATGTGGCCTCCACTCCCTACCCTGGTCTCATTCCCCTAGTCTTCTTCTTGTTCACCCTAATTCCATCATGCTGATCATCATGCGGTTTTCTTGTACTCACCAGGCATGCTCCTCCCTCAGAGGGTCTACACTGGCTGTTCCTTCTGTCTAGATTGCGTTTCCCACAGAATCCACATGAATCCCTTCTTCATTTCCTTCAAATCTTTTCTCTAAGGTCATCTTCTCTGTAAAGTCTTTCCTGGACACTCAGTTTCGAGTTTCATCCTCTTGTTTTGCTATGCCATGTCCTCTTTCCCTGCTTAATTATTTTCTTCTTACAGTTATTGCTTTTTAACTTACAATACGTATTATTTAGATATCTTATTTATTGACTGAGTCCACAGTAGAATGTAAGCTTCATGAGGGCAGGGAACTTTTGTTTGTCTTGTCCTCTGATGTAGCCCCAGCATCCAGAGTTGTGCTTGGCACAGAGTAGCCACTCAATATTTGTTGAAGGAATGAGTGAAAGGTAAAATCAGTAAGTACCTATCAAATTTTAGACTTTACAGAATTGTATTTTTTAGATAAATAAAAATATTCATGATTAACTCAAGTAAACTTGAAGAACTTGTGATCAATTGAAAGCAGACTTCTAACTGCTAATTAAGTAACCACACCATATTACAATTACTTGGCAGAGATGCATAACACATGGAATAGATTTTTGGAGAGGTGAATTTGGGAGCTAGGAATGATAAGCAAATCACAGCTTCAGCCACACCTCTACAATTTTCACAAATGGTTATTTAAAAGTTTTCATTAGTGCCTGCCATGGTCTAGTATATGATAGGATTTAGTTCATCTTAACAACTTTTCTGGTTTTCTACATTTTCTAAATTTTCTGCATAAGTAGACATTATTTTTTGAAGTCAGGAAAGAAGTGCTTTGTTATGTTTTGTAACCTAAAAAAACAAAATGCCTGGAAAATGGAGAAAAGAAGAAAATCCTATTTATTGATCATTTTCATTGATATGTGAATCAATAAAAAAACAAATTAAGCATCTAGATTTTAAGCTCCTTCAAGGTCAGGGCCTTCCTGTGTTTATCTCTAATTTCCCATCACCTATTCCCACACAGTGCCTTGTTCTTAAAAAGCTTGTAATAAATATTTATTTGTTGGACTGCACACACAACGGTTGCATAATTTTTTCCTTTTTTGATATATTTAACAGGGATCTATTTATATTTACACTTTTGGTGAGGAGCCAACCTTTGAAAAAGTCCTCGAAGCTTGTGATGGGAAGTTTCAGGCAACAGACTTTATCACACCTGGAAATGAATACTTCATGGTAAGGAATATTTTATTGTTTCACAATAGGATTTAAAGATGAGATTTTGAAAGTTCTCATGTGCAACCTGTTGCAAATAAGAGGCACAGATTAGTCTTCAAGATGTGGTAGAAATGCCAACCACTTCCATCATCAACTCTAATCCCTAGTTAGAATGTCATCATCATATTGTGACTTCATGATATTAAATCTCTGAACATGACCAAAGCAATTAAAATCTTAGGAGCCATCCTATTTGTATTCACCATCCAAGCTTCCCAAGATCTTTAAACACATTCATTGCTAATGAGTTGTCAACACCCATTAAACTATTAGTGTTTCCCTTCTTTCTGAATGATTCAGCCCTATCTGAGGATGCAAATGAAAGAGTTGCCATACACAGAACATGTATTCAGTCTCCTTAGGAAAAAAAAAACCCACCCTCTACATTTAGAAAAGAAACTTTTTTTCTAGTATTTAACTTTTTACCTTTTCTTAGTCTCAAGAAACATATTTCAGTTTTCTTATGATTCATCAACAAATCCATTAAGGTTTTGGAAGTTCTAGCAAATAAAAAAATACATAGAGTATAGAATAGGTAACTTAATGTTTTCTTCCAATCTTGAGATTCTGATTATGTGATTTTTCTTCCAGATGTTCTCTAATAAGAATTATATCTATTCTTAGCGTTGTTTCAACTCAATAAAAAAATTTCATACAAGATTGTCCTGTTTAGGATTTAGATACTTGATCCACATTTTCACATTACCCACTCCCTAGTATTAAAGAAACAGAATTTAAATTGTATTATGTTGCAGTTACTTTAATGTGCTTTTAGTCTTGATCCTGTGAAAGAGTAAAAATTATCTGTAAAAACAAACAATATGAACTTTGGGTTTCTACTCTAGCATTTAAAGAGCCTTATAACAAGAAAAAAGCTGAATAAATTAAAAAGAAAACATTTTTAGACTCAGCAGAGAATTTAGGTCATAGGGAAAACCACTGCACCAAAAATTATGGAGGCAGACAGACAGATGCAAAGAATACAACTGAATAATCTGCACATCTAAGACCAAAAACAAGAACACCAGAGGAAATTTTAGTTTCTGACACATTGAGCTACAGTAAATAGTAAACATAGTCTAACTCCTAGCCAGATAAATATAAAACCTCACACTACAGCTTATTTAATTTAGATCTTTTTGCCCAGTACATCATGTCCAGGTTTTAACAAAAATTATAAGACATACTAAAAGACTAAAGCAACAGAAGAGACAAGCAAGCATCAGAACTAGACTCAGGTATCGCATAGATGTTGTAATTATCAGGCCAGAAATTAATTAACTAATTAATTAATTTATAATACCTATTAAAAGCTTTTGAATATAGTTCCTTGTGCTATACAGTAGGACTTTGTTGTTTATCTATTTTATATAGTAGTAGTATCTGCAAATCCCAAACTTGAATTTATCCCCTGCTTCAGGCCAGAAACTTAAAACAACTATGATTAGTATACTAAGAGCTCTAATGGAGACAGTGGACAACATACAAGAATGACTGGGTAGTATGAACAGAAATATGGAAACTCTAAGAAAGAAAAAAGAAATATTAAAAATAAAAACCACTGTAACAGAAATGAAGAATGCCTTTGGTGGGCTTATCAATAGACTGAATATGGCAAAGAAAAGAATCAATAAGCTTGAAGAAATGTCAGTAGAAACTTCCAACACTGAAACGTAAAGAGAAAAAAGAATGAAAAAGAAAGAACAGACTATCCAAGAACATTGGGCAATTGCAAAAGGTATAACATACACGTAATGGGAATACCAGAAGGAGAATAAAGAGAGGAAAGAATAGAGGAAATGTTTGAAATAATAATGGCTGAGAATTTTTCAAAATTAGTGACAACACCAAAAATGCAATCCATGAAAGAAAAGATTTCCACTCTTTAAATAGAAAGAAAAGACATAGGAGAAAAACCCTTGCAAAATATATGTCTGATAAAGGACTGGTATCCAAAATATACAAAGAACTATTAAAATTCAACAATAAAAAAACAAACAACCCCATTGAAAATGGGCAAAAATTCTGAATAAACACCTTAACACAGAAGATATACAGATGGCACATGAGTATAATTAAAAGATGCTCAACATTATTCATCATTAGATAATTGCAATTTAAAAGAATGAGATGCCACACACCTATTAGAATGTCTAAAATCCAAAACACTGACAATGCCAATTGCTAGCAAGGATATGGAGCAACAGAAACTCTCATTCACTGCTGAGGCAAAATGGTACAGCCACTTTGGAAGACAGCTTGGCAGGTTCTTTTAAAACTAAACATCCTTTACCATATGATTCAGCAATTAAGCTTCTTGGCACTTGCCCAAATTAGTTGAATCTGCACTAATCTGCACACTAAAATCTGCATGTGAATTTTTATAGCATCTTTATTCAAAATTGCCAAAACTTGGAAGCAACCAAGATGTCTTTCAATAAGAGAATGGATAAACTGTGGTACATAATACAATGGAATATTAGTCAGCACTGAAAAGAAATGAGCTATAAAACCCTGAAAATACATAGAGGAACCTTAGATGCATGTTGCTAAGTGAAGGAAGACAATCTGAGAAGGCCGTACAATTCCCTCTATAAGACATTCTGGACAAGACAAAATTGTGGAGGCAGTGAAAAGAAAAAAATCAGCGGTTGCCAGAGGTTCAGTGAGGAGAGAGAGAGGAAAGAAGAGGTGGAGCACAGAAGATTTTTAGGGCAGTGAAACTATTCTGTTTGATACTGTGACAGTGGGTATATGTCACTGTATGTTCGTCAAAACCCATAGGATGTATAACACAAAGAGCAAACCCTAATGTAAACTATGGGCTTTAGTCAATAATATTGTATCAGTATTGGCTCATCAGTTCTAACAAATATACCACAATAATGCAAAATGTCAATAATAGGGGAAATTGTGTGTACGTTGGGAGGGGCAGGGAGGGAATGAACAATTCTGTACTTTCTGGTCAAATTCTCTTGTAATCCTGAAACTGCTCTTAAAGCAAGATTGGTTAACTTTAAAAAAATAACAATTATAATTTTCTATTTCTAGACTTATTTGCTAGGCAATAACCTTACTGAATTTCCTAGTAACTTTTATTTCAATTATGTTACACACACAAAATATTCATTTCACTTTTCTAATTCTCATTAGTTATTACATGTTACTCAAATTGTATTAAAGATAATAGTTAATATTTGTTCAAGTCAGAAGTATTGATGCTGAGATTGGAAAGTAATTATAATCCACATAAATAAAATAAAATTTTGTGCTAAATCATCAGAGTGATTGACATGCTTGACAGGAATTTAGAACATGCTTCTATAGCAGAGTCTTGTTTTCCATTTGAGTTTTATTTGTCTTTCTTTTACAGACACTCACACAGTCAGGGGAAGTTTGTGTTTGGGGTATAGATGATGGTGTTTGTGTCAGCAGGATTTGTCTGAATATGCCAGTAAGTGTACCTTATAAATGGATATTTTTAAGAACATTGAATTCTACTCCAACTTACTTTCTCATATTCATGTCTGTGGAGATACTCATTGAAGATGCCTTATTGCATTTTTACCTTACATACTTAGAGTACATTCCATAGCCCAGAGGGTGGAAAATAAGGTACTATATTAGTGTATAGGAAAGAACAAGTTTTTCTGTGATGGCAGTTGTTTCTGAGATCTTAGTGGTTTGTATCTCACTCATGCTTTGTGGACTGACAGGGTCTCTCTCTACATGGTCTCTCAGGGAAGGAGGCTGATAGGGGCTCCACCAACTGTCCTGGAGAGTCTTAAGTTAGCAATTGAGTGCTTTTACTCAAAAATGAAACATCTTCTTGGCCATAACTAGTTAAATGACCCCATCTAACCTCAAGGAGTTCAGTTAGAAGTGAAAGAAAATTGCCACTATAACCAACTTGAGTCAAAAAATAAAAAGTGGGGGTTATTGACTCAATTGACTATAAATTATAGAGTTTGCTTGGGCTCACCTGTGGCTTGATCCAGCAACTCAAATGATATTACCAAGGATCTTATTTTTCTCTCTGACTGTATACTGTGTCTTTAGTTTCATCTTAGGCTTCATTTAGTGGTACCCAAATGCCACAGGTGCCAGCCTCACATCAGATCATCAGGGAAGAAAGCCTCCTACAACGGGAGGAGGAAGAGAAAAGAAGTTTCTCCTTTTCAGAAGGCTTTGTGAATTTCTCCTAATGTCTTAATAATACCCTGAGCTATCACTGTGGACAGGGGAATGAGAAATGCTAATTGGCTTAAACTCAGCCCTGGAAATGAGAGTCAGATCTATTCCACTCAACCCTGAAAATAGGAGAGAGATGGTTTCTCAATGGATATTCAAGAAATTTTTCAGAAAGAAGGTGTATGGATGCTGAGAGCAAACCACAATTACTCACAACACCTACCACAAGGTGTTGGCATTCTTTCCACGATGTTCACAGTGCATTTTACATAAAATAATATTTAAAAAACAGGAAAAGACCAAGAAACAATGAAAATGCTATTTTTTCTTAAATTTTCATCATTTTCTATATTACAAAGTTCTAGATGTAATATAGATCTTGGTAGTAGTTAGGGAAGTTACAATTCTTCCCCATTATAAATTAAAATATCAGTTATAAAACAAGATGATGGTGTATAGCTTGTAATACCACCCGACACGTGCCACTCTCCTCATTCTGCAGTCTTTTCAAATACACTGTGGAATTCTTATGTGTAGGAGAGCAGGCTTCATCTTCTGGGGCAGTGAAGTTGAGCATCTGAGGGTTTATTTTTTATTGTTGTGTAGTTGATTTACAATGTTGTGTTATCTTCTGGTGTACAGCACGTGGAATTCAGTATTTTTGCAGATTATACTCCATTATCGCTTATTACAAGATCATGGGTATAATTCCCTGTGCTACACAGTGTACCCTTGTTGCTTATCTGTTTTAAATATAGTATTTTGTGTCCCATACCCCTAATTTGTCCCTCTCTACTCCTCTCTCCTTTTTGGTGACTTTATTTGGTGAAGTTTATTTGGTGAAGTTTATTTTCTACATCTGTGAGTCTGTTTCTGTTTTGCATTTATTTTAAACAGGCAACAGTTCTGGCTTGCTCTCCCTCATCCCTCTCTGCGGCCGTGGGCACCCAGGATGGCTTTGTCCACTTCCTTGATGTCCAGGATGTCGAATCCCCTCAGGCAATTCACAAGGCCTTTCTCTCCAAATCGCCAGTGCAGCACCTCCTGTAAGTGTTGCCTGCTTCTGGCAGCAACTTTGTCAGGCCTGTCTGCTGAGAATTCCAGTGAAGCCCTAATTTCTTTTAATTTCAAGTTTTACATGTGTTGTTTTGAAAATTAATATATTGACTTGGTTCAACATTCAAGAAGTACAGAGGGGTGTATAGTGCAAAGTTTCCCACCTTTGTCCCCAAATACCTAGTTCTCTTTCCTAGAGGCAGCCTATTAGCAGTTTCCCATGTCTTCTTTCTGGAGATATTTTATACACAAACAAGCAAAGAGGTAAGTACTCCCTTTTATTATTGTATTATTTAAGTATTTTATCTTGTAGGGGAGAGGTAATTAGGTTTATTTATTTTTAGAAGAGGTACTGGGGATTGAACCCAGGACCTTCTGCATGCTAAGCGTGCACTCTACCACTTGAGCTATACCCTCTCCTGATAAGTACATCCTTTTAATTACACAAATAATTACCAAGTACTTAAGAGTGTGCCAGGCACTTCTGTTGTATAAACTTCATGAGGTAGATAGTCTTATTGTCTCCATTTTACAGACAGGGAAGATGAGGCACAAAGAATTTAAATAATTAATATTACACAGGTAGTAAATGGCAAATGTCAGGATTTGAACCTTGGCAGTTGGGCTCCAGAGTCATTGCCTTTGCTCTTAAAGGGCAGCAAGCCATATACAACGTTCAGCACCTCAATTTTTTTCACTTAATGGTATATCTTAGAAAAAGTCTTCTATCCACACATGAAGACCTCCCTCTTTTTTACAGCTACATAATATTCCATTATATGGATATACCATAATTTTAAAAGACAGTATATTGATGGGCATTTAAATGCTTTCAAATTTTTTGAAGCTATACTTTTAAGAAGACAATGTAGAGACATTGGATTTGGATGCATGTGTTATTTTTTTTCTTTCTTTTGTTAATTTATCATAATAGTAAGTTTAACAAAAAAAGACTTTTATGCCCTGCTTTACAGCTTGAGGTACCATTATATATTATAGCTTATTGAATTTGATACTTGCCACACATTTGGAAAAGAATTATGCTTGTCCCTATTCCACAAGTGAGAAAATCTAGGTTCAGAGAGGTTAAGAGAAGCATTTGCCCAAGATCACTCAGCTAGCACCTGAAGGAGTTGGGTTTCCACCATTTGTGCTATTCTGCTTCCAGCCCAGTTGGGAAGGCTCTGTAATTTCCCTGCATTTAAATTCTGCCCCTCTGTACCATATTTTTTGGTGCCTCTCTTTTCTCAGATCCTTCTCTCTTACCCTAATTTGCATTTCCCATTTTTTCTAATTTGATAAAAACATAGAAACATTTCACTACATTCTTCCTCTTCCTGCCAGGACTGGTACTGAAGGGCATTGGAATGTCCCACTCATCACTAATTTAAGAATTGCTTATTTCCACTTGAAATAGCAAGAAAGCTCTGCTGTCATATTTCATTCACTTATGATGAAATAGTTGCCCATCTTTAGTGAATCTTCTTGACTGTGTACTTATAAGTTGCAATTTGGAAACAGCATTAGCCTAGAATGTAATGATTACCTTTATATGTTAATCATTTGCCTTTTATAAGGTCAGATAATATTAAAAATCATAAACTATAATAACTGGTTTTGAATGTATCTCCATGCTGTCATTCAGTACATTTGTTTACCATCTTATTAGTGGAACAAGTAGACTCTGATAATCAGATTTCTTCTTTTCTAGGTATGACCAGAGAGGCATATATCTATTAGTTGGAACATCAGAAGGATACATTTTTGTTATCAATGCCAAACCCTCAAGCTTATTTCAGATTCTTGGATTCATAGGTACTACATAGAATGCTTATTAACTTAAATATTGGTCACTTTATTCCAAAGAATTTAAGGTTGTAAAAATGGGGCTATGGTGAAACAGTTATTGAAGCATGTTTTCTAAAAGATAAACATTTAAATAGCTATTAAAAGTTACTTAGGAGGATTCCCACATGGTATTTAGAGGTTTTATTATTATCTTCTTGGTACATAGTTGATGTTAAATAAATCTGTATTTAAGATTTTATGTTATTTGTTTTGGGGAGGAGGTAGTTAGGTTTATTTTATTTATTTATTTATTTATTTTTAAATGGAGGTCCTGGGGATTGAACCCAGGACCTCATGCATGCCAAGCACATGCTCTTCCACTGAGCTATACCCTCCACCTAAACAAATCTTCTTGAATTAATTAATGAATAATGAAATTGCAAATGTTTCTGATGTTACAACAAAGGAAAGTTGGGTTGGTTTATCCCTGAAATATTTTTAAACAATATTTTATTTTTGTTTAATTATAAAACCTAAAGAAAGTTTTATTACATGTATCTTTAAAGTTTCCTCTTTAAACAAAATGATACCCAGCTTTTTCAGTAATGTGCATCCAAATGCCTAGGTAAGCCACCGATCTGGTAGGTGAGGTGACACTTAAGTGATGCATAGTAAGAACTAATACTTTTCTCTCTAGCTTTACATACCAAATATGTATGTATATTTTCCCCCAAAATAGATTGTAAAATCCATTCATTGATTTTTAAAAATTGAGTGCCTACTGGGTGTAAAATGCTGACCCTAGGCCCTATGGAGCATGGAAAGGTCAAGCAGTCAATTAGTGGAGGAGGAATAGCAGAGTGCTGTGTAGGCTCAGGGGAAGAAACAATTAATTCTGCCAGATGTGAGGAAAGGAGTGAAGTGAAGTGGCAGGGAGGGCACAGAGGACTGGGGGAGAATTTTCCAAGGATTTAAAGTAGTGGAGGATGGGGCTTGTTAGGATTCTAGCTCAAGACAGAAGTCTGAGCAAAAGGTGCTTGGAATGGTCAGAAGTTTGGCATAACAGGTAAATAGAAGAGTTTACTAGATAAGGATCATGGTGACAAAGTCTGAAAGAAGATGGAGGGTCTTGAACATCATTCCAAGGAGTCTGGACTTTGTTCTGTGTTTAATGACATATTGTCATCTGGGACTGGTGTGATTTGACTTGGTTTTTAGAGGAAGACTCTGGCACTGCTGTGAAGGCTGGAGTAGAGAGGCAAAAGAATGCAGTAAAAAGATGAGTTAGGAAACTATTATAGTAACTCAAGCAAGAAATGATACTAATCATAACAATAGCCAACATTTATTAAGGGATTCCTTACCATGGGATAGCCAGTGTTCTAAGTATGTGGCAAGTGTTAATTCATTTAATTCTTACAAAGTTTTAGATAGAAACTACTGTTATGCCCAACTGAGGCACAATGAGATTAAGTACTTGTTCAAAGCCATTCAGGTAGGTAGTGGTGGAGCCAGGACTCAAACTCAGGAAGACTGGCTTTGGGGCTTGTGCTCTTACCTACACTGTACAAGGCCTTGCAGCAATCATAGAAAGAGAAAGGCGGGGACAACTGTTAGTGATGGAACTGGTAGGACTTGATATTTGATTCTATGTGAAAGGGAGGAATCAGCAATGACTCCAAAGTTTCTAGCCTGGATGGTGGAAGTTTATGCTGTCACTAATTGAAGTAAAAACTCAAGAAAAAGACAGTTGTGGAGATTGAGAGATAGGGTGAGCTGACAAGCTCCATAGATTTGAAGCCAATAAGCTCTTACCTTGGTGATCTTTAGTATAAGTTTGGAATTGGAGATTTGTAATTCAAAGTTTAATGACAGAATTATGATCTTGAAATCACAGAAGCTGATGAGATGGCTTAAGAAGACAGAGTAGAAGCAAACTCAATTGCTTAATGTGGTCAAACAGGTAATATGTAAATTAGATGGCACAGAGTGTGGTAGGACCTATTGCTCACCTCAGAATGGGTACGAGCCCAGCCTAAATATTTCATTTTTTAATGTATCTGATTGGTCAGAGTGTGGAATGGGAAAAGCTACTTACTTTGATGTTGTGGATGGAGGAAGATGAGGCAGTGAAAAAACTGAGGATGGGCCGGGGTAATGAGAGAAATGGGAGTCACCCACTCCAGGAAGAGCATGAAGAAGAAAGGCTGGAGAAGGCATGGACTGTGGCAGAAGTGTGAGTAGGGTGAGGAGGCATCAGCGTGTGAACCCTGGGAAAGCTACTTCCCTGGAAAAGAGTTAAGAGTTTAAGGAGGGAGTGGTGGTCAGAAAAGGAAGGCAGTAAGCAGCGACGTCTGTTCTGAGAAGTTTGCAGTGGAGGAAAGAGAACTAGGTAGTAACTGGTGGGGAAGTGAGGTTGAAGAAAGGTCCTAATTTGAAGATAGGGGAGTCACAAGAAAATAAAAAGAATTGATACCACTTGGTGTAATAGGACATTGGAGGTGTGGGTTCAGAATCACAGGTGGAAAGGGTTATATTTTATTCCTACAATAATGTCAGGAAATGAAGGGGGAGGATAGAACAAACAGAAAATATGAGATTCGGGACAAGAAAGTTGAGGTCAAGTTTGTGTCAGATGTTTTCTGTCTTCCTTGTTAAGTCAGAGGAAAGGTCATCCACTGAGGAGAGGGGCTGAAATGGGCCTGAGAAAGTGGGCATGCACAGAACAGCCCCTGTGGAGAGTGGCAGTAGTGAATCTGGAAAAAGTCCAAGGTGTGCCCCAGGCAAGGTGCCTTGCCGAGGTCAGATTACCTGGGTTTCTGGAGGACAAACTCATAGAGGCATGTGTATTCCCACCACACTTAAAATACTTTGACTATAGATGCAAAAAAACATCGATACCTGAGTTTATCCAGTTTTGCGAGTGGGCAAATGGCTGGAGTGGACATTCAAGTGGCCAGAGCAGGTGCTATTGAGTGGGGTGGACAGGGCAGACTCTGGAGGACTCCCTGGCTGAGAAAGAAGCTGGTTGGAATCCTCCAACCCAGACATTTAATGGGGAAAATCCCCTGTCTATTCATCAGAACTGTTTCCATCACTTATGTTTAAAGATCACTGAAATATCCGGTAAATAAATTTGGATCTAAAGATTTGGTGAAGGCAGTTCTATAATTTGATATCTTACCTGGGAAAAGAAAATATTCTATAAATGTATCAATGACCACTTGTGGTGTTGGTTTTCGTTTGCTTTCAGAGGTGGGCAAAGACATTTTACAAATATCCACAGTTTCTCTTCTGGAAATAGACATGGTGAAAGTGATGGTGCTTTCCCCACTTCCAGGAACGGGAAGAAGCAGGCTGGAAATACTTACTTTGCCTAAAAGACTACCACAAGGTAAAGAAAAAATAAGCAACCAATTCTGTCCTGAGTGCCCATTTGAGTGGTTGCTATAGCTTCCTTTTTAATTTTTTTCTTTTCTTTTTCTGGTGATAGCATTGTTTTTCTTTTAACATGTGAAGAGGTTAAAATGGCTACCACCTTTGTGTATCTTACAAAGTGAAATGGCTGCTAAATAATGTGAAATGTGGACTTTCCCCTAGGTCCTGTCATTCATGTGAATCTGTCTTATTGCCACAGAAAAAAACAGAATTGACTGTCACTTTTGTCAAATTGATTTGTCATTTTATGATCTCTTTTTTGTACCTTTAAATATATGTAGTCAAATACAGATAGGTTACTGTGTAGTCACTTTCACTGATAAAATTATAAAGAAAACTTTCCAGATAAAAAGGTCTGATAAAATAGACACTTTCTTTGTTTTAGGTAACAAATATATCTAGGTAGCTATTTTGCAAATATATAATTATAGCATATAAGCGAGTCAAAACCTCAAAGTACTTTTGTGTCTTTTTTTTGTTTCATGGAGGTACTGGGGATTGAGCCCAGGACTTCCTGCATGCTAATCATGCTCTTTACCACTGAGCTCTACCCTCCCCTGGTTTTGTGTCTTAAGACTCTCTAGACTCTCATGAGTTTCTCTTTTAATGCTGTCTCTACTTAATTGATAAAATTAACCAAGGCCTTATAAAGATATTTTTACTATTAGTCATGTAATACTCAAGTATTTCTAATGGAGCCAAGTTGTTTTCAAATCATTTTTATCCCCTAATAGCCTCTGTATTAACTGAGCATTTAAGTTTTTTATTTTGCTTTTCATAGTTTTCATAACAATTTAAAAAGTAAAATCAATATATGGTGCAAGTAATCTCTCTTCTTCCCCAAATCTTACAGTTTCTGCAAGCTTTGCCGATCAGCGAGGGAGGCTGAGAGATGAATTCGTTCCTAAGTCCGTGTATGAGATAGAGCACACTCTGTCCTCTGCTGTCTTAAGCTTTCGAAGCAACCAGATATATGGCTTCTGTAATCAAGTGCCGTACATCTGCAGCTATCTTCTTCCTGAAAAAGTACGCTAAAACTTAAGCATGCTATTATTTATCTTATTAATCAAGATTTATACATTGTATTACCTAGATATGATCCATGCTTTAACACTTTAGTCCAGTCAACAAATGTCTTTATTACAGTAATAAAATTCTCTGAATTAGATGTATATTAGCATGATTCATTAATTCATCATAAAATACATTTGAGCAACCTCACACTTGTGCCACATATATCATACTTGTCAGATAAACATGCAGATGACCGTATTAGTTTAGTGCCTTTAAAAAATATTTTTTAAAAATCTATCATTAGAAAATCTATTCCGCAAGTGTTAGGAGCCACAGGATGATTGAATTTCAGTAGAATTCTGTACCTAAGCCCTAGAGAAAATTGCACAAAATACTTAAACAATGTTTCTGGCATCCTTTCATCACACTCTCTTCAAATTTTTCCCATATTGTGTCATTTCCTACATACACTGACCCAATTATCTACCACCCTTCCTTTCTAAACCTTTTAGTCAAAGGCTTTCTCTCTCATTGTCAGCAAAGTATGAGACAAAGACATTCAGACATGGAAGAAATGATTTATGATAAGGAGTAGTCAAGAAAAACTTCCTGGAGAAAGTAATAGTTGAACTGGACTATGAAGAATAGGTCAGATTTAGACATGGAGAAATATTGTGTACAATCTGGGCAGAGGAGTGAGTTTGCCAAGGATGAAAAGGATTAATGAGAAATAAAGATTGTCAGTTGTAGGCTGGGATTTTTAATGGCATCTAACATACAAAGAAAACTTTTCTCAATTGGCCAAAAGGAACTTTTATTTGCAATCAAAGATGAAAAATGCGGTGCAAATACAGGTACCCATTTTGTCACGTATCGGTGTATTTCCAATGACAGTGTTTTCATATTTTAATCTGACTATATGTGCACAACTGCAAACCCCAAGTTACTGCTTCCCTGATCTCTTCTCTAATGTGGTCATTTTCTTTGATTGGCAGGAACATAGCGGAATTTGCATTCTTAAGCCATATCAAAAAGTGCAAAGCAAACAATATGGACCTGGAATGCTCTCTCTGTCTCCACATGGATTGTGGCTCATAACAATAGCTAAATGTGGATTTCTATGTATCCGAGATATTCAAACTTTGGTAAACTCCCTTTTTTTCCAATCATGGAATGTCTGTCTTGATCTCATATGAGGAACAAAAGCCCTTAGGGAAAGATTTGGAACGCTTTCTTAAGTGAATTAACTCTTAACTTACTTACCAGTGATGGTGTTATTGACTTCAACATTGGGTGTATTTATGTGCCATGGTTTGAGTCTCTAAGGGAGGAAACACCAATCCATAGACTTGAAATCTGCAAAGAAGGAGCACTGTGCAGGGATGCAGTAGGGGAGCTCCAGCCCAGCTCAGTCACCCCTTAGCTGTGTGTCTTGGAAACTCACTGAGCTTCACCGAGCTTCAGTTGCTCCCTTGTTATGTTAGGGAAGACTTGCTTGCTCTCACCCTGTGGGATTCTGTTAAGAGCCAGTGAGAAAGTATATTCAAAACTTCTTTGGAAATAGTGAATTGCTATGCAAACCTAGGAATAATTGCTGCTAGCTCTTCAGCCTGGGGCACCTCTAGGCTGGTTGCTGCTGCTTCCCACCCCCTCTTCACGTGATGCTGGAAGAGCATAATGGAGATGGATGTGGCCTCCCCCATCACTTGCAGACCTCAGTCTTAACAGTACCACTACCGTCTCTGATTTCCACTGCTCTCAGATCTCTGAGAAAATGAACATAGTTTCTTCTCCAAAAAAAATGGAAGATCCTTTTCTAGGTTTTGAGACCAAGTTGTTCTGGTTATCAGTGTAATTTAATGTAGTCATTTATTTTTTCCCAAGTTTCTACCCCACACACCTGAAGCATCACAATCACCCACATGATACTCTTCCACAGGGCATGGATAAATTGGGCCCTTGTTGTGCACATCCAGCTCTCCTTGCTCACTGTGCAAGAAAGTGTATTTGGAATACAGTTGGGCAAAAGTGATATTATTATTATTATACCTGAAAAATCTTAAATCCCTCAGAAGTTATTTTTAAGTAAACAAGGTGCAAACTCTGCTACATTGTCTCTTATTCAAATGATTTGTAGTGTCCATTGCAATTAATAGTAGCATGACATGGCAATGCGTCAGAGTTTTTCTGGGTGATTCTATGCAAAGTACCTCATAGAAGAGGTTATTCATGGCAGTATTTCTTGTAAAAGCAACCCAATGTCCATCAACAGAGGACTGGATAAATAATGGTACGGAACATAAATAAAATAGGGAATATTATGCTATAATACAGAATGAGGAAATCTTTATGCAACAATATGGAATCCCAAGATATGTTGTTTAGGGGGAAAGTCAAGGTGTGTAATGTACATATTATGTTATAATTTATGTTAAAAATTGTATAAAAATTTGTTTATATACATTAAAAAAGCTCTGAAAGGATACTGAAGGTATTAATTATACTAATTGCCTTTGGGAGGTGTTGGGGAATGGGGGCAGGAAGGAGATGTCACTGCAAACTCTTTTATAGTTTTTTAATATTGAAATATTTGAATGTATTGCCTATTCAAAAATGTAATTTTTTTAAAGCATCACAGTTGATAACTAATGTGACACAGAAATCCCAGTTTTCAGTCAAAGAGTTTAAACTTTTGTCCTGTGTACCAGTTAGTGTTGTGTCCGGATTCTAATGAAACTGGTTTAATTGGCATCCCCCTTCATTCTTCACAGTGCCCAATCACTTTCTCTCAGCACACTCAGCCTCTTCGCACATAAAAAGAACTTGCCTAATCCTGAAAGGCACCTGAATTTGCCTGCACTGCTTGTTCAAGACCCCTCCCCTAATTTCTCATAGCCTTCAGCAAGTCTATTCACTTCTCTGCATCTGGTTTTAATATTATAAATTGGTGATAATAATCCCTCTTCATCCTTGTTATACAAATGGGAGAACAAATCAGTACTGGTGAACGTATTTTGTACTAGGAATTTTCAGTGCTATGTGTTACTAAGAGGCTACTTCCATGCCAACTAAAATGCTGTTAACAAATAGAAAAACATTTATCCACAAGCAAAAGTGCACGTAGCCCCCTTAGAAAAACTGTGTGGTAGAACTGCATTTGTAATTTCTGCACTTTGTTTCTAAAACTATTAAGGAAACATTTGCTCGGTGTCGGAGTCATTCTCCCCAGGGGCACGGGATTCAGCTGGTGAGAATTTCCGTGGATGGACAAAACATTCTAGTGAATGGGAGAGATGATGGCACCCTTGTTAATCTAAGATGGAGGTATGTGCAGTATACAGTAAGTGACCTCACATGATATGGTGTTTTAAAATAAAGATGTTGATATTATTTAGGTACAGCAAGTCTAACATAACAGGAGACAACTGCCATTGAAAAGATTATTATACTGATGATCCCAAGAGGAAGAGATATGCTATGCTATGTGGGGCCACATGGGGAAGCACCAGGGAGGGTAAGGAGGCAGAGGGAGCAGGGAAAACATAGACAAGAGTCTTTATTATGTTTTCCATGGGAAGGAGCAGGCAGGTTTAGGATTGGCTAGTTTGGGTAATTCCAGTGGGTTCTGGACCACAGGGGCTGCCCCTACTTCTCTGGTTCTTGACCCAGGGATGATTAGGACAGGGAAACAGTGGCCCTAGTATGAAAGCCCAGTAGAGGAGCTGGTTGAGGGTGTGGTCTCTTGGTTGGTGATTTGCATTTGAAAGGTGAGCTCCAGGCGAGTTGTTTACAATCTCTAGAAATTGCTAGTCCTTGGAGGGGCAGTTCCTCCGGGGTTATTAGCAAGACCCCAGATGTCAAAGCATCAAAATACAAAAAATAAAAAGACACAGTTAAGACCTATGAAGTGATCAGTACTCTCTTTCATAACATCTGTTGGAGGAGCACAAGGAATGAGGACAATTATGAACAGTAGATAACTTTAAAAACTCCTATTTATCCCTAAAAAATCTGACGTAGGTGTGTATATATGTATACACTCATACAGATTTACTTTCCTAATTAGACAATATTAGACGATATTAAATTATTTAGACTTTGCTTAGACTAAAATTAAAATTCTAAATGAACACATATTAGCCAAACATACAAATGATGGCCAGGGTGTAGGGAGCCCTGGACTTGAAATATTGCCTTGTTTGATCTGTCAGTGATGTCGCTAGTCAATATGCAATTCATTTTCACAAAAATACTGTTTCATGGTGCCTTCTTTGAGTAAAACAATAATAAAGGATGGCTCTTCTCAGTGATGTTGTGAAAATGCTACATATTATGGAGATTCTATATCGTAGCAATTTTGTTAGCCACCTATTTCAAAGACTTGTTTGAAGACTGTATCATCATGCCCACTTTATACATGGAATCCTGAATAAAATATTAACTTGTATCACACTATGTAAGTCCTAATGCGTCCTTTATAGTAAGTGCATCTCAGGCAATAGCAAACATATGCTGGAACCCTATTTATAGAAGTAAGCATATTTCCATCCATTGGCAGCTAATCTTGTGGCCCTCTGACTGAAAAGAAAGTTGAGTTTGAAACCTTGGTCCAAGACTTAGGCTCCTGACAACCTCTCTAAATCATCCTTAACCATGTTATTCAAGGTCAAGTCTGTAGCACCTATGAGTTTGTTAGAAATGCATATTCTTGGGCCTCACTCAGACTTTCCAAATCAGAATTTCTGTGGGTGGGGTCCAGGAATCTGTTTTAACAAACCCCCCAGGCCATGATGATGTGCCTTGGGTTTGACATGCCCTGTGTATTGAGTGCAAGTAATGATACTTCCATCAATGGGGGAGTGAGGGCTATGAGGACTGAATGTGGTCACGTGATGATGTATGTGTAGCAGCACAGCACCTAGTACACTCTGAGGGTTCAGCCAGAGCTGTGGCTCTTCTGTGCAATGGCCAAGGTGGGTCATCACCCAAGGATATGTCAGGTAAGGATGAGGACAGCATGAGGAGACATCACCCCAGAGAGGTCAGGAGTCTTGTCATGTCCTAGAGCCCGTGAAAGGGCTGTGCCCTAAGAAGCAGAGTCCTAACAAGTACAGGGCACTGCAGAGAAATGTCCACATATTTCTCTGTGTAGAAATGGTTAGGTATCTGGAAACGATACTGCTAAATGTCTTTTTTAAATTGTGATTTTGTAGCTGATGTGTTTTCTTCTTTTATTAATATAGGCAGGTTGGAGGAAACTTAACTAATGAAATTCTTGAGCATAGCCAGCAACTTTTAACTTCTCTGAGAAACACCATGAATGAAGAGAATGATTATTTAAGTATAACACGAAGAGATTCCTTGGATTCAGGATCAGAAGCTGAACATGCAGTTGAGTTTCAATAGTTTTCTTTCTCCTTCATCCCTTCCTCCTTTCTTCCCTTCCTTCCTTCCTCTTTCTTTCTAAATCAGATATTGGTTTTCAGTTCGTGGTTTTCTTTTAGCAGATATTTTGGTAATATTTCTCTTTATCCAGTTATGTCATGATTTTCAAAAAGAGCATGCACTGCATCTAAGAGAAAATATGCAGCCTTTCTCAAAGCAATCACAAATATTACATCTCAGATCCTATTTAAACCATAGTACAAGGTCTGGGCTTGCTTGGAAAAAAAAAACCTTACTACAGTTCTGGTGCTTTTCAAACTAGTCTCTTTATACTTTTCCAGCACATACATTATTTAGGATATGTTTAGCTAGAGAACATTTATTCACGCAATCATTTAACAGATATTTATCGATTGCCTAAAAAGTGCTAGACTTTGGGGGATACAGGCATGAATAAGATAGAAAAAGTTTCTGTTTTCATGGAGCTTACATTCTAATTGGGGGTTCGGGGTAAGCAGAGAGAGAGAGAGAGATAAATAATCAAATAAATAAGAAAAAGTTAAATAGTAACCAGATCTGTTTACCAAATAAAAATGAGTTGATGCGACAGTGTTTGGCTGAACAAGCCTCTCCAATGAAAAGACATTTAAGTTGTGATCTGATTTAAAAGAGCTTGCTAATTTGCAGGGGAAGGGCAAGTACTAGGGCAGAGAGAGAAAGAGCTTGGTGAAGAACTAAAAAAAAGGCCTGTGCAGTTGAAGTCAGCAAGGGAGAGAGTGATAGATGAGGTCCTTGAGGTGGGAAAAGACCAGGTAATGAAGGGCTTTGTAAACCAGGTAGAGTTTGGATTTAATTTTACATGTAATGAGAACCTATTAAAGTGTTCTGAGCAGAGGATTTACAGGATCTTATTTACATTTTCAAAATAATTACTTCTGCTATGTGGAGAATGGTTCCTTTAGGGGACAAGAATGGAGGCAGAGAGAGGAGTTAGGAGGTTCAGGTAACAGTGATGGAGGTGAATGAACGTAGTGGAGAAGAGAAGTGGCAGGTTCCAGCAGGTTGCAGAGATACAGCTGGTAGGACTCATTGATGGATTGGATATAGACAGAAAGGGAAAGAAAGGACTGGAGGATGACTCTTAGATTTTTCACTTAAAGAACTACGTAGAAGAAGGTACCATTCACAGAGATGGGGAAGACTGTGGGGAGGGGAGCCACTGTGGGAAAAAAGAAGGGAATCTGAAATCAGTTACTGGGGTTGAGCATGAGAATCCCGTTGAACATCCAAGCAAGAAACCAAGTAGGTGGTTGGATAGATGTTCTAGAGAGAGGCCAGGACTTGAGATGTTGATTTGAGAGTCAAGGGAATATGCATGGAATTTAAAACCATAAAACTGGGTAAGGTATTCATGGAAGAATGGATGGTAAGAAACAGAAGGGGACCAAGACAAAGTATTTGGTCTACAGTAACAGGAAGAAGGCAGAGATTGATTTGGTGAACATGTGGCCTGTCTGATCATTGCTGCTTTCTCAGGGAAAAATGTGGCTAATAATAAGGACAGACTGGAAGGAATTAAATTAATAAGACATTACATCTTGAGCAGGCAAAATGCTTGATATTATTTTTAAAAATGCAACATGTGCAAAAGGGATTCAAAGCAATTAAATTAAATGGTAGGAGAATTCGATGAATTTTTAATTTAAGCAATGTCTGTCTGTCTTCTTTAAATGAGAATATGAAGTCAAGCTCATCGCAAGAGGAATTAGTCCACGTTGATAATATGGAAGAAATTCCCTGGATAGAACAAAAAAGCCAAGAGGTATTTTTTTCCTCCGGGGGGATGTAATTAGGTTTATTTACTTCATTTTTTAATGGAGGTACTGGGGATTGAAGCCAGGACCTCTTGCATGCTGGGCATGCACTCTACCACTGAGCTATAATGTACCCCTCAAGAGGTATTTATAAAACATGAGAGAGGTTTGAAATAATGCTCTGTAGGTGTGCCAAATAGATTAGTTTCCTATGAAAACCCATTGGAAAGTTAGAAAGTGGAACGAGATACGAAGCAGAGCATTACATTGTGTAAGTGTAATTTTCCTGAAAGCAAGCAAATACCCTAAATACAGCTCAGTCTTTTAGATTAATTTATATGAGCTTTAAGTGCTATACTTAGGTTAATATGAAACCCAAGAAAAGTGTCCAGATAAGCCAAGGAAAGAATGAACTGTGACACCTCATGTTGAAGTACATTTGGAGGATGCTGCAAGGTTGGCTTAAATAAAATAGGTGGGCCAGGAACAGAAGAGACAGTGGCTTCAGGTGTGCCTGAAGGTGACGTAGGTGGCAGCTTGTGTCTGGATTTAGCCTTCTTATCTAGTCTCACTCAAGTTCCCAATAAAATAGCAGACTGGTTTTACTTTGTCAACTATTCTTTATTTAATTTTTTGCTGGATTATTTTCTTTCTGTTGGCTTTATAATTGACATCAGTTTCAAGCTGCTTCAGTGGTCACTTACATGCTAGCAGCTTAGACGTAAGCAAACTACTGCAGTGGTATTATTTCATGTATACTTTATATTGTTAGTCTTTAAATTTTTCCTTTATTTCTGTTTCTAGAAAAGTGCTGTATATGTATGTATGTATCTCTCTATCATCTCTCTCTCTCTCTCTATCATTGTTGTTTAAATGATATACTTATTCCATTCCAGGCCATCAAAAAGGAGGTTAAATTGTTTTCCAACAAAAGGACAGAGATAAAAAGAGGAATCAAAGCACTTGTTAAAACTGTAGGTGTTGTGATTTCATATACTAATACGTTTGGTCCTCAGTCTAAAATTACTTTTTGAACTTTTTTTTGTTCAACAGCATAAGGAACTATACCCCATTTTTGTTTGTTTGTTTGTTTTCTCTACCTGTAAGCTCAGTTTTCTGGGACACTTTAACAGGATATAATTTTATCATATCACATGATACATAAACAGTGGTTTTCTTCCCTGTCTTCCCCAGTACTGTCTTGTTTAATACATATTTTTGTCAAAGTTATACACCTACATTTTTACAAATTAAATAATACAGAGTTGCATAATTAAAAATAATGTTTTTAAAGCAGCACTTGCCGTGCTTTTCTTACCTATGATTCCTGCAATCCCGAGGTAAATGTTTTCAGTTCTTTCAGCTTTTTTGTTTGGATATCTACCTCCACCTTTGTAATGGTCTTCTTAATACTGTTATTTTTTGATATTTCTATTTTGACACTAACTATGGGCTTCCAGGTATGGAAGATGGGTATTTATGTTCTTTGATACCCTCCACCACTACTGTATACGCATAAATCCATACTATTATATAAATATTTTTCAAAGCTGAGCCACATGGTATATCATGATTACATTTCTATTTTTACAAAACAGATGGCATTTGTGGGCTCTCTTGCCTCTGGCTTCCATTTGGGTTTAGACAATAAGTGGCATCAGCAGAAATCGGGGGCAGGAGAAGATAAGGCCGGGATTCTTATTCCTCCAGCTTCCTCTCTGTGGTTGTGTGAGTTGGCAGTGACTGCCAGCCCTCTCCTACAGCTACTGATCTCCCCAGGTTCCAGTAACCACGCCCCATCCTTGCCTTTCAGACTCGGGAGTGGTGATAGCTTCCTGTGGTTGCTAGCCCAAGATGCTTTATCATGCCATGCTGATTTTGCCTACCATGCCAAATCTTTTTTAAAGGTTCCTCTCCCCAGTTACCCGGTTTGAGCGGATCATATGTTATATACCAGGACGCTAGTTTGTTTGGGCTTTCTTGTCTCTTTGATGTGCTAGGCGTTGGAGTACTTTTAACAAGAAATCCTTCTCTCTCTCAGGTCTGAGAAATGTTATTAAATTATTTCCTTTCCTTATTTTTTATTTTTCTGATTACTAAAGCGGTTGAACATCTTTTCATAATTCTAAAGACTGAATTTCCTCTTCTGTTAATTCCCTGTTCACATCCTTTGCCCATTTTTCTATTGGGTTGTTGGTCTTTTTCTTGTTGATTATAGAAGTTATTTATTTTTGTTTTTAACTTATATTTATTTATAATAATTAGGGTTAGCTAAGCTGTGATAACAAATAAACTCCAAAAACTAATGGCATAGGAATGAGAGTATTGTTTCTTTACTATATAGCAGTTGTGGGTGGGTGTCCAGGTCAGCAGGGTGCTCTGTTCCATGCAGACATTCAGGTTCCTGGGCTGACGGAAACTACTGTCTCTTGCACGTGGCTTCTGAGGTTGCCTTACTTGATCTCATCCCACTGAGCTGGCAGAGGAAAAGAACACGGAAGCACGCGTGGGGCAAGTCTAGAGGTGGCCCTTATTATTAGGTTGAACCACATGAAACTGTTGTTTTATATGGTTCAGCCCAATATACTACAAATATTTTGTTTTGTCTCTTTTATAATGTGCCTTTTTAAATGAGAAAATTTAAAACTATTATCCAAGTGTATTGATCATTTTATTTAGCTTTTGCTTATCTGTATGACTTTTAAAGGCTTTCCAAATCTAATGTATTTTTTTCTAATACTCCTTTATTTCACCAGTAATTTATTTTCATGAATGGTGTGAGGTATAGATTTAACTTTATTTTTCCTGATGAATAGCTCATTTACCAATGCTTTTTATTGAGTATACCATCCTTTCTCCACTGATTTCAGTGCCTTCTCTGTCAGTCCCTGGATTCTCATGAATATGAATTATTTCTAGACATTCTATATTCTGAAATTGAGTGTTGAGCTTTTCCTTAGCCAATTCTAAACTACTTTGATTGCTATAGCTTTATAAAATGTCTTCATATCTTGAAAGTAATTCTTCCTTTGCTCTTCATTTTCAAAATAACATTGGCCTTTTTATGCTTACTTTTTCATTAGAATTTTAAAATCAGCTTGGCAAGCTCTGTAAAAAATTGATTTGATTTTGATTGAGAATAACTATTTACAGTTTGATTTGGTGAAGAATTCATTTGTCATCTTTGAAATTTTATATATATTTATAATGTAAATCTTATATGTTGTATATTATATATAAATAAATATATATCTTTATTCAGATTTTTAATAAGTTCTTTAGCGAAGTTTTATAGTCCAAAAGTGACTTTGTATAAATTTCTTCTTGGGTTTATTTTAGATATTTTATAGTTTGTTTTGCTTTTGTGAATGGAATTTTTTCTATTACATTTTCTAGTTGGTTACTACTGGATATGAATGTTACTGATTTTATATCTGATCACCTTGCTGAATTCTCTTTTTAGTTCTATTGCTTTGTCAATTGATTCTCTTGGATTGTCTAAATAGACTACATATCTCTTGAAAGTCACACTTCTTACTTATCAATCTTTATATGTACTTTATTTCTTTTTCTTATCTTATGGCAAGAGCTTCTAACATAATAGTGGCCATGACAGTGGACATGCTTATCTACTAACTTTGATAGAAGTGCTTCTAACGTTTAAGTGTGATGCTTGCTATAGTTTTCATTAGATATCCTTTAAAAAGTTAAAGAAGTATCTTTCTAGCCCTTGTTTCCCATGAAATTTTTTTGTGAATTTTATTGTGATATTTATCAAATGACTTGTATTCTTTGTATTACTTAGAGAGACATTGGTTATTTTAAGGGGTACAGCAGATTCAATTTGCTAATATTTTATTTAGGATTTTTGTGTATCTAGTCACAAGAATGCTGGTCTAATTTTCTCATACTTTGTCTAATTATGGTATCAGAATTATACTACCATTATACTCTGGAACAGTTTGTGTAGAATGGGAATTCTCCTTTTCTTTAAGATTTGATATACAACCCCCACACCTACCTCCCTGCCACACACACACACACACACACACACACAAATAAAACTGCCTCGGGCTGATGTCTGTTGCAGGAGTTGATTCTTTCCTATTGTTTCAAGTTCTTCTATGGTTATTAGTCTTATCAGGTCTTCTATTTCTTTTCAGATATAGATTTAATAAATTATATTTTCTCAGAAAATTGTCCAACTAAATGTATTATATAAAATTATATAATATTCTAATTTTTAAGTCTCTTCTGATTTTTCAGTTATAGTTCTATCTTTATTCCTAATGTTGTATGTTTATGCCTTTTATCTTTTTTTCTTGATCACATTTTCCAACAGGATTTCTATTTTATTTTCAAAGAATCAGGTATGGGTTTATTGATTTGACTCTGTTATTATAAAAGAACATTATACATAGTTTTATACCTATGCATTGGATAAATTTAGGATTTGATCAACTTAGAATTCTGTTCATTCTTCCTGCTTTGTTCAGGTTTATTTTTCCTCATTTTGTTACTTTTTTTAGTTGAAAATGTGATTTATTTCCTATTTTTTTCTATTATGCATGTGGCTATGAATATTCCTTTGAGTACCACTTTGATTATGTTGCACTGATTTTGATATGCAATTTTCTCATTATTGCTTAGTTGTAAGTATTTCTAATTCCATTTTGAACATACCTACCAAAGGGTTTTCTACAAGAGTGTATGTATTTTTCTGTTTTTAATTTCCATATTGTTTTGTCTATTATTTATAGATTGTTTTGTTTACCTTTCTGTTGCTAACTATGAACTTTATTTCACTATGCTCAGTAAATAAAGCTTATTGAGATTATCTTTGTGGCCTTGTATCTGGTCACTTTTTATAAATGTTCCATATGTTTGGAAAGAATATTTTATTCTCTGGGTTTTTTTGGTTTTTTGGGGGGCGGGTAAAATGTTTTTAAATTCCTACTGAGTCAATCTCTTAGTAAAGTTTATGTTTTTGCTCTTTAAACTGTTTTCTAGACTTGATTGGTGGTTTGCCAGTTTATTCTTGTATTCCTATCATGTTAGGAACAAAAATGTACATGACAGATTACCTCAATAGGTTATTCCTTTTATCTTTATGAAATATTTATCTTTGTCTCTTTAAATGTTCTTAACTCTACATTTTGGTTTTTTTTTTAATTGAAGTACAGTCAGTTACAATGTGTCAGTGTCTGGTGTACAGCACAATGTCATTTGAGGGAGGTTTATAATGATTTTTTTGCTATATTTCTTTCTGTTAGCACTTGTTTATATGTCTTCTTCCTTTGCTTTATTTCCAACTTTCTTCTGTCCTCTAGTAAGGATACAGCTAGATTGTCTTCTGTAAATCCTATCTAAGAGTTTTAGCAGATGAGTTTAGCTACATTTATTATAATTATTGATATGTTTAAGCTTAATTTCAATCATTTTGTTTTAGGTTTTCTATTTAACCTATTTTCGAGTTTTTTCTTTTTCCCCTTCCCATCTATTTGGATTTCTTTTGCACTTTTTGTTATTATTATTATTTATTACTTGCTCACCATTTTGGGAGTCATAATTTTATTTCTTTTTAAAAATTCTAGCCCACATGCGTGACCTTTTTTTTTTAACATCACCTGGTGCCTTCCGACTCAGTGGTATAGCACAGAGAAGCATTAACAATCATCTGGACCTTGACCCCATCCCAGATATAATGAATCAGAATCTGCATTTTTGACAAGATCCCAGGTGATTAATAGACACATTAAAGTTAGAGAAACTCTGGTTTAGTGTGAGTCATACCTTATCTACCCTCCAAATAAGACAAGAGCCCCAGAGTGCTTATGTTGTTCTTACTTTTTACTTTTTCATTTCTCCTTCTGCTTCCCCCACCTTCTCTTATTGATACTCATTTAGGATTATAGTTCTAAATTGCTATTTTAAGAAACCCTTTGTGTAAATCTTATTTAGACTTAGTCTTCCTACCTGCCATTCCTGCCATTCCTTTGGCTTCAGTACATCCTTAATACTCCTTTCAGAGGGGTAGGTATTAGTGAAATTTCTGAGCCCCTGAAATTTACAAATGACTTAATTCTCTTTGACCTCATACTTGAATGATGGTTTGACTATAGAATTAGAGATTCAAGGTTTTTCTTCCATTTAAAACTTTGATCCAAAGCTACTGATCCATTGTATTCTTGCATTCAGTGTTGCTGATGTGAATTCTTCTATTACTCTGATTCTTCTATTTTTGTGGTACTGTCTTCCTCTTTGGAAATGTTTTAGAATTTGGTTTTTAAGTTTCACCACATTTCTGTGTCTAGACCTGAGCTGGCTCAACACTTGTTATACTCTTTGAATCTTGAATATTCATGCTTTATTGTGTTTTAAAAAAATTCTCCCTTATTGTTTCTTCAAACATCGTGGCCCCTGTTCTCTTTATTAGCTCTTTCTAAAAGTCATATTAGAAATAGGTACTTCTAGATATATCATACATGTGTATTAATTTTTCTTTTACATTTTTCATCTCCTTATCCTTTGTTATACCTAGGTAGAATACTTAACTGACTCTTACAGATCATTAATTATCTTCAGCTGTGTCCATTTTGCTATTTAGACCATCTATTGAATTTTTTGTCTCAAAGATTAAACTTTCAAGTTTCATGATCTCTTGATTATTTTTGTGATATAATATTTGGCATCGCTAGTTACTGTAAAATTCTGCTCATCTTAACTTTTTTTTTTGATAACTAGTTTTCTATTTGTTGAATTTATTGCCTCTCTTCAATGGTCTTGTTGTTCTCTAAATATTTAGTGATTGATTTTTATTTTTATTATTGTAATCTCATCTTTATAATTGAAATTCCCTATTATAATTCCACTACACATATACAAACAGCTCATACATCTTAATATCAAAAAAAAGGACAGAAGACCTAAATAGACATTTCTCCAAAGAAGACATCCAGATGGCCAACAGACACATGAAAACATGTTCAGTATCGCTAATTATTAGAGAAATGCAGATTAAAACTACAATGGGGCCATCATTAAAAAGTCTACAAATAATAAATGCTGGAGAGGGTATGGAGGAAAAGGAACCTTCCTACATTGTTGGTGGGAATGTAAATTGGTGCAGCCACTATGGAAAACAGTATAGAGTTTCCTTAAAAAACTAAAAATAGACTTACCATATGATTCAGCAATCCCACTTCTGGGCAGGTATCTGGAGAGAACTACAATTCGAAAAGATACATGCACCCCAATGTTTACAGCAGCACTATTTACAATAGCCAAAACATGGAAAAAACCTAAATGTCCATTGACAGATGACTGGATAAAGAAGATGGGATATATATAATGGAATATTACTTGGCCATAAAAAGAATGAAATAATGCCATTTTCAGCGACATGAATGGACCTAGAGATTATCATATTAAGTGAAGTAAATCAGACAGAGAAAGAACAGTATCATATAATATCATTTATATGTGGAATCTAAAACAACGATACAAATTCTATTTACAAACCAAAACAGACTCACCGACATAGAAAACAAACTATAGTTACCAAAGGGGAAAAGGCAGGGGAGGGATAAATTAGGAGTTTGGGATTAACAGATACACATTACTATATATAAAATAGATAAATAGCAAGGACCTACTGTATAGCACAGGGAACTATATTCAATTTCTTATAATAACATATAATGGAAAAGAGTCTGGAAAAAATCTATGTGTATGTATATGTATAACTGAATCTCTTTGCTGTATGCTGGAAACTAACATTGTGAATCAATTACACTTCAATAAAAAATAAAATTAAAAAAAAAAAGTAAGTGAGTAAAATTGCACTTGACTCCCCCACCCCAATATAAGTAGAATAACTTCTCCTGAAAAGGAATGAAACAAAAACATTAAAATAAAAATGTTTAATTCTACCCCCTCCCCCCAAAAATAATTCCATTACACCTGTTAGGCAGCTTGGGAGGAAGATGTGTAGGAGATGTGATTTCAGCAGGTATTCCAATTTTTTGCTGAGTACAGTTTAGGGGACACTAGGGGCTATGACCCATTGTTCAGATCCACCTGATTTTCATCTTTCAGATGTTACAGTACATGCTACTGAATGATCCTTTTTTCCCCTTCTTAATGGCAGTATTGGATTTATCTATTTATTATACATTTCTTTCTTTTAATTTTATGGATTGGGGCAGGAAAGGAAGATTGTAAAGCCCATTCTCAGTCCATTCTGAAACTGAAGTCCTCATCTTTTTTCTATCACAGTGTCTTCCTTATTTTTGTTGATTTGTAAGGGCTCTTTATATTGTGAAGTTATTAATACTTTTTCATATATATTGCAGTGTGTATCCTTTATCCCTGAAATTTTTGAAGCTATAAATTTTTAAAGATTTTTTGTTATAGAAATGTTCAAATATATATAAAAGTAGAGGGAATAATAACATATAAATCTAATAACCAGTATTGTTTCCCTATACCTCATCCATTATCCTCTCCCTTGATTGTTTTAAAATAAATCCCAGATGTTAGATCATTTCATCTTTAATTATGTGAATCTCTAAAAGATAAGAACTCTGAAAACACATAATAGTAACACCATTAGCACATCTAAATATCAGTAATCCTTTAATATCATTCAATGAAGTGATGAATTTGCATATTTTTGTTGTTTTACATATTTTATGTCATTTTAAAACATAATCCATGAGCTTTTATGGATTAAACCTTAAAACTTAAATAAGTCTATAACCTAATTCTTTACTTGATAGTTACATTTAGATAAACAGAATATGTCTTTTTTAATTGATTACTATCTGAAGAGACTCAGAAAACCATCTCTTTAAAGTTTAACTCTTATACTTGTCACCATCCTTTCCTATTGGAAAATTCAGGTTCTGGACATGATGAAAGAAAACAAAGCAGTAGATAATATCGCAAAATTAGAGCAACAAGAATTTGGCCTGGATCTTGAGGAACTGGAAAGGCTCCATGATGAAAGTGAGGAAGAAGTGGCAAAGGTATGAGTCAAGCAGTGTAAACATTTAATAAAGTAAAAAGAAAATAGGAAGCAGAATTTTCCCAGGATAATGCAAATAAAATGAAACTTTCCCATCATGGTGCGAATAAAGCAAACTTAGTGCATATAAATGGAATAAGTCAGAGAATTTCTGAATCTGGGGGAATAGGGGAAAGAAGAGCATCTAGACCAGCCAGGCATCTGTGTCTGTCTCTCCCCCATGACATTCGTGCCAACCATCTTCTACCGTATACTTGAACATTTTTAGAAATCTCCTCAGCCACCTCGTGCCAACTTCAAACGTTTTTGGTTCGGTAAGCTCTTTCTTAGAGTTGGAATCTTTCTGCCTGTACTCACTGATTGTTCTATTCTTTGAGCACCATCTACTCCATAGCCACTCTGAAAATGGCTAGAGAAGATTAGCAATTACCACATTACCTATGTATCTTCTCTTATCTAAGCTAGCTGTCCCAGCTCCTGTGACTGTCATATACTGTACTTAAAATAGCTTCATTGTCACCATGTAATTTTCCTCTAATTTCATTTTATTTCTTTATGGCACCCACAAAAGAATTCCAGTTATTATCTTTCCAGTTTAGAGAAAAGCATAAACTGAAACCTCCATTTTTCTAGATACCATAATTCTGTTAATTTATCCTTTACATCTTTTTGTGGCAGTCACATCACATTGCTTACTCATATGGATTTTATTTTAGGTAAAAGCTCTAACTGTGTTATACACAGGATGTTCTTAAATAACCGCTTTCTCAGTCTGCACAGTACATTTGATTTTTTGAGCATGCAAGTATAGAAACATTTTTCCGTCTGAACAAGAGGATGAAATACAGCTGGATTCAAGGACATTTAAGTGGATTATAGTTGATTAAACAACTACACCAAAAAGAGGCTGATTATTTGACAGATGTTTCTAGTAAAGAGATTTCCAATCATGTGCCCCAAGACTTTGTCCTGTTAAACATGTTTATTAATGACTGAAGATACAAAAATGAGGGAGATCTATCAAATTGGCAAATGACATGAGGCTGCGAATGAGAGGAAGTATATTGGATAACAGAATCAAGACCAAAAATACATCAAGGGACTAACTCAAGAAGGTAAAACTTACCTGGATGATCATTCATCCATCCATTCATTCATTCTGCAACACTTATTGAACACCTGTTACGTGTAGGCACCATTTTAGGTGCTAGGAATACAATGACTAAGACAGACAGGTCCCACCCACATGGGGCTAATCTAGCGGAGAACACAGACCATAAACAAATCTCTATATATGGTATGATGGAAACAAACTGGATATTATGATAGATGTGAGGGCTCTACTTCTGTGATCAAAGAAGACAACTAAAGAGATGACATTTCAGTTGAGAACTAAGAGAAGAGAGGGAGCTGGCTATGCAAAGATCTGAGGAAAGAGTGTCAGGCAAAAGGAGCAGCAAGAGCAAGGGCCCTAGGACAGAAATGGCTCGAAGCATTCCAGGAACAGAAAGGCCAGGAAGGCTGTAGCACAGTGAACAGGAGAGAGCCTCATGGAATGAGATGGGGGAGGTAGGCAGAGGGGGGCACAGAAGATTTTGCGTATCGTGGTAAAGAATTTGGCTTTTTTTATTAAATAGACAATAGGAAATTATTAGAAATTATCCCTTTTTCTTATTATAACAGATAGGCACCAATCTAGGGGCTTTTTGAATGTTACTTGATTGTTACAACAATCCAAAAAGGTAGGTTATTGTTTTCCCCACTTAAAGAAACTAAAGTTTAGGCACTAGAGTCACTTAGCTAAGAATTGACAACGTGAGTCTGAGCCAGGAAGCTCTCCCTGTCTGTCCACCAGGCTTCTGGCTCATCCTCCTTGGCCCTGGCCTCACTCAGGCCTGGAATGCCCCTCCTATTCTGGCGTCAGCTTCTCCCAGCCCGTTCATCTTGATTATTCCAAAATGAGTTTGGGTTAGGTACCTGCCCCATCCTTACCCTGTCATTGCTTTTCTCTCCATGCTCAAGTGCTAGATTGGACATGATAGTGGAATCAGACAGTCCAGAACAGAACAATGTTAGCAGATGGCACCACAAACCCAGCTGGGAGCAGAATACTGTTCCCTGGGAAGAGTTAGGGATCCCAGTCCTAAATGGACCAGGTTACTAGCCAGCCTGTCCAGAATCTCAACAATAGGGACAAAACCAAACCCAGTAATGATCACCTGGACACAGTACTGGTATTTGTCTGGAGGGATTGATCAAATAGCCTCAGGAATGGCAAGAGGAGGTCTAGGGGAGGCTGGGAATCAGGCAGGTTCTGACAATTGATATGCCAAAATAGCTGTTTAGTAAAAAAAAAATTGTATTAGCCATTAAGTCAATGGATAAAATAAAAAATAAATTAAATGTAAATCAACAAAGTATTTGTTCAGACAATGGATAAAGGAAACATAAATAAATGAATAAATGAATGAATGAATAAAACATTTTCTAATCTGGGAGATATTATTTTTAGCTGATTTGCTAATAATTCTGCCAACAAAGTGAAATGCAAAAATACTTCTGAAGAGGACCCTAAAGACTGAAGATTGTTGAGTGTCGCTTTCAAACCAGCTCTTTGTGCAAACTTTATTAAAATAGGAATACTTAAGGGACAGACTGGGATTTCAAAATGTAGACTAAATAAACAAGATTATACTGTATAGCACAGGGATGTATATACAAGATCTTATGGTAGGTCACAGTGAAAAAAATGTGACAATGAATATATATATGTTCATCTATAACTGAAAAATTGTGCTCTACACTGGAATTTGACACAACATTGTGAAGTGACTAACTCAATAAAAAAAGTTAAAAAAAAGGAATACTTAATCAATTAAATATTAAGCAATAGAATCACTTAAGGAGATAAAACTGATTGAGGTAACACATATGCTTCTAAACGGGAGAAGGTACATCATCTGATCCCCAACAACAGTGGAACATTCATTTCCTGGTGGACATAAATAATAGAAGAATTAAGTGTAATAAAGACCCCAAGACAGAGGTCACAAACTGGCACCTCAAATATACACTGACAAGACTTAAGACAACATTTAGATATCTGGCAGTTTCATAAAATTAAAAATTTCAAACTTTTCTAATAAAACAGGAAGACTTGGCACAGTGGGTTTGCCTCACTGCCCTCCACCAACCAGCCAGGTCTGTGATGATGTGTGTGTTAGCTATCCAACCACTGCAGCCACACAACTGCCTACACACCTGCCTGGCTCCTGTGTAGAACCTGCCTGGCCCTTCATGGAGTCTGTATTGACACCATGGTTCTCAAGGAAGGAAACCCTAAACCTTCAGACTAAACTTTAGCTTCTCAAAGACACAGAAGTCCTCCTCCAAGTGCATTTGGTTAATGAATTTACAATTGAGATTTTTTTTTTTAAGAGGCCACATTTTCATTTTTTTTTTCTTTCATTTGCACTCTTCAAGATAAGAAAGGATATTGAGATGCAAAACCTAGCCAAGAGATATTTGGCTGAACTAATCAAAGAGGAATGCTGGAATTCGATGGCTGTGAAAGGCCGAGCTCTTAAGGTAACAGATAAAACTCCAGGTATGACACCTTAGCCAATTAGAATTTTCATGGAAAGTCTCATGGCAGAAAATTTTAAAAAGAAAAAGTTGTGTAAGAAAATCTATACATAGGAAAGCATTTGAAGCATGCCTTGTGCCTTCCTGTACTGAATTCCACCTCGATATGTCACTTTCTCTTGTCTCATTCTTCCCTCCCTGCTCAGTCCCCATGTGCTTCTAAGCCAGCATCTCTTATGATTTGTCTCAGCACCTCTTTCCCTCTTTCCTCTATGATGCCACCCATATCCGGGTCTCAATATCTGTTTATTCCAAAAGGCCACCTCACTCACATTCCACAAAGATTGAAAACAAGACATAATATTGTTCACATCTCAACCCGGTGCCTACCTCCACGTTTTCTAAAAGGCTGTTTTTCATGCCTTTTTATTGAGATTCCTCCCAACACAATTTCCCTCTTTGTGTAGGGTGACCAAAAGTCACATTTTATGCCTGTGGTCCTAGAATAACTATTAACAGCACTATCTTTTTTTCACTTTCAACTATTTTTCACTTTCAAATATGCCCCCCTGTTTAGATAATGAAGTATTGGTCACCCTACATTTATGTGATTAAGTATTGCTCTAAAACAGGGTTTCTCAAGAGCAGCACATTTGGGGCTGGATAATTCTTAGTTGTGGGGGCTGTGCTATGGATTAGAGGATGTTTTTCAACATCCCTGGCCTCTAGGCCCCAGTAGTATCTACCATGCTGGTTAGTGACAATCAAAAATATTTCTAGACATTGTCAAATGTCCCTGGGTGGCTGGAGAGGCCAGGGACAGGGGCAAGCAAAAATCACATCTAGTTGAGAAGCGCTGCTCTGGAAATAAATCTTCTGCAAAAGCACGGTATTTTTATACAAATTTTACACCAATACTGATGGAATACATTGTTTTAATTTAAAGAAAGCTTCCATCTGCCATTTCACTCATGCATGATGATAACCTATAAATTAATTTTAATCAGGGAAAACATTCTCCACTCTGCTCCGGCTCCAAACACATTAACTAAAAATGAATTTATTTCATCTTGCTTTTCTTTTTTTCTCCAAGTGCTTTCATATCCCCTATGTGGTCGAGAACTTCCCAATGAAAGAACGCACAGATGAAGAGTTGAAAGAATTGAAGAGAGTTGTGCAGCAAAAGAATATTGAAGCAGAGTGTCTTAAAGTACAATCTTAAATCTATATATGTTTATCTAAGCGATGTGTTTTGTTTCCAGGTTTCCTAATACATGTTTGAGTTGAAATACTGCTTAAGTTTAGATATTATTTGTATTTATGTTTTTAGTCCATGTTTATGTGTAGAATATATTCTAATGAATATGGGAGCCTATATCCTAACACACTGGCTAGCTGTCAAATATGATGCTATACTTTAAAAAATTAGATTTAGGACTTTGTTCTTGTCCTGGTCAGACATTCTTCATCCACACATACTCTTCATCATGTTATTATTACTAGCAATTGTATTTTGAGATAACTGGCCAAGGATAAAGTAGAATCTGTTTTGATGCGATTTATGGTTTTCCTGAAGCAATCCCAGCTTCCCCATCTCTGCCCCCAGCAATCTCTGTCAAACCATAACCAAAACACTGCCCAATGGGTGTAGTTTCATTTTGGCTAGAACTCTGCATCCATTCTTTTTCTGAAACATAAAATGAAAGCATGCTTAATTCTTCTTACTTATACCCACCAGTCCTATGTGAATAAGTTCCTTTGTACAATATGAAGAGAAGGTGTATTTTTTAATGCTTAAGTACCAAGAAAGACTCAAAATATTTACAATCAGCTGTCATTCTGACAGAAAAAGATGAATATTACATACTATCCAGAACAATTTTTACTCTTTTGATTTAGTCACAGTTTATCAGTTTCTGAAGCTTTCTCTTCAACAGGTTCAGGAACTATCTATCACTTTAAATTCAGCTGTTGGCAACACAATTAACATCTTAAAATAATTGTTGAAATAAGTAAGTTGCCCCAAAACTGTCCTTTAGAGAATTCTTATTATTGTATAACTTTCATTTTTTTCTATATTTAGCTGCAGAAGGAAATTGTAGAGGCTCAGTCTGGAATTACCTTGGTTAAAAAGCATAATGAGGAGGAGGATGAAGAAGAGGAAGATAAGACAGTAAAAGACAGCAACTTGCCCAATTACCTGCTTGGCAGTCTGAGTACTGATTTTAGGGTACATACTTCTTTGCTGTCCAGCCAGTTGGAGCTTCATTCCAGAGAGGAGAAAATCAACCAAATTATATTACTGAAAGTGAGTGAATTTTTTCTTTATCCTTGAAAATGTCTAAAATTTTCCATGAAGTGTCTTGCAAAGGCTTAAACTGAAATCTAATGCCAATCAAATGATGTTTTTGAAGTACACAGAGATATATCCAGATGGCTAGCATCCATGTTCTTTAAACAGAGTTTGTAGACAAGAGTTGCTTTCATCCATTTGGAGTTAGTTCTGTGATACCAGCTTTTCTAAAAAGCACCCTCCACTGGCTAACACCACAAACCATTTTCCTACTTAGATCTTCAGGAAACTCAAAGATAAAAAGTTATCCTTGAATGACACCTTCTAGGTAACCCAGACGTCAGTAAGGACCTCCTTGTCAGATAACGATGATTGCTTATCTATCCCCTGAACCTGGGGAAATGTAATTTCCTCTCTAAGACTTCTGTACAGGGGCTCAGGGTTAAGATATGGTGTCCTTCAGGCTTTCAACCAAACAAGTCAGTTTCAGAACACATGAAAGTACATCCCTACTGAAGGTTTTTGGAAGTTCAGTAACTGAGATTACACCAGTGCTGATGGTTTGAAATTTAATGTTTGGCCATTCCTATCCCTGAAAATCCTTCAGTCATGTCTGCAATTTGAGTTCTAGCCTCCTGCCATATCACACGGCTCTCTCTTGCTATCTTTTTCTCTTCTTCATGTCTTCCAATCCCTGAAATTCCTGTACATTTGTACTGAGAACTGTTATCTCTTTTGTTGCTCAGCTTCTGCTGACCCATGCCCTCAGTGTCTCACCTTCCTGCTGCTTTATTAAGGCATTTTCCAACAAGATAATTTCAGCCTAAGAGGAATTCTGCTGCCAGCTGTTAAGATCATTTCACTACCCTGCTTTAATGGTTTCATGTTCAGTAGGCTAGATATATAGACTGAACGCTGATGGTAATATAAAGGCTACTTTCAGTTGACCCACCATTCTGCTTCTCAGCAGAGCTCGGAGCGATCCAGTTGGACCCACAGCCACCTTAGTAACTGGCTGATCCAGCTGGCCAGCCTGGGTTCTCTTTCTACTTGAAAATGACCTGTCCATAAGAGGAAGAATATTGTATATGGTTGTGATTCTTTCTAAGATTCTTCAACCTCAATAGGCCTTCTTTTCCTCACCTCATCCCCCCAAACAAGGATCCATAGAAAAGACTTTTCCTAACTTAAATACTGAATGTTGCTTTTTAACTATTTTATGATGGACATTTTTAAAGAACATACACAAAAGTAGAGAAATTGGCCAAAGAGCTTCCAAGTATCCATTTCCCACTTGAGCATTTATCAACACACCTGCACACTGAGTTACAACTTACATTTCTGGAAGTAATTTGTGGTATAACAGTTATGCTGTTGCCTTAATCCGAACTAAGAAAGGACTTAATACAAACAGTATTTTTAGAAAGATTAATTTGCGTACAATTTGTAAAATGAGTTTGGAGGGAAAGTAAAACTGTGGGACCATGCCAGTAAAGATAAGATATGTGATGCATTTATAATAATGTATTGATATTTCAGGATATTATTTATAAGGTAAAAACTGCTTTCAATAATGAGTTTGATGCTGCATATAAACAAAAAGAGATTGAAATTGCCCGTATAAAGGAAAGAAATGTAAGAATTCACGAAATTATTTTAGATCTGGACTTGCAAGAATCAGTCTGGCAACCAGAATTTGAGGACTGTGAGAAGCCAGAGAGAACCCTTGTTGTGGAAAATGCTGAGGTATGATCATCCATACATCATCCCTTCCCTAATTTCCCATGACATTTTTCCAGGCTCTTATGTATTCATCATCTTGTTTCCTCTACTAGAAGCAACTGTATGAGGTAGCATTCTCAGCTACAAGTAGTAGAACTGTTAACATAGCCTGAGAAAATAATGATAATTTCTTTTATGAATCCCATGGAGTCCGGGGACTATGTGGACACTAAGCCTAGAAAGAAGCAGGAACCATACACTGGAGCCTTGTAGGGCTTGTTGGGAGTCTGGAAGTGCTTTTTCTTCATCTCTTGACTCTTCTCTCTGCATTTCACCTGCCTCTAGCAGTTTCTATGTTATATCTCCTACATTCAAGAGAGCAATTGGTCCAAGCCATATTCTCTTGACCCTAGTTCTGGATTTTCCTGGGAAGGGGCTCCTTGGCCCAGCTTGGGTCCAGCACCTGTACCCAGGGAGACCGGCTCACATCATGGGAGCAGGGCTGATTGAGCTCCAGTGATTAGGTCATTAGAGCAGTGTGAGTCTCAGAGAAAGGGGCTCACTGGACAGCCTTCTTAATAGGCGTTTGGCACACAGGCAGTTACAGTAAATGCTTAAACAATTCAAATATAACCATATTTCATTTATAAAAAGTAAGAAATGCTAGAGAATACTCAAAGAAAATAACCTTGCTCATATGATGCCATCTTGATTCCTTTCGGGCAAAAGAAGTAATAGCAAACACTTATACAGCCCCTGTTGAAAGTAACCATCTATTTTTCCAACTCTCTCATTTTAGAACTCATCTTCATTCCAAGATAGGAAATTGGTTGCAAAATCCGGATAGTCCCTCCATGCCCTTAGTCCCTTCTAGCCTCCTGCCAGTGTGTGAAAGGAAAGTTTGGTTTGAGTTTTGTAAGAATAATACCAGGAAATTATGTTTTCTCTTTCAGATTAGAACTCTGAAACATGTTACTGCATGGCAAAAAGCCAAAACAGAATTACTTGTGATCCCACAGGTATGCAGTTTTGCCCAAACTACCTAAGACCCTTTTCCCTTTAGGGATACTTGTTCCTAACTTGGTTGAATAATCTTGTACTAGCACTGCACTACAGAAATACATCAAAGCATTTGTAATGGTCAGAGGTCACTGGAATCTCCAGTAGCCTCCTCTTCTCCCCTCCATGCCACTGCCTACCCTCCCTAATCCTAAATGCAGTCGTTCTAACATTGGGTGGGGGCTGCCCCTAGTGCCACTGTCATGTCAGATCTCTAGCTCAGTGACCGTTTCTGACCCTGGCTCTTTCCCAAGGGCTCCAACTTAAGACGCCAAGCCCTCATGGACATGATGGGAGGAGTTCTGGAAGTTAAGAAGGAAGACATTTTGAGAATGGTGAGATTTCTGGCCATCCTTATAGAAGGTGGAATTGGGTGAGGAGAGCTACTTAAATATGACCATTTTTTTCTCATGTGAACCTGAATTTTAGAAATTCTACAGCAACAAATATACAACCTCCCAGTACCTAATAAACATACCACATCAAGCAAATAAGAAGTTTGAAACCTCAGGCTTGCCTTCCAGTCTGACAAAAAGAAAACAAATGAACAAAAACAAGCAACCACAGTGGCTTTGGTCTGTACAGAAAGCAAGGATAGAACTGCACCTGTAATTCTGCAGCTACACCAAGAAACATTCCCTTTAATACCTGACATAGGCATCCCTGAAGCTCAGGCATGGTTCTAGCTATGAAGATATCAACTCACACTTCTGACCTGTCACCTAAGAGTCAGGGCACATCCCAAAATGCTCACCTTGCTCAACTCACAGAAAAAAGTTGTAACTTTTTTTTTTTTTTGATATCCTTTGGTCTAAGTGTTAGGTCATGTGAAGAACTGTCCTTTTTAAAGCCCTTTAAAGGACTCTTTTTTTTTTTAAACTATGACAGTAACTCTTGAGTTTTACTGTACTTCTGCATTTATGTTTGACCTAGACTACATGCTTTCCTTTATATCTTCAGGTGATTCCTCAACCTGCTTTCATGGCAAAACCTGAGACTTTGTGGTCTGAAGAAGAAAGGAAAAAGTTCAAAGAATATGAGAAAAAAGTCAAGGAGTTAAATGAAGAAAGAGATAAGTACAGAAAGGTCAGAAGAGCAAAGAATATAACATACCTTATCAAGGGTTTTGTTTCAGTATCTTTTCAAATGAAGTGTTCTTTATTTTCTCAGTGTGTCAGGATAGTGTTTCAGCTTAAGTTTTCAAGGAAATTTGAGGAAATGAGTAGAGATAAATTTAAAGACTTAACAACATTTAAAACAGAAAGAACATATAGCAATTTTTAAAGTTCTTACTGATTTCAACATTTCACATCATTAAAATTCATTTGGTCCTTCATTCATTTTTCAAATGTTTAGTGAACTCCTAGATGGTATGTTCAAGGCATTGCAAGGTACTGCTCTATATAATCTAGTCAGTTTGAGCTGTATAGTCTTGCTTGGTTTGCTCTCAATTTCAAGGAAAAGACTTGAGAGAAGAATGGCACAATCAATGCAGTTCTAATTTGAGATTTTTGCAGTGCAGTTCTCCTATTTTTCTTTCCATTGCAAAGAAATATTCTCACATTAAAATTGCTACAATTACAATAGAAATGTAAAACATGATGGTATACAACCAAGTAAATAATATTTATTCTTTTGTGAAGAAAGTAAAATCATACTATCATTCAAGGCAGGACAGTTTGTCAGCTTTGTAGTGGCTTTATCTCTTCGAACCTATTGTTAACCTGGCCCTGTTTAATTCGCTGCAGCCATCTAGCAGTGCCCCTGCATTTTATCCTAAGATAGTACTTACCTAAACACCAAAATGAGTAGTCCTGAATGCAGTAAAGATTTCAAGGAGTTATGGAGTATAGATGCCTAACGTGGCGGCATTTACCCATGGTCTTGCATTGTAAGATGGCCTGCTGCTGACACCTTCACCTCCTCGCTCCTTGGCCAGGCTCACCTGGTAAAACCCCAGCCTTGACCCTCAGCCTTAAACCAGGACTCTGTCTTCTCTGCGCCTGCACCACACAGTGGGTAAAGAAGAAATACTGACTGGTTTCACTCTGATGACCTTTATCTTTATTGGGTCCTTAGAGCTGCTCAGTGATGCTATTCCCCCTAGATTTCAGTTTCTCCTACCTTAATCCACAGCCCCTGGGGGATCTTTTTAAAAATGTAAATTCAGCTTCTGTCATTCTGAGGAAATGGGAGAACTATGAGATTGTGCATTTCTAACAAGTAACCACACCGTGCAGCTGCTGCTGGTCAGTGGACTGCACCTTAAGCAGCAAATCCTAGAGGACCACTTCGTGTGTTTTCTTCTAACAGCTGACCCTCAGCTCACTGTCACCTTATTTTCTATTTCACTGGGAGAAGAGAAGCAGCTGGAAGAGATTTTCCTCACTCTTCTACCACTGCATCTGCTGCTCACCCACACTGCACCCATAGATCCTCCCTGCCTTTCTGTTTGTGGTGGGTGGAATCACATCCGCCCAAGCCTAGACAGATGGAAAAGCATGGAGAGAGGCCTGCCATGTGAAGAGTGTGGGGCATTTGAAGAACAGAGCAAAAGGCAGTTCTGATATTATAAAAAATTCCTTTCAGACCAGAGAGCTTCAAAAGCCTGAAATCTCAGTGTTTTAAAGATGGGTGGGTTGGGGACCCTTGGACAATCTGGCCTCAGCAGGCTGAGTCTTTGACCATTTGCCGTATGATGGCGCTCCCATAACCCAGGAATAACTGAGCTTGATAAACAAGTACTAGAAGGCCACAATCCATGGGATTTTTCCATTCCTGTGAGATAGTGTCATAAATTACTAGAAGCAAATTGGCCCAGAGGAGTGTACTTGTTTGTTTTATTTTTAATACTTCCTCATTGCTTAATTAGCCTAATTTAGATGCTGTTTCTCCTTGCATCATGTTTCTATACATTTCGCTCAACTTCTCTTTCCATAATCTTCCCAGGATTAGACTCTTCCTTTATTAACCAGCACAGAGAGAACTTGGTTTTTAAATAAATTTAAAATAACAGCATTATTCTATCATAGTAATAATTGATTCAAGTAAGAATTATCAGTGGATGCTAAAACTGGTGGATAAAAGTTTGATGAGGAATGAGATTTCTACATAGTATCAACATATTTTCCAACAAATTAATTACAAATGAAAAAAATTGTAACTGTATAATAGAGAAACTGGCAGACACTACTTAAGCCAGTGATCACAGAGAATATCAGCCAGGGTGAAATAAAGCAACATCATGTCCTGGTGTGGTACATTGAGAAGGATGCAGTATGATTTATGCAGTGTTCCTGCTAGAGATGTATACGCCAGTCTAGCATGAGAAAACACCACACAGACCTAAACTGAGCGGCAGTTCACAAAGTAACTGGCCTGTCTTCCAGTGTCTGCAGCTTATTCTCAAATGGTTGAGACCAAAGATGGGGTGAGGGAGAAGGACGGAAGGAGAATGAGCAAGCAATAAAGCAAATGGGGAAAAATATTAAGAATTGATTAATTTGGTGAAAAGTTTATGGGAATTCTTTGTCCTATTCCTGCAACTTTTCGGTAAATTTTGAAGCTTATCAAAATTTTTGAGTTACAAAAAAATTTTAAGGTAAAAACAGTTTGTAACACTGTGTCTAGGATTTATCTGCAGATGTTGTTCTCCTTAAAAATGTAAATTTATAGCTTTCCACTTACCTACTGTGTGCTTAGCTCTAAGTCTTGGTGGAATTTTGAAAAAGGAGATAGGACTTTTTTCCCCCTGATGTAGAACTATTTGGAGGGACAAAACATAAGGAAAACAGGAAAGAGTATATATAGAGAGAGAGGGAGAGGGAGAGGGAGGGAGAGGGAGAGGGAGGGACAGGGAGACAGAGTTCACCCTAGAACAACTTGAGGGTTCAGGGCACTGACCTCCTCAAAGTCTGTATAACTTTACCATCAGCCCCCCACATCCATGGATTCAACCATCCGTGGGTAGTATAGTACTGTAGTACGAATTTGTTGGAAAAAAATCTACATAAAAATGTGCATGCACAGTTCAAACCCATGTTATTCAAGAATCAACTGTACTTATGACTTAAAAACAAAAATCAAGATTTCCCTGGGCCAGATTGTGTGCCTGTAAATTTCCATCCTATATAGAGGGTCAGAATTTTCTGGAAGGATTTGCTGCAGTTTGTTTTACTAGGCCTATGTCTGCTTGCACCATTGGCCCTGATGAGTGATTTTAATTTTTTTCCAGTGTAACCTTTTTCAAGCAAACATCTCAGATTTACAATATAACAGACCAAGAGTAACATCTCTGGTTGAAGAGGGCACCCCGAACATCTCACAAGACCTGCCCTCTACCTGTTCCTTTTGGCAAAATGTGAACACCACTTCTAGGAACATTTGATATTCTGAAACATTAACTTTGCTGTTGATTTCCTTTCAGTCGTTAGAAGCAGAAATGAAGAAACTTCAAAATGCTATTCAAGAAAGCACACAGAGTTTTGATGAACATTTGAAAAGACTCTTTGAAAAGAGAGTGAAGGCAGAGATGGTTGTCAACCAGGTAAATAAAAGCTTTACATAATATGACTTATTCTTTTAAGGGACCTTCAGGGCTTCTCACTGTTCTCAGGATAAAAACCAACACCCTGTCTTGCACCAAGTTCCTTCACTCGCTGGCCCTGACTCCTGCTCAACCCACATCTGGGCCCCCCTCCCCCACACTAGCCATACTTACTTCTCTGGCACCTGGTTCACACCAGTGTCGTTCCTCCTCCCAACTCTGCCAGTAATACTCTCTGCTGACTTCTTTGCTTCCTGGGCTATATCCATCTGTCAGGCCCCAGACTGGGTTAGATCTTCTTGTTACATACTCTGTTCTTTTACTTCTATCACCTATTACAACTGAATTTTAATTTATGTGAAATTACTTTTTAATGCTCCCAAGACTGTAAGCTCCATGAGGGCAGGAACTGAGCCTATCTTGTTCATCCTTGTATTTCCAGCAACCAGCAAAGAGCTGGGCTCATACTATATGTTAAATGAGTGATTAATCCACAGGCCCCAAAAGATCAGATGAAAAATCTGGCCCAATTTGATTCAACAGTAAGAATATAAATGAAGTGTGCAATAACTTAGAAGCAAGTAGACCAAGAGTGAAGGCTGTAAATTCTGAGGGAAAATTATTCCTAACATTAGATTCTGTACCTGGCCAAATGATCAATTGAGTGTAAGAGGTGAATAATGATATTTTGAGAAACAGAAGATCTCAAAAGTTTATATGCACCCATTCTCTGGAAGCTATTAAAAGATGTGTCTCACCAAAGCAAGGATGGGGAGGTCAACCAAAAAAGATGAGAGAAGTTAAAGAACCTCCAGGAGGATGTTTATATCATCAGGGTCCCAACAGGAATGGTATCCTAAAAGGGTTAAATGTAAGAGAGGTTAATGCAGGGACTCTTTACTAAGATATTGGCAGGGTTAAGGGAAATAGCAAAGAACAGTGAAACACACAGGAACTAGAAACAAAAGAGGCAAGGATGGACACTACTACCAGGACCCAGCAAGACCTGTAGACATGGGAGAGGGGCTGTTCCTCAGGAGTCATGGCCACAAATAGGCGAACATAATCACCAGCCCAGCAGGGAGGAAACATGGTATATGGTAGTTGGGTAGGGAGAGACTGGGAATGAAAGCTCCAGCATTAGTCATATGAGCATATTAGTTACCAAAAAGTGGAAACAGTCCAAAAGTCCAATGACTATGAATGGATAAATAAAACATGGTTTATCCATATAATGAAATACTATTCAGCAATAAAAAGTACTAATGCATTCTACAACATGGAGAACCTTGAAAACATATTAAGTGAAAGAAGTCAGACACCCTAGGCCACATACTGAATGATTCCATGTATGTGAAGTGTTCAGAATAGGCAAATCCAGAGAAACAGGAAGTTAATTAGTGGTTGCCTTGGGGCAGAGGCAGGAAGGCCTCTAGGAGATGTGAGAAGTGGGAAATTACTGCTAACAGATTTCTTTTAGAAGTGATGAAATATTCTAAAATTGTGATAATGGCTGCACAACTGTGAATATAATTTTAAAAACTATTGAATTACAGACTTTAAAGGAGAGAAGTGTATGTATTGTGAAATACATCTTAAAGCTGTTATTTTAAAAAGATATGCTTAGAGCATTTTCGTATAAGACAATGAGGAAACTATCAAAGACCACTAAGTAATATCAAAAGGACTTAAAGGACAATTTTAAAAGCTTCCATAAATGGGACAACTTAAGATTCAACAATGATAACAATTGCAATTAACTGAAACCCGTCAAATTTGTTTAGAATAATGAATTTGTGATATTTTTAAAAGAAAAAATGCCTTCAGAGGATAACAACCAATTATCCAAAAACTAATAAAATGAAAGCCTCAAGTATTTACTCTGCTTTCTGTATGAACTATACCAATAGGTAACCAAACAGCAGACAGGGAGAAGCATTCCTTTATTAAAGGATTTCAACTTATAAGAAGTGAGAAAGAAATGATATAAATAGAATATCACCATTTCGCAGCTTTCAGTGGATTTAATGGAGCTGGGCGTTGAAAATCTACAGCTGCTAACATCTCAAAAAGAAAGTCAACTTGATACTATATATATTTCCCGATCAAAAAACACAGTATCACATATGATCTTGCCAAAAGGATCCAACATGGATGTGATCAGTCCTCAGACCCAGCTGCTAATTTTCAGGAAATATGCGGGATAAAGGACTATGATTAACTCACCATAAGTATGCAGTTAGTACAACCCAGACTAGATGAAACTAGAAATAACTGCAAATACATGTAAGGAAAAGAAAGAGATAGAAGAGAACCGTGGATCATAAGAGACTTTTAAAATGTGATAATTTTCAATGGACAAGTTATACAATAGTACCTAAAGATACATATTTGAGTAATAATACTACAAAGAAACAAAAGGAAGCGGTTACTGTAGAAGTCAGGACAGTGGTTATTATTGGGGTTGAGATTACAATGGGGACAAATGGAATGGGTTTCTGGCAGTGGTAAAGTTCTAGTTCTTGAACTGAGTGATGATTACAAGAATGGTTTGCCTTTATAATAACTCACTAAACTGTACATTTGTTTTATGTATTTTTCTATGTATTATTTTATCTTACAATGAAAAATTGAAAAAGATAAAAATAATGGAGTAATTATTGCAACAGTTTATATTCCCTTTTTCTTAAAAAGAATTTCTCTTACTTGTATGGCATACACTTGCTTGATGAGTACCAAGTGCATGACCCTGAATGAAAAATCCTTTCTTAGGTAGGAGTATTGATCTTTTCCTCCACTTTTTTTTTTTTAACTATTTCTACAGGAGGAATTGAAAATAAATAACCTTGTTTTTTCTTTACTGTTGGATGAAGAAATAAGCTCCAGAGAAGCATTCCTGAACAACTACCTTACAAGGAAGCAGGAGGAGAAAGTAAGTATAGTGTCTGATAAGTGAGCACAAGCATTTCTGACAAAGGTGCTCTCAGCTAACAAGAGCCCACACGCCTAGACTCTTCCTTCCTTCTCTATTCTTACTCAACAGTGTGCATTGTTGGCTCCCTGTCTGGGACCTTGCTCCAGTGAAATTGCCCACTCCAATCTGTTCATAAAGTTACGTGACTCTGCATCTGCAATCATTCAGTCAAACAAACTGTAACTTTCCTATGACATATGTTTTATAAAACGAGGTCGTGTGGCTTCATGGTTGAAGGGGCCCGCTTTTAAGCACTGACTGGCTGGGGGACCTCGGGCAAGACATATAACCTTTAAAGCTAGTTGCAAGCTCTTCTCTAGGGAATGTTGTTCTCTCTGGAACATTCAGCACCGTGTTTCACTAAACATGTAAGTAATGGGTTAGCTTATAGAATGAAAGCTGTCATATTCTGAAAAACTCCATCTAATAAATAGAAGCACAAATGGGTATGTTTCATTAAAGAGACAATGAATACAAAATGCTTGTCACGTAATAATTTTCAAAAAATGTCAGCTTTTATTAGTATTAATAATGGATATTTATGAATGAATGATTTGAAGTATTATATGACATATGTACTTACTTTTGCTATGAGTCTGTTAAAGAGCATATACAAAGCACCTTCTAAATACAGTCCTACTCATAACAGCCCTCAGGGTGTGGGACTTCTTTCACAGATGAGGAGGCCATCTTGGGGAACCTGTGTGATTTGTTTGAGGAACATATTTGGCTTTCTCTGGTTGGTCCTAAGTTGGAAATGGTGGCAGAATTTAGGAAAGCTGAAAGTTATTGACCAAGTGCTGACAGTTTATGGCTGATCCCTGCAGAGGATGTGGTTTCACTTCCTGGCTGGTTGCTGCAGGTTGTGGGTCAGAGTTTTATTTTATCTATACATGGTCTGGCCATCGTCCATTTATATATTCAGAACCCAGGTCCATGCGATGCCCAATCCCGTGCAATTTCATCATCCATACTGCCCTGCCAAGAATGTACTGTGTTCCCTAGTCACTTACACACTCACATGCAGAGCTGGCTGTATTCGAAACAGGTGATTGGATGTTTGTTCTTTCGAAGTCTCCAGTCAGTTTACTTTCTTCTATAAGTGTTATCCATACTTCACATTTATCTTGTACTAGGGAATTCTTTGTTCTTTTTAGTATCCCAATAGTTTTCTTTATCCTGAAAAATCTCCAGTTCCAGTCTTCTATTCCTGATGTTGTTATAGAGCCAGACTGCAGAGGCCATCCGGAAAGCCAGAGAAGACCTCGATGTGTACAAGGAGCACTATGACAACTTAGTGGCAGAAGACAAAGTGAGTTCCATTGTCTCATTCATCTACGCAAGAGAGTTGCTACTGCCTGTTTTGGGGAGATTAAGAGGATAGAATTTAATTTCCTCATAGATTTTTCTCTTGCAATAATTCTCAGTTATGTGTGAACTTCACTCTATGTCACTGTATATTTTTAAAAATCACTGTGTGAAATAAGTTTTTGTAAACTTCTCTGGTTTAAGCTTTCTCTTATACAGAAAAAGAGAGAGCTCATCTAGATGTTAAGGCTTTTCAAACTTCAGTTTGCAGGCACCATTAGTTTGTCATGAAATCAATTTACTAGGCTATGACCAGCTAACTTATAATGGAAAAGAATAGGGTAGAAAAGCAAACAGAAGAATAGAACAGAATGGAATAAAATAGAGGTACCTTGCATGTTTTACAGGTAAATATTCTGTGAAACTTCAGTTCTAAATGATTTCTAAGACCTCTTATATGAAATAACATTTTTAATTTACTGAGGTGCTTCTTATTCAAAGTAAGTCTTTGTGAAGTCCTTGCACAGTGAGTGATCACCCTCTAACAAGTCTATGTTATAAACCAAGTTTTCATGGATTTTTTATATTTTTTATTGAAATACAGTCAGTTTACAATACTGTGTCAATTTCTGGTGTAAGGACTTTTTTAAATCAAAGTGATACAACCCTATATTTTGAAGATTACTGTCAACAAATAAAAGGTTTCTGAACAGAGTTTCAACCCTGACAATGATATGTTTGTCCTTAGGTTTTAGATCGCAGTTTTAAAAAGGAATTTTCTGAAATTCCTAGTTATCAAGTGGACATACTGTACAAACTTTTTAAACGTCGACCAAGGTTTGTTTCTCCTTTGCTATCATGTTTCTGAGAAAAAGTTTGTAAATGAAAAGGAGTGTTATTAGATTTTGGCTTTTTCTCCCAATTAGTTAGTAATATTCAATGTAACATCTTTTTTACATGAAAATGTTCAAATGTCTTGATCATAACTATATTTTTAAAGATTATTCTTACATCTTACAGTAAGCAATGCAGACTAATTATTTCTTTTCATTATTTAAAAATAGTTAAGTATCTAGGTAGGTATAGTGCTATTATAGGTTCTATTTTATAAATGAAAGTAAGTCATAGATGGCATACAGATTTATAAATCGTTTTTCCCAAGATGTGTTCCAGCATGTATAAGTCCCTTGTGGCATGAATTGGAATTACACATAAAAGGGTTCCTGGACAAAACAATTTTAAAAAAATATTGGATTGAAAAAGAAAAAGTCAAATAATTTTCTTTACTGAAGAACTTTTCGGAAATTGTTTTTAGCCTTTGCATCTCCAAGTATAAGAAATAGAGTAAGCAGTTTTTTCCAAACTTATTTGACCACAAATCCCTTTCCTCAGAGCATCTCATGTAATTGTGTTCAAAAGACAGTTTGAAAAATGCCAGTGTAAATGATTGAAAATAGCCATTATCAAAAGAGTTCTAAAGTATCTGATTTTTATACTGACAGTAGCATCAGAATTACATTTCACAGATTTCCAAATTTTTATCAGTTTAGATTTCTATAATTTTTACTCAGCCATAATGTAGAAATCATGGAATTTGTCACAAATGTGTATAGACTTCTTTGTGTCTGAGATACAAACTCATTCTCTCACCTTCGACAGGTTACATGCAACTTGAGGAATTCAACCTAGAACATGTCTCATGTCTTGGCTTCCCTATTTTTAAAGGAATGAGTTATATAAGCCTGTGACGAAAGAAGTGAGACCTCCCTTATATTGGGAGGCAGCAGTGGAAAAAGCATAAGCTTTTTGTCCAACAGAATTAGCTTTAAATCCCAACTCCACATCTATCAGACTTGTGGCTTGGTCAGTCCCTCCCCTCAGAGCCTCACTTCCTTCACCTAAAGGAAGATGATAACAGTAGTAACTTCATAGCATAATGTAAAGCACCTTGAGAGTGAGGGCCTGGTACAAAATCTCTGTGCCCTTCTTTTCCCAGTTGCAGGCCAGGGACACAAAACTAATCTATTAATGCAGATAAAAAGAGGTGCTTCCCCCATTTGCATATATATCTGAACATATTCTAGGCTACTCACCTGCAACAAGGATGCCAGCAGAGAATATATAGGCCAGAACCAGGGAACATCCATACTTCTCTCAGGCATTTACTTGCCTGCTTAAAACATCCAGAAGGGAGATGTCTTCTAGTGCAGGTGAAGCTGCCAGTGCTGACAGCTGTTCGGGACATTGATAGTCCAGCCAAGGGCATGTGTGGGGATCCAGAGAAGATGTAAGGTCCAAGTGGGTGCTTTTCTCTTTGGGGTAATCCACCCACCAGCCCCTAAGTGCTACAGGAAAATGTTATGCAATGGCACATATATGCCAAGGGTCATATTATTTAACAGTAATTTTGTGTGCTTGTGAGAATGTGAAAGTTTGACGGGCTTTTATTGGTAATACCAGGATTCACAAACAGAAAGTGCACTCAGATACAAACAGTCTTGTGCCTTTTGGAGAACGACCAGGATCTGGGAAATTGAATAAGGATGCCTTCACCCAGTTAATGAAAGCCATGGATGACTTGGACAATATTAATAACATGCCAGAAGGCTTGGACCCCTCGGTCTGGGATCATTTCTGCAGGACCAGACGAACGAAAGTGGAAAATGAACAGAAAGTATATAATCAAATTTTATTATTCTGTTTTATTCATTTCATTTCTTTTAGTGTACTAGTATAAAATACATATTTTATGGGGGTCAATGCTTCTGGAAAAGCTAATTACTTAGATTTTCCTGATAGGAATAGTATTAGTAACATTAATAATGATGATGAAGAAATAAAATATTAACCTTAGTGCTACTGAGGGCTAGGTACAGGCCTGTACTTATAGACCCACACTGTCTACACATGTAGTTAGTTTTTACTTGAAATAAATGTGGACAGTTCTAATTAAGATGTACTGTTACTGGAAGACATAGTATGAAAAAATGAATGGAAAATGTCTCGATATTTTTTATATTCTTTACCGGTTGAAATGACAATGTTTTGGATACACTGTGTTAAGTAAAATAAGTCAAATTCACTTTTATAATGTGGCTACTACCAAATTTAAAATTATATATATGACTAGCATTGATGGCTCACATGACATTTCTCTTGGACAGCACTGTTTTTAGACACAACTCTTCTCCTCTCTGCCCTGATCTTGAGTAGTCCTCATCTCTTTTTGCATAGATTAGAATTGTATTTCACCAAAACCAAGAATATTTTTTAATGTAACAAAGGGTAACAATTTGAAAATGTGCTTAACTGAGAAGAGAATCCTTCCTCTTGTTGCTTCTTGATCATATGCTGCTTCCTGTCCCCTAGATTCCCTAAATTCAGTGCCACATGCATCGAGCTGGCATATTCGCTAAAGTGTCTATGATTTTAAAATTTTATCTAAGATGACAAGATTTAAGAAAAATTCTAGTTGTTTGCATATTGACTTTCAGTGAGAAGCAAACGTATCATGTAAATTTTATGTTTCTTATATTACATAATGGCAGGGATTTAAATTTTTATTAATGTTTTAGAAAGACGGACTTGTTAAGGCTTTGTACAAGTTAAAAGATGTATATTTTCTAAAGTTCTTTAAAATTAGTTTTTTATTTTTAAAGCTCGGTATGTTCTGAGATGTTTGTAGTTTGGTTTCTTCAGGTAAAGCAGAAAGCAGCTGGTTTAATGGAAATGGCGGCTTTCCTCCGGAGGAGAACTGACGATGATGAGAAGGTGCAACATGAAATAGAGAAAGTGTTCCATGAGCTCATCCTGTAATTTGAACCTTTCATTCGTGTTCATTTATTCAAAGTCTAAGCTAGGGCTAAGTTAGGTTGTGTTATTGCAGCTGGCACAGACTTGCCTATTCAGGCTTTATAACTTCTCTTTGAAAAAGTGCATTTTGTTACAGAAGACCTTATTTCAGAATGGAATTTATCTACATGTTCCATTGTTCTTATTGCACATGGTCAAATTTTTTTTTCACTATTGAATTTCTTTTTTTCCCTTTTTTTAAACTGAAGTATAATTGACTTACAGTATTCTATTAGTTTCAGACACACAACATAGTGATTTGATATTTCTGTACATTATACAATGACCTCCACAGTAAGTCTGGTTGTCAGCTAGCATCATACACAGTTATTACAATATTATTAACTCTATTCGCTATGCTGCATGTTACATCCCTGTGACTTCTTTAACAAATAGGCAACTTTGGGGGAATCTCCTTTCACATGAAATACAAAGAACATGTATCTGCAAGTAAGTACTTTTGGACCCAAGCCACACAAGCAAACTGCGTAGAAAATTAAACAGATATCCAAGAATTTCCATGTAGACTCCTAAGCAGCTAAGATTTTTTTCTTTAGGGGAGCTTGTTGAATTTTCCTGAGTGATTGGGACACAGTTTTAAGTCCTTGCTTCACTTTTGGCCATATTTACAGCCATGTTGATAAATATTCTTCTCTGATGTTCCCAAATTCATCATTAAACATCATTTTCAGATCTAGGCTAAAGTAGGAATGGGAACTGCTCAAAAATGTATTTGATAAGTAGCTTGCAGATTAAACACTGTTAATATAATATCAGAGGTCAATACATAAGGTCAGAACTTTAGTAGATTTGTTATTTGGTAGCATCTCTGTTTTCTCCCACTTACATTCAAAACAATATTAATCTTTTCTTAATAATAAAGTAAAACTTTTTTAGTGTGTTTCTGTCCATACTGTTCTTTGAGCAGCCCAAGTATAATTCCTTATCAGTAAGAGGAAGTATCATAGAGACCTCTAGGAAAGCTTGTAATTGGGAGAATATTTTCCACTTTAATCTCCAGCATGTTTTCCTTTATCGTAAGGAAAATAAAGTCTGAATTTCATATTTAATTTTTATATCAGATATATTAAATTTTATTGAATTTATATATCAGATGATAGGTGAAATGTGGAATATAAATATATTACAACTGCTTACTTTTTGAAGTCTTTTTCAATTTAGATTACAAGAAGACAAAGTGAAATTCCAGCTGAATTTGACAATTCAAATCCTCCTTAAACAAGGACAAGTAGAACTGGAGAATTTCCAGTTACTACTGGATTATTCTGATGCAGTCCTCATCAACAGGAACATAATTGAAGACTTAAATTCTGTGATTCGGGTAATTATCATGTTTTAAGGAGAAAAAAAACATACCACCTGCTGTACCAAGTATTTTTCATAGTCTCCCATTTCTATGATAAATCACTTTCACTCAGTTAAATCAGTGGTTCCTAACTCTGGCTGTACATTAGAACCACCTGGAGAAGTTTACAAATGTGTCTAGACCCCACCCCTAGGCATGGGTATTTTTTCAAAGCTTCCCAGATATTCTAAGGTAAAAGAAGTTTAGACCACGGAGTTAAACATTCATTCGAATATACATACCACCATTTTATTAGGCTCAATCTACTCATAAGCTTAGATAATTTATTTGAGACCTTGCTTGTTTTCTAATATAAATACTTAATGTTACAAATTGCCTTCTAAGCACTATTTTAACTGCAGTCTGCAAATTTATACTTTGTATTTTTATTTTCTTTCCATTTAAAATATTATCTAATTTCCCTTGTGACTTCCTACTAGAAGTTACTATGGGTTGTTTAGAAGTATATTATTTAATTTCCAAATATTTGGGATTTTGTGCTGTTTGGGGAATTATGTGCTAATGTTGATATATGTTTTAATTTTATAAATGCTCTGAAACCTCAATATGTTATTATTTTTGCTTTAGACAGTTATCTTTGAGAGTGATAAAAATAAGAAAAAAGCATTTTCTATTTCTCTTCAATTTCAGCATTTCAAGAGATCTTTCTTTTTGTGGGTTGAAGTTTCTGTCTTGTACTATATACCTCTACTTAAAGAACTTCTTTTAATTTAACTGAATTGCAAGTCTGCTGGTAATGAATTCTGTTTTTCTCTGTCTGAAATTATCTTTGATCTACCTTTATTGTTGAAAGATACTTTGCTAGATTCCCTGGATTGACAGGTTCTTTCTCTCTCTCATTCTTTTCACTTTAAAGGTGTTCATCTTCTTCTGGCTTACAGAACTTCTGACAAGATGCCTACTGTATTTTTTAAATCTTTGTTCCTCTTAATGAAGTGTGTCTGCCTTGGAGATTTTCTCTTTATCCTTGATTTTTCAGCAGTTTGAACATTTGTCTGAGTTTGTGTGTGTGTATATATATATATGATCCTTTTAATATAGTATTGACTTTGGTTTGCTAATACTTTGTTGAGGATTTTTGCATCTATGTTCATCAGTATTGACCTGTAATTTTCTTTTCTTCTGGTGTCTTTGTCTGACTTTGATACAGAGTAAGTTGGCCTCATAAAATGAGTTTGGAAGTGTTCCCTCCTTTTCAATTTTTTGTTAAGTGTTTGAGAAGGATTGGTATAAGTTGTGGTATGTTATGTTTTCACTTACATTCATTTGAAGGTATTTTCTAATATCCCTTGTGATTTCTTCTTTGACCCCTGATTACTTAATAATGTGATGTTTAATCTCCACATATTTGTAAATATTCCAGTTTTCTTTCTGTTATTGATTTCTAGTTTCACTCCCTTGTGATCAGAGCAGATACTTTGTATGATTTTCATCTTTTAAAATGTGTTAGGATTTGTTTAATGGCCTAACATGTTGTCTATATTTGAGAATGCTCCATTTGCACTTGCAAAGAATGTGTGTTTTGCTATTATTGTGTAGTGCATTCTGTATATGTCTCTTAACTCAAATTAGGTTATAGTTTTGTTCAAATCCTCTATTTCCTTATTGATCTTCTGGATACTTGTTCTATCCATTATTGAAAGTGAAATACTAAAGTCTCCAATTATTGTTATTAAAATGTCTATTTCTCCTACAATTCTGACAATTTTTGCTTTGGATATTTTGAAGCTCTGTTTTTAGATGCATATATATTTGTAACTGTTATATCTTCTTGAAAGATTGGGCTTTCTATCATCAACTTTTGTATTAAATTTTATTTTGTCTCGTATTAGTATAGTTACCCCAGCTGTCTTTGGTTACAATTTGCATGGAAGATGTATTTCTGTTCTTTCACTTTCAAGCTACTTGTACCATTGGATCTAACGTGAGTCTCTTCTAGACAATAATTATTGGATCTTTTTTTAATCCATTGTGTCTATCTTTGCCTTTTAATTGTAGACTTTAATGCATTTACATTTAAAGTAATTACTGGTAAAGAAGAACTTTCTGTTGCCATTTTGGTATTTGTTTTCTGCATATCGTATTTTTTGGTTGTTCATTCCGTATTGCTTTCTTTTGTATATAGTTTGATTTTTTTTCCCTTGCAGAGTACTATTTTGAGCCCCTTCTTTTTTCCTTTTCCATATATTTTCTTAGTGGTTACTCCTGGGAATTACAATTGACATCTTAATTTTATAACAGACTAATTCAAATTAACATCAACTTAGTTTCAGTAGTATACAAAACGCTACTCCTATGGAGCTTTGTTCCTCCCCTGGTATGTTATTATTATCATGAATTACGTCTTTATATACTATGTGTGCATTAACATAGATTTATAATTATTATTTTATGCATTTTTCTTTTAAGCCACACAGGAAAAGAAGAGTACTTAGAAAAATATTAAAATTTAAAAATGTTTAAAGTTTTTCAAAAGAATACTTACAAATGAAAATGCAATAAATATTGGCTTTTATACTTACCTATATAGTTACATTTTTTTTTTAATTTATTTCTTCTTCTGGCTTTGAGTTAGTGTCTCCTTTTCATTTGAGTTTGAAGTAATCTCTTTAGCAGTTCTTATAGAGCAACCCTATTAATGATGGACTCCCTCAGTTTTCGTTTATCTCAGGATGTTTTAAATTCTCTTTCAATATTTGCTGTTAGGATAAGAGCAAAAATCATCAGATTTTCTGATGGATTGAATGTTAAGAGTAAGGTAAAGAGAGGGATCAAGAATAAATCTTAAAATTTTGGCTTTTGAGCAACTGAGAAGATGACAGTGTTACTGATGTGATAAAGAGTACAGAGGTGTAGCCTTGGCTGAGGGCATCAGATGAAGAGTTTTGGCCTTCATTAAATCTGAGATGCCTATAGAACACCCCAATGGAAATATCAAGTAGGCAGCCAGAACTCAGGGTTGGGATTTATACAGATCACATATATTTAACTACATATGTATTATTACATCTAGATATCTACATATAGATAATCTATGCCATGAGATTGCTTGAGACCACCTAGAAAGTGGGTAGATAGAAGAGGGAGTTTGGGCAAAAACCCAAAGTCCAACTCTGGAAGATCTTAAGTTAAGTAAGGAGTTAAGGAGACTGAGAAAGAGCTGCCAGTGAGGTAGTAGGAAACCTAGAAACTATGAAAGAAATAGTTCCAAGGAGGAGGGAACCATGTAGTATGTTAATTACTTAACAAAAGCAGTCTCAGTGGATGATTGGGGCAGGAGCTTAATAGGTGATGGCTGAAGACATAATATGAAGTGAGGAAGTAGAGTCTGGGACTATAAATAAGTCTTACAAAAATGTTGACTGAAAGGAAAGCAGAGAGGAGATATGGTACTTCTATAGCAGTGTTTCTCAGCCTTGGCACTAGTGACATTTTGGGCCTGATAGTTACTCGTTGGGAGGAGATGTCATGTGTACTGTGTGAAGTTAATCGGCATCCCTGGTTCTACCCACTGGATGCCCTCCTTCACTTGTATCAGCCAAAAATGTCTGCAAGCATAGCTGAATGTTCCCTGGTGGGGCAGTATTTGCCTCATGTGAGAGATACTGCCTCAGAGAAATGCTTGACCTTAAGATTTCAATGCTGGTGATAACAAGATCAAGGGTATGATCATGAGAGTTAGGTGGCTGAGCAAGATAGAGAAAAGATCATCAAAAGTGGGAAATTCAAGGAGCTGAGGCCAAGCAGGGATCAGAAGATGAAAATAATTTTTAAAAAGAGTAACAGTTGTTATAGTCTAATGGCATGAACTTGAAAAAGCTAAGTTTTTTAAGGAGGAGAGGGGAAAAATATAAAACATTAGCTGATAGAACTTATGTACAGATTTATTTTAGAGATATAGTAGTTTCACTGCTAGAATCTGCAAGAACAACTTCATGAAAATATTCCTGAACTTCATGCAGGCAATTTGAAATGAAGTACAAAACATCGGGTGTTTGAATATCATATTTAACCCATTCAGTTTTTTGGCTTTTCTGCTAGCTATCAACCAAATACTGTTGTGCTTATCTGCATTAAACCACAATCCTTTATCTGCAGTGTTAAGAAGCAGGGCAGAGTAGGGGTACAGATGCATTTAGATTGGTAGATTGGTGATGGCAAAAGGAGTTCCTGCCTAATCATTGACAAAAGTAAATTGGTTATGCCATTCAAATGTATTTTATAATCCCTTCTGTTTAGTAACTATTGTGCTTTATAGTGATCAGATTTTGCCCATGAAGTAATTTTTTTAATATTTGCTACATTTTTAAGAAGATAGAATTATCTCTGTGTTCCAAGTGTTTTCTAAGAAAAGCTTTCAGCTTCAAATATTCTGTATTCTATACAAAGAGTCATATTATATGAATATCAGAATGTACTTTTTTTTAGACTCAAGGACAAAAGAAAGTTGCTAGCATGATGGAAAGTAAAGAGGTCCACAAAGGAATATTTCAGATTGAGTGGGAACATAAGAAAATGGAGATGGAAATGGAAGATCTAAATCAGAAGGCTTGGGATATTCAGATGCTGTTTTTTTCAAGAGATCATCAAAAGGTAAATGCTCTCTGTCTGCCCCCCCAATGTAGTTTTATTAATGTATTCATTCATTCAGCCAATATTTAATAAGAAGCCTCTGTGATATCAAGCATATTCTAAGCCAGTAGTATTTCATAATGTGACCAAGAATTCTTTTTCTTCTGGTAGTATACATTTGCTGCCTCTGGTTCTTCGTGACACATTCCTATTTAGCACATTCAGTAGTATAGTTCTGTCTTGCAATTCTCAAGGGTTTCCTAATTGTCAGATCTAGTGTTCCCTTTCCCAGTCATCACTATACCTCTGTAGCATTTGACCATCTTAATTCTTACTTGCCCATTCTTTTGGCTTTAATCACCCGTTTTCTCCTGTTTTTCTTCCAACATGTCAGACTACTCTGCTTCTTTTACCCATTTCTCTTTTGCTTCAAAATGTTAAATACAGCTCCTCTTTTAAGATTCTGCTCTCAGCTCTAGGTTCTTTCCATGCCTCTCCTTTGATGATCTTTTTCTGACTTTCATGATCACTGCTAAAAGACTCATCAGGGTCTCTGGATTCCAGTTCAATTCCACTTTCAGTTCAAGCTCTCTGACCCTGACCTCTCTTAAGCTCTATTTCTGTATCCCCCATCTCCCAACAGCTCCTCTTATTTTGCTTATTTCTGTTCTTTCAGTCACTCATTTAGGCTTACAGCTGTTGTGCTTTTTGATTTCTCTCTTTCTCTTGTCTTCTAAGTCTTGCCTAGTTTATCCGTTTATTCCCTTATTCTCCATGCCTACAGTCTTTACCATGTTCAGTCCTTCCTTTTCAATGGTTTAGAGTATTTTATAATAATCTTCTAAATGGTCTCTTGTCCTTGGGTCTTTCTTTTATCTACTTGATACCATATATAGCTATCAGATTAACATTCCAATTTAGCTCCATTACTGTAACATTACTGCACTGCTCAAACATTTTAAACTGCCTCTTCTTACCTGGCAAATGAATTATGAAATCCTTAGGTGGCTTTCAGTGTTCTTCAACCTATCTTCTCAAATTCATTCCTCGTGTTCCTCTTGCACAGCAGTATTCGCAAACCAAATTGATTTTATTTTCTAGGATTCTGCCTCTGTGCCTTTGCTCATACTGGTTCTTCTGCCTGGAATATCTTTCCTCATTTTTTTCCCACTTCCCAATCTATCCAGGCCAGAGAAACCACATCCCATCCCAGACCACTTTTATTTGCATATCACTATACATATCTTCTGGCAACTAATCATACTACATGTCCTCTTTTTCTTGAAGGCTAGTCATGTTATCTATCTTTGTTATCTACTTCAGTGTCTTTAACTGGGACACTGTTAATATGAGACTTGTGTGAGATACTCTCAAATGAGACACAATAAGTATTTAGTGAGTTGAATAAATGAATGAATGAGAAGATAAACTCTAGGCATTTGCAATTATTAATATATAGGTGAGTGTATCAATAGTTAAATAAAATAAATATTATGACGCAAAAGTCAAATCAATCCTAACTTGGATGGATAGATTTTCTTTATGAAAAACAGCAACTTTCAAAACTAAGATAACCTTTACAAAATTATCTGTTGAAAGAAATAGAGAAAAATATCCCTACATATATTGTGTTTTTTTTTTTTCTCTCAAAGTACCTAAATGAACCAAACTATGACACTCTGATTGCCGTTCAGATTGGAATAATGGAGCAAACCATTGCTATTATAGATAAGGTAGGTCTCAAAGATATTAATCATTATAATCCCAATAGTTGTGAATCATTTGAACAAAGTAATAGTTTTCAAATCATCAATTCAAATAGAACCTACCAAAGTCTTGGTCTTTTATACTGATACTCAGGATGTAATTAGAAGTCCCAGAATAGTGTCTTTGCAACCATAACTAATGTGGTAAACTGAAACAATTCTTTTAACATTTGAATTAACCCCTTGGGAGATACCTGAGTGTAGGTAAATTTCCTATTTACATTAGGTTATGATTTATGTAGTAGAAGTGTTGATAGTCTTTCCTTGGCATTGTAAAGGCTTTGTTTTACCCTAACTACTTAACAAATGCTCAGTTTTTAGTGTGTAGCATGTATAAAATGAAAACAAAGTAATTTCAGGGCTGTTTTTAAATTTTTCTCTCATTTTTAAGAATATACAAAATTTCTTCTAAAATGTGACATTAACATACCATTCTATCTTTTAACAAATAATTTAAGTACCTACTATGTGCAGGCATTATGCTAGGCACTAGGGATATGGTGGTAAGATATCTTAATGATAACAATGTACATAAATTTTAAGAAGAATGTCTTTATAAAATATTTTTTTCAAAATTATTTTTGTGGGATGTCATGGGAACAAAAATTTCAGACCCACAAAAAGAATGTGGAAAACTGCAAAAAACTACTTAAAAAATTGGGAAGGTGCAGCAATCAAAAAGATGTAGCAAATTATACTCTAAGCTGCAATTTACGAGAAGAGTTGATGGCTGTCTCAGAGAGAAAAGACATCTGTAATGCAATGGGTAAGATTTTTTTTTTCTTAAATCAATTCTCGATTTCTTTAAAAGTAATCAGAATGCCTAAAATCTATACAGTGGTTATAAAGCTACCAGTATTTTTTCCAAATGTTTAATTGATTCTGAGTGCTATTTCTGTATAGATAATAATACAACTAATTCCTTTCTTCATTTTTGGGATAGGGTCTAAACTGACTTGTGAAAAGATTGCCAAAGAACGCTATGAAAACATGATGCAATACCAAAAGTTAACAAAAATTTCAAGAGAACAAGCTGAGCAAATTTCAATACTACAGGCTGAAGTTGAAAGATTAAGGATGAAAACATTTCCTGCTCTTGTTCAAATGTAAAAATGCTGGCGGGAAACACAAAGCCAAATCAATCACTTTAAAAATAATTTCATTTGGTTTAATGATTTCTTTTTCTTTAATATCAGGAAATTTAAGTAGAGTCTCCTTTTAGTTGCATACTTTTGATGACAAATTGATTTTAGCCTTAATCATTATAAAAATGTTTATCCTGCATGAATAAATGTCTAAAATATTATGAATTATTTTTATCCAAGAATGAACAAGATTATTTTTTGCTTTTTTTTGTTATAGTCATTTTACAATGTTGTGTCAAATTCCAGTGTAAAGCACAATTTTTCAGTTATACATTAACATACATACATTCATCGTCACATTCTCTTTCACTGTGAGCCACCACAAGATCCTGTATATATTTCCCTGTGCTACACAGTACAATCTTGTTTATCTATTCTACATTTTGAAATCCCAGTCTGTCCCTTCCCATCCCCCATCCCACGGCAACCACAAGTTTGTATTCTATGTCTATGGGTCTGTTCCTGTTTGGTATTTATGTTTTGTTTTGTTTTGTTTTCAGATTCCACATATGAGCAATCTCATATGGTATTTTTCTTTCTCTTTCTGGCTTACTTCACTTAGAATGACATTCTCCAGGAGCATCCATGTTGCCGCAAATGGCGTTATATTGTCGGTTTTTATGACTAAGTTGTATTCCATTGTATAAACATACCACTTCTTCTTTATCCAGTCATCTGTTGATGGACATTTAGGCAGTTTCCATGTCTTGGCTATTGTAAATAGTGCTGCTATGAACATTGGGGTGCAGGTGTCATTTTGAAGTAGGGTTCCTTCTGGATATATGCCCAGGAGCGGGATTCCTGAGTCATACGGTAGGTCTATTTCTAGTCTTTTGAGGAATCTCCCTACTGTTTTCCACAGTGGCTGCACCAAACTGCATTCCCACCAGCAGTGTAGGAGGGTTCCCTTTCCTCCACAGCCTCTCCAGCATTTGTCATTTGTGGACTTTTGAATGATGGCCATTCTGACTGGTGTGAGGTGATACCTTATTGTAGTTTTGATTTGCATTTCTCTGATAATTAGTGATATTGAGCATTTTCTCATGTGCCTATTGATCATTTGTATGTCTTCCTTGGAGAATTGCTTGTTTAGGTCTTCTGCCCATTTTGGATTGGGTTGTTTGTTTTTTTCTTATTAAATCGTGTGAGCTGCTTATATATTCTGGAGATCAAGCCTTTGTGGGTTTCATTTGCAAAAATTTCTTCCCATTCTGTAGGTTGTTGTTTTGTTTTACTTATGGTTTCCTTTGCTGTGCAGAAGCTTGTAATTTTCATTAGCTTCCATTTGTTTATTCTTTATTTCTATTGCTTGGGTAGACTGTTCTAGGAGAACATTTTTGAGATGTATGTCAGATAACGTTTTGCCTATATTTTCAAGAATGAACAAGATTTTAACTCAGAATGTATTCAACATCTATTTTATTAAGACTTAACTCAATCAAAATTTATTTTCATGATGATAGTATAGAAAGTCTTAAGGACAAAACAAAAATATCCTTAGCCATTACTGGTATTTCTAATTTTAAAAAATAACCAGAAAATTTATGAGGTTATGTATGATTTTTATCATTTATACTTTTCTGTACTTCCCTTTTTCTTTTGTAAGCATTTCTTTACAACCAGAAAAAAATTAATTCAATATTTAAGATTATTCTCTGTCCTACCGATGAGAACAAGGTGAATTGTTTTACCGAAATCATTTGTAAGTTATGACATATTTTCTTCTGTATAAACATAACACAATCTTCTCTATTTCATATGTATTGCAACAGAACTTAATTTTGTGCCCTGCTTAATACAGTTTAGCAAGCAGAAAAGAAGTGTTTTCTCATTTTGTGATATTATGATTTATAATAAGAAATATATATATTTGATCTTCAGCCCCATTCTTGGCACAGAGATCCTAAAACCCTTGGAATTTCCTAAGTGATGATAGTGGTGTCTTGTTGTGTTAATGAGATGACTATTTGATTGCTCCTAAGGATGGAGTCTAGTTGCCAGAAGAACAAACCATCTGATTAGAGGGTTGGAACTTTTGGCCACACCGCCCACCCTCCAGGAGGGGCTGAAAGTTGAAGTGATCACCAGTGGCCAATGATTTAATAAATAATGCCTATGTAATGAAGCTTTCATAAAAACCCACAAGGATGAGGTTTGGAGACAGCATGCATATTCTGAGCCTTTCTTTATACCTTGCCCTGTGCAGCTTTTCCATGTGGCAGTTCTGAGTTACACCCTTTTCTAATAAACTGGTTTTCTAGCAAGTAAAATGTTTCTGAGTTCTGTGAGCTGCTCTAACAAATTAATTGAACCCAAGGAAGGAAGGGGTCATGGGAACTTCTGATCTATAGACTGCTGGTCAGAAGCACAGATAACAACCTGGGCTTTTGATTGGCATCTGAAGTGGAGGGTGGTCGTGTGGGACTTAATTTGAGGAATCTGACACTGTCTCCCGATAGTGTCAGAATTGAATTGAATTGTAGGACAACCAGATGGTGTTCAAGAACTGTTTGGTATGGAGAAACAGACATATACACGAACTTGGCAATCAGAACCCTTACATTTCCATGAAACAGTTTTATCACTTTATTCATGTAGATGATGATAATTAAGTAGTAATGAGAAGATTAACTGGTCAGAAAACTGCTTTGCCTTTCCACAGCCTATGGACTGCTAGATTCCAAGGTGATGCCATTGGAATCATTGACCACAATCTCCAAGTGATGTCAATGTCTCTTTGTTCTGCAATTTGCGAACTTGTTAAGTTTAATCCACAGCACTATATCCAATGTACCTACCACTGGTGTAGGTAAAGGAAGACAGCTATATAAAATATTCCATTTAGAAAGAAATTTTTTGAAGATTTAAAATCTTCTATTTAGAAATTGCCATAACTGATCACCCAAATAGTGATCAGTGCTGGATGGGAATGGTAAGGAAAATAAAAGAACCGATGTCATTTTTGACAACTCTCCTTAGTACTAGAATGATTCCTGAAGTAGTCAATTTGGTTGATTAAGCAAGGGGTACCCACTGGTGACATTTCCTACATCCAAGGTCCTTCAAAATTATCTCTGACATTGGATTGTAGGAGGTACGAGGATGGACCCAAGGGTGGGGAAGTGTACACTGAGGGGTGCAAATACTTTATACTTAGATGGTACATCAGAAGTTCTCCGTCCTGCTGGCTTGAGTCAACCGTGGTTATACTAGGCTTTTTTTTTTTTCCTGGTGATACAAATTCCATATCACCTAAATTAGCTGCTTGAGGATCCATGTGCTACTAGCCAAAGCCACAAATTCTACTGGATAATGCTCTGTGGATTCCCAGGTCTTAAACCAGTGGTTTCTGCTTCCTAGTGTCCACCCTAGATGATTCTGGCAATGTTCCTTGCTTGAATGCCTCAGCTTTGAGGCATAGGTAGAGTGGAGGTTAATAAGAGCTTCTTTCCCCCAAACTGTATTCTGGTAACAGGATTTTCAACGGGAGAGTTTGGGGATGTTAGCAGGTGCTTTGGAAGGGCACATGGGTCATGCACCCCAATCCTCTCTTGATATGTCCATGGTACTGATTCCTCTCAGCTTCTGCTGAGCTGACAGCAATTATATAAATATAATTTAAAATATTATCTATATTATCAAGGAGTAACATAATTAATTGGGTCAAACATAACATGGCTTTAAGGATAGGGCTTAAGAGTATGGCTCTGTTGCTGGGTTGCTTGGGCTCAAATTATAGCTTTGCCCACTTAAGTTTTACATGACCACTCAGTTTTTAAATAACTAAATCTTAAATTTCCTCATCTTTAAAATTGGGGTGTGGATAATTTCAGTATTCAAACAAGTTAACATACTTTTTTTTCACATAATTTGTCTTTATTTGTATTGAAGTATAGTTGATTTACAAAGTTATTTTCTGGTGTGCAGCATAGTGATTCAGTTACACACACGTATCTGTACTTTTTCATTGTAGGTTATTACAAAATACTGAATATATAGTTCCCTGTATTATACAGTAGGACCCTGTTTATCTATTTTATATAAAGGTAACATACTTTTAAAACTGGCACAAAGCAAATGCTATGTTAAGTGTTAGATTTCATTTTTATGAATTAAAAATACGGTATTCAGTAGTTCTTAATAAACGTATACTATTAAATGGAGGTGACATTCAACAGAAATTATTAAAAAGGGGACTGCCTCATGGGCATCCCTAGGTCCCAAACTTTCCCATAGCCCCATCTACATTCCATGACCTACCTCCTCTTGTGGAAGTGCCCACTGAGCTGCTGGAGCCCTAAGCATCCAGCTAATGCCTTGGAAATCCCTATTACTGTAACCCCAACTGCTCCCCAACTGTCCCAGAATCAGACTCCTAATGATGCTTTCATTCCCCCAAGTGGGTATGTAAGAGGGACACCAGGCGATGTGCTAGTTAGTCTTGAGTAGCTGCAGTCAATTTCAGTACCATCACCAGGGAGACTGCTTCCCCTCCACATTTAGGGCCTCTGGCTGAGCAGCAAGAAGCAGTGGAGGCTGGTCAGCACAAAACGGCACAGCTCCCCAGGGATGCCCACTGAGGAATCCCAGAGCCAGGGAAGGCCCACGTGAGAGCTGGGCCAGTCCTCTTGGGTTCATAGAAGCCAATGACAATGGCAGTGTCTGGAAGGCACTAGAGGCAAGACTAGAGGGTGAGGAGAGGTAAGTTACTGGCATGAGCACTAACAACTAGAATGTATGAAAGTGCAGGGTCCTGATATGCTGAACATTAAAAGTTTGTTAGACTGTGGGGAGGGACTGGGCTGAAAGTGAGGAGCACTTGGGGGAGGCGCGGAGCTTAGAGTAGTGGCTGTTTACCAAGTAGTAGGGAAGTATCTTTTTTTAAAGATTGAAAAACACAAAAACAAAAGCTAAGGAAAGCTGTCTTAGCCCTTTAAAGGACCCAAGAACAGAAATCCAGAAAGCCCTCACTCAGGAAGATTGGAAACTGGAACCAGGAAGTCACTGATCCACAAAGTTCTCTCTCCATCTATGATCTCTGCCTTTCTCTGTAAGGGCACACACTGCCCGTCTTAAGCACACCAGCTTTTCTGCTTCCAAGTTTACATACAACAGCTCCAGCCACAAAAAGAGATGGGCTTTCTTTTCCTGAGCTTAATTCCAAATTCTCAGGGGCAGCTTGGGTCATATATGTCTATCTATGACCAGAATGACAGACAACGTACAACATGGCAGCCAGAACCCCAACCCAGTGAAGATGAATTTCTGGCTGAGGGGTCACTGTTAATGGAGCAGATGCTAACCTGAACCTATTTCACAGATCAGTGTAAAAGGGCTTGTGTGCCATGATGCCCTGAAGTCGGAGATGAGGATATGTGGTTTTATAAGAAATAGATGGTTGTTTCATTAGATGAGATGAGGAATACAAGTAACAAATATTTAGAGACATAAACCAATAGAATTTTATTTACCTGAATTTAATTACCTGCTAGGCCATCCAGACGGAAATATGTGGTAAATGGATGGAAACAAGGATCATAAACTTAGGAGAGGCAGGGATTTTTAGGCGAGTTCAGGTTTAGACATTCACTAGATGGACTGGTTTTTTTTTTTAACATTTAAAACTTTTTAGCACAATAAACCAATGTATTAAAACTCATTTCCAGAAATGTCCAAATTATTTTTTAAAACATAATTTAATTTTCTCACATTTGTTTACCTGTTAAGTTTTCTTTGGCAAATTTATTCAAAATATTAAATTTTCATTTTAGAACCAAGTTTACATAACACAGGGCCTAAACTGATCCAGGCTCACCAGGATACTTTTCTCTAAGCCCTAATGGTTTATATCTTCCCTTTAAAATGTATAAATGTCTTTTAATTAAGTTGTCATTCACAAAGATATTCTGGAGAAAAAATTATGGATTAAACCCCTATAAACTCTTCCTCATTTCTATTATAGTGTAGCAATTTGTCGTCTAACCCATAGTGGTCTATCAGCTGAGTAAGGCTTAGTTTCTTGTTCTCCTCAGACATAGCTGACTGCAACTCACAAAGCAACAGCTGGCTACAGCTTCTCCACTTCTTTATTAACAACTGTAACTGAGACAGGTCGTTCTGAAATAGGAAAAAGAAAAACATATTTGTATGTCAACTAGATAGTCATCCTAATTTAACTTACTTAATACAAGTTGTTAAATCAGTCGATGAGTAGTAGATTTTAAAGAGTAACACACTTGGACATGAATGGGACTTCTACCCAGGAAAAAAGTAGGATGGTTTTAAGTAGAATGGTTACAGTGTCACTAAAATAGCCAAAGTTCCATAGCTATTTTGTTTGGTCCAATCTCTGGGCCACCCTTAATCTCAAGGAAAAATCAAATCATTAAATAGGGTAAAACAATGTAAAGAAGCAACAATATGGAGGGAAAAAAAACTTCAAAAAATGATGATATTCAACTTAATATTTTTCAACATTCACTATTTCATAAAACCCAAGTCATTATATTTAGAAAAATCCTAAAAATTCAAGAGAGTAAATAAAACATAGTTTCCATAATTTATTCCACATTGCTGGGAAAGAAGAAGCAATTATAATATATGTGAATGATCCAGATAAGTAAGGGTTACCTTCTTCCAAGTGCCCAAGTTCTATTTATTTCAACCTATCTGGATTGGAATCTAATATATATTTGTTGTTTTCTTAAAGAAAATGCTTGGAACATTTCAATAACTTGGAGGAACAAAAGATCATTCCTAAAAATACTTTTTATTGTACTCTGTGGCCCATTTTTAGCTTTTTTACTCATTCACTGTCAGCTGTCGCTTCTGTTCTCATTGCACTTGCAACTAACATTTGAAATTTCTAATACTACTGTGGACTGGAAACTAGAGAGAAAAACTTCAACTGTATATTAAATGAGGGCTAGGACTTTTAAAAAGTTGTATCTGATGTTTAGAGGCCTCTTCTAAACTATGACATATTTGAGTTAAAGTTGCTGGAAGCCAGGTTTCTGGATACTTATCTCTTATTATGCTAAAATAAACTCATTTTTTTTCTTTTTGAAATTACTTCCCTACCATTTGTCTAAAACTGAAAAAAAAAAAAAAAGTCAGGCAATGATTCTGAAATTCTTCCTACCTTTGATCTATACATTTTGACTAGTTTTAGCCTCCGAAGAAGGTCTTCTTTCTCCTGAATCTGCTTCACCAATTTTGCTCTTTCTTTGTTTAATTCTTGTTTGGGAAGATTCTCATTCATAAAGTCATTTTGGAGATCACTGCATGACTCAGTATCCGGTGATTTAGATTCACACACATTGATATTCTTGAAGGTATTTTTCAAATATGGACTTGCTTCAGATTCACTGTCTATGTGTTTAAAATTTTCTTGAAATTCCAAACAGTTTTCTTCTGCTGAAGATGCTGGTCTCTCTGAAAAGGTCTGATCATTTTCTTCACTCTCTACTTTAAGTCGTTTCACCACACTGTAACAGGAATTAAATGAAGATCTAGCTTTCCTTAATCGTTCTCTAAGGGTTGCACTCATAAGCTGAAAAAGGCACCAAAAGTTAATACTCTTAATCGGGAAAAACAGTCTTAAATATACTAGAAATCAAGACCTTACATTTCTATGGCAGACACCACTAGATGGCTTTCTGTCTTCATATATTTCAAGTAATCATCACAAAATGCCTTTAATTCCTGGAAACTCCACTAAGTTTTATTCTCTTTTTATTTCAATTAGTCAGCACCCTTCTAAAACAGTGTTGAGACATCCCAGCAATCACGAATATTTGTTCAGAAATTAGCCCATACCTGACACTGTTCTAGGTGTTTCGGAGTTACGAATTAAGGAAAAGTCCTAGATCTTTTCACAACAGACCTTCATGATATCACAGATTCAAACTTCCTGTTGGAATGTTGTAATAACTTGAAATTAAATGAAAATAATTGAGTCAGGAGAAAATTAAGGGGGGGGGAGGTCTAATACATTCATTATCTTAGGGGAAAGACCTAAATTCTTTGCTAATAAAATTTTTACTTATTAATCTACACATTATGTTAATTAACAATCATCAGTGGGCTTAAAACCACCACTGCCATAATACTTAGAAATACAGAATAGAAAGAATTAAAAATTTCATACTTGTTTTTTTGAACTACTTGTTTGGGGAGGTAGTGGATTGGCACCGGCCTGTGGAGTGCTAGGTAAAATCACAGCTGAGTCTGATGGGCTTCCCATCTTGATATCTTGGTTTAATTCTACGGGGGAAAAAAAATCAAATTAACCCACAATTCGATATATGCCTCAATTTTTATCAAGGAATTTTTTATTGTACATAATATCCACAAGTAATCCAGCGACTTCCTCTTTCACTTAGTTATGATTCATAGCACTTTTTGCAGTTTTCCGTTTACCTTTTAAATCATTGTGTTGGTCCACATGGTGACTAATTTTTTCATAACTAGCTAGCACCTCATATAAACTACCCCATTTGTTTTTTTATCAATCAAAATATCCTCAAAAACTGCGATGTGGAGGGGTCATTACTCCAGGTTCACAGTGAAAGGAAATGTAATTGAAATCGTGACTCAGAAAAACCTAATCAGACCTCTCACACTTCTCCAAATCCTAAAAGCTGCGTCACTAGAACGAATGACCCTCCAGGCCTGAGGAGTAAGGCGCTCAGGCACAGATAAATTTACTCCAGTCCGCATCGTTTCTGTGGCGAAAAGGCCCTGAAAAGGAGAGTCACCTGAAGCTTGTTCCTCAAACAAAGGCCATCGACTTTACCAGAGGGGAAAAGGAAAAAACAAGAGGCAGGAGTCCTCTCTCCCCTACCGCCATTGCAGAAAACCCGCACGAGCCCTCGAGAGACCCCAGCCCTGAGATGGAGTGGAGCGGTGCCCTGACTGCGGAAAGAGAGCGCTACTCCCCTCCCCATCAGATCCTCGGAGTCCAGCTCTCAGCCACCCACGCGCCCGCACGCTACCTCCCTCCGCCATGCCCAACGCTGCCGAGCGCGCGCGCTGCCGGAGCCGGGAGCCGGGCGTCTCAGAGGCGGGCCCGCGCGCGGGAGGCGGAAGAGACGCGCGATTGGCCAGATTGACTGACGCGCGCAGCTGGGCTCCGCCCAGCGCCAGAGAGCGGCGGGACCGCGCGCGCGCGGCTGCGGGCTTTCGCGGGTGTCGAGCGCGCGCTGGGCTGAGCTTCCAAACGACGAACAGATCCCGAGAAGGGCGCGCTTCTCTTCGCGGCTTCCCCCTCCCTCCCCTTTGCGTGCTGCGCCTTCTCTCCCTGCTTCCTGGTTTTTGTGTGGGAAGGACTCCTGAGAATGCCCCTCCCGGCCTGGTAGCTCCCGTCAGTCTCGCCTCCGTGCTCCCCACAGCAGAGACCCTTCTTCTGCCGCTACGGGACCGAGGGCCGCGAGGCCGCCTGTGTGTTAAATTTACTGCTTGTAAACTCCAAGGGCAGAGACCGCAAAAGAGCAGCGCCGGGCTAAATGGCCTGTTGAGAATCAAACAGGTTAGAAATCCCTCCAAGAGTCTCTGCGGATGCAGTTGAGCTCATTTCTAGTCTTTGCTGCCGCAAACTCCGCGGTCCCGCCGCGGCTTTTCTGCTGAATCTACCTGAAAAGTTAGATTCCTTAGGTTGGCTTCAAATCTTTTCGTCAAATCTGAGAGAAAATGTAGCCCAAGGAAACTTGTAGTGGTGCCACAATAGGAATCAGATCAATCTCTAAATACGATTGGGTTGGTCCAGAACTGGGGTGTCTGAGGCAGAGAGGGCCCTTGCTGAGTACTGGGTAGCAGCATCCTTCGTCTAAAATAATCCTGGTTTCCTGTGTGGTGCGGTTCCGTTGCTGTGCAAAACAAAGTTAACTCAGTTGGGTGGAGCACTGGGTTTAGGAAAAGACAGTTGAGTAATTTCTGAGTCACATGGAAGTTGGGAGTTTTAAGGGGCCCGTGTTTTGAATCCCGGGGAATGGCCATTTTAAACGTTGACGCTTTTTACTAACATCTGGTAATTATGGCTTAGAAGTAGCCAGGACCCAGAAGAAATGAACTGAGCCCTAAACAGTGGAAAGTAGTTACAGAACCTGAAGACAGCCTAACGCGGTGATTAAAGACGTAAATGTTGGAGTCAAAGTGCCTGGGTTCAAATCTCAGCATCATTATTTTATGTGCTTTGTAATGTAGTGTCTCTGTGCCTCATTTTCCTCATCTGTTAAGTGGGCATAATAGTATCAACCTCCTAGGGATTGAAAAATGAGAATTCGTGACAGGCAGTGAGAATGGCGGTAGGTATCTAGGAAGCACTCAATAGTTTTCATGTTATATATGCAGCTATATTCACTACTCATTTGATTTAAAGGAATGCATTATATAATTCTTTCATGCCTTCACTTATCTCTCCCCGCAAAAAAGCCACAGATTTTTTAAAAATGCTGTGATCTGTAGGATCCCTCACAATTTAAGTTATAAATAGCAGAAAACTTGGAGCCTCCACATACAATAAATAATATATTCTCCTAAATTTTTCAAAAAGTATATAAATTAAGCTCAAGGAATTTACAGAATGAAAGTGAGAACTTACAATTTTGTGATACAGGTGTTACCTCAGCAAGCCACAGGTCTCAGTCTGTACATTTGTTTCTCCATTTACTCATCCATTAGCACCAGTTTTTCATACTGAAAAAAGTAGTGATTTGTCCTGAACTAGAAGCACAGTGCACACTCTGCATATTCTTTACACCTTGGGGCGTAAAGTTGGGTTGTTTTTATGATTCCCGAAAATCAGCTGCTCCAAAAGCCTTTTATCATTACAACCTAAGCTTAGAGCTGTGTTTTTACTGGCTGCATAAAGGAAAACATCTTGCCTTGCAATTGTTCTGACTTGCTTACATGAACTGGTATACTAAATGGGATTGTTTTGGCCAGATTTTCAAAGAACTTCAGAACAAGTACTCATAAGAACCAGTATTTCAGAAATGTGCATTTGGTGACCTACATTTCTGACTTCCATGTGTTAGAATTGAATGATTTTCCCATATACAAGTTTGCATTTTACTTATTCCATCACATGCTAAAATGGAAACATACATTTCACTCTCAATTTAGGTAAGGGATCTGGAATATAGTTCCTATACTTTTCGTTGTACCTTTAGATAAAGCCTAGCAACCATTTCCATGTCTTTAAGAACTGTAGTCTACTGGCCTATAAGGAGTTTGTTGTTTTCGATGCAGGACATTGTGTGTTTCATATGAAACTTTTCAGTCTGGGAAAAATACTGCCCCAGAGAACCAGAAGGCAAGGACTCTACTCCACCATAGAGAACAATTTGAGCAATAGAATTCAATGATAATAGTAATTAATACTAATGTAGGGCAGGCTTTCTCTGTGTTTTTAAATTTCTTCAATACCCAAGGCTACTGTTAGACGCTTTATTATTCATCAGGGAGTGGTAAAGTGCTTCTTCTGTTTGTTCTTGTCTATGATTATTGTTGGTGGGATGATGACATAAACCTAAAAACCTTTATGAGGTTTTTTTTTCCTTGTTTAATAGCAGGAAGAGAATAGTGAATAGTCCCTTTCTGTCTCTGTCTCCATACAACCAAGGGTACACACACTTTTAAGCCACAATTTAAAATTTTATTGCTGTAGATTTTTTTAAAAAAATTCTTGGCTTTTGCATTACTTTAAAAATCTTAACAGTAATCTCAGGGTGACCTAAATTTCTTTCCATTGACTTTTCGATATTAACAAAAATGTTCGTATCATGTAGACATAGTATCCACAGGTATTTTTTAAACAAAATATAAATACACACTTTTAAAACCAGAATTAAAATCCACTTGAGTGAAGAACTTTATAAAATCCACATGATGAAGTTGGTTTATAAAGTCCATTAGGACAAGTTAAACTAAATGTATAACACTTATAAGAAAGTCTAGTAAATTCTCTCAACTGGCTTTCAGTATTTCTTATGACATTTGTATATAAGTTGAAAATCACCTTCAAAATCTCTCCTCTGGGTTTCTCTTGCCATGAATTCAGGTCTCAATCTCATAGACCTAGCCATGGTGAAGAAGATGTGTTTTAGTGCTCCGTCATCTCATAAATTTTCCTTTCAGTAATTGACAAAATATTTCTGTTTCTTTTTTCTGTTACCTAAATATCTCATATGGAATTCTGTAATGTGTGATTGATTCATCTGTAGAGACTATTGAAGACTTTGATATCAAAGGGTGACCTTTGAGGGTAAACTGTATAATCATCTTTAGGATTTTATTTTAAACTTCAAGATGAAAGAGCCCTTGACTTAGCTCTTAGGCATGCCTGAGAGGTTGCCTTACTGAGTAGGATGACTACTTCAAGCATGGAGATATGGGGAAGGTCAGTAGTATTAATGTGATTAAAAAAAAAAACTGTTCACCACGAGGCAACCAGAAAATTTGTCTGGTAATTAATATTGAGGGTAATATGCTGAACAAGAATCTAAAGAGCTCCTTTCACCTGAAGTTCCTGTCCTTTTATTCTATTAGCTCTGGCATTTTGTCAAGTCCATTAGAGACTAGAGAAGCAAGAGTGGCTGTGATTCACTGCTGTTAGTGGGGTGTGTTCTCTTGAAGAAGAATAGAGTGATTCACATGAAATTAATAATGGTGAGGAAGGGGGTAGGGTGTGGGTGAGTGGGAGGGTCATGGCAGAGGAGTTAGATTGTGGAAAAGTAATGGTAATAAAAGTATTGCTCCAGGCCACATCTTTCTTAGATCCTTTATTAACTCAAAAATGTCACCCCTGCATTCATTTGGAGAAAAAAAAAGGCAATAGATATAGGCAATAGATGTCAGCAAATCCTTAAGCAACAGAACATGTCTTATAATCATCTTTAACCACCTGAAGTTTGAGAGATAACAACTCCCAAGATAATTTCACAGTATTGAAATCTGTTTGAAGTGCCGGTGAAGTCAACTCAGTTTTCTACTCTTGCCTCTCATTACTGTTTTAGCTTTGAGAATATAAAAGGTTCTTTTTGGTGATGCTTTTTTAAGATGGGGGAGTAAGAGTGTCTATGAGTACCAGGAAAATAAGGAGTTAAAAGACCATTCTGCCATGTTCTGTTGAGCTTTGGCTTCTGCTCTTCCTCCCCTTGGCAAACTTTGATGCTAAGTATAGTTAAGTAGAGAAAATCTGTGAATCAGCCTATAACCAGAAATTTTCTGGCCCAGTTCAGGATCTGAGAGCTAGACTGACACTTAATCCCTTTCCCACCACTGTCAAAGACAACGTAAAATGTCTTAGATTTTCATCATGGACCTTTATGAACAGTACCATACCCACTGAATGCAGAAACCCTGACAGAGAGGTCTGAATCCCCAGGGAGGATCCCTTGGCGAGGCATGATCAAAGGTGGGGGAGGCGGCTTGAGCAAAGTCATTTCTTCCTTGATCCTCCCCATTCCACCTCCAAGGTCATGCCTAGCGCCCATGTCTCCTGCACTGTGTCATCTAAGTTATACTGCTTGTCAATAACATCAACATTACTCAGCTCTCCATCTCTGCCACACCTCTATGGCTGCTAAAAAACAATGTGAGAAGTTTAATAATGATTCTGGTGACCCACAATCAGCAAATGATAACACTATTTTTTATAGTGAAAAATATCTTTCCCATGGATAGGATCCCGGAAAGGAAACATACAATACAGCCTATGTTCACCCTGACGTGGTTCTCCAAGATTTCATCCAGCTATTTAGACTTTAAAATTAAGACAGATAATACTTTTCCTTTAACAGTGTACACCTTTAGCTCAAACTCTTCCCAACCCTTCCACCTCCCAAAATTTCCCCTTTTGTGCTACTCTGGTTATTATTATAGCAGCTATCAAGTACCTAATCATCTCAATTATTTTTCACTTGATGTAAGTGACTAGCTCTGAGTCAAATTATCCATTTCTTACAGCCACTTTCAGACTTTTATTTTTTTTAATCAAGAGAGAGTTACTTAATTGTTTTCCAATACTCCATAGTACATGGGAATGATGGCTTACTCTATCCCCATTGTACTGTTAACTCTCTTCTTTACACTCTTTTGTAACCTGTGAATCGATGCCCTTTTATAAATGCTGGATATTGAAAACTCAACCATTGTGTTGCTGAAGATCTGCTGTAAGTGCTGTTCATACCAAGTGCAGGGATAACATTTAGCAGCAAAGATGGTCTTGAATTTTGAAAGCCTGTCACTTGGCAGATAGCAAAGAACACAGATTTGGGTTTTGGTGGCAGGCAACTAATCATGTCCACATTTGTTAAGCAAATTTCTATGAAACTATAAATTATAAACCACCCATACATTTGAAAAAAAAAAAAAAAAACAAGCATTACTACAGGTTGGCAATATCTGAAATGCTTTCCTAGCCTAACACTAGGCCATTGAAATAGGGTATTTTGAACCTGCATGTACAAGTTTAAGATTTTTGTAAAGCTGCCAAATCTTTAATATAACAATAATTAGCATAAAGCTTGTGCAATTAAGCAGCCCCAAAAGGAATGAGTTTGAATCTTTGGCAAGATGTTCCTCTTTTTAAAAAAGCAGTTTCCCAGTACATACTATTTTCACTCAGAGCTGTTTTATTCAGGTTTTGAAAGTATATAAAGCTGACCTTGTTTCATTCCAATAATCGTCTACAGGGATGCAATTTCTTTTAATTTTCTTTTTTTTAAGGTTTATTTATTAATTTAAAAAAAAAAAAAGCTTTTCTAATGAAGGTACTGGGTATTGACCCAGGACCTCATGCATACTAGGCTAACACTCTACCACTGAGCTACAGCTCCCTCCCCCCAGCAATTTGTTTTTAGGATAAATCAATCAACCAGTTTCACCCAGCACTACAACCCTGTCTGCTATGAATATTTTCCATTTTTATAGTTTGAAAGAATCAGGCTTACTGCTTCCCTCAATCTGGATAGAATTCTTCCATACTCAGAATGGGATTAAGTCCCCAAAATAAACTCTAGAAAGAGAATTCATTTCAGAAAAAGAAATCCATAGATATCAAACAGTAGATGCAGTGAGCCAGTACCTGAAGTGACTTGATTTTAAGGAGTGAAAAATAGCATGTTATCACAGATTTGAAAGACTGCAGGTGAGAATTATGTAGACTATTGAGAATACCTATGAGGCTGAAATTGGACATTTACACACTAATTAGCAGCTCTCAAGGCAAGCCTTCCAAGCCCATCACCTTTCAATCAATAACTGCTGAAGCTAAGATTACAGGAAGCTTTCCTGGACCACTGCGTTTGTAGCTGAAGCTGTCCTCAAGAGCTCAAAATTCACAGCCAAGAATTATGTAGGAGAGTAAGGGAAGGGAGGGAGACGTCTTTACTGTATGTGTCTTTCCCTTAAAAAAGCAAAACAAAACTTGTATTTTAAAGCACTATTTTTTATAATCAGATTTCTGATTATAGGCTTGTTTACTCCATACCACAAATTATCCTACAGATTTAACCTGGGTTTTGAGGTCCAAATAGCAGATCAAACACCACAAAAACTGAGCCCATTTAACTGGGGCTGAATTCTGAGCATATCATGATTTCTTAACAAGAAATGCATTCTTCATATTCTTAAGACCCTTTGATAGAATCGACTACAAAGGATTATGGAAGTTCGAGATTTTATGATTAATAAAGATGTAAACATGCATGATAGACATAGGTATACTTTCTTAGGACTGATAGAGTATTGTAATAATCAGGTTAAATTTGATTATATTTTGTAAGTGAGATAAGCCACATTTTACAGTTGGTGAAGTTTTAGATGAGTAAGGCTGTAAAGCCACAGACCTCACTCACTTGATCTTTCTTTGGCCTTCCAAACCTTTTCTTTGCTGATTTTTGTTGCCGTATGCAGTGAGTTGAGAATGAAATGGGCTGTGGTCACAAATTGTGAAGGTGAGGTTGCTTAAATCTGTACTAAACATGACATAATCACGGGTTAGTTTAAATTGGGGAAAATGGGGAAGCCATTTGGGATTTTTATTTGAATACAAGTTTGGTGAATACAAATGACCCACATTGATGTTTACAACTCTTTTCTCTGATTCACCCATTTCAATGGAAATTATGGCTGCAGCAGGGGTTCAGACTGAATCAGAGCAGCGAGTTCTTTACTGACCCTACCACTGACCATTAACGAGCTATGTGACTGGCAGGTTCAGTTAAATTCTATGGCCTCAATTTTCTCATTTGTGACCCTGTCAAAACTACCGTTATGATGATACTATGGAAGATGTACTGGTGCTGAAGATGGAAAAGTAAATATATATTTTTAGGAGTTTACAAAATCCAAGGACACGTAAATTCAATCAGTACCAACCCTGGGGAAAATTGTTACATGGAGGACTTTTTTCTTCAATGACCTTTCCTTCCTCTTAGCAGCCCTCCCACAGCAGCTGAGTCTCACTCTCCCAAGCCCAGGGTAGGCTCACTCCCCTGACCCACCACTTGCCATTGCAGGACACACTCCTGGCTTACTCTGCTTGCTTTTACTGTCATCTTCTGGAACTCAAGCCCTTGCCTTTATTAACATTTGATGCTTACCTGTAGATACTCAACAAATGTGTTTTTAATGGATAAATGTAAGGGTGAATGGGTTAATTATTTAATTAGTAACCCAAAAGGTGAGATTTCCAAACAAGATAAGAAGAGTGACAGTGTAGCAGTCTAATACAGGGAGGGACAGGAGTATTAACAGGTGTCAGGCCTTTTATTGTGCCCTTCAAATTACTGACAAATTACTCAATGTATCCCTCTTTAAAAAGATTAATGATGATAAACTAAATACGGTCAATACAAGCAAAATGCCTAGTGACTTTAATGGCATGGTGAATGAAGACTGAGTTTTGGGAAAAGCAGTTGTAAAACCCCCAGGCAAAATCCTGTATTTTTAAAAAGATCTTGCATTGGTGGTGGGAATGTAAAATGGTACAGCCACTGTGGAAAACAGTGTGGTAGTTCTTCAAAAAACTAAGCATTGAATTACCATCTTGTGAGACAATAGAGAGGTGAGGAACTGGAAATGGTGTTAATAACTGATCAAGCCTACATAAGAAAGGCTCCATAAAATCCCAATTAATAGGGGGTTCAGAAAGCTTTCAGGTTTATGAACACATCCACATACCAGGAGGGTGACGCACCCCAACTCCACAGGGACAGAAGCTCCTGTGCTCAGGACCCTCCCAGATCTCACCCTATGCATCTCTTCATCTGGTTGTTCATCTGTGTCCTTTATCCTATCCTTTAATAAGCTAGTAAACTTAAGTGTTTCCCTAAGTTCTGTGAGCTACTCCAGCAAATAATCAAATCCAAGAGGGAAGAGGACATGAGAACCTCCAATTTGTAGCCAAATGCGTCAGAAGTTGTAGGTAACCTGGGGGCCTACTAACAGCAATTGGCATCTGAGGTGGGGGAACAGTCTGGTGGGACTGAGCCCTTAACCTGTGGGATCTGCTGTTATGTCCAGGTAGACAGTGTCAGAATAGAGTTAAATCATAGGACACCCAGCTGCTGTCACTGAGAACTACTTGGTGTGGGAAAAAAACCCACTGTTTAGTGACTGAAAGTATTGTGTGCACGGTAAGGTGTCTCTCCTTAGAGACACAGGCAGAAAGGTTGGATTTTTTTTTCCTAAAACACATATGATCCAGCAATTCCATTTCTTGGTATAAACCCAAAAGAACTGAAAGAAGGACTTGAACATATTTGTACACCCATGTTCATAGCAACATTATTCACAAATAAACAAAAGGTGGAAACAACCCAAATGCCCGTCAGCAGATGAGTGTATTAAACAAAATGTGGTATATACATACATGTATTACTCAACTTTATAAAGGAATGAAATTCCAATATATTTAGCAACATGATGAACCTTGAAAACATTATGATAAATGAAACAAGGCAGACACAAAAGGGCAACTTATATAAATCTATTTGTATGAGATACCTAGGAGAGTCAAATTCATAGAGACAGAAGGTGGAATAGTGGTTACCAGGTGCTGGGGGGAGAGGAGAATAGAGAGTTTTTGTTCAATGGGGACCGAGTTTCGGTTTGGGATGATAAAAAAAGTTCTGGAGATGGATGGTGGTGTGGTGATAGTTGCACAACAATGTGAATGTAATTAATGTTACAGAAAATACACTTAAAAATGGTGAAGATGGTAAATTTTATTTTATGTATATTTTACCACAATCTCAAAAAAAAACTCCAGAGAAGAATATTCTCTGGCATAACTAATATCCATATTGAACAGTGTCTCTTTCGGGAAAACTCAAATCTAAAGCTTTCAACTGCATGTCGTATGATTTCTTATGGTTGCTTTTGTCATTGGACCAAAAAAGGCTACTTTCACCATGGTGGAAACAGGCACTAAGATGGTCTGCCATTCTGGTTGATGCTACCAGCCCTCCGGAAGTGGTACCTTTGAGTTGCTTTGTTCACAATGGGTTAGGTTTTAACAGGTTTGTCTTTTTCGTCCTTTACCCAATCCTCGTGTGAAAGGCAGCATAATTTTCAGTCTGTGTGGCCAGGGAAGAGAGTAAAGGTTAAATCAGTTCCATGGAAATCCAACCATAACTTCAGCTTCAGGGAAACAAATCAAGTAGTTAAACAAGAAGTGAGTATATGTTGGGCTATATTCAAAGAACGCTTTTATCTCCCTCCCTGGCGTCTTCTAGCTACAGTTAAATGATTTTCCTCTTCTAAAGCACCCTGTGAGTATCATAATACATACTTCGCCATGGGCTGTTTGAGAGCAAGGACTGTGTCTTTGATCTCTGTGTCCCCAGCATCTGCACAAAAGGCTTAGCAGATTTGGGGGGTTCAGTTGGGAGATAAAGTGCCAACAGTACAGGGAAAGTGCTTACAGAGTCCCCGGAAGCCTAGGAAAGCTTCATGGGGAAAAAAGCTATATTAGAGCTATATTTTATTGCCTTCACAACAATCCAAATAGACTCTTCCTTCTTCCTTTTTGATCAACATCTTTTTTTTTTACAACTAATTCTGTAAAAAAAAAATATATTCTGTAAGTATATAGACCTAATTACAGGACAGAGATACTCCTTGGGTAATACAGTGATAGATTTATGACTGAGAAGTTTTTAAACACCTAATTAAAGGACCTAGGGACAGGTTTGCAAAATACAATGAGTTGTTATTTTCCACTCTTGTTGCTGTACATTAGGTCATAAAGAAGGAAGTATAGGTAGCAGTTAAGAGAATGGACAGTGGAATCAGACATACCTGGATTTAAATCTCAACCCTGCCTTTATAAGCCGTATCAGTGGTGGCATCACTTAAATTGTTTCCTTATACTATCTAAAATGGGGTAATAATATCTACTCCATTAAATGTAATGAAGCAGAAAATGTGCTCCATATGGAACTCAGCAGGTAGCAACACTCAACATAATGGTGGTGAAGGTGGTGATTACCTTAAGCCGAGGACAGAGGCACATGGCAGGCACAGGACAAGAGAGCTACTTGATGAAAGAACTCTTATCTCTTTCATTTAGCCAAAATTTCTCAAATTGTGCTCTAATATTACAATGGTATTCTGTGAGCCACAGATAAAAATCAGATTAGGGTGATATTTTCTAAATGTTTAGGAAAAATTTAAATAAGAAGTAGAATGCTTCCAATTATAATTTTTTTCTATATACTCTTCTGAAAACTTTAGTGTCTGCTAATGGATGACAGATAACAGAATGAAAAGGTAGAAATAAATATTAAGAGGAAACATCGATAAACTGATATATTTGAAATGTTTATTCAACATTCAACAAGTATTTGTTTTATGAAAGGTTTTATTTTTGTGTATGTGTATAGACTTGTAAACATGTAGCTTGGTCACTTTTCTTGCTAACATTCTTGCTCCCAGTGACAAAATTAAATGTGGCTTTGTTTCATGCTGTTCTGCAAAGAGCACCATATCATCTCCATGCTCCAGCACTTGCAGAAGCACATGGTCTGTTAGTGCTAGAACCCCATCTTCTGAAGCTTGAGAGTCCTGGTTTTTAGGGCACCCTTAAGATTTTACTGAAGTATCCATGCAGAGCCCAACTCTTCATCTCCTAACTCCTCTTATATTAGAGGAGCAGTGCCTTACAAATACAGAATGTATCATTAAAAATCTCAGTTGCTATACATTTCTGTTACTTATGATATATACTATGAATGAGTGCATCTGTACCTCCTGGAGTCACTGTATATGAGGATAGCCCAAAGAGTGGGAGTAAGAAATGGGAAATGTGGAGGAAAAATGTCCTGCTTTATCCTGTGCTCTTCACCAGTCATCCTCAAGGAGACACATTGGTGAAGCTCATAGCTTCAGCAATGAACAAGGTAGCTATTCAAATTTTGGAAAACACAGATGATTAGATCTTGACTCATCTCTGTCTCAGAACTCCTCTGAGGCTCAGAGTAACTTGTCTATTGCTTGTTCTTGACAAGTAGGTGAGTTAGCACATTTCTAGGTATTGACTGTCATGACTGATCTCTGAGGACTACAGGAAACCAATCCACTGAGTAGCCTTGGGCAGCCCTCACCTCATGGTGTGGCTGCCGTGTTACTTCTTCCATGTTTATCCTACTAAGTTTTCCATGTTTATTTAGAGGCATGGAAGAAAAGGATTTGGAAATTTCATTATCCAGAAACAAAATAGCTCAAAGAATATGGCATGAATTTTGGAACCCAAGTCTAGGTTTCTCCAGGTAGTCTCCTAGTGTTGAAGGCCTGGATGAACACTTCAGTTCAAGTTTCATTTTTGCAAGTCATGCTTCACATTCAAGCACCTGTCATAGTCATAATTTTAATTATTTGTATTTGTACTAGTTGCTTATCCCAAGTGCTTGTTTCACTGCTGTGAAGTGGAATCTGAAATGCTAAAAAAATTAGGAGGAGCAATCTCTCTTCTAAAGGCTTCTGTAACCCAGACCACAGTTTGATTTATAAGAAAAGCTTGATGGTTAGCCCTAGTTTTAAGGTAACAATAAGCATTTCTACATATTAGCCATACATACATGTATATGTATATATAATTTTTTTAAAAAATCCTTGTAGGAATAGAGCTATTCTTAGAGCACTTTTAGGTTTACAGAAATATTGAACAGAAATTACAAACAGCTCCCATATACCTCCTCATTTCCTCTTCCCACCAACCACACAGTCTCCTCCATTATTAGCATTTGTGTCATTAGTGTGGTACATTTGTTACAGTTGGTGAATCAGTATTGGTACATTATTATTAACTAAAGTCCATGTACATTCTATGGATTTTGACAAATATATAATGACATATATCCACCACTACATTTGAATGGATTTTTAAATTTATTTTTAGTTTAATTTGGTGTTTGGTTTCTTAGCTTCATGCAGTTTCCATGATATTTCTTTCCCATTACTGATTGATTTTGTCTTCTTTACAATTACAGCTACTTCCCAGATATGATGTAAATTTCCTTTAATGCCATTAGCCAACGTTTTGAATCAAATAATATCAAGGATTTAGGGCCAAGTATTTGGGCAAAAGAAGTTGCTTCCCCAGCCTAAAATTTTAAGGTTTGCCTACTGTCCATTTATCTTCGGTTAGGAGATGCATCAACATTATGGTGAAAGATTCTATTATGTTTCAGGGAAGACTGCTGTGGGCCATTCTACCCTCAGCCCCCACAGTGAGGAGCACTGAGTCACTCTGATCAACACAAGGTTCAAGACAGGATGTGCAAGTTCTTACTCCTGGAACAGTCATCTCAAAAGGCTTAGTACACCCTACAACATGAATATCAATCATACTCCACCTGGAGAGGGTCCAGACAACAGATTTCTTCTCCGCTTCTCCCTCTGCATTTCTCGGGGCAGCACCTCAGAAATGACTGACGTTATGACAGGAAAGGAAGATAACTGTTCTCACCTGCCTTTGTTTACAAAGAAGCAGCAGGCAGTGGTGACTTCTAGTAAGTATATGGGACTAACGGGGAAAATCTAATGACTGCATTTTGGTCTTAGAGTGAACTTTGTTGGATGTGTAATTATAAACACTGGATTAGAGAAAAATCCACTTTCTAGTCATTGAACAACATACTCGGAGTGTCAATTATATGTTAGAAGAGAAAGCAGATACACTCAAAGGTGTTCAGAATGACCAAAAGCCCTGTCATATAAACACGATCCAGGGAGTTCTCAAAGTATCCTGAATTATATTTTTTCCCTCTATCACCCATCTTTGTTGTCTCCATCCACCAGATCATAAATCTTGTTTAGAAACAGCAAATATATAGACTTCTTTTCTGAAAAGATTCTTCCCTGATAAGAATACATCATGACCTGTTGGTTCAGATGTGGCTGAGAAGGTCTCTGAGATACTGACAAGCTTCTCCACTCTGAGGCCAAATCTGTCCTCTGATGAATGCCAATAGCTGCTTCCTGAAGTGCAAGGTTCTCAGATGTGTTTAGGTAAATAGAGCTGCACAGATATAAACACTGGTAATGGAATGCAGGGTGCATCCATGGAGGCAGTGATTTGTGGAATATCAGGATTCATCTAAAAATTAGCTGTCTGCTCGTTTCATTTGCTTTATTAAGAATGAATGTGTTGTTCTCATGTGAAAATGATTCTTGTCTCTGAACTCCAATTTTTTAGGACAGTCTTTGGAATTGTATGGGGTTGTTCTGAGCCCCAATATGTACTGTTGCCTAATTGCCTTGTGAGCACCATGCCTGAAGGCAACAAGCTGAATTGTGTTTTCAATATTCACTGATACTAGAAACCTACAGAAGACTCTCAGTGCAGTTTGCACTGTGTGAATAAGCATGTATCAGTGCTTGTACTGTTTTGTTTAAAAGATTGCACAGAAGAATATTTCAAGTCTCTGCTTCAGAGATTTCAGCTGGAAGGGAATCTTCTGTTGCTGGTTTTCACATCCTGCCTCACATGCAGACTGAGGGTGTTAGTTCACAAATGCTTGCTCATTTATATTTCAGTAAAATTCTACATTTCAACAGAAAAACCTCTCCCAGGCGTGCCAGGAATCTGGGGTATATAGACTAGTATTCAGCACAGAGGGCAGGTGCCTTGGGAATAACAGGTGCTTTCACTGGAGTCCTTTAAGCCTTTTTTTGGAACAAGTGTTGAAAAAAATAATTCTCTGGAAAATGCTCTTTTCACTGATCTAAACACCCTTCAAAATTACCAGATGTCAGCATGATTTTTACCAAGCCCCTTACAATGACGGAGTAATTCTAACACATTTCTCTGTAGGCTAGAACATACCTCCCACAAATAAAATCAAGGAGTGTCTGCATCTTGCCTTTACCTGAAAATGTCTTGGGGGTACAGTTATGACATATCATCACTTAAAGAGATTAGCGCATCAGATTTAAAATAAGCTGGCAACAGAACCCAAAAAGAAAACATACAAAAAGTTACAAGACTGTAAAAACTCTAGGACCAGAAGAGCAAGTAAGATCTTGTCCTTTCAGCTACCTCAGGCAAAAGAGGGAAACATTCCCCATGGGAAAAACAAATGCATCTCAACCCCAGATCTCTGTTTCAGAGCCTCGTGTTGAGAATTATGAGGCTGGGAACAAGCGTCTCATCACATTTTTATTTTTGCCAGCTGGTACACAGAATCATGCTCCGTAGTGGAAAATAGCCCAGCTACTCCTATTATCTGCATGTGTGGGAATGGCTGGAAAGGTGGAAACATGCCCATTAGTCCCTTCTCTCGTTATGCTCACAAAACATGGAGAGTCAAACCCAAATTGGAAGCAGCTAATACAAGCTAAAAGGGAAAAGGAATACATTGGAAAAGCATTCTAGCTCTTCTCCGTAGAGGGCTCGATATGTATTCTATCCCTCCTGACTGGGAGGGATCCAGTCCAAAATTCCTTCTCACCATCCCATCCACCGTCCTCCTCTCCTCTTCCCTCTTTCCTCTTTGTTACCTTCATGATTCCCTTATTTTACTATTTTTTCCTCATACTTCTTTTCGGTTCTCTTTTTCCCCACTTCTCTCCTCATTCCACTTTGAATACTTTCTGGATTCTTACAGAGAGCATGATACAGGATGATACAGTATTCAGACCCGCCCTGCAGACACTAAGATGACTACCACATCAGGGCCATGACTGAGGGTGGGGGTAGGGGAAATAACAGGTCTGGCTTTTATCACATTGAGTTTGACGAGCCAGTGGGACGTTCATGGAGGTAGACAGTAGTAGTTGAGAATACTAGTCAGGACCTTGGAAGAGAGAAATTTTATTGAATGCCTGTTACACCATAGGCACTGTGTTTGGTGTTGGGAGTACACTGAAAAGATAAAACCCAGCCCATTTCTCCAGGGACTTTAAAAAGAAGAAAAAAAACTGGTTAAAGTGTTTCAAGACAATTCAAATGTTAGAGGTGCAGAGAGAAAAGTATGAGCAGGTGCTGAGGACATACAGAGCTCAAGTGGTTAGAGGAGGTACCCCAGGTTGGGGAATGGAGAGATGTCAGACCCTCAATTTCATTAAGCAGACCAGCCAGGATGGTGTCCATAGACATTGAATTTGGGCTTGGCCTTTGAAGCTCTACTGATACCAAATCATTCCAGCCCGTCTCACCCATGGGGTGTTAGCTTTTCTGCTTGTGTTCATTGTTCTCTAACTGGGTACTGATCTCACAGTAGTAGAACAGTCTCCATCTTTATGTGGGGAGGGGAAGTCCATGGCCACCTGTAAGGCTTCCTTCCCAAATTGTCGCAAGAAGCCTGAACTTTTTAGCTTCATCATCAGATTTAACACCATGCTGATTTTGCAAAATAGCCGATCCAATGATTTCTTACACTTCTTCCCATGAATTTCCTGGGCCCTAAAACAAGCCTGAGGGTGTTCTGGAGTGATTAAAGCTGGCAGTCTAATGGGCTGCAAGAACTTCTTGCGAGCACAAGTAGGTCATAACTGTGGGGATTTTCTGTTGTGTGAGATCAGATGAAATTAACTCTCTATTTCAGAAACATTTTCCAGCTTTTGTGATGAAATCTCCTTTGACTATTAACTTATCAGATCATGGAACTAATGGAGATCCCCTCGCACCCTACCCCAACCCCATTTGTCTGAGCATCAGAGGAAATTCTCCCATCTTTCATCAGTCTCCCATTTGTGTATTTCTCTCCTAACCTAAAAAAATCCTCGGTGGCTGATTAAATCAGTTAAGGTTTACATAAACAACTTTAGTCGCCAAGTCCTTTCTCAGATGCCTGACTTAACCCAGACAAACCAAAAATGGAAATCCAAAGGCCACATACCTGCAGCATTTTTATCCCTTTAAAGGGAAAGTACCCTTACTGCTTTTCCTGTGCCAAGAAATTTGCTCTCTACCCACAAGTTAATCCCTAAGAAAACAGGCAGCCTTGAATATTGGCAGAGCTTCTATATATAGGAAATCAATATGGCTGCCGTCAACTTGGGTATTTATTCTCATTCTGGGTTTGTTTTCCCAGGTTTTCAATTTAGATTGTCAACTTCCTTCCAAAACTACCTATTAAAATGTTATTTAAACTATAGTAATACATTATTAATTAATCACTTCTTGAACCTTGAGATACTCTTGCAAGCTACATAGGATTATTATGAAATACTTAAAAGTTGCTTCTTGTTAGTTTGGAGGGGAAAAGGAGGACCGCTTATTGGATCTTTATCTTTTTGGGGGGCCATTTAAAATTTTAATTAAATTCTCAAGCTACAGGCCAAAGAGGTGGAGTATTAGAGATAATCAGAAATGATTAAATTTTAGTACTCCATTTCAGGTGCTCTCCCTGCTGTGGAAGTTCTATTTAATATGGATGAAATGAACACAATCTGATAAACATAAGGTAGGTGACAAAAAACTACCTTATAAAACATAACTGACTTAATGCCACACTAACTATCCTGCCCTTTCAAATATCCTGTTAGTATGTCAGATAGCTGAGCGTTCTTTTTCCAAGAGAAAAGAGTGGTAGTAAAAATCATTAATTTTCAGGGTTATTCTGTGTAAGTTCATAATTAAAAATTGTTAAAACTTGCACAGAATTTTAATGGCATAGATTTGAGCCACAAATTTTTGGTAATTTTTAAAGTTCCTTGGCATTTAGAATACTTAAGAGGATCTTGAACAATTTTCCCAAATGCCATAGCAATAAGATGCAAACACAAAACCTATATCCTAGTCCTGACTCTACCATTAACTACTTTCACCAACTTATTTAGTTTATTTGGGTCTCAATTTTCTCACTTGCATCATCATCAGTTGATCTCTAAGGCCTCTTTGAGCTCCAAGATTTTATGTTAATATTAGAATTAATGCCCATTTTTAACTAAAATTAGTCTCAAAGAGTTTAGCATCTTCTAAGAATATTTAATCTCTTCATGGTACTTGTCAAAAGTGGGTGTCTATGTGGTCTTCACAATGAGGGAGCAACATTTGAGTCTTTACATTTGAGTGAATCACTCTCAACCTTTGTAAATGTAAATATTTCTTCTTAAGGCCAAAATATTCTGTAGAGTTCCAAATGATGATGCTTGTACTTTTGGAATCAATTGAAAAAGTGGGCAATGCCAGAGGGCTACTTTGACTCTATTAACAGTAAAAATGAATTTGTATTTTATTATTCACAGCAGCATCTGTATATATTTAATGAATACTATTACTTATTATTATGTACCTGTATTTGGAGAAAACTATTATTTATTATTAGGTGTCAGTGAGGATGCTTTCAACTTCAATAACCAACTCAAATTGGCTTAAATGATAAGGAAGTTTTTGTTCTCACATACAAGGGACCCAAAGTAGAGTGACTCTATGACTGTTCATTCAGATGCTCAGTGTTGCATTGAGGAGCAAGGATGTTTCCAATTCCCATCACCTCACTGTGGGGTTTTGCCCTGTGGCTGTAGTGCTTTAGCAGTTCCACATCAAAGCCAGATAACAATGTCCTAAAAAAGAAAAGGGCTGTCTCTTTTTTGTCTCCTTAGAAGCCATAAACCTTTCTTAAAAGTCCCTGGACAGGTTTTCTTCACGTACCAATGGCCAGGAATGGGTCATATTTCCTTTAATAAATCCATCACTAACAAAGGCAATGGATTAAGAATAACAATTTGGGAGAGAAATAGGGAGGCAACCACCACGACCACCATAACAGATAATGAATGCATTCCCAGGCTACACGGTGTGCTGTGCACAGACCTGTGGTAATAACTCTACATGTACTGCCCACTTCTGGAAATCCTTGGTCAATTCCTCTCTGTAAGACCAAAGTCCATCAACACTCACCACACTACTGATGATTTGTATTCTTCTATGGGGGAAAAAAATGAAATGAATAGTTCTGCAGAAAATTACCCTAACTTGTGTGTGCATCTTTCCTAAGGGACAAATCTCAGATATTGCAACAAATAGAACATGTACTGCTTTCTTACTATTTAATGTTGCTACTGAAAAAAAAAACCCCAGAAATCTGCCCACTGAACCAAGTCTCAAATGAGATCACAGAGGTTATGGTTAGATGTCATCACTGCCAATCATTTCTGCCACAAGAGTAGTAATACAAGAGGTCAGAACACTTGTTTTTTTGAACCAGTCACCTGATGGCAGGCAAAACCCAATGCATCTGCTCCCAGTCAAGTGGTGGGGATTCCAGAATAGCTAGGTCAAAAAAGAAGAAATCTTGGGGGAAGGGATAGCTCAGTAGTAGAATGCATGCTGGTCCTGGGTTCAATCCCCAGTACCTCCACTAAAAAGAACAAATAAATAAACCTAATTACCTCCCTCCCCCAAAAAATTTAAAAAGAAGAATTCTCACTAGCCAAAGGCTGGAACACATATGAGAAAAAATTTGAACAATTTGAAATATTGTATTGGGAAGATAATAAAGGAACAATGGAATAATCCTTTCATTGCCTAAGTCTCTTGGTGTCCTAAAATTCCCATTCTATATTTTTTTTAATTTTAGGATTTCCACATATACTTGGAATGTACAGAGTTGAAATGAGCATTGCTCCCACACTAGCAACAACAAAAATCCAGACGGAATATAAAATCATAAATTCCCTTGAACCCATCAGAGCGCTGAGTCTGCAGGGCAATTAAGCAGCCTGAAATTAAGGAAAAGCAGGCCTTTTTCCCAGGAGACAGAACACAAGTACTGGTCACCTGGAGCAGGACACAAGGGAAAGACCCTAGTCACCTTACAGGGAGGTAAGAAAAATTCAGATAAAAGCTTTAACCAATTTTGCAAGTCTTCTTTCAAGTATATATGAAACAATCCTGAAGTAAGACTCTTTCCAGGACATAAAACAAACCTCAACAAATTTAAAGGAATTGCAATCATACCAAGTATGTCCTCTGAACACAACATAAACTCAAAATTAATAACAGAAAATATTTGGAAAATTTCCCCAAATATTTTGAAATTAAATGGCATCCTCATATGTCAAAAAGGAAGTCACAGGGGAAATTAAAAGATATCTTAAATCAAATGAAATGCTAACAGCATTTCAAAATTTGTGGGATGCAGCACATCCTTAGAATATTTAGCAGTAAAGTTTATATTAGATGAGAAAAAAGAGCTCAAATCAATTATCTAAGCTTCCATCTTAAGAAACAATAAACAAAAGTAGAATCAGGCAGATGGGAGGAAATAATCAAACTAAGAGCAGAAATCAATGAAATTGAGAACATAAAAAAATAGAGGCTTCTGGTTTCCAGTTCTGCATGTAAGGAGTCACCATTCTGTCTAACAAGTAAAAATCTGAACAAACTGAAAAAAAAAAAATCAATGCTTCTTGGATTCCTAAGAGAGCAGAGGACACAAGGCAAACCACTATCCCCAAGACTGAGAGAGGGACAGGTGAACCCAGGGAGTCAGGGCTTACTAGGGCAGAGACTCCTGAGCAGAATCCATCCCAGGAACCAGTGCAGGGGTAGGAAAACTTGAACTGTAACCAACAAACTGCTAGAGACTTGGTGTGGGCAACTCTGAGAGTTGAAAACTCCAGGGGGACCCAGTCATAGAGTCCCCACAATATTGTGAGATTAACCTCCAGGGGCTTGATGACATTCCCACAGTAAACATTGGAGAAAAATCTCCTCTTTCTTCTGGCGGGAGGAGGAGAAAAGGAACCATGTTGAAATACACAGGAGCACTCTTACCAAGGCTTATCCTCAGGGAAAACTAGTTAACTGGAGTCTAACCTACTGGAGAATTATTACAAGCCTAATGACCTGCGGAAGGGAAATACCCAACTCCAGTTAACTCTAGCCATTCTGTCCCACCTAAATGGGGAGGGAAAAAAGAACAGAAACATTTATAAAATTTACAGCCCAGAGACATAAGCTCACTAAGATTGAGACCTAATCATAGGACTGTAGCATGCTCCCCCTCCCCCACACCTCACCACCACGTTGCAAAAGGCCTATATACAGCAGTTCCTCTTACCTGGTACCTCATGTCCAGCTATCAAGAAAAAAATTACAAGGCATACAAAAAGGCAAAAACACAATCTGATGAATCAGGCAAGCATTAGAACTAGACATGGCAGGGATATTGGAATTATTAAACGGGGAATTTAAAATACTAGGATTAACATGCTACGGACTTGAATTCACAAAGTAGACAGTATACAAGAACAGATGGGCAATGGAGGCAGAGAGATGGAAATCCTAAGAAAGAACCAAAAAGAAATCCTAGAGATTAAAAAAAAAAAAAAACCCACATAGACCATAAGGGAAATAAAGAATGCCTTGATGGGCTTACTACTAGTCTAGACACAGCTGAGGAAAGGATCTCTGAGCTAGAGGACATATCAATAGACTTCTCAAAAACAGAAAAGCAAAGAGAACAAAGACTGAAAAATACAGGTCTGTAAGACAATTACAAAAGGTGTAGCATACATCTGGGGGATACCCAAAGAAAGTAAAGAGGGAAAGAAGCAGAAAAAATATATAAAGCAATAGTGGCTGAACATTTCCCCAAATTCATGTTAAACACCAAACAAACCACAGATCCAGGAGGCTCAGAGATCACCAAGCAGGATAAATGCCAAAAAACTACACACAGGCATATCATTTTTGAACTACAGAAAATAAAAATAAAGAAAAAAATCCGGAAAGAAGTCTGAGGTTAAAAAAAAAAAAAACACCTGACCTGTAGAGGAAAAAGGTAAGAATTGTATCTGACTTCTCAGGCACCACACGACAGAATATTTAAAGTGTTGAGAGGGGAGAAAACCACCAGTTTTTGTGCCTTGTAAAATTATTCTTCAAAAGTGAAGGATAAATAAAGACTTTCTCAGACAAATAAAAATTGAGGGACTGAGTTGCCAATAGACCTGCCTTCCAAGGAATGTTTGAAGTAGTTCCTTTAGAGAAACGGAAAGTGATACAGGTTAAAAAAAACTCAGGTCTACATAAAGTAAGAAAGAGCATCAAAAAGGAATACGGAAGATAGAATAAAAACTCCTGGAACTTTCTGACACCTCAATCCAGAGGAATCCTTACTTCTTTGAGTCTTATCCAAAACCACTGAGCACAAACCCAAACCCTATAGAATGCCTCACCTGATGCCCTTCTATTGAAATGGCTCATAGTCCCCCGTGGTGTGTGAATAACCTTTTACAACTTTTTAAACTACAGGTTGAATAATGGCCCCCCAAGACACTTGGGGACTACCTCCTGGACCCTGTGAATATGTTATCTTATATGGCAAAAAAAGGCTCTATAGATGTAATGGAGTTAAGGATTTTTAAGATGGGAAGAGGATCCTAGATTATCCAGGTGGGTCCAATGATGTGATCACAAGCATCCTTATAAGAGGGAGGCAGGGGGTGGTATTATTGCTACTACTACAGAGATGGAACGCAACATGGTGACTGAGGCGAAATGTTTTGCTTCTGGCTTTAAAGATGGAAGAACAACCAGGAACCAAGTGGCGCAAGTAATAAACCGCTAGTAACTGGAAAAAGCAAGGAAATGAATTCCGCCCTCAAGCCTTCAGAGGGAGAGCAGCCCAGCTGACATTGTGATTTCTGGCCAGTGAAACAGATTTTGAACTTCTGATCTCCAGAACTGTAAGAGAATAAATGTGTGTTGTTTTAAGTCACCAAGTTTGAGGTACTTTGTTAAAGTAGCCCTAAGAAACGAATGCACCCATCTCATATAAGCCTATAAAGCTCTCAGTTTCCCTCTATAGAATAATACAGCGTAAACTCAAATTTTCATTTATTATGTTTTTATTTTCATGTAGTTCCAAATTTTCTTAACTTACTTTGTGAAGTTTTACTTATTTTTATATTATTTAAAGTTATGTAGTATAATTTCCAAACACTTGGAGATTTTCACCTTTTAGATGCTGATTCTTTTTTTTTCTGTTTTTAATATCATTTTTTGAGGTATAGTTGATAACAATGTTAGGTTACAGAGTGCAACATAGTGATTCACAATTTTTAAAAGTTATACTCCACTTTAAATTATGATAAAATATTGGCTATATTTCTTGTGTTGTACAATATATCCTTGTAGCTTGTTTTATACATAGTAGTTGGTACCTCTTAATCTCCTACCCCCATCTTGCCCCTACTCCCTTCCCTCTCCCTGCTGGTAACCACTAGCTTGTTCTCTATTAGATACTGATTAATTTAACACTGCTGTGGTCAGAGAACATCTTCTGTATGATTTCAGTTCTTATTTCAGTGTGGTTTGAAATTTGAAATTTATGGCTTAGCAGATGGTTTCTTTTGATGAAAGTTCTTTGTATACTTAAATGAAGTGTGTTTTCTGTTACTGTTAGCTGTAGTGTTCTATAAATGTTAATTAAGTCAAGTTGGTTAATAGTGTTTTTCAAATATTCCATATCCCTATAGACTATTTGTTTCTTGTTCTATCAATTATTGAAAGAGAATTATTAAAATAACTATGGTTATGGGTTTACATCTCCTTAACCTAATTTTTAAATTTATTTTGAAACTCTGTTAATTGCATACATATTTTGTTTTTCCTAACTTCCTAAGTAGTTCACCAGTTTTTTCATTCTGAAATGACCTCCTTATTTTTGTCCCAGCTTTTTTCTTTCTTATTGAAGCATAGTTGACTTACAATGTTGTATTAGTTTCTGGTGTACAGCAAAGTGATTCAAATCTATAAACGTTTTCAGATTCTTTTTCGTTATAGTTTATAACAAGATACTGAATATAGCTCCCTGTGCTATATAGTAGGATCTTGTTGTTTATTTTATATATAGTAGTTTGTATCTGCTAATCCCAAACTCCTAAATTATTCCTCCTCCCACCTTTCCCCTTTGGTAACCATAAGTTTATTTTCTATGTCTGTGAGTCTGTTTCTGTTTTGTCAGCAAATCCATTTGTATCATTTTTTTAGATTCCACATATAAGTGATATCACATGACATTTGTCTTTCTCTGTCTGACTTGCTTCACTTAGTATGCTGAGCTCTAGTCCATCCATGTTGCTGCAAATGGCATTATTTCATTCTTTTTTAATCACCAAGTAATATTCCATTGTATATATATACCACATCTTCTTTATCCATTCATCTGTTGATGGATATTTAGGTTGTTTCCATGTCTTGGCTATTTTAAATAGTGCTGCTATGAATATTGGGGTGCATGTATCTTTTCAAGTTAGAGTTTTCTCCAGATATATGCCCAGGAGTGGGATTGATGGATCATATGGTAGCTCTATTTTTAGTTTTTTTAAGGAACCTCCATACTGTTTTCCATAGTTGCTGCACCAATTTACATTCCCACCAGTGTAAGAAGGTTTCCTTGAAGTGGCCTCCTTTATATCTAGTATTTCTCATGGTCTTGAAGTATACTTCGAGATATTAAAAAATGCAAAAGTTTTCTTACCAAAAAACTGTCTTTCTTATTCTTAACTGATTTAATAAGTTTGTTCAAAATAATACCAACAATGTATTCAATTATGTATGCTTATGTATTGCATATATATATATATATATAATATATATATATATATATATATATACACACATATACTTATGCATGCTTATATAAGTGAACTGAAAGACATGAAAGACAGCAATGATACAAGGGACAGGAAGGAGGAGTTAGGGTTATTTTGCTATATAAGGTATTCAAACTTCCCATGAAGTGGTATAGTGTTATCTGAAAGTGGACTTCAATTGTATATGTATATGGCAAATGCTAGAGCAACTAATAAATAAAGTAAAAAATATATATATATATATAAACAATAATGCTAAGAAAGGAGAGAAACTGGAATCATAAAATACTCAGTTAAAATACAAAGAGCAGAAAAAGAGTAGAAGACAAAAAAGAAACAAAGAATAAGGGTAACAAATAGAAAGTAGTAACAAATATGATAGATATTAATTCAACTACATCAATAATCATTTTGAATGTCAGTGGTCTAAATGCACCAATTAAAAGACAGAGGTTGTCAGAAATGGATCAAAACACAAGACCAATTGTATGTTGTCTACAAGCAACCTACTTTCAATATAAAGGTGCATATAGATTAAAAGTGTAGATGAAAAATAAAATGATGAAGAAAAATATACCATGCTAACACTAAAGAAAGCTGGGATAGCTATATTCATTTCAGACAGAGCAGACTTCAAAGCAAGGAAAATTATCAGGGATAAAGAAGAACATTACATAATGATGAAGACATCAATTCTAGAAAAAAACATGACCATACTTTTGAGCACCAAACTACATGAAGCAAACAACAGAACTGCAAAGAGAAATAGGTGAATCAACTATCATAGCTGGTGACTTCAACACTCCTCTATCAGAAATGGACAGATCCAGCAGGTAGAAAATCAGAAAGGACAAAATTGAACTCAACAATGCCATCAATCAGCTGGATATAATTGACATCTATAGATTACTTCATCTAAAAACAACAAAATACACATTTTCCTCAAGCTCATGAGGAACACTCACCAAGGTAGAATACACTCTGGGACATAGACACACCTTAACAAATTTAACAGAGAAATCATACAATGTCTGCTCTCAATGATAACTATTTAAACTATAAATTAATAATAAAGATAACTGAAAAATTCCAAAATACATGGAAATTAAATGACATTCTTCTAAATAACACGAGTCAAAGGAGAAATCTCAAGATACATTTTTAAATATTTAAACTAGATGAAAATGAAAACACAACTTATCAAAATTTTTGATATACACCAAAAGCAGTATTTGAGAGAAATTTATAGAATTGAATGCATAATTAGAAAAGAAGAAAGAGCTAAAATCAATCAGCTAAGTTTCCATCTTAGGAACTAGAAAAAGAAGAGCAAATCAAATCCAAAATAAGCAGAAAAGAATAAGAATTATAGCAGAAATCAATGTAATTGAAAATAGGAAATCAATAGAGAAAATCAAAAAACCAGAAGTTGGTTCCTTGAAAAGATCAGTAAAATTGATCAGCCTCTAGCCAGGCTAACTAAGAAAGAGAGAGGACACAAATTACTAGTATCAGAAATGAAAAGAGGGGGCATTACTACGTCCTATTGACATTGAAAGGATAATAAATACTATTAAAAATTCTATGACCACAAATTTGATAACTTAGATGAAAATAGACTAATATCTTGAAATAAATAATTGCCAAAACTTATACAAGAAGAAAAAGACAGTCTGAATACATGTATATCTATTAAAGAAATTGAATCAATAATTAGTAATCTTTCAAAAAACCCACCAGGCCCAGATGGGTTCACTGGTGAATTTTACCAAACATTTATGGAAGAAAGTATTCAAATTTTCTCCCCTAATTCATTTTATGAGGCCAGCATTACCCTAATACAAAAACCAGATAAGACATTGCAAGAAAACCACAGACCAACATTTCTCATAAAAGTAGATGAAAAATCCTCAACAAAATATTACCTAATTCAACAATGTATAAAAAGGATTGTAAGTCGGATTTATCCCAGATATGGAAGCTTAGTTCAACATTCAAAAATCAATTAAAGTAATCCATCACTTCAGCAAGCTAAAAACAAAAAGATTGCCTGATTATATCAGTAGATGCAGACACATAGATCAATGGAATATACTAGAGAGCTCAGAATAGAGAGCTTAGAAAAATAGACCCATATTTACATGAGTAATTGATTTTTGACAAATTTGCAAAGGTAATTCAATGGAGAAAGGATAAATTTCAACAAGTAGTGTTAGAAAATTGGACATTCTTATTTTTTAAAAAATGAACCTTAATCCATACCTTTCATCTGATACAAAATTAACTTGAAATGATTCATAGGTGTAAATGTAAAACTGAAAATAATAAATCTTCTAGAAAATATATGGGAAAATCCTTGTGAACTTGGATTAGGTAAAGATTCTTACACATGGTCCCAATAATACGATTCACAATAGGAAAAAATGAAGACTTCCTCTTCAAAAAACTCTGTTAAGAAAATGTCTAGCCACAGACTAGGATAAAATATTTGGAAATAGACCTATCCGATGAAGAACTTGAATTCAGAATATATAAAAAATTATCAAACTTCCATAATCAAAAACCAACACAATTTGAAAATGGGCAAAGATTGGAACAGACACTTCACCAAAGAAGATACATGAATGGCAAATAAACACATCCACATCATCAGTCACCAGAGAAAGGCAAATTAAAACCATAAAGATGTGCCACTCCACACTTATTAGAATGGCTAAAATGAAACAAGTGGACAATACTAAATGCTGACAAGGATGCAGAACAATGAGAATTCTCATCCATTGATGATGGGAATGCAAAATGGTACAAATATTTTTTAAAAATAATTTTTCCAGTTTCTTAATAATATATATTTATGTAGGCCAGCATTCCTCTACTAGACATTTACTCAAAATGAATGGAAACTTACATCCATACAAAATCTGTACATGATGTAAATAGCAATGGCATTAAGCATAATTGCAATGTTATGCTTTTCATTATAATAGCATATTTATTATAGTAGCAATATTTTATATTATTTATTAAAATAATAGCATAATGACAAAAATTGGACACAATCCAAATATCCATCAACATATGAATGTATAAAAATTGTATATCCTAACAATGGACTATTACTGAGTAATAAAAAGAGTAATCATGCACATAATGACATGGATGCATCTCAGGTGCTAAGTCAAAATCAGGCTCAAAGGCTATCTTCTGTATGATTCCATTATATGACATTCTGGAAAAGGCAAAACTATAGGTGCCAGGAGATGGAAATGGGGATAGATTACAGTGGGCACAAGGGATTTTGAGGGTGTGATGGAATTGTTCTATGTCTTGAATGTGATGTTGGTTACACAACTATATGCATTTGTCAAAACTCACAGGACACTATGAAAAGCAAATTTTACTGAACTTAATCTGATTTACATCTGACTCTGGCAAATGGCTAAAACACCAGGTCCTCCAAAACACAGGTTGGGAACCACTGGTGTAACGATAATTCAGAAACTTTTAGATGTGTGTTATAATCAGTGGAATAAGTCAATGAGTCAATGAGTATGTCAGGCAAGGAGACCTGATTTTCAGTGTGAGACTAAGTACTAGGAAAATGCTGGTAGCTGCAAACCAGATAATAGGGTGCGGTCTTCATCTTAATGAAGATAGTCCTTGCGTGGACATGTTTTGTGAGAACCACGCCTGTTTCTGAATCATGGCCTACAGTACAAAAGAACGCTCATCACCTGACAGACTTTGCAGATCTTTCAGCTAAAAGCCAGTAAAACCCAGTGATAAATCTCTCGGACAGGTGGCTTCCTGCTGTTTTGTTAAATTGTTTTTCCTTGCTTCCCAATAGGGGTCAAGTCTAATACAAATTTGAAACAACTAGCCTATTTATATTAAATCACTTTTGAGAGCACACCTTTGTCCATGAGCAGTACTGAACTTTTCATCTCCTTGATGCTTCTGACATACATCCCATGTCATTTCTGAGCAAATAAAGTGCAAATAACTTGGGTTGCCCCAGTTCTTAGAGAGGCTTAACACCACCAGGGTGGGTAGGTCAACACTGCCAAACATAAAACTAGAAATGACTTCCCGTTCAGACAGGAGGATTTTCATTTCTTTCATGAATGAGGGAAACTTTTGGAATACAAGCATGTTTTTTTTCTCTGATTATGAAAGGGTGGCATCTGCTAACCCAACACTTCACATTTTTTCTTTGGCTTATTGCTTTCTTTTGATAAAACTAATCTATAAATGTTGAATTATTAGAAACAAGTTACAGATAATTTAGTAGGGCACGTGTTAGAAATAACACACGGTGGTCTTAAATGTATTACTTATAGGTGATCAATTCTAATATTATCCTATTGTCTTAATATCTAAATACTTCAAGCCAGAAAAGTAAATCATTTTTAAACCTCCTATTCATAATGTGTTAGATCATGAACACAGGACAAAATGGGGGCAGGGAAGAATCCAAACCACGGAGAATAACCTTTTTTCCCCCATATCCTCCATTGAAATGTAAGCTCTACCAGGTGGATTTCTGAGGAAGGTAACTTGGCAGGGAGGAAGGCAGAAGGTGTTGTGGCCAGGGGTTGGCTTGGAAAAATCCTGGCATCATCTTAAACCCTGCTGGCTCGCTCTCGCACTCTCTCGCGCCTGCTCTCTCTTTCTCCCTCTCTCCCTCTCTCCCTCTCTCCCTCTCTCCCTCTCTCCCTCTCTCCCTCTCTCCCTCTCTCCCTCTCTCCCTCTCTCCCTCTCTCCCTCTCTCCCTCTCTCCCTCTCTCCCTCTCTCCCTCCCCAGCAATTGCTAAATGCCTTGTCTTGTCCCAGGTTCCTTTTCTTTTGCCTTGCTAATCTTCAGGCCCTTATTATCTTTCACCTAAGCTATTGCCACCATGGTGTTCTGATAAGTCCCAATGTCTCCTCTCTGCTTTTCTGGTCCACTCTACATCGTCACCAAATTAATTCTTGTTTGGTGCAGTTCTCATCATTTCCTTTTTTGACTTCCCACAACTCCCCTTTACCCATGGAACAATATAGACCTTCTTCAGACATTTCATGGCATTTCAGAGTCCCCTTGATTCAACTGGCACACCCCCATATTTCCAGCCTCTTCCCATCTCCTCTTTTTTCACTCAAGCATTGCTCTTAGCTATGTCTGTGCCACTTATGCTGGACTCTGTGCTTGAAATTCCAACTCCACTCTCAGCTTCTTAATGCCTAATCCTTTAAAGTCCAGCTCAAATGATACCTCTTTCATGAAGCACTGGCTGATGCTCACAGCTGGAAGTGAATTTCCATAGTTCTTAATTTTCTTATGGTTTACCAATTCTTCCTTGTATTGTAATTGTTTGTATATGTGGTGAATATAACCATATATTCTTTTTTCACATTGTCAGTTCCTCGAAGGCATGTCATCCTCAATTGTCTCCATACACCCAATGCCTTGCTCATGGTAGATTCGCAGTAGGTACTTGTTTAGTCATTTAGCAAGCGTGTGAGTTTTGAATGGATAAATGAATGAATAGATCTGAAATTGGAAATGGAAGGAAGGGAACCAGGGTGCTCTGTTGTAATAAACGCAGCAAGGAACACAGTTTGGGGACAATTCAAGAACCATTATAGATGAACCATTATAGACAAGAAAAGCAGATGGAGACATTAAGCCCACATGTGAAGGGCAAGAGTTAGTACTGTTTTTCAGCTGCATCCTTCCAAAAGCCAAACCTCTCCACAAACTGTGACATATGCTGTTGTCATAATTGTTTACAAGGAAGACTTATTATCTGGGAGCACCTGCTAACCAAAGAAAGTGGTGAGGAAAGATCATCTTCTAGCCTTAGAAAGGCAGCAGCAAACTGCAACAAATTATTATTGTATCATTTTTATTTTAATATATAGGAATTCTTTTTTTTTAAATATCAGTGGATTTACTGTCCACAAGAGAGCTGAATTAATGCTTACAGATACTAGTGTTATCTCACTACATGGAAAATTTTCTTCTCTCACCTCCTCAGTGAACCTCCCTTCGTGCTGTTTCTCAGAAACAAGGCAAATGTGTCCCAAAGCTTTGGGGTCCCTAGATGAAAGTGTCCTAAGAACACCATATCACTGTCATGTGATGCTGTTTCATGGGAGGAAGGTCCAAGAATAGGTAGAAATCCATCTGTAGGGTGCACTCCCTTGTATCAAACAAATAAAGAGAAATCTATGTTCACAAAGATTAATGAGGTCGTGACCAGCCATTTGACAAAAACACTCACCCTGATCACCAAAAACTGGATTTACACATCGCTTTTCAGGAACTCATCAGCCATTTAAAAGGAGACTTCCTGTACTCCTGGTGCCTAGCCAGGGATAGTCTGGTCACCAGGTGCCAATCTGGGCTACATGTGAACAGATATTTTTTCTCCCCAGCCTATTTAAAAGTCGGTAGGTAATTTGGGGAGGGAGAATATTTTTTCCAGTTGCCTCTTAAGGAAGTTTTCTTTTCTGATTCATCAAGAATTGATTAAATATGACTCATTAAGGCAGCTTCAAATGGAGCAGGGAACAAGAAACACCTTTCCGGTGTCTTAGTCACTGCTATCTCCTAAATCTTGTTCCCTCATTTTAGCTTTCTGGTTAACTCAAAACATTTAAAAGACAACTGTTTTAGTACCAAACATATGGTAGGAGTTTCATATATGAATGTTGAATGAACATAAGGTTTCTTTCACTCCATGTACCAAGATACTAAATCTTATTAAGTGATTTTGCAAGCATGATAAACTATGAGACATGAGTAACTAGAATATAAGCACTTGAATTCTTTTAATTTTCTTCTCCCCCAAAGTACTTCATACAGGACTCTGTAAACTGTATGCACACATGCACATATGAACACATGGGTGTGCGTGCACACACACACACACACACACACAGAGGCTTATTAGCTATTGAGTTCCTGGATTAATTACTTTGAGGTTTATCTATTTTGGATCTGACTTTTCCATTGTCCCTGGAGGATACCAATATTATTACAGGAACCAAGGGAAGGAAAAACCAGTCATGCTGATTCCAGTGGCTGGTTAGCATGTTTGGTTTTATATAGTAGTTATAGTCGAATAATTGATTCTATGGATGCCAAGTCCTAGCAGGCCAATTTTTATCTAAAGTCATCAATGAAATATATCAGCACCATAATGCTGTTGACTAAAAATATCCTCACTGTTCCAGTGGTTTTAGTTCTTATTTAAGTTGTCATTTGCCCACAGCCTGATCCTTCTGATATCGCCTATTTTTTTTCAATTCAAAGCTATGGGCATACTTAAACATTTTAATAATCCACAAGGCAGTGGGAAACAAGGGTTTAAAAGTCGAGTGGAATATAGGCTCTACCATCGTATAGAAACCTCCCCGTCCTCCTCCTGTTTTTCGATACTCTCATACCACTACTACACCAACACTTCTGATGCCAGACTTGGGGGGGGTATTCCCAAACCAACCAATTCTGATAAACCAGCCAGGTGTCCTACAGTTTAATGAGTTCTGACGCTTTCCACCTGGGGATAGCATCAGATCCCACAGGTGAAGGGCTCAGTCCCACAAGACTGCCCACCACCCCACTTCAGATGCCAACTGCAAGTAGTAGGTCCCCAGGTTACCCACAACTTTTGTCCAACTTGGCTACAAACTGGAGGCTCCCATTAACCTCTCCTCCTTGGATTTGATTATTTGCTGGAAGAGATCACAGAACTTGGGGAAATACTTACTTACACTTACCAATTTATTAAAAAAATATAATAAAGGATACAGATGAACAGCCATATAAAGAGATGCATAGGACAAGGTCTGGGAGGGTCCTGAGAACAGGAACTTCTGTCCCTAAGGAGTTGGGGTGTGTCACCATCCCAGTATATGGATGTGTTCACCAACCTGGAAGCTCTCTGAATCCCATACTACGGGGATTTTTATGTTGGCTTCATCATGTAGGCATAATCAGTCATTAACTCCGTTTCCAGCTCCTCACCCCTCTCTGGAGCCACTTAAAATGTGTAAGATCTTTGGCCAGTTACTCAACTTTTCTGAATTTCACTTTTCTCAGATATAAAATGAAGATAGTAGTACACACTTCTCAGAGTTACTGTAGGAATTAAATAAGATAAGATATGTAAAATGTCTGACACATAATAGATCTTAGAAAATTTCAGTACCACTCTCTTCTTTCTTAATAATCCAAACACTCATACAGCCTGCATAGAGTCGCTCTCTAATGTCAGCGTAAGGAAACTTGCCAAGCACCAAAAAACACCTCCCTACCGTGGCTTCTGAGGCCTTGTGTGATCTAGCCCCTGCCTATCTCTCCAGCTTCTCTTCCACTGCCACCCACCCTTCGACTGATGCACTGAACTATATTGGCCTCATCCCCCTTCATCACCATGCTTGTTCCACTTCAGTGCCTTCTCTTTCCCTCGTCTGGATTCTAGAACACTCTCGATCACTCCCTTCACCTGTGTAATCTCTAGTCTATCTTCATCAGTTTAAATGTCACTTTCTTAGCAGCACTTTCTCTTAATCCTTCCTCAAGACTCGGTCTCCTCTTCTGCTCTCCCATGGTATCCAAAATCTTTCTTTATAAGAGCTTCTTTATAATCACATTTTTAATTGTACGTTGGTACATGTTTATTTGTTTGTTATGTACATAATTTGTTATGTACATAAATGTCCTCAAAATTCAGACGTTGAAGGCTAACCCCAGTACGTTAGAATGTGATACTATTTGGAGATACAGCCTTAGAAGAAGTCATTAAGTTAAAATGAGGCTGTAAGGTAAGCCCGAATCCAATCCAACTGCAGGAAGAGATTAGGACGCAGAGACACCAGGGATGCACATGCACAGAGAGGCCATGCAAAGACAGCAAGAAGAAAACCATCTGCAAGCCAAGCAAAGAGGCTGCAGGATAAACCACACCTGCCAACACCTTGATATTGCACTCCAGAATTGTGAGGCAGTGAATTTGTGTTGTTTAGGCTGTTAAAAGACAAAATTCCACCGAGTAAATTTGAAGATCTAACTGGCTTTATTCAATGATGAATTGGGCAGCATCCCATCCAGTAAACAGAAGGGCTTTCCCTAGGAGTTGTACAAAAGGGAGGATTTTTATAGGCAGGAAGAGGGTGGGACAAGGATGTTATTAGCTTGAAAAAAAAAGAATTGTTTCAGGCCAGGCCATGTTTTGGGGGGAAAGGAACGGCAGGGGTCTGAGTGTGCAGATCACCTCACTAGCGCTGATCAGGAAATTTCAGATTGTCTGTTTAAAGGTCACATTCCTGGGAGAGGTTCAAACTGTAATTAAGTCTTAGTTTGGTGGTGTTGGGGCAAATGACTCTATTGGGGGTTTGTTATTTCTTTTAAACAATTCCCCTTTTGATAAACTCCCAGCCTAACTGAAAAACGTGATCAAAATTTAAGGTACTAGCTCCACGCTTGGCTACCACTCTGTAGTTCTTGCAGCTCTGTGGATACTTGGTGTGGCACCCAAAGGTTATGACCAGAGGTCAGGTATTGTTTAATGCCTGTGACAGTCACAGATCACAGTCTTAGGTGCATTCGTAGTCCTTAAACTGTCATTCTCTCATTCCTTTTCTGACATTCCAGTCTTAGGGAGATCATTTGCTTGGCAGTTAGTGGCTGTGAACATGTATTTAGAACTTTTGAGAGGATATGACACACGGGGATTTTTTATGATAACTATAAGAAGGTCAGTTCCCAATGTTTGGAGCCATGATTCCCCAAGACCCAAACTAATCAAAATCAAATAAGTCCAAAATGAGCCCATCGAAGGAGTCATCTTCTTAAGCCAAGTGGCTTGCTCAGTGATCTTATTATGTAACTGAGTTTCAACTTCCCTTAAAGTGTTAACTCAGGTCCAACAGGTAGTGTTGGCCACAGCACAGACCCCCTTGTTCAGCTAAAAGATGATCAAGGACTATCCCATTATCAAGAAGAACCTTGTCCAGAGAGTCCAAAGATTTTTGCTGGGCAACTAATGGCTTAGCATCAGAATCTGCAGTATCATCAAGAGTTAAGGAGAGGTTTCAGGACGGTGGAAGGAGGCGTGAAATAGGTGAGGGTGATTAAGCTGTACAAACTTCTAGTTACAAAATAAACAAATCACAAGTATGGAATGTACAGTGTGGGGAATATAGCCAATAACTATATAATATCTTTGTTGGTGACATATTGTAACTAGACTTATAGTAGTAGTTATTTTGAAATGTATAGAAATATTGAATCACTATGTTGTGTACCAAGAACTAACATAGTGTTGTCAGTCAATTATACTCCAAAAACAAACTTGTAGAAAAAGAGATCAGATTTGTGGTTACCAGAGGCGAGGGGTGAGGGGAGGGGGAAATGAATGAAGGTAGTCAAAGGCACAAATTTCCAGATACATAAGGACTAGTGATAAAATGTACAAGATAAATATAATTAACATTGCCATATGTCGTATATGAAAGTGAAGAGAGTAAATCCTAGGAGTTCTCATTACAAGGAAAAAATATTTTTTTGTTTCTTTAATTTTGTATCTATATGAGATGATGGGTGTTCACTAAAGTTATTGTGGTGATCATTGCATGATGCATGTAAGTCAAATCATTATGCTGTGTGTCTTGAACTTAGTGCTGTATGTCAACTATATCTCAGTAACTCTGGAAGAAAGGAAAAAGAGTTAGGGAGAGGTTTCTGATCATAGTCTCATTTACATCTACTCCTGATCAGGGAATTAGGGCCCTGCCAAAGGCACTGAACCCTGAATCATGAAAAACTCCCAGTAGTTCTTTCTAGAAGAGCTAGGGGTACAGTTAGATAACTAGGAGGCATTGCCCAGCCGTGCACCAGCCATCTAGGCATTCATAGGCCCAAGGAAAATGATAACCACCAAAGACAAAGATAAATCCTGCTGGGTCAGACTACTTCCACTAAGGTGGCACTGTTAAATAGATTCATTCGTAAGAACTGTTGCATGTGTCTGTTAAAGCCAAGGGTCAGTGAGATTTTCTCTTAGCTTGAAATAGAAGTTCCTCTGAATTCCAACCCTTAATTTATGTAAGCACTTGATCTTTAACCCAATTAAATGCAGCTCTTATACAAATTAATTTTAACAATACCATCCAGCGGCAGAAAATATCGTACATCTAAAACATGCATATATAGACACACAAAGACAGATGAAAACAGAGAACTTTTACTACTATTTGTGGAAAAGACACAAGCTTTTTTTATCTGTCCAATTTGCAAATATTTCTTCTCCACCCCCCCCCTTTTTTTCATCTGATGAGAAATATTTGCATATCAAAGAATGGTTCTTAGGTCCTAGAGAAGATGAGGGCAGAAAATCTACATCACAGAGACAGAGAGGTCTACAAGTTTTCTCCAAGATGGAGTGTAGGGGGAATATTTGCAAGACAATTCTGTTTCTAATATCCCAATATCTACAAGTATTTTTAGGTGAATAGAAGAGTTTTGGGAATTGACAAAATGGACTGAAGCACCATCCACCCATTGTTGAAATGTCCCTTTTCCTCTGGGTACAGTTAGCTTAGGAGTGAAGCCCTAAAAAAAAAAAAAAAAAAAAAAAAAAAAATCCTAATGGGTCCTGAATATCAGCTTCCAATTTGGTCTTATTTCTGATCATAAATTTATTAAATCCTTTCAAATATTTTGTCAAGTTTCAGCTGGGATGAAGAGTAAATATTTCTGGCAGTATTGAACAACCCCATAAATTTTAACTTAATAGTTTCTCCATGGCTGTTTAAGGTAATAATGTAGCAGTTTACCCAAAAACTCTTCAGTTTTGTCAACTCTGGGAGGGGCCTATATACAGCATTTAAGTCGATGTTGAAGAATTTGCACAGGGCCTTTGAGGACAGCCTTTTTTCCAGGATTTCTTTCAGTTGATTACAAATGAGACATCAATTCCTGGGCCAGTGTTTTGACTAACTCCTAGGAGGGTGTAACGGGGAGGCCAAGGTGTTGTTTTAAACACCTTCAATGTCTTTTATTTTTCATTAGCCTTTTACAAGAAAACTTTCAATAAAACTATTTTGGAATTTCAAAACCTTTCTGAGCCTTCAGCATGCTAATTAAAATAGGTACTCCTTTCTGTTTGATTTGGGAGTGCTTGCTTTCCAGTGCACTTTTTAAATGATCTTATCTATTTGGAATGTTCCTCATAATGGCCATTATAATTCTGGATTGTTTTTAGTAAAATCTTGCCACCTTGTGAGAGATCTTCAACTTCTGGGACTGCAGCTGTTAAACAAAAAATAAGCAAATGTGCCACCTTCCACACTCAACTGTTTGGATAGAAAGGATCCCATGGCTTTTAGCTAAGCCTTTGGGTGTCTTGAGCCACAGCAGTAATCTGGGGAGTAGAGAAAGGGCTGCAGAATGATTCCAAATAAATGGGGAACTACAGCTGCTACCAGCAGGTCCCAATATGGGATCTGGGGACAAAACCCCACAGGGCTGGGGATTCTTTTTTGGTTTCCCAGGTACTCACTTAGCAACAGCCTTTATCCGCACAAAACAAGACAAACATGTACACCTTGATGTACTGGCAGTAACTAAGAGATGTTACTGTGTCCTGGCCACAAGAAGGCCCTGTGTGCTCCGCCACCAGTTCCCACAGAACCTTGGAGTGGGGGAAGGATTGCACCAGCAAATCCCAAGGAATGAGGACTGTGGTATGGTTCCACAAATGAAGAGCTCTGGCTGCCAGCAGCAAGTCCCAACATGGAACCTGGGGGAGGATTCCAAACAAACAGAGACCTGCAGACCAAACTGTCAGCAGTGTCCAATGTGGAATTCAGGGACAGAGGGAAGGGCGGGGCTTTATACCCACAAAACTGTGGTCTGAAAGGTTAGGGGCTGGGCTCCAGGAAGAACCATCTGCCAGTTCAGTTGCACTCTGGGTAGAATCATCTACAAGCTCAAGCTGACCTGTCCTATAGAGGAAAGCCTGTTAGATCAGGAGCGTGAATGCAAAAAAAGAACAGAGCCCAACAGAGAGGAACCCACCAACAACCCTCAAAAATGACAAGACAGTGAACTCAAAATCGTTCACAGGTTTCCACGCCTGTGTCTCTTGTTGTCCCTCAAAGTCATCAGAAGTTTACTTTGGATCCCACTGCTGCCACAAATCTGTTAAAAAGAATAAAGTTTGATGAAGTAAATTTGAAGGCCTAATTGGCTTTATGCAATGATTCATGAATCAGGCAGCATCCCATCCAATAGATAGAAGGGCTCTCCTGGGGGCTGTACAGAATGGAAGATTTTTTACAGGCAGGAGGAGGATGGGGCAAGAATGCTATTTGCAAAAGGAAAGAAAGAATTGTTTCAAGCAAGGTCATCATTTCTCGGGAGAAGGGATCGGCAGGGGTCTTATGTAGTATATATATACCTCACTAAGTACTGATCAGAAAATTTCAGATTGTCTGTTTCAAGGTTCCATTCCTGGAAGAGGTTGAAACTGCAATTCAGTCTCAGTTTGCTGTTGCTGGGGGCAAATGACTCCATTTTGGGCTTGTTTTGTTTTAACAAAGCCAGCAGTATTTTGTTATTTTTGTTATGGCAGCCCTAGTAGACAAATACATCGTTTAAAGCCTATCTTTCTCCATTCTACTCTGAACTCCTTAAGGACTGAGAATATGTCTGTATTTCACTACTGAATTCTCAGTTGAGTGTCTGATTTCAAGCAAGAGCCAATACTTCTTTGTTTAATTCATGAATTAATGAATAAGTGAGTGAATGGGGCAGGGTCATGTCAGTTTCATGCTAAAAGCTCTCTATCTTTCAGATTCTTCAGTGCTCTTCTGTGAGGTTGACAAGCAGACATGTTGAGTGTAAGAACATCCCTGAAAACAAGAACTCAAGAGTGTCACCTTCCAGACTAATGAAAGGGTTCTGCAATTGTGACTTCAATGCAGAAATATTGGGAGCTTAGGAGTGAGAACCCCACAGGAGGTGCTTAGTGGTCTGCTACCTTTCTGTGCAGTGAGTGCCCACAATAGCAAGGTACAGACAAGCCTGGGCGCTATGCTACAGGAATCCCACAGCTCCCTTCCAGGGATCTTGGAATGGTGCCTCAGAACTGGGAATCCAATCCTGGCATTGGGTCCCGAGAAGATGCTATGGCTCCAGAGAACCACCTGAGTGAGTTCCAGGGTCAGACTTCCCACATTACCAACACCAAGAATCTTAAGTTAGTCTTTATGGGTCCTAGAGATCCAGATGCTTTCCAGGATTCACGAGCACTATCTAGATTGGTGCAAATTAGTGCTCTAGAAAAGTCTAATGGCCCCATGGAATGTACATGGTGTTATAGGGCCTCTGGGAGTCCACATATGTCTTTGTTGTGTGGAGACTCTATGGGTGCTAATTTGAGAGGCAAGAAGGTCCTTAACCCTCCCCCCAGCAATATCTTTCTCCATTATTAGGTGGCTAAATGCCTAAAATTACTCACATCACTCTTTGGAATGAGCATTACTATTCCTGGTTACCTCTTTTAAAAAATGAACCCCCCAATTTGCTCCACATTTTCAGTCATTAACATCTTACTCTGAATTAGTTCACCCACTGTTTCCTCCAGGTAGGCTTGACCTGGGTGGGGTCAGAATGGGAGAAAGAGGGAAAAGATATATATAGGGGAAACAGGTCTTGAATATAAATCCTGTCAACATCACTGTTTTTATAGGGTTCGGGCTTGGACCTTGACCACAGGCCCCCCGTATGCCTGGCTAAACCATGAGTCATGCACGTCGGGATTTTGACTTATTCTCATGCCAGCAAGGGAGGGGAATACCAAGTTGTGACAGTTCTCTGGCATAGAAGGTAAGGAGAAGTAACAAAATGTTATATTTCCTTTATGCTGAACCTTTGTTCCCTTTACCCCATGGCCCATAAATGGTTAACCTACTTAAACTGGAGAAACTTTCTGCCTCCTGCAAAGTTTGATTCCTGGAGGCAGATTTTTTTTTTTAATCCAGCAAGTGTCAGATAATTGGAAGGGTGGAGTCACGCGGTAAACCCCGACACACCTTTGTCAGGACTTGTTGGGAAGCAAAGAACTGAAAGAAACAAGAGGGAGAGAAGAAGTGAACATTTTTGAAAGATCACTCAGCCCTAACACACCTTGGCTGGGTCTGGATAAAAAAAAGTGGAAACGGCAAACGTCTAGAAGAAAGCGTCAGAGGAAGAAAGAGAGAGGGGGCATTTATTCAAAGCTGTTTCCAGTTCCCTTCAACATCTCAAACTAAGTAAGTAACAGGTGGAATTTTACCTTTTTCTCTTTTTATGAGATTTTAATTTGAAGTTTGCCTCTGAGAACTTAAATGTTTGTCAGAGAATATAAGATGATGTTGTGTGGTTTCCAGTGTTCTGGTTGAAGTCATTAATTGATCAGAAATTGTTTCTTTGGCTTCTGTGTTCTGCTTAGGGTAGATTTTTTAAAGGAACGAGAAAGTTTTATCAGTGGAAAAAAAGAAGAAAAGGCCAGTTAAGATAAAGAGGACTCCACTGGCCAACTTTTTTTCTTTTCTTTTCTTTTCTTTCCTTTTCTTTCCTTTTCTTTTCTTTTCTTTTCTTTTCTTTCCTTTTCTTTCCTTTTCTTTTCTTTTCTTTTCTTTTCTTTTCTTTTCTTTTCTTTCCTTTTCTTTTCTTTTTGGTATTGTTGTCAGTTTTTTGAAATGACTTGTGTTAAGTTGTTTTATTTAGAATATGTTTATTTAGAATTTATAATTCTTTCTCTCTTAATCTCAGTTTCTCTGTCTCTCCCTACCTCCCTCTCTCTCTTTCTCTTTCCCTCTCTGCCCTTGACAGCAGAGAACAGCTCAGAGGTGAAGTTAAAGTGTAGGTGAGTGGGGGCTTCTAGAAGCAGCCCCTGAGCACTAAGAACCAATGTGCTGCCGGGGCGTCTGTGCAAGGTCTGATTAAGCTCAAGGGGCTGGGTGGACATTGCTGTGTATCACACTCTACAATTATTTCCCCTAATCTAAAGTAAACTACTTGAAATCATAAAACTAATCCAGGAACTTCCTGGAGTCAAACTGGGAACCAGAGAAAAAGAAAGAAAATTCTGTCAAACTTTTGCTGGCCAATTTGGACCCCCCCACAAGAAAAAATCATTTTGGGGTGAGAATTACCAGCTTAGTTATCTCACTGGACTACATTAACTGCTAACTGACAAATTACCACTTTACTTTCTGAAGTGTAGGCAAAGTCTTTGGCACCTCACTTCTTTTGAGAAGCGGTTAGTCTGTAGCCTCATAGTTGGATTTGTTCTGTCCATAAAATGTAATGGGATTTTTTAAAAGAAATTCATTTGGAAAGCAGAATTGTCTCTATCCCCATATGCTCTCTTGTAGAGCTAGGGCACAGATCCAAGTCAGAGCTAAACCGAAACAGATGTCCAGCCCCTGATGGAGCCCTTCCGAGGATCAGAGGGGGCCTGCTTTACTCTCAGCCCCTCTGAAACACCCACCCAAATCTGATTAGAATTTACATGGGGACAGTTAAAGCAAGAAGTCCTGCCAAAGGCTGGGATTGAAACTCAGGTTGGTGAAACTGATCTGACCTAAGAACTAACCACATTCAGTTATGCCAAGAGAAGCCTGCGTCTGCGTGGTTTGGCTCGTTTGCCATTGTTAGCAGCAATAGGATTGAACTAAACATGGCTGTAAACAAGTGGTATAATCACAAAGCTGGAGCCCAAGCTCCCCACCCCCTACAGTTAGGAAAATCAAGTATGCCAAATGCAAAAAGCTGGCGAGCCCATCACTGGAGGGGCATAGAGACAGAACCTGTGAGACAGTCAACCCTAGGGCGTTGGTGTTCCCGCCTCCCAGATGGCTTGGCCCTCCTGTGTTAAGAGATCAATAACTAGTGGGTGGTTTTCTCACACTTTGGTTATTTTAGTTTTTGTTTTGTTTTAAAATGTAGAGCATACAGAGATTGGGAAAAACAGGAGCTGAAAAAATACCTGTGATTCTTTAGCAGAATATAGGGACATTTATTCCTAAAAATAGAAAATAGAAAAACACTTAGCTTCTCCATTCTCTTTTTTGTGTCAAAGGCCAAGTACTTCATGAGTTGTTATAATCAAAAGGTCAGTGAGGTGGTTTATTATTGGTATCAGCAGTTTGTCCTTGTTTGTGCATGGGTTACACACCATCATCATCAAAATAGTTTTGGGTGGATATAAAATCATTTAAATGAGGGGGGAAAGAGAAAAAAGAAACCTCATAAAAGTAGAAAAATATTTTGAATTGTGTTTTCTTACATAAGAAAATGACACAGGATCATTTCAAAAAAAAAAACATTAACTATGAAATACCCATGAAGCAGCCCCTTTGAACTGTGGATGGAGATAAGCATAATTTTGGAATTGAGCACTTGAATGACCTGCTCATCCTTAGCTTTAAAGTGACCCAAACAACCAAGAAGTTTAAAATTCTGCTGCTTGACCATGCTTCCATTAAGTAGTGCTTTCGGAGGAGGGAGTACAGGTGAACGCTGCTGGGAGAGGTAGGCTCGGGCACGTGCCTGGGCATGTAACTTTCCCTTACATTACACTTTTAAAAAGCTATCGGCACTTAAAATATTTAAAGGGGAAATCCTACGGGAATACTGTGGGCCCCATGGGATGGTCCACATCCAGGTTTGTGCCTCAGCTCACCACTTTCCATTTAATAACTCACAGAAAGTTCCCTCTTAGCATTGGTTTAAAGGAACCCACCTCCCAGCACATCCCTGCCATTTCAGACTATCAGTCTGAGAAAGAGCTTTGGCAAAGTCAGCAGAGCTCCGTCCTATGTATTTCAGCCCCAAGAAATCATTCTGTAAGGCCACAGCCATTTAGGGGCTCCAGGTTCAGAAAGAAACAAGAACCCATCTACCTGCACCCACCTAGGGCTCTTTTTCTAACCCGAAGCACCTGCCAGTGAGAAGCCCCCAGGCCTTGGAGAGGGCATCTGATTTCTCAGCAAGCTGCCTCCACATGCCTTCTGAGTGTTAGGGAACCCTTGGCTTTTTGCTGTAGATCTTGAGGCTTCATCACTGGGACTTAAGAAAAAGATGGAAATGCCTGGAAATGTCTGTTATTTTTCTGGATACAGAAAGAACAAGAAACCACTTGCCAGGTTTGCCGCCTAGACGCTGAGGCTGTACCAAACGAAGCTATCATCTGTCTGCCTTGATGGCTGCAAGTGGAATTAACCCAGCCAATCCCAAGTTTATAGCTGCCAGCAGCAACTTTCATTAAAAGATCAAAATGAGCAATAAGTTGTGGGAAGTAAATATTTCCGGGGATTTTTATAAACAGTTCTTTTCAGGATAACAATTCAGGTGTCATCCTAGGTGGCTCCCCACTGGCAGCCAGGTGCATTTGAACATTGAATCTCCAAAATGTCTCTTGGTTCACAGCTAATGAACTTAAAACAAAACAAAACAAAACAAAAAAACGCAGAGAGGGGCTTCAGAGGTACCAAAGGCTATTAATGCTCAAACAAAGGATTTCAAAGATTTCAAAGAGGGTGTCAGGCTGTACGTAGGTTGGCATGACATAAGTCATACAGGTAATAGGTGGAATGCAGACACAGTCACGGGCCAGGTTTGCCGTTCTAATGAGGCTGGACTCCATTGTTGAATTCTTTATGGAGCGTGTCCGTTCTCTTCGGGTCTGGGAAACATACCTGCAAAGACCTTCTGTGTCTTCTCAGATCCAGCCAGAAATTTTTCCATGATGCCTCATTCCTTGCCTAGAGCTGCATTTAAGAAACTGATGAGCAAGAAGATGGCACATTTGACTAGGCCCTGGAGCTATCTTGTTGGATTTCACCTGGTAGTTGACCAGCTGGTCTCATGTGGTCTTGGTTTTCAGCAGGAATGTCACCCAGGGCTGCATTAGGACTTTGGTGGGCCCTAGACACTTTTGCCTTTGTGGATGCCCTTCCTTCATTAAAACATTTTTTTAAATTTTATTTTATAACTTCATTGAAAGACTATAATCCAGGTTGGGTTGTGTTCACTTTTCCTTCTGATTTTAAAAAAAAAAACTTAAAATACTTTTGTAGGCCCTTAAAAATAAAATGGGACTAGGCACTCTGCCCGTTGTACCTAACAGATAAGTAGACCCTAAAGCCACCAGGCAGGAGAAAAAGACAGAAAGGAGAGTTCTTCCAGAAAGGGGTGCAATGGGCAGATGTGGCTTGCCCCAGAATTTTAGAATCCAGTTTAAACTGCATCCAAAGAGAAACTAGGAGGAAGGGAAGGTTGAGGGGCTGGGAGAAGAGAGCCATGGGGAAAGCCAGATTTCAAGTCCTTGCAAAGCCTGAGACAGGAAACTACAGCCAAAAGCACCCAGTTGGGACAGGGATCCTTGCTGTGGTGTCCTGCGTGTTTAAAGCCTACAGGCCCTCCCCAGCACAGCCCCACCCCTTGTGTCAGCCTTGCCTCATTCTGTCCACACTTCAGGACACAGTGGACAGGATCACAATGACTTTCCTGTCCAGAACAGAGTAAGAGTGAAGGGAGAACATAGGTGACATGTACAAATAGGTATTTTCCTACATATTCCAATAGATTTTACACTGATTTTCTTCATATATTTTTCTAGTTATGTCTGCAAATAAGGATAGTGGGGCTTGCTTGTTATGAAGAGAAAGTTTCCTATTGTAAAAAGTGTCAAGTTCCACACAAACAGAACCATTACCATGATTTTTATCATGATTTCAATCCATCAACCATCATTCTCACATCTGAACTCTAAATGATGAAGCCTGAATGTCTTTTATTCACAGAGCCCCATACAGAACACTGAACATTATGGGATACATCAAAATGAATTAGTTGAAAGTGCTGAGTGCTTTGACAGATATCCTTCAATTATGTGTTACTTCAGCAAAGAATGGAGGTTTTATAGTCAAGGGTCAAGGAACCAGATCTTCTATGTAAGACTTTCCATGTTCAGTAGAGGGCAGCCTGATCAGTTAGATCCTGGGGGGTGGGTGGGGGGGAAAGGGGAAGATCCCAAGATCCCAGTATAAAGGAATAGAATCCAAGGTGGAACTATTATAGTACTCCCTTATCTGATACAAGAACTGGGAATGACTTCTGTTAAAAAAAAATATGCACAGGAAAGAATTACACCTTGAATTCTAAGAATCAAGTTTTGGCTCTCAGCTTGAATAGTAGGGACCTATACTTATAAGAAGTGATGGTAATAGTCATGGCTAGTCACGATTTCTGGCTTTTTCCGTAGGTGGCTATGGTATGGATGTAACCAAGAAAAACAAACGAGATGGCACTGAAGTCACTGAAAGAAGTAAGAACGTGATATATATGTCATTATAAAAGTAATAAAAAATTTGGAAAGAGTAAATAATTTATTCCTAATTCCACCACAACCACTGTATCTTTTTTTTTTTCCTGTTTCTTATGTTTTTGTTTTTAGTTTTTCTCTTGGATTTTTTTTTTGTGCTTATTTTTCACTGTATCATTTTAAATGTATTCCTAAATAGACTTTATTTCCTCCTATGAGATGCCTTTTGTTGATTTTAATGCTAACACACTTATAATCAAAATGTGTTCTTTTTCTGCAAAGATGAAAATAGCTATTTTGATGTGTAGTTTTTTAAACCGACATTTTTAATGGTTTCATAATATTCTGTTGAATGAATTTGCCATAGTTTATTTAACCATGTCCTTATTTAGGGATACAGGGAAACAGAAGTCCAAAAGAATAATATCTCCATTATTGCAGGGACAAAATTTTAATCACAGTTGTGTCACAGTTGTAATCTACACTGAAAATTGAAAACAGACACATTTCTTTTGTGAAACTGCCCAAATGATAAATTCAAAGACATTTAAACTGTCCCCTTAGCAGCTCTAACTCATTCACTTATCCTGTGACTTTCATATATCTCCAATAAAAAAAAAATCTCTGGCTCCACGGACTTGGAACTTTAGGTTAAGAAATAATTTATTTTTATATGTCACAGAATCCCAGAGGTCCACACAATGAAAAGTTTAGTGAAAGCTCAAGGAATGTTATTCAAATCAAGCCGCCATTTTAGTCTGAAAAACCATTTCCTTTTATGCATGGAATGCGGCTTCTGCTGCATTTGTAACCCCAGTTCCTGCTAGGACAACCAAATGCACAGGAAAATGCTGGGTGAAGAAGGCAAGGGCGAGGGGTGGGGGCGGTGAGACTGGTATGGGATGGAGCTGTGGCCAGCAGCACAAAGTGATTCTGCACCATCTTCTTGCATCCTTATCTCCTTTTACCAACCATATGCACATGCACAGCACACATATGCACACACATGTGCACAAGAAGTATACTTTCAAAGACCAGCGACCTCAGCTAGGTAGATGTTACTTTATGTTCAACCCAGAGGGAGGTAGTGGGTGATGGTCACAGTCGGAGCACAAAATTGGCCTGGTTATGGTTTGGGGAATCTACCTACCTTCCCACGCTGCTGTGCAGGAGAGAGTGATTCAAGAAGGCAAGAGGTCTTCTAACTGGAAGCTTTTATGAACTCTATAGACTAACCATCACTTGGAGTCTAGAGAAACAATTTAGTTTGGGGGAGGGGTGGGGCAAAGAGACTGGTTCTTCAAATCTGTCTTGGATGTTCATCTATCCATGAACCAAATGTCACTTACCCACCCCCTTCTTTCCTTCACCTCCTCACACTCAAGGGTGACCCTGAAGATTTCAGAATGAATTATGATGTCCTTGAGACATCCACAAATTCATAAAGTTCAAGGTAATTATCTATATAATAGTGAAATCAGCCAGGATGATGCTTTGGCCCCAGCTGGAGTGGGTGACACTTTAGAAGGGAGAGTACAGAGAAAGAGAGTGACTTTGAGGGCCTGGTCTTCCTTCAAAGACAAACCCAGGCCTGGACTAGATCTCATTGTTATATAAGATACATTAATGCCAAGACAACTCACTTTTCAAATCAGTAGGTAACTAACTGCTTTTGGTTCCAAATCCCTTTGGTATTTCAAGGATCTCAGTGCGTTACTTAAGATCTCATCTTTTCTTTGTCTTTTTCTAGTTATCACGGAAACAGTAACTACAAGACTTACGTCCTTACCACCAAGTAAGTGACTGTCTAGAGAGCTTGCTCTCAGTGAGGCCCGTGTGAAGGGCTCCACATGTAACCTTTTCCTTGGGAGCTCACTCTCTAGTTGAGCAAATCCAAAATATCTGAAATCTTTTGTTTAACAGCTGTGTTGACATTTATATACCACAGAATCCACCAGTTTGAAGTGTATAATTCAGTGGTTGTTGATGTGCTTACAGAGTTGTGCAGCCTCTTTGCAACAATCTAATTTTAGAACATTTCCATGATTAAAAAAATAAAACCCTCCATGGCCATTAGCAGTCACTCCTCATTCTCCCTCCCCTCTCCCCAGCCCCTGAAAACCACAAATCTACTTTCTGTCTCTATAGATTGGCCTGATCTGGACACTAAAATACCAGAAATCTTATTCAGCCTGAGCACGGGGTGGGAGGAGGGAACCACAGTCAGGCTTCTGTTGGAATCCACTTTTTTCTCAGGAAGTCCTTAGGGTAGTGGATTTTTTCATGGAGATCTGAGCCCTCCCACTAGCCCTGCACCCCAGGAAGCCTGGCTTAGTGCAGGGAGTGGGGAGACCCCACCCAGCAGCCCACGAGGTTGGAGCAGGGTGTGCTACCAGGTGGAACACCAGCAGCACGGAGCTGTCCCTGATCTCAGTGACACGTCCAGTGGTTGCCATGTCTGGGGCCCTGACCAGACATGAGGGAAAAAAAGCAAGCCCAGCCCAGGCCCTGGCCTCAAGGAGCTTTTTATCTCTCACTGACTTTTCTAATATTTGTTTTCCTAATCAGCAACTTGCTATGCTTCACCCAGAAGACTTATTTTTCAAATCAGATAGAATATTTGCTCTTGACTTTTGTATCAAAAACAAACAAAACAAGAGCATGGCAGCCTGTACCATGCTGTTCAGGTCTCAAGGGGAAGGGACCCCAAACCAAGAGGGCTGTGGATGAGAAGCCAGGGAAGGCTTCTGAGGGGCAGGGAACGAGGAAACCCTCTGCACCAACTCCACCTGTACATTGCCACCTGCTCCTTGTTTCTGCAGAAGGAGGGACCAGCAATGGCTATGCTAAAGCAGGCTCTCTTGGTGGAGGGAGCCGGCTGGAGAAACAGAGCCTGATGCACGGCAGCAGCGGCTGCATCAGCTCAGGTCAGTGCCACCTGGTGGGAGGGGCTGGGGGAAGAGCAGGTGGACAAGGGGAGAGGGACCTGCATGGAGAGGGACCATTACAACTGTCAGTCACCCATTCCAAACCCCCCAAAGAGCTATGTAAAGGACACACATCCCATTGAAGGTAAGACTTTTCAGTGATCACATTTGAAGCCTACTTAATTAAAATGGGATCAATTTTCATAAAGTTCCTCAATATAAATTATAATAATAAAGAAGTCTTCTTGGGGAGGTGACTCCTTTCCAACTGAATTACTCCCTTTAAGCCATCTCTTTTAAAGAAGGGTTTGCACGTCTGAGGGCTTACAACTTGAATTAACAACAAAAGAAACTGTGTTACTGTGCTAAGGAAATCTAGTGACATACGATCCCACATGTGCAACTTTCCAGTGGGCAGGCATCCAACACAGGCCCAGTTGTTCCTAGTGAAACATTCTTTCACGGTAGCTTTCAAGCTGAAACAAAATAAAACAAAGCAGGAAAAAGACACACACACATGCACACACATGCACACACACACACACAACCTGTGAAGCCATTTTAAAAGCCTTGGAGTGACACTAAAGAAAGACCCAAGACATACAAACAGCTAAGCTGACCAAGAGGAGCACCTGCCTTACCTGTCGAGGAACATGTCCACATCGGGTTACGTTCTAGTCCTGGCAGTGCTCTACAATTACGTGCCAGGACCTCAAGAAAAATCCTGCGTCTCCGTGTCCATGCGCTTTGACCATGGACATAAAGGACCTCCCTGCCTTCCAGTGGTCAACTGGGGAGGGGCAGTAGCACTTATTCCACCCCCCATTTCTGAGTGGCCATGGGGATGCTGTGGTGGTCCCTTTTGGTCATGGAGATCATCTCCTGAAGTCCTCTGGCCCCTCCGCAGGGCCCTCTTTTATTACAGGCAGCCTGCATGTATATAGTTAGTATAACTGGAGGTCAGTCTGCTGCGGTGCTGTGATGGTTTACGCCTTCCCCCCTTGTAGGTGGAAGCACACGAGGCAATGCCTCCACGTCTAGTTACAGGAGGGCTCCTTCACCTGCCTCCACTCTGCCCAATTCACCAGGCTCAACCTTTGAGAGGAAGACTCACATCACCCGCCATGGAACATATGAAGGTACTGGTCCCAGAGATTTTAAGAGAGAACTACTCTCTCCCCCAAGTACCTTCTCTTGTTCTTTGAAGATGGAAGCATCAGCCACCTGTCTTCACCTGTGTCTGCCCTCTCTCCTTGCTCTCCATTCTGCCTTCATTTCTTTTATGGACTCTTGTTACTTGGAGATTTTGTTGATTTATCTACCCCTCATTCATCCATTCATCCATTTAGTCACTTTTTAACTGATATTTCAAATATCTACCATGTGTTTAACACTGTGTGGGATGCTTTGATGGGTGCTTAAATGAACCATACCTGGATCTTGTCTTCAAGAAGCTCTGAGTCAAACAGACAAGATGACAGATAAAAGACTATAATGCAAAGTAGAAGGGGATTATCTTTTCTAGATGGGTCTTAAGTGAAGATTCTACATAGGAGGTGACATCTGAGCTGGGCCTTCGTGATGTGTAAGACTTCATACCTGGGGGAGAGATGAGGTGCTCTGGGCTGCGGGAGCCTGTCTCCAGACGGACAGGAGAGTCCAGGGCCCAGCTAGCAGCAGTGGTACTTATGTGAAGAGAGATGGAGAGACTCAGATTCGCTGCTAGGCCAAGCTGTTTGGGCTTTGTTCTGCACACAGTGAGGAGCCACAGAGATTCTGAGCAAAAGAGTCGATCCTATCTGAGATCCAGGACTAGAACTCTGGATGCCACATGCAGGAAGAATAGGGAAGGGGTGGAACACAGTGACAAGTTAAAAGGTGATCAATAGTCCAGGAAGGGGAAACCTTGTCTGAGACTAGGGTGGCAGCAGTGGGAGCAGACAGGAGGAGCCGGAGGTGAAAGGTGTGGCACGGCTGGAACTGACAGGTTTGACAACGGATCCAATGTTGGGGGAAGGGGAGGAAAAGGAGTCAGTGATTTGACTGGGATTTTTAAACACTGGTGGTTGGGTTCATGGTGGTACAACAACCTCAGGGAGGTCTCCCCAAGGATGGGTTCAGTCATTTCATCCTGAAGTACAGCTGCTGGCATGGCTGTCAGGTGGGGATACCAAGCAGGCAACGGGACACATAGGACCTGAGCTCAGGGAAGAAGTCCCTGAAGCTCCCTGGCAAGATACCCAGTTTGAAGTCATTCACAAAGAGATGCTAGTAGACTCTGGAAAACTGAAGGAGTTGGTCAAGGAAGAGAGTTTTAAAGCAGGAGCGAGCATAGAAAGATAAAGTTGGGGGAAGATGGAGAAAGAAGAGGAGAGGAGAGGGAAGAGTCTTTGGGGGTGCATGGGGAGACTAGGAGCCATTGAAGTCGAGAGCAAGAAAGTGCTCAGGGTCAAGAAGGAGGAGGTTAGAGGAAGACATTTGGGTTCTGCTCCTAAGGTTACTGAAGTTCCGGGTGATCTGCAGAAGCAGTTTTAGTGGAAAACAGACAAGTCAGGCGGCTCATGGGCCTAATAGTGAGTGGAGATGGATACCAGTGATGGAGAAGCAGGATTAGGGGATGGGCACCTCAGTGAATAACTTAGCCCCAGGGCTGCAGAGGGTAAAGGGAATCCCAGATTCAGGCCAGGTGAATTGGGTCATTACAGTGCTTTCTGCTGCTCAGTCTGCATGTGGCCTGGCCCCTTCATTTGACAGGGTCCACATTCAGGACGGGCTTCACAAGGCCAGAGACACCCTGGTGCTAACAGCATGTTGATTTGATCAGATTCAGGTAACCGGCATCAGCACCACATAGGGTAAACGTGGTCGAGGAAGTGAAAACTAAAAGGAGACTCCTGTTCTCTTTTGCTCAAACCCTGCCCTTCTGAAGTAGCTCAGTGACCAGAGGGAAGTGCCACAAGCACGTCCAGAGGGCAGGTCATGTTTAAATCAGGAGCCCACTGGAGAACACCTCTCAGCCTCCTGAGTACCCCGACTGCAGAGGCTCAGAGGAGGGTGACCCAGCTCCACCTACTCTCTCGGAGGCTGTGTGGGCTTAAGTGGCCATTTGTACTAACTGTTTTGTCCTCTCTCCAGGGAGCTCCAGCGGCAACTCTTCCCCAGAGTACCCTCGTAAGGAATTCGGTATGTCCTTTCCTTATTTTCTGAAGAAATGGTCAAGTGTGCTGGTGGGGATGGAGGCAGAACATTGTGAATTAACGTCATGAGTTAAGTGGATTCTTCTAAGGGAGTTTGGACTCTGCTGACCTGTTTCCCTTGCTCTTTAACCTGAAGCATCTCAAGGGGACTGTCAGCCACATTCGCTTGCTGTCATAAGTCTTTGCTCGTGAAACGGCAAGCTAGTCATACAAAGCTGAGGCTTGAAAAGATAAGCACTAAGGCCATGCAACAATCATAGGGTTTTTCCTTCCACAGGACACACAGAGATCTCCCAGCACAAAGGAGCAGGGCTTAAAACACACCAGTGCCAAACATCCCTGCACCTCCAGCACAGCCAGCTTCACAGGGGCACATGTTATACTAAGGGACATCCTAGGCTATATCTTCACGTGACCTTCCGTCTTTGGTCCATGTTCTTGGATTCTCTCTGTGCATATGAATTGATGATCATTGATTGTACAGTGATTATAATTTCATTTATTTATTTGTTTACAGCTGGAAAGCCAAGGCAGTCTCATACAAAAGACTAGAGGAAAGACCTGGCAGTTGTTTGATACATTTGACCAGCAGAGTCAGCCAGTCCAAATGGATCGTGCTCCCAAATGCAAATGATTGCTTTAGTTAAAACACTCTAAGTGTGAGCCAACCTAACATTCATTTTGCTAACTTAACACCATAAATGCACTAGAGTCTGCAAAATTCTCTCTGCCCTTTGGCTCTGTGGTCACCACTTACTAAGGATCCACTGTACCTGAAGGCTCCTATATGGCTATAAACGCACTGTGAAAACAACCTCCTCCCCCAACCCAAGTAGATCCACGTCGACATCTCTAGCATGCCACCTCTTATATATGCCTAAGTTGCCGAAGTTACTTTTCCCTGTTTTTCAGCATCTTCTTCAACCAGAGGACGGAGCCAGACACGAGGTGAGCCCTGCTGCTGGATTCAATTTAGCTCCTTCAGTATTTTCTGAACATCTATCATGTGTCCAGCCATGAGCCAGGAAGTGTGAGGGAGTAAAGAATGAACAAGGCATGGTTTCTGCCCTCAAGGAGCCTGCAGCGTCTGGGGGTCTTCTGCTGGCTCCATCGGGATGGGAAGGGTAGATTTTGACAGGGTATAGCAAGCACGTGGAGCAGTTTGTTCTGCTGTGGATGGTCTGAAGATGCTGGCGCCACATCTGGTTTCACATCTAGTCTCCTGGGTGACTTTAACAAGATGTGCTGTCATTGGTTTTATGCAGCAAAAATGAGCACAAGCCCATCTTTTTCTAGTTGTTCCCGGGGATGGAGGGCTGCTTGAGAGTTTTGCACTCTCCACAACTTCCAATGGATAAGGCACTAGAAGGGAATGTGGTCCTGGAGAAAGCTGCCCAAATGATTGCCTTGTTATATCTGTTGATGGTGGGGAGGGGCACATCCGGGCTGTGCTGAAGGCAGAATTCTTCTCAGGCTCCGGGAGTTCTCAGTGACCAGTCTAGACTTCCCAGGGGTCTCGTCGCATCACTCACTCCAAAGTTAGGCATGTACCAACCACTACAACTATAGGGTGATAGGTGATAGATGCTCATGCTCCTCTTGAAGCTAATAATGTTAGACCACCCACTTTCTGCCCTGAAGAGGCCAACATGGCTAAGTAAACACCATAGGCTTTAGAATCCTCTTGCTATTACCTGAGAAACCCTGGAGGCAGAAGAGCGGCTTGGGGCTGGTGATTGGAAATGGGCTGTAGGAGAGCGGTTGGTCCTTGCTGATTGTGATGGAGCCTCCAGGCCCAGACTGGGATTTCTGCTCCGGGATACCGGGGAGGTGAGCTGGGCAGGTTGAGGTGTGGGAGAAGGACACCTCTCTTGAAACAGCACTTGTTCAGGGTGCACCTAAGTTTTCTGTTCCTAGGACGCAGAGAGCTCAGAGCAGCCCAAAGATATATCAGCCGCTCAGAGCTCAGTGTTGGGCACAGTGATCCTAGCTCCTTCATTCACAGCCTTCCTGGTCTCTTCCCTGTACAGAGAGTGAGATCCGAGTGCGACTGCAGAGTGCATCCCCATCGACCCGATGTAAGTGCTCATGTCCTAGGAAGGATCCAGGACAACTGCTCTGTGTGTGTGTGTGTGGGTGTGGGTGTGTGTGTGTGTGTGTGTGTGTGTGTGCAATCACTCCATCATAGAACAGCTCTAAGGGCCTGGGTGACAGGGACCCTGGGCTCAGTGCAGGGGATGAGGAGCTGAGTAAGTCACAGTCCCTGATGCTCAGTAGTTCACAGACTAATGGGAAGACTGTAAGCCAACCGACCATGACAGGTCAGGGAGCTGAGGGAGGGGGCCAGAGAAGCCTTCCCAGGTTAGTGTCGTTTGAAGGGAGACTGAAGAGTGGATCAGGGAGGCTCAGTGAGATAAGTGGGCAGAGACATTGGAGGGACAGACAGAGACATTGGAGGAACGTTCAGTGAGGCTGAAGGAAAAGGAGCAGGACCCAGTTGGGGTCATTAAGATCAGAGAAGGACCAGAAGCAGAGTGTGAGAATTTGAACATGATCTCGAATGTCAGGAATTCCCCACTCTGTTGACTGTGTTGGACTCCTGTTGTTTGCCACTTTGAAATGAGCCCAAGTGGGCAGGAGCCAAGAGTAGGAGGAGAAAGAGCTGGGTCGGGTGGCTCAGGAATCAGACTGGGACTTGCTGGAAGAGCTCAGAGCCTGGGCTATGCGGTCTGTTCCAGGCCGCTGTCCCGCCTGAGTCTTCCCAGGCACTGGGGTGCTGAGCCCAAAGGATGGAGCCCTCAGGGGAGGGAGTGGCTGGGTTGTTCTTAAGCACATGTGATCTGCAAATCTGTCTCCCCTTATGCATTGCTCTTACACGACGCCTCCTTCCTCTCCTGTTTGCCACCTTGGGGAGCACAAGGTGCTTGCTCCACTGAATCATCTTCCTGCAAATTACATCAGCCAGACAGTCTTGAATTTAACTAACAGGAAAGCAGCATAATGTTTAGGAGTTACAGGCCCCAGATTCCTTTTGATACTCTAGAGTATACGAGATTGGGGACCTGACACCAAGGCGTCCCGTGCAGGGGAGGAGACCTGTGTTGAACCATTTGTTTCAAGGAATCTAGTTCTCTGTCTCGAGTGTAAATGTTCCCCCAATCCAGGATGACAGCATCATCCAGCCACAGAGTCTGGCGCCTGATGAGGTCTAATTAGGAAATATCTACCGAGGACGTTGACCTCCTCATAGAGACACTGTATTTATGAGGCCATTAATACTACAGAGTGCCAGGTTGAAAAGTGCTATAAATTGACAAAATGCAAAAACGATCAGGCTAACCAAAAGTGTCCCAGGGGGTCCCAGATGCGTCCTGCTCCCTAGTATTCGGGATGTGGTTTAATGTTCCTCCCACTGCAGTTGGAATCAGGAAGGAATCCTGGGCCTAATGAAAAGTTGGGGGATTCTTTTACAGGGACAGAATTGGATGACGTTAAGCGTTTGCTCAAGGGAAGCCGATCAGCGAGTGTGAGCCCCACTCGGAATTCTTCCAACACACTCCCCATCCCCAAGAAGGGCACGGTGGAGACCAAAGTGGTGACAGCGAGCTCCCAGTCAGGTGAGCCCCACAGCCCCGCGCTGCTGCAGAGGGAAGGGAGGCCTCTCAGGCGGTGGCAGAGAGTTTGGAAAGCACTGAGCATTTGCTCTCCCTGCTGCATGAACATGTGGGCTACACCCTTCTGACCCCCACCTGGTCAGTCAGCCCGTGTGCTAGCTGTAGTCTGGCTCTAGATTCTGGATATTCTCTCCCAGGAGATTCTTGACAAATCCTGGGAATGTGTTGGCCAGGTTCTCCAGATGAAGGATGTTGGGGGAAGTTGCAGTGTTTTCTTTCATCCGTCCAGTGAACATTTATCATATGTCTCCTCTGTGCCAAGTACTGGGGACTGAGGAAAGGCAATGAACGAGGTAGACAGCCACTGCCCTCGTGGAGGTGGGGGCCGCTGGGGGAAGTCAGGTAGGCTGCGTGTGGTTCAGCGCTCATGTATCAGGTACCTGCAAGTGCAAGGTAGGTTCTGGGGGAGGCAGAAAGTTGAATAAGCAAATCCTTGGGGGGAGATGAGGAAAGAAGTCAGTGCTGCTATGGTATGAAGCTTTCCTCTCATCTCCTGCTGAAAAAAATTAACCTTGAGGTTGTGATCTTTTGTTTGACAATATAAAACCAAAACCTCAGGGTAGTTTGTCATCCACATGGCTAACTCCCTCTCATATAATAAATAGGCAGAACTGGCTTCAGATGTGAAGAAGTAGAGTGCTCCTGGGTTCTGGTTGGCACATAAGAATGTTTAGGGAGGGATTAACCAGAGAAGGCTGCCCTCTGTGCAGTGCGACCTTGAAACCGAGGGCTTCCCCACCTGCCCTCCATCTGCCTGGAATTCTGTTGTAAGGGAGTCCCTGCTCCATGGCATCTCTGAAGGTGGAGTCAGCAACAGAGAGAGAGTGGGACCATGGATGAGGACAACACATCAGGAGTGGGGGTTACGGACACAGAACAGGAAATGAGTGGACCCCAGATCAAAATTTATCTACTTCAAATTAAACTGAAAGCCAGCAAGAATTTCTTATCTAAGAGATTAGGTTTTCATCAGCTCTGAGACTTCAGACATGAGTGGGATGACCACCTGTCCCAGTTTGTCCCAGTCTGAACTGAGGGAGTTCTCAGGACATGGGACCTTCAGAGCTAAAACTAGAAAAGTCCTGGCAGACTGAGCCCACCAGGTTCCCCCAGCACAGAGAATGGGTTTGTCGCTCACTGGGGTATGAGTGGACACATCTGTTTCCAGTGTCTGGGACCTACGATACCACCATCCTGGATGCCAACCTTCCCTCCCACGTGTGGTCCTCCACGTTGCCAGCCGGGTCCTCCATGGGCACCTACCACAACAACATGATGACCCAGAGCTCGTCCCTGCTCAACACCAACGCCTATTCTGCAGGATCAGGTACATGGCTCGCAGAGCATGTCCCCTCCCACCCCTGAACCCTCCACACCTTCCTCCCACAAAGAATGACCCCTCTGGCATTTGCCATCCCCAAGGCTTCCTGAAGGGGCTTTCTGTAGCCAAGCATCCCAAGATTCTTCCACTGAAACTTCAGTTCAGTTCAACCTCTAAGGTGTTTCCTCTCAGGGTCCCTCATAGAAAGAACTATATGGCACGGGGTATCTGAAAAAATGTAATGGGAAAGAACATGAAAATAGATACAAGGAACCTAGTTTCACTCCATGTAGATTAACTGTGTGACTTTAAGAAGTCATTTAACTTCTCTGGGCTTCAGTGCCTTCTCTGTAAAATGGTCACTAGCAAGAGGGGCTTTGGCAAGAATCAATGTCCTTTTGAGGCCCCACTAACCTACAACCACCCCTTGGCTCTGACCCAAGACACACCACAGATTAGTGTTTGGGTATGTGCTGCAAGGCAAGAGCCTCAGTTTCTCCTAAAAACAGAAATGTGATGCAATATAAAAATGCAACCCTGGTATTTCTTCTGGTGCTTTTTTGCCCCTATTCTGTGTGGACATCCTCTCACCAGCCTTCCTCTGCCCCTGCAGTCTTTGGAGTTCCAAATAACATGGCATCCTGCTCCCCTACCCTGCACCCTGGAATCAGCAGCTGCTCCTCAGGTCAGTGTTTGCCAGCTTGAAAAAATTAGGGATGCTCTCACTTGGTAAGGAAAACAGAATGTTTTTTGGAGAAGATGTCCTTTCCTGCCCAAGAGTATGAAGGCTTCTCCACGCACATGACAGCGCAGAAGCGGCAGCCAAGGAGCTGCATTCCAAGGCACAGAGCCCGCCCTCCATAGCAGACCCAGCTCAGGCCCCAAGGGACAGGGGTAAAGGGGAGGGCGCCAGAGACCACACCTCCGTGCTTGTTCTGCGCTGGCGCCTTTAGTTAATGGGAGAGGTGGAGAGATGGACATAGAGGGACCGAGTGAGGCATAGCTCAGGACATTTTCAGGTGGGAAGCACTGTTAATTTAGAAAGGCCATAACTTCAGATTTTTTATATACATTATAGTTCTTTGGGGGCTCGGATATTGTTACTGCTTAGCTTCCAATGCAAACATATGATCATTTTAAAGAAGTAGTTATTCACTCTATTTCTGCAGACATCATAATAGCCTTGTGTGTAAATAAGCTGTCAGCCTGCATCCTGTATTAAATGAGTCGGCCTTCTATCTGTGATATCATGACTAATAAATACAGTGATGTGGGCCTTCTCCATTTCCTTGGCTGGTCTCTCTGCTTCTGATTTTAACACCTCCAGTTGGCTAGAGTCTCACAAATGCAGAAGACCCCAGGTTCAAGCTTTGCGCCCCCTGCCTTGGCTATTCTGCTTTGCAAAGTCCTGCCTGAGGAAGGTGGGCTGATGTTGGATCCATGATCTTGTGTCCCAAGCACTAGACAGGATAGAATCAGAGAAGCTCTTAACTAGTGTGAAATGAGCTTCTGCACGTGGTTAAAAAGCAAGCAAATAAAAAGAAATGACCAGCCTTTGGAATCATAATGGGGGTGAGGGGAGTTTTATGTGTCTGAATCAGGAGAAGGAAGGGTCAGGAGGAAAACTAGGGTCCCACCCATTCAGTGCGTCTCAGCCCCTGTTGTGTCTGTCTCCGCAGTTCCCACATTGTGCACCGAGGCACCCCAGGGTGCTGCAGGGAAGGGAACCCCTGGGATATTTTAAAATTTCGAGGCATGCAGCAACATCTGTCAGACCCTATGCAAACTACCACTGTTAAGTTCAATAAATGAACTTGGTCACTCTTGCCCCGGGATAGGGAGGTGGGGCAATAAAAAATCATGGTGTCACTAAGAGTGTGGGAACTGACAATGTCTGGGAATCTCTGTCATATGCAAAGGCATTTATCACAACTGTGGTTTGGGGGACCCCAGGGGAGGATGCCTTACCTCGAGGGGCCTCATCTATGTACCTGTACTCACCTATTCTCAATTCCTCTCACAGTGTTTGGCATGCAGAACAATCTGGCCCCCAGCTCATCTGCCCTGTCCCATGGCACGGCCACCACCTCCACAGGTCTGCAACTGGGGTTTAGAGGCTAGGAGCTGGGAAGTAATGCCTCTTGGCAGCTATAACTCATAATGTCCCTTTTTGACAATGGAATTAGAGGGACCAAAATGTTCCTAAAAATCAATCAACCTTTCCCACCAAAGAAACAACCCTCCACACCCCAACCCAGAGATGCCAGCCTCAATCATTTGCTGACTCAGACATGAATGAAACCACAAGGGGAGCCGGGGAGCCTGGGCAGGGCAACGGTGGGGGGGTGTCACCAGTCTATCCCCTTGTCTCACTGCTGTCCTTGACAGCCAACTATAGCTGCAAGTCAATCATCTGGCTGACTCTGATGCATGCCCTGTGCAAACTTGGAGGTGGGGGGCAGAAGCAGCTTGAGCCTCAGTCGGTCTTTGCCCTCACGTGCTTACTGCTTAGTTGGTGTAGAAAGTCTAAAACACGTGAAATGGCTGGGGGATTCTGTAATAGGATGTGAATCAAGCTGTACAGAGCAAGTGTTTGGGCTGTGGAGTTCAGAAGGGAAGGAGATGTGGGAGGGTCTAGGAGGACTTCATGGAGGAGGTGGCCTTTGGAATGGTCCTTTGATAATGAGGATTATACCAAAGAAAGTTTCATTTATACTTGCTGCTGCCCCTGTGGCTAAAGACAGTTGATTCCATTGTTTGTTATTATTCTGCTCATTATTATCATTCATTATTATCTCACCTGGGAAAGCTGCTTCTAAGCTGCATGGAGCTACCCTCCCACGCTGGCCTCGCTCACTCCTTGCTTCATCTCTTGCAGCATATAGTGTGAAGAAAAACATGCCCCAGAGCCCTGCCGTGGTGAGCACCGGGGTGTCCACCTCCAAGGGTGAGTGGTGCTCCAGCTGCTGGGAACAGGCTCGCACCCAGGGAGAATTGCTCCCCAATGACACGTGGCAGGAGGGCCCATGGCCCACTGGTGGTCTGAGGTCTGCAAATACACCCCATGGGCCTCTGGGTTGTTCCCAATAGTGAGCAGAGATGAAAGTGTATGTCCCTCGCCTGATCTTGGCCGTCCTGGGCAAGAGGTAGGAAGCTCCACCCTCCATACCTGCTCAGGGTCAGGCACTCAGAGCCCAGCCCCACACTTGTTGGAAGCACCTGGCCTGCTCCTGTCACAGGTTATCCGTCCCTAGGGCCAGGGCACCCCTAAAAAGCTGTTGCCTGCACCCTCCATACTTTCTGTGGGATCTCTGTCGACTTGAGTACATGACACATGGTAGCCTATTTCTTCCATGGCTCTGATCCTGCTGTGTTTCCTTCCATTCAACAGTTCATGGGGGAGGGTATATCTCAGTGGTAGAGTGCTTGTTTAGCATGCAGGAGGTCCTGAGTTCAATCCCCAGTACCTCCATTTAAAAATGTTTTTAATATAAATAAGTAAACCTAATCACCACCCCACCACTACCACCAAAAAGAAAACATTTCAAAAAACATTTACTGAGCACCTGCTTTCTGTGAGACAGACAGTGTTCCATGTGCCTGGAATACAGACTAGATTCCTGCCCTCACTGGGCTGACAGTTCCCATGGAGGTGGCAGATAACAAACAAGTAGACAAAGTACACAAGATAATTACAGCAAATGCCACGTGTTTGAAGGACAGACACAGTGAGGTGGTAGAGACATGCATGGGTGTATGTTAGGCTGGGCAGTCAGGAAAAGTGCCACCAAGACACTAACACCACAGTTAGAAATGAAACCACGCAGTTAACTAAAGAAGGGTCTGCCTGACACGAGGACTTTTGCCCATTCACTGCAGGTCCTGTAACATCCAAGTGGGAGGCAGCCCCCAGGCCAGCCCCCTGTGCTTCTGACATGGACCCAACCTCCTGACGGTCAGGCCCATTCAGGCAGGAGAGGGTGTCCCCAAAATGCTTCTTAGTAACTGCTGTCAGCAAGATAGTCCCACTAATCCTTGTCTTCCTCTCCTTCCTCTTCTGGCCATTTCTTCCCTCTCCTTCTCCCTCTACCTTTTCCTTCCTCCTCACTCACTTCTTTCCTCTCCAGCCAGCACCACAAATGTCCAGAATGATGACCTCTTGCACAAAGACTGTAAATTCCTGATCCTGGAGAAAGACAATGTGCCCGCCAAGAAGGAGATGGAGCTGCTGATCATGACTAAGGACAGCGGGAAGGTCTTTACCGCCTCCCCCGCCAGCGTCACTGCAAGTACGTGGGAGCCCACGAGACTCAGGTTTTGGAAAAAAGACGAAAAGTGTAGGCAAACATCCTAGCAACGTGGTTTGAGACACTTGAATGATGAAACCAGAGTCATCCCATTCAAATGCAAAATGCCTGCTGAATAGGGTGTCCCAGGGTCTGCCTTGAATGCAGACAAGCCAGGAAAATTGCAGCAAAGAGCTCCCAGAGTGGTTACTGGGCAATGGCAAGTCTCCTAACCACAGGTCCAGACTTGGAGTCGGGGTGGGGACTGACTCCAGGGGTGGCCACTTCCTACCAGGCTAACCTCTACCTCCACAAGCAGGAAAGAATATGAGGCGGGGGCAGGGGAGTGGGGAGAGAATATCCCGGATTATCAGGGGTTGTGTGCACAGCTTCTTTTTCAGAGGACACCCTGAAAAAGGAAAAGCAAGCTGCCTATACCGCGGACACCCACCTACTGTCAGAAGCTAATGGTAAGAGCAAATCTGATCACTGACCACTTTGACTTTAGCCAATCCATCTGTCACTTGTCTTCTAAGACCTCCCTACTCTAAGTGTGGTCCTGAACCAGCAGCATTGGTAAAATCCTAGAGCGTGTTAAAAATGCAGACTCCGGGGCCCTAGCCCAGACCCGCATTTTTATTTTTAATGGAGGTGCCGGAGATTGAACGCAGGCCCTCGTGCACGTGCTCTGCCACTGAGCTATACCCTCCCCCAAGGCTGCATTTTAACAACTTTCCCCCACTGACTAGTGTGTGCTTACTTTGAGAGGGAAGCGATTCCATGGCACATCTAAAGTTCACAGTGGTATTTTTCCCTCACCTTCTCCTCCCATAATTTTCAGAACTAATAGAAAAATGCTTTGCAAAGCACTTGGTAGCTTTATTTTTTTTCTTCCCAAATACCTGGATTCTGTCCTGGATAACCACATTTCTTCGCTGCTCTGGGTCCTGTTAATCTCTCAGAAAAACTGATTTCAGGGAGGTCAGTAAAGGAAGAGATAAGTTAAGTCATACAGCATCAGCTACAATCCTCTCAAAGCCTGACTCTAAGTCTTCTAAGTTAGCAGTTCCTTATATTTTAGGGTTGGAGGTGGGGCTGTGGAGCCAAAAGACTCTTTTCAGAATCTAATGAAAACTGTAAACAATTTTCCCAGAGAATTCCACACATGCCCACAAACTCAACGTGCAGATGGCATCAGAGACTCATGATGAGCCCTCTTCCAAGCCCGTCCCTGCCTTTCTGTTCCATCCACTCCAAGTTAGGAACCTGTGTTCAAGGTCCCTTAACCAACTGCTCGCCTCAGCAGCACATATACTAAAATTGAAACAATACAGAGAAGATGAGCATGGCCCCTGCACAAGGATGACACGCAAATTCGTGAAACGTTCCATATTTTTGTAGATACTGACAGGTATATATAAAATAGATAAAATAGATAAACAAGTTTATACTGTATAGCACAGAGAAATATATTCAAGATCTTATAGTAGCTCATGGTGAAAAAGAATGTGAAAATGAATATATGTATATTTATGTATGACTGAAAAATTGTTATGTACACCAGAAATTGACACAACATTGTAAGGTGATATAACTCAATAGAAAAAAAAAGAGAGAGAGAGAGAATACAAAGTCCCTTAATCAAGAAATCAAGACTGATTTCTCACTAGCACATTTATTGTTTGAAAGCCATGGTCACCCTTAACATGGTCCTCTAAAAATGTCTTGGGCTTTCAAGGTTTAAGGTCACAAGAAGGTTATGACACTGTGCTTTTTCCCACTGTGAATTGTTTGCCAAGCCATGTCTCCATCAATGAATTTATTGCAAATATGAGATCAGCAAGGACTGAGTTAATGGACATTCCTGTACGTGGCTGTTCTGCAGGGTGCCTGGGAGTCATAGCTACTTCAGGCCTTGCCCCAAATCAATGCACAGGCTATCCTGTGGGTTCTTGCAGTTTAAAAGCTCAGGTCAAACCCATGTTTGTCTTTCAGGAGAATTGAAGACTGTGTCTGCAAAGGGCAAGGCTGCCTCTGCAGGTGGGTGAGAACAGCAGGTCCTTCAGTGATGGATGCTGAAGGGGCTGGTTATGATGAACAGAACAGACAACGGCCCCTTAGCCTGGAGCCAGGGCACACATGAGCCACCAAGCTCTAAAGAGTTTTCCCTAAGGTTCGAAGGGGGCTGCTGGAGGGGCCAGATGGGGTCTGTGAGCTGGAGCAGGGCTGCAAAAGGATCTTAGCTTAGGTGATGTCGCTCACAGGCCCCACTGCCCCTGCTGGGCACCCACTGTCTGCCCTTAGGTCCAGGGTCTGCCAACACGGCAGGAGCAACACAGCAGGGCTCCTGTTGTGTCTTACAGAACCCCCCCCCAACATGGGTTTCAAGGTGACACTAAGACCACGCACACCTCCAGCCCTTCACACTTTCCTCACTTGCCCCACAGTCTTCTGAAAGAAGCAGATCAAGGGGTATCAGCCCACTTTAGATACTAAAAGCTAAAAACATTTCTACTGGAAAAAAAAGAAAAAGAAAATCCTCCTGGCCACCCTTTAAGTGCTGAGTGTAGTTCTAGGTACTGTGTGTAGGGATTACAAAGAAAGAGCTGTGTGAACAGAGATGTGGTGATGGAATTCTTCAAGTCTGAGCATAAAAAAAGATGCAGGAGGCTGTGGCAGATGCATACTCGTAAACAAGAATTTTAAGCCTGGGGCTATGTGCTCTAGCCTCTGCTGATTACTTATTTAAATATGCCTTATTTCCTTCAACAACCATCTGATGAAGAAAGCAAACTTTAAATCCTATTTTATCAAGAAAAAAGAAAGAAAGAGAGGTTAAGTGACCTTCTCAGGGTCACACAGCTCAAGCCCAGGATTGTGAGACTTCTGCTCTTTGCCCACGGCAACCCTGTGCTCATTCCAGGAGCGACACAGGAAACGGAAAGCTTCACTCAGGCCCAGAGGGAGTCACCAAAAGTTAGAGAATTTGGAAGGCAGAGGGCTCGAGCTGCCCACCCTCACCCTACCCTGTCCTCTCTTCCACAGACATCCACGGCTATGACCACCGCCGAGGCGGTGGCGGAGGCGGTGGCGGAGGCTTTGGCGGCAGCACTGGCGTTGGCGGTGTTGGCAGTGGAGGCAAGGGCTCGTGGGGGGCAGCGCCAGCCTGGTGCCCCTGTGGTTCATGGTGCAGCTGGTGGAAGTGGCTGCTGGGCCTGCTGCTCACCTGGCTGCTGCTCTTGGGACTGCTCTTTGGCCTCATTGCTCTGGGTATGTGGTGACAGCGGCCCCGCTGCCCATTTAGGAGGGCCAGAATCAGCACGTGCACCAAGTTGGGGCCAAGGGCCCCGACCTTCAGCGCAGACCCCTTGTTAATACAGATGAGGAGACTGAGGCTCCAGGAGGCATCCGATAGAGGCCCAACGGCCACTCCGTGCCAGAGCTAGGACTCTAATACAGGGCCCCGACCCTGTGGCAGCCCGCTCTGAGCATTCAGCTGTCCTTAATCAGGCCCGACCTTTCATAGCCTTTTAACTTTCCACGTTCGTTGGCTCTCACCCAGCTCCCCAGCAGGGTGAGGACAAGCTCTGTCACCATCTCAGATGATGGCAGGCTTCTTCAAGGCTTGGTTCCAATTTTGAGTAGCTCATCCCACTTGCAGCCACAACCAACAATCTCCGTGTAAAATATTCCAACAAAACATCCCCAGGTCTGAAGAAGCTGCCACAGACCCCAGAGCCCCTGGCGGGATGCACGTGTGCTTGGGAGGCTCCACTCCAGGCCCCTGTGGCTGACACTGCCTCCGTGTGTCCTTTTCAGCCGAGGAGGTGAGGAAGTTGAAAGCACGGGTGGATGAGCTGGAAAACATCGGGAGCAGCCTGGTGCTTTACAACAAGAAGATGGAGAGCAGAAAGCAGGACCCCCTGCAGGGTGTCAACCCCGATCTGACAGCGAATGTGGGGACATCTAGGCTTGGAGACTACAGCCAGGAGGAACTCTGGCAGTTCGTGAGGGGCAAGCTGATGATGGAACAGGAAAACGGTGAGTACATCCCTGGGCAAATGGCCGGCCGGCTCCTGGTCCCAGCTCCTGTGCCTCTGTGTGGAGCGGTACCCATTCAGGGCACTCTCAAGCTCCCCTCATTCAGCCCCTTGACAGCCCTGGGAGGGAGGACCTGTGTTGTGATCCCATTTTCGGGTAAGAAAACTGAGACTTAGAGAGAATTGCCCAAGATCAAGATTGCACAACATAAAAAAAAAAAAAAAGAAAACACACAACTAGCCCACTTTAGAACCTGATTGCCAGTCTTAGCCTCAGTTTCTTCCCACTATACCATGGCGATCCCTTGTGTGTGTGTGTGTGTGTGTGTGTGGCACAGAAGATGTTCAGCTAACTCAGGCTTTACTGTCTCTTGCAGGGAATCTCCGAGGAAGCCCTGGCCCTAAAGGTATTGCAGTCGATGGACCCCTTTCCCTGCTTTCATCTGGGGGAATTGGAAAACTTTTCTTTTTTCCAAATTGAAAGATGAGCAGTGGAAAGATCTTACAGAGTCTGTTGGGAGGGTTGAGAATTGGCTTTACAGTCAGAATATCTCAGAACGGGAAGGAAAAAAGGCATCGTCTAAGAGAGGCCGAGTGATGTGCCCAAGAGACAGTGATGGAGACCGAGGAAGCCACAACATAGGCCAGCTCACCCTGAAATGTGACAGCAGCTCACCCTGCTGTCAGCTGGTCTTAAGATACTAGGGGAGAAGGACCCTTGGGGTTTCACCCCATCTCACAGTTTTCGTATCTTTCTGATTTTAGGTGACATGGGAAGTCAAGGCCCTAAAGGTAAACAGAACATGGAAAGTTTTACCTTAAATATTAGTGAGTGTTGACGGTTTAAAACAATCAACGAGCGTCAGAAGAGGCACCTCCCACTCGCCCTGTCCATCTCCCCGCTGTGGTAGGACTGTGAATTGCAGAGCAGCCTGCAGACCCTCAGGCTTTGAGGGGCAGGGGTGTCAGGACAAAGCAGGGCTACATCTCTGGGGGGCAGCAATGTCCCTGGTCTCTTCTCAGGGACTCCCAGAACAAGGACCCTGGGCCTACATGTCCCCCAGCTCCAAAGGGCAGCCTCAGGGCCTGTTACTGCACAACCCCAGGGGGAAGCTGGAGAAGTAAGGATTCCTGGGCCCTGCCAGGAAATCAGCTCCTGGATCAGATGCTCTGGGGCTCGACCCCCTCCCCCAAGGTTAATTCTGATGAACGGGTCAGGAATCAGCCCTCCAGGCGAGCAGCCTGCTCTTGGGGGTCTTAGCTGGGAGGCTGAGTGTAAACCCACCAGTCAGGAATGGTGCTCCTGTGCAGGAAATTCAGCAGGAGCAGCACCATCTGCCTTCAGGGGAAGAGGGGGAAGCCCAGCAGGGAGGCAGGACATAGTCACAGGAAAAGGGGCCCCTCCGTGTTGGTTAGCTGAGGGACAATCACATGCTGACTTGTGTGGCACACATTCAGTTGCCATAGGAAACTGATATATGTCCCCAGAAAAGTGGTTTGACGGGACAGGCCCATGGGTGGGAGGAAGAGCTTTCCCATCGCAATGACCACAGCAGTGCCCCTTGATCTAGCTGAGTGGGGTTCACAAGCTTTAGGGGGTATGGGAATTGCCTGAAGATTCTGGGCCCCACTCCCAGAGCCTCTGATTGAACAGGTGTGGGTGGGGCCACGAGTCTGTGGTCTGGGTCACCCCAGGTGGTTCTGAGGCCAGGGGTGCAGAGTCGAATCCTTATTGGCGACAACAGGCTCGCCTCTCTCTCCTCAGCTCCACCTCCCTTCCCAGCTCCACCTCCCTTCCCAGGAGATGCCAGAGCAGGAACTGGGGTTCCTCCACTTGATGGCCCTCTACCTCTCGTCCGGATTCCCTGTCCTCATACATGCCCCAAGTCACTGCCTCAGCCCCTCTTCCCCCAAGATTCCAGCTGGCTGGCCAGGCAGCCCACCCCTGACCATGATGGCGATGGAGACTAATGGTCCCAGAGCCCCTGGGCCTGCAGTGGCCATGAAACACAAGTGCCCAGCCAAATCTGAATTACAGATAAGCAACAAATCATTTTTCACACTAAGTATGTCTCAAATACTAAAAATTTGTTCATTGTTTATCTGCAGTTCAAACTTAACTGAGCGTCCCATATTTTCACTTGCTAAATTTGGTAATCGTACCTGAATTTTGCTGGTGATGCCTTTCGGTGATTGGCCCAAGTCCTCTGCTGACTTCTGTCTTCTCTCTGTTTCCACAGGAGATCGAGGCTTCCCTGGGACTCCAGGTGCGTAGACTCTGGTGGTGCTGCTGGGCTGCAGGCTGCCCTGTCCTGGCCCCTAGGTCTGGGGGGAAAGCAGGGCTGAGCTATTCTCATGTGTCCACAGGTATCCCCGGGCTTTTGGGCCACCCAGGTCCAGAAGGACCAAAGGGACAAAAAGGCAGCGTGGGTAAGAACCGCTTTTCCATTCACTTATTCCCTCATTGCTTCATTCAGTAAACATTTGTTAATGTGTGCCAGGCCTGCTGTGTGCCAGGCCCTGTCCTAGGGGCTGGGGAGACAGTGGTGAACAAAACAGGGAACCCCTGCCTATGTTTGGGTGGAGATAAGCAGTAGACATGATAAATAAGTGAAGTGCACAGAGGGCAGGAGTGGTTTGTGAAATACGAAGACAGAGTCCAGCAGGGCACTGGGAGTGCTGAGGGGGTAATTAAAATAGGGCCATCAGGGAAGGCTGACCAAGAAGGTGCTGTTTGAGCAAAGATGTGAAGAGGGTGAGGAAGCCAGGCCTGTGGAGATCTGGGGGTAAACATTCAAGGCAGAGGAGCAGCTGCAGGCCCCAGGGCAAAGGTTTGGCTGTGTGGCTAGGAGCTTGGGGAGGAGACCCAGGCTGGAAACCACGAAGGAGGTAGAGAGTCAAGAAGGAGGGGCCCTGGAGGCCTTGTAAGGACTTTGGCTTTTGCTCCCAGTGAGTTGAGAAGCCATCTGCAGGTTGGGGCAGAGGTGGGACATGATCCGCTTGCATTTTTAAACTCTATGCCTCTGCACTAAGCCTGGGCTGCAGAGGGAGAGGCTGGGAGATGAGGGCAGAGGCTCCAGGCAGGCATCCTGCCAGCGAGATGCTGCCTGTGGCCCTTGAGCTGCAGCACTGGGCCCTAACTCTGTGGTGGCCGTTCCTGTCTTTAGGAGAGCCCGGCATGGAGGGACCCATGGGCCAGAGGGGGCGAGAAGGCCCCATGGGACCTCGTGGTGAACCAGGGCCCCCTGGGTCTGGAGAGAAAGGAGACAGAGGTAAGAGGTGATTCCTTCACCAGGAGGGTTAGCTGTGTCCACGCCTCGTCCTTCCATTGTCACCCCCGCCACTAGCATTTGCTGAGCACCCTCCTTGAGCCAGGGTCTGTGCTGACCCCGCAGAGACAGTGGTCTAATGACAGGGCATGGGCTGAGCTGTGGGTTCAGGCCTAGGGCTGAGACCCCTGCAGTGCCTGGAATCCATAGAGAATATGGTCACGGGGAGAAAAGGTCCTCTCAGATGGGTATAGGGAAGAGTGCGGGCTGAGGTGGAAAACTCAGGTAGGGCAGAGCCCCAGGGAAGGCAGAGTGGGTGTGCAGGGCCTGGAGCCTCTCATGCCTGGAAGGAAGCAGGGGAAGCCTCAGACACAAGCCCAGCCCTGGAGGCAGCTGGGAAGATTGTACAGTTAGATTCTTAACCATGAGTCTGCTTTTATCAGCGCAAACCAAGCACAGACACCAGTAACTCTCAGTACCAAAAGATCATGAGCAAGAAGCTTATTTTTAGCTTCACTTTCTCTTTAAAATATTGCTTAACTAGGGAACAAATATATATTTACTACCTACTGAATGCCAGACTTCATGTAATATAAAGGCTTTGAATATGGAAGGTGTTTTGCTGATTCTTGGCCTCACAGAGGCACCAAGTAGATCAGAGACCACTAGCAGGGTGGGAAGCATCCCGCTCACTCCCTCAAATGACACCACTGGGCTAAGCTGGCAAGCAAACTGGGGGGATCCTCTCAGAATACTCATTTCTCCTCAGGGGCTGCTGGTCAACCGGGTATTCAAGGTCCACCTGGTGTCCCTGGTTCTGTGGGTCCCAAAGGTAAGTCAAGTGCCCAGATGGTACCCAGTTTGCCATATCCAGGATGGATCTCAGAGGTCCAGGCACTGGGATTCCAGACAGCCCTAACCCATGGCCCCAGGCCTGTGTGGGGGTGATGGGCCCAGAGAGAGTCCCCCCCAAAGGAGTTTCTGGCATCAGGATCAGGGCTGCACTTTTGGCTCCATGGTGCATTTGCTGCCACGTTTCCATCTCTCTTCTACGGCCCTGTTATGTGGCCCCAAAGTGAGTGGATGAATCAGGAAATCAGAAGCCAGACAATGTCCTTGCCGGCTGGGGCCTAGATGCGCACATTCAAGAGCAACATCTGGACCACCCAGGCAAATGGGGCCTTCTCACAGTGCGATGCCCATCTGGTCACCTCTCCTCCCTGCCCCAGCCCCAGCCCACATGTTTGACTCTGACCGGGAAGGAGCAAGGAGTCTTGATCCCAGGAAGCTGCAGCTTCCTCCCTAAGGAGGACTTTGCACCGGGGTCACTCCAGACCCACAGACTCTCAGATCCTCATAAGAAACTGCACTGTGCGACACACACAAACAGGCCTCACCTGGAAGTACGCCCCTCTACCTCCCACTCACCATCGCATCCCTGGCCCATGCCTGACCTTCTGATAAACATTGTCGTGTCGTCTTCTTCAGGTTCCAGCGGCTCTCCTGGCCCACAGGGTCCCCCAGGTGGGTAGCCTTCTTCTTATAAATAGATGCTATTTCTGGGGCAAAGAAAGGGGATGTTGAAAGGGAAAACAAACATTTTTAAAGCAAAAGAAGCAATTATAAAGAGAGTCACCTGGAGTCATAAAACATGTCTGCTCATGTGTCCCCTGCTGCCAAGGTCAGGTACCTGATGGGTCCCTTGAGACCTATTCTGACCTGACTTGAGCACAAGGCCCTCCAGCGACTTCAGCAGCAGGTGGCTCTCATCCTGCCTTGATCTGAGCAAAGTGCCAGCCTCCACCTCATCCCCTCTGGGCCAGAGCCCATCCCGCTGACCTGGGAGGCTCAAGCTGCAGCCCATACTGTAATGCAGGACAACATCTCTGCCAGGGTCCCATGGGGAGTCCTCGTGCCGGGCCTGGTAATCTCAGGGACAAGGAACCTGGACCAGGATGATATAGCAGGGACATGGGGATGAGTCTGTAGACACTTAGCACCAAGGTGTGTGTGCCTTGTGTGTGCCTGGCACATGTGTGTGCATGTATACAAGCATGTCCATCCCTTCCAAAGCTGAGGACACTCACCCACCTGTGTGGTTCCCTCTGCCTGCAGGCTCCATAGGTCCCCAAGGACTCCGAGGCGAAGTGGGACTCCCTGGTATCAAAGGTAAGCTGGGGGAGGAGTTGGAGAGAGGGGACATCCCTCTGTTGATGCTACTCAACAAGGAGGTCTAGGGGGACAGGGAGGATCTGGTGGACAAGAGCAAAGCTGCACAGGCCAAGAGGTGTGTGAGGGGAAGGGGCAGTCAGGACAGCAGGGCAACCTGTTTTCAGACTCAGACTCTGCCCCTTCTTGGTCACCCTGCCAAGACTCTTTACACTAAGGTGTCCATTTCCTTTTCAGGTGACAAAGGGCCTATGGGACCACAAGGACCCAAAGGTATGTTGTTCTCCTGCTGCTCGGCTATCACCACAGTCTGCCAATTCCTGAGACCCAGATGTGACCCAGAGGTCTGAGAACTCAGATGACTTGGCTACTGGACCCTGGGGCCGGGAGGGATTTGAGATTCTAGTCCAAGCTCTCAAATAGGGAAACTGAGGCACACAGAGGGGAAACAAAGCACCACCATCATTGTACTGTGGTTGGGTGGTCCTTGGGGTGGCAAGGACACAGCACTGAGACTTCTCCCCTCTAGTCTGGTCCCCCTTGTGCTCACAGCACCCACGGGTGCAACAGCAGGGTCTGGGTCATTTGTGGGTGGGCCCTGACCCAGGAGAGATCTAGCGTGCTTTTGGGGCTTTATGAATGCCAGGGTCTTGCCAACATTTAGCAGACAGCAGCTTACAGGTACGCTGGGAACCGTTCTGCAGCCAGGGGTCCCTCTTGCTGGGTGAGATTGTTCCTGTGCTCTTGATTGATAGTTCCCCCTCCCCCGTCCCTCCCCCGTCCCTCCCCCGTCCCTCCCCCGTCCCTCCCCCTGCCCCATGTTTGTTTTAGGTGACCAGGGTGAGAAAGGACCTCGAGGCCTCACAGGTCAGTCCCACACAAGAATCTGCTGTGACCCACTAAAGGTGTTTGGCAAATCCATTGGGAACTGGAGGTGGGAAAAAAAATACAGAAGAATGAGACAGAATCTCTGTCTAAAGACCTTCAGAGAACTTGCAATCTAGAAAAAAGCAAGACAAGACAGAATAAAGCACTGAATGGAGTATAAACCAGCATCAGTATGTATGGTCCAGACGGCAATGTTCGGGGCAGAAGAGGGAATTTATGGTTGTCTCTGATTCTTTTGAAGAATTCAGCTGGAAAAATGAAGCTTTTCCCAAAGTAGCAGAAAGTTTACTCTACTTGTACCCCTACATCCACTTACCTCCTGACAACTTGCATGATTAAAAAGGAAATTAGTAGTACTAGTGCTTTGGCTACAAGGGGCAGCTTTTGGTTGCCAAGGAAATAAGGCTCATACATAGGCCCCTTCAGGCCAGGTGTGGCCTCTGGCCCAGTCTGTGCCTGCTGCTGGGGATGGGAAGCCTGATGTTAGAAGCGAAGCTGGCGCCGTGTCCTCCACCTCTGGTTGGCACACCATGCTTCTCTGGTTGGCAAGGTGGCAGGCTTGGGGGTGGACAGGGAAGATGCAATGCTGCACCCCTGTCAATCACCTCCAACCAGCTAAGTCCATTTCCTTTGCAGGTGAGCCCGGCTTGAAAGGTTTGCCTGGTGCTATGGGCGAGCCCGGTGCTAAAGGAGCAATGGGTGAGTGTCCCAAAGCAACTGACACCATGGGTCTGCCCTGTTCCCATCATCATCCTGGCCATAGAGTTGAGATCCTTCTAGAGTTGTGTCTCCCGTTGTCTGATCTGCCCACCTCTGGTAGAGATTCTGTTTACAGGCTCTTCCTAGATCTGGACATCCTTCTTGGGGCTCAGGGAACTTCTGTCTCTGATGGTTTCTTACTGCTCAGGGGAGGGGAAAGCTTGGCAGAGTATGGTCCATCCACCCTGGTTCCTGCATCTAAGCCACTCAGGCCCTTGGGAAGGACAGACAATGGCTGAGGTCCTTTGGAACCACAGCATTCCAGGCATGGCCCTGATACTTCAGGGCAGGTCTCACAGCCAGATCCAGGGTTCAGCCCTTTTACTCAGGGGCCTGTCAGCCAGGTCAGGGAAGCTGGCCAAAGACCCCACCCCCCGCCACCGGGTGGCCAGGCATTTAGTACCATGTCCCAGAAAAGTTTAAGCCCCACGAAAGGAGGTGTGGTGCATTCACAATCTCATTCATTTAATAAACCGTTAAGGAGCACTGACTGTATGCGGGACATGGTGCTGGCCAAGAAAGATGCTTTACCACCCTCAAGGAGAGATAAAGCTTGTAGGAGGTGATGAGGGCCATGAAAGGTACAAGGTGCCATGAGGAAACAGTAGAGAGAGGTTCCTTCCAACCAGAAGGACAAAGGAGGTGGATTTTCAGATGATTCTAAAAAGTAAGGAAGATTTTAATAACAACAATTTAGAAAATTCTATGCAGAGACAATCATATGGAAAGACAAAAAGGTGGGAAAAAGCAAGAGCCGGTCCCAGAAAGACATCAATTTGGACAGAGTTTAGGGTAATGCCTACAGCAGAGGAGACAAGATCTGGGAGAATTTTGACCTTCAGGACCTGGTCTAAAAGAGGCCAGCGTGTACTGAGCATCTGGCATGTGCGAATCCTGTGCCATCTGGCACTGGAGATGCAGTGAGGAGCCATGGAATGGTTCTCAGTGGGAAAAGAGACAGTTCCGGGTTCAGGAGAAGAGGGCAGGGCAGAAGCTGCACCAGCTGGTGTAACAGCAACAGGGCTTCTTCCCTATTTGACCACTAGGAGGGGGAGGAGGGGCTGCTCGGGCCCCACCTGGGAGAACTTGCTGTAAGGCTGTTGGGCAGTGGAGGGAGCGGGTCCCAGAGTAGCTCCCGGAGTCACTGATGAGCTTGGTTCTGCTTTCCTAGGACCTGCTGGCCCTGATGGACACCAAGGCCCAAGAGGTTGGTCACTGATTGCTCTCCTCACTCCCCTGCCTCCCCCGCCTACCACCCCCCTGCCCTGCCCACATCCCAGGGCGCAGCCCCCAGCCCCCTAATCACAGCGCAGCAGGGGCGGGGGATCCATCCCAAGGAAACGTGCAAAGTCTAGGTCTTGACCCCCTTCTCCCTTCCACCTACCAGCAAGTTACTCAAAAAAACCCCCAAACAACACCGGCTCCAATACACTGGCCGGTCACTTGCCTGAAAGGAAAGCATTGCCACGTTGGTCATGCTCTCTCTATAGGGGAACAAGGTCTTCCAGGGATGCCCGGAACCCGAGGCTTACCAGGACCTTCTGGAGATCCAGGAAAGCCAGGTAACAGAGTAGGAAAAGGGAGCTGGCCCAGCTGCGCGCGCACGCGTTTGTGTGTGTGTGTGTGTGTGTGTGTGTGTGTGTGTGTGTGTGTCTGTGCGCGTGTGCGCGCACGTGCAAGTGCCTTATTCCATTTTCCTCCAGCAGCTCATCAGGGAAGTGCCACAAGTACTGGCTTGTGCTGGGCACAGTGGCTGTGGGTCCTGAAACCTGAGTCACCAAGTCTGGCAACATTTGAAAGCAAGGAGTTCTAGAAATGGGCACTAAGTCTTTTAACAATGGCAGAGTTTAGCACCACCTCAGTGCCTTGCTCCTCTGAGCCTTTCCCCTTGGAATGCCCTTGGGTTGTACCCAGACCCTCACCAATAGCCACCAATTTGGGGAGAGCAGCCTTTATTAGGGTCTCCACCAAAGGCCCAGCAGGAGCAAGATCCTCAGGGCTGCAGGAGGAACAAATCAAAACCAGCCAAGAAAACTGTGAGGGCAAGGCAGCATTCCTCGGGGGACCTGTGAGGAGCTGGGCTTCCTGGCTCCTTTGGCGGGTGCACAGATGGGGAGCACCAAGGAGGGAGCCTAGGGCCAGCATTAGGGGTTGATGAGTGTCTGAACTTTCTGGATTCACAGCACTCAGACGCCAAAGGATCTGTGACCCTAAACAGGCTAAGAACCGTCCTCCAAAGGAGCGGTGGGTCCCTTCACTGCGAAGTCCGCAGAACTGCTCTCATCCAGTGCTGGGAGGACCCTGGCATCGGGCTGCCCCAGACCCAGGGTTTGTCCTCCTGCACCCACCAATCCCTCCAGCCTTCTCCTTAGCCCTTCAACTCTCCTCTTCTGTGTTTTGTTTTCCATAGGTCTCACGGGACCCCAGGGACCTCAGGGTGAGTCATCGGGTGACTCCTTCCTCCAAAAGCTATTGCCAAGCCTCCCACTCCGAGCATTCGGCAAACGCTTCTCTGGTTACCTTACAGTTCCTCTCCTCCCCTCACTCCCCTAGCAGAAATGGGTTCAGGTCCTTTTACTCTTGAGTCTTGAAAAGTGCCTTAGGAAGGAAAAATATGCACAGAACAATCTAGAAGTCCTTTCTGGGAAAGAAGAGGTTAGATCACGTGCATTTTCTGCCTGCCTGAGCCAGTCCTCTTTGGTGCAGGAGTTCCATTAGCCCCACAGAGACCCACGTCCCCTGTGGCAGGGTAGGGAGTGGGCACTCTCCTCATGCAGAAGGGCCCAGCTTCTCTGGGGCAGCCCCAATGTCAAAGTTTGTCCAATAGTGGGACAGTGTGTACCCACTTGGATTTGAGAAACTGTCACCACACCAGCCCCAATTCCTAAGGAAATTAGGCAAAGATGTAAAATAAAATCAAGCAGCAGCTCCCTGCAAGAGCTGAGCTCATAGGGATGTCTTTCAAATACTCCTTGGTGTTCAGTGGACGAAAGAAGAGGGGGTCTTGCATCAGCTCTAGGAAGCCCAGCCCCCACTCCCCTCACGGCAGGGGCGGGGGGTGGGGGGCAGCGGCTGCTCTGCAGGCTACAAGGGGCTGATAACCAGAGGGACTGGGATCCCCCCAAGCTGAGGCCGTGAGCCTCTGCCTCCCTCAAGCCCAGTTATTGCCCCATTTCCCAGAGGCTGGGGAGGGCTTAGAGCGAGAGGCTACCAGGAGGGGCCACTGGGTTAAGGCCAAAGGCAGAGCCAGGTGAGTCTGCGGGTTTCAGCCAGCAACTGTGGCTCTGCAGTGACAGAGCGCAAGGAAATACCACAGGGTGTCTGAAATTGCAGGCCCTTAATCATCCTGACTGACTTGTTTTCCATCTCATTAGGTCTTCCTGGTACCCCCGGACGACCAGGGGCTAAAGGTAAGTGATTTTCCAAATCAGATAGTTACTAGCCATTTGGGCAGGAGGGAGGCCCCTCTCTGGCCAGAGCCTGGATCAACAGTGGCATCTAGTGGCTTCAGCAGAAGGCTGTGAGGCCAGGGAGCCAGGGCTCCTTTCTGATCAAGTAAGCCCCGAGTCCTCACACCCAACCCTAGCCCCACACCTCCCTCCCCACAACCCAGAGCCCCGCTTTGGTTCCTGGATGTCTCCAGGCCATCGCTGGAAGAGGATAGGGAGGGAGCTGCCCCCACCTCTAGAAGCTTTCCCATCCCCTTGCTTACTCTGAAATGCCCCTGCTAGTGCTCTGTCCCCCTCACCCAGGTGTGGTCACCCCAAAATGTGATTCTTCCCTGAAACAGGAACCGCCTTGGGTTTTATGGACCACATAAGGCCTCAGTGTGACTGGGACCGTCACCCCCTTTCTGAGAGGGGGCTTTAATGCAGGCAGCAATGCTACTAAGAGGGCAAAGTCGGAGATCTGAGAGGGGCAGTCATGCTCAGGGCTTTGACCCTTACTCACAGGGTTCTGCACCCTCAGACCCCAACCCTGAGCCAGTCCAGGATAGACAGTGCTCAGGGGTAGTCCTCCTTCTGCCCCTGTGGCCCCACGTCCCTGAGCCCTGACATTCTGTGAAGCGGCCCTCCATCATAGGCAATCACTGTCAACTTGGGACCTACTTTCCAGAAACTATTTCCAATAAGTGGTTGGGCCAAGGAGTTCTTTCAGGCACATCCCAGGCAGACTTCTGGGTCCACAGAGCTACTCATGGATTGATGGCACCTTTAGTAAGAGATTGGAGGTTTGGGGATTCCACAGAAGAGACCCTCTGCCTTCTTGAGGGCCTATGACTTTTTGTCCAGTGTGCATAAGAGGTGGACATTTTATCTAGTACTGGATTGTGTTCCAACAAAATACACTCAAGTGCTTTCTCCTCTTGGCCTTGACCCCAGGACCTGGCAGAGAGCAAGTAGGACCCATCCCTCTACACCCCCTAAGGGGGAAATCAGTGTCGCCCCTCATTGTGTGGATGACTGAATTGCCCACAGACCTTGGGAAATGACAAAAAAGGCCCCCCCAGAACCCCTAGTCGAGGACTTTTCCATTCTCTGCTTCACTCACTTGATTCTCCAGTGTCCATGGGTTTCCAATCTCAAGAGGTCCTTCATCAAGACAGCCTTGGGAAAGTATGAATCCCACATCCCCTTCTTGGAAGTCCTCCTCGCACACCTGCATTTCCAGCCCTCCAAGATACAAGACAGAAAAGAGATCTGTTAACCTTTATGTGGCTCAGGATTTCCCAGGCTTGCCAACCACAGAACCCCCTCTTAAACCTGCACGGCCCCTAATATTGTCCCAGGGACTTCGCGTCCTGAGGAGCACTCGGGAACCAGACTCCACCTCACAACCTTGCTGCCTCTGTCCTTCAATACTATGACCTTTCAATACTTTCCCAACCTAAGATCTTTCCCAGTAAGAGCCTGCGAAGCTCTCTGTGGGAGATGATAGTGTGGGAGGGAGGCGGACTCCCGAATCAGCTAATTCAGGCCTCACTGAAAGGCAAACTCTCCAACATCCATAAACGAAGTCCCATCTGAGTCCATGCTTCCTCCAAAAGCTAACGTGGGCCAGGAAGATTGAATGCTTGGGCCTCCAGGTTCTCCGGTGCAGAGACTGGTGCTTAATGCATCCCTCTATCTCCCCTTCAGCTCATTAAAACGCCGTTAGCCTGAGGGTTAGAGGCCCAGGAGTGGGTCTCAAATGCCATCAGAAGCCTTGATGACTTTTTGAGCCACTAATTGATCCTGAGAATAACTGCTCTCCTTTTCCTCCCCTCCCAGGTGAACCAGGAACTCCAGGCAGGATCATGAATTCAGGTAGGCAGGCCCTGCACTGTGCACTGGGCAGCTCCCTCGTGTACTAAGCACCTACCCTGGCCTTGCCTCAGGATCCTCCAAGTCTGTGGGCTTGGTGCTCCGGGCAGGATGTAGAGCTGGGCTCTTCCGGTCAGAAGCAAGGAGGGTTGGGGAACCTTAAAGGTAACGGGAGCAAGAGGCGCTGGCCATAGCCTGGCTTGGGTCCCAGCACATCTGAGCAAGGAGAGTGGGGCTCAGTGTTCCACACGCCTTCTGTTTTCAGAGGGATCATCAACGCTCACTGTCCCAGGCCCTCCAGGACCTCCTGGAGCCATGGGACCTCCAGGACCTCCAGGTGCCCCAGGTCAGTCTGTTTTCTTACTTTGCCCCAGATCAGCATCAGGCCTTGGTTACATTTAACTGTAGCAATGTTCACTCAAATCCTAAAACCCAGGTAGGAACTGGGGGAAGAGTCAGGAACTGAGAAAGCCCCCTTCCAGATGGCCTGTGTGCCCTCGTTACACGCCGGCCAGTATCCCAAGGCCTGTGCAGGTATTGCATCATCAGGTCCCCACAGCACCGCTGAGGCTCAGGCAGGTAAATGACTTGTTTTAAATCACATGGCTAAGAAGTAGCAGAGTCAGGGTTTAGCCAGGGTCCTCTTGGCCTCCAGAACCAGCATTTGACCAGCCAGAGCACTCCGTCCTCAAAGAGTCCCCTCTTGGAAAACAGTTTGATAATATGCCACAAGGGCAATAAAAATGCTAAGAATCTATTTGAAGAAAATATCCCCAAATTGTCCAACAATAATGAAAAATATGAAGACTTAAAGCTGTTAGCAGATAACAGTGTTCTTTCAAAGAGAAGAATACTTGTTAATGTGTGCTCGGTGGTTACAACTATATTTTTACAAGATAAAAATATGCTGGAAGGAAATAAAATGCCTGCAAGGTAAAGAATTATAGGTGATAACTTTTTTTCATTTATCCAAAATGCCTGTTATTTTGTTATATCTACTTTTTGATTATTTTAAATGTTTGTGTGTAAATGAACTACATTACTTAACAAGACCAATGTAAGTATGAACCAGTCTTCCCTCTTGATAAACTCCAGTGAAAGAGGGGACACTGGGGGCATTTAGAAGTCCCTAACCATTGAAGGACAGTGTCAGAGTGGCCAGTCCTGCCCATCCCAGGAGCCCCAGTGTCTGGCAGAGGAATTCTCACTGTGTGCCAAACGCTGTTCTGGTGTCAGATTGCTTATTGTTCTCAAAGAAGCAAGCTGACCTCTTTGGGCCACTATTCTATGCCTTGCAAGGAAGCTACTTATGCACACAGGCACTTGCCTTTTCTTCACTTCTTTCTAGAACTCTGACTCTAGATGTGTGATAAAGCCTTTTCTTCCTCAATCCCATTTCCAGGCCCTGTCGGCCCAGCTGGTCTCCCAGGACAGCAAGGTATGTCACCCCTCCAGTCAGAATGCATGACCGAGGCTGTTGGGAGAGACTCCTTCCCATCTCTAAGTGAAGTGAGACGGGCGTTTAGGGAAGGGAGGCAAGAGGACCACCCAGCTCATCACCCAGGGTCTTGCAAGGTCTCAGCAGCCAGGGGAGACACCTCCTCTCACTCTCTTCCCTGTGTCTGAGAAGATAGGGGTCCTCCGGAAAGGGGGGTGGAGGCTCTTGGGTCAGGGTCAAGCTCAGCTATTTTCACAGGCCTCAGGCCTCTTGTGACCAGATCTTGATAATCATGTCACCGTCCAGCAATTTATCCAAATTCCAAAGACCCAGTTCCTCCTGGGGTGCTTCTCTCTGACCCCACCCACCCGGGCTCAGCCCCGCCCACACTCAGCTCAGCCCCACCCATCCTCGGGAGCTCAGGCCCTGCCCCAGCCTGGGCCACTTCCAGGGAGAAAGCACTGACGGATTGCTGCAGGCAGTGCCCACCACCCAGCTCTGTGTCCTCCCCACAGGCCCGAGAGGGGAGCCAGGACTTGCTGGCGAATCGTTCTTGAGCAGTGGCAGCTCCATCTCTGAGGTCCTCTCTACCCGTGAGTGCCACCACGTTGTCCAGGGCAGGTGACCTGGGGGTGGGAGTGGGCTGAGGCCAGTGGCAGCTGCGTCATGCAAGCCCTGAGGTAAGGATGGCAGCTCCTCTGAAACAGTGCTAGCTGAGAAAGAACAGCAGGGGTTTTCTCAGCTCGGGAGGATGAGTCACAGCGGATAGCACAGCTGTCAAAGGGGGTCTCAGGATTCCAGGAGGACCAGGGTCACGTGGGGCCTCTGGACCCTGCCCTGAGTGTGACTGGAGTGTGCGTCCCCCTCTCTGGAAGCAGTGACGAGGGTCTGTGGGTTCTCAGTCACAGGCCTGGCCTGAGAGGGTTGACTCCTGGGTCCCCCAGTTCTCAAAGTCCTTTAAAAAGCCCAGCAGAGATGCCGCTGGATCTCGCACCTGAGCACCTGAATAGCAAAGACAATGGCCAGCCCTGGTCCAGCAGTCACTGTGTGCCGAACACTGTGCTGTGAATCCCACTGTGTCTGTTCAAGGCCCTGTGATGTCAGTCGTAGGCCTCTGCTTTACAGCAGAGGAAGCTGAAGCTGAAAGAGGTTGAGAACATACCCAAAGTCACAAGCTGGAAGCAATGGGGCAGGACTTAGACTCAGGCTGTGTGACACCAGAGCCATGCTCTTACTCATCACTGTGTACACCCACATCAGCCATCAGGGAGTTGGACCCAGCTTTGTCCTGCCTCTGAGCCAAAGGCACCTCTAGCAGAGGGGGTCCTGGAGGGTCCAGTGCCATGACCCCTGACTCACGGCCCAGGGTGGGAGTGTGAGTATAGGTGCTGGTGATCCTGGTGAGGGGTAAGGCTGGCAGAGAGCAGCCTCATGACAGCTTCTGCTCATCTCTGGTTTCTTCTTTCTACAGAGGGTCTTGATTTACGAGGTCCCCCAGGCCCACCTGGACCACCTGGGCCACCAGGTGAGCACCTCAGGGATCTTTGGAAGGTTGGGAATCTTGGGGCAGGTAGCTCAAGGCACTTAGTGAAGAAGCCAAGATACTGGGTTCAGCTTTTCCCCTTCCTCACCCTCTTCTACAGGACTGTCCATTCCAGGCCCCCCAGGCCCCCGAGGCCCAGCAGGTAAGACCTGAGCGGCGGGAGGCATGAGACAGTGGGACCCAGAGCCCACGCTTCTTCCCAGTAGGCTCTTAGGAAGGAGCTTCCCTGCCACTTCTCCTCCTGGGCAGGGGTTCCCAGCTGACCCCTTTGCATTAATAAGTCTTGGGGTTCTCTTATTTAGGGGAAGGCTTGCCAGGCCCACCAGGCCCACCAGGCCCACCAGGATCTCTCCGGACCAGCTCAGGTAATGCTGGGGAGCCAAGTCCCTCCCGTCCTCCACCTCAGCCCTAGCCCAGCACGTGCTGTGGTCACAGGCATGCAGCCTCCCTGACCGACTCACCATGCTTCCTCCTCCTGACTTTCCACCGTGGGTGTGTTTGCATAAACTCCCTGCTACCTGCTGCATGGAGAGAGGGTGCTGGTGCCACCCCACCCACCCTGAGAGCCACTGGTAGCCTAGCCTGGGGGAGACAGCCAGTTCTGCCCTGGGGGAGCTTCTGGACTGACTGGAGACACCTGGCTCCTGTCCTCAGGGAGCCCAGTTCGGATAAAGCAGGCAGGACATACGCACGTGAAATGGGATAGATGCTGATCGTGTAACATAGAAACATACGGAAATAACTTTAGCGCAAACATTAGCCCAGAACTTGTCTCTAGTGGAAAATTCATCCATCCATCGACCCACCAACCTGTTTGTTCATTCTTTCTTTATCTTTATTTATTTTTCTACCCACCCATCCATCTGATAAATATTGACTGGGCATCTGCGGAATGACAGGCACTGGGCTAGAGGCTGCTTCCTCAAACATTGCTGCATCTATACTCAGAACTCTTTCTTTCTTCCACAGAGAACTTCTTCTCTGGCCCTCCAGGCCCACCTGGCCCCCCAGGCCCCAAGGGAGACCAAGGTGAGAAGTGTCTTAGGGAGCACGGGAGCCTGTGTGTGCCCCTGCTTAGAGTTTGGATGAGCTGGCGCGTGCCTTCATGCTCCTGCCATATCCCATTAGGAGCTCAGCAGCCTAGAGCAGGGGGTTGGGGAGGCACAGTGGTCAGACGTTGTGCAAAGAATTCCCACCTCTGCACTGTCCCGGGGAGCCCCCAGCTTGGTGTCTACTCCAGCCCGGAGCCCTGTCCCCTCCCCCACAGGCACCTTGAATCACAGCATCTGGTTGGGTCATGTCTCACAACGCTGCCTTCTCCCTCAGGTCCCCCAGGTCCCCGAGGACACCAAGGTACAGCAGAGCTGGCATCAAACACACCTGGGATGGGGATGGGGTGGCAAAAGATGACCTTCCAAGAGCCCTGAGTTTCTTGAGTTTGGTCCAAATGAGTGAGGGTAGATGTATGTCTCTGATGGCTGAGAATTTGTGTGTGTGTGTGGGGGGGGTGGTAGCTCCAGGTACTGCCTGGCAGGCAGCGCAGCCCCAGCCATCGTAAACCTTGAGGAGCCTTGGGGCTGGGGCACGGGAAGAGGGAGGGAGGCACAGCTAACTGTCACCTTTCATCTGTGTCCCTCAGGCGAGCGAGGCCTTCCAGGGTTCTCAACCTCGGGTAAGTGCTGAGCGCCCCCCACTGCTGGCTCTGCCGGAGCCTCTCCCCACGCTAACTGTACTCTGTGTTATTGGCTTCTAGGCTCCGGTTCTCTTGGACTCAATCTGCAAGGACCACCAGGCCCACCTGGCCCTCAGGGACCCAAGGGTGACAAAGGTCAGTGAAGGTGGTGAAGAGTGGGAGCAAGGCTGGCTCCCAGAGCCCTAATAGAGGGCAGCAAGTACTTATTGGTGCTACAGCCTTGGGAGGAAGAAGAGGCTGAAGAAAGGAGAGCCTGGAGAGAGAAAGGGACAGGGATGGGAGGATCCAGTCTCTGCCCAAAGGGAGGTGTGGTATTACTGCAGAAATGAAACTAAGAAACATGGGACAGTTGTTGAGCCACAAGCTGATAAGTGTGGTTAGGCTTAACCAGGGAAGGCTTCCTGGAGGAGGTGATGCAAACAAAGCTTGTTTTGGATTCCAGGTGATCCTGGAGTCCCAGGGGCTCCTGGCATTCCTGGTGGTCCCTCTCGAGGTAAGAACCAAAAGTGACCAAAATTCTTCGCCCCTTCAAGAGAGTCTGGTCATGCCAGTGAGGATGTTAATTATCTAATCATTCACTTATCCATGATTCAGTGTTGATGAGGTACTTTCTCACGTGCTAGGGTCTCTGAGCTGTCTTTAAGGAGGTTACAAGCAAGTGGGATGGGAGGGAAGGGTGCCTGCACGATAAAGATGACTAACAATGCAGAGCGGAACAGAGCCGGGAGCTAGAGGTTCAGGGGCGAGGTGGGCCGTGTGGGCAGCGAGTAGGTTGCTGAGGGAAAGGGAGGGCTTGTCTGGCGAGTTCCTGTGAGCTCTGTGCCCCTTGCGGACAGTGGCTTTCCTGCCGTCTCTTTTTGGGGAGACCTTCCTCTTTGCCCAGTCCTACTTCTCCTACTGAGGAAGACCCTCCCTCTTCAGACCATGGAAGTATTGCCTGAGCCCCTTCGTCTGACCCCAGAGTGGAGAAACCAACTCAGAGGCTTTCTCTCCTGCAGGGGGTTCGTCATCAAACACCATGTTCATGCCGGGCCCACCAGGCCCTCCAGGGCCCCCTGGGCCTCCAGGCTCCATCAGCAGCTCTGGCCTGGAGATTCAGCAGTACATCTCTGACTACATGCAGAGTGAGTGCCGGGGTCAGAGTGGGGCTGTGTGTGTGTGTTGGGGGTGGCAGTCTAAACAGCCAGGCCCAGGCCCTCCACCCTTGGAGCCAGGACTGCAGGTCCATGAGCTCCCGGACACCTGCCTTCTCACAGCTGCCCACATACACAGCCTTGCCCTCACCCCAGGAGAGGCTCACACACCCACACGCCTGGCCACACGCACACATACACACACACATACCTTCACACCTGTGTGCGCTCCCCCAACCTAATCCCTGTGCCCCAGGGATGTGAGAGTGTGGTTCCCACTGACTGGAGGCTTGCTGGTCCATAGCCCTCGGCTCAGGTCTCTGCCCCAGCTTCTCCATCTGTAACAAGAGGAGTCCAGGCTCCCTGCTGGCCCTGCCTTGGCTTGTGTGCGGGGTGGGTTTGGCATTTCATCAAGTGCTTCAGGTCACCTCCATGGGGAGGACACACCCTCCCAGGGAAAAGCTTGACTTTGCTTTATTTCTTTGTTGGCAGGTGACAGTATTAGGTCTTATCTATCTGGAATTCAGGGACCCCCGGGCCCACCCGGTCCCCCTGGGCCTGTCTCCACCATCACGGGTGAGACTTTCAACTACTCGGAGCTGGCCAGCCTCGTCGTGAGCTACTTACAGAGTAAGCCTCTCCCCAGCCCTGTAACGGTGTCTTCCTCCCAGGGTCCACTTTTATTCCTGGAGCCTCGTTTCTTAATTTGCTTTTTGCTTTAACTTCTTCTGAATGTGATGTTCAATGCTGAATTCACAGTAATCAGGCCACAGGGATCTAACTTTAAAATAGGTTTGTTGAGACCAAGAATGGTGGCCACGCTGCAGAGCCCCTCTTGCGGGTAACGTGTCTGTCCTCAGTATATGAAAATGGATCCTTCCGGTTGGCAGGATCAAGTAGGAGTTAGTCTGAAACATGTTCTTGAAAATAAACTGCATTTTTTACCAAACAAAAACAAAACAAACACAAAAACAACCTTTGACCTTTTCATGCTTTCCAAATGGCCTCCTAATGCCCCCATTCATTCACTTTCCCCAAACGGATGCAGCCGATTAACCAGGTCTTGGTGATTCTGGAGTCACAAGGGCGTTGCTTCAGTACCAGCCAAGCCAGTAACCCATCTCCTTCCCCACAGGTTCTGGGTACAGCATCAGCACGTCCTCTGCCTCCATCTCTTCTGAAGACATCCTGGCTGCGCTCCAGCGTGAGTGGCCTGCCTGGGCTGCAGGGTGGGGCCTTTCTCCTCTCCTGTGAGGCCGTTCCTCAGGACGAGGAGCCACTCCCTCCTTGCTCCCAGCAGCCAGCTAGAAAGGGGGATATCAGATCTCCCCGCCAGTGCCGGGCAACCAGGCGGGTACCCCTTCACTACCAGGAGCTAGCTGATGTGCCCCTGGGGGCTGAGAACCTCCAGCTCACACATGTCCTGCTGGCCAGTCTGCGGGGAGACCAGCCAGCCGGTGGGCCATGCCAGTGCCCCCTCTCCTTCCAGGGGACGAGGTGCAGCAGTACCTACGTCAGGTCCTGATGGGCCTTCCGCGGCCCCCAGGCACCGGTGGAGATTGGTCCCTCCAGTCTTTGGACTACGCGGAGCTGAGCAGCCGCATCCTGAGCTACATGTCCAGTGAGTGTCCACTTCCATAGGTGGGGCTGGCGGGAGGCCTGGGTGAGGACGCGGGTGCTGGACATCCCGGGAATGGCTTCTGACCCTCTCCTGCCAGCCTGCACCCAACCCAGAGGGAAGGAGTGGCTTCGGGGCTGTTCAAACCTGCTGCCCCGAGCAGGTCACGGAGCCTCAGGCTCTTGAGTGTCTTGGGCACCATCCTGAGTGGAATTTGCACACAACTCACACGCACACTTCTCTATACAGAGACAGGCACGCATTTCTCTACACGTGTTCATGCACGTGCACACACACACTTGTACACACACGCACACTCCCACACACCAGCAGGAGGGATACAGGCTCTGCTAGGCCCACGCACCTCCCTCTCCACGTCCGTACTCAGGCAGACTTACTCTCTGCCGTCTCTTCCTGTTGCCCCGACTCTCCCCTCTCCCAGACCCCACTCCTGTTCAGACAGTTGCTTCTGTCTGGCTCCCTCTCCGACCTGGGGTTCCCATTGGTGTTTCTGTCTGCCGTTCCCCATCCGATCTGCATCCTTCACAACTCGGGATTCTGTTCCTCAGGCACTGGAGTCAGCATTGGGCTTCCTGGCCCCCCAGGGCCCCCGGGCTTGCCGGGGACGTCCTATGAGGAGCTCCTCTCCTTGCTCCAAGGTAGGGCTGAGCAGAGCCATTTGAATGGGGGCTTTAGGGTGGAGGGCAGGTCCCTTGGCCCCGGGTGGAGACCAATCCTTGCTCCTCCTTGGTGACTCAGGGTCTGAATTCAGAGGCATCGTTGGGCCCCCAGGCCCCCCTGGGCCACCAGGGATCCCAGGCAGTGCGTGGTCCAGCATCAGCGTGGAGGACCTCTCGTCTTACCTGCAGAGTAAGGAGTGAGGCAGGTGAAGGAGGGCACTCCATCTCAAGGGGTCCCGCAGGTTTGAGCAAGGGCAGTGCGGAGATTTCAGCCCACTCGCTGGTCACTTGGTCCCCTGGTGCAGGTACAGGGCTGGGCTCTGGGGCCCTGGAGGGGGACATACTTGCTTCTGGGGTGTCTTCAGTGGCAGGAGGGTTTAGTTGCGGGGAGACAGTGCTCCCAAGTCTTGAGAGAACTCATGGCCAGCATGTGACCCGGCGCCAAGCCGAGAGATCCACTCTCAGCAGCAGAAGGGCTGACGTAATCTGGGTTGAATGAGGCTCGGGACTGGGGCCCTCCTTCCAGAAGGGCCCGGGCTAGGAATTCATGGTGACCTTTCTTTCTCTTGCCTCTCCCTCAGCTGCCGGCTTGTCATCTATCCCAGGCCCCCCAGGCCCTCCAGGTCCCCCAGGCCCTCGAGGGCCTCCGGGTGTCTCAGCAGCTCTGGCGACCTACGCAGCTGAAAACAGCGACAGCTTCCGGAGTGAGCTGATCAGCTACCTCACAAGTAGGTGCCCCTGACGTCGCTGTCACTCCTCCTCCCCCTCCCAGACCGTGCTTCTCCCCATAAAAGGGGCAGGAGGGGCTTGAAGGGACCTGGAGGCCCGACACAAGAGCCCTGGTTGGGAAATCCAGCTTTGTCCCGGACCAGTCTCCCGCTTGGTGCAAGTTCACAACCTGCTCAGAGGTGTCGAGATCCTAGGAGAGACCCCCCAACTCCCACTTCTCTGTCTCCTGCCCCCAGACCCAGCCCCACCAACACCGCTTCCCCTCACAGGTCCTGATGTGCGCAGCTTTATCATCGGCCCCCCAGGCCCGCCCGGGCCCCAGGGCCCCCCAGGGGACAGCCGCCTGGTGTCCATGGACAGCTCCTACAGCCGAGGCAGCAGCTCCTCCTCGTCCTCCTCCTACAGCTCGTCCATGGGCATAGGAGGAGCCAGCGGAGGCTCCCTGGGCGAAGGGGGAGCCTTCGGTCTGGACCTGGGCCTGGGCCGAGGCTACGGGGCAGCAGCAGAAGGCGGCACGTTTGGTGGCGAGGGTGTATCGTTTGGAGCTGGCTTTGCTGGAGGTCTGGACTACAACGAGCTGGCCGTTCGGGTGTCCGAGAGCATGCAGCGTAAGTGACACCGCAGCCTCAGTGCTGGGGGCCGGGGACGTGGTGAAGGGGGGCGTGTGAGCATCTCCACATCCAGGAGGACAGTAACTCTGGAGTCAGGTGGGCAGGAACCGAAGACCAGGGCCTGGAGCCCCTGCTGCAGGGAACAGACATGCTGGGGTCTTTGTACTTCATTTTCTTTCTCACATGTGGTTCTCAGAAGAGCCTGTGACTGTGAAGGTTTTCTGGTGGGGCTGAGGAAACGTTGCTGGCTAAGAGGTCCTTTCTCCCTGTGGCACACCAGCACCGTGGTGCAGCAAATAGCCTGTAATAAAAGCCCACGGAGACGGAGCCCTGTGCCATCAACAGGGGAGACAAAGGACACATGGGGCTCCTCCCTCGCTGCCGCGTCGTCTAAGCTACTGCATTGGGAGTTAGCCACAGGGCGCTGTGCTCCCCACGTGACCCCTGCTCCCTGGCCCACACTCTGGTGTTTTTCAGGTCAGGGCCTGCTCCAGGGAATGGCCTACACGGTGCAGGGCCCACCAGGCCAGCCTGGGCCCCAAGGGCCCCCTGGCATCAGCAAGGTCTTCTCTACCTACAGCAACATGACCGAGGACCTCATGGACTTTTTCCGAAGTAAGGGCACCCCCGACTACTTACCCAACACTTAACTTGCTGCATAGCTCACACAGGGCCTGCTCCGAAGAAACTGGTCTCACAAAAAGCCTCGTTACCACTTGAGATGCTGAAAATGATGAATTCTAAACACTGTTTCCCTCTTATAAGTCCAAACTCTACCACTACCTGCCATGTTAAAGTCTGAACAAATCACTTTACTTCCCAAGTTTCAGGGTGACCTCTAGTCTAAAGCCAGTTTTCCCCCTTGCAGCTTACGGAGCTATTCCAGGACCCCCTGGACAAAAGGGAGAGGTGGGCTTCCCTGGACCCAAAGGTAAGTGATGGCAGGAAACCACCACCAGGATACTGTATAACAGCTGCCTCTCGTGGGAAGCAGCTCCCTTGCCAGTGCTGTGCGGGGACCGTGTGGCCCTCCAGCCTCGCACTGTGCTTCACTTAGCCCTGCCCCGAACTGTCCTCCTAGGTGAGAGGGGCCCTGCTGGACCACCAGGTCGGCCTGGGCCACCCGGCCCTCGAGGGCACAAAGGAGAAAAAGGAGACAAAGGTAAGCCTTAGCTGCCACAGCATCTGGAGTGCTGGGAGGCAGACTGTACCCAGAGCAAGACTGAAAATTTAGGCAAAAGCCAATTTCTAAAGGCACATATGGCCAACAACATAATTTGCATAACAATCAAATGAAAGGCCAGGGAGAAAGGAAGGAAATTGTCCGTGCAGGGAAGAAAAGGAAAACCATGCTGGGAATGAAATGGAGTCATCAATTTTAATAAATGGATAGTCTCACAAAAGAGTCCATCTTTCAAGTCAGTTTTGCAGTAGTCACAGTTGCTGTAATTACCCAAGCAAAAGTCCTCAGAGACCAAAAGGTATTTTTTAACTTCCTATTCATCTTTCAAACTTCTAGGTGACCAAGTCTATGCTGGGCGGAGAAGGAGAAGCACTGCTGTCAAGCCATGAGTGAGCCTTGGCAGAACAGCCCTCTGGACCAGTTCTTGCAGTGGCTTATGGCACTTAGGTCAAAATCTCTCCAGAGGGTAAAAGCTGGAGTCTCACTGTCCTACTGAAACAGCACAGCAAGTAGTCAACTAGGGCCCTGTCTTAGTCTGGCACAATATATATATGTATGTAGAATTCATTCCAAGACACAGTCTGCGACAGCTTCACGGGGTGGGCTCAAGCGGCTGCAGGGTTGCAGAATGAGATGGCCTCCCCGCCTCCAAGCCTGAGCCCTCTGCTTATTCAACCCTGACCTAAGGAAGCCAGTTACGTGCAAGTTGGCTCAGGAGTCCTTGAGCTTTGCCTAAAAATGAGCCCAGAAAATGGAAGACGGGATGCAAGCCCCAGGGGGTCTTCCTGGGGTGACACTCAGTGGGGCTGTTCTGGTGAACACAACAAGGCTGTGCTCTTGGCTCCTCCCTCCGCATTCTCTCTATAGTCATAGGAAAGAGCTGGCTAAGAAGCAACTCTCGCAACTGAAAAAACTAAGAAATCCACTTCCCTTGGAAGGTGGTGACAGGGTCTCTACTAGTTATTTCTCAATATCTATCACATTCCCACTTGCTTAGAAGTTTGATTGCAGCTAGGCTCTGCGTCCATAGGTCCGTGCTAGAGTTGATAAATACGGTACACTGAACTAGGTTGCAGCCAATAGGAAAAGGGCAGTTGGACAAGGAAGAATGAAGGGGAGAGGAGAGAGAGCAGAATGCCTGACACCCCTGCCCTGCACTTAGGAAATGCATAGGGGACTGGGCACAGTTAGTTTTTAGGCACTTTTCAATGTCTACAAACGTTTATGTGGTCTGTTAGATGAAGAGTCATTTCAACTGCAAAATTTCCAATTAAAAGTTTTTTTCTTCTTTTTTAATATTATGTTTAATGTGATCCATCTAACCAAAAAAAGAAAAGAAAAGAAAAGAAAATGAATGAAAGGAGGAAAAGAAAGAAGGAAAGAAAATATTTTGGGTTAACTGAGTTTGATTCTAACACCATTACAAATGCAAGAAAACATATATAAAACAAATACTAACAGACATAAAGGGATTAATTGATGGGAATACAATAATAGTAGAAGACTTTAACACCCCACTAACATCACTGGACAGGACTTCCAGACAGAAAGTCAATAAGGCAACGGAGATACTAAATGATTCAACAGAACAGTTGGACTTGGTTGATATTTTTAAGACATTACATCCCAAAACAGAATATATATTCTTTTCAAGGGTTCATGGAACATTCTCTAGGATAGGCCACATACTCTGGCACAAAAGAAGCCTCAACAAATTTAAGGTAGAAATTATTTCAAGCATCTTCTCTGATCACAGTGGCATGAAACTAGAAATCAACCCCTAGAAAAACAAATGAGAAAAAAAAATGACAGCATGGAGACTAAATATAAATAACATGCTACTAAAAAACCAGTGGGTCAACAATGAAATCAGAAAAGAAATTTAAAAATACCTTGAGACAAATGACAATGAAAACAAAACCACACAAAATCTATGGGATGCAGCAAAAGCAGTCCTAAGAGGGAAGTTCATAGTGATACAGACCTTCCTCAAAAAACAAGAACAGTCTCAAATAAACAAGCTAGAAGAATTAGAAAAAGAAAAACAAACAAAACCTGAAGTCAACAGAAGGAAAGAAATAATAAAGATCAGGGGGGAAATAAATAAAATAGAGACTTAGAAAAAATTAATCAAACCAAGAGCTGGTTTTTTGAAAGAGTAAACAAAACTGACAAACCTCTGGCCAGGCTCACCAAGAAGAAAAGAAAGAGGGCACAAATAAACAAAATAAGGAATGAAAATGGAAAAATTATAACCACTACCACAGAAATACAAAAAATCATAAGAGAATACTGTGAACAACTATATGGCAATAAACTACAATTTAGACAAAATGGATGTTTCTAGAAATATATAGTCCACCAAAACTGAATCAAGAAGAAATAGATCATTTGAATGGATCAATCACTCTAAGTGAAATAGAATTAGCAATAAAAAAACTTCCTTGCAAACAAAAGTCCAGGACCAGATGGCTTCACTGGGGAATTCTATCACTCATACAAAGAAGAGCTCATATCAGTCCTTCTCAAACTCTTCCAAAAGACTGAAGAGGAGGGAATATCCCAAACTCATTCTATGAAGCCACCATCACCCTGATACCAAAACCAGACAAAGACTTTACCAAAAAAGAAAACTGTAGGCCAATATCATTGTCGAACATAGATGCAACAATCCTCAACAAAATATTAGCAGAGTCCAACAGCACATAAAAAAGATTATACACCATGATCAAGTTGGGTTCATCCCAGAGACACAAGGATGGTTCAACATACACAAATCAATGTGATACATCACATCAACAAGAAAAAGGACAAAAATCAAATGATCATCTCATTAGATGCAGAAAAAGCATCTGATAAAATTCAACACCCATTTATGATAAAAACTCTTACCAAAGTGGGTATAGAGGGAACATATCTCAACATAATAAAAGCTATATATGACAAACCTACAGCCAGCATAGTACTCAACGGGGAAAAGCTGAAAGCCTTCCCACTAAAATCTGGAACAAGACAAGGATGCCCACTCTCATCATTTCTATTCAGTATAGTATTGGAAGTCCTAGCCACAGCAATTAGACAAGAAAAAGAAATAACAGGGATCAAAACTGGAAGAGAAGAGGTAAAATTGTCATTACATGCAGATGACATGATACTATATATATAGAAAACCCTAAAGGCTTCACACAAAAACTATTAGAGCTAATAAAAGAATTTGGCAAGGTAGCAGGATACAAGATTAACATTCAGAAATCAGTGGCATTTCTTTATACTAACAATGAAATATCAGAAAAGGAAAGTAAAGAAACAATCCCTTTTAAAATTGCATCCAAAAAAATAAAATACTTAGGAATAAATCTGACCAAGAAAGTGAAAGACTTTTATGTGGAGAACTACAAAACACTGGCTAAGGAAATTAAAGATGACTTAAAGAAATGGAAAGACATCCCATGTTCTTGAATTGGAATAATTAATATTGTTAAAATGGCCATACTACCCAAAGCAATCTACAGATTTAATGCAATCCCTATAAAATTACCCAGGACATTTTTCACAGAATTAGAACAAATAATCCTAAAATATATATGGAATCACAAAAGATGCAGAATTGCCAAAGCAATACTGAAGAAAGAAAGAATGAAGCTGGAGGAATAACCCTCCTAGACGTCAGACAATACTACAGAGCTACAGTAATCAAAACATCATGGTATTGGTACAAAAACAGACATATGGATTAATGGAACAGAACAGAGAGCCCAGAAATAAATCCACAAACTTTCAGTCAATTAATCTTTGACAAAGGAGGCAAGAACATACAATGGAGTAAAGACAGTCTCTTCAGCAAATGGTGTTAGGAAAACTGGACAGCTGCATGTAAATCAATGAAGTTAGAATACTCCCTCACATCATACATAAAAATAAACCCAAAATGGCTTAAAGACTTAAACATATAAGACGACACTATAAACCTCTCAGAAGAAAACAGTCAAAACATTATCTGACATAAATCTCAGCAGTGTTCTCCTAGGGCAGTCTACCCAGGCAACAGAAATAAAAGCAAAAATAAACGGGATCTAACTAAGCTTATAAGCTTTTGCACAGCAAAGGAAACCATAAGCAAAACAAAAAGACAACCTACAGAATAGGAGCAAATATTTGCAAAAGATGAGACTGACAAGGGCTTAATTTCCAGAATATATAAACAGCTCATGCAACTTAATAGGAAAAAAAGAAACAATCCAATCCAAAAGTGGGCAAAGAGCTAGACAAGCAATTCTTCAATGAAGACATACAAATGGCCAATAGGAACATGAAAAAATGCCCAATATTGCTAATTATCAGAGAAATGTAAATTAAAGCTACAATAAGGTACTACCTCACTCCAGTCAGAATGGCCATCATTCAAAAGTCCACAAACAATAAATGCTGGAGAGGCTGTGGAGAAAAGGGAACCCTCCTACACTGTTGGTGGGAATGTAGTTTGGTGCAGCCATTATGGAAAACAGTACAGAGATTCCTCAAAAGACTGAAAAATAGACTCACCATATGATCCAGCAATTCCCACTCCTGTGCATACATCCAGCGGGAACCTTAATTCAAAAAGACACATGCACTCCAATATTCACAGCAGCATTATTTACAATAGCCAAGACATGGAAACAACCTAAATGTCCTTCAACAAATGACTGGATAAAGAAGGTGTGGTATGTTTATACAACAGAATATTACTCAGCCATAAAAAATGAAATCATGCCATTTGCAGCAACATAGATAGACCTAGATATTGTCATTCTAAGTGAAGTAAGCCAGAAAAAAAAATACCATATAATATCACTTACATGTGGAATCTAAAAAAAAAAAAGACAAATGAACTTATTTACAAAACAGAAACAGACTCACAGGCATAGAAAACAAACTTATGGTTACCAGTGGGGGAAGGGGTTGGGAAGGGATACGTTGGGAATTCGAGATTGGCGGATACTAATATATATAAAACAGATAAACAAGTTAATACTGTATAGCACAGGGAACTATATCAGTATCTTATGGTAAAAAAGAATGTGAAAACAAATATATGTATGTTCAAGTATGACTGAGGCACTGTGTTGTACACTAGAAACTGACACACTGTGAACTGACTATACTTCAATAAAAAGTATATATATACAAAAACAAATAAATAAAGGCAGAGCTTTATCTGCAGCTACTAATTCAACCTGGGAATATTACAAAGCATCTGAAGGCTTTCCCAAAGTATAAACTACTGGAAATAAACACATATGCAACAGAAGAGCAACAAGATTATGTACAATTAATGTAGTGATTTCTCCTGGAGCAAAGGAACTATGATTGCAGGGCAAGTTAATAAGGTATGGAATAGCAAAAATCCTATTAAGGAAAATGCCCCATAGAAACACATAGTAAAACCCCTCAAATTCAGAAGAGGCCAACTTGTGAATTTGTTACAAGCTGTGACTCAATATCAATTGCTGGATAATTAAAAACCGGGTTAAATTCAATTGATTTCCACACCTCTACTCTTCTGAAAGACTGGATTATTTTCCATGTGCCTCTCCTGAATCTCTCACATATTATCCTAGAAAAAATCACCGTTTCGTTCCACTGTGTCACACAACTGCGGCAGCAGCCACCAGTCACACACCGAACACACTGCTGGTCTGTCCGCCTCCTTTATCACATCCTGAGAGCTATGGCTGTGGATCAGGATGGAAATTCTAAACATGAGTTCATAAGTTCTGCAGAATTTCAAACAATGTTTTACTGTCTAATGAAAACTTATTATGCATCATGAATGACTGCATCATGCCTTTTTCGTATTTTAGTTTTACCTAAAGGCTAAATCAATTTGTTTTTGTAACAGTAGCTTTAGAAGCTCAAGGATGTAATACTTTTCCTTAATGATACTTATTTTGACTAACCAGACTTTAGAGTTTTTCCCTAGTTACAAGATCTACCTATCCAAGCTATCCAAAAGTCTTCATAGAGTCCTATGCCCAAGGAAAATAGGGTAAAAGCCCAAACTGGCTAGCTTCTCCAGACAGAACCCAGATATGAGCTATGTCCTCAGCTGGACGGCAGTGGATCTGAGTCTCTTTTGTTTCATTAAAAAAAAAAAGTCAAGCATGAGTGCTGTAGTGTGCAATGCTCCTGGATTAGAAAATGACATGCCGTGCCTCCCTCCAGCCAAGCTGACAACTTGCCAAATGATGTAGCCTAGTGTCTACTGAATCTTGCATGAACACATGAATGATGGAAAAAGGTTATTTTTAGCAGAAGTGAGGTCATATAGTTTGTGAAATGTTTGGTGAGAAAAATAATCCATCCCAACGGAAAAAAAATAAAAAATGATATATAAGTATTTTGATGGAAATATTTAAGCACCACCCAAAGGAGGGGTTTACTCAATGAAAAGACACTCCAAGTTACTAGTAAAAAGGACACTGTTGTGTGTGGTGACCACAGATGGTATGGAACACTAAAAAGTCTGAAGGTTCAGAAGATCTGGAGGACTGCACGTTTTAAAATATAATTAGGATTTAAAAAATGCTACAAAACCTTCTCAGGCAGGACAATCTAGTTTCAGAAATTCTCAATGAAAGACTGCTTCCCAAAGTAGATTAAGAAATAACTTTATTTTTCATTTGTCAATCCCATGATTGAAAAGACACATTGCTCCCAAAGAAACAAGAGGCATTTTCTGAAACAAAATTCTTTCTGAAAACTTTGTTTGTGAAGCTATTACACTGCAAATGAGAGAAGGATCACAAAAAGCTACAGCCAACATTTAAAACTGGTGTAACATTCTACCCCAAGCTTCATAGCAGAAAATGTAAAGCTACATCAAAACCATGTCAGCCACAGGATAGCAACAATAGGCATGAACTGTTGTGCCTTCAACTTAAGAAAAGCATTTAAAATATCCCATTTCCTGTAAAAGATCATTTCCCAGAAAAGAACTGATGTATTCAATCAGAAGCCTCTTAGAACTGGAACTAAAGCGCTCTCCTCCTCCACCTCAGTTCTACATTGTCCTTTAATCAGCAGTTATCTCTAGCTAATCATTTGATAGAATTTAGCTTCTCAGCAGTCTTTGTCATTTAAGCACAGTGTGGAATGGGGAAAAGTATGTCGTTATAAGGGAACTAGAAGAATACAAAAGACAGTCACTTCTGAAACTCGCTGATGCTCAAGAAATCAGAGACCCTCCGTTAACGTGGGTCTTATATGCCTGAGAGCTTTGTGCTTGAGGAAACACTACTTAGAGGTAGCTCTGGTTCTGGTTTATATTTAATTACAATTTGCTGTATCCTGTCACAGGAAAGTTCTAATATTTTCAGCAAGGTACAAGCACTCCAAATCTCCTCCTTACCCACCCTATAGCGTCCCCATAAAAAGGGTAAGAAAAAGCTTAACTGTGACTCCATATAGTATAGCAGCTAATTCAGCAATTCACACCCAACCATGGATTGACAGGACTAGGAAAGGCAACCTGGTGCAACGAGCTCCGTGAGCTTGCCCTGCAGAAGTGCGGCGGTGGGCGTGTCCGCGGCGCACAGGGAGACGAGGGGAGGCTGGGGAACTAGGGTGCACAGAGGGAGAACTTCTTTTATGCCTTTCATAGCACATCCTTCCACAGCAACAAAACAACCCAGTCAGGAATGGATCTGACTACTCTTCGATTTCAAGGAAGTCTGTGCCCCTCCCCAGCTCCCCACCTGCACTTCATGCAAGAGAGAATGACCACTATTATCTACGGGAAGACAGGGTCTAACAAGAAGTGGGCAGGGATGGGTACAAACGGCATGGTCTATGACAAAACACTTTTTGAAAAGATTTATGTAACTGGAAGTATTCAAATGAAGGTTTTTACCTCTATACATGTATCATTTTGTAGTCCAGTGCCCACATGAACATGGTCAGGTCATCCTTGAAAGAGAACTCGAGGGTGAACACTTGAATCCAAAGGGCAGTTTTCAGGGAGATGCAAGAGCTGTTAATAAACTTACCGGAGTGTCAACCGTTCTACTCTGAGCCTCTTTCCTTTACTCAATACTCTGAATGTCAAGTTGAAAGAAATAAAAAGAACCAAATATTCAGACCAAATTAATTATGTGCCATAAACTATTCAGCACACAGGATATCATTTAAATGATACTGGAAAAATGTCCACTGCCTGAAGTATTAATTTTTAAAAAGCCAATAAACTGAAAATTTCAAAGGAGAAAGTGGTATGAGAACCTTCCTCCTCTCTCCCTCATGAAATAAATCATTAAATACACTGGATAACATTATACTGTCATATCTATCATAGCAATATAAACAATTTCCATCATCATCCTGAACATTACTTTATAAAGATATATATTTTAAAAGGCTTTCAAAACATTTTTCAACCCAGCATTTGAGAATAAAGCATTAAAAGAGTTTTGTATACAGTAACACATTCATGTGATAAGTGTATGAATTTACAACCATACGTGATATATATATGTATAATATATTTATATAAAAAACAAACTTGGCCAGAAGTTAAGGCTACCTACAAAGTTGTCCAAGTAAATTATGCTTGTCAAAACAATTACAAAATTAAAATCACATGCATTTTTAATCATCAAAACCACTGACAAAATAAGGTTCAGCACTCAAAGTTTTCAAATTAACTGCAAGAAAGAGCTACAGATATTTACATTTTCTTAACATGAATCAGTGTTCCCACAAAGTTTCATTTGAGTTTTTCACCAGCCTCAAATAACTAAAAACTGAAACCTCTAGAACTGGTACCCAGTACTCATAAGAGAACAGGCCACAAATGGCAGGCAGCAAGTTTCATCTACCAACGCACTGTCTCACACCCCAAAGGGTGGTCTGTCATCCTGTTTGACCTGACACCTGTGGGAAATCCTAAACCTCAAGAGGGACTGGGAGTGAACATTTCATTAACAATTACATGTATCAGCAACCACATGGCAAAGGTTTCAGGCTTTTCCCGCTTCAAATCGAAGTCAATAATTTAAACATAGAACAAAATAAAACCAAAATATAAACGACTTTATTTCAAAGCAACAAGAAGTCATTTCTGGTATGTGCCTAAATATTTCATTTAAATTCTTTCTTGAAAACTATTCTGAACAAATGCCTCTCTTAAGATTAACTTCAGAAAAATAGATTCATAAGTATAACTCAGAGCCTGCCGGCCCCTGACAGAGTTTTAAACAGGGTTTGCTAAGATGGGAGAAGTCGCTTAACCAGCTCATGTATTTTTTTTAGGAAGTAAGTTGAGATAACCTAAATCTGCATCTCTTTGAATTTGGTAAGCTCTACACTTCCAGTCTGGACATCTACAAGCTACCTTTTATTTTTTCCTCCTTTCCAACTTCGTGCAACATACAGTTTAGGATGAACATTTCTATCAAGTGGTAACAGGAGCAAGATTTAAAAAACAATAATGCTTAATGCTAAGGGTGTTTTGTCCCTGTTGAATCCAAAAAGAAAATGCTATTTTAGACTTAACTGAAATTTAGTGTTTTAGGCACTATTTTAATAAAACTAGCACCCTTAATTGTTTGCTCATGCCTAAACAGGTACTTAGTTTAGACAAATTATTGAAATAGTTTTTCTCTTTTAAAAGAGTATGTTGCTAATATTTAAAGATAATAGATTTATTTACTGAATCAATATTATATTTTGAGCAACTTGTAACTTCTTCATGAGACCTGATTCACCAAAAGAAAATTACTCCAACTCTCTATAGCAGAGTTTGAACTATAAACTTTATCCATCATTGAGAAGTCAGGTAAAAAGATATTTACTAATACTTAAATGACGTAACAGTTTTTTTTAAATAACTTTATAAACATTATATCTCTACCAGTTTTTCAGGTAACAGTGTGTAAATAACACAATTTTTAAGACTATATACAAAATCACCTTAGGGAATTACTGCAAGATGCTATTTTGCCAACATGGCCCAGCATCTGTCTTAGCTCCTTTCCCTTCATCTTTGCTAAACAAACAAACAACAACAACAACAAAACACCTAGAAGGTGAGGCAGGTGATTGTCTTCATGAGCTGTCTGACACAGACTGTGGCAGAAGATGAAGAGAACAGAGCGACATATTTAAAAAGCCAAAACTGAACCACAGATTGCTTCCCATGTTAAGATCCAGTGGAATGCAAGCTAGGAATAGGATAGAATTTGGAAATCCGGCTCTGTGTTGAAGGGTTAAGGCATTCAGACTCCCCGGTCATCTTAAAGAACACTTCCTGTTCCTGCAGTTTCCTAGCAAACTCTTCTTCCAGTGTCTTAAAAAGGAAGGGAAAAAAAAATTACGCACTGGTATTACAAATAGAATTTACTCTGAGAGTCAAGATAAAATTATTTGTCCCAAAGACTTTCCCTGTATGTTATCCTAAGGAAGCAGAGACTGCTCAGTGGCTAGGACCATAGGCTGCGTAGCTCGAGGTTCAAGTCTCGGCTCAGCCACATGAATGGGTAACTTGGGTCAATGACTTAACTTCTCTATATTACATAATCATTTCAATGTTCTGCTATGAAATAGCCATAATACCATCTACTTCTCTGGGTTGCTATGTGACGATTAAATGTGATAATAATGTACTTAATACATACTGGCACTCAACAGACAGCACCTATTGTTAACTATCATCTGACTCTCCCACGTGGAACTCACCATTTTCTGTTTTTTATTTTGATTATTGATGTGCATGTCTTTTCTTCCACATTGAACTATAAACTGTTTGAAGGTTAAGACCTAAACCAGATTCAGCTTTACACTACCACAATTCAGAGCAAATACAGTAAGTGCTTGATAAGTATCTGAGGTACCAATGACTCTGTGGACAGAGACTCAGGGAGAAGCGCTGCTGTAAAGACACAAAGTATAGGAAAAGATGGAAGGATACAGGAAGGTTTCTCAGAAGAGGAAGAGCACGAGCTTAGTTTCACAGGAAAGATAGGAATCTGACAGACAGGACGAGCTGAAACATTGCGCGGAGGCAGGAAACTGCGGAGCTGGTGTGAGGAATGGTGATTACACCCAGTACTGGAACATGAACTGGGAACAAACAGGCTAGTGGGAACAAAGCTAGAAAGGCTCATGTGGCCCAAGTGTGGCTCTATGAAGGCTTCAGAGTCAAAGCAAGGCATTTATATTCTATTCTGATGGAACTGAAGATTTATCAACACCACTAAAACAGTATCAGAGATATTCTGATGACGGCAGCCAAGTAGGAGGAAAGGGATGGGAACTAGAGACCAGAACTAGAGGACATTACCAAACAATTTTAAGCAAATAGTAGGAAGACAGTAATGGGAAAAACTTATGAAAAGAGAGTCAAAATTATCTGTCATCTGATTGAATGTGGGGTGTGATAGAAATGAAAAATAACTCAGGTTTCTAGCCTACATGCCACTTAAGAGAACAGGAATGTTGGGAAGAACATCTGATGGTGGGTGAGACTTAGAGAGGGGAAAGGTGAGATGGAAATAAAGGAAAAAAGATGTTGAGTTGAATTGTATCACCACTGAGTTTACGATCTTTAGTCAACATTCAACAACACATGACAGGTATGTACTGATCATTTACAGTGTGCAGGAACTGCTCCAGAAGCTGGGTATTTATCAATGAACAGAGAGATAATGTCCCTGCTTTCAAGGAGCTTACATTCTGGTGGAAGAAGACAAAC